>NC_090021.1:322144342-323412842 GCF_037176765.1 Anolis sagrei
AGATCCAGTGAGAAAGATTCCTTGTCATCAAGGTCATGTTGTATCAGCCGTGAATGTTTACATGTTGTTGCTATACCTGACCAAGATGTGAACGAGACAAATCTACATGCACAGCAGTGTTTTCACTTTTCAAATAAGTCTTCCTACTTCTCCAATACTAATGCATTGGGCTATTTTTTAAGTGTGGAGTCAGAGTTACAATTTAAAACATAGCACTTTGAATGACTTTACCATTTTGAGTAGCTTTACTCCTACTCAGTCTGCTACTTGTACTACCACTGTTGTACTTTGTCTTTGCTCAGAGTGCATGTGGTAATTCAGGTGATAAAATCAAATGGTTTCAGTGATCAGGATCGATTGTTTAATCTAAGACATGGTAGCTGCAGCAATGAAACAAATTGAATTCAAAGGCTAACTCCATGTTTGAATGCTACTCATGTAGCATTAGCAACAATGTGAAATATGTACAGTGGTCTCTGCAGAAAATGCTTCAGCTATACTCCACAAAAATAAAAATCATCCTGTTTAGCAAGGCTTGCAAATGCTAATTTATTATCAGGGAATGTTTAGTTTTTATACTTATTTTATATAGCTATAAAAATGGGCAGAAAAAGTTTGGAAAAAGTTTAAGAAGCCCTGCTACAGAGAGTGTTGCGTCAGCTTTATCTGCAATGGTTATTTCAATCCATTGTATGTGATTGCTTATCCTCAACCTAGAATGGGCAAAGTGCAGCATGAAAGTTCAGAAGATGCAAGCCCATATGCAGAATAAATCCTAAATAGTGAATAGGCTTTGAAAACAGCAGCTTTGTAACATGTAATATACTCCTTGAGCAAGTTGCATCTTCTCAGTCTCATAGGAACAAACATTTCCAAAATAATCTTAAAGTTGAAAAGGCAATGCCAATAACAAAACACATAAAATCAGCTCTTATAACTTTGGGTCTGTAAACTAATCCATAGGCAAAATCCAGTGAAACCTGAACTCACTGGCATGGCACATTGTTGATATTTATGATACCACTAGAATTTAAGAGTTTCATTTCTTCATGGACTTCTTGCTTACGAAAAGAAGCAACATAATGTATAAAAAAAGAAGCAATCCATGAAGCTGGGAGTAAGAGTTGCTTGGTGGAGAAAGAAGTATATCTGATATATCAACAAGGGTATATCCAAATATATATCCTCTGTTCAGGTATCAGCCAGCATGCCAACGGCCTAAATAAAGAAACAGCTTCCTAAGATCTACAGAGATACTTGCAGGGACACCTCGGGAAGCAAGAATCCAAAAGTGGCAGGTTAAAACGCAGCACCTTAATCAGTGGCTGATACCGAATGAGATATTACCCCCCCCCTCCCCCCAGGGAACACAGAAGACTGGGCGACTTGGAAGACGCAGAACAGACCGTTTTGGCACCAAGAGATGCAGAGTTAACCTTAAGAAATGGGGCTACAAAGTGGAATTACGACATGCGAGTGTAGAGAAGAGCAAACCACAGGCCACCTACTACAATGCAACCTGAGCCCTGCCACATGCACAATGGAGGACCTTCTCACAATGACATCAGAGGCACTCCAAGTGGCCAGCTTCTGGTCAAAGGACATTTAGCATAAGGCCAAGTTTTTAAAACTTTGTTTTTTTAAATGCATTTTAACTGTACCCTCAACTCACTTCTGACACAATAAATAAATAAATCAAGGGCTGCTCACAGGAATTCAGGACCAATATTGGTTGTGAAACTTAAGGGCATAGCATCTTCCTGGGCTGTATTAGACCTGCCATTATGGCCATTTGTTGTTTAAATTTTGTGGCAATTGTGATTAGTTTCTGGGATGCAGGAAGGTGTATAAATTAACCTATCACTCTTGGTTTGCTGAGCAGAAAATCTTCTTCCGGTCTAGAAGGTTCTTCAGTTTTGTCCTGTTTTGTTTTGCTGGCACCACAGCTGACATTTTGGCATCAGGGTTCTGTCAACAGCTGCACTAATTTAGTCACTGCAGTTTCAGTAATGGCAAATTGGGCTGTTGGGCGATGCAGAAATGACTTTGGGGGCTGTGGGCTACAGACCACATGCTGTCAACCGCTGCGTTCCATCTTTGCACAAGGCAATTTCTGTACTGACTAAACTGCAACCTGTGGCTTTTCAAAGAAGAAAGCTTTGAATTGCTTTAGACAACAAGGACTAAAACCACTGGCCTCATATGCTCAGCTAAGAGAAGATTCTCCCCTATAGCATGAGGGTTTCATGTGCCGACGTTACTGCTGTGCTAAGGCTTCGTGGACCACAAAACTAACCGCGAATGAATCCGATTTTGCTATTTTCTTGTTCAACGGCAACCATTTAAATATGAAAAGGTTATCATGCAGCCCAAATTCTGATCATTTCTAAGTTAGGTCTGTTTCATTCTAGGTAGTGTTTGCTCACAAGCAATTGTAGAATCTAAAGATGAGCTATTTAAATCTTTTTCTTTTAGGCAAGCAATGGAGCAACAGCAGCAGCAACGGCAGGAGTCTCTGGAAAGAAGAACCTCTACCACAGGCATGTATCTTGGCTTTGTACACAATGCAAACACAGCATTTCCCCTGCTTGACTCCTCTGACTCTTGGCTGCTTGTTGTGCTTTTATGGAAACCATTTGGCCTGTGATGCTTCGCTGTAGCTCTTTTGTGGTTTGAAAATATTTCGGTCAGATAGCAACAGTAGTGCATAACCGTACATAGCAGGATACTGTTGCATAGATACTGTTGTAGTTCACCAACTCAGCTCAACATGCAATGCACTTTTGAGTGCTTATTATTTTCTGTAGGATTTTTTCTTACACCCAGGGAATTAAACTAACTTTGCTTTGAGTCACTATGTCAACATGACACAAATAATATGAGACGTATTTGCATTATCATCAAGTCTAAAGACACTGTAAAATGCTATAAATACTGTCACACAAGTGGTTGCATTCTCTTGGGGCTCTGCAAGGTGGAAACCTACTTAGGATTCACAAGTCCAGTTACTTAGATCCATTGCACAATTGTCCCTTAACAATTGAAGGTTGGATTTTTCCTTGAATTTGATTAATATGGCCTCTCCAAAAACTCTAGGACATTTAACATGACTCCGTGGTCAACTTTTGGTGGAGAAGACCTCTCTAGAATGCTGTAGATCCTCCAATGCAGTGTTTCTCAAACTCTGCTCCTCCAGGTGTGTTGGACTTCGGCTCCCAAAAATCCCAGCCAGCTGACCAGCTGTAAGGAATTGTAGGAGTTGAAGTCCAAACCATTTGAAGGTGCAGAGTTTGAGAAACAGTTTTGAGTGCAATCGAACAATCAGCTTCCATATAACTTTCACTGGAGGACCTAGGATTCCTAGAGAGATATTCTCCTTGTGTTCTTGTAGGTTTTGGGGGCTATGTAGCCATGTTCTAGAAGCATTCTCTCCTGACATTTCACCTGCATCTATGGCAAGCATCCTCAGGCCTCACAACCTCTGAGGATACTTGCCATAGATGCAGGCGAAACGTCAGGAGAGAATGCTTCTAGAACATGGCTACATAGCCCGAAAAACCTACAAGTACCCAGTAATTCCAACCATGAAAGCCTTTGACAATACATATTCTCCTTGGTTTTTTTTAAAAAAAGCCTTTCAATTTGCAACTTTTCACTTTCTTAAGGGTTCTGTACTCCTAACTCCTGTAAATGTGGAGGGGCTTTTGCAAAATGTTGTCCAAGCAATTGTGCTGTTTAGAAGAATTTGTAGTGCGATTCTGAGCATGGGAGGTTGGATCATGTGCTGACCAATTGCTGAACAACAGGAGAATTACGTACTCTACCATATTACTCTTGCATAATCAGTGGTAGAACAGTGAGTTCCAGTAGCACAAGTGTGGAGTTGTGATTCTCCGCAGAAGTGCCACTTCAGCATGAATAGAGATGTAAAATTTCCAGAAACTCTGAAATCATGAGTGTTTCAGTTTATTGTCTCAGGGATAAAACAGAAATCTTCAGAAAATAATGGGGACAAAAACAAAATGTTAGCATCCTTTATGAATTAAAGATTTGTTTATTTTAGGAGCATAAAATATGTTATAGTCAGAATACAATATAATTATACCCATTTTTGGCTTAAAATTATTGCCCTTCTGTTGATGAGATTTTAAGCCAAGCTTTACTCTAAAGGCGACAAATTCCTCCTGATTTTGGAAGCTCTAATTAGTATGGCCATCTGTCAGGGGTGATTTGAATGCAACATTCCTGCTTCTTGGCAGGGAGTTGGACTGGATGGCCCATGAGGTCTCTTCCAACTCTTTGATTCTATGATTCTATTTAGATGGAAGACCACCAATGAATAACAAGTGCTGTTGAATATATTTCAGAGAAAGGAACTGGCAAAATCACCTCTCAGTATTCCTTGCCTAAGAAAACTCCTTAAATTCATGGGTTTTTTGTAAGTTGATAGGCAACTTGCAGATGATATGCATAAGCTAGGCTTAGGATCGCATAACTTTTGAGATCCACATTTATGGTCATTAAAATAATCCAAGTAGAACCTAAAAGAAGCATGGACTCCCTTTGCTGCAGTCAGAACCACTTGTGGCCCTTTTGAATGCCTGGGAGGGAAAATGACAGTGGCCAAGGGCAGCACCTGAGGAGGTGCTGGCATGTTCCCCTTCTTGCAGAATAATCATCAATCTATCCTTGGGTCTCCTGGTGGTGCAGCAGGTTAAACCACTGAGCTGCTGAACTTGCTGACCGAAAGGTCACAGGTTTGAATCTGGGGAGTGGCATGAGCTCCCGCTGTTAGCCCCAACTTCTGCCAACCTAACAGTTCGAAAACATGCAAATGTGAGTAGATCAATAGGTACCACTCTGATGGGAAGGTAACGGCGCTTCATGTAGTCATGCCGGCTACATGACCTTGGAAGCGTCCATGGACAACACTGGCTCTTCAGCTTAGAAATGGAGATGAGCACCAGCCCCCAGAGTCAGACACAACTAGACTTAGTATCAGGAGAAACCTTTACTCTTTACCTATCCTTGGGTCATATCAAATCCATACTTTGGATCCCAAAATCTACCACTGACTTATACAAAAGTATATATGGTAGTTATAAACTAAGCTAAAGCTCCTCAGCTGTAAAGAACTTCTTTGGTTTTTCCACTATATTAAGAGAAAGTCAAAAACAGAATAAGCTACTGACCTTGATAAAACAGAGAAGGTTATTTTGTCTCATTTATCCTGTCAAAGCAGACAGAAATCATTCATTCCCATTTAAAAACTGAGAAAAAGATAGCAATACCACAAATTGCAGTGATCAAGACACTGTACATTATGTTACATAAACGTCTTCCCGCTTTACAATTTTTAGAAATAATTTGGAGGCAGATAAATGTATGAACATATTGTCTTGAAATATTTTCTTCATTGTTCTGAAATGAAACATTCCAAAATTCATTTCTCCATTTTTTATTTTAATTTTTTTCACTGTTTCTGAAAAGATGGAGTTGGGAATAGGATGAAACTGTGGGTTCCTTCTCCTCTAATGTTTCCTTCCCTCCAATCCCCAGGCCAATCACTCTTTTGGCATGGAGATAAAATGTATTATACTTCTTTCTTTGAGGTCTGCTCATTATTGCAATATTCAGTACTGAAAATAATGAAATGCAACTGTACAGAAGTGGCAACTGTACCACCAATCTAACACAAGGACTAATTTTGCTCTGAGTAAACCACTGCTTGCCTAGAGTTGTTTCTCTAAAATGCATGACTATATACCCAGTCTGGTGATATGTCAGTCAGTAGCTTAGGAGTTCCCGATGGCGCAATGGGTTAAACCAGTGGTTCTCAACCTGGGGTCCCCAGATGTTTTTAGCCTACATCTCCCAGAAATCCCAGCCAGTTTACCAGCTGTTAGGATTTCTGGGAGTTGAAGGCTAAAAACATCTGGGGACTCCAGGTTGAGAACCACTGGGTTAAACTCTTGTGCCGCTGAGAGGTCAGCGGTTCAGATCCGGGGAGAGCGGGCTGCGCATCCTCTGTCAGCTCTAGCTCCCCATGTGGGGACATGAGAGAAGCCTCCCACAAGGATAGTAAACATCCTTGCAGACGGCCAATTCTCTCACAACAGAAGTGACTTGCAGTTTCTTAAGTTGCTCCTGACACACACAAAAAAGCCAGTAGCTTTTCTACTGTGTGTTTTGGAACTCATTTGTAGGTTACCTAATCCCCTAGGGACAGTGCTAGGACATTATTCGACACCCTTGAACCCAGTGAATGGCCTGGATATAGTTGATGTTCAAGTATTACGAAACAAGAAAGAACCCCACAAGTGTATGGATGTGAGGCCACTGGGTTCCTCAAACAACTGTGACCTCAAGACATGGGCTATAGAGGATTCAATAAATAGGAAACTTCTTGGTTTAAAAAAGATAATACAGCTGGGTTGTTGTAGGATTTTCGGGCTATATGGCCATGTTCTAGAGGCATTCTCTCCTGATGTTTCACCTGCATCTATGGCAAGCATCCTCAAAGGCTCACCAGATCTATGACCGCCTGGAACGCAACCTCTTAAGAGAGAGAATTCACACCATCCGCAAAGAACTCGCGAACCCAGACAAGGAACTGTTGCATCTCCATATCAACATCAGCCAGGACTGGGACAAAATCGACAACCTCACCTACAAAAAATGGAGAAAAACATGACTCTCCACAGCAACAGACAAAAAAAAATTCCACAAACGCCAAAAGCAACAGCTGAAACCAGAACTGGATACATCGCGGACCATCATCAACCTGACAGACAGACAACTCTCTGAAGACGAAATATCCATACTAGCGAAAGGAAGAAATTTTGCTGTAACCGCCACCAGGATCCCAGTAGAAAACATCATTGTCAATGTCTAATCAGCAATTTACTGCCTCCCCGAGAAAGAAGCAGAAGAAGTAAGAGGGAAACAGCAAGGATCCTGAAAAAGGCAAAACTTCCCCTCAGCAACATAACAAGGAAGGAAAGACAAGTCATCAGAGATCTCAACTCAGATCCAGATATCATCATTCTCCCAGCAGACAAAGGGGATGCCACAGTAATCATGGATACAGAACAATACAAAGAAAAGATCAGAAAACTCAGACCTCACAATCTCTGAGGATGCAGGCAAAACGTCAGGAGGGAATGCCTCTAGAACATGGCCATATAGCCCGAAAAGCCTACAACAATCCAGTGGTTCCAGCCATGAAAGCCTTCGACGATAATGCAGCTGTTTGCATAATCACACATACAAGGAAATAAAAATCAACCTGTTTGGGGGATTCTCATTATTCGACCACCCAAATATCATTAATGATTCAGTCTCTTGCGATCTCAAACACTCAACATCAGGCTTGATATTCTAGAACTTGTTTACTTAAGGTCTTGAAAGGTGAACATAGAAGAAAAACTGTTTGGTCTGTGGTTAAAAAGTGTAGTAATCACCAGACTAGGACAGGGCTTTGTCATGGGCTGACTTTTGCACTAAAAGAATGAGCAGTTTTGCACTAAAACTATTCCTGGCTTTGTCTGGACATTCTTACATCTATGTGTCCACTAATCTTTTAAGCATTCGCTTCATTTCGATTTTATGTTTTATTTCGTTTCTTCATTTGCTTCTTCTATTTTGTAATCATTCCTCAGTATCAATCCATTTTATTCTTCCTTCCCCCTTTCCTTCTCTGTCCTTTTTTGTTTTCAGTTTCCACCCTTCAGATAAAAGTGTCTTCTTCCCCTTTCCACTGCCAGTCTCCTCCGCCAGACTACAGTCACTACAATGCTTCTCCTTCTACTGGCGCTGTTCCTCCGCCTCCTCCTTATGCCAAAGTTATCTCATCAGCATCTCCTCCTCTCCCTGAGCCTACTAACAGAGCTCCTTTCAGATCTGCTGTTCCTGGGGGCAGAGAATCCGCTCTGCATTGTCACCGTCCTTCTTCCTCTGAGTTCCTGCCTCCTCCTGGCCCTTCTTTTCCTCCAGCCTGGCCAGGCCACAGGACAGTTACACAGAGCACCAAACAGATCCCTCCATCCCCTCCTCCGGCTTCCCACTATCCATTCACCTCTCATCAACCTCTCAGACGTTCCTCTCTCTCATACTCTCCTCACTCTTCTTTCTCTCCTCCAGTGACCCTTGCACATCCCATACCAAAGGGGCTGATCTTGCAGCCCCATATTCCAGTAGTCCTTCCTGTAATTTCTGCCTCAAATGGCAGAATCAGAGGGCCTACAGATGCAGTGGTCCAAGATGTTTCTGCACACGTACCTCATCTAGGTCTGAATGGCCACCGTGAAGAACATTTAACCACACAAATTCCTCTAAACTCCTCTATGACCCAGGGAAAGAGAACGGACGGGTCCTTTTTCTCATATTTAGAAGCTGTGCCCGTTTCGCATCTACCCATTGCAAGCAGCCCAGCTGGGACCTTTATACAGGGTTTTTCTCAGCCCTCACAACAGTTGCCTTATTCTCCACACCAATTCTACCCATCCATGTCACATTTTGTTGCATTACCTCCTCATTATGCTGCTGTATCTGAGGTGAATTTTTCCAAGAGGACCCCTCCTTACATGACTTCATCAACCATTTCCCATTTGAGTAAGTACTTGGCTCAAAACAATTATATTTTTAATGCACAATGGCTCATATCCATTAAGAAAATTTCATAGTCCATAATCAGATAGCTATACGGTCAATTTTGATTTTAGGAACACGTTTAAGATCTTATGAGAGACTAGTTGTACCCGCTCCACATTGCTGTGGCCAACCTTCTCTCCTGCTTTCTCTCCTTCCTTCCTTCCTTCCTTCCTTCCTTCCTTCCTTCCTTCCTTCCTTCCTTCCTTCCTTCCTTCCCCCCTTTTCTTTCCCTTCTCCTTTCTTCCTACTCTACCTTTTTATTTCCTTCCTTTCTTTGTCGCTCTTTCTTTTCTTCTTTTCCTCCCTTTACTCTCCTTCTTTCCTTCTCTCCTTCCTTCCTTCCCTCTTTCTTTCCTTCCCTTTTTTCTTCCCTTCTCACCTTCCTTCCTTCTCTACCTCTTTGTTGCTTACCCCCTTTCTTTTCCTTCTCCCTCCTTCCTTTTCTGCTTCCTTTCTTCTCTCTTTCCTTCTCTCCTTCCTTCTTTCTCCTTTCTCTCCTTCATTTCTTCCCTCTAGACATAGGCCAGAAAAGAATTGGACTCGAAAGTGGCGCTTGAGAGAGGTTCGTCCCTGCTCTCTGCAGAGCAAGGGCTCCATGCTTAGTAAGCTGTGTGTCTGCATCTGTATCGTCATTTAGCTTTTTTGGGTGGTTTTAAGTCCTTTCTGCTGCTTCTTTTTTTGGGGGGGGGGGGGTTATGAGTGATGGTCACTTGTTGGCCTGTTAGGGGTGTAGGGTCCAAATTTGGTGTCAATTCATCCAGTGGTTTTTGAGTTACTTTAATCCCACAAACTAACATTACAGTTTTATTTATATAGATGTAGGATATAAGCTACAATAGAGTCTCACTTATCCAACCTTCGCTCATTCAACGTTCTGTGTTATTCAACGCAGTCTGCCTTCTGCCCAGATCCACAACTGTTTTAATACATTGCAGTGTTTTGGTGCTAAATTCGTAAATACAGCAATTACTACATAACGTTATCATTTATTTATTTGCAGCTTTTATATTCCGCCCTTCTCACCCCGCAGGGGATTCAGGGCGGATTACAGTGTACACATATATGGCAAACATTCAATGCCAATTTTGACATACAAACATAGACAGACATAGACAGAGGCTATTTAACTTTTTCTGGCCGCCGGGGAGCTGTCGCTTTCATCGTCCATCTGCGACGCTGATGAAGCACTTCCGCATTCCTGCATGCTTCCCTGCTGGAATGCTTTGCTGGAGTCTTCTTTATGACCTCATAAATCAGTTAATTTAGCCTCCCCACACTTTAAGGTGGTACCTTATTTTCCTACTTGACAGATGCAGCTGTCTTTCGGGTTGCAAAGGTCGACAACAGGCTACACATAATTGGTTGGAAACCCACTCCAACCCGGGCTGGCTTCGAACTCATGACCTTTTGGTCAGAGTGATCTTAATGCAGCTGACACTCAGCCAGCTGCGCCACAATCCCGGTGTATGTATTGAACTGCTTCTTTTGTCGATTTGTTGTAAAACATGATGCTTTGTAAAATCATAACATAATTTGACATAAAAAGACGTATAATAGCCTTTTCCTTAATCCCTCCTTATTACCCAACATGTTCACTTATCCAACATTTTGCTGGTCTGTTTATGTTGGATAAGTGAGACTACTGTATAACGAAGGGAACCCCAAAATCGGTGTAGTGTAGAACCATATAAGGTATTTTGAGGCCTAAGCCCTATTTAAATGTTCAAAAGCATATTCCATGAAGAGAAGGAACTGTACTGGACCAAGACACCTTTTTGTCTGGGATGAAAACAAGATTTCCTTCATCTCCATGTCTTATCATCTACATACTGAACTAACTTCCAAATCTCATACTCATCAGCTGTAGAGGGGAGTTATGACACTGAGGTGAGGTTTGCCACCATGTCCACTGACACCTCTGTTGGTTGGGAAAAAAAGCTTCCCACGTTGATATTACTTCTTGAGTTCCCAGTGTAAAAACTAGAAAAGATTTCTGTATATTTTATTGTTGTTTAGAAGAATGAATTCCAGCTGGTGTTACTTGTTACCTGGTTGCTGAATTCCCTCTTCTATACAACCATTAAAAGTCAAATTTTCAGTGTGGCAGCCTCAACTATTTCCACATACACTTTCTCATTAAACATACTTTTGAACGGGGCTATAGTATAGTGTAGCATCAGAAAGACTAAGCTTTAAGGAAGGAATTACTTTGTTATAAGGAGCCCCATGGCACAATGGGTTAAACCTTGTGCTGGCTGAACTGCTGACCTGAGGGTCGGCGGTTCAAATCTGCAAGACAGAATGAGCTCCCATCAGTCAGCTCCAGCTTCCCATGTGGGGACACAAGAGAAGCCTTCCACAGGATGGTAACACATCTGAGCGTCCCCTGGGCAACATCTCTGCAGACAGCCAATTCTCTCACACCAGAAGCAACTTGCAGTTTCTCAAGTCGCTTCTGACATGATTTTTTTTTTAAAAAAAAAACCTTGTTACAACATGACTTGTGTTGTGAATTCACAGGGTGATTATTGGTGAATCACTTTAGATTCTGTATAAATGCTGACGCTTATCCTTGTTTAACTTGATACTACGAGCAGGGGCGGCTCAAAACATTACGCAAAGTAAGCATTTGCAGTATAGTTGGTTTTGCCCAGGGGCGCTCTTGAGGCACTCTTGGGGGGAAAATAGACCTTGACATATGCGAGCTGTAGTTACAGGGATGTATAGTTCACCTACAATCAATGAGCATTCTGAACTCCACCAATGATGGAATTGAACCAAATATGGCACACAGAACTCCCACGATGAACAGAAAATATATATCAGTGATTGGTTTGTGGGGGGGGGGGGGGGGACACACAAAAATATTGTTTGCTTACAGTTGAAAATTACCTAGGGCCACCTCTGACTACGAGCAGGACTCTGAGAACTAAAAATGACAGAAATTCCAACTAGAACAAATGGAGTTGTGACTAAACTGTCTTTGAACTTCAACGTGACAATCTCTTAAATAAGTGAATAAAATGCATTGCAAGGGAAGGAACTACAAAGCGACTGCATAGGTAGCAGGCTAAGAAATAAAACTCAAGGGGGGGCGGGGACTGGATGAAGGAATGTAGAGACCACATACATGCAAGCAAATTGATTTTTTTTCATTTGAAGGGCTTTATTGTCAGTTGAACATACTAACTTTTTATTGCATTCTTTGATGAAAAAGTGAAGAGTATACTTTACAAATGATAACCCTAAATTAGAGGAATTGCAAGCACTTTTGTCAGATTAGAGATCAAAGTGGTTTAACTGATAAAAGAAACTAGAACTGTAGACAGGAAGAAATTAATCTAGTCATATGAGAAGGAATTTACTTGGGGAAATGTGCACAGGCAGAATGGAGAATCATTGACTGAGTAACTGATGGTAATTTGTAGGCTATTATAGACTCCACAGGCTATTATAGTCTCCAGCAGTCTGAACGTTGGTCAGACTATTGAGAAAAAGGAAGAAAACCAAGAGGCACATACATTCCCTTTCTTTTCAATACAGACCATTCCACAACTGGTTTGGTTCAGCTAAGAATCTTGAAAAATGTCAATAGATATGTGGAGCTCATAATTAGGAAGATATTGCCTAAATCCATGTGTTAATCCCAAGTATAAGTAGCTCCTTGTCAACGTGTCTGCTCTTATTGTGATCAAAGTAACAACTCTTGCGTTGGACTTATTGAATTAATTTCAGTTACAAAATGGAACAAGGTTGACAAGAATTAACAAAATAACAATAGCAACAACAGTTTACATCTTAAGAACCATGGATAGCATTCCACTTCAGAAGTGTTCATCTTCAAAAATTGAAGGAAGATGGGATCAAATATTGGAAAAGAAGTACAGGTATTTCTTCAAAATACATGTAATAGATCAAAAGTCATAGAAAGGCTTCCCTCATGTCGCACAATGTGTGTAACCTTTCAATTAAGTCTACAAGAATTGCTGTGTCACAATATATGTACTGGTTTGACTGTTTACATTTAGGGATTTGTGATCTAGAGCTGACATTAGACATTCGCACACCTTCTTATGGAGGGAGCATATCTTACTCGTCAACTTTAGGATTTTTTTAAAAAAAACATTACTCCTTGTTTTGTCGACAGCTTTCATGGTTGGAATCACTGGGTTGCTGTAGGTTTTCCAGGCTATATGACCATGTTCTAGAAGCATTGTCTCCTGATGTTTCGCCTGCATCTATGGTGAGCATCCTCAGAGGTTGTGAGGTCCTCACAACCTCTGAAGATGCAGGCCATAGACACAGGCGAAACGTCAGGAGAGAATGCTTCTAGAACATGGCCATATAGCCCAAAAATCCTACAACAACCCATTACTCCTTGTTGTTGCTTGTACTGATGGCAAGTTTGTATGTATTGGTCTGTGTAAAGGCTATCTTTAGAAGTGGTCTAGAATTCGCCCCAAATAATGTCTGTATCCCAAAATGTACAAAGAAAAAAATTGAATAAACAAAACTTTTGCATAGGAGAAATAGTAATAGTAACACTATGAGACAATAAATTACTATGCCCTCATTATCCTTAGAAGTGACATGGTCAAGACAACAGCGTCATTTATGTTCCATATTTTGGTTTTGTTGTTGTTGTTATGTTTATTTATAACCCCTTTTCTCTCCACAAGGAGACTTAAAGTGGCTTACATTAAAAACATTTCAATTACAATTTAAAATCTACAAATATACAAATGTTAAAACAGAATAAAATATCATTGGTATTTTAAAATGCAGTTAAAATCCATAAAAAATATTCAAAGCTTCCGTATATTCTCAAGTATAAGCCAATCCGAATATAAGCTGAGGCAACTAATTTTACCACAAAATACTGGGAAAACGTAATGGCTTGAGTATAAGCCAAGCGTGAGAAATGCAGCAGCTACTGGTAAATTTCAAAATTAAAATAGATACCTATGAAATTCCATTAATTGAAGCATCAGTCAGTTAAATGTTTTTGAATATTTACATAAAACTGTAATTTAAGACAAGACTATTCAACTCTGATTAAACCATTATTCTAACCTTCTTCAGTGTAACTGTGCTTACGTATCATTCCAATAATAATAGAGTAAAATAATAAATGTAATAATAATAGAGTAAAATATGTAATAATAACAGTAATAAAGAATAAAATAATAAATGTAATAATAACAGTAATAAATAGAGTAAAATAATCAATATAATAATAAAATAATAGGGTAAAATAATGTAAATGTAATAATTATAATAATAAATACAGTAAAATAATAAATGTAACAACAACAACAACAGGCTTAAATGATGAATAACTTTGATCCGAGTATAAGCTGAGACGGGCTTTTTCAGCCTAAAAGAGGGCTGAAAAACTTGGCTTATACTGGAGTATATAGGGTACTTAGTTATGATTGTGACATTTCCCCCACAATCAAAACACCACCATCCCAGCCTACTTTACCAAGCATGATCTGCCTGGGAAAGAAGGTCAGTTCTGAGGTCAACTGGAGCACAGGTGAATGATATTCCCATCAGGTTTAGAGGTGTTGGCCCAGGAAAGGTAATTAGTTAAGTAGGTAATGTAAAATACTAGTTAACATCATTTCTTGTAATGTATCACTTCCAAAAAATACAATCTAGTTCTGCCCATCTTAAAGTGTGCAAATCTTTAAACAAGAGAACAGGTGTTATTGCCCATAAAATGTGTGGAATCTAATTTATTACAGGAAGGCTTTTGGATTGATGCACCGTTCAGTGATAGCAGTCTAGATAACATATCTGATTTAGTGGATTGATAATATGCAATAAGATTCTAGCCCTTTTACTTGAACAGACAATTTTACAGAATATTGAACAATTTTCCATATTATGTCTGCACTTTGAGATTGATATACTGCACCTCTTAGTTCAGATAAATGTAATAAAACTGACTGGAATATGGATCAAGATAGAAGACTATGAGAAGTGCTCCAGGTGTGATGTTCCAGATGTTTAATGAGATTGAAAAATGCAGTGGAATCCTTGATCCTATTGGCTTATCTGAAGAGTTAATACATATGACAGTTTCATAAATCATGACATCAATTTTTAGTAATATTTGGGAAACATGGAAAATACTGGTACTCATATTGATGCGAAATGTATTGTCAAAGGCTTTCATGGCTGGAATCACTGGGTTGTTGTAGGTTTTTCAGGCTATATGGCCATGTTTGAGAAGCATTCTCTCCTGACGTTTCGCCTGCATCTATGGCAAGCATCCTCAGAGGTAGTGAGGTCTGTTGGAACTAGGAAAAGGGGTTTATATATCTGTGGAATGACCAGGGTGAGGCAAAGGACTCTTGTCTGCTGGAGTTAGGTGTGAATGTTTCAACTGACCACCTTGATTAGCATACAATGGCCTGACTGTGCCTGAAGCAAACTTTTGTTGGGAGGTGATTAGATGTCCCTGCCTGCTTCCTCTCTATTGTTGTGCTATTGCAATTTTAGAGTTTTTTAATACTGGTAGCCAAATTTTGTTCATTTTCATGGTTTCCTACCTTCTGTTGGACAATTTCTATCCTCTATGATGAAGAGCCGTCAGGACTTCCTCCTTCCTTTTGGTCGCCTAGCATTTTCTCATCTTCTTTCTTTATGGTGTCATAAAACACCTCCCCCGCTTTTAGCGGTACCTAATTTCTCTAATTACAGCTAAAGCTGTTTTCAAATTGCTTAGGTACGCAATGAGCAAGGCTGACGGTAGCTCACACCAACCCGGGGCTTCGAACTTCCAACCTTTTGGTTGATAGATCTTATAACTGCTGATGATTTACCAGTTGTGCTAAACCTCCAGCTCTGTATTTTAGTTTCTGCTACTGGGAAATATCAAAGTTTCATCTTAGTTATCATATCAGACCCATTAGCTTCCTTAGAGAAGACCCGCTTAAGTTTTCATCATCTGTTGCACATGTGTTTTTTCTAGATTTGTCGATTCTTCTTATTGTTACAGTTAGAAAATAAATATATTTTCTAACTGTAAAAGCCATATTAATGTGTCATGATACAGAATCCTCTTGGCAACATGACCCTTGTCCATTCTGGATGAGGAATTTGGAGAGTTGTACAATAAAAGGGCGCCAGATCCTGTCCGATCTGGGAAGATAAGCATGATCAACTCTGGGCGGATAGTTGGATAGAGATTGCCAATGTGCTGCAGATTATATTTCAAGGGGAGGAATTGGCTAGACCACCTGTGATGCCTAAGAAATCCTATGAAATCCATGGGATTGCCATAAGATGACAGTGCACAGGATGAAAAGGTAACCTGTCCTAGCTGTGATTCTAATAGTCCAAGAAATGGTTTCTCACTTGGTATGTGCTTTGCCTACTGATCACTACACAAGTAAAAGCTGGGCAGGATAAAGATATATATACAAGCAACTTGCAATTCCTAAAAGATTATTCTTTATGTTTTAGGTCCTGTCCTTCCACCAGGTCATCCCTCTGCTGTTGGACTACCTACTTTATCTGGAGGACCTCCCCCTCCTCCTCCCCCACCCCCTCCGCCTACAGGAACCGCACCACCACCGCCCCCGCCACTGCCAATAGGTGGTGGAGGAACAAACATTGATGACGGGTCAGTGTCCGGATTAGCGGCAGCTCTGGCTGGTGCCAAACTAAGGAGAGTACAACGGGTAAGGAGGCTTGTTGTGGCACAGAAAGCTTAAGCTGTGGGTGGAAAGCCTAGCTGTCAGATTTAAGCATTGCTGTGAGTTTCTTGAGATGGGCAGGGGCCTCTCTAAGCATGAGTCTCCTATGTTGGAGCCTTTGTTGTAGGGTCTGTTGTGGGCCATATTAGTCCAGAAAGAGACCACATTGTCCCACAAGGAAACAGTGGTTGGCAACACATCCTGACTACCCCTTCATATTGCTTCAAAATGTTCCCAATGCCCTCTGGGAACCATGTTAACCTAGGACAAGCCTTTTAAAAAACTCTTCACATCCTATTTTTAAATAAGATTTTTTTCTGATTTACAAAATTCCAGAAGATGCACATCTTTGCCCAGAACATACACACATAGTATTCAGCTAATAAATACACCTCAAAAATAATAAACATTGGCAAGGCAGCACTGTTGCAGTGGAAATGTCAAATTGTAAAGCAATACAAAACAAAACAAAAATCCACCAATAGCCTTGTGTTGTATTTTAGCGATTGTTTTCGTAACAACAACAATTGCCTTTAGTTCCAGAGGATCTAAAACACTGATTTCTGTCTCAAAAGCCAGAAGATGTATCCGGAGGCTCTAGTCCCTGTGGCGCTTCCAAGAGCGATGCCAATCGAACAAGTAGCGGAGGAGGAGGTCTAATGGAAGAAATGAATAAACTATTGGCAAAAAGGTTTGTGGTCCTGACCTCTGCCTACAGTAATCGAGGAATGATGTGTGTTGCATTTACTGTATCTGTGAGCCATAAAGCCTCTACCGGTCCTCCTCAAAAATTTCAAGGTGTCAAGAGAGGAAGGGACTGATTTTGTCCATGGAAAACCAGTTGCTGATTTCTAACCCAGGAAATTAAGTTTTTCAAAGCAAGGATCTGTTCAGAGTCTAGATAAGAAATGGGCAATTTCTGCCACTCCCTGGGCCAATTTTCTTTCCATGAGAACCTTGCAGGGCTTCATAGACAGCAGAAAAGCCCAAAAGAAATGAAACTTTGGAAATCCACTTCTCAAAATTATGCATTTTATGTCAATGTTCATTCTTGCCTCAAGCAGACAAGAGTACTTTCTCCCACCCTGGATATTCCACAGATATATAAAACCACTTGCCTAGTTTCCAACAAACCTCACAAGCTCTGAGGATGCCTCCCATAAATGTGGGCGAAACGTCAGGAGAGAATGCTTCTGGGGCATGGTCATACAGCCTGGAAAACTCACAGCAACTCAGGCGTTTTTTTTATGTTAAACACCGCAGGAAAAATATAATCAATTTAAAAAGTGTGTTTTCACTCTTAGAGGCTCCCAGCAAATCCCTTTATATGACCAGAAAAATGATAGTTTAGAAAGACTGGACCCCCTGTGGCACAGTGGGTTAAAGTACAGAGCCCCCAGTGGCGCAGTGGGTTAAACCGCTGAGCTGCTGAACTTGCTGACCACAAGGCCACACGTTCGAATCCAAGAAGCGGGGTGATCTCCTGCTGTTAGCCCCAGCTTCTGCCAAGTTTGAAAATATGCAAATGTGAATAGATCAGTAGGTACTGATTCGGCGGGAAGATAACAGCACTCCATGCAGTCATGCTGTCTACATGACCTTGAGGTGTCTATGGACAACGCCAGCTCTTTGACTTAGAAATGGAGGTGAGCACCACCCCCTAGAGTCTAGACTTAATGTCAGGGGAAAACCTTTACCTTTACTTTAGGGCCCTCCTACACCGCCCTATATCCCAAAATATCAAGGAAGAAAATCCCACATTATCTGAGTGTGGACTCAGATAACCCAGTTCAAAGCAGATATTGTGGGATTTTCTGTCTTTCTGTGTGAAAGGGCCCTTAGAAAGTCTGGATGGGTCAAAGGCCACACTTTGCCCACCCCTGATCTGGATGCTTACTGTCATTGTTGTTTCAAGATGTTGATCCACATTTTATTTGTTCAAGTTGCTATCCAGTCTGGGTTCTTTGTCACATTGCACTCTCTGCCTTTTGCACAAAATTGTTCTGATTGTGGGAGGAAAAAACATATCAACCAATTCGTTCTCTGAAGTCTTAGGTTGTAGATGTCTTTTTAATAGGGCTCCCAGGCAGAGATGCCAAGTGTCAAAAGAGAAAATAAGGGACGCAATAACAGTAACATTCTGGAAAAGGATGTTTCCACTCTCTTTCCCTCCTTCAGGCTCCTCTCTGTTACATTTCTGCTACACTGCCCGTTTCAGCGATGTAGTGGAAATTATGGGACATTTGGTGTACAGGGAAAGAATATAATGGGACGACGGGACATTTTATTCAAATATGGGACTGCCCCTTAAAATCTGGGAGGCCTGGCAACCCTGCTCCCAGGAGTCCCATTTTATATAGGACATCCTGCTTGTGGGGGCTTGAAGTCACATTGGTTCCAAATCCATATTGGTCCCAAATCCTATAATCCACCTAATCCCATATTCTTGATGTGTTCAGAGCATCATTGTTCTTTCAATGGACTAACTCCTGAGTACTTAATGTGCAGTGATAAAGCCTAACATACTAATTGCCAGGGGTTTACATTATGGTATGAAGGCTGGTATAGTGCTACTAATCATCTTTCTCTCCAGCCACTCAGTTAGAGTAGCCCAAAATCAAGTATTTTTCTCTCCAGCATGAGTGGAAACAACATACACCAGCTATGCCCATAACAAATGGATCCCTGAGAATTTGGTGTGTCCCAAAATGCCCCTAAATGGCATACAAAATCTTCTGGGGGTCTGTCTCTTTTGAGTACAGCAGACACCCATTCTTCCTGTTTTTGAGTCTCCAGGCACAGAAAACCAAACTAAGTAGCATGTGAAGTAAGCATATAGTAGACCCCTATATGACCCGACAGATCTGTTCCAGGATTCTTCATGTTATAATCCGGAACTTTCTTTTTCTTACCTAAAATACCTTGCACTTTCAACCAAAGCATACCAAAGAATCACACTAGAGGACTTGGAAAATGCCTTGAGAAGTGTTGTCATTAGATCTCCAGTGTGATTCTGTGATCTACTTTTATTGGCACTTGTTGACCTTAGAATTGCACTTGGAGACCTAGAGAGCATACTTCACTGGGCATTTCCTAGGTTCTCCACAGTGATTCTAAGGTATTCGACGCTTTTCAGATATAAATGACACAACAGAAAGAAAGCTTCCATAATAAACAAAGCTACATTATTTAAGTTTTGCTCACATCTCAGTAGAAGGTGGCATTTTGTGAGAATCCCAGGCTTTGGGAAAAGTGAGGTGGTAGAGACAATGATGATGATCATCAGAGGAACCTGGAACCATACAGTCTGAAAAACTTACAATAACCCAACCTGGAACGGTTTCAAGAGATTCACATGACTTGAGACAGCGTTTATATAGGCTTGCTTCACCTGAACTGATCTGGCTCAGAAGGAGTGTATTATATTGACGTTTGGAAAACATGGCAACTTCTGGGTTGTTGTAGGTTTTTTGGGCTGACACTATCTCTGAGGATGCTTGCCACAGATGCAGGCGAAACGTCAGGAGATAATGCTTCTAGAACATGGCCATACAGCCCAAAAAACCTACAACAACCCAGTGATTCCTGCCATAAAATCCTTTGACAATACATGGCAACTTCTTTACTTTCCAAGGGACTGGTTTATAGTCTGTCTCTCATTATTCCTAAGGAGGAAAGCAGCATCACAGTCAGACAAGCCAGCTGACAAAAAAGAAGAGGAAAGCCAAAATGTAAGTGAAACACACCCTCTCATGGCACATTCTCCGTTTGCAGTAAATGTTTCCTAGACCTGCTGATACACCACAAAGTCCATTTACAACATGCAGCAGGATGACAGGGAATTATAGATTTATTCTTGATTTGAAGATGACAGGATAAAGTGATTTTGCCTGACAAAATGCAAAATTCGAAAGAAACAAGAAACAAAGATTGTTTATTTTCTGACCCATAGACAGGAAAGTCTAATATTATTAAATTATACATAAACTTAGTACAGGTTGAGCTTGGGACTGTAAATGTTTTAGGTTTTTTTTAATTTTTTCAGATTTTGGAATACTTGTATTCGCATATATGAACATAATGAGATATCTTAGAATTATGACCCAAGAGTAAAACTAATATTCATGTATGTTTCATATATACCCTGTTTCCCCCAAAATAAGACTGTGTCTTATATTAATTTTTGCTGCCAAAGATGTGCTAGGTCTTATTTTCAGGTCACATCTTATTTTTCCATGAAGAAGAATTGACATTTATTGTTCAACAAAAAATTGAACATTTATTATATACTGTACAGAACTTGTCAGTATATAACAAATATATTGGCCCTCACACACAAGGTCACAAAAAAGGGCTGTAAAGTACCTGGCTCCCACACATTGTCTGGAGACCACTTCTACAACAGGGATGGTATTGCAGCTTCCAGCCACCAGGGGGAGCATGCTTCCAAACAAAAACTTTGCTAGGTCTTACTTTTGGGGGAGGTCTTATATTTAGCAATTCAGCAAAACCTCTACTAGGTCTTATTTTCAGGGGTTGTCTTTTTTTCAGGGAAACGGGGCGCCTCATACACATAGCACATAAGTAATGTTATGTGTAATATTTTAAATAATGAGCATTAAACAAAATTTGCACCCATTGAAACATCAGAAAGCAACGCTGTCATGAGCTCAGCCACCCATTTGGCTGCCAGACATACAAATTCAGATAAGCAAATAGTTTCTATTTTTATCTGAACTGTTTCTTCAATGGTTTACAATGAAAGGTAAAAAAAAAAATCCAAAGAAGGAAAAGTAAAACTTCAAAAATGTGCATTAGATAGCAAATGTTTTAACTCTTCTCTTAGTTCCAAAAAAAGACAAATAGCTGATGGTACTCTGAGGTCAGCCTGCTGTATTTCCCAGATTTAGATGTAAAATACGTTTCTGATATAGCACTTCAGCAAATTACCATTCAGAACCTCTTACCCAAGTCATGCTTAATGTGCTGTCAAATACACTTTCGGGGTCATGATAGTGGAGTTGCAAGAAAGAGTGGAAGTTTACTGGCTACGGCATGTATTTCCATGTAAGTGCAAGGATGTGCTGTGTTATTTCTGGTGTATTGGTCCTGGCAGTGCTTTTAAAGAAAATTGTATTCCCATGAGCTATCTCAGAGTACGGCCACAATAGTATAGCACAGGCTCTGAGTGTCAAAGGTTCAGTCTGCAGCGTTTTCAGTTAAATGGATCAGGTAGCAGGTGATCACATAAAACCCTGCTTGATACCTTGGAAACCCAATGCAGGAGTAGATGAATAAATAGTGTGACCTGGAGCAAGGCAATTTCCTGTCTTATCCGGGCAGACTGGCAGCTTCTCTTCACTTAACTACAGTCCCAGGTATTCCCATTCTTGCAGAAAAATCAAGAAGGAAATGGGAGCATAGAAGAGAATAAAAGCAGCAATTGCCATCAACTAAAGTAGGCCTTTAAACAGAGGCTGAATGACCATTTGTCGGGGGTGCTTTGAATGCAATTTTCCTGCTTCTTGGCAGGGTTTGGATTGGATGGCCCATGAGGTCTCTTCCAATTCTATGATTCTATGATTCTAGACCTACCTAATCATTATCCGGACCCCCAGTAATGCAATGAGTTAAACACTTGTGCCGGCACGACTGCTGACAGAAAGATTAGCAGTTCATAACCATGAAGTGAGGTGAGCTCCTGTCTGTCAGCTCCAGCTTCCCATGTGGAGATATGACAGAAGCCTCCCACAGGATGGTAAAACACCCAGGTGTTCCCCTGTCCAACGTTCTTGCAGACAGCCAATTCTCTCACACCAGGAGCGACTTGCAGTTTCTCAAGTCGCTCCTGACACACACAAAAAACCCAACATTGATGATAAAAGCAATGCTTATATAAATCCCATAGTTTTATTGTGTTTGCTCTAGGTAGAAGTAGCTTGTATAAAATTCATATAATTTGAATCTGATGTAAATCATTGGACCCTTAAATGTTTATACAGATTGCAGTGAGAGAAAGAGAAACTCACATTAATATACACACATACCTATGCATATACAAGAATGAGTAAAAAATTATCAGCACTCTGGTTATATTAAAACTTCTCTTATTTATTTATTTATTTATTTATTTATGTACTTATTGCGGTATTTATATACCGCCTTTCTCAACCCCGAAGAGGACTTAGGGTGGTTCACAGTGGCCGCATTGTCTTATCAGCTCTTTCCATATTATGTCAGTTTATTTGTGATTGCAGTAAAAGAAGAAATCCCCCCCCCCCCCCCAGTGTATAGGAAATAAAGGAGCAAAGGGTTCAACAATCAAAAATACTCATTACAATGAGATGCGCACCGAAGAGCTGACAAAATTGGGACAAAACGCAGTAGGCTGCTCTCCAAGGACATTGTGTTCATAGAATCATAGAACAATAAAGTTGGAAGAGACCACGTGGGCCATCTAGTCCAACACCATGCTGCCATGCAGGAGAAATGCAATCAAAGCACCCCTGACAGATGGCCATCCAGCCTCTGTTTAAAAGCGTGCAAGGAAGGAGCTTCCACCACATTCCAAAGCAGAGAGTTTCACTACTTAACAGCTTTTACATTCGGAAAGTTCTTCCAAATATTCAGGCGGAATCTCCTTTCCTGTAATTTGAATTGCTCCATGTCAGTGATTCCCAAAGTGGGCGTTACCGCCCCCTGGTGGGCGCTGCAGCGATCGGGGGGGGGGGGGCAGGGGTAATGGCCACAGCTGCATTTGGGGGCGATGAAATCATAAAAGAAAGAAGAGAAGATTTATAAAAATAAATTTCCAAGTGGTATGCCAAATAAGTTTGGGAACCACTGCTCCATGTCCTAGTTTCCAGGGCAGCAGAAAACCCCTGTTTGATCTTCTGAAAGAAACCCTACGAAGAGAAAAGGTTCATGTCTGATGAAGAGATGAAGAAAGTGGTGCATTTGTGGCTTGCAGCTCAACTTAAAACATTGCTTTTAGTAAGGAAATACAAAAACTTGTTGACAAATGGACAAAGTGTATTGGAAAGCAAGGAGATTATGTCAGAAAGTGATATATTGATTAAAATAAATTCTATAGCCAGAATGCGGAAATTTTTTGATTCACCATTATATATACATGTATGTGTATGTGTGCATGCCTAGCCATAGTTCAATTTTTTTCCTGCCACTTAGGTTCCTGAGGTCAGAAAAGACCATGGAGCAAAATCAGCAAAGCCCTGTAGAGGGGAAGTAACACATACTTGGAGCTCACCTGCTGATCTCTATAATACAGAGATTCATATGACAAGATGATCTAGTCATAGAGAAGTGAGAGTTCTTCCAAAATGCTAAACTGGTATTTTGTTTTGTTTGTTTTTTTAGGAAGACGCTAGCACCTCCCCTTCACCTGTTTCACGAGGCCCTGTTCAGCAACAGAATTCTTCAGGTATTCCGCCCTTCTAACCTTTCCTCCCAGAACAGTCAGTGCAGTGATGGGATCCTGGCTCCCTCTCCTGGTTCTGAACCAACTTTGTTGCAGATTTGCTTATTCATAGGTTTGATTAATATGTTCTTCCTTGGAATCTCTTGGGGCCCTTCCACACATACCAGAATATCAAGGCAGAAAATCCCATATAATCTGAGTGTGGACTCAGATAACCCAGTTCAAAGCAGATATTGTGGGATTTTCTGCCTTGATATTCTGGGATATAGAGTTGTGTGGAAGGGCCCTTGGTCTGTGGCACAGCTGGCTGGGAGTCAGCTGCATTAAGATCACTACTGACCAAAAGGTTATGAGTTTGAAGCCAGCCCGGGTTGGAGTGAGTGTCTGACCAATTTGTGTAGCTTGCTGTTGACCTTTGCACCCCGAAATAGTTGCATCTGTCAAGTAGGAAATTTAGGTACCGCATATGCGGGGAGGCTACTTTAACTAATTTACGATGCCATAAAAATCTCCAGCAAGCCTGCAAAGAATGAGGAAGTACTTCATCAGGGTCACAAATGAAAAGTTAGAATTTTAAATTGCATCTGTATCTGTCTATATATATTGTGTGTCTATGGCATTGAATGTTTGCCATGTATATGTATATTGTAATCCGCCCTGAGTTCCCTGTGAGGTGAGAAGGGCAGAATATAAATACTGTAAATAAATAAATAAATAAATAGTATGACTCTGTAGTCATATTCTACCAGAGGACCTAGAGATTCTTATAGAGGTCTTTTCTCAGGTTCAAAACATAGTGGGAGGTTTGTTTGCAGTTCTTCCACTTTCGTGGAAGTCCTGCACCCTATAAAAATGGAGCATCCAGATTCTCTAGGAATCTCTGGGTCCTCCTTCATGATCAAGCAAAGAGATTTGTAGTATTTCTTTCTTTTTTCTTTTTAAACAGATGCTGGCAAGAAGCTTTGGGAGCGAAGCAACTCTGTGGAAAAGCCTGTCGCTTCCTTACTGTCAAGGTGAGCTGCAGAGCATCCTTTACAGGTCACCTGCACGTTTTGAACTCAATGCATGATGCTTCCATTTGTGTTCATTTCATATGCTTTTTCATTTCATTGCCATAGAAACTCATCAGTGGACAGAAGTTCTGAACCTAAGAGCCCCATTCAATACCAACCATCCACTAGGTACCAAAAAATCCCCTGCTCTGACTCCTCTGTTGTCTCTTGGCTTATCCCCTGCAAAGTTATATAATTCTTCCATCATCAGCTACCAACTACCTGTATATCTAGATTTTTTTTATCATGCCAGAAGCAACTTAAGAAACTGCAAGTTGCTTCTGGTGTGAGAGAATTGGCCGTCTGCAAGGATGTTGCCTAGGAGACCCCCGGATGTTTTATCATCCTGTGGGAGGGTTCTCTCATGTCCCCACATGAGCAGCTGCAGCTGACAGATGGGAGCTCACCTTGTCTTGCAGATTCGAACCGCTGACCTTCAGGTCAGCAGTTCAGCTGGCACAAGGGTTTAACCCATTGCATCACAGTGACTCGTTTGTAAATCTAGATCAAGCATGGCCAAACTTCGGCCCTCCAGGTGCTTTGGACTTCAATTCCTAGGACCAAAGTTTGCCCATACCTGATCTAGATGCAACTTGCTACCATTTTCACTTCCTGTTATTCGGCAAATGCTGGTCTCAGTTTGAGTCACTCAAGAAAACATGATTTTTTTTCTTGTTCCATAAAAGCATAAAAAGCTGCAGGTGGCTCTGAAAAAGACATCAAAGAGCCAAACTGCACATTACGCTAAATTCATAATTTGGGGCTGCATTATGCTTTTTTAAATAAACGTGATCCTGTTAAGTAATTACAAGATTTTTTTAAATGGACTCATAACCACTAAGGATTCACACTGACAACTATTAACAACCAAACAGAATCCTAAAAACCTCTTTCAACCTGGCAGCACTCGAGTCAGAAGGTTCCAGAGTGAAAAATTAAATTGCTGGTTATGAATTTCCCTATATCATAGAAGCATTCTTCAAAATGCTACATCAAAAACACAAATTAGAAGCTAATTTCTATTATCAATATCTGCAAATACTCTTACAGAGCCCCCAGTGGCACAGTGGGTTAAACCACTGAGCTGCTAAACTTGCTAACCAAAAGGTCACAGGTTCGAATCCGGGGAGCAGCGTGAGCTCCTGCTGTTAGCCCCAGCTTCTGCCAACGTAGCAGTTTGAAAATGTGCAAATGTGAGTAGATTAATAGGTACAACTCTGGCAGGAAGGAAACAGCGCTCCTTCCAGTCATGCCGGCCACATGACCTTAGAGGTGTCTATAGACAATGGAGGCACATTAGCTTGAAATAGAGATGAGCACCACTCCCCAGAGTTGGATACAACTGGACTTAATCTCAGGGGAAAAACTTTACCTTTACCTACTCTTATGGTTAATACACATTTTGCTGGCATATTTATTTATTTATTTACCGCTTTTTTCACCCCGGGGGGGGGGACTCAAAGCGGTTCACAACATAATCAGTGGCAAAATTCAATGCCTCACATGTATAAAAATACCACATATCAAATCAACAGCATATGAAAATAGATTAAAACCATTAAAACTATAAAACAAGAATCGCAGACACAATGTAAATGTGTGGTGCAACACAGTCACAGTGTGGTGCAACACAGTCACAGATCACTTTATCACACAAAGATATGTTCAATGTGCTGCCCATACAATGGCCATGTATGTGAGGGGAAGTCATAGGGAAGAGGGAGCAGGCTTGTTTTCTGCTGCCCTGGAGACTAGGACACGGAACAACGGCTTCAAACTACAGGAAAGGAGATTCCACCTGAACATTAGAAAGAACTTCCTGACTGTGAGAGCTGTTCAGCAGTGGAACTCTCTGCCCCAGTGGAGGCTCCTTCTTTGGAGGCTTTTAAACAGAGGCTGGATGGCCATCCGTTGGGGGTGCTTTGAAAGCAATTTTCCTGCTTCTTGGCAGGGGGTTGGAGTGGATGACCCATGAGGTCTCTTCCAACTCAGTGAGTCTATGATTCTATGGTTCTACTCCTCGGAAGGGTAATTCACTCCTGAAAGACTTATTGTCAAGGGGAAAGGGTGTCTCCACTGAAGCTTTATCACCAAGCCTTGTTTCCAAGATAAGCCATTTTTTTTCAAAATCCAATTATCACAGGAACAGAAAGTGATGTGAAATCTTCCGAACATGGACACAGACAGCAAAACAAAAACTATAGGGGTGTTAACCTTCCCTATGCTATTAAGTGCTAACACACACACATACACAAACACATGGCTGGAGTTACACTTAGAAAATGTATCTGTTCTGACTTCCAAACAAATTTAGCTTAAGAACATACCTATCTTGTCCGTAACTTGGGGAATGCCTCTACTGCAAAACATGAAAGTAGTGAAATTGCTGCTGTTATGCATCTTCAGTTCATAACATCTCTCTTATCGGGTTTTCTTGACAAGGTTTCTTCAGAGGAAGATTTCCATTTCCTTCCTCTACATCTGAGAGTGTCACCAGCCCAAGATTACACTGCGGGTTTCCATGGGGCTCCAGAGTCCTAATCCAACATTCAAACTAATATATCACACTGTGAAATTATGAGGTGGAATCTCACATTCAAGTTTCATCTCTCATGTTTGAATGTTTCTTGGCAGGGGGTTGGACTGGATGACTCACGGGATCTCTTCCAGCTCTGTCTATATAAATAAAAATGTAATGTTCGTTTGTGGGATTAACATAATTCAAAAACCACAGGACAAATTGACACCAAATTTGGCCACAATCTACTTATCAGGCCAATGAGTGACCATCACTCATAAAAACACCGAAAAACACAGCAGAAGAGACTTAAAAAGCCAAAAAAAATTGCATTACAACGCATGCGCAAAACCACATATATATAAGTATACACAAATATATACACACAAAACACACATGCACAGACTGGACCACAGCAACGCATGGCAGGGGACAGCTAGGTATAAATAAAAATGTAATGTTCGTTCGTGGGATTAGCATAATTCAAAAATCACTGGACGAATTGACACCAAATTTGGACAGAATACATGTATCAGGCCAACAAGTGACCATAACTCATAAAAACACTGAAAAACACACCAGAAGAGACTTAAAAGCAAAAAAAAAATACATTACAATACATTCACAAACACACACACATATGCAAACACACACATATACGCATATATACAAAATATGCACACACATACACACACACAAAGCACATATACACAGACTGGGCCACAGCAATGCGTGGCAGGGGACGGCTAGTGATTCTATATAATCTCATCCAAAACAAAGAGAGCAGACGGTTTGGTCCTTCTTGCACCTTACTGCACTGCCCAGTATCAACCACATGAGGTCCCCCTGGATCTGTTATCAGAATGAACAGCAACCAAAATGCTTGGATGAGAGAAGCAAACTTTTTGGACTAGACATTGGTTACTTTTTGTTGGGACATATGGGTGAAACACCAATTGCATTATTAGCGGGGAAAGTGTAGCATACGTGGGAGGATAATAAGTTTTGAAAATATCCCTAGCAGACAACCTAGCCCAGAACCTCTGCAAAAATTAGGGTAAAGATTTTTCCCCTGACATTAAGTCCAGACTCTGGGGGTTGTTGCTCATCTCCATTTCTAAGCCGAAGAACTGGCGTTGTCCATAGACACCTCCAAGGTCATGTGGCTGGCATGACTGCATAGAGCACCGTTACCTTCCCGCCAGAGCAGTACCTATTGATCTACTCACATTTACATGTTTTCAAACTGCTAGGTTGACAGAAGCTGGGGCTGACAGCAGACGCTCACGCCTCTCCCCAGATTTGAACCTGCAACCTTTCAGTCTGCAAGTTCAGCATCTCCACACTTTAACCCACTGTGCCTGCAAAAATAGAGCATAGTAAATAATTAACAGTAGCAAATAGCTCGACAATGATGTAGTCATGGAAATTATCTAGATTAGCATTGCACATTAAAAATCCTTACGTACACTGATGTGTTATTGACTTGGTCCTCCCCGCTTCGCAGTGTGTTTTCATGCTTTTAATGATGGAAGGCGGAAAGGGTGTAATGCAGTTTGCTCAGGAAGTCTTTCCTGCAAGAGGGAAGCAAGGCAGAGTCGGAAGCAATTAAGGGTTCATGTGCTGTGTGTTGGGCTTCTGCTTGCTTTCATGCTCCACTTTGCTCATAAGAAATTGCTTGCTCAGTACCTTAATAAACAAGACCAGTGGCTTTCCAAAACAACGGGAATACCTGCCTTTATTTCCTTTTGTTTCTCTCTTTCTCAAGAATGAAGCCGGCAAGCAGCAGCAATGATGTGGCAATGGACACCTTAGATTTTGATCGCATGAAACAAGTGAGTTCCTAGTATATTCCTCCATCAGTCCAGATGACCGAGACTTTTATTCATTGTTTGTCCATTTGGATGGCATGATACGAAAATGCACGAAATGCAAAGTGCCCGGGCCTAGGGGTGCAGGCCTTGGGCCTTGCAGGGCCAGCAGCCGAGCACCGAGTACCCCCCATAATGGGTCAAAACAAAACGGATCTTTCAGCCCCCAAAACAGAAAAATAAATATCTGACCTCCAGATTTTGAGAGGCTCAGACAAAACAAATTGAGGCACCCAGTGAAAGCTGGGACACAAAATGGATCAAGGTAAGTCCCAAATGCACATGACTAGTATCTATCCATTGTTTAATTTAGGGGTTTTTTTTCCTTCCTAGGAAATATTGGAGGAAGTTGTAAAAGAGTTACACAAAGTAAAAGAAGAGATAATTGATGGTAAGTAGGAAAATGGAACTTTTGTGCTGGTCTTTTCTAAAAATAAAGTAAACAAGGAGAGGGGGATTTTTTTTCTTGTTAGTGAGTTATCAATTTAATCAGTGTATTCCATAGCTGCCAACCTAGATGTATGTGGGAATAAAAGAAAAGGAAGCTGGGTATATTTACATAATGTCAGTTGTATATCAAAATAGCTTTCATAGCCTCCCACTGACAATTGCAGGCTGATGAGAACAAAGCTAGGAAGAATACATTTTGGGATTGCATCTTCCCAGTTTGAGAGCCAGAATAGTGCAGTGGTTTGAGCATCGGACGGCAACTCTGGAAACCAGGCTTTCAAATCTCCACTTAGCCATGAAAACCAACTGGGTGACTTTGGACAGGTCACACACTCTCAGCCTCAGGTAAAGGCAAAAGTCCTTCTCAAAAAATCACACCATGGAAACTCTGTGACGGGTTCAGTTTGGGGTCTCCATAAGTGTGAAATAACATGAAGGTATAAATTAAGATGGCCCCACTTGTGGCACAGCGGGTTAACATGCTGAGCTACTGAACTTGCTGACCAAAAGGTCGGTGGTTTGAATCCAGGGAGTGGGGTGAGCTCCCGTTGTTAGGCCGATCTTCCAACCTAGCTGTTTGAAAGCATGTAAATGTGAGTAGATCAATAGGTACTGTCTGGCAGGAAGGTAACAGCGCCCCATGCAGTCATGCTAGCCACATGACCTTGGAGGTGACTACGGCTTTTCGGCTTCAAAATGGAGATGAGCACCACCCCCTAGAGTTGGACACAAGTAGACTTAGTGTCAAGGAGAAACCTTTACTTTACCTTTATACAATAACAACAATTCCCAAGACTCAGGATTTGGGGAGTTGTGACTCAAAAATAATGAAAAAGACTCTTAAGTTCTGAGTATAAGTACAGAGATTTCTGTGTGAATACGAGCCCAGCACCCACAAAGAATTGCTATTACCAAACTACCCAACTGAGCAGGATGAACTGATATGAGGGACTGGTGATTTCGTCCTTAATATCCCGTTATTTTGCCCATTGACTACTATTGTTTTTTTCTTTCCTGGAAATACTTCAGACCATTAAGCAATGGCTTATGGATTGGCACTATTGCAAGGACCACCACTTTGAACACACTAAATTGGTATTAATTATTCCTAGAGAGTCTGGAAAATAAACGCTTAAAATAGCCTTGTTTTGAACCTCATATTAAAGCCAGTGTTGCGTAACGCACTGCTAATCAAAGTGTGACCTGTAGACCATCACCAGTCCAGAAACCATTGTCTGCTGGTCTGCAGCGAGTTTCCAAGAAATAAAGAGTTGTAGCCATTGCACTAAGATACGAGGGTTGAATGAAAAGTAATGCCTCCACCTTCGTAACTCCTCAACAGATGGCAGTACTGGTATGCGGCAGGTACTGGCTTGTTCAGTAGATTCTCCTCTACAGTTCCATTTTGGCAGGAAGCCTTAGCATTGAACTGTTGCGTTGTTAAAGTACGAAGTATGGAACCCTGCACAGACGGTTGTTCAATGTGACATAAGCAACGTGCAGTCATTGAATTCTTGACAGCAGAAGGTGTCACCCCAAAGGAGATTCATCAGAGAATGCAAGCTGTTAATGGTGATTGTGTTGATGTGAATACTGTGCGTTGTTGGGTGAGGTAAGTTTAAAGATGTTGAGGTGTGAACATCTGACTTGCGTGACAAACAAAGAGTTGGATGTCCTGTGACAGCAACCACTGAGTTTCACAAGGAAAAATTGACAGATTGATTCAGGATGATCATCGTATCACTCAGAGAGAAATTTCAAGCATAGTAGCCATTTCACAAGAATGTGTGGGTCACATTATTGTTTTGCTTGGCTATCGGAAGATCTGTGCACCATGGGTACCCAGGATGCTGATGCCTGAAATGAAAGCGCACAGATTTGAAATTTCAGAGACTGGATCTCACCACCGTACGACATCCTCCATACAGTCCAGATTTAGCACCATCTGACTTCCATCTGTTCCTGATAATGAAATAAGATCTGCTGGGACATCATTATGCTTCTGATGAAGACGCTGAGAGAACTGTGGAACGCTGGTTAGAGAAACAGAGTTTCGACTTCTTCTGTGATGGCTTCAGAAAACTTGTTCATCGTTGGTTAGAAATGTATCCAATTGTCTGGTGATTATGTTGAAAAGTGAATAGTGGTAGTTAAAGAGCACATTCTAAGGATTATTTCTGTGTTTTATTTATTAAAATATTCCCATCCAAACCCAAGTAGCAAAGGTGGAGGCATTACTTTTCATTCAACCCTCGTATTTTGCATGTTGGGAGATAAACATGTCATACCACATTGCTTATGCATGACACAAAGACAATAAAGACTCGTGTTTGATGAAAATCAGGTTTTCCCCACCTTTGTTTGCATTTGCTCTCGCTCCACCTCTAACTGTGCGTTAAACACACAGTCTTGCCTTAGTGCCAATAGCTGCTTCATTGAGGGAGAGCAGGGAAAACCCTGACACTTTTCATGACATTGAATGAAAGGATTACCCTTGGACTTCTTGACTAAATTGAGGCTGAGCAGTACAGTGCTTAAAGGGAAAACAAAGGCCTGCCATATGACCTAAACTCATTGAAGCCAAGAAATTGTGGGGGAAGCGTAATGCTGCATTTCCTTACTGTTATGGGATCAATTTCCATGACACTTCCCCACTGTCCAGCTTCCTCCCCAACTTCTTCTATGAGAGGTTGGTGTACATCCAACTCTTCTGGGCTCCATTTCTCTGTGCTGCCAGCATGAAGCCCAATGGAGCCCCACCAGAAGTAGACCTGCATCATCTGATGGTTTCCAGGGGACTCTGTGTCAGCGGCATGTTGACAACACAGAGAAGCGTAGAGAAGACACTTCTTAACCTCAATGTGATGAGGTCCATAGTAACATCTCCTTGGAGAAGTGGGGGGAGGAGGGAGTGGTAAAGAAACTGTTTATATCTAGTTCTCTTCATAAGAAATGGCCCTACAGAATTCGCAAGGGATAGCAAGATGAAAAGCCAAGAAAAACACAACTACAAAATCACAGAGCTAATCTGCAGATGGAGAAAGGGGGTGGAGAGGTTCCTACAAAACTCTTACTGGAGTGTAAGGGAACAAATGTGCTGCCTACACTAGAATTTCACCTGTTGAACTGCTGATCTGTGCAGTGGGTTAAACTGCTGAGCTGCTGAACTTGCTGACCAAAAGATTGGTGGTTCGAATATGGGGAGCAGGGTGAGCTCCCACTGTTAGGCCCAGCTTCTGCCAATCTAGCAGTTTGAAAACATGCAAATCTGAGTAGATCAATAGGTACCATTTCTGTGGGAAGGTAATGGCTCTCCATGCAGTCATGCTGGCCATATGACCTTGGAGGTGTCTATGGACAATGCCAGCTCTTCAGCTTAGAAATAGAGATGAACACCACGCCTCAGAGTCAAACATGAATAGACTTAATGTCAGGGTAAATCTTTACCTTTACCTAAGGCTTTTTTCTGGAAACCACAGTCTGTGGTTTTTTTAATCCATTGGGCAACTGTCATGTCCAATGGGCTGCTCTGGCCATTGACTTGAGTGCTGATGATGTGTTCGTTTTGAATAGGGCACAAAGGGCTGGCTAAATTTCCTTGCAATCCATCAACATTCAAGGAGCCACACATTCCCCAGCAGTGATATAATGAATCTGGGGTAGAACTCATGTCCTAAATATCGTATATACACAACACATCCTTGTGTTGTTTCTTCAGTAATTACTAGCATCCTGTTCATGATTTGTGATGTCGTAAGTCAGGTATGTAGCACATTTATAGCTGTTGTACCATGGCAATGATCAAAGGTGCCTCTAGGGCCTACCTTTTAGGCAGCAAAGGCCCCTCTCATCACCCTCAAAAGTGTTTCTAAAGTTCTGGAGAGTACAACAGAATGTGAAGGTGCTTCTAGCCCTTCTCCAATAGAGCCAGCTGGAGGTATCATGCAAATATGGGCAATCTTCAGCCCTCCAGGTGTTTTGGACTTCAGCTCCCACAATTCCTGACAGCTGGGATTTCTGGGAGTTGAAGTCCAAATCATCTAGAGATCTGGTTTGCCCATGCTTGCATCATCACATACTGCCCACTGTCCAGCGCCTTATTCAGTGGGGTGCGATCCTGAAAAGGTCTATTTCATAGGCAGCTTCAGGAAATGTAGCTACAACGTCTTCGTAGATGGCTGATTCAACATTATAGCCACATCTCCTGATACATGATCTCAGCCTGGGATTTCAGCCAATCCCAAAATTGTTGTGTGCTCACTATGTTAGGTGTGAAGTTGTGACCGCTTTGAGCCTCCCTGTGGAGAGAAAAAGCGAGGTATAAATAAACATAAACATAATCATCATCATCATCATCCGCCAATACATCACATAGTCCTAGACACTTTGAAAGTGTCCAGCATGTGATCCAATACAAAAGCCAGCATAGTGATCTTGTTTATTGTGTGCTAATCTTGTTGTCTGTCAAATAATAATAATAATAATAATAATAATAATCCGCCAATACATCACATAATCCTAGACACTTGGAAAGTGTCCAGCATGTGATCCAATACAAAAGCCAGCATAGTGATCTTGTTTGTTGTATGCTAATCTTGTTGTGTATCTAATAATAATAATAATAATAATAATAATAATAATAATAATAGGCACTGGTTTGCATCTTGGGAGTCCTCCTGGACTTATCACTGAGTCTGGAACCTCAGGTTGCAGAGGTGGCTAGGGAGGCTTTCACACAATTAAAACTTGTGTGCCAGTTACGCCCATACCTTGGGAAGTCAGACTTGGTCACAGTGGTCCACTTTTCGTTACATCCAGAATAAACTACTGCAATGCACTCTACATGGGGTTGCCTTTGAAGACTGTTTGGAAGCTTCGAGAGACAGCTAGGTTAATAACTGGGGAGGCATACAGGGAGCACACAACTCCCATGTTACGTCAGCTCCACTGGCTGCCTGTTGGCACAATTCAAAGTACTGGCTTAGGCCTATAAAGCCCTAAAGGGACCTGGCCCAGTTTACCTGTCCGAACGCATATTCCTTTCCGAACCACGATGAGGACTAAGATCTTCTGGGGAGTCCCTGCTCTCAGTCTCACCACAGTCACAGACGCATTTGGCAGGGAGGAGAGACAGGGCCTTCTCAGTGATTGCCCCCAGCTATGGAACTCCCTTCCTGGCAAGATTAGATCAGCCCACCCACTCCTGTCCTCCTGGCTGTGGGACCAAGCCTTTGGGACAGTGTAATGATGCAATAATAGGGAACCTACTCTACTGACCAGAGCCAGCATGGTGTTTTGAAATGAATTTAAACAACTGATTTTAAAGTAGATATGACTGATTTTAATGTTTATGTATATTTATAGTTATTTTATGTCCTGGAATGGGCCATATATATATGTTCGGGGTGAGAAGGGCAGAATAGAAATGTTTCAAATAAATAAATAAACAAATAAATTCATTTAGCCTTAAGCACAAACATTTTTCATTGTTTCTCTCTCTCTCCCTAGCTATCAGGCAGGAGTTGAGTAGAATCAGCACAACATAATGACCATGGAATCATCCGGAAGTTGAAAAGGACAAGAGACAATTGGATCATTTCTAGGTGTACCAAGATCATGCAAGATGGTGAAAGAGGACACCTGGCCCTGTCTTTTGTTCTAAAATCCTTTTTATTAGCAGACTCAGCAGACTTTGAAGCTTGCTGCTGCCTTGGATTTGCTTCATTTAAAAAAAAACGAAAGAAAAGAAAAAAGTCTTAAAATCGTAAAAAAGAAAAATATTAAAATTTAAATATTCTGGATTTTTTAAATTTCATCTGACAATGCACATCAGATTTGGTCAGCCTTTTTTGTATTTTGTATTTGCTTATTTAAATGTATGACATTTTTCTTTTTAGTATATAGTAGGTAAAGAAACACGTGAACCATTCGCTTTTACTAGATGACTTCAAAGTAATTTTACTGGTAGTCTGCATTGTAAATGAAGACCTTTTGCCAACAGAATCTTATTTGTGGCATTACCAGTGGAAGCCGAAAGACGCCAGCTGTCAACCAGCAAGTCACTGGTCTCAGAGCTATCACAATATTAAAGCGGTACATCAGTGCATCACAGTATCTGTGTTCATATTGGTAATAAACTGTTCATTGTCCACAACGTGCATGGATTGGCTTTTCTTTCATCTTTCTGCAGCAGACTTGGACTCCACTGTGGAACCTTCTATTTATAATTTATATTCCTGAGATTACTAATTGGCAAATATTACACACGAAACTAAATAATGTCAGTCCCCAGGTTATGCTTGCAAAAACAAAGAATTGTTAAAAAAGATTTCACGCTCTACATCTCTGACAATGGTTGTCTTCCTCTTAGTTATTCCCAAATAAAATAGGCACATTCAATAAATCAGTGTTTGTCAACCTTCCTAATGCCGCAACCCCTTAATACAGTTCCTCATGTTGTGGTGACCCCCAACCACAAAATTATTTTGTTGCTACTTCATAGCTGTAATTTTGCTAGTGTTATGAATCGTAATGTAAATGTCTGATATGCAGGATGTATTTTCATTCACTGGACCAAATTTGGCACAAATACCTGATTTGCCCAAATTTGAGTACTGGTGGGGTTGGGGGGGGGGGGGGATTGATTTTGTAATTTGGGAGTTGTAGTTAATCTACAATCAAAGAGCTTTCCAAATTCCACCAACAATGGAATTGAACCAAACTTGGCACACAGAACTCCCATGACCAACAGAAAATACTGGAAGGGTTTGGTGGACATTGACCTTGAGTTTTGGAATTGTAGTTCACTTATGTGCAAAGAGCACTGTGACTCAAACAATGATAGATCTGGACCAAACTTGACACAAATACTCAATATACTCAAATGTGAACACTGGTGGAGTTTGGGGAACTATAAATCCCAGTTGTAGTTGCTGGGATTTATAGTTCACCTACAATCAAAAAGCATTCTGAACCCTCTCACACAGAACACCAGTGTCTTGAAGGAACTTGCTGGCCCAAGCCTCCCTCCACCGTTGGCGCTCTCCCTTGTCCGTACTTGTGCACCACGCTGTCAGGCACTCGCCCCTTCCCACTGGGAGCTCTTCCCTTGACTGAGAGGCTACCTGAGAGGCCAGCCAATCACAGTGGAAGAGGGCTTTTGGTTGAAGATTTGCCGTCTGTTTCAATAAGGAAGAGATCAGGTGGAGAGATCTTTAGCCTTCTTGGCCAAAGGGGTTGCTAAGACCATCAGAAATACATGTTTTCTGATGGTCTTTGGTGAGCCCTCTGAAACCCCCTCAAGGCACCCCCCCCCCCGGGGTCCCGACCCCCAGGTTGAGAAATGCTGCAAAAATGGTTGGATGGCGAGTCAACATGGAGACAAATTCCACTAATTCAGTAGGGTTTTCGAGTCCGAATTATCAACAGGATTAACAATAATATTCATGATTGAGATACTACTGCCTTGATCATAAGTGCCTCCAATTCACCTGAAACTCCAGAGAGTTTGGACCAATGCACTGGATTTTTCAGGATGATATATTGACTAACGTCTTGCATTCAAGCCAAGGTATGGCAGCTTCCACTTTATTATTGTTGTTATTATTATTAGTCTTTATACCCCGCTTTTTCTCTGTCAAAGGAGACTCATAACACTGCTCAAGTGGTGGGAGAGACTGGCTGCATTATCCTAAAGTGCCCCATTCAACTGTGCCACAGATTTTAATCACTTGTAGTTTATTGATTCCGTATTGGTGACTATGGTTGCATAGCTAGAAACATGATGGGTTGTTGATAGTTTTCAAGGCTATATGGCCATGCTCCAGAAGCATTCTCTCCTGAAGTTTCTCCTTCATCTATGGCAGACATCCTCAGAGGTTGTGAGGTCTAACGACACAGAAACATCAGGAGAGAATGCTTCTGGAACATGGCCATACAGCCTGAAAACTCACAACAGCCCAGTGAGTCTGGCCATGAAAGCCTTTGACAATACATAAAAACATGATGTAGGATCTTGGCTCCAATGTTTAGGCATCTATTGCATGCAGTCTTAACTTGGGAGTGTACACCCTTAAGCTCATTGAGGTTTTCTTCTATGTAAGGCATGCTTAATGTTTCTCCATAAGCCAACAAAAAGAACTGCTAAGCACCAGGAAAATTAATGAGTTTTATTTTAGATGAAGTTCCACAGACTCATGTATCAGATACATTTGCTAAAGTAGGCTTGAATACATAAACTCTGATAACTAAAACTAATTAGTGTTTAAAGTGCCTCAGGATTCTTGTTTCTCCTGTTATGTCACATGAGATATCCGTAACCATAAACAGAGAGATGTTATTGTATTCATATCAGGGTACATCCATTCGGTTTAGGAGGATTCAAGGTGTTGCATATGCCATTGCATTGGCTATAAAAAGTGTTCCCATTTTACCTTTCCAACCAATATGCATTGCTAAATCTTTCATAAGCATCTTAAAGCTGATACTTGAAGGCTTTCTTGTATCCATTGGCTGTTATAGAGAATGTCTATTGAATCAGCCATCAATGAATCAATCAATATATAGGTAATCACAATTGAGTGAATGGCTCAGTTCTGGTCAAAATGATCCAAGTAGGATTTCCCACTTGTGAGCTCCAAACATATTGGTAGCACGTATCATTGGATTATCGATTTTTATTTGACATACGGTAGATATCTAAATACCTTAAATGATGTCTGGCCACTCTCCTGTTTGCTGCAAAAGCTCCTAGGATAAAGATACTGTCTGGACAGGCCCTAAGAAGACCCACCCTACCTTGATCCAACATACCTTGTCCCTCTGAAATCTGTTTTCTACAAAGAAGCTATGATCTTCAGGTTTTGTTTGATTTGCCAGAACCAGCAGAGACAGTAGCCACATGTGATGGGAGCTATACTTTTTTTTAAAAAAAAATGGCGGTATGGGTTTTTTTTAACCATTCATGACCTCTGATCTATAGCTTAATAAAGAAAACAAAATACAACACAATTTGAAAATACTTCTGACAGGCTTCATAGTCATATTTCTTCATAACTGGATTACAGCAAATCCTCTGAAAAATAACATCAGCCTTCTCTGCCTTGCAAGCATCTATCACAGAACATACTTGTTGGATAAGGAAGGTATGCAGAAAGTCAAAGGTCTGTTAAGCTTATAACAAGTAAGGGTGGAGCTGGAGCTGGTATCTATTGAGATTCTGATGCTAGCTTGCATATTCGCTTCACCCTTGAATAAGGGCCAATGGTATTGTCGAAAACGAAGTCCCAAAGAACTCGAACCCAGGACTGGTGCTGTGGTAAGGTATCGTAATATTCTGCTGCTATCTTCCTTACCTGTAAAAATAAACAAGATTTTTTTTATAAAATAAATTCTTTACAACCTTTAAAGTCAGCATTTTTTTCTAAAGTAAATTCTTTATAATCTAGCTTCAAACTAGTGAAAATATTCAATCATACATAGTGCCAATAGTTCATTGAAAACAAACTTGTGGGGAGGGGGAGGTTGTGTCAGGAGCAACTTGAGAAACTGCAAGTCGCTTCTGGTGTGAGAGAATTGGCCACCTGCAAGGACGTTTATTTATTTATTTGCAGTATTTGTATACTGCCCTTCTCAGCCCTTAGGCGATGTTGCCCAGGGGACGCCTAGATGTTTGATGTTTTACCATCCTGTGGGAGGCTTCTCTCGTGTTCCCGCGTGGGGAGCTGGAGCTGCCAGAGGGAGCTCAACCTGCTCTCATCGGATTCGAACCACTGACCTGTTGGCCAGCAGTCCTGCCAGCACAAAAGTTTAACCCATTGCACCACTGGGGGCTCCAACAAATTTGGCAAGTCTAATGTTTATTAAGGCGAGGTTAGCAGGTGACTAATCGACCTAGTTTATTAATTGTTTATATACATTGTAATTCAAAATTTTGAACTAGGTAGAGCCAGGAGGTCAACTGAGAAATCAACTTTGCATGCTATCTAAGGACAGTAACATATTAGTTGATTTTCTAGCTAGAAAAAAATAACTAGAGTGGCCTCCTTGACTTCGGTCTGTGTTTATGTGTTATTTTTTTTCCCTTGGCTCTAACAGCAGAATATCAATAGCAGGTCTTGTATGGGATGCTGGTATCTTGACTCTTCTGACCCTGACTTTTTCATAAATGCAAAAAGTCCATGCGTGGTTCCAATGGACATACATTTAATGTCAGTACAGATATTAAACCTTGTGCAGCAGTCTCCATGAGTGTTCAAGTGATTCTAAGACTCTACACAATCAACGAGCCATAAGTAAAAATAAATAAATAAAGGCACATAATGGAAAAAAAAGGATGGGAGTATGTCACTGCCTGAAGACAAATCATAATAGCACACGCAGAACACTGGTTGGGACACTTCCTTCAAGCAATAATCTAGAAGCATAATCATTTGCACAAACCAATTTATGCCAGGCTTAGAGACTAACAGGATCCCAGCCCTAAAGTCTAGTTGGTTGCACATTATGACGCCTTTCCAGAGATAGGTGTGGTGTGTATCAAATTGACTCTTCCTGCTTACACAGGACTGTTAATGGAAAATGTGACTGATTCCACCCTTTCAAATAACAGAGGTGCCTAATAGTTCCAAGTGGCTTGCATACATTGTGAAGTTCTTTAAGATGTCATTTTACTTGAATATCAAAAGCAGTTTTAACATCGGCTTTTGAAATGCAGTGAACCAAACTCCCATTCGACACACCTTTCATGTCTGCATGCAACAAGCGAAAGATCCCTTGGCAATGCACCCTTTCCTGCTCTCTGTGTGTGAGGAGGGGAGGAGGGGAGGCGTGTGGGGTGCCATGAGCCACCCCATGCATTTTCCTTTTTGTCTTTGGGCCATGTGAAGAGATCCTGAGTAAAGTTATTAATGAGGAGATGTGGCATGGACAAAGGGACATACTTTTATTTATGATGGTAATGCCCCAAAGTGAAGAGTTTTTAGAATGATATATTTATCAAAATAGGTAATATTATAAAACTAAATATTACTCTGGATGCTTGGTTAGTACTTTACTTACTTACTTACTTACTTACGTACTTACTTACTTACTTAGGTGATCCCTCATTGTTCGAGTAGGATACTCTTCCAGGATCAGTGTACTGGCAGTGGGTTCGTAGGTGACACGGGTCAGAGCTTCCCAGTTCTGTGTCTATGCCAGAGTTTTTAAGGTTGGCTTTGAGCCCATCTTTAAATCTCTTTTCCTGTCCACCAACATTCCATTTTCCATACTTGAGTTCACAGAGTAGAGCAACTGCTTTGGAAGATGGTGGTGAGAAATTCAGACAACTTGGCCAGTCAACGGAGTTGATGGTGGAGGACCATCGCTTCAATGCTGGTGGTCTTTGCTTCTTCCAGCACACTGACATCTGTCCACTTGTCTACCCAAGAGATTTGCAGGATTTTTCGGAGGCAATGCTGATGGAATCGTTCCAGGAATTGCATGTGACGTCTGTAGATAGTCCATGTTTCACAGGCATATAGCAGGGTTGGGAGGACAAAGCTTTATAAACAAGCACCTTGGTATCCCTACGGATGTCCTGGTCCTCAAACACTCTCTGCTTCATTCAGAAAAATGCTGCACTTGCAGAGCTCAGGCGGTGTTGTATTTCGGTGTCAATGTTGACATTTGTGGAAAGATGGCTGCCAAGGGAGCGGAAATGATCAATATTTTCTAATGTTACACCATTAAGCTGTATTTCTGGCATTGGAGAGGGATTGGCTGGTGACTGCTGGAAGAGCACTTTGGTTTTCTCGATGTTCAATGACAGGCCGAGCTTCCCGTAAGCTTCTATGAAGGTTTTTAGAGTGGCTTATAGGTCTTCTTCTGAATGCACACAGATGACATTGTTATCAGCATACTGGAGTTCTGTAACAGATTTTGTTGTAACCTTGGTTTTGGCTTTCAGTCTGCTGAGGTTAAATAGCTTGCCATCTGTCTGATTTCTACTCCTAGCCACTAGTGGAGCGGCTAGGTTAGTATTACTAACGGACGCCACAAAAGTGAATTTAGAAATGGAAAAGAAAGAATTGGTGATTATTTTACTCACAGTGGCAAGAATTATAATCTCAAGGAATTGGAAAATAGTAACTTATCTTACACCAGAAGCATGGTATAGGTAGGTATGGAATGTAGCCTTAAACGCTACACTATCATTTAAGTTTTTTGGGCTGTGTGACCATGTTCTAGAAGCATTCTCTCCTGATGTTACACCTGCATCTATGGCAGGCATCCTCAGAGGTTGTGAGGTCTGTTGAAAACTAGGAAAGTTGGGTTTATATCTCTGTGGAAAATCCAGGGTGGTAGAAAGAACTCTTGTCTGTTTGAGACAAGTGTGAATGATGCAATGTTCCTAGATTCGTGTTTGGGCAATGCTGCGTTTGGTGGTCCCTATGTAGATTTGTTCACAGCTGTATGATATACGTTAAACTCCTGCAGAGGTGAGAGGATCCCTCTTGTCCTTTGCTGAACGTATCATTTGTTAGATTTTCTTAGTGGGTCTGTAGATTGTTTGTATGTTGTGTTTCTTCATCAGCTTCCCAATGCAGTCAGTGGTTCCCCCTTTTTTGCAGGTTTTTTATTTATTGTTATAAAAATTATACATAACCATAATTACCATGCATTTTGTCCTTTTTCATTCCCTTCTCCCTCCCCACTCCCACCCCTCCCCCTTCCCTGTTGACAATGTAATCCTTTTGTTTCCTGTTACATCAATTCTATCCAAGTTTTACTTCCAGCTTTCATCATCTGGTTTAGCAACCTATAACCATCTTTTAAATAGAGTCCAAATTTATTTAATTTTCTTCTGTTTGTCTGACCATGTCTTTTTGCTTCTTATTATGTCCAGAATATCCAGTTGTATTTGGTCCCACACATATTTATACCATTTTTCAAGTGCCCATTTTTTTTTCTTTACACCCCTGAGCTATTACTACATGTGCTGCTCTAAACATCATCATCATTCATTCTTGGTCTTGGTCCTTAACTCCTCTATCACCATATATTCCTATTAATAGAATTTGCATATTTATATCAAATTTTATTTTAGTATGTAATTCTACTTGGTTTAGAATTTGTCTCCAGAATTTTTGTATCTCTTCACACTCCCACCATAGATGTGAACACCATGCCTCCCGGCTTCCACAACGCCAACATTTGGGATTTAATCCCTGAATCATATGTGCCTGCTGAATTGGTGTTCTGTCAGTGGTTCCCTTGATGTATGGCAAGAACACTTTTCCTCTGGGTGGATCTTTGTCTTTACTATCGTGGTTTGTTGTCGGTCTTGCTGCTCTTCTGATGTCTGAGGTGGAGTCTCCATTGGCCTGTAGAGCCCAGCTTAGCTGGTTCGGTTCACCTTGTAGGAGGTGGGGTTCACAGATACTTTTTGCACAGTCTGCCAGGGCTTTAATGGTGCTTCTTTTCTGACTTGGGTGATGGTTGGATTTTTTTAATGTAGGTATCTATCTGCGTGTGTAGGTTTTCAGTGTGACCCAATCGTTGAACATGAAAGGCACTGCAGGTTACTTCAACCAGAGAAGTCAGCCATAGCAGAGCACCTGATGAACCACCCTGGACACCACATATTATTTGAGAACACGGAAATGCTAGATTACTCTAACAACTACCATGTCAGGCTCCACAGAGAAGCCATTGAAATCCACAAGCATGTGGACAGTTTCAACAGAAAGGAGGAAAACATGAAAATGAACAAAATCATTGGCAACCAGTATTTAAAAAACATTAAAATTATAAAAGTAAATAAAGAACAAAACTCAAACAAAGGGGAGCTCAAGAGAGGAAACAATCAGGAACAGCTAATCACCTCTCAATGAAGAATTCCCCCAGGCAGCAATCAGCCAAGCTTTGAAGCTACAATGCCATTTAATGCTAATCAAGGTGGCCAATTGCAACATTCACACTTGCCTCAAACAGACAAGAGTTCTTTCTCCCACCCTGGACTTTCCACAGAGATGTAAAGCCAATTTTCCTAGTTTCCCACAGGCCATGAAAGCCGACAATACAAGGAAATGAGGGTATTCGGGGGGAAACAAACAGATCGGATTTTGATGCATACTGTTTGGTTTTTTATTAAATATGCTTTAGAGAGTGAAAATAGATAACAATATAACTTTGTTGGTCAGGAATTTTGGATATGACATTTGATTAATGGTTGATGTATAAATATACGGCAAAAGGAAGGATACTTGTTCAGGCCTTGGTGGTGGGGTTATGTGTTTGAAAATGTTCACTGTTTTTGTGTTTTGTTTACACTGTAAGTTGTTAATGTATGTAAATAAAAAAAACTACAAAAAATTAATGAGGAAGAGCACATAAGCTAAAAGAGGCCGCCACAATTTGCTTTTGTCAGAGCATACAGTAAAGGGCAAGATTTTGCCCCTTCTCTTCTCCATTTTGAATTAATTCAGTGCATACTCCGCAAAGCGAGACAACAGAATCAAAGCCGCTCCTGCCAAACTGAGATAGTTGGAAGGCATGTGGGTTTGATCAGGCTACAAAACTTATTCTCTTTTTTTGTAGCAACTATATATCAAAGAACAATCCAAAAAAACTGGGGGAATTCAACTTGCCTCTTTCTATTTGTTCACAGAGAGACTGTAATTGCATTCAGGAGCTAGTCTGATGGCATGAAACTCTCATGCACTTAATTAGTTACTCATTTTCCTGCAGGTAAAATTGCCAGACAAAAAGTATGAATGCTCTATTGTAATGTATTGTTAGAGGGGGGAGAGAAAAACTAAGTGTGAAATGTGTCACCGGTTGGTACTAGATTTTCCTCGCCTGCCTCAAAAAAGTCTCCGTAACTTGCTCAAGGAATATGCTACAAGGATCCCCAAAATATTATGCTGTATATGCTATCTGCTCAACAAATTGAAATGAGATGCAAACAGTGCTGAGTGGTACCGTATAGACTCATGTATAAGTCAACTTCATGTAAAAATCAAAGGCAGGTTTTAGGGCCGAAATTAAGGAATTTAGTATGCTTACTTATTTAGGTGATCCCTCATTGTCCTAGTAAGATTGTCCCCCAGGGTTGGTGTACATAGGTGACTGTGGAGCCCTATTCTTGACCTGCATATTCTCTTGCAGTGAGGGCATTTGTTTCCAGGTGGAAGGTGGTCCCAGTCGGGGTTGGCTTGATGTGCCATCCTCTTGGCACATTTCTCTCTTTCGCCCTCCATTCATGCCTCTGCATGACTGCAGCACTGCTGGTCACAGCTGACCTCCAGTTGGAGCGCTCAAGGGCCAGGTCTTCCCAGTTCTCAGTGTCTATGCCAGAGTTTTTAAGGTTGGCTTTGAGCCCTCTTCAAATCTCTTTTCCTGTCCACCAACATTCTGTTTGCCGTTCTTGAGTTCAGAGTAGAGCAACTGCTTTGGGAGATGGTGGTCGAGCATTCAGACAACATGGCCGGTCCAGCGGAGTTGATGGCGGAGGACCATTGCTTCAATGCTGGTGATCTTTGCTTCTTCTAGCACACTGACATTTGTCCACCCAATTTTCCCAATTTAGTATGATCCATGGATACGTTAGGGGTCATTCTGCAGAGAGCCATCCACCCATGTTGCCACTGCCATTTCCCCACCCAGGCACTGAAAAAGGCCAGAAGTGGCACATGGCAGAGAGGGTTGAGGGATTGGTGCATCTTTTAGGTTCTGCTACTAGGTCTTTAGCCTTCTCTGCAAATAGCATTGATGTCTCACCAATCTACAGTTCCCATTATTCTACAGCATTGAGCCATGGGAGGTCCCTAGATAGGCATCTTAGTGATCCAATCACAATGGGATTTAGCTGTTCTCAGCCTAGTCTTTGGAAGGACTCCAACCCTTCTATTCACACCTATTCCCAGAACCAGCCTACTCATCTTCTCCCAGGTTCTCTACTTGTTTCTGCTAGATTAGAAGAAAATGTGTATTTAACACAGTGATCGCAAATCAGCAGGACAAACTGTGCAGCCCTGCAGTCATTGGTGGGCTGCAACTTCCACATTCCACACATTTGGCTATGTCAGCTATGGCTTTTGGCAGTTCATGTCCTCTTAAAAATGAAGTCCCATCAGTTTCAGGTTTGCGGCACAGGCAAGAATGAAATACTATCAGTTCTAATGAACTGGACTGGACTAAATTATGCTGGAATATGGGAATGGGAGTCATCTTGACATCAGTGTCCTCCTTCCTGGCCTTCAGAAAGAAACAAAGACGTGGTTGTGGGATGCAATGCAAAGAATAGTCAGGAAAAACATGCTATGGCAATCGGAATGGCCACGGTGGACAATTTTTGGATCATGTGATTTAAATATTTATATTAGGCTGTTTTTAATGCTTTGTCTTAGTGCTTACATGTTGTATATGCTTGTGTTTAATTGTTTAAATGATTTTAATTTATAGTTATATGTCAATGTTTAGATATTGTGATTTTATTTTATTATATGTATGTTGGCATTGAATTCTTGCATTAATATGTTGTAAACTGCCTTGAGTCCCCCCAGGGGCGAGAAAGGTGGTATATAAGTATCCTAAAGAAATAAAGAAAGAAAAGGGCAGTTAACGTGGTATCAAACTGCTTTAAATCTACCCCAAAGAGATTCAGATATCCTCAAAAAGGTAGACTCAGAGAAGCATCTCACTGTATCTTCCTAAAGAGATGTGAAAGGATGACATCAGCACCGAAATCCACTGGGATCTTCTGAAGGACTCAAATGCTACTGTGTTCAGATCAAGGCATAAAATTACCTAGCTGTCACTTTGTTGGTGTGTTTACATTTTTATTCTATTTATTCATGGTTGTTAGTTGTCAAGCAAAGAATGCCAACTAATAACTTTCAAAAGCAACATAGTCTACCCAATGCTGGTACCATAAACATGGATTGAATGCTGGTCCTTACCAGTGGCAGCTTGGAACCAGGAATGCTGGGGAAATCATGATGCTCCATATGGTAGCCAACATTAAATGTAATGCAGTTGAGGGGCCCATAGTAGGAATATGTTTCATATCCTTTCAAATACATATAGTGTTCTGCGATGAAGTGCCCAGAAATTGGATGCAATCCCATGCAAAGTAACGTTCCACTTATCATGTAAATAATGGGCTTCAGACCCCACAAGTAGAAGACGAGAAGGTCAAAGGCGAACTGGATCAAGGCGTTAAAGATTTCCATCTCAGTAATGGCTTTGGGATTCACACAGAGTGGTCTCAAGGCATAAAACAACGGCTGGAGAGTGATCCAGACCAGTTTCCGAAGTGGCGTGCAAAATAACCAACCCTCAAAATCGGTAGGAATATCCACATCCAAATAATGTCCGCCAAGGTACCGGTGGTGGTCAATGTGGTATTTCTTGAAGGAAGCAGAGTAAGGGAGTCCAACGGGCAAGTTGGCAAAGATAGCAAACCATCTGTTCCACTTGGCTTGCTTGTTCCCAAAGGCCACGTTGTGAGAGATGTCATGGATCGCCAGCGTCATGGAGTGGTTGATGCAGCCTCCGAAAGCATAGGCCCAGAAGAAAACCCACTTCCAGGATAAATTTCTCACCAGGTAACAGGCCAGAATCTGGGTGAAGACCATCCCTGCCACAACCCATTTTAAGTGGGGATCTGGCCCCATTAGGGATTTGATGGCTGGATATTTTGCTGAGGAGGGAAAAAAAGAAGATATCAATTAAGTACAATTAGAATTCTGTTGATAAAGAATGTATACTGTAATTTTTACAGGGATTAGATATGCTGTACTGTGCTTTTCTGATGTCCTGATCAGTTCTCCATTAATGGAAGATAATGAGCAAATTAGTATTGAAAAATGTAGTAATCCCCTTTATCTGTGGGGTTCACTACATTCCTCGTACATAAATCTGTGGAAAATAGCTAACCCTATTGAAATGAAGGCCTAGGAATACTATAGAGGACCAAGAAAATTCCTAAAGAGAACATATTTTATCACACATGAATAAATGAAACGATGGATACTGGTGCTGCAGAATTCATACTGTATAACCAACATTAGTGCTATAGCCATTGGAACAAGGTTGCAGATACCAATCCAGAATTATTTCCTTTGAACCTGTTCTGTATGGGTACTAATTTATGCTTATTTTGTTCACTGAATCTGTGTTATGTAAATCAAGTAGGTAGGTTTTATTTTGGGCTTCTTCTTCTTTCTTTCTTTTTTTGTCGTGCAGGAGCAACTTGAGAAACTGCAAGTCGCTTCTGGTGTGAGAGAATTGGCCATCTGCAAGGATGTTGCCCAGGGGATGCCCGGATGATTTGATGTTTTTATCATCCTTGTGGGAGACTTCTCTCATGTCCCCGTATGAGGAGCTGGAGCTGAAAGAGGGAGCTCATCCGCCTCTCCCCAGATTCGAACCTGCAACTTGTCGGTCTTCAGTCCTGCCGGCACAGGGGTTTAACCCACTGCGCCACATTTATGCTATTCTTGTTTACAGAGTCTGTGGACTAGAATTCAGAACATTCTAATATAATGTAAAGATCTGCAGGGCACGACTGAAAACAAACACAATGCCAATGAATTCTAATTGCAAATCATGCAACCTGTATATGATACACAAAATGCTTGAAAGTCACTATGGGCAGTTCCAGACAGGCCTTTATCACAGAACCATTTGCATTTAAAAAATGCGGATGTTTCTGGGGGCCTGCCTACACACACCCCACAAAGCTTTCTGAGGTGGGTGCCCACGGAACTGCCTGCGAGAACATCTGGACGGCCCTACCACCCTTCCTCTTTCCCCTTTCATCTAATGAAGCCACTAGTAGGCCTAATGAAATTGATCCCATTAGAAATGTTCCCTTTTGTGCTACAATTCCCACCATTTCTCTTCTCCAGCCTAAACATGTACAGCTCCCTAAGCTGCTCCTCAATGAGCTTTTCAAGAAAGAAAGAAAAAATTCAATAGTCAGTTCCTCTAATCCTGTTAATTCAACCATCCACAGATCAAACTTTTGAAGAAAAAAAACCACATTGGTTTTGTAAGAGACATCATTTTACTACACGATAGCAGTAGTAGCAGTTTATTAATGTTTAGAACATAGTCCATTTGCATAAAATACTGTAAATAAATACAATATAAAAGTGCAACAATACAAAAATGCTACACAAAACAATTGATATCTAGATTCTGCTTATTAAAAAGTCTACACAATTAAAATACGATGCAATTAAAGCACATTAAATAAGAATAGCATTAAAGAATTATATTAAAAAATTAGATTGTATATAATAGGATTTGAGTATCTATGGACTTTGGAACCCAAATAGGTTTGGGCTGAGTGTGTCCTGGAGCCAAATATAAAGGGCCTTTTCAACATACCTAGATCCTTAGGGGATCTAGTTTAAAACATATTTTTCTTTGCTCATCACAGGAGTGCCCTTCCACACAGCCCTATATCCCAGAATATCAAGGCAGAAAATCCCACATTATCTGAGTGTGGACTCAGATAAACCAGTTCAAAGCAGATATTGTGGGATTTTCTGCCTTGAAATTCGGGGATGTACAGCTGTGTGGAAGGCCCACAGTCCCTGAAACTACCTCCACTGAAGCACAAACATACCCCAAGCAACTGGGAATTTGGGGCCAAAATGAGGAATTCAGCTCTCTTGACCTGTGCTCCCTCTACTGGCAACTATGAAATTGTTTTTGTTGTCTGACCTCAAGTTTTCAAAATAAGGACAACTGCAAGGTGAGACTAGAATGTAGAGCAAGAGAGAAAATAACATACACACCCATCCACCAGCCAAATATTGACTGTGCTTTTCATGCTCTTTTAGCCTGCCAACCATCCTTTCAATAGGATTTTTATGAGACTTATTTCCTGCTGCTCAAGAAACCAAAACACTGATACCAGGGAGTTGTTGAACCTGAACCACATGTTACCCGTTTCTCACAATGTTAAAAGTGAACACATTTTACTGGCTGAAGATACATTGGCAGTCTCTGAGATGTGATGGTATCAGAGACCAAACTGAAATGGACAGAATTTAATAATGTGAAAGTTATTAGAAAAACTGATGATAGAAAGCAGAACTTTCCAGTTGTCAGCAAACCTGTGGTGAGAAAAAATAGTGCCAGAAACAGTGAATAATGATCCAGAATATAGCTGGATCCCAAGCAGCTGGACATGTCTGTCTTTCTGTCTTGTAGTAAGTATCCTCCTCAGTCAAAGACATAAGAGTCATGAAGTTGGCTTCAATAATACACAATCAATTTAAGGTTCTGAATAGTGAAAAGTACAAATAGTCATTTTTCAATATATACATCTTTTTCTCTCTCTTAGGAAGAGCCAGCATAGTATAGTGATTTGAATGTTAGACTAGGACCCTGGGAAACCAGGGTTCAAATCTATTCGTCATGTTGGTGACACTGGGCAGATCACAAGCTCGTGGCCTTAGAGGAAGACAACGGAAAAACTCATTTGAAGCAACCTTGCCAAGAAAACACAACTAAAGGTTGCCATCAGTATTGTCTCCCCTGTTGTTTAACATCTCCATGAAGCTGTTGGGAGAGATCATCCAGAGTTTTGGAGTACGATGTCATCTGTACGCAGACGACGTTCAACTCTATCACTCCTTTCCACCTGCTACTAAGGAGGCTGTTCAGGTCCTGAACCGGTGCTTGGCAGCTGTGACGATCTGAATGAGGGCAAACAATTGAAATTGAATCCAGACAAGACAGGGGTACTCCTGGTGAGTTGAAAGGCTGAACAGGGTATAGGGTTACAGCCTGTGCCGGGTGGGATTACACTCGCCCTGAAGATACAGGCTGGCAGCTTGGGAGTTCTCTTAGATGCATCACTGAACCTGTAACCCCAGGTTTCGACAGTGGCCAGGTGAGCTTTTGCACAAGTCAAACTTGTGTGCTAGTTGCATCCACACCGTGAGAAACCAGACTTGGCCATGGTGGTCCATGCCCTTGTTACATCTCGCATAGACTACTGCAACACACTCTGAGTCACCTTTGGGCTGAAAAAGGCGGTATATAAATACAGTAAATAAATAAAATAAATAAATACATGGGGTTGCCTTTGAAGACTGTTTGGAAGCTTCGAGTGGTCCAATGGGTGGCAGCCAGACTGCTCACCGTAATGGCATACAGGGAACATACAACAACCTCCTTGTTACATCAGCTCTACTGACTGCTAGTCTGCTACCAAGCACAATTCAAAGTGCTGGCTTTAGCCTATAAAACTCTAATAGGTCTGTCCCAGCTTACCTGTTTGAACGTATCTCCCTCTATAATCCACATCAGAGGATCATAGAAGCCTTGCTCTTGGTCCCACCTCCCTTGCAGGTGCAGTTGGTAGGAACAAGAGACAGGGCCTTCTCAGTGGTGGTCCCTCGTCTATGTAACTCTCTCTCCAGTGAAATTAGATCAGCTCCCTCCCTCCTGATCTTCAGGAAAAAAACTACAAATGTGGCTATGGTACCAAGCTTTGGTCAGTAACTTTTCATCAGTGCAATAAGAAACTATGAAATAGTGCAATGACGAAGGGAACGGGTATCTGAGAGTGCCACAAGAAAGGGATTCGAGCCACATGGAGCTCATACATTCCCCGCCCCTGTTCTGCGTGTTTAAACAACACAGAATGGAGAAAACTCCTCAATGGACCCAGGCATCATTCACCAAAAGTAAATAAAAATTGTCAGTTTAACCATGACTTAGAAATTCATTCAGGGGAACCTGTATGTTGTGTAAACTTAAACAATGTACACCATGCCAACCATGGAAAATCAACTGGGGAAACATGGGCAAATTTCTACTGTATGTGCAGTGTTTGCTCTGTCGCCCTCTGCTCCTCTCTTTGCTCCAAGATGATGAGTCAGAGAAGCAACTGGACACGCAAACAAGAAAAGTAAACTATTTACTTGTATGCTAACTGTATAAAAAATACAGGCACAGCCCTTCCCAATGCATGCAGTACAGACTTCTATTGCACACAGGTTGTAACAACAACACTGATCTATTCATTCAAAAATCTCCAGTTATATCAATGAGACTGGAGTGTTGCACTAAGTGGTACTGGAACAAAGTGCAATATGATCTGACATGATGCCACAAGAATGTAAATGTATATGTACCGATTGTTTTTATGTACCGATTGTTTTTAACTGTGATAATTGTTTTAACTGCTGTTTTGTACGTGTGTGTATTTTGTGCAGGCATCGAATTGTGCCTTTTTGTAAGCTGCCCTGAGAAGGGCGGTGTAGAAGTACTAGAAATACTCAAAATAAAATATATTATTGTTGATTTAAATTGTTATTTGATGATGTTTTATACTTATTATCGATGTATTTGGATTGTTGTTTACAAGGTTTTAATACGTTTAAGCTGCTTTGGGACCCGTGAGGGAGAAAAGAAGGATATATAGTGCTGATTTATTGTTATTTATTTATTCATTTATTTATTTCGGGTACTTTTACCCCGCCCTTCTCAACCCCCGAAGGAGGACTCAGGGCAGCTTACAAAAAAGGCACAATTCGATGCCTATACAAATTACACATAACATACAAAACCATAATTAAAAGCAGTTATCACAGTTAAAACAATCAAACAACCAGTACATAACACATCATATAAAACATCATATAAAACATCATATATACTGATATATAGTGCAGATCATCAAAGCAGATAATCCACATCATCTGCTTTGATCTGGATTATATGTGTCTACACTGCCCTATAATCCAGTTCAAAGCAGAAAATCTGGATTTTATATGGCAGTGTAAATGGGGTGTAAACCGTAAATTACAAATCTGTTCCTGCTCTTTTGTGTTCTCTGTGAAATGAGGCACTGTGTAAAAAATTATGAATTAAAACGCTAGGAACTCACTTGAAAGGGAGAGCCACAACCGAATTCTTTGCAGAATCTGCAGATAGCAATAGGAAAAGACCACTCACAGTCCCTCCTGTTTGCAGGGACATTTATTTATTGATTTATTGATTTATTTGGTTTACGCTATTTATACCTCGCCTTTCTCTACCCCAAGGGGGACTCAAGGTGGCTTACATGTGGCAATTATTCAGTGCCTTAAACACATGCAACATTAAGCTTAAAATCCATTGAATTAAAATTTATACATATTAAAAATTAAAAAAAAATATATTCAATATTAAAATCATGCCACCCAAAATTTGTAGCCTGAGGCCATTCTGTAGTCATTGCACATATTCCAATTATATTATATTATTGTACTGCTTCTCCAAAGGCCTGGTCCCAGAACCAGGTTTTTACTCTCCTTCTGAAGGTTAGGAGGGAGGGGGTTGATCTAATGTTGTTAGGGAGGGAGTTTCACAGCCGAGGAGCCACCACTGAGAAGGCCCTGTCTCTCATCCCCACCAGTCAACGCCTGAGAAGGAGGTGGGACTGAGAGCAGGGCCTCCCCAGACGATCTAATCTCCAAGATGGTTCATAGGGGGAGATACGTTCAGACAGGTAAACTGGGCTGGAACCATTTAGGGCTTTATAGGCCAACACTTTGAATTGTGCTTGGTAGCAGACTGGCAGACAGTGGAGCCGACGTAACAGTGGGGTTGTATGCTCCCTTTTCACCGCTCCAGTGAGCAACCTGGCTGCCACCCGTTGGACCAATTGGAGCTTCTGAATAGTCTTCAAAGGCAACCCCACGTAGAGCACATTGCAGTAATCTATACAACATGTAACCAGAGCGTGGACCACCGTGGCCAAATCTGACTTGAAAATTTCTTCTGTGCTAATAATACATCATCTGTTTACACCAGGCAGATTTTGTCTGTAGCTATATGTCTACATGAAAAAAGAGACCAATGCATCTCCAAGTGCTCAGTAGAGGAGGTTTAGTTTTTATTTTGCAAAAAAACCCAATCTACTGAGCACTTGGAAATGTATCTCTCCTTTTTTCCCTATGGAATCTATTGTTTGCTCTCCATTATCTGCCTCTTGAACATCTGTCTGTGTGGCTAGCTGGAGGTTATTAAACAAAAACTAGATGGACAAGTCAGTGGTTTGAATCCAGGGAAAGAGGGTTGAGCTCTCTCTGTCAGCTCCAGTTCCCCATGCAGGGACATGAAAGAAGCCTCCCACAGGGATGGTAAACATTAAACATCTGGGCATCCCCTGGGCAATGTCCTTGCAGACAGCCAATTCTCTTACACCAGAAGTGACTTGCAGTTTCTCAAGTCGCTCCTGACCCCCCAAAAAAACAAAAACAAACCCAAACTCTCTGAAGTCATTGTGGTCAACAATCAGATTGCTGAATGCTGAAGAGACCCAATGCAGCAATTTTTGGTTTGCAAGAAAAATAAAAGTCTCTGAATTAAACATGTGATCTGGTCTCACTGAGCCTGTCTTTCTAACATATGTTGACTGTGAGTATCAATGCATAACTGTGGCTTTCTCATTAAGATGGTGTGACATAGGAAACTGCATGTTTCCCAGAGTTCAGAACAAGTTCTGGTATTAAAAAGTAAGGCGCGGCACTGGACGGGACAGGACTTTGATTTCTGTGACGCTTGATCATAAAGAACTGTCGCGAAGTGAGAGGGGTGTGGTGCTGAGATTAGGGCTCATCTGAGCTGGCCCTTCATTTGTTTCCTAGAGGTTGCCATGCTGTAATATGAAGCATGCTGTGATCTGTTGAACCTTCACATGGTTCCACTAATCCATATCCTCCAATCTGGTAAGGAGAGTCCCAATGGATCCTCAGCATTCCCACATTTCCAGCTACTTTTAGAATGTCCCAGTTTCCTCCTCCTCTCCCTATTTGTCCTCATCTGATTTCAACTGTTGCAGAGATCAAAACTTAAAAGGCGTCTGCACTAATCAATTCAGTAGGAGGGAAAGGAAAATTACAACAGCAAAACAACAGAGAGGAAACAAACAAGGACCTCTAATCACCTCTCAACAAAAGATTGCCCCAGACACTGCCAGGCCATCAAATGCTGATCAAGGTGATCAGTTGAAACATTCACACCCAGCTCCAACAGACAAGAGTTCTTTGTCCCACCCTGATCATTCCACAGATATATAAACCCACTTTCCTAGTTCCAACAGACCTCACTACCTCTGAGGATGCTTGCCATAGATATAGGCGAAACGTCAGGAGAGAATGCCTCTAGAACATGGCCATATAGCCCGAAAAAACCTACAACAACCCAGAAAGGAAGAGGCTTAATCATTATCTTTCCAGTAGGCTTGGGAGAAAGGATATTTCTTACAGCCCCTTCTAGTTTTGTGTGTTTTTCCTCATTATTGTATGTTAATTGATGATATTTGGATGTTGTTTGGTCACATGTCTCCTGGTTTTCATCTGTGAAGTGTTAGAGGGCATATGATTCTCACCCTTAGAAACAGCCCCCATTAAAAAACTTTCTCGGAAGATTTTCAAGTAGAGGATGGATGGCTCTCTGTCAGGAGTGCTTTGATTGTGTGTTACTGAATAGCAAAAGGTGATTGAACTGATTAGTCCTTGATATCTCTTCCAACTCTACAAGCCTATGAATCTGGCATAGCCCAACAGATGCTAAGGTGGACTCCCAGTATGTCTCACCATTAATCATGCCAGTTGGGAATACCAGGAAGAACATGATTTCCATCTCCGCTCTAAAATGTATCTTACTGATACTGTGAATAAACTCAGCCCTGGTAACTGATCTATTGAGATTTTTTCCTGCTGGAAATTCAAGTAAAGTTGATTCACTGGGCTAATTATTAAATGGTAAATCAAAACTGATATCAGTCCAGTTGATTGAATGGGTCTACTCCATCTGATAACAAGATCCAAGGTAATGGGACAATATTATTCAACTAACTGCTTGAGAAAATAGCTTCTATTGAGCCACAGAATGCAAAATCCATCAACCAGAAAGCCCCACCAAGAAGATCACCATTGTTATGACTGAAAGTTCACATTGTCACCAAATTAAGGAACTAGCTACAACATAACTACCTCTTATGCCTTAATCTCAGAACCTCTGAAACACTTGAAAGAAAGGAACCTTCCTATGTCACTACTGACCATTCAAGACATATCAAGTTAATGTTACCATGAGCAATCATCTCTGGTGGAATACCTCTGAATTATATGAATTCAGCATATATATCTCTTTTGCTGTGTCATACTGTGTTTTTGTGTCAGTAAAATAATAATAATAATAATAATAATTATTATTATTATTATTATTATCATCATCATCATCTTTATTTATTTATATCTTTATTTATATCCTGCCACAATCTCCCAAAGGGACTCAGAGTGGATCACAAAGGACACAAAGCTGCAAACACACAAAATTCAACAAATGCATGAACAATAACACAAAAACAATAACAAACAACATAACATCATAAACCCCACCGGTTAAAAATCAATAGAATGCAACCATAGCTGCAGATACAAAACACAGTGCAAACAATGTTTCATAAAGCACAAGGTGATACAATCTCTTCATCTTCAAATATGTTCAGTAAAGAGTTCTAAACACGGTCAAATGTTTGTCTAAAAAGCCATGTCTTTAATTGTGTCTTCAGGAGGAGTGTAACCCCGCCAAGCACAGGTTGCCACCGTATACAACGATCAGCCTCACAACTGGCCAGGAGGACCTCTGTCTTGTCTGGATTAAGCCTCAGCTTGTTGACCCTCATCCAGTCCATCACAACTGCCAGGCACCAATCAAGGATCCGGGGAGCTTCCTTGGATTGAGGTGGAAAAGAGTAGTAGAGTTGTGTATCATCTGCATAGAGATGGCACCCAACTACAAAATTCTGGATGACCTCACCCAGTGGTGTCGTATATATGTTGAAAAGCATGTGGGGAAAAATACAACCTTGCGGGACCCCACAGGTCAATGGCCAGGGATCTGAACAGGTGTCCCCTAATATTACCATCTGTGTGCAATTCGCCAGGAATGAGCGGAGCCACTGAAGGACAGTGCCCCTAAGAACCATTTTGGATTGCTGACCCAGAAAGATATCATGGCTGATGGTATCGAAAGCCGCTGAGATCCAGGAAAACCAGAAGGGACACACTCCCCCTGCCTAGTTCTCTGCGGAGTTCATCCACCTAGGCAACCAAACCTGTGTCCATTCAGTGACCAGGCCTAAAATCAGACTGCAAGGGATCTAGAAAATCGGTTTCATCCAAGAATCCCTGGAGTTGGGAGTTGTTGCCTTTTCAGCCCAGTCTAACTTACAGGATTATTGTGTATATCCACTGGGCTGGGTGGAAAGCGACTATGTAAACTAATCTGATCCTCTTAGTAGAGAAACATAAGGGCTATGAAACTAAAAATAATAACCATGAATGAAGCCCAACCCTCATTGTATATAGAAGGACTTCAGCACCAGAATTGCCCAGAATAGATTTCTTGGAACTTATATTTGAAACAAAGCATTGCTCATTGCAAAGTGTGGCCAGAAAGATAGGCAAAAAAGGGTTTTAGAACAGAGGGCATGGCCTTGGGGAGACCCTTTTAAAATGAGAATTGTTTTTAGCAATTTTTATCTATTTGTTTTACTGAGGTTTTAATTAAATGGTTTTAATAATTTTAAATCAATTTTAATATTTACTTTAATTCTATTGATAATTTTTATTTCTGTTTTAATACAGTAGACTCTCAGTCAACCACCTCCACAGTCACCTACATATCCACCACCCAGACACTGCACTTGGAAGGCCATCATACTCGGACAACGTAAGTCAGATTGGTAGATGCCAAATGAATGTAATTTCTGGTTGTTTGAGAATTATGATTTAAAACTATACCATAAACTCTGTATTTACCTGATCTTAATATTGAAATAGAGCCATGAAAAGCAAATCACAACAAATAAAAACAAATATAACTTAACATACTACCCTTTTACTGTATTAGAAAAACAGTTTTGTGGATGCAGTATGAAATTTTGGTGAAAGTTTTGCTCAAGAGTCTACTGAAGTTTCTCAATCATCCTAATGCCGTGACCCCTTAATACAGTTCCTCATGTTGTGGTAACCCCCAACCATAAAATTATTCTCCTTGCTACTTCATAAGTGTAATTTTCCTACTGTTATGAATCATAATGTAAACACTGAATATGCAGAATGTATTTTCATTCACTGAACCAAATTTGGCATAAATACCAATTGATTTTGTCACTTGGGAGTTGTAGTTGCTGAGGTTTGTAGTTAACCTACAATCAAGGAGCATTCTGAACTCCACCAATGTTGGAATTGAACCAAACTTGGCACACAGAACTCCGACGACCAAGAGAAAATACTAGAAGAGATTGGTGGGCATTGACCTTGAGTTTTGGAGTTGTAGTTCACCTACATCCAGAGAGCACTGTGGACTCAAACAATGATGGATCTGGACAAAACTTGGCACGAATACTCAATATGCTCAAATGTGAACACTGGTGGTGTTTGGGGAAAATAGACCTTGACATTTGGGAGTTGTAGTTCCTGGGATTTATAGTTCACCTACAACCAAAGAGAATTCTGAACCACACTGGGCCAAACTTCCCACACAGAACCCTCATGAACAAAAATACTGTGTTTGTTGGTGGTCTTTGACACCCTCTTTGTGACACTCTCTTTGTGACAAAACGCGGGTCTAATGTATTTATATTTTATAGGTTTTCGAAATTGTATAGTTTTTAAGGCTATGACCCACTTGAGTCTTGATCCAGAGGGGAAAGTAGGCTACAAATGTAGTAAACAACAACAAGGATATAGCCCCCAGTCACCAGATATTATGGGTGTTGTACTCCAGTCCACGTCAAAAGCACAAGGTTGGAGTAGGTTAGATGCAAATCTCCAGTCTTCCTCCCCATAAAGATTTTTACTGCTGCAAGGCAAACAAGAATTTGCAAGGGAAAGGGTTTTCCCAGCATGCAAAGGAGCAAAGAGAGAAAGGTGGAAGCAGCTGGAGTTTTTCTGTTGGCACAGCAGGTGGAGGAAAGTCATCAACTCACAAGTGTAACTTTGGACAAAGTTATGAACTATAAATCAGTAGGATAAAGATGTCTGCAAGGATGTTACCTAGGGGACGCCCGGATGTTTTACCATCCTGTGGGAGACTTCTCTCATGTCCCCACATGGGAAGCTGGAGCTGACAGACGGGAGCACACCCCACTCCTTGGGTCAAACCTCTAACCTTTCTGTCAGCAGTCCTGCCGGCACAAGGGTTTAACTCAAGTATGGGCAAACCCAGGCCCAGGGGCCAGATGCAACTCCTTGGGCTCTTTTCTCAGGCCCTCCTCTCTCTCAACATATTATTCTTCCTTCCTCCTCTCTTTCCTTCCTTCCTTCATTCCTCCCTCCCTCCCTTCCTTACCTCCCTCTTTCTCCTTCCTTCCCTCTCTTTTTCCTTCCTTCCTTCCCTTTTGTCTTTCCTCCCTCCCTTCCCTCCCTTCATTCCCTCCCTCCATTCCCTTCCACCCATCCTTCTTTTCCTTCCTTCCTTCCTCCTTTCCTCCTGGAGGATGTTTACCTGGAAGAAGAGAAGGTGGAGAGGGAACATGAGAACCATGTTTCCAGATTTGAAAGGGTGTCCCATTGAGGAGGAAGGAGGGGGAAAACTGATTTCCTGCTGCTCTAGAGACCAGGGCACAAGAGAGTAATAGTTCCAAATGACAGGGAAAGAGATTCAACTGAAAAGATTAGGAAGAACTTCCTGAGAGTACGAGCTGTCGGAGAGTGGCATAGGCTGCCTGGGAGTGTGGTGGCGTCTGCTTCTCTGGAGGCTTTTCCGCAGAGGCTGTCTATCGGGAGTGATTTGATTGTGCCTTCTTGCATGGCAGGGGGTTGGACCGGATGGCCCTTGGGGGTCTCTTCCAATTCTAGGATTCTAGGATTCGATATCAGGAGTAGGCAATGCGGGATCTGGTGGAGGAAAAGGCAGGGAGGGGGCTTGGGGAGAACCCCCTCCTAACCAGCCCTAGACCACCATGCGGCCCCCAAGTTGGAAAGTTTGCCCATGCCTAGTTTAACCCATTGTGCTACCAGGGGCTCTAGAGGGATGGTGCTGAAGGTGAGGCATGAGACAGCATTCATGGCTAACCTGAGGAAACGCTGGTTTTCAGCACAACAACAACAAAACTTTATTTATACCCCATCACCATCTCCCATAGGGACCCGATGCAGCTTACAAAATAGCACCCAATGGTGCCAAACAACACATAAAACACAAAACATCAACATATAAAATCAATAACACATTTACATAAAACCAGAAGGAGCCCCCAGTAGTGCAGTGGGTTCAACCGGTGAGCTACTAAACTTGCTAACTGAAAGGTCACAGGTTTGAATCCGGGGAGCGGGGTGAGCTCCCACAGTTAGCCCCAGCTTCTGCCAACCTAGCAGTTCGAAAACATGCAATGTGAGTAGAACAATAGGTACCGCTCTGGCGTGAAGGTAACAGCGCTCCATGCAGTCATGCTGGCCACATGACCTTGGAGGTGTCTATGTACAGTACCAGCTCTTCGGCTTAGAAATGGAGATGAGCACCAACCCCTCAGAGTCGGACATGACTGGATTTGATGTCAGGGGAATACCTTTACTTAGACATATAAAATTAACAAAAGCAATCTCTATTAAATAAAACCAGTAAAATGTGGCTATAGCCCTGGAATAAAAGATCCACGACATCGCTTAGCAATCAATTGGCAACCAATCTGGCTAGTATCCATTTCTTGTCTACGTAAGGCTCACATCCCATGATCTAATGCAAGGGTCCTCAAACTAAGGCCCGTGAGCCAATGCGGCCCTCCATGGTCATTTATCTGGACCCTGCCCAAAACTTTAGACTTAGGTTTGCCCAAAGTCTGAAATTACTTGAACGCACACAACTTGACTATTTCATAATCCAAAAGTAAGCCCACATTTCCCATTGAAAGATGGGTAAGTTTATGTTGGTGAAATTTGTTCTTCATTTTAAATATTGTTTTGTCTTTCACTGATTTTTTTTTGTTTGCATTATAGATAAGATATGTGTAGTGTGTATAGGAATCAGTTCGGTTTTTTTTCCAAACTATAGTTTGGGGGACCCAACAGTCTGAGGAACCTTAATTAAAAAGTTTGAAAACTTTTTTCCCCAAGACTTTTGTGCTTGGGAAAGGTAGCAAAAAATCAAGACAGACAGTCAGGACCCATGTCATGGCCCATGCTAGGACCAACACCACCACAAGGAAGGCAGGAGGAGATGGTTAAGGTGATCATTCAGTAGTGCAGAAGCACAGTGGATGGGAGAGTCCCAGTGTGACTTATACCGGGGCTGAGCCAGTGTACGACAAGCTAGATCAGTCCCAGATTATCTGTCAGTGTAGATCAACCCCAAAAGACATCGGAGTGTGGTTCAGATGATCCCCTATTGGCAAGGGCAATGCCAGACATACAGCTTAATGGTGTAATATTATAAAATGTTGACCATTTCCGCTACCTTGGCAGCCACCTCTCCACAAAAGTCAGCATTGACACTGAAATACAACACCGCCTGAGCTCTGCGAGCGCAGCATTTTTCTGAATAAAGCAGAGAGTGTTTGAGGACCGGGACATCCATAGGGATACCAAGGTGCTTGTTCATAAAGCTATTGTCCTCCCAACCCTGCTAGATGCCTGCAAGACGTGGATTATCTACAGATGTCAAATGCAACTCATAGAACAATTCCATCAGCGTTGCCTCCAAAAAATCTTGTAACTCTCTTGGGAAGATGGGTAGACAAACGTCAGTGTGCTGGAAGAAGCAAAAACCACCAGCATCGAAGCGATGGTCCTCCGCCATCAACTTTGCTGGACCGGCCACTTTGTCCGAATGCCCGACCACCAAATCCCAAAGCAGTTGCTCTACTCCGAACTCAAGAACGGAAAACAGAATGTTGGAGGACAGGAAAAGAGATTTAAAGATGGGCTCAAAGCCAACCTTAAAAACTCTGGCATAGACACCAAGAACTGGGAAGCCCTGGCCCTTGAGCGCTCCAGCTGGAGGTCAGCTGTGACCAGCAGTGCTGTAGAATTTGAAGAGGCAGGAATGGAGAGCTAAAGAGAGAAGGAAGGCGCCTCAAGCCAACCCCGACAGGGACCGCCTTCCACCTGGAAACCAATGTCCTCACTGCAGGAGAAGATGCAGATCAAGAACAGGGCTCCACAGTCACCTACTGACTCACCAGAACACTGACCTTGGAAGACAATCCTACTCGGACAACAAGGGATTGCTTCAGTAAGTTAGTAAGGCAAGGGTAAGCCTTCTTACCAATCCTGCTCTCACCTCCACTGAGTTGTTTCAGTGCAAGCTACTTTCAGGGCTCTAGAGGTGCATCTCCAACATTCATGGGCAAACTTAAGCCCTCCAGATCTTTTGGACCTCAACTCCCACAACTCCTAACAGCGGCTGTTAGGAATGGTGGGAGATGAAGTCCAAAATACCTGGAGGGAAAGTCCTGGAGGAGAAGGAGGTGAGCCTGCTAAGTTGCTTTTCGCGTGGAGAAGCGAATAGAAGCCCCATTTCATCTCCGTCTTGGGTGAGCCTACCTAGGATCTCCTTCCTGCGCTGGGTGTGGGGCTGGTCGGTGTAGACCCACTCGAAGTCGCTGCGGGTGACCCGGTTCCCCATCGCGGAGGCACCTGCCGCTCTCCCTCCTGAGCCACCACTGGCGCGCCGCCCGGAAAAAAAGGGACCAGGTCTAGATCTCACCTCTGCCCACCTGAGGGGCGGGGCGAAGCGAAGGGCGCGCTCCTCCAAGCCACGCCCCTTCCCCCACCCAGCCCCAGGCTCCCTGGGTATGCACCTGCTGCATCAGGCATAGCTTGGATTGCTTTTGTGTGCCTCCAGGTCGTGCCTGAGTTGTGCAGACCCTGTCAAGGAGCTTCATTGGCAAGATGCATACACAAGTGTGTCCCCCCCCCCCTTCCTCTGAGCCTGAGAGTGTGACCTGCCCAATGGGAATTGGGATCCCCTCCAAGGGTTTTCTTCTGAGGCTGAGAGGGTGTGTTTTCCATACTAGAGCACCTTCTTCATCAGTCCTGGCCCATCATCCAGATCAATCCAACACATTCGCTGCATGTAATATGACTAAGGGCTTTCTCCTTTACCTTCTTCTTGAGGCGGAGAATGGGACTTAACCACAGAGGGTTTCCATAATAGAGAAGGGATTCGAATCCTGTGCTCCAGAGTTCTAGCCCAGCGTTCAAGCCACAGCAACTACACATATTGCGGCTTTCCTTTGAGGCTGTGAAAATATCAGAGAATCATTGAGTTGGAAGAGACCTCATGGGCCATCCAGTCCAACCCCCTGCCAAGAAACAGGAAAATCACATTCAAAGCACTCCCAACAGATGGTCATTCAGCCTCTGTTTAAAAGCCTCCAAAGAAGGAGCCTCCACCGGGGCAGAGAGTTCCACTGCTGAACAGCTCTCACAGTCAGGGAGTTCTTCCTATTGTTCATGTGGAATCTCCTTTCCTGCAGTTTGAAGCCATTGTTCCATATCCTAGTATTTAGGGCAGCAGAAAAAAAGCTTGTTCCCTCCTCCCTATGACTTCCTCCTACATATTTATACATGGCCCTCATAGTGTCTAGATCTAGGGAAGTAATGCTACCCCTCTATTCTGCTTTGGTTAAACCACACCTGGAATATTGTGTCCAATTCTGGGCACCACAATTCAAGAGAGAATGGAATGTGTCCAGAGGAGGGCGACTAAAATTATCAAGGGTCTGGAGAACAAGCCCTATGAGGAGCGGCTTAAGGAGCTAGGCATGTTTAGCCTGAAGAAGAGAAGGCTGAGAGGGGATATGATAGCCATGTATAAATATGTGAGAGGAAGCCACAGGGAGGAGGGAGCAAGCTTGTTTTCTGCTTCCCTGGAGGCTAGGACGCGAAACAATGGCTTCAAACTACAAGAGAGGAGATTCCATCTGAACATGAGGAAGAACTTCCTGACTGTGAGAACCGTTCAGCAGTGGAACTCTCTGCCCCGGAGTGTGGTGGAGGCTCCTTCTTTGGAAGCTTTTAAACAGAGGCTGGATGGCCATCTGTCGGGGGTGATTTGAATGAAATATTCCTGCTTCTTGGCAGGGGGTTGGACTGGATGGCCCATGAGGTCTCTTCCAACTCTTTGATTCTATGATTCTATGATTCTACGTCTCCTCTCAGCCTTCTCTGAGAGGAGCAACCACTGAGAAGGCTCTTTCTCCTGGCCTCACCAAGTGAGGTTGTGATGGCAGTACGATCACAACAAAGCTATTAATGTTTGTGTGTGTCAGTAATGGGATGCCAGTCTGTGTATAACAGTACCTCAAATGTATTGATTTTGTAACTATGACACAGATAAGACACCGTTTCTTGGGGATTACTTGTCTAAGCTCATTCTCTCTGCAATAAATGATAAATAAATAAATAAAGGAATGAGTGGAAAAGAATGGGAACTCCAGGTAGAAGTAGAGCTTGAAAACCCTTTTGGATTACAACTTCCTTATTCCTCCAATCAGCAGGAGGGAGATTCCGAGTTGGGGCCCAAAATATTCCTTTCCAAGTTCTTCTTGTATTCAGTGGGACAGACTATCTTGTAGGGTAATGAATTCTTCTTCATTAGGAGAATTAAAACAGAGGTAGGGTGGCCACGCCTCAGAGGTTCTTTGAAACTGAATGCCTGTTCTGACAGGTAGTTGGATTAGGTGGCCCTCTGAGTCCTGTGACTGACATGTTTACTTAACTTTCCACCACATCACTATTTATTTATTTATTTATTTATTTATGATTTTTCTATCCCGCTTTTCTCAGCTTGAAGGAGACTCAAGGCGGCTTACAAATTGGCAGCAATTTGATGCCATAACAGTCCATACTATACAATTAAAACAATAAAACAACATTATAAAATCCATACAACACCATTAAAATATATAAAAACCAGTGTCTTCCTGTTAATCTCATTTTCCAATAGCATAGTCTCCATCATTTCTGCAGTAGCTTTAGCTCTCTAGTGTAAATCCCTTTCAGGAAAAAAAAACCCTTCAGTTTTAACTTTTCTCCTCCAGATAGACCATTAGATTAAAAAACTACAAGGTTATCCCATGTCCTTTTGTTTTGGGGACGTCCTATCTATTCTTATGAAACATGAGTTTCTGGCTTCTCGAATACCTCATTAAGTAGCAAAAATGTAACGGAAGTGCCACGAGTTGCAGGAAAAAAAATCCTGTTCTGGATGGCTTAGTATAGCAATCCATCTGAGCTTTCTGTAAATATTTGCAATCAAAATGTAGATAGATCATATTTTCCAGTGTTCTATATCAAGCTCAATGTGTATGTTGTCAGGACCATGACAAGTCCAAAGACCTGTATCAATCAAATACAGCAAGCCTTCCACTTCCATGACAGTTGGGGGTGAAGGGCCCCTGTGATAATGCAAGCAATTTGATCTATAACTTGCAAAGACTGTCTGGGGAATCTTTGTATTTATTTAGTTATTTTCCTCCTTCCTTCCCAATTCATTATCACTCATATTCTGGTTTACATCCACCTTCTGGATAGAAACAAGAAGTATTGTCGAAGGCTTTCATGGCCGGAATCACTGGGTTGTTGTAGGTTTTTCTGGGCTATATGGCCATGGTCTAGAGACATTCTCTCCTGACGTTTCGCCTGCATCTATAGCAAGCATTCTCAGAGGTAGTGAGGTCTGTAATGAACGAAAATGAATGAAAATGAACAAAATCTGGCTACCAGTATTAAAAAAAACTCTAAAATTACAACAGCACAACAACAGAGAGGAAACAAACAAGGACATCTAATCACCTCTCAACAAAAGTTTGCCCCAGGCACTGTCAGGCCATTATATGCTAATCAAGGTGGTCAGTTGAAACATTCACACCTAGTTCCAGCAGAGAAGAGTCCTTTGTCTCACTCTGGTCATTCCACAGATATATAAACCCTTTTTCCTAGTTCCAACAGACCTCACTACCTCTGAGGATGCTTGCCATAGATGCAGGTGAAACGTCAGGAGAGAATGCCTCTAGAACATGGCCGAAAAAACCTACAACAACCCAGAAACAAGAAGGCTACGCTAAATGTTCCTTAACCCATCTCACTCAGTAAGTGAGAAGGAATAATCCTTTCATGTCACTTTGTTCTTGGAACAGTCTCTTTTGTTAAGACCTATGGCTTGATTTCCAAATACAAAAATATGTTTTGCTTATGTGTGTGTTTGAATGAAAAGCTGTAACTCTGGTTGGTACTTAAGGCATAACGCTTCACGACATTACCAGGGATTATTCCCAAGTTGATAAGGGCAGGAGTTGTCAGAAGGTGTGGAGGCTGTTAAAACGATTGAGCAATGATCCATCACAAACTAATACCCACGCCAACATAAAGGCAGCTCAGATAGCACATCAACTTCTGAACAATGGGAAACCCAACCTTGCAACCAAAATACGAAGGAAACCAATAGTCAGACAACCAGATAATGAAAACAACCTTAATGAACCTTTTACATCTACCTAATTGGAAATGGCTCTCAATAAATGTAAAAATGGCAAAGCAACTGGCCTGGATGATCTACGGATGGAACAAATTAAGAACTTTGGTCCAAAAACAAGGTGCTGGCTGCTGAAGCTGATGAACAACTGCATTGCATCCTGAAAGATCCCTAAAATCTGGAGTAAAGCAAGAGTCATAGCCATTTTGAAACCAGGCAAAGATTGTAATGATCCAAAAAGCTATAGACCAATCTCCTTGTTGTGCCATCTTATAAAGCTCTGGAGAGATTTGTCCTGCACAGAATTATGGCGAAAATAGAGCCATATATGATTCCACAGCAAGCTGGTTTTAGGGAAGGGAAAAGCTGCACATCACAAGTGCTGAACCTGACTCAGCACATATAAGATCGTTTTGAAAGACAGCAGATTACAGGAGCTTTCATCATAGACCTATCAGCAGCTTATGATACTGTAAATCCTTGCCTCCTCCTGAAAAAAAATGTATAAGATCACAAAGGATTAACACCTCACCCGCTTCATTGGAAATCTGCTACAAAACAGGAGCTTTTTGGTTGACTTCCAGAGTCAGAGAAGCAGATGGCGAAAACAGAAGAATGGCCTGCGTCAGGGGAGCACGCTTGCTCCATCAATGTTTTAACATTTACACAAATGATCAGCCACTGCCATAGGGGACAGAGAGTTTAATCTATGCTGACGATTTTGCTATCACTGCTCAAGAAGGGAGCTTTGAAATGGTTGAACAGAAGCTCTCCGAAGCTTTAGGTGCTCTTACTGCCTATTACAAGGAAAACCAGCTGATTCCTAATCCATCTAAAACACAGACATGTGCTTTTCATCTTAAGAACAGAAGAGCGTCTTGAGATCTGAGCATTACCTGGGAAGGAATCCCACTGGAGCATTGCAACACACCAAAATATCTGGGAATTACTCTGAATCTTGCTTTGACTTATAAGAAGTACTGCTTGATTATGAAGCCCAAAGTGGGTGCTAGAAATGATATAAGAAAGTTGACTGCCACAACCTAGGGATCACAACCAGGCACAGTGAAGACATCTGCCATTGCACTTTGCTACTCTGCTGCTATGTACGCATGCCCAGCATGGAATACATCTCACCATGTTAAAATAGTGGATGTGGCTCTTAATGAGACATACCGCATTATCACAGGATGTCTACGCCCTTCACTGCTGGAGAAATTATACTGTTTAGCTGGTATTGCACCACCTGACATCCATTGGGAAGTAGCAGCCTGTAATGAAAGGATCAAGGCATTGACATCTCCAGCCCATCCTCTGCTCAGATATCAGCCAGCAAGCCAATGCTTTAAATCAAGAAATAGCTTCCTAAGATCTGCAGAGATATTCACAGGAACAACTCAGTAAACAAGAGTCCAAAAGTGGCAGGTTAAAACCCGGAAACTCAATCAGTGGCTGATACCAGATGAGAAACTCCCTACTGGGCACACAGAAAACTAAGCGACTTGGAAAGCACTGAACAGACTGTGCTCTGGCACCACGAGATGCAGAGCTAACTTTAAGAAATGGAGCTACAAAGTGGAGTCCACAATATGCGAGTGTGGAAAAGAGCAAACCACAGACCACTTACTTCAATGCAGTCTGAGCCCTGCCACAAGCACAATGGAGGACCTTCTTACAGTGACACCAGAGGCATTTGAAGTAGCCAGCTTTTGGTCAAAGAAAATTTATAATGGCAAGTTTTTAACATTGTTTGTGGTTTTTCTATACAATATAGCTGTATTCTCAATTTGCTTCTTACATGATAAATAAACAGATTTCCATGTCTCATATTTAAGTCTAGAAACCTCAGGGCCTCGTTTGATTCCCCCCCCCCCCTCAAATGTTGTAGCATTTTTAAGGATGCTAGCATGGCAAGGGAATTTCTTTCCATACCTAAATAAAGATCACACCCACTGTTTTCCACAGTCTTCTTGGGGACTGGGGAATCTAGTAGAAGAATAGTTGAGGGAAGTAATAGGACCACTCCATTTTGCTTTGACCAGATCTCACCTGCTAGAACAAGGGTGTATGACACGGCAATAGAAGCTGCACAAAATTCCTTCTATTCGGCTAATATTGCTCCACAAGGAACCGTCCGGCGGAGTTATTTCGAGTAGTCAGAGGGTTGTTGAATCCCACCTTTCAGGATGGGTCCCCTGACGACTCAGCAGCCCGCTGTGAAGCATTTGCTCAGTTCTTTGCGGACAAAGTCGCTTTGATCCGATCTGACTTTGACACCATGTTAATGGCAGTCTCTGAGGATGTAACACGAGCACCTGCTTGTCCAGTTTTGATGGATTCATTTCAATCTGTTCAGCTCGAGGATGTCGACAGGATTCTTGGGGAAGTGAGACCTACCACATGCATCCTAGACCCCTGCCCATCCTGGCTGGTAAAGGAAGCCAGAGGGGGTTTGGCAGAGTGGGTAAAGGTGGTGGTTAATGCCTCCCTTCGGGAAGGCAACATTCCAGCCAGCTTAAAACAAGCTGTTATAAAATAGCTGTTGAAAAAACCATCACTGGACCCCACTCAATTTGTCAAATATCAGCCAGTGCCCAATCTCCCCTATTTGGGAAAAGTCCTGGAACGTGTGGTGGCCTCGCAACTCCAGGATTTCTTGGTAGACACTGATTATCTGGATCCAGCGCAGTCTGGCTTTAGGTCGGGACATGATACTGAGACAGACTAAAATGATCAAAGATCTGGAGAACAAGCCCTATGAAGAGTGGCTAAAAGAGCTGGGCATGTTCAGCCTGAAGAAGAGAAGGCTGAGAGGAGACATGATAGCCATGTATAAATATGTGAGGGGAAGTCACAGGGGGGAGGGAGCAAGCTTGTTTTCTGCTGCTCTGGAGACTCCTCTCCTTCAGAAGGATGGTGAAGACCTGGCTGTGGGACCAAGTTTTTGGGGCAGTGCAATGAGGCAAAGTGGTGTCCTGAGATGGCTTTTAAGCAACTTTTAATGTGAATATAAGTGATTTTAATGTTTGTATATATTTATGGTCTTATGTCCTGGCACTGAATGTTTGCCATATATATGTTGTGCTCCGCCCTGAGTCCCCTGTGGGGCGAGAAGGGTGGAATATAAAGTTTTAAATGAATAAATAAATAAATAAATAAGACACAAAACAATGGCTTCAAAATACAAGAAAGGAGATTCCATCTGAACATTAGGAAGAACTTCCTGCCTGTGAGAGCTGTTCAACAGTGGAACTCTCTGCCCCGGAGTATGGTGGAGGCTCCTTCTTTGGAGGCTTTTAAACAAAGGCTGGATGGCCATCTGTCGGGGGTGCTTTGAATGCAATTTTCCTGCTTCTTGGCAGGAGGTTCGACTGGATGGCCCATGAGGTCTCTTCCAACTCTATGATTCATGATTATTTTTTTCTTATGGAGTTTAAACTGGGGAGTCCGATTCTGATGTGAGTTTGGGTGGATTATTCATCTTCACATCAAAAATGTTGATTAAACATCTGCAATGTCAAAACTTGGTCACTTCCACTATGTCGGTTATTGCAGCTATTTCAATGTAAATTGGCAGAGAGGTAAATAATGATCATGTAAATAAATTAGGAAAATTTGGTTGAGATACTGCTTGCAGTTTTGGAGTTCTATGAGAAAAATTTATTAGCATGGCAATTTGATTAAATAATCAGTTAAAATTGATGTGTCAACCAGGTAGCAGTATTTGATTGTATTTTCCCAGCATGGCAAGGAGTTGGACTGGTTGGTCTTTGCAGTCTCTTCTAACTTTAGGATTCTATGACAGTTGGTTCTTCATCTCGTGGGCTGCATTGGTGAGTTATTGGCAAATTGCACAGGCCTGCCTTTAACAGAAGCTGACTCTCAGGAATGCCAAGTAATGAAGATTTTGTTGTTTAGTAAGTGTACCACTCCTTTACTGGTAAATGTTTAACAAAACATTATCAGTTGTAAGCGGTTGTTGCCCTTTCCATGATGCAATTACCAGCAAACTGTGTATAGACAATTTACTTACTTTTCACAATGTTTTCAAAGAGGCTAATTTCTCCATCACAATATCAGGGGGGAAAAACAGCTAACAGTGATGAGTATCAATTGATAAAAATAAAAGTATTGTCGAAGGTTTTCATGGCTGGAATCACTGGGTTGTTGCAGTTTTTTCAGGCTGTATGGCCATGTTCAAGAACCATTCTTTCCCACAAAATGCTTCTAGAACACGGCCATACAACCCAAAAAACTTACAACAATATCCAGGAAGAAATTGCCAACATAACGCCTGCTATGCTGGCAAGAGTCATGACAAACGCCAGGAATTGGTTTTGTCAGTGTATGGAGAATGGGGGACGTCACCTACCTAATTTGATCTTCAAAACTACGTAAAACAAAACTTTAGGTATGCACCGACATTATTAAAAAAATCTGATTCATACAATGGGTTTTATTAAGTTTTGAAAAAAGGAAGTTATGCTGCTGCACCCTGTACGATACTTGCATTTGCTTCCTCCCTGCTTAACCTTTGCTCATACAATGTTCTGTATTATCCAGTGCAGTCGGCCTCCTGCCCAGATCCACAGATGTTTCAATACATTGTGAAGTTTTGGTGCTAAATTCGTGAATACAGTAAGTACTACTGACTTGGCCACGGTGGTCCACGCTCTTATTACATCTTGAATAGACTACTGCAATGCACTCTACGTGAGGCTGCCTTTGAAGACTGTCCAGAAGCTTCAACTAGTCCAACAGTCGGCAGCTGGGTTACTCACCGGAGCAGTGTACAGGGAGAACACAAGCCCTCTGTTATGCCAGCTCCACTGGCTGCCGGTCTGCTTCCAAGCACAATTCAAAGTGCTTTAACTTTTAAAGCCCTAAACAGTTCTGGCCCAGTTTACCTGTCCAAACTTATCTCCTGTTATGAACCATCACAAAGTCTAAGATCATCTGGAGAGGCCCTGCTCTCAATCCCACCACCGCGATTGGTGGGGACGAGGGACAGGGCCTTCTCAGTAGTGCCCCCCTCCCCCCGTCGTCTGTGGAATTCTCTCCCTGGGATATCAGATTGGCCACCTCCCTCCTGTCTTTCGGAAGGAAATTCAAGACTTGACTATGGGACCAAGTATTCGACCATTGAATAGCAGCAAGCGAGAAGAAGATTTAAGCAACTGGCGACAATGAATTGACCCGGACCAGGCTTTCATTTTAATTGGCGTATTTAATTAATTGCTTTTTAATTAACTGTTTTAATGTTTTCATTGTATTTGTTGAATGTTTATGTGAAAGCACAGATCGTGCTTGCTGTGAGACTATCCTGAGTCCCCCTTCGGGGGTGAGAAGGGCAGGTTATAAATGCAGGAAATAAATATTACCATGTATTGGACTGCTTTTTCTGTCAATTTGTTGTAAAACATAATGTTTTGGTGCTTAGTTTGTAAAATCACAACTTAATATGACGTTCAATAGGCTTTTCATTAATCCCTCCTTATTATCCAAATTTTTCTCTTATCCAACCTTCTGCCGGCCCATTTATGTAGTTACATTTCATTACTCTTTGAAGGCAAAAGTATTTTCCTGCCAAGCCCTGTGGAAGGGACAGGTTTGTGTCACTTCGAAAGAACTATGGGAGTTTGCTGGCCAGGTGCTGAAATTCCTAGCCCACTTTCCCAGAACTACCTGTCTTGGAATCGTTTCAAGTGATTTGCATTTCAAAGCAAGTTTGAAGGAAGTTAGCAAGGCTGGGGTCTCTAGCCTTAAGTCTCCAGTTTTCATGGAGATTTCCAAGTGAGGGATGAAGGTACAAATTCTCTAGGTTTTGCTATATTTAATTCAAGAATGAAGAAAGGACTCTACATATCACCAACTCACTCAACAGAACAGCAGCTTGCTACAGTTTTGCAAGAGTTCATTGACTGGTCACTGCAACTTGCAAAGATTATTTGGGTGGCATGTCTATATACAGGTTGAGCTTCACATTTTGGAATTCCAAAATCCAAAACACACCAAAGTCTGATTTTGTGTGTGTGTGTCTGGAGCGACTTGAGGGTATACTTAGGGAAACCTTTGTTTTCAACTGATTCAATATACACAAACTTTGCTCCATGTACAAAATTGTTAAAATTATGTGTTTGCGTATAAAGTATATGAAACATAAATGAATGTTGTGGTTGGATCTGGGTCCCATCTTCAAAATATCTCATTATGTATGAATATGCAAATACAGCTACTCCTGTGTCTCAAGCATTTAGCATAATCCTCAACCTGTATTAACTTGGATTCCTCCTTCCCTCCCAGCATTTCTAGCACCAGGACTCATATCTACTCTGCGTTGCATCTACCTTCTGGCTAGAAATAAGTAGGCTATGGCAAATGTTTCTTATTCCATCTCCCTGGGTAAGTGAGAAGGAATAATACCCTCATTTCCCTTTTAGCTATAAACGGTTCCTTTAGCTACAATTCCTCTCGAAATTTTCAAAAGTAAAAAATATTGTGTGTGTCTGTCTTTGAGTGAGAAGCTGTGAACAACTTTGGTTGATACTTAATACACAATGCTTAATGCCTGTTCTTAGGATTTCACCCAGAAACCTTAGGGCCTGGGATGATCTTGAACTGGCAACACTAAGCAATGCTGGAGCCTTGGCGCTTTATGACATAAGCCTGTTGTCTAGCAGCAATCACCCTGTTTAAACAACTAAAACCATACCAGTATGGAAATACAGTAATAACTTTCATGCCTTATCTCCAACAGCATTATGGTGCTGCTTTGTTGATGAGTATTTGCGCGACTAGGCTTTCATCTATTTTGCTTGACCCCATTCTATTCATTTTAAACCTATATATCCTATTCATTTTCAACCTATAGTCTATGTGTTCTGTTTAATCTTTCTTGTGCTGCAACGGCACAATTGAGCAATTGCAATGCTTCTTCTAAATGAAGGCACTGTTTTAGTTTCATAATTGTGATTTGCTACAGCAGCACAATTGCCTAATTATGGCAAAAGATTATATATTTATAAACACACAGACACATATACTGGGAAACAGAGTAAAAAGAGCATTGTTCCTGTATACCACAATGTCCTCTTTGCCTGGGCACAAAACCGGAATAACTATACTTAGGGATAGGTGGAGTGGGAGAAATGTCAGGAGAGAATGCTTCTGGAACATGGCCATACAGCCTGGAAAACTCTCAGCAATCCATTAACAAGTTTTTTTTTGTCCATGAAAAGATGCAACCTAATAACAATGGAGATGCAATGCAACAACAGGACAATCACAACATCATGTGATATGGAAAGATTAATGCTATGGAATCATAGGAACTGTAGCTTTACAAAGTCTTTAGCCTTCTTTGATTAAGAGTTCTGCAGCCTCACCAAATGATGAATCCCAAGATTCTCTATCATTGAAGCATTGGAGAAAAATGGCATTCATTCTACACCAGTGGTTCCCAGCCTGTGGTCCATGGACCACCATCATCCCCCAGGACTAAAATACGGTCTGCAGCCTCAGTGTTACTACACCATTGCAACGAGAGTGACTGGTCTCGTGAAACCCTCTTACAGTGCTGAGGCTTATTAAATGTGGCTTTCTGTTGGCAAGCAGGTGGCGACTACTGGATGGCACATGTTCTGAATCAGAGCTGATGTGGTCTATCCAATGCAATTTTCTGAATCAGCATCCCAAATAACCAAACCAAATCTAAAGTTGACCAAAACCTGATTCGTAACCCATTTGGTACAAATGTTAGAGAGGGGTCCCTGGTCAAAGTGGACCCTGGTTAAGTGGTCCCTGGTCAAAAAAAGGTTGGGAACCACTGTTCTACACTGTAGATGTAGCCCTCTTTCAACACTCAAACCACTGCTCCAAGCTAGATAGCAACACATTTTTAGAAATGTATGAACCCATTTTCCAGCCCACAATTTCAGAGATGAATAGCTCTCTCCCATGCAGTTTTCATGGGCTGCATCTACATCCTGTCCTCTAATTTGTACCCCCCACATTTCATTTTCACTCTGTTGTGATGAATGAAATCAATGGAGAATGAGCATATAAACGATAAAAAGGAAGCTAGACTCTGAATTCTGTGCTGAATTCTAATGCCAGTTAGAAGACAGAAGAAAGCTGAAAACTAGGCAATGTGTAATTGTCAAGGCCAAGGGCTTGCATTTGTTTATTCCATGCTCAATATATCCCATATGCATGGGGGTATTGGGATAATGATACAAAAGGTTTGCTAGGGTAGAACCTGAGCCCCCCCCCCCGAATCAGCCCCCCCCCCATCAAAATCCTGGCTACGGGCCTGCATGGCTGAATGGGGAATCCAACTCTGGCCTCCAGAGTCATAGTTTAATAGTCAAATCAATACAGCAGGGTGTTGTTGGTTTTTTTTTTGGGGGGGGGGGGGTCTTTTTTAAAAAACCTGATTGATATGCCTGAGATCATGGGAACTCTACATATGTTATCTGTTTATAAGGTCATTCATGAAATATTTTATGGACTTAGCTGATGGCTAGCGGGCACACCCATCAGTTTCTTCTACTTTGCTACGAGAAACATTTCTCCTGGGGCTACACATTTGATTTATGGAACTCTGACATCTGGTGGCCAGTGGGGCTAATAGCACATTCACATTTGACAGACACTTTTTATAAAAAGTTTCAATATGTGATCCCACACGCCAACGGAGCCCAGGATGTGTGTAAAGTTAAGCAGATGATTATATCCACACTGGTACAGTTCAACCCCCATATCCGTGAAGGACATGTTCTAAGGTCCTTGCAGATAACAGTGAACTATTTTGACTATACATAAAATCATACCAGAAGACCTAGAGGGAAAAAAAATTGGAGCACACTTAGGGGAATCTGTAGATGTCAACTTTGTGGATAAATGGGTTGTACTGCATACTTAAAACTGTATTCGAAGTAATATGCAATCAATACACAAGATGTTTCAAAATGATGGACCCAATTTCAAAGCAGTGTATTTCATGATGGCAACACGTTAGTTACATAAGTGTAATGAGGTATCAAGTTTTGGAATGGGCTGTAAATGTGCAAAGGGTTCTCTTTGCGGTTTTTAGTATTTCTTTCTTTCCTTTTTATGTCTTTGAGAAAGTATATCCTGAAAAATTCCAAGAAAACTTGGGTATCACTGGTGGAAGAAAACTATTAAGGATCTATGGAGTAGGTCTTTTTCACCCATGACACAGTAGGCAGATTTGGGTGCCAGAAAATTCTGTTGGCATAATAGTGAATCTACAACCAGAAGGGGATATATTTTTGCAGTGCAAAGGTGGTAAAATCTAAATGTAATAAGGACTTTTGAAAACATTAAATAGGTTATTTTATTCCACTTTTGGTGAGACAGGTTGGATTAGACACTTTCAGAGAAAGAAGTAGACACAGACTCTAGTACTGGGTTTTATAATAATTATAATGGTTACACAGACAGGGGGATATTGCAACATCCTTTACACATACACTCTAACATTCATTCATTCATTCATCCATCAAGTATCCTTACCATTCTTCTTGTTGAAGTTGATCATTTTCTTGAGATGAGGAGGCTGTTCATAATGGTGTTCAGAATTTTGCATTTTCTGAGGTGAAAACTCAAGATAATTTCAAACAGGACAATTATTTACGATACCAGCAGAATATTCCTATTTGTTTTCTATTTCTGTTTTATTGACTATTCTAAAGCCCTTGACTGTGTGGACCATGATATATTGTGGCAAGTTTTTGGTGGTATGGGGAGCCACCTTGTCTGTCTCCTGAGGAATCTGTATAACGACCAGGTAACAACAGTCAGAACAGACCACGGAACAACAGACTGGTTCAAAATTGGGAAAGGAGTACGGCAGGGCTGTATACTCTCACCTGACCTATTCAACTTGTATGCAGAACACATCACGTGGCGTGAGGGGCTTTATGAAACCAAGGCCGGAGTTAAAATTGCTGGAAGAAACATTAACAACCTTAGATATGCAGATGATACCACTTTGATGGCTGAAAGCGAGGAGGAGCCAAGGAGCCTTCTAATCAAAGTGAAGGAAGAAAGCACAAAAGCTGAGCTGCAGGATTCTGTACACTTTGTGCTTCTTTCTCAAGGGAAGAGGAAGGAGTATGTTTTGAAGTCATGATACGTTTTCAGGGTGTCAGTTTCTGCTGTATGGAAAACAGGGAGCTGGTCCTTGGCAATGTTCTTAGGGAAAGAAGTTTTGGTGTTTAGAAGTTATGGAAGTTTTAGAACTATGTGTCAGCAGGCTGCAGAGAATTTGTCCCCAAGAGAAGTTCAATATGCGCAATTATAACTTAACAATTTTCCAAAGAACATGTATGATTTTCAGCACACATAGATAAGATCTTCAGTGCTTTTCCATTTGTCAATCATAAGTGCAAGATGCAATTCCACAGAAGATAATAGATATGATTACAACATCTGTTGTCTATGGAGTCCCTGCATCCATGATATGATTGCTAGTGGGGTATTGAAGTAAATTATGTACTATCATTAGAAGTCTTGCAGAGTCTGGGATCTGTCGAATGAGTGCACCCAATCTCAAAAAATATAACTTGGTAGCACAAGAATTTCCAGATGTTTCAAATATTCTACAACACCCCCCACTCCTACTAGTGAGGATACTTTTCTAAAGCTCTATATGTGAAAATAATCAATGGGCACAGATACTGCGACTGTTGAAAACACCCATAAAATGGCATTGTTGCAATTATTTTCATTAAAAAATAGGGGAAAGCATTTCAAATAAGTATTTATTTATTTATCGTATCAGAAGCAAGTTGAGGGTACAGTTAAAATGCATTTGAAAACACAAACAAAGTAAAAAAAAATGGCATTATGCTAAATATCCTTTAACCAGAAGCTGGCTACTTGGGAGTGCCTCCGGTGTCGCTGTGAGAAGGTCCTCCATTGTGCATGTAGCAGGGCTCAGATTGCATTGTAGTAGGTGATTTGTGGTTTGCTCTTCACATTTGCATGTCATGGACTCCACTTTGTAGCCCCATTTCCTAAGGTTAGCTCTGCATCTTGTGGTGCCAGAGTGCAGCCTGTTCCGCACCTTTCAGGTTGTCCACTCTTCTGTGTGCCCAGGAGGGAGTTTCTCATACAAGAAGCAACTTGCATCATTCAAATAATGTAGAATAATGGGAAGTGTGTTTTCCAACCAAATGTGTGACATCGTCAACTTTTTGAATCTTAACATTATCAGGAAAGGAAAACAGCCAGGCAACATGTCTCTGACAGTTTCACGTATTTCATGCCAAAAGTTAAAAAATCATCTGTTCTGGATGCCATTTACCATAGTGAAAGCAAAACCAGGTTACTTACGTGTAACAATGTTCAGCGCAGAATAGATGTCATAGTTATATATAAATGAAAAAAATAAACGATGACTTCTGCATGCCAGCTCAGTTCTGCACCCAACAGAGCTCACTGTAAAGTATAATGCGCCATTCAATGTAATGTGCCCCTCAATTTTGAAGGTGCACATTAGAAAAGAAAAAGGTTTTGCTATCAAATGTAATGTGCTCTTCGAATGGCCAAAAGGAAAGGTGAAGAAGTGCACTGGCATCCTTTATGGGGCCTTCAAAACCAAGGGAAAGATTTTGAAGTTCTCCTGAAGTTGGCAAGTCAGCCAGCCTCGCCTGATGGAGTGGCATAGGCTGGTTTATGTGCGTGATTTTAATATGTCATCAAACCTAATGCACATCTAAATTTTGACTATGTAATTAACCAAAAATGATGTGCATTAGACTCAAGTAAATACAGTCCATCTGGATAGGTCTGGTGAGAGACTGGCAAAAGTTGTTTTGTTCAAAGATACTGGAGAAATGTAACAAATGGTTTTGAGCTGAAAAATCAGAATACATTTGCTTTACTTTCAAGAAGGTAACTGTTTTTATTTTAATTGATTACACTAATTAGGTAAACCAGCTATTTTATGTCGACACTGATTCATATCAGATATATTCTAAATAGGGAGAATGACAATTACCATCCGATTAAGAACAGAAGGTGCTGTGAGCTTTCAAAGGACAATGGCAAACTACCTCTGAATATTCCTTGCCTAAGAAAACACTATGTAATCCATGTGGTTGCCATAACTCTAAAGGTGACGCTTGTTTCTGTTAAGAAAACTCTGTTAGACTGAGGCAGTCATGGGGATGTGGAACTAGGCAAACCGTGGTCCATTCCACTCTGTCCTTATATCCCAGGATCTGATCCCCAGTTATCTGCCAGTGGGGACTCATCTAATCCAGTTTAAAGCATATAATTTGGGATCAGATCCTGGGATATAGGGCAACATGAAGGGTGCTGTGCCAACTACTGAGTAATTTATTTTAGTTGTTGTAATCAGGAAATGCTTCATTTTTTAGAAATATATTTAAAAGATCTATACATCCTGAAAAGCTATCCTACATGATTTAACAAAAACCACAGCAAAGTGTTTCTTTGTGCTCAACAACTGCTCTAGTAAAAGTAACATAGGTTGTATCAGGGAAATTGGACCACATTCTTAATTACTATCAGACTAAATGGGAGAGATTTATCAGAAAATATTTTTAGACAGTTGCAAATGGATATAACTGGGTTCCAAAAATCCTAATTTGGCACTGTGGATTTTAATAATAATAATAACAATATTGATGTATTGTTATATTGATGTAGTTGCCGTAGTTACTGTTTTAAATGCTAATGTTGTGCACTTTGTATATTGACCTGGCTGTAAACCGCACTGAGTCGCCTACGGGCTGAGAGAGTGCGGTATACAAATAAAGTAAATAAATAAATAAATAAATAATAAGTCACAATCCCAGGTGACAGCAGGATTGCAGAGAAACAACTGGAAAAGCTGACACGATATGAGGATTTAAAGATGGAACTGCAAAGACTCTGTCACAAGCCAGTCAAGTTGGTCCCAGTGGTGATCGGCACACTGGGTGCAGTGCCTAAAGACCTTGGCCTGCACTTAAACACAATCAGTGCTTGGGAAGTGTCTGACGTGTGATCCAATTCAACAGCCAGCAGAGTGTCTGCTGTGGACTCCTCTTGTTGTGTTTCAAATAATAATTCCATCAATTTTGAATGCAGTTTTACTTCAAAGAATGCTTCAGCAAGACTAAAATACTGCTTTAGTCTCTTTATTTGGCTTTTCTCAAGAAGCCTTCCATTATGCCTGGGATCACAGCTGTTAGTTAAAACATTAAGAAAGATCCACATCTAATAAAATTGTCTCACTGCAAATATGAACAGACTTCAAAGCTTTAGAGAAATCTATTATCTACTAACCAAAGCCAGATACAGAACAGTTAGTGTACTAACTTATTAAGAAACAGGGTACATCTTCTGTTTACAAAATTCAGGACCTCCCCCCCCCAAATCCAGAAACCTGATGGGGGGGGGAGGACTTCACTTTCATAAGACCCTGTTAGCACTTTCTGCCCCCTTTAGCAAAAGGACCCATTTCCCAGTTTTTCATTCCCTCTGATACAGGTAGTAACTGATGGGGTCACAGGGATCTGCATTAGTGAAGCTGCAGGATCTGGAGTCTTTCATCCTTTCTCTCATCCTGCTCCCTGGGCCAAATCTATTGACACTGGAGGAGCAAAGGTTCCCCATGGAAATACTTAGTGGGTGCTAGATGTGTGAACAGACCACCTTTCCAAAGGCAGAAGTGAGTACCTGGCAGCAAAAAACCTAGTATTTCAGGTTACCAGGTAAGGGAGATGCAACCTGTATGTATCAATGGGGAAAATATAGTGTCAAATACCACTCTTAAGATTATTTTTTTAAAAAAGCTTGGCACTCCCTAAATAAATTTGCAGTTTATATTGTAACAGCATCTCTTATTTTCTGGCCCGGAAAGAACTTTTCACGCTGGGTATTTCTGAGCCCTATTTTATTACATAGTGCCTCCTTGCAGCTAGAACACAGCAAGCCCTTCACCTATTCCAGCAACCTTCAGAGTCATTTGCTCACTCCCTATTCAGTGGCTTAACTCTCTTGTCCTGGATGCCACTTGCATCATAGCTATCCTAGCAACATTGGGAGTGCTTCCACAAACAGAACAGTGGCTGTTTTTGCAATCCTCTGGGTCACAATTTCCTATATACTCAGTCTGCTGCCAGGATGCCCTACAGCCATAATCACATATTTTTTTTCTCTAGTTGGCCCAGGATAAAAATAAAAGCAAGCACAATAGAAGTACAAGACTTCTTTCTTCTCTGTTCCTATGTAACCATAGACAGCGCAGAGCCTCCTGGAGAGGAAAGAGGCATGCCTGCCAATCAGGTTGGTGTGGAGAACAGCAAACAAGGGTCTCTTAAGTGACCATTTCATCAGGTCACTAATGTTTCAGTTGAAGCTGGTTAGGATAAAGACAATAATTTCAAAACTTGGTGCTCATGCTAGTATATATTCCTCTTCCCCCATTTTTCCCTTTTCCTTGTGAATTGTATTGCCTTGTTAACTATTTCAGTTTATCCACATGTATTCACAAACGGAATTGACATTTATGACAGTGGTTATGGCTGGGATCCTAACCACACATACTAAGAAGGGTGCATATGTGTGTGTGTCATCAGTCGGGGACCCCTCCCTCCAGCGTTAATTGCTGCTCTGGGCCAGAGTGAAGAGAGATGAGGCCAGGGGACAGTTCCACCTTGTCTCCTGTGCTATTCTAATAATAAAATTTAATATATTATATTGTATATACATATAATATTTATAATGTAATGCAATATAATACTAATAATACATAATTATATATTTATATTACATGTAATATTACTAATATTACAATATAATTGTATAGTACAATATAATAATATTTAATACTGATACTGTACTGTGTTAATAATATAATATATTGCTCGAGGTGAGAAGGGCAGCATATAAATGTCGTAAATAAATAAATATGTATTATATACACACTATATGTGATGCTATGGTACACACAAAATTGTGAATGGGAGAATAGCCACAACTAGCACTCACTGGCCCTGCTCAGAAGGCTGATGGGAGCTGCAATCAGGAACACCTTCTCACATTGCCCATCCATGGCTTAAATTGAACAGCTATGATCAAAAGCACTCAACAAGTTCCTAGTGATTTAGTGGAAAACCTTTGGATTTAGAATTGGATTTAGGCCTCAAGTCATAATCCCATGTGGGTTTACTAATATGAAAGTGTCAACAAAATGAGCTGTGATTCATGTTCGAGTAAATATAGGATTATGAGAAGATACCTCTTCATTAAGGGATACTCTGCCTGGTGGACACAGCACTCGCCTTATTGCAGTCAAGGCAATCCTACCTGCACTTTCTAGAAATTTGCCAAAGAGTTCCCAAATGGAGACTTGCAGTGAGCAAAGTTTCAGGCAAGTAGTGCTGGTTCTGTTGTGATGTTTATAGGGAGAAGGAACTGCTGCTTGTGCAAAGAAATCCTGTGGTTTTATGACTTGGATTTATTGGAGAATAATGGGAAACTCTACACAGTATTTACATAATATCCATTGATTTGCCAGGCCTACTTTGTTTGGGGATAGCAAACAAAGGATTCAGATCATGGGCATGAAATGTGTGAAGAACTCTACCAGTGGGACTAGTGAGAAATGCTGGAAGTTATTGTTCAGTGACACATTTATTTCCACCATTATCATAAATTCTCATGAATGATGGAAGGCAACACAGATTAGGAAATTGGGGTCTACCAATTTCATGCTCCACAAGAATATAACATCACGTATAATATATATAAGGAATTAAAGTGTGTGTGTGTTTGTGTGTACACACACACAAAATCAGGAATGGGCAAACATGTTAGGAATTGTGGGAGTTGAAGTCCAAAACACCTGGAGGGCTCAAGTTTGCCCACGCCTGATCTACACTGTAACACCTTGTTTCAAAGTAACCAAGAGTTTGTTTTTATTTGCCTTTTCCAAAAGAAAAACAGGATTCCACAAACCGCTGGTCTATGTTACAAAACATACTGCATTTCTGTTCTCCCTCAACTCAACATCCGCAACAGTAGCATGAATAACAGCGCAATTAAGGACATGCAGAAATGTTCTTTGCCATTTCATTTAGTGAGTCAAAATCTCTGTAACCATAAAAGTAGATAAATCTTATATCCAATGTACCTTTGGGTGGATTGTAATTGTAATGCAATATACCTATCTTTTCATTATTGGTGAAATGGGTTAACTGTACTTAGCTAGTTTACATTGGCAACTCATTACAGTGTATGCATGTGCATGTGGGAGAATGGGTTGACAACACTGAGGCCCCCACAAGGTGGGGTGTTACTTGCAACAAACCAGGCAGGGGCAAACTTGGGCCTTTCCTCTAGGTGTTTTGAACTTCAACTCCCACAATTCCTAACAACGTCAGACCCCTTCCTTTCCCCCCTCTGCCGCTTGGAGGGCCCAAATTATACCCATGCCTGGGATAAACCCTTCTTAGCAAGTGTGGTTAGGATTACAGCCACAGACCCTGCAAGGAACAAGAATTCAGAGTGTTGGCTGAAATAATCAAAACAGCCTGTAAATATAACAAATAACGTTCAAAAAATTAAGACAATTGTAAACAAAGTAATAGTAATAAACCTAAGTACGAGGGTTGAATGAAAAGTAATGCCTCCACCTTCGTTACTTGGGTTTGGATGGGAATATTTTAATAAACCAAACGCAGAAATAATCCTTAGAATGTGCTCTTTAACTACCATTATTCACTTTTCCACATAATCACCAGACAATTGGATACATTTCTGTCAACAATGAACAAGTTTTCTGAAGCCGCCATGGATGAAGTCGACAGTTTCCGCAACCAGCATCTTACAGTTCTCTCAATGTCTTCATCAGAAGCTTAATGATGTCCCCTTTCATTATCAGGAACAGATGGAAGTCAGATGGTGCTAAATCTGGACTGTATGGAGGATGCTGCACAGTGGTGTGATCCAGTCTCTGAAGTTCTGTTGTGGTGGTATGCGAAGTGTGTGGTCTGGCATTGTCATGCTGCAGGAAAACATTTCCCTTTTCCTTTTGGACCCTTGTTAGCTGTCATTTCAATGTTCGCAGAATTGTGATGTAACTTTCTGAATTTATTGTTGTTTCACGTTCAAGGTAATCAACATGGATAACACCCTCTATATCCCAGACCGCTGTTGCCATGATTTTTCCAGCTGAGGGCTGTGTCTTGAATTTCTTTTTCTGAAGCGAGTCTTTGTGTCAATTTTCCATAGACCGACGCTTCATCACCGGGTCATACGAATAATGGTGTACCTACGTTTCATTTCCTGTCACAATTGAATGGAGAAAGGCATCACTTTCATTCTCGTAACATGAGAAGAGTTCCTGGCAAATTTCAAGTCTGTGCGCTTTCAATTCAGGCATCAGAATCCTGGGTACCCATCGTGCACAGATCTTCCAAGCAAAGCAATAATGTGACCAACACATTCTTGTGAAATGCCGATTATGCTTGAAATTTCTCTGAGTGATACCACGATCGTCCTGAATCAATTTGTCAACCTTTTGCTTGTGAAACTTGATGGCTGCTGTCACAGGACGTCCAACTCTTTGTTTGTCACACAAGTTAATATTCCCACCTCAACAATCTTTTAACTCACTTGCCCAACGACGTACAGTACTCACATCAACACAATCACCATAAACAGCTTGCATTCTCTGATGAATTTCCTTTGGGGTGACACCTTCTGTTGTCAAGAATTCAATGGTAATAGTATGAAAGCTGGGTCCGCAAGCTCTGAGCCTTACTCTGTTTCCGCTTTGCTCCTTCGGGAGCACTTTTTGTGCAACACAGAATGGAACACAGATATCATAGAATCATTATTATTAAACTTTATTTGTACCCCGCTAGCATCTCCCGAAGGACTCGATGCGGCTTACAAAGGCCAAGGCCTCAACAACAGCAACAAACAATAATACAATGCAAGCAAATTAAAAACATAAGCAATAACAACAATAAAACATAACACTATTACGCAATAAAACCAGGGCCGGGCCATAGAGTTGGAAGAGACCTCATGGGCCATCCAGTCCAACCCCATTCTGCCAAGAAGCAGGAACATTGCATTCAAATCACCCCTGACAGATGACCATCCAGCCCCTGTTTAAAAGCTTCCAAAGAAGGAGCCTCCACCACACTCTGGGGCAGAGAGTTCCACTGCTGAACGGCTCTCACAGTCAGGAAGGAATGTAGGAATTTTTAATGGTAAAAAACTAACCCAAACCCTTACCCTAATTCTAATCCTAACCCTAAACCTTATTCTAACTGTCCCCTCCTTTCTATCCTTCCACCAAATTGAATTATATTCTCGCCCTCAGTGTGCCGCCCTCCCCTTCCCTTATTCACAACCGCCATTGCGGAATATGCATAACGCTCAGAGCTTCCGGACCCAGCTATCATACTATCACCAATTGCATGTTGCTTATGTCGCATTGACTGTCTGCATGTTGCTTAAGTTGCATTGACTGTCTGTGCAGGGTTCCATACTTCACACTTTAACAACACAACCGTTCATTGCTAAGGCTTCCTGCCAAAATGGAACTATAGAGGAGAGTCTACTGAACAAGCCAGTACCTGCTACATACCAGTACTGCCATCTGTTGAGGAGTTAGGAAGGTGGAGGCATTACTTTTTATTCAACCCTGGTAATATAAAATGCGGAGCCCCTGGTGGCGCAGTGGGTTAAAACACTGAGCTGCTGAGCTTGTTGATCGAAAGGTCACAGGTTTGATTCTGGGGAGCGGCGTGAGCTTCCGCTGTCAGCCCTACCTTCTGCCAACCTAGTTTGAAAACATGCAAATGTGAGTAGATCAATAGGTACCGCTCCGGCGGGAAGGTAACGGCGCTCCATGCAGTCATGCCGGCCACATGACCTTGGAGGTGTCTACGGACAGCGCTGGCTCTTCGGCTTAGAAATGGAGATGAGCACCACACACCAGAGTCAGACATGACTGGAATGGATGTCAGGGGACTACCTTTACCTTTAATATAAAATGCAGCAGTCCTGATTCTTTCAGGCGGTCGGGAAACAATTCAGGTTAGTAGGAAATTGGAAGCAGGGGAGAGGAAGGGAGGGAGAGGAAGGGAGAGAAAGGAAGGGAGGGTGCACGCGCGAACAGAGGCCCCGCTGGCCCTTTTCCCTCCTGACTGAAGGAAGCGGGCACATCTTCTAAGAGCCTCGGCCTCCCGCCTCGCAGTCCGGCTTCGCACAAGGGCCCAGGCCTGGTCCGCCCCTCAGCCGCGACCTCCTCCCGCTTCTCCTCCGCCAGGAATGTCCTCTCTCTCTCTCTCTCAGGCGCGAGCTAGGAAAAAGGGGACGGGGCCAACGGCCGCCCCAACGGCCGTCCGCGAGACGCCACGCGCAGGCGCTTTCCAACCCAAGCGGACGAGGCGATTGGCTGAGAAAGGAAGTGGGCGTGGCTTAGGCCTTAAACTCAAGCCGAGGAGTATGAGGCTAGCAGAAGAAGGGGAAAGGGGGCGTGGCCTAGGCCGTAACACACCGTTGGCACAGACTCAGGCGGAGTGGGCGTGTCCTTGAGGGGGAGAGGAAACCCCTCCCTCGCACGCCATTGGCTGCGGGTGGCGGGGAAGGGGCGTGTCCCGGCGGCTGCGGGTCTGGATGGCGGGTCTGGATGAGGCAGGCTCGGGGCGCCTGTCTCTCTCGGCGGTAGTCTCGCGAGGCGGCGCGGGCGGGATTTGGCGGTGGCGGCGACGGCTGGAGCTCGAGCGGACGAGAAGCTGGTGGTGTTGGTGTGGGAAGAGGAGGAGGCGGCGGAAGAGGAGGAGGAGGAGGCTGTGAGGCGGCCTGCCCGCGCGGCCCTCACCATGGCCTCCGGGGACACTCTCTTCATCGCCACGGACGGCTCGGAAATGCCGGCGGAGATCGTGGAGCTGCACGAGATCGAGGTGGAGACCATCCCGGTGGAGACTATCGAGACCACCGTGGTGGGCGGCGAGGACGACGAGGAGGAGGACGACGAGGAGGAAGAGGACGACGACGAGGATGAGGATGAGGACGACGAGGAGGAGTGTTGCGAGGAGTGCGGCCCGCACCACCCTCCGCACCGCCGCCACCACCACCATTCCCCGCGCCACCACCACCACCACCCGCCCATGATCGCCCTCCAGCCGCTGGTGGGCGACGGGGACCCGAGCGGCGTGGGCGTGGGCGGCGGGGCCCAGCTCCACCTGCACCACCACCCGCACCACCAGGAGGTCATCCTGGTCCAGACCCGCGAGGAGGTCGTGGGCGGCGACGACTCGGACGGGCTCCGCGCCGACGACGGCTTCGAGGACCAGATCCTCATCCCCGTCCCGGCGCCCTCCGGAGAGGACGAGTACATCGAGCAGACCCTCGTCACCGTCGCCGCCGCCGGGAGCAAAGCCGCCTCCGGAGCCGCCGCCGCCTCCTCTTCCGCGCCCTCCTCCAGCCGGGTCAAGAAAGGCGGGAGTAGCAGCGGGAAGAAGAGCAGCAAGAAGAGCTACTTGGCTGCCGGCGGAGGAGGAGGAGGAGGCGTTGGCGGCGGAGGGGCCGAAGGAGGCGGCGGAGGAGGAGGCGGAGGCGGCGGGAGGAAATGGGAGCAGAAGCAAGTGCAGATCAAGACCCTGGAGGGGGAGTTCTCGGTCACCATGTGGGCCTCGGGTGAGTGGAGGGCCGTTTTGTTTTGAAGGGAGGCCATGTTGGGAGGTGTGTGATGGGCGCCGCCATGTTCGTCTCGCCAGGGCAAGCCAGTATGGCGGCGGCTTCCCCCGAAAAGATGGCGGGGACTGGGCTGCGCCTTCGCCTGATTGCCCGGCTCCCTCCGGCGGAGGGAGGGAGGGAGAGAAGGAGGGGGAGAAACAAAGATGGCGGCCGACCCGTCCAAGATGGCGCCCGGGAGGGAAAAGAGAGCAGAGCGAAGGGAAGGAGGGGGGAGGGGAAGGGAGGGGGGAGGCCGCGCGCGCTCCCTCTCTCCTCTCCCCCCGCCCCCTCTCTCTCTCCCCTCCCTCCTCCTCCTCTCGTCTCCTGACTGGCTCCGCCACTAGGCCGCAATGGCGTAGTTTCTGCAGCAGGGAGGGAGGAGGAGGAGGAGGAAGAGGGAGGCGGGGAAGGGAAAGGAAAGGGACGGGAAGGAAGGAAGAGGAGCTCAGGGCCTGCTTCCTCCCTGCTCCCCCTTCCCTTATCAGGCCTTCTCTCTCTCTCTCTCACACACACACACACACTTTATATTCGCCTTTTTTCCTCTCTCCAGCCCCCCTTTCTCCAACACACTTTTATTTCTATATTTTCTTCTCCCTCAAGCCTCCCTTTCCCTATCAGGCCTTCTCTCTCATACACACATACTTTATATTCTGCTTTTTCCCTTCCTCTATTTCTATATTTTCTTCTCCCTCAAGCTCCCCTTGTCCCTATCAGGCCTTCTCTCTCACACACACATACTTTATATTCTGCTTTTTCCCTTCCTCTATTTCTATATTTTCTTCTCCCTCAAGCTCCCCTTGTCCCTATCAGGCCTTCCCTCTCACACACACATACTTTATATTCTCCTTTTTTCATCCCTCCAGCCTCCCCTTTCCCTATTAGGTCCCCTCTCTCGTACACACTTTTATTTCTATTTATTTTCTTCTCCCTCAAGCCCCCATTTCCCTACCAGGCCTTCGTTCTCCCCCCCACATACTTTATATTCTCCCTTTTCCCTCCCTCCAGCCTCCCTTTCCCCCCTTCCCCTATTAAGCCTTCTCTCTCCTACACACTTTTATTTATATTTTCTTCTCCCTCCAGCTCCCCCACCCTTTTTCCCTATCAGGCCTTCTCTCTCACGCACACATACTTTATATTCTCCCTTTTTCATCCCTCCAGCCTCCCCTTCCCCTATTAAGCCTTCTCTCTCCTACACACTTTTATTTCCATATTTTCTTCTGCCTCAAGCCCCCCCCCCTTCCCTCTCTCCAGCGTCCTCTCCCCCTTTCCCTATCAGGCCTTCTCTCTCACACACATATTTATATTCTCCTTTTTTTCCTCCCTCCAGCCTCCCTTCCCCTATTAAGCCTTCTCAATCGTAAATACTTTTATTTCTATATTTTCTTCTCCCTCAAGCCCCCCTTTCCCTATCAGGCCTTCTCTCTCACGCACACATACTTTATATTCTCCCTTTTTCATCCCTCCAGCCCCCCCTTTCCCTATTAGGTCCCCTCTCCTACACACTTTTATTTCCATATTTTCTTCTCCCTCAAGCCTCCCCCTTTCCCTATCAGGCCTTCTCTCTCACACACTTTTCTGCCTCCCCCTTTTTTTTCTCTCCCTTTATCATCCTCTCCCCATTTCCCTATCAAGCCTCCGCTTTCATACACACACTTTTATTTTCCTCCCTTTTTCCCTCCCTTCAGCGTCCTCTTCCCCCTTTCCCTCTTAGGCCCTCTGTCTCTCTCTGTCACACACACACTTATTTCCCCCTTTTTTCTCTCCCTCCCACTTCTCCTCCCCTTTCCCTACCAGGCCTTCTCTCACACACATACTGTTACCCCCCCCCCCTTTTTTTTTCTCTCTCTCTCTCTCCCTCCAGCCTTCCCCCTTTCCCTATCAGGTCTTCTCTTTCACACACACATACTTTTATTTCCCCCCCCCTTTCTCATCAGGCCTTCTCTCTCTCACTTACTCACTTTTATTAACCTTCTTTTTACCCTGCACACACTTCTACCCCCCCCCCCCTTTTTGTTTTTTCTGCCTCCAGCCTCTTCTTTCTCTATCAGGCCTTCTCTCACATACACACTTTTATTTCCTTGTTTTCTTCTCCCTCCAGCTTCTCCACCTTTCCCTATCGGGCCTTCCCACACACATCCTTCCCTTTATTTTCTCCTCCTTCCTCTGCCCCCTCAGCTCCTTTGGTTTCCGTAGCCTCTGCCCCCACTCCTCATATCACCCCCATTCTGCATTCTGGTTTATTTAAGACAGCTCAGGGCCTATCCAGACAGGCCTTATATCCCAGGATCTGATCCCAGGGTTTCTGTTTTCATGGAATCCTAGAATCATTTAGTTGGAAGAGTCCTTGTGGGCCATCCAGTTCAACCCCCTACCAAGAAGCAGGAAAATCAAATTCAAAGCACCCCCGACCATCCAGCCTCTGCTTAAAAGTCTCCAAAGAAGAAACCTCTACCACACTCCAGGGCAGAGAGTTCCACTGCTGAAGAACTCCCATAGTCAGGAAGTTCTTCCTAATGTTCAGGTGCAATTCCTTTCGTTTAGTTTGAAGCCATTGTTCCGCATCCTAGTCTCCAGGGCAGCAGAAAACAAGCTTGCTCCCTCCTCCCTGTTACTTCCCCTCACATATTTATACATGGCCATCATGTTTCCTTTCAGCCTTCTATTCTGAAGCCTAAACATAGCCCATCTCTTTAAGATGCTCCTCATAGGGCTGGATTATATGAGTCCACACTGCCAGATAATCTGGGATAAACAGATAACCTTGGTTCAGATCCTGGGGTATAGGGGCTATCTGGAAGGGCTTCAAGCTTATTCATTTACTTACTGTATGCATTAAATAAATTTAGTTAAGATATTTATATGGTGCCCTCAGAGCAGCTTACAAGTTATATGTGCATACAATATATTATACTATTAACATAGCACAATATTACTATATTGTATTATACCAGTATACTGCAATATTATTAGCAATATTACATGTAATCTAAAATATATAATTATATTGTATTATTATTAGCATTATATTACAGTATTATCAATGTTATCTGTATATACAATATATTACTAGCATAGCACAATATTAGTATTGTATATTACTATATTGTACTATACCACTATGCTGCAACATTATTAGTAATATTACATGCAATATATAATATACAATTATTATATTTATATACCGCCTTTTAACCTGGGGGATTCAAGGCAGTTTACAACATACTGGCAAAAATTCAATGCAAACATACAGTGAAACAAATAAATAATAATAATTAATTACTACCTATAACTATGACCTAAAATCATTAAAACCATTAAACATAAGACATAAACAAAACTTAAGCATTAACATCATCCTAGTATAAATATTAAAATCACATGATCTAAAAATTGTACACCATAGCCACTCCAATTGTCATTGCACATCTTCCTTAATTATTCTTTGTTCTCTTTCTAAAAGTCAAAGAGGAGGGTGCTGATCTAATCTTGCTGGGGAGGACCCTGTCTTTCGCCCCTACCAACCATACTTGAGACGGAGGCAGGACTGAGTAGAGCCTCCCCAGAGTATCTTAACCTCCATGGTTGTCCACAGAGAGAGAGATGGTTCATAGATACTTCCCTTCTCTCTACTTCTCCCTCCTTCCCTACCAGGCCTTCTCTCACATACGCCCTCACTATAATGTCTTCTTGCCCTCCCTCCTCTCCCCCTGTCTCTGCTATCAGCTACTCTCCCTTCATCACCCCCCCCCCCTTCCTCCCCGCAGCATTAGAAGAGACACCCCAAGGACCATCCAGTTCAATTCCATTTTGCTTTACAGGGACACCCAATCTATTATTATTGTGGCTGTTATTTATTAGAATGACAGGAATGGAAGTGACCTCAAGGGCCATCCAGCCCATCCCTCAATCTTTTGTAATTTTTTCTAATCACAAGGTTGGAAGAAACTACAGGAGCCATCCAGTCCAACCAAAGGCAGAAACTCATATCTACATCTACATATACATAAAGCAACAATCAAGGTGTATACAAATTCTAAACAGAATTATAAGACTACATTATATTTATTTATATTTATACTTATATTTCACTGACTTCTCTTAAATTAGACTCAAAGCAGTTGAACACTATGCCTGTAACACTGAATTAAACAAACACAAGTTTTTATTAACATATGCATTTTAAACTACATAAAACATCAGTCAAGACATATATAAAGACATTCAAACATATACACATGTTTACACAAGTAACGTAAGACACCCCCACCCTACATTTAATTCATCTAATTGTTAAAACAATCTAATGATAAACTAAACATTCCCAATTTTAATTCTTTAACTCTCCTGCCTCTATTACAGAAATGTAATAGCCACCAATTACTCCACATCCTCCTTGCCTCCCTCCCTCTTCTGTCACCACCTTTGTCCCTTAACTCTCCTTTGCTTTCTCCCACAACCTCTTTCCTTCTCACATACCTATTTCTTTCCCTGGCATCATTTCCTTCTTCCCGTGGTATATTGCTTGGCTCCTTTATTCCCCTTCCTACCATATTTCCCTGGGTGAGATGGGGATGGCTGACTCTGGGAGCAGGGAGGACACTGCCAGTACGGTTGACCATCCCTTATTCCAAAATATGAAATACTGTCAAAATTACCCAGATGTGTGGCTGAGATAGCGACAGCTTTCCTTTGATGCACAAGAACGTTGTTTCATGCACTAAATTATTTAAAATTTTGCAGAGATTACCGTAGGGCTATATGTATAAGCATGTAAAGTGCATAAATGAATTCCATGTTTAGACTTGAGACCCATCTCCCAGATGTCTCATTATGCAAAAACAGGCATTCCAAAATCTGAAATCCAAAATGTTTTCTGGTCCCAAACATTTTTGATAGGGGATACTCAACCTTATTTATATGCTGTTTAAAAAAGTCCTGCTTGATGCTTTCCCTCTCCAACAAAGCCTTTTTTAAGCAATAGTAAAGTTGTTGGTCTCTATCAAACATGCTGAAGAAAGGAAACTTTACTTCCTTCTTTTGTTGTTGTTTTTAAGTCCTATGATCTAATATCCAGTGAGTGGTTGAAAGGCTAAGGGACTTGAAAGGGGCCTAAAATAGAAGTGCCTGTCACTGACATAAGCTCTGGAGGAAAGAGGTGGATCCCCTGACACTAGAGGTTGGCTCTCCAGCAGTACAGCTAAGATAGACAGCCATTCACTTGCAAGCTGTACTGTCCACGAGCCAGGCCTGCATTTCTATATTTATTACACAGCACGTATATGAAACTAGGCCATCGTCCCTAAATTCAGTACACATTATTTGAAAATAAACCCGAACGATTTTGAAAGAATTATTATTTTACAAAGGCTGCTTGTGGCTGTTGCATATGTAGTAGAGTTAATAGTCAAACCTAACAGCTGTATAAAGCTCTGCTGATATTTAGCTCATAAGTGGTTTCTAATGTTTTTAATCACATATAGTTTAAATTGCCAAGAGCAGTAATGTTTGTAGAACTTAATGCCATGAGCTTTATTTTTATTGTTTTGATTCCTATTAGGCTACCGCTAGATGATGTACTTGTCCACAGGCTAATAGGAATAAAAACCATTATGTGTAGGTGACTAGAATCTTAGTGCACCATTCAGTGTGGTGAGCAATAGTATTCATATTTTCTGAATGAATTCAAGTTCTTAATATGTTACTGTGTGGATAACGTATGCTCTTGAGAATGTTTCCAAGCTTGGAATCCTTTAAAAAGAGCAGTTAGTTTCATATTATCTATTGACAGTATAATTTCAATGTAATCAGTTTGGTCAGGGTTACTAAGGAAAAAACATTTAAATTACTTTTTCCAATTTGAAAGTCATATTTCCTAAGTAAGGCAGCCAGGATAGGAGTTGTTTACAGCACACTTGTTTGTAGTTAAGACTTTTATAACTTTATATTATTAATTAAATGTCTGGCAAGGCTATAATCCAAAATATTTGGAGTGCAACAGGACAGACTTGTTGTTATAGTCTAATATCTGTATATAAGAGCTCAGCATGATCAATTACTTGAGCAGGCTTTAGTAGTCTTAACTACTGGAATATGAAAGTATAATCTGATCCTGTCGATATTTACCCAGACCTACATGTTCAGAACTTGCAATTTAAAAATGGCTGGTAGTTTGACCAGGGACCATTCTCCAACATTAGTACCAAAAGGGTAACGAATCAATTTTTGGTCAGCTTTAGATTCGGTTTGGTTATTTGGGGTGCTGATTCAGAAAATTGCATTGGATGGACCACATCAGCTCTAGTTTCTGATGCAGAACATATGCCATCCAATAGTCGCCATCTGCTCGCCCACAGAAAACCATATTTAATAATCTAGAGATGATGTGGTCTATCCAGTGCAATTTTCTGAAGCAACACCCCAAATAACCCCAGGAACAGGCCTAAAAATGAAGACACCAAGGTATCCTCACTTCCAGGCACCCATGAAACATCTCCACTCAGGGAGAGGGAGGAAAAGGAGAAGCGGCAGTCGGGAGACTTGTTGCCCCTTTCGTGGATAGTAAGCCTCTCCCCTCCCGACATCCCCATTGCCTCAGGATTAAGAGGGTCTTTTTGCAACAGTGTAGTAACGTTGAGGCCGCTGACCATTTTTTAGTTCTTTGGGACCACTGGTGGTCCACAGACCACAGGTTGGGAATTACTGTGCTAGTATTATAGGTATTCATGACTTCAGACATGAATACTTTGTGGAATTCAGGTAATTGACTTGATAGTTCTTTCAGTAGAAAGCTGGGAAAAAATAGATAATAATTGTCTATGTCAGTAGTTCTCAACCTGTGGGACCTTGGGTGTTTTGGCCTACAACTCCCAGAAATTCCAGCCAGTTTACTAGCTGTTAGGATTTCTGGGAGTTGAGGCCCAAAACATCTGGGCGCCCACAGGTTGAGAACCACTGGTCTATGTAATTTATTAGTCCTGCATTAAATCAACTAATTTCCTAATTTCACTTTAAAAATGCAAGACTCACTGGGTGGGGTATAAACCTGTAATGCTGCAGTTCAGAACACCCTTTCCTGAGAGTAAGCCCATTGAATGTTGTGAGGCTTGTCTCTAAGTACACATGCCTAGAGTTATACTGTTAAGTTTATGAGGAAAGACATTTTGTCAAGTTTGGAGGACATAAATAGATTAGGACTTGATTGTCATTGCTAGCATGTTAAATTCAGACCAGAAGTGTATTGGAAATGGATGCAATTCACTGGTGTCACACATTTTCTGTACAATGTTTCAATCAGCCATCCCACTGCAGTTTCTGGGTCATCTTCAAGGACTGCCTTAGGTAGAGCATACTGCAGTAGACTTATAGAAACTACTATGAACTACTGTAGATAGGTCATCCCTGTCAGAGAAGCTGGTAGACTAATCAAGATAATTGTTTTTAATTTCTATCCCACCCTTCCCCAGATTGGCGCTCAAAGTGACTTACACTGATTTTTAAAAGATTGTAAAAATGTCAATGACATACAACAATTAAACAACAATGACAAAAAAGACTAAAACATCTATCATTAAAACATAAATACCAGCACAGCCATTAGCAATGCCCAGCACATATAGTAAGACAGACCTTATATAGTTGTTCATCAAATCCCTGTCAGATTAGTAATGACTTTATTTACCTGCAAAAAGATATTCGAAAGAGTTCCAGTATTCAGGGGCAACCACCAAGGAGGTCCTCATCTGTCTTCCCACTAGATGTGGGAGACAGTTGGACAGAGAAAGGGCCTTCCCAGCAGATCTCAAATCACAGGCTGTTTTGTAAGAAAGAATATAGTCCAGTGATTCTCAACCTGTGGGTCCCCAGATGTTTTGGCCTTCAACTCCCAGAAATCCTAACAGCTGGTAAACTGGCTGGGAGTTGTGGGCCAAAACACCTGGGGACCCACAGGTTGATAGCCACTGGCTTACAGGCTTTCATTCAGTTTTCAAATGTCTGGTGAATATTTTTTCCCATCGTACCATATTCTGTGTTTTTATTTTATAGTTCAGATTTCGTGCTTGGTGCTATGCAAGTGTTGTGACACCTTGGTGATCATTCTGTAATTAAGTTTTCTCAGTGTTTCATAGAATGTTATATGTTGAATGGAGAATACCCTTTATTACATAAACGACCACAACTAGGTTGGTGTTATGAATACTTAGAATCAACTTCTGATATCAATGTGACCTACTTTCTGTTTACTGTGAGTAAACTGTGGGTCTTGATGTTTTGTGTTTCTAGTATGTGTGTTGTATGTATGTGTGTGCATGAGCCTTCAAAGCCCTTGTTTTCTTATGGTAAATCCTGAACATCATTGTGTTTTCTTACACAACAAATGCTTTAGAGGTGGTTTTCCCAGTTCCTTCCTCCAAACTGTAGCCTACAGCTCCTGGGATTCATTGGTGCTCTCCCATCAGAGTACTCACCAGAACCGATCACTGTTTAGTTTCCAATACCATATGGGATCTGGTGCCTTTCACATACTTAGATGTATAGTTTTCTGATATACAGTTAGCCCTCCACATTTGCATGTTTAATATTTCTGAATTTGAATATATAAGATAGTTGTATGACCCAGAAGCCATCCAGTTTTCTCTGTTTTCAGAATAAGAATGAGTAATAAAAATCATTGCTCCCTTACAGAGAGACCTGGCAACTTGAAGTTAACTTTAGTATCAAGTAAAAACATGGCCTAAAGACTTTGGAATCTAGTGATTTTATCTAGTTTGATTAGGTATATGATTTTAACTGTGCAAACTTGATTTAATTCATTAGATGATTTAGTTTTTGAGCCTGAATTACCATTTAGTATTTTATGTTTTAATTTTTTATAATTTTCCCACCGATCTTTGGATATACAGGCAGTCCCCAAGTTACGAACAAAATAGGTTTTGTAGGTTTGTTCTTAAGTTGAATTTGTTTGTAAGTCAGAACACACACACATACCTTGAATAGCTTAGGGAAGGGTTAACACCCCTGTGGTGTTTTTTATCAGGAAAGGTGTTTGTTTTGCTGTCTGTATTCTTGCTCAGAAGATGTCCCCTCACTTTCTGTCTCTGTGATAATTAGATTTTGAAAATTAAGCTTGTTGTGAAAACAAGGATTGGTGAGAAAGTTTCAGTGGAGATGCCTTTTCCCATTTCCCCATGATAACTCTTCCAGGAGTGAATTTCCCTACCTAGGGGTAAATTTATTTCACTTCCTGTTGTCTCACCTACATTCATAACTTTGAGTCTTTTCTAAGTCAGATGTTTGTAACTGCCTGTATTAGACCGTAATACATAAGTTGGCATCATGAGATTACTATCAAGATCAAAAGCATGTTTTTGTCTTTGTTAACTTAAATATCTTCAACTATGTATAAACAATATTATAATGGCTTTCCTATAGGTAATGACATATTTATTTGTCTTATGTTTCACCGTTTCTTATGTAGCTAAACAGTTCTAGAGACATCTATCATCTGTATTATATAAACCATTTCAGTCCCTTTTGAGTTCATAATTGGTATGCCACACTTTCTTTGATGGGCAGTTACAGAGAAGGCTGCGTGAAAGCTGTGCAAATGTTCTGCTGCATTGGTTTTCTGTGATTGTGTGTGTGTGTGTGTGTGTGTGTGAGAGAGAGAGAGAGAGAGAGAAGGTATTTTCCTTATTGCCCCCTCCCCCCCCCCCCCCCCCGACATGGCCTATATACAGTTTTCCCCCACAAATTCCCACCTTTTGGGGATGTTTGTTAAGCGGTATAAACGCATTCCAGACAACATAGTGGATCTGCTTGAGATGTAGAGATGAGGAAAGGTACAGAGGTGATTTTTAAATTCTACCTATCACTAACATTAGCTACTAATTTAGATTTGACGTAATAGAGTGCAATTGGACATTCGTTATCAGCATTTTGATGCTGGAATACAAGCCTAATCATACCCAATAGCAGCATATTGGTGAAGGCTACTCTGTGCTATGCACTATTAACAACAGGAAGTATTGAAATAGTACAGGAATATGTTCAGCCACTTATAAAAAATAGAATTGCTTGCATTACGTTTATCTATCTGCCTAGTTTTGTTATCTCATTTTTGATGTCAGGCCCCTGTTCTGGGTTTTATCCATTCCTGGACGGATACATCTCTTGATTGGAGATATAATTTTTCCATAAAGTTACAGGTGATCACCTATAAAGCCTGAACGGTTCAGGACCTACCTATTTCCGTGATCACATCTTCCCCTACAAACCAGTACAGACCCTGAGATCATCTGGGGAGACTGCTCTCTTTTCCGCCACCGTCTCAAGCACGGTTGGTAGTAACGAGGGAGAGGGCCTTCTCGGTGGTGCCTCCCCGGCTCTGGAACTTCCCTAGGGAGATCAGACAGGCTTCTACCTTGTCCTCCTTTTGAAGGGAACTAAGAACCTGGATTAGGCAGTTCACTAGAAAACTATCCTGTCCCTGCTACACTTTATTTGGCCCTCTTATCAGCTACCTCGACACTTGGCAATAGTTTTCCAGCCCTTGTTTCTTTCCATCTTGGCACCTTCCAAGGGCTCCTTGGAATGTACTTATTGAACCTGAACTTGTTCCCTTTATCTCAACCATATTGTTTTATAATTTTTATTGTGTTTGTTTAATATTTTATTTTATTTGTTTTAAATAAAGTTGTTGTTGTTGTTAAATATGCTGCTTTTACTTTCTTGGAAGATAGGTAGCATAGAGATGTAACAAATGAATGTATAAACATGATAAATTTTGATGCTGTCTTTATTTATAAATTTTTATTGTGTGCTCAAAGTAACTAGAACATTAAATTTAAGTACTGTGCAGCATTTAAGGCAGTAACTTCTAAAAATAAATGTTATTTTACCTTTTGTGGCCTTCATAGATATCTTGTCTTTGCTGTTTTTGTGCAGATTTATCTAGATCAGTGTTTCTCAAACTGTGCTCCTCCAGGTATTTTGGACTCAGCTCCCTGAAATCCCAGCCAGCTTATTAGGTGTTAGGAATTCTGGGAGCTGAAGTCCAAAACATCTGGAGGAGCACAGTTTGAGAAACACTGATCTAGATTAATACCTTGGTACAACACTATTGCTAGTTAAACATTTTACCCGCTAAGAGTGTTGTCCTTCGTGGATGTTAAATCAAAATTCAGTTTTCTCTAATCATTTCAGATGACAAAAAAGACATTGACCATGAGACTGTGGTGGAAGAGCAGATTATTGGCGAGAACTCCCCTCCTGACTACTCAGAATACATGACAGGAAAGAAGCTGCCACCTGGAGGAATACCCGGCATTGATCTTTCAGACCCTAAACAGTTGGCTGAATTTGCAAGGTAAGAGATGTGTTCTAGTAAATACAGTTTTGCTTCATACATTCATATTTCCTAGTGAGAATAGGATTTTTTTGTTTCAAATTCTATCAGTGGGGATGTAGTTTTTCCTAAGAGTGGTAAATGATTAATAATTACTTTTAAGAATGGCAATTTCTTGGAATTATAGTGGGGTTTGGAATTATTCAGAAAGATTGATGACTGACATAGGTTAGATGCCACATTTTTCTTCCAAATTGAAATAAAATCTACTTTGAGTTGCAACCATTTAAGCAGCGAATTTTATGCTCTGGTAACTTCTATAAACCATACAAAACACTAAAGATTAAAATTAGAACAAAATTGGAAAGGGTCAAAAGCCAAAGCCATGTGAAATACTAATGTTTTTGAGGTAGTTCAGTAGGTAAACCCAAGACCTATTGAAAAGGTGTAGCATGTTAGAATCTAAACCCTGCAATTATTTTCTTCAGTCTATACTCCATCACTAGTCTCCTTTTAGTGCTTTGAACCCCGTTCATTAGGTGTTTCCCATACCATATTCTTCAAGCCTTTGCTCTCATCAGTTATGAGCTCCCTGTCCCTCAATATACAGATAAACTATCATGCCAGGACCTCCATTCTCTTGCTAACCCGCCCTGTTTGATGTTTTAGTCCCAGCCAAACTGATAACTTTCTCTTCCCTCACAGAAGCTGGTCTGTAAACTGTTTAATTTCCTGAGCAACTGAATAGTCCATGCCACAACACCAGCTCAGCCAATCAGTCAGAGGCTTCGCTACTACAATTACAATACAGTATAGATGGTTTTTGACAGAGGGGTACTTTGCTAATGCAGAGCAGATAAGAAGGTATGTGCTGTTCACTGATCAATGCTGTTGTGTTTTTTTTTCTGTAAGAATGAAGCCAAGAAAAATCAAAGAAGACGATGCTCCAAGAACGATAGCATGTCCTCACAAAGTGAGTGAAATACTATGATTGCTGAATCACTTGCAGGGCAAATCAGAACGCTTCCTAGGACTATTTTTAAATATATGTACTAATGTTTATTTGAATAACTATCACCTCTTATAGTAATATTTTGATATTTATTTATTATTTACTGCATTTATATACTGCTTTTCTCACCCCCAAGGGAATTCAAAGTGGTTTCCAACATAATACTGGCAAAATTCAATGCTGTACATACATGTGAAACCAAAACATAATTTCTAGACAGTAAATTAAAAACCTTAACAATATTATACATATCAGCCTAAAACAACATATACATTTAAACTGCACCATTAAAACATATAAATTAAAACAGTTATTTAAAATCACACAATCCAGGAGCATAAGTCATATTTCTTCAGTTTGCTCTTTATAGGCCAGCATACATTTATTTTGAAGGGCTACTTAGTCTTTTTCAGACAGCTATGGATTCAATAGCTTAATACTTCTGATAAGGAAGCAGAAGAACCATGGCTATTAGGATGAAGGACACACAATAATTTTAAAGAGAAATAGAGAATGAGGTGACAAAAACAACACGATACATTATGTGTTTATAAATGCTGCTGTTCTAATTGGACTACAGAACAATGATTGTAGAAATGTGTGAACTGAACATCTGTATCAATATATTAATGGATTTTAGTTACTGGTGTATTTTTAATATATTTTAAAAAGATATTTAACATAGCACATATATATTTTGGAGTGAGATTGGCTACAGCCTCACATGGACCACTTCAGAAAATACCATGCCTAATGTCGTATTTGACTGTTAAACATACTGTGGGGATATATTTACCTTGTAATCCCCCAGGGATTTTACATTTTCTTTTTAGAAATGAGGTTTTTTAATCTGTTGTCTTGTTGTGAAATTTGAGAGCTTATCCTGTTGCCCTCCTGCTTTGCATCCAGTTTTGGTGTATGCAACTCACTGCTTTTGAATAATTGGATAATTTAGGTTGACGAACCTTGTGATTTGTTTTGAAGGGCTGTACGAAGATGTTCAGGGACAACTCGGCCATGAGGAAACACCTGCACACACATGGGCCACGAGTACACGTCTGTGCAGAATGCGGCAAGGCCTTTGTGGAGAGCTCAAAGCTAAAGCGACATCAGCTAGTTCATACTGGAGAGAAACCTTTTCAGGTAACTGTTTCACGGGACTCTAGCTGGACACTATTTTTTGTGTCATTTCTACTGGCGATCCAAGTGTGGCTTTTTCTTTTGAGATCCAAAAAAACAAAATTAACATACTTTTATATTAAACTATATGAATAAGTAACATCATCTGAAGGGATTGAAAGGATTTACATGCCGTCCTTTCAGGCATTTCTTTCTCTAGCCTTTTTAAATTAACCACAGCATGAAAACAAAAGGGATTAAAATAGTAAAGCTGCTCATCTCTCTGGGTCATTCTTCTTCATGATTTAGTGGAAGATTCAACTGGATATGGACTTGTATATTTGAATAGTACAGGTGTTTCCTGAAGTATCCTAATTTGGATTAGAGCAGCACACTTAGATTTAACTAGTGTGCTGAATTTAAGGATCGTAATACATTAAAATGCCAGTTGTCTTCCATAGATCACCACGTAGTTTGGTACTAGGCCTTTATCAAGTTGCAGGTTATTCCTAACAAGACAAATGAAATCACACTGTCATTTTCTGTCATTATCCCCATGTAAAAACTCACAAATACTAAGTGCATTTCATCACACTTCATTGTTGTCAGTGGCTTTTAACATTGTTGGAAGACTTCAAAGCAATTGATGTAGATGGAGTGCAGTATTTTGAGACCTGTTTCTCTCTTTTCTGACATGCTGCATTTTTCCACTACAGGCCAGGCCTCAGAGATTATGTAGGTGTGAGATGTCTTTCACTGATAAGTCATACAGTCTAGTTTGCCAGATCGAGATGTACAAACTGGACAGCATCATAAACAAATTGTATGTTGTTTTGTTTTTCTTTCAGGTTCTAAGAATGTGCTTATATACAAACTGAGCAGTGGAGAAATCCTGTTTACAGTCCTGTTTTTTTTTTTTTTTTTACAGTTCTTGTTTAAAAAGATGATTCACTGTTTTACTGTCTAGGTGATAATAGGGCGAGTTTGCCATTCTCAGTCTTAACTGTCATGTATGTAAAACAGTCAGTGGCAACATTTTACCATTCCTGCCTTTTCTGTTTTGCCTTTCTGCTGCTTTTACTTTGCAAAAATTATGCTGAAGGGCTATGAATACAACACTAGGAAGAAGAAAGTAATAAATAATGCATGCCAACTTGGATTCCAGTAGATAAAACATTTTTATGTCTCCTAAGAGGTTATCATGGTAACCCCGCTCTCCCTTGACGCTAGGGGCCTAGAGTAGGATTTCAGTCAATTTAAAATCATGCATACCAAAAGCAGAAGGTAGGGTGGGTACAGCCTTTAGACCATACTTTGCTCATTCTTATTTATACTGTGCAATTATTCTCTACTCCCACCATGAACATCATATTGCAATATAAATAGAATTGTGTGAATCTGCATCTTCACAGGGTTACTACTGTGGAATTGAGTAGCTTGAGGACTTCGGATTCAGAGTTTGAACCCTTAAATGACATAGAGAGTATAAGAACGTTTCGCTGACATATGGACTTTGAGAGATAGGGTTTCAAACTTAATCCAAATGTTAGTTTCACCTACAGGTGACTCACTGAATTATTTGGAACTTGGCAAATCAAAAATGATTAAGTGTCTAATTTTTTTAGCAGTCCCCAGGTGTTTTGGCCTACAACTCCCAGAAATCTCAGCCAGTTTACCAGCTGTTAGGATTTCTGGGAGTTGAAGCCCAAAACATCTGGGCACCCACAGGTTGAGAACCACTGCTCTAGAGGTTTCCATCAAGAAAATACACAATTGACTTTTTACCTCTATTTTGATTTTGGAAGAAGAAAGCAGTAAGTGTCTACTGTTGTTGGGACTGACAGTCCACTCTAGCCCTCAGGGCTCTGGATGGCTTACTTATGCTGTCAATGTGTCCAGTTCATTTCAATAGGTTCTGCATGTGATCAGTTTACTTTGGATCCAAATCAGTGTTACTGATAAGCACCAGCTGTCTAGCAGCCATCACACTGTCTCAAATACAAGGCTACTATGTCATTGTATGTGGCCCAGGGCAACATACCGTGTATACTCGAGTATAAACAGAGTTTTTCAGCCCTTTTTATACTCAAGTGAGGGTTCGGATCGGCTTATACTCAAGCATATAGATAATCAGAGTTGGAAAGTATAAACTTAAATTATAGTTTCAATATTCAAAATATTAAATATCCTAAAGCATTTAACCTACTGGTATCTCAATTAATGTAATTTTATATTGTCGAAGGCTTTCATGGCCAGAATCACTGGGTTGTTGTAGGTTTTTCGGGCTGTATGGCCATGTTCTAGAAGCATTCCCTTCTGACGTTTCACCTGCATCTGTGGCAGGCATCCTCAAAGGTTGTGAGGTCCTCACAACCTCTGAGGATGCCTGCCACAGATGCAGGTGAAACGTCAGAAGGGAATGCTTCTAGAACATGGCCATACAGCCCAAAAAACCTACAAAATTATCATTTAATTTTATTGGTATCTATTTTTATTTTTGAAATTTTCCAATAGTTGCTGCAGTTCCCACCCTCGGCTTATACTTGAGTCAGTAAGTTTTCCCAGTTTTTGTGGTAAAATTAGGTGCCTCGGCTTATATTCGGGTCAGCATATACTGGAATATATATGGTAGTTAAATTCATGCAGTCTTACAATTACAACCAACGCTTTGAAGGCAACTATAAAGCTGATATGATCCTTTTTGACATAGTGATGTTTTGATTCAGGCAACAATACTTGAGAAAGTGGCCAGTGGGAATCTCCTTTAGAGAAAGAAGAATCAAGGAGATCCCGTGATTTTTCCCACAGCATAACACGTTCTTGCTAATTTGGTTTTCTGACAATATGATTAAATAGTAGATGTAAATACTAATTGTATATGAATTGACTGCTTATGTTCAGCCTATAATCTATCTCACGTGTGAATTTTATGTCCATGGCATGTGACATACAGGCACATATTGCCCCAATGTGTCTGTATGGCTATACCCTTTATCAACCAATTTGCACAGTTTCTTTACATGGCCTTGCAGATGGAAAGGGTATCTGGAAACCTGCCAAAAATAAATAACTTGGGAGTTTCAAAAGGACTCACTTTTGAATAATAAGGGATCAGTTTGTCATTGTAAGAAAGATTCCTTTTAAAAAGATAAATCTTGTAGCGTTTCTTGCTAAGACAATGTTCTTAATGTGCTGTCTTTTCCCTCAACAGTGCACATTTGAAGGTTGTGGCAAACGCTTTTCACTGGACTTCAATTTACGCACGCATGTGCGGATTCATACTGGAGACAGGCCCTATGTGTGCCCTTTTGATGGCTGTAACAAGAAGTTTGCTCAGTCCACTAACCTGAAGTCTCACATCTTAACACACGCTAAGGCCAAAAACAACCAGTGAAACTGCAAGAAGAAACCTCTTGGACTCAAAGCGTCTTACCTTACAGGAGAATGGTTGGAAATACATAAGCCTCCCCCCTTTGTATATTGTTTCTAGGAAAGAATTTAAAAAAACAAAAAAAGAACCCTATGCGCCTAAAGGACTTTTTTTTGATAAAGTAGCAAAATAAACTTTTAAGGCAGCATTGCTGCAATGCGCAATTTTGCTCTGCAATTTGGTTCCAAGAGCATGGTGTTTTTCTAAAGTGTGGCTCCACTCGGAGGAGGCAGACAGTTCATGGACTTGCATCAGAGACAGTTCTTTCTACAACAGTGCTAAAATTGGACTTTTCACGTTGTTATAAATATGAATCTCACCTGTTGCTTACAATTTTTTAATTTTGTATTTTCCAAGTGTGCATATTGTACACTTTTTGGGGATATGCTTAGTAATGCTATGTGTGATTTTTTTTTCTGGAGGTTGATAACTTTGCTTGCAGTAGATTTTCTTTAAAAGAATGGGCAGTTACATGCATACTTCAAAAGTATTTTCCTGTAAAGAGAAAAAAAGTTATATAGGTTTCGTTTGCTATCTTAATTTTTCGGTTGTATTCTTTGATGTTAACACATTTTGTATAATTGTATCGTATAGCTGTAATGAAATCATGTAGTAACAAATATTAGATGTGATTTAATAGTGTTAATCAACCTAAAACCCATTTTAGTCACTTTTTTGGAAAAAATACTGCCAGATGCCAATGTCCCGTGTACTTTCTCTTTGCCTGTTCAGTTAAGGAAAGTGGTGCTCAGTTGTAGAATGTATTGTACAGGCACTGACTTTTGAACAACACCTGAAATGTACATCCCGTGTAAAAGAGTGGGCAACAATAAACCAGTGGTCCTGAAGAAAGAAAATGGCAGAAAATTATCTGTAAGCACAGCCTGTTTTCTTCTGTTGTCCAGAACCAATTATAGTTCTTTAACCTCCCAGAATTTGGAAGATAAATAAAATTCAAGTTACCTTTACTTTTTTGGCATTCAGTTAAGATTTTTTTTAAAAGTAAGAGCTCTGTTTTCAAGATAGTAGTAAAATTTCTGTATGTGGACTTTCTGGGCTAGGATCCAACAATATACTTGTTTGTGCTGTATCTGTTTTCTGCTAATTGAATCAGGATTTTCTTCCCTTCCTCCTCTGCTTAAACTTTATGTAGTAAGCAAAGACTGACGGCCAGATCTGTCAGAAGTTCACAGGTGAGTCATGTTCCTGTCTTTTGATTAGACTAGTGGTTCTCAACCTGTGGGTCCCCAGCGGTTTTGGCCTTCAACTCCTTAACAGCTGGTAAACTGGCTGGGAGTTCTGTGCTAAAATAACTGGTGACCCACAGGACGGGAACTATTGGATTAGGATACAACTATTTATTTATTTAGAACATTTGTACTCCGTCCTTCTCAACCTCCAAAGAGGGACTCAGGATGGCTTCCAACACAATATAATGCCGACACAATATAATAACATAATATAAAATACAATTAGCATACATTAAAAGAGTTATAAATATAGATTAAAACAGTTTGCTGGTTCAAATTGTCATCCAAATCAGTCCATTGTGGTCTACTAAAACTTTATCTTCACCAGTAAATCAGTGTATTCTGCAAACGCTTGATCCCACAGCCAGGATTTGAGTTTCTTCCGGAAGATCAGGAAGGATGGGGCAGATCTAATCTCATAAGGGAGGGAGATTCACAGCTGAGGGGTTACCACAGAGAATATACTTGTTTGTGCTATATCTGTTTTCTGCTAATGGAATCAGGATTTTCTTCCTTTCCTCCTCTATGCCGAAGCCTTGTGTGGTATCCAAATACTGGCCAAATCTGTCAGAAGTTCACAGGTGAGTCTTGTCACTGTCTTTCAATTAGGTTGTATTCAGCATCACATCTGTTAACAGCTTGCATAAGACTTCTCCTTTTTCCCTTCAGCTACCATAATGGCTGTAGAGCACTTTTATACAGGGTTGATGAGGAAATGCATTCTGTCAATGCATTTCTGAAAGGTACCAAATTTAAAAAAAGAAAAAAGTGTGTTATAGATGGCATCACATTGTTGGCTAGGAGCAGAATATTATGTACAGATCAAAACTAAGAAAATGTATCACATCACTTCAATACAGAGCTTGGAAAACTAAATTTTATTGCAAAATCACATGCTTAAGAGGTTGCTATGAGGTTTCCGGGCTGTATGGCCAGGTTCCAGAAGTATTCTCTCCTGACGTTTTACCCACATCTATGGCAGGCATCCTCATCAGGTGTGAGGTTTGTCTTGTTTCCAACAAACATATCCTCTGAGGATGCCTGCCATAGATGAGGGTGAAACATCAGGAGAGAATGCATCTGGAACATGGTCATACAGCCCGGAAAACTCACAGCAACTCAGTGATGGTAGCCATAAACTCCTTCAACATCACATTTTTCTATTCCTATAAAATTTGTTCAGATGGATTTGCAACCTTTTGGAAGCAAGGTCCACAACTGTCCATTCTATTACTGCAGAGATGGGAAGCAGATGACAATCTATATGCAATTCCCAGCTTTACTCACCTTGGCTATGCTGGTTAGGGCTGCTGGCAGTGCAACAATGGCCACATTATTCCAGTGGTGGTTGGGCATCCTTGGGTGCGAGCTCTGTTTTTGTTGCTAATAAGCAGTAGAGCAGGGAAGCTTTTCAATCTCTCTTGCTCTGATTTGGCTAAGTATGATTTGGTGCTGTATTAAGAATAGGGACGTCAGGCTGCTGAGGTAACCTGTGTTTAGTTTCAGCTACTTGACTTTCTTAATGTGGAGTGCATCCCTATAGAAAGGTCATTGTTCAATTTGAGACAATTTCTGATAAACATCTAGAGGGAATTTATTTAAAACAAGATTAAATAATTGTTTTTCATTCCTGCAGTCTCGAAGTACCCCAGATACAACATGAAACATCACTTGTAGAGTCTCAACTTCATTTTAATATTTCAGAATGCAGATTTCAGTATCAAGTCAGGTTTTTTTCTATTGCCCCATGAATGTGATTTTCTTTTTGAAATATATTGGATGCTTATATGATCCTGCAGATCCTCTGGTGACACAGCAGGTTAAACGACTGAGCTGCTGAACTTGCTGACCGAATCCGGGGAGTGGGGTGGGCTCCTGCTATTAGCCTCAGTTTTGCAAACCTAGTAGTTTGAAAACATGCAAATGTGGGTAGATCAATAGGTACTGCTCTGCGGTAGATCTGTGGGTAGATCAATAGGTACTGCTCTGCGGGCGCTCCATGCAGTCATGCTGGCCACATGACCTTGGAGGTGTCTACAGACAACACTGGTTCCTTAGCTTAGAGATGGAGATGAGCACCACCCCCTGAGTCGGACACAACTAGACTTAAAGTCAGGGGAAATCTTTACTTTTTACTATATGATCATACACATTTTAAAATTGTATATACAAATTGGCGCCTAATAAAGGTACTTCTCTGATAAAGGTTTAACCATTGAAGTATCTAGAATGCCACAGTGCTGGAAATGTACTGCTGTTGACAGATTGTGTATATGTATGCATTGTCCTTCCTTGCACAATATTTTTTTCTTGCATGCATTTAGAGAATTGATGTTGCAACCATCTGATTCTAATTCTAGGCCAAGAAAACTGGAAGGTACTTTTAGATAATTTGCTTATTTCTGTGCAGTTATGTAGTGTCTCACTATGAGGCATAATTTGCTCAAGGGAAAGGGAAGAAACTATGTAACGTGTTAAATCATCATCTTTCAGAACTGGAGATTTATTTGACCGGCTCTGAAGTTTATGAGTCTTCATCCAAGTGGTTACAAAGTACTCTTAGACTTATCTTTGTCACCACTAAGCAAATAATTTAATGTTATAATCAGAAATTCTTAAGAAATACAATTTTGATTCTAAAGGCATTCAGCTTAGGCAGAATTACAGAATTAATGCGATTCTGTCTTTTGAGAAGGAAAGAATTTTAAGCATCTTCATTCTTGTTGCACTAAAGGTGACCATTTTGCAGAGAACAGATATAAATGAGGGGGAAATGCCATCCTATCTTTAACTTGAAGAATCTCTTGGGTAGCATACCCTGAGAAAATGGTCTGATCTTGGGACTACCAAACAAATCTGCATAGAATAATTTGATATTTTCTCTGGCAATTAGAGAACTCAATGTGATCTGCTGTCAGTGTGGTTAATTCTCCACTGGGCTGCCAACTACGGTCTTACAGTGGTTGCTAAAAGGATAGAATCTAGTTTTTCCAAAGAAAACTGGGGGGAAATGCAGAAGCAAAACATGTCTTTGTACTTGTTCTTTTAAATTTGCTTTTAAAAGAATGTAGATTACATATTACAAGTAAGACATTGTATTCACAGTTACAGCATGCGAGAGCTAAAAATAAGTGTTCCTGTTGAATCCACAGTAGGAAATAGCCAGGCCCAAATTTAGTCCCCACCATTTAAAGTGGCTCCACTGAAAGCATTGGGATTTATATTTGTGATAATGATCAATGAAATTAAAATAGCATTCAGAGTTAGAATCATTGAATCATTGAATTGGAGGAGACTTTGTGGGCCATCCTATCCAGCCCCCTGCCATGAAGCACATAACCTTTAGCATAAATATTTTCATTCTCTACTCTGTGGCTTTACATTTTTCTGCACAATATCATTTGTGTGCTCTTGAATTATGCACTATTCTCTAAATCCCCATAGTTTTGGGTTATGCAGCATGTGGAACTGATGAATTCTTGTTGAGCATGCTTATATGGAATTCAGAATATTCCAAAATCCAAAATGTTTCCACAAAGTTGACTGAGATAGTGGCATCACTTTGCTTTCTGGTTGCTCAATTATTTTAAAGTATTGTATTAAAATACCTGCAGGATAGATGTGTAAGGTATAGATGAAAGATACCTCATTTTTGTATGCACAGTAGAGACACTTATTCAACCTTCACTCATCCAATGTTCTGCCAGCCCGTTTATGTTGGATAACTGAAACTCTATTGTATCTACAAATACTGGTGTTCCAAAACTTAACAAAAAAACTGCTTCTGATCACAGCCATTTCAGATAAAGATGCTCAACTTGTACTTTCACTCCCTGCATAGCAGAACCAACTCAAAAAGTGTTCGGTTTTTGTAAAATGTAGGTTCAAAACTTCAGCTGATTAATTTTAATTTTGGAAAGGGAAAAGGAAAGCAGATGTGCTTCTAGCTTTGTCCCCACTTCGTATGTTGTGTCTTTAGAGAGAGGTTCTTGGAAGAAAGAATACCACAGAACTTCACTGACTCTTGTCTTTTGTAGGATTGTGTCCCAAGTTTCTACCTGTTTAATTTGTCAACAGGTTGCCTCTAATTGGACATGTTGGAACCAAAGACAAGCCAATATCCTCTGTAGTCCCACCTTCCAGCAAAATTTGTTACTGTGGCAGGTTGCATTTGAATCAGAAATATTCTCAAGGTAGAAGTATAGACATCCACAAGGCTGGCAGTGAAAGTGCCTTGTGCTAACACATGTCTTACATTTGTCTGTCAATGAAATTACTCAAGAGCAGTTGTGTGAAGTGCTAATCCTGAATATGTAGCATGGCTTTTGGAGGCACCTCAGGCAGCCTGTTGGTGGAACTTATTGCATGATGTCAAAGAAACCTCCCTCCCAGATGTCTCAGCATCGTAATGCTTGGCTTGACAAAGAGAACACTTGCTGGGTATAATGTAACATAGCCTGGCTGTTCGACTTGAGCAATAGATTTCTAGAAAGCAAATCTGCTTATATGAGTCATATCCATCCTTGGCACTTGAACAATCAGTCTCCTCATGGGAAAAGACTTCTAAATCTATGTAGCATGAGACTGCAAATGGGAATATGGTCTCCATAAGATTTAGTGCTATTTCTCTACCTCATTTCTGTCAAGATTTTGCTTTGTGGTTCATGAGCAAATCACAAGTTTATTGAGAGGTGCAAGGAGACAACTGGACTGATTCAATAAAGAAAGCTTTGGACATAAGTAGCCAGACTTGTTGGGGGTATCTCATTTATAGAGTTGCCTTTGGTTGAAGTCAATTTGATAGCAACTAGGAATTGATAGGAAATCCACAATAGCTTGCTTCATTTTCTTTAGGTTATTTGGAAACTGGCTAATAGGGGCCTTAGAGTTAATTCACTACATGTTGAATGCATTGACCATCCCCAGAAATTTGATTGTATGCTTGGGACTAGCAACTGGTTTATTTTCACTATGGATTTAGTGCAGTTTGACACCACTTAGCCTTGGCTCCATACTGTAGGATCATGGTTGCTGTAGTTTGGTGTAGTATCAGCAGTATTTGGCAGGGAAGTCTGAACATCTGGTAAAAATTGCGGCTTCCATGATATCATAGCATTGAGCCATGGCAAATAAAATGGTGTTGAAGTCCATTAATTCAGTGGTGTAGACACACCCTTTGATATTTGGAGGCTTCCCACCCTTGAACTACAGGCACTGACTTTAGCAGACATTTCTTTGCCATACTTTAGTGCTGCTAGTCCTGAATTACACTGTCTTCTCCTCTGAGGGAGATACTGGATGACGCCTTCATTGCTACAAGAGGCATCCCTTGGTGGGGGAATCAAGCAGTTCTCAAATTGTGGGGCTGTGTTACCTAGGACTGCTTATGATTATTAACATCAGAGAGTGCAGAGCTCTGTGCCTGCAGAATTTTTCCAAATGAAGCAGAGTGTTTGAGGATCAGGACATCCATAGGGATATCAAGGTGCTTGGTTAATAAAGTCATTGTCCTCCCAACCCTACTATATGCTTGCGAAACATGGACTGACTATAGACATCACATTCAACTACTGGAACGATTCCATCAGAGTTGCCTCCAAAATATCTTCAAATTTCTTGGGAAGACAAGGGGACAAATGTCAGCATGCTGGAAGAAGCAAAGACCACCAGCATTGAACCAATGGTCCTCCGCCATCAACTCCGCTAGGCTGGCCACATTGTCTGAATGTCCGATCACCAATTCCCAAAGCAGTTTCTATACTCCCAACTCTGGAATGGGAAATGTAATGTTGGTTGACAGGAAAAGAGATTTAAAGATGGGCTTAAAGCCAACCTTAAAAACTATGGCATAGACACCGAGAACTGGGAAGCCCTAGCCCTTGAGCACTCTAATTGGAGGTCAGCTATTACCAGCAGAGCTGCAGAATTCGAAGAGGCATGAATGGAGGGTGAAAGGGAGAAATGTGCCAAGAGGAAGGCACATCAAGCCAACCCTGACGTGGACCGCCTTCTACTTGGAAACAAATGTCCTCACTGTAGAAGAACAATCAGATCAAGAATAGGGCTCCACAGCCACCTACATATCCACTGCCAAAACACTACACTTGGAGGACCATCATCCTTGGCCTACGAGGGATCACCTAAGTGAGGGAACATAATAATCATAAGCATAACCATGCTTATGATTATTAACAACCTACTTTTTGCTAGGACTACAAAGGATCAGCTGTTCAGATTACAAAGATTTTTCTTTTTTTAAAAAAAGCTTTATTTCTTTTGGGTTTATATACAATAGTTACAGGATACTGTACAAAGCAGGGGGTGGTAATTGTCACTGTATTGTGCAAAAACAATTCAATTGGAGGATCCACATTCAGTTATGATGTCCTTGAAAGTAGGCACCAAAGCAAGCCAGTATACCTTCAAGGCATAGAAACAGTCAACCAGTTTTACAGGTTTCTTCAGCATAGTACCTGGTGGGTGGAGTTACATGGCTACATTTTCCATTCAAAAACCAAGTCAGCCACATTGCACCTGTCCCAATTTTAAAAGTGTCACATATGGTAGATCCATATTTGCCAGCTTGTGGTGTCTTCTGCAAAAATTCTATTTCCTATCCTTTACATAGATGTTTTCTTCTCCAGGTTTATCTCTAAGATAATGTGTATTCAAAGCAGCCAGAACTCTGCCAGCATTCCTAAGCAGTGGTCATACTTCTGGGAGTGATGGGAATTGAAGTCCAAACATGTCAGGGCAGGTTGCATTCAAGCACTGGCTTTTTTAATGGCAGAAGCTACAACTTGTTTTGGCCCCAACTTAAAGTCAGTTCCTAGGGTTATAGGAATTGCTGTATTCTTTTGGGGTTACATCCTCACAGCAGAAAACGATGGGAAGAACAAGCAAGTTGAAAAGGGTTTCATAAATTCCACACAGCTGGTTCTCTGAAATGTGATGCGGCTCTAAAATATTTTTTGCGATTGTTCCTTAAGTTATATGCTTTCAAGTTAGTTCCAACTTATGACAGGTAAGAATTATTCAAATGTGTACGTTTGCCTTCCTGAATGTGTGCAGCTTACCCAAAGGCATCTAGATTTCCGTGGCTGGCATGTGATTGAATAACTTACCAAATTGTCAAACCTGGTAAACTGATAGCTTTGTATTGTGTTTAGCTAAGCAGCAAGGAACATCTTCCCAATGTTCTAATTCTAAACAGTATACAACATCACAATGCTTTACAGTTGGTATTGCACATATACTTTGGCAAGAGAGCTAGCTTAATCCCCCCTCCTCACATGGAAGATTACTTCTCTGAAGCAGAAAATCTCTTCTACAAGAGTCTTGTACTGTTTTGAGTATGACTACATAGAGCCTTCATACAAGAGCATGCTCACCTCTTCAATTGTCCTCCATCACATAGAGCAACAGTTTGCAATTATGGCTGATTCCTCCAAAGTTACAGCAGTCTTGAATTGCAGTTCCAATCACTGGATTGTCACTCTAGCCACTCATTTCCAGTGTTCATGTTCCATACCAGATGGCAAAGTGGGCAAATGCAATTCCGAACATATATACCCACTGGATATTCTACGTGATGGGAACTACTGTCTAGTACTATCTGGAAGGTTGCATTTTGCTACTTCAGCATATCTTGCAGTGTACAAGACAAGTGAGAGGTTAAGGCCAGTACTTTATCTCTCCTTAAGGAGTCTTCAAGTGAGCCTTGTCTAATGCAGAATGAGTTGACTTTTAAATCCCCAATTAGAGTAACTAATTATCCTGAAACAATCTAGCTCTTGTTCATGACTGTTGTCTCTAACACCGACTATTGGTTAAAAGGAGGGATTCTGAATGTGGGAAGGAAAACTACTTCCCATTCAATGCCACCTTTTCAAAATGGCTATTCCTCCCCCCCCCCCCCCCAAGATAACCATCTAAAAGAAAACAATTAAAATGGAGAAAGCCAAAATAAATAGCTCTCTACTCAGGTATCCAAATCTGAGGTATTTGAGTGTTATTTCTTACTGTAGGTTGCAAAAATAAGGTCAACTTTTGTTTACCTGGCCTCTTGACAAACTGGGTGGAAGAGAAGAATATGATTGGCACCAATCACTTTCAGCAAAATGTCTTAAGTGACATTTAATGTACTGAACACATGGCATCACCAAACATGGCTTCTCATGTTAGTGTGTAACTAGAATGCCGATGAAGTCACAGACAAAAGTGACAGTATGACCCACAGGAATAGTCCCTGCAGGTTCACCTATCCACCTCACTGGGCATGAGACAAGGAATTCCCTCCTGGAAACACAGAAGAGTGGAAGACACTCTGGCACCACAAGATGCAGAGCCAACCTTAAGAAATGGGGCTACAATGTGGAGTTCACGACATGCAAGTGGGGAGAAGAGCAAACCACAGACCACCTACTACAATGCAATCTGAGCCCTGCCACATGCACAATGGAGGACCTTCTCACAGCGACTCCAGAGACACTCCAAGTGGCCCGCTTCTGGTCAAAGGACATTTAGCATAATGCCAAGTTCTTTCTTTTTTTAAAAAAAAAAACTTTGTTTTTAAATGCATTTGAACTGTACCCACAACTTGTGTCTGACACAATAAATACCTATCCAGCTCTTAGTAGAAATGTCCCGTCTTAATAATTGTGTAGATCCTCCAGTAGATCAGACTGGCAACAAAGATCCACCTAGTCAGAGCCATGGTATTCCCTGTAGTAACCTACGGATGTGAGAGCTGGACCTTAGGGAAGGCTGAGCGAAGGAAGATCGATGCTTTTGAGCTGTGGTGCTGGAGGAAAGTTCTGAGAGTGCCTTGGACTGCGAGAAGATCCAACCAGTCCATCCTCCAGGAAATAAAGCCCGAATGCTCATTGGAGGGAAGGATACTAGAGACAAAGTTGAAGTACTTTGGCCACATCATGAGGAGACAGGAAAGCCTAGAGATGACAATTATGCTGGGGAAAGTGGAAGGCAAAAGGAAGAGGGGCCGACCAAGGGCAAAATGGATGGATGGCATCCTTGAAGTGACTGGACTGACCTTGAAGGAGCTGGGGGTGGTGACGGCCGACAGGGAGCTCTGGCGTGGGCTGGTCCATGAGGTCACGAAGAGTCGGAGGCGACTGAACGAATGAACAACAACAGATCCTCCAGTAAATTCTGTGGCATGCTCCCACCAGAAGTTACAACATAGTCTCACTGAAGGACCCAACAAATTCCTAAATATACATTGAGGTATTTTCTAGATCCTCTGGCAAGACACTATGATAACTTCTGGTAGAATTCATTCATTTCATTAGGTTTCACAATTATCCGGAGATTTCTGTTTTTTCAGGAAGTTCAGAAATGTTTTTCCCCACACCTATGGCAGTAGTACTGTAAACTATTAATGCCTGGCCGATGGTGGTGTGTTCATAGTAAATTCCAAGGCATTGCTGTTCTGAACTCCAGCTACACATGTATCCAGGTAAGAAAAAGATTACAGATAAAACCGTTTGTTACTGAAATCCAACTGATACTGTGGTTAGATGAGTTCTTGGTTTCAGTTCAGCATATGTTCTAAGGTGCCTGCTTTAAAAACAAAGCTATGGAATTGACTTAAAAGTTTTCCAGACATTATCTTACCCAGCTAAAAAGAAGGGCATCCTCATTCTCTTCTGATATGTTGATGTAATTTACTGTTGGGCTGATGCTTCATTGCCTCAGCTGTTCCACACTAGGGGTGAGGTCCAGGTAGGTTTCCAGATGTGGTTGCACCACAACACTCATCACCCTTAACCTTCTCCCTGGGATCCATGGGAGAAGATGTCCAATCACATCTCAAAGAGGACACCTTCCTTAGCCCTCTTCTAACATCTAAGCTTTAACAGTCTCCTGAATTGGAACCACTGTACTATTTTTCCTCTTGACAATGGACGTAATTAGTAGCTGGAAGGTTTTCCCTACATTCTGAAACCATATAAAAATACAGCAACACACAATACAGTAGAAAACCCTGAAGGCCAATGCAAAACAGCAGCAAACTTGGCTTGCCCAAGTGAACGAATATACAAGCACAGCAAAAAAGAATATTTAAAATAGCAGGGTGGGGGATCTGTACAGCTGAGAATTGATCAAGAAATAAAACAAGCTGCCAGATTGTATTGAAGTGCTGTGTAGGGAAAAATAGAGGATTGCTAATGGTGAAGGCACCACCCTAGTAATAAAATGGTAAATGCTATATTACCACTATTTTGGAGAATTAGTTTCACTCAGGAGTGGAATTCTATATTACAAATGCTAAGATCCCTGGAGAGGATAATAGCAGTTTTTCATAAAATTATGGTTTTCCTAGAGGCCCAATGGCACCTATTCCTAACAAGAGGATTCTACAAAAAAGGAATTTAATGGAAGGACATATTTTGATGTCTGGAATAAGCAGATATCTTCTCCATACTATAGATCTATTCAGACCTTCAATAATTCCACTTGGAGATGAACCTTTTGACATTCCAGACCTTAAATAATTCCACTTGGAGATGAGCCTTTTGTCATCCCAGGAAGATAGTCTTGTAACTCAGCCAACAGTTAGTAAGGTGAACATATGTATACTCCATGACACCAGGAGCCCTATCTTTCTTCTCCCAAGGGAAGTAAGTCTATTGACCTTCAGTGTAAGTAGGCAGGATGGGGTGATACCAACTAGTCCATAATGCAATAGGTGGTAGTGTATTTCTGTGGATCTTTTTAAAATCATGATTCCCTAGATCTCAAAAACAGCTCTCTTTATAAGGCAATAAAGCTGGCTGTATAAAGAAGGTGAAATCCTCAGTTAACATTAAAAGGAAGCTTTATACAGACAGAAATGTACAGTGTCTACATCCAGGGATATGTATCTTTTTTTAAAAAAAAATGACTGATTGCATCTCAAATTTGTAACAGGTGCATTAGATTATAAAGCTATAAATCTAAAAGCTAGACGGCTGCTGGATTGCAGGGCCAGCTTCGCACCCACTTAGATCGCCTCTGATTTGGTTTTCTTTGATTTGGTTATCTTCCGACCGCATATACATCAGGAACACTGTAACGGTGGCAAAAGTCGCAGCGTTTACAGGGAAAGCCCGGAGAAGCGTGGATGTGAGACCCCTGGTGAACACCCTCAAGCCTTCAGCACGGTAGCTTTTCCTAACACAGTCCAGAATGCCCTGGTATCGCATGACTCCGCCAACTCCATCAGCCTGAAGGCGGGACTTGATCACGTCAACTGGGTATGTCGATAGCCAGGAGACAATTCCAGACATACCTCCGGCCAACAGCAGTTTCGGGATAATGTAACTGTCCTCCACCTCACAGCCCATGTATCTGGTTAGGCAGTCATAAGTCAAAAAGTAGAAACCAAAGCTGGGGGTCTCCCGCATGAATGTGGAAGCCATGCCCCGGTTGATGCCCTTCAGGCCTTCTTTGCGGTAGATCTTAACCAAGCAGTCCAGGGAGTTTTTGTAGTTCTTGGACTTCAACTTGTATTCGCCCGTTCCTTGGAGCTGCATCCGCGTCTTAGCCAGTTCCATGGGACAGCATATGACGCACTGGATGGCACCTGCCGCTGAACCTGCAAGGAACTGGTTTAGCGGTGTGTCCTTCCCGAGAGCGCGGATCGTGTTCCCTTGCACCCCAAACACAAGGGCATTAATGAAGGTAAGTCCCATCATGGGTGACCCAATACCTTTATACAGTCCAAAGGCCTAGGAGAGAAAAAGACAAAAGCAATCATGTTAAGAACCATCTTTAAGACTCCAGAACCCAATGTGAAATTCCTTTGAATGGTTTGAAGCAAAACAGACCTTCCCCAAATGTCCTCCAAATGCTTCTAATTACAACTACCATCACCCACAGCAATAGACAGGAATTATGTAAATTATACATAAAACCGCTTTGAGTCCCCCCAGGGGTGAGAAAGACGGTATATAAATGCTGTAAATAAATAATAAATAAATTATAATCCAAACACATCTGAAGACCACGGCATTGGTTAAAGGATTAATTATTATTACTATGTTTATTTATACCCTACTTTTTCTTTCTACAAGGAGACTCAATACTATTATATATTTATTTGTATACTGCTTTTATCTGTAGTTGAGATAAAATGTGATGCACAACAATGAAAAAAACACAATTTAAAATCTCTAGAACATAAATATTTAAGTAGGATTAAACATATAAATTGGTTTAAAAACATGCAAACAGGTAAAATACTATACAGCACCCTCCTGGCTTGCTCTTAGAAACTTTATTCTTCAAAGGTCTGATTGAATAAAAGGTTGCAAGGACTGTAGGGAGGGAGCCATTGTGTCTACCCTGGGCAGGGAGTTCCAGTCGAGCGATGCCACCAAGCCAGCCCTCTCTTGTGCCCCCACTATCTGAGATTACAAAAGCCTCATCATTGCCCTCCACCATTGCCCTCCACCATTGCCCTTCAGCAGGCCAAACCCACAAAAGCCTCATCATTGCCCTCCACCAGGCTGGGCCCTAGAGGGCCTCGTCATCGCCCTTCAGCAGATCGGGCCCTCGAGGGCCTCGTCATCGCCCTCCACCAGGCTGGGCCCTTGAGGGCCTCATCATCGCTTTCCACCAGGCCTGGCCCCCGAGGGCCTTGTCATCGCCCTTCAGCAGGCTGGTCCAAGAAGGTCTCATCATCAGCCTCCACCAGACCATGCCCAAGAGGACCTTGTCATTGCCCTCCACCAGGTTAGGCCCTGGAGGGCCTTGTCATTGCCCTTCAGCAGGTCTGACCCAAGAAGGCCTCATCATCACCCTTCCACAGGCCGCAGCAGCTCCTGTTGATTTGTTGTTTGTTCACTTTGGCCCTGAATGTTTGTCACTCTGTTACTTTTGTTGTAAACTGCTCTCAGTCCCCCTGGGGAAGATATGGTGGACTGACAGAAGGGTTTTTCCTGATGATCTCAGGGCTGGAGATAAGAGCTGTCAAATAGCCTGGTCCTGAGCCATATTGTGATAGCTTCTTCTTAGATATTTTGGACTGAAACTCCCATTACCAGCCAGGACTGCTAGCATGGCCAATGGTTAGAGTTCCTGGGATTGGTAATCCCAAAACATACAGAATGCATCACATAATTTACCCATAAACTAGATTACATTAATACCTTCCCAATTAACTAACAAGAACTTCAAAACCATAGAAACAATGGCTTCAAACTACAAGAAAGGAGATTCCATCTGAACATGAAGAAGAACTTCCTGACTGTGAGAGCCGTTCAGCAGTGGAACTCTCTGCCCTGGAGCGTGGTGGAGGCTCCTTCTTTGGAAGCTTTTAGACAGAGGCTGGATGGCCATCTGTCAGGGGTGATTTGAATGCAATATTCCTGCTTCTTGGCAGAGGGCTGGACTGGATGGCCCATGAGGTCTCTTCCAACTCTTTTATTCTATGATTCTATGAAATCTGGGTTAACACTCTTTCCTGTCTCTTAAATTATGAGTATGTAAGAGAACCTGTTTTTAAGTACAATTGGACCTTCTCGTTCATCAGGGTTGGGGGAGCAGGAACCCCGTGAGAGTGGAAACCAACAAACATAGACCTGCTTTTTTTTTTTTTTACCTCAGAGAACATTTCTCTAAGCATTTGTAGGTCCTCCAGCATGATTCTGTGATCAAGTTCTTGCAGAAATTGATCACAGAGAACTACAAATGCTTAAGAGAGAACATATTTTTCAGTTGCAAGCAGATATGGGTTCTGCAACTAGGGAGACATTATGCAAGGCCACAGAGGTGATGGCAGCAAATGCAGCAATCCTCAGTGTGAATTGTATACCAAATATAGGCTCCCATTTAGCCTCTTCAGGATAAACTAGTGAACGTGCTGTCAAGTAAGTCTCAAGTTGTTAGGTTTGGAGCAGCTAGCTTCATTGTGTTGACAAGACAAGAACATTGCTTTCCAGGCTATCTAAAAGACTAAATTATCCCACAAGTCTACTTGGGCTTTGAGACTTCAGGTGAGGTCTTTCTCTCTGTCCCACAACTTCCAAGAATATTGTGTCATGAGACACAGTCTTCCAAGAGGATAGATCCATCCCCAGACCCTTGTTATTCATTAACTATTTTAGTTTTTAGAGACGGAGCTTTAAAATGACTATTAATTTTACTGATAGATGAATTACAGTTGAGATTCTGCATAAGGAGGCGTACCCATGTTATCTCACAATGCTACCTTCCAAAAATCATACCTTTCAAGCTTCATAGCAACCCAACACAACCACTGGTGAACAGATGCCAAGTCCTCTCCCAGTTGTAGGCTGTGCTGACAACTGGTGCCCAGTGTTTAGGAATGGCTGTGTTGGAAAAGCCAAAACCTAGGGGTTGTTGCAACTTGTGCAATACACATAATTATGAATTGGGAATAATTATGTCATACTAACAGGTTTACAACACTGTAATTATCGTGCAGGATGCCAGCCTACAGCATAACAATCTTTTGCATGTGTCTAGTGATGTTGTACCATAAGGCCTCTCTATCTGAAGAACCTGTATCTGCATCTTGAGGGAATGGTTTCTCTAGACCAGTGGTTCCCAACCTTTGCACTTCCCAGGCTGTTCCAGGAAAATAAAATAAACAAGAATTGAATGAAATTAAAGACTAAGTTGGGACTAAATGGATATACTATGGTAAATTTTAAAGTTTTTAAAATAAAATTTTATCACATACACATTGCACAACTGTTATTTATTTCATAACAAAAGCATTGCAGACATAAGTATGAAACTGATAAAAATAGGAGGAGCACTAAATAATTTGTTACCAAAACCAGACAACAGCAACTGCATTGTCTGCAGCTTTAAACAATTCTTCCTCTGTGCATGAGGCAGGGCATTGTGGACAAGCATATATGTGTGGAGTTGTTTGTTCTGCTCCACAGTCTCACAAGGTGGAGGATTCTTTTTGGTAGTTCCATTGCACAATTGTTTAAACATCTCTTTACATTCCCTTACTATCTATTCCCTCTCTTCCTCCACCCGTAACCTTCCTTCTTGACACCATTAACTCAGCTTACCTGTCCAAACATATCTCTCCCTATGAACCATCTTGGACCTTAAGATCATCTGAAGAGATCCTGCTCTCAGTCATGCCGTCTTCGCAGGCGCTACTGGCGGGGACAAGAGACAGGGCCTTCTCAGTGGTGGCCCCTTGGCTGTGGAACTCCCTCCATAGGGATATTAGTTCAGCCCCCTCCCTTCCTGACCTTCTGTAAGAAGGTGAAAAGGTGGCTTTTTAATAAGCTTTTGGAGATCTTGTGTAATAGATTAATACAGAATTGTGCAATTGAATATTGGAATGGCTCAGACTATGACTTTGGATAGTGAGGCTAACAGTGAAGATATTGTTTTTATGTGTTTTAAATATCTTAATGTATGCAATTTCTAATTTGATTTTAAATGTTTGATTTTGTTGCACTTTGTTCTGAAGGAATCGAATGGTTGCCTGGCTGTAAAGCCACCTTGAGCCTCCTTTGGGTTGGAGAAAGGCGGGGTAGAAATCTCGTAAATATATAAACTCATAAGACATAGGATAAGTCGAATGGGCTCCCCCATAGAAATTAATTCTAAAAAGGGATCCACCAGTGAAAAACCTTGGAAACCACTGCTCTAGGCACTTGCCAGGCACTTGAGTAAAATTCAATAATATGCTTTACCTGGAGCATAGAGTTGTGTTGGAGGACCTAGTCAATGCCATGAGAGAGTACCCCTCTAGGGATCTCTACACTGACCAACCCCTCTCTATGTCTGGTTGCAGGAAAATTACAGGGAAAATGCAGGATTCAAATAATAAACTAAATTACAAATTATGTATTAGGACTTCCATTTTCATTATTTGTATTAGACTGTATTTTACCTTGCTGAAATTCTGAGTTATATTTTATCTTTATGCCTATATGGAGTTGTAGGTTATATATATAAGCTTTTTGCTGAAATACAATAAAATACAGATGGATAGATAATGCTTCTTCAGATCATTCAAACTTCAATATCTTGAGATAATTCTGAAACAAACTGGGGCTGAACATTTGATTGAGCGTCTCCAGTCATAACCCTGGAAATTGTATTTGAAACCAAATGAACAGCAGGGCTCCTTTATTGCAAAATTTCAGTTGATGTAAACAGTTGATGTAAACAGTTTTGAGGATAAAAAATATCCTACCAGCAGCATCACCTCAAAGCAACACTGCCTACTTTCTCAGGAGGGTATAATATGAGTTGGAGGACCTACAATATGACCTCCTTCTGAGTGATTGTAATGTTGCCACAAAGACATAGGAAACCGTTTCCTAGAGAATCTCCTATAATCTCTGAGCAAAGCACCACATTGTGTCAATGCAATGTAAATATCCACTGCAAAATATACATTATGTTTCTATTCTGCAACTCTTGTGTTGAATAGCAACACAGTGGAACAAATTGCCTGCAATTGTGTATCTTCAAGACATTTCTACCTTATGGAGAGTCAAGTGCAAATCTAATACAAACCCAGCAAGATCTTTTCAGAGAGGATATGCCATTGCTGTTCTCTAGGGCTGAGTGGTATGACTTGTCATCCACTGGGTTTTCACGGTTCAGTGTGGATTTGAACCCTGGTTCCCCTGTCTTAATTCCACATCCAAATCACTACACTCTGCTGACTCTTGAACAAACAATGTATTTAGTTGTCAAAAGGGGCTGCAACCAACCAAACATAGAATAATTGAGTTGGAAGAGACCTCATAGGTCATCCAGTCCAACCCCCTGCCAAGAAGCAGGAAAATCAAATTCAAAGCACCGCCGACAGATGGCCATTCAGCCTCAGTTTAAAATCCTGCAAAGAAGGAGCCTCCATCACATGCCGGGACAGAGAGTTCCACTGTTAAACAGCTCTCACAGTTAGGAAGTTCTTCTTAATGTTCAGGTGGAATCTCCTTTCTTGTAGTTTGAAGCCATTGTTCCACATCCTAGTCTCCAGAGCAGCAGAAAACAAGCTTGCTCCCTGCTCCCTATGACTTCTCCTCACATATTTATACATGGCTACCATGTCTCCTCTCAGCCTTCTCTTCTTCAGGCTAAACATGCCCAGCTCTTTAAGCCTTTCCTCATAGAGCTTGTTCTCCAGACCCTTGATCATTTTAGTCACCCTCTTGTGGACACATTCCAGCTTGTCAATATCTCTCTTCAATTGTGGTGCCCAGAGTTGGACATAATATTCCAGAAGTGGTCTATCCAAGGCAGAATAGAGGGGAAGCATGACTTCTCTGGATCTAGACACTATACTCCTATTGATGCAGGCCGAAATCCCATTGGCTTTTTTAGTAGCCGCATTACATTGTTGAGTCATGTTTAACTTGTTGCCCATGAGGACTCCAAGATTTTTTTCACATATACTATTCTCGAGCCTGCCAACCCCCATTCTGTATCTCTGCATTTCATTTTTTGTGCCCAAGTGGAGTATCTTGTCCCCAATGAACTTCATTTTGTTAGTTTTGGCCCATCTCTCTAATCTGTTAAGATCATTTTGAATTCTGCTCCTGTCTTCTGGAGTATTGGCTATCCTTCCCAATTTGGTGTCAGTGTATATCTGAACATTGTTAAGTGAACTTTAAAGTACACTCCAATGATTCCACATGTTGAGCTCTCCTTTCACCATATGTGCATATGAACATTGCATATTGTTTGCAAAATTCACTCCACGTGTATAATGCAACTTTCATCCAAGTATGTCACCACAGGTTGAGTATTTCTAAATGTGAATTTATTTATTTATTTGAATTTATTTAATTATTTGCCATACTTGTACCCCTCCCTTCTCTATCCCGACAGGGGGACTTAAAGCAGCTTACAATGGGGATAATGTCGTGCCTCAACACAATCACCTAAACATTTTAAAAATTGCAACATATTAAACTGAGTTAAAACTGAGTTCTTTGTCCCACCCTGGTCATTCCACAGATATATAAACCCATTTTCCTAGTTCCAACAGACCTCACTAACTCTGAGGATGCTTGCCATAGATGCAGGCGAAACTTCAGGAGAGAATGGTTGTAGAACATGGCCATATAGCCCGAAAAAACCTACAACAACCCTGAGTTAAAACAGATTTTAAAAGTTAAAAACTTAGAAAACACGCCATCCAAGTTCATGGTCTGAGTTCGTTCCAAGGTCAATTGCACAAGGTTTTGATTCAATATGTACATAATGTGATATCTTGAAGATGGGACCTAAATCTAAACATGAAATTCATCTATGCATCATATACACCTTATATACTGTGTTTCATCAGTTTTTAGATGCCACTGATTCTAAGATGCACACTAATTTTAAGTTTTATTCTGAGAGAAAAAAAATTAGAAGATGTGCTACTGGGGAAGGAGGGAACAAGGGGATGTAGGAAGCGGTTGTCATTCTGGCTCCCCACCGCATTCCTGTCCTCACTGCTTCTTACCTTTTACCATGCTGCCTGGCTGTCCTGGTAAGCCACCGGAAAGCTTCCCCAATTCTACACCCAATGCTGCTCACCTGCCCTGATTTTCTCTTTTTGAGCCCTTGCATTCCCTGATGCCACTTCCTCCCATGGCTAACTCACCATGGCTAATATGCACAGCTTCTCCTCTCAGAGTTGCCACTACTGTTCTTTGTCGCTGCTGTCTAAAAAAAGAAGTTGAGGAGAGGCAGCGGGCAAAAGAGTGGGAGGGCAGCCAGCAGGAAGCAAGTGGAGAGCAAAAGCCAGCCATTAAGAATGGAGGCAGTGGCGAAGAAGCTGCCTGTGTCAGAAGTGTGAGGCATCAATGGAACGGAGAAGCACTGAAGAGCCACCACCTCATGCTCTTGGCAGGCATCGCTTCTTCTTATCTTGTCTCTTCGCTGCTGCCAACTACACTCTTGATGGCTGTGGCTTGCCCCCATGTGCTGGCTTCCCTCCCAGTCTCTCACTCAGCACTGCTCCAGATCCTCTCTTTTTTAAAGCAAACAAACCACAGATCTAGGATGGGAGCGATTTTAGAGAACACCCCTTTTTGGAGCCTTGATTTTGGGGTAAAAGGGCACTTTGAGAATTGGTGAAATATGATACATAGCCCGAAGGTGAATTCATACAATATTTTTTTATAATAATAAAAAATCTAAGGTATTACTATTTCAACCACTCATGTGGATGATTTTGGAGTATTTTGGAATTCGGTAGTATGGACAAAGAATGCTCAGTCATAGAATCATAGAGTTGGAAGAAACCTCATACAATCATAGAATTATTGAGTTGGAAGAGACCTTGTGGGCCATTCAGCCCAACCTCCTGCCAAGAAGCAGGAAAATCACATTCAAAGAAACCCCAATGGATGGCCATCCAGCCTCTGTTAAAAAGTCTTGAAAGAAGGAGCCTCCACCACAGTCCAGGGCAGAGAGTTCCACTGCTGAACTGCTCTCACAGTTAGGAAGTTCTTCCTCGTGTTCAGGTGGAATCTCCTTTACTGTAGTTTGAAGCCATTGTTCCACATCCTAGTCTCCAGGGCAGCAGAAAACAAGCTTGCTCCCTCCTTCCTATGACTTCCCTTCACATATTTATACGTGGCCATCATGTCTCCTCCCAGCTCTTTAAGCTACTCCTCATAGGGCTTGTTCTCCAGACCCTGGATCATTTTAGTCACCCTCTTCTAGACACCTTCCAACTTGTCAACATCTCCTTTCTATTACGGTGTCCAGAACTGGACACAGTGTGATTCCAGGTGTGTTATGACTAAGGCAGAATAGAGGGGTAGCAATGAGTTCGCTGGATCTAGACACTATACTCCTATTGTAGAGCTCCCGGCGGTGCAGTGGGTTAAACCCCTGTGCCGGCAGGCCTGAAGACCGAAAGGTCAGAGGTTTGAATCTGGAGAAAACTGCATCCAAAGCACCCACGACAGATGGCCATCCATTCTCTGTTTAAAAACCTCCAAAGAAGGAGCCTCTACCACACTTTGGGGCAGAGAGCTCCACTGCTGAACAGCTCCCACAGTCAGGAAGTTCTTCCTAACGTTCATAACCTGTCCATATCAGGATGCTGCCCAAATTCTTACAAAAAGGACTCCATGCCTGGCTCTTTATATTTGATTGATTCTTCCCCACCTCCTGTCCCACATACACAATGTGAAACTGTTGACATTCATTCTGTGGATACTCACCGATTCTTGCTTTATGATCGACTGGAAACAGTGCAGGGTTCCCCGATAAAGTGGCTTCTCCACATTTTGAACTTGAAGGCGTACCTGCAAAATGCAACCAGGATTTACTGAGATGGCAAAAAAAATCAGCACTCAGCTTGAGAGTATTTTTTATCTGGGTACATACAAAGTAGCTATGTGCACATACACTTATGACATTACAGTGCCTCAAAAAGACATGAAAAAGAATACTTGAATTTGGGGAATCTCTCAATTTTGGGTCAAGAGTACAGGAGTGGTCACTAAACAGTGCTCTTATTTAAGCAATGCAGCCACAGCAATACCTTTGCACTTAGTTCAGCTGCTGCTGCAGCAACAATTCTGGCTCTTTGCAGTCTTATCAGAGCATTTTATTCTTCCGAACCAAGATATATGTCCAGTAGGGATCTCGTGTGAAACCAGAAATAGTCGAATTTAGATTGATTTATAAATGGTTACTTACCCGATTGCCTGTGGTGACTTGAGGATTTTCTCCAGGCAAGCAGGCATGGATTTTTTGTTTGAGGCCACAATTGATGGAACGGTTATGTGATACCTTGACTTTTACAAACCCAATTAGTATTATCAGAATGGAAAAAAATCTAAATAAGTTTCAGTCCATGTAAATCTTTGTGAAATTTGCCAGAGAAATAAACCTTGGTATTTAAAGGATCTATTTTTGGGACCTAAACATTATTTAAAAAGAGTAATATATCTAACCAATATGTCTTCAAGAACACAACAAAGGTAGAAAATCTAAGAGCATCTGTCTGGTAACACATTGTTACAAGCTTGTCCCAAATACATTTTTTTTCATAAAATTTCCATTACGTTATGTCAATTCCCCTTTCTCCTCTGCGTCTACATTGCCAAGTTCTGTAACTCAGACTTATTACAAACTTGCATTTGAACACAACTGAGTGTGAAACCACAAGCCAACCAAGACCTAAAGAAATTATTAATATAAACATATAAATAATGAGCTCCCAATTTAAGGAGTGGATGAAATAAAATTCACAATGCAAGAGGGCTTGTTTCCCAAACATATTTACACTTTGTCAACTTTAAGCACAAAGGGGATAAAGCAATATTCGCACTACAGAATGAACTGCAAAAGTTAGAGAAGTAAAAGGTCATTCTCTAAATCAAGCTTGCAGACCCCACTCCCACCATTCCAAAGCATTAGAAACATCATAAAAACTTAAAAGGGGGGGAATAAAGGAATGCACTACAAATTGTTTCCTAGTTGTTTGTTTGTTTGTTTATAAAACTTGAACTAGTCATACATGTTGGAATAAATGAAGACCGAGAGAAACAGAATGTTCACCTGGTCTATACTTACTAGGTAACTCTCCCGTGATGAGGCTTATCTGTCATCTACAACAAAGTAACACTTTTGCTGTTAATGAAGACAGCCCCTAGCTTAAAAAGTAAAGGCAGTTAAGCAACAAAGCAATTGTACACATGACATCAATAAACTGGGGTGGAAGGGGTAAAAAAGAGTAGCCACTTGGAGATTTTGTTTAGATTGAGTTCAGCATCTTTTACGTTTTACATTGTCCCACCAATCCCACAAGCTGTCTGCAGAGCTTGAAATAATTTCAATTTTGGTTTTTGGACTAAAACTCCCCAAGTCCTTCAGCTAGCAGCCACACTGGCTGGGCAAACCTGGAAGTTTTTGTCTCACTTCTTCAGGCTCTGGATGTGCAGAGAGGAAAGTAAGCATTGGTTTAAAACCCAAGAATAAAAAACCCCCTAAAATTATCCTTCAGAAAATGTGGTTTAAAATAGAAAGCCCACTTAACAGCATTTAGCCACCCAGAAAAGCATTACAACTTTAAGTACAGCAAGCGAGCTGCAGATGGACAGACATTTGGGGGTAATTCTGCCATCCTATGCACACTTTCCTGGGTGCAAGTTGCCCAGTGGTGGGACTGGTTTCCAAATCAACATGTATAGGATCAGACTGCAAGAGGATCTTGAAACAGAGTTTTCCCTCTTGGTGTGAGTAGGGATCCCATACTAATCAACAACACAGGAGCAAGCCAAATACAACTGAATTGAGTTTCTGTTTCTGTAAAGGATTTCAGTTTACACCCCGACCTTGAATACATTTGCTTTGCATGTACTTTCAAGCAAACTCATTTCAAAGTAAACATGTTTCTTGGTTTCGTGCTATGAAGAAGCCACAGTGCAGCCGCTTAGAGAGTTTGTGCCTGGCCAATGTGTAGTCCCATAGTAGAAGAAAAGTGGTAGCAAAGTTTTATATATGCTATACCTACACTTTACCAATTAAACTTCATTTTAAAAGATGATAATAAACACAGTGCTTTGATATTTTGTCTCATTCTGAAAATGTGCTCATTCGATGAATGAAGGCGTACAGAGACAGGAATTTATCTCATTTTAATAGGAGATAACATAGGGGAAAAATCAATAGAATTTTACTGATAAGATTTCTGTACCAAAGAATACATTTTTTCATGTCAGAAGTGAAGTTTGACACCACTTCAACTTTTTTTCATGTCAGAAGCGGTTTGAGGAACTGCAAATCACGTCTGGTGTGAGAGAATTGGCCATCTGCAAGGACATTGCCCAGGGGACACCTGGATGTTTTACCATCCTGTGGGAGGCTTCTCTCATGTCTCTGAAGCTGGAGCTGACAGACCGCTCCTCGGATTTGAACCTCTGACCTTTCGGTCAGCAGTCCTGCTGGCATAAGGGTTTAATCCCCTGCACCACTGAGGGCTCCATGAGAGGACTAGAAAACATGAAGCTGCAAGCAAAGAGCCTTCGTCCATAATACTTGCATTCTATGAAACACTAGACTTATGTATAATCACTGACATATTATTGGCACACATCTCTGCCACGACTCGGAATGCCTTGCTGAAACTCACAAACCATATGAAATAACTGGATTTAAGCCCATTTACTCTGGTTTGTGTCTCTGATACACTGGTCCTCAGAAGTTAATCTAGATGCAGATATGTTCACCCATCTGCATGTGAGCCCACAGGTCACCTTCTGCTGTTCTAAAATATTATTTTATGATACTATATTAAGATATTATTTAGTATTTGTACAGGAACAGATTTAGCTCATGTAATCGTGTATCTCCAAAAGAAAGAAAGAAGAACTTTAAACTGATATAGAACAAATGGTCTTCAAGCAATATATTTCAATGTCTCAAATAGAGACGGGGGAAATAGACATTTCAAAAGTACAAGACTGCTTTTATTTGGTGTCGAGAAACACATTAAACAGTAAGACTGTTTCTTCAAGCAGTAAACAGCCATCTATACAAAATATTTTTGTAGTTTCATTGCAAACTGGGGAAAATGTAAATATTCACCAGATAACAATAAAGCAGATACGAAGGAGTTTGGTATTTTATTTTGCAACTCTAGAACTGTATGTTACCAGGAAATCTGGTAGGATTTCTGTTAGACGTTAATGAATAAAATGCATAGTTTTATTCCTCATTTGCATCTCAGGATTATTTATTTTCTGCTGATAAGTTAGATGTAAGTGTGAGGAAGTTGTTCTGCTTCAGTGTGAGTTTAAATCTAATTTGAGTTCTCCAAATCAGTATTTGGCCTGCCAGGATTTTTATTTAAAGGGTCTGAAACATGGAAGATTTCCCACCGCCACTGTGTCCATTATTAAAGGCCAGAGGTAGCTTCAACCTAGTGTTTATCATAAGTAAGCCAGTGGAAAGTTAACCCACCTTAACTGTGTCAAACGGATGTCCTACCAACACACCAGCGGCACCTGAAATGAAGCGAAAGACAGTTTCAGGACATCTAATATTGCATTGCTACAGCAACCAATGCAGAAGAGGCTGTTTGTCATGTTTCATATGAAATATCTAAACCACACCATTCCTTCCCGTAAGAACCAGAGATGGTGGTCAGGTATTAAGAACTAATGCACAGCCCTTGACTAATGGGAATCTGTCAGTAACATTGAAAGAGCCCCATGCCCCATCTACACTGCCATACAATCCAGTACAATCCAATCTACAAACAAGTCATAGTTAAGAATGGGGGTGAAACAACAAGACATGAGAGACATCTACCCCTCTGAAGGGAAATTCACTCCTGAAAAGAGGTATCATGGAGGAAATGTGTCTCAACTGAAGCATTCTCACCAATCCATGTTTCCACAACAAGCCAAAATTTTAAAAATCCAATTATCACAGGGATGGAATATGCAATTTTTGAACAGAAGCACAAACAGCAACACAAACATCACAGGGGTATTAACCCTTCCCTGTGCATGTATGTATGTGTGTGTATACATGTGTGTGTGTGTGTTGTTTATTTGTTCAGTTGTTTATGACTCTTTGTGACCTTGTGGACCAGCCTCCCCCCCCCCCCCCAATAATCTGGAGTTACATTTAAAATGTATCTGTTGTGACTTACATACAAATTCAACTTAAGAACCAACCTACAGAACATATTTTATTCATAACTTGGGGACTGCCTATATCTCATTACAGATTATATGGGATTATATGGCAGTGTAGATTTATATAATCTAGTTCAAATAAGATAATAGTGGAATAGTTGAGCTATGGCTTTAGAGACCAGGATCCTGGCTCTGCCAACTTGGACAAGTCACTATCTCAGCCCCAGAGGAAGGCAAAGGTAAACTCCCTTTGGGTTGTTTGATAGGGCATCATATGTTGGAAACAACTTAAAGGTGTTGGAGTTCAGCCACAGCCTGTCCAAGTCTATAGTCCTCCTCAAGGAAATAGATAGGCAGCAAAAAGGATTACATTAGGGAATACCTTCCCCATTATCCTCCCTGAATGCCTGTTGTCTCTGCCTGCCTTTCTCTCTCTCTATTCCTTCCTCCCATCTCATTGATGACGCAGACTGATATTTCTCAGGTTGCATGCCTTTTGTGTTAAGTTACCCAGACCTCATGTTCTGTGTGCTCTCCCCAAGTCTTTGTGTCAGATGCTGAACTTAGTTTTTGAGTCTTTCCTTTTGTTTAATCTTAGATGGAAATGGAGATTATACTTGGATTGAGCCAGATAGTTTAGCCCCATCTTTTCGATCTAGAAAATGTAGTTGTTCATGTTTTTAATAAACCTTTAAAAACCTAAGGGAAGACTCTACTTTTCATTGTTTTTCAGCTCAAGATCCCTTCAGCCACACTGTTGCCTCCTGCTTTGCAGAAGTAAGCTACTCTGCTGTGTTTTGTCTTTAACATGCTGGTTATTTGGGGAAAATTTCCATAACAGAAAGCACACAACAACAACTAGCATTAGAATAACAAACAAGCAGAAATAAATATGGGTCTAGAAACTATTAATTAAAGGAGGAATGCCAACTAAGAAAAACTTTCCAGATGGTGTGGACCATGATTTTCAAACCGGTTAAGGATGGTGGGAGTTGTATTCCAACATACTTGGGAAAGCGACAGGTTAAAAAAGGCTTGTCTAAAGTCCTTTCCACAAAACTGAATCATTTCCTGACTCAGGAAATGCTGAGGTCTCTCTGCTACCATGATAGTAAAGCACCAGTGTCATGAGTATACTGCTGCCCTAGTGAAATTCTCAGGTAGGGATAATTATGTATTTTCTCAGGAATCTCTAGGTCCTCCAGGATTACTCTATGGTCGATATAGCAGAGATTGATCACAAAGTCTTACTGGAGGATTTAAGTATTCTAGAAATCTATAGGGATACCAAGGTGTTTGTTTATAAAGCTATTGTCCTTCCAACCCTGCTGTATGCCTGCGAAATGTGGACTCTCTACAGACGTCACATGCAACTGCTGGAACGATTTCATGAGCGTTGCCTCCGAAAAATCCTGCAACTCTCTTGGGAAGACAGATAGACAAATGTCAGCATGCTAGAAGAAGCAAAAACCACCAGCACTGAAGCGATGGTCCTCCGCCATCAACTCCACCAAACTAGCCACATTGTCTGAATGCCCGATCATCATCTCCCCAAAGCAGTTACTATCATCCCAACTCAAGAAGAGGAAAAGTAATGTTGGTGGACAGGAAAAGAGATTTAAAGATTGGCCTAAAGCTAATCTTAAAAACTGTGGCATAGACACCGAGAACTGGGAAACCCTGGTCCTTGAGCGCTCTGGCTGGAGGTCAGCTGTGACCAGCAGTGCTGTAGAATTTGAAGAGGCATGAATGGAGGGCGAAAGAGAGAAATGTGCCAAGAGGAAGGCACATCAAGCCAACCCCGAGCAGGACCACCTTCCACTTGGAAACGGATGCCCTCACTGTGGGAGAAGATGCAGGTCAAGAATAGGGCTCCACAGTCGCCTATGTATCCACCGCCAGTACACTGATCCTGGAAGACTATCCTATTCAGACACGAGGGATTGCCTAAGTAAGTAAGTAAATAGCTGGGCATGTTTAGCCTGCAGAAGAGAAGTCTGAGAGGAGACATGATGGCCGTGTGTGCGCATATATATACACATACAAGATTACATTAGGGAATTATATATGTGTGTGTGTGTTTGTGAGAGTCATAGGGAGGATGGAGTAGCTTGTTTTCTGCTGCCCTAGAGACAAGGATGCGGAACAATGGCTTCAAACTATAGGAAAGGAGATTTCACCTGAACATGAGGAAGAACTTCCTGACTGTGAGAGCTGTTCAGCTATGGAACTCTCTGCGCCAGAGTGTGGTGGAGGTTCCTTCTTTGGAGGCTTTCAAACAGAGACTGGGGGGCCATCTGTCAGGGGTGCTTTGATGGTAATTTTCCTGCATCTTGGACTGGATGTCCCATGAGGTCTCTTCTAACTCTATGATTCTATTTCCCAAATAATTCACATTCCCTCACACTGCAAACTTGAGCAAGCCAAGTGAGATACTACACACCCTATCATTGCAGGAGCAGTTCCAAAACATGGGAAAGAGAAACACAAAACCTTCTACAAATGGTTAGTGCTCTTGCCAGATTGTGGTAAGCAACCATTTCGTTGTCAAAGGAAATGATGCAAGAACTTAAGAAAGATTTGTGTGCAAACATTCATGACTTTGAGGAGCCTTACTGTTTCAAGATTGCCACAAATTTCAGTTCTGATTCCTCTCTTGTCTTCAAGATTAGACCAGGGTTAGTATCTAAAATGGTTGTAAATCCTACTTGCTGAAGATCTTCATGTAAGGACACCAGTTTGCTGCTGTGTAAATCTTATTAAAAACTACTTGGCAAGGTAGGAATTCACATGTAAGTGGCTTACGGATGAAAATCCCAAGTACAGACTGTTCCACCTAACCCTCCATTCTGCTTGCAAAGGGGAAGTTGACACAGAGACGTCAACAAGCAAAGAGAAAAGGGAGCTTTGATAGGCTGAAGACTGTCAAATGTTCCTTGGCAAACCAACTGGAGGAATTTCCAAAGTGTTCAGTCTGTTGCAGCAAAAAAAAAAAAAAGAATCACATGGCTTCTGAAAGACTGAATACAGGGTAAAGGTAAAGGTTTCCTCTTTACATTAAGTCTAGTCATTTCCAACTCTGGGGGGTAGTATTCATCTCCTTTTCTAAGCTGAAGAGCTGGTGTTGTTTGTAGACACCTCCTAGGTCACGTGGCTGGCACGACTGCATGTAGTGCTATTACCTTCCCTTCTGAGCGGTACCTTTTTATCTACTCACATTTGCAAGTTTTTGAACTGTTAGGTTGGCAGAAGCTGGGACTATCAACGGGAGCTCAATCCATCCCACAGATTTGAACAGCTGACCTTCCGTTGAACAAGTTCAGCTGCTCAGCACTTTAATCCACTGTACCATCATGCCCCCTCCCAAAAAAATACAGGATATAAGGCGGTTTTTCTCAATCTGGAGGTCGGGACATGGGAGGGGTCATGAGGGGGCATCAGAGGGGTCACCAAAGACCATCAGAAAACACAGTATTGTCTGTTGGTCATGGGGTTTTGGTTGTGGGAAGTTTGGCCACAAGTTTGTGAAGGTCAGGATGCTTTTTGATTGTGGGTGAACTATAAATCCCAGGAACTAAAACTCCAAAACGTCAAGATCTATTTCCCCCAAACTCCACCAGTCTTCACATTTGGGCATATTAAGTATTCGTGCCAAGTATGATCCAGATCCATCATTGAGTCCACAGTGCTCTCGGTGAACTACAACTCCCAAACTCAAGGTCAATGCCCACCAATACCAAATTTTCTGTTGGCCATGGGAGTTCTGTGTACCAATTCCATTATTGGTGGAGCTCGGAATGCTCTTTGATTGCAGGTGAACTATAAATCCAAGCAACTACAACTCCCAAATTCAATTGAGGAGGGTTCTATGGGTACCATGAATGGCTACAAAGACAAATGAATGAGTCCCAAAAGAATGAATGCCAAGACTGTTGGATTTTGAGTGTATGATGAGACTACAAGACTTACTGGAAAAGATATTAACACTATGCAACACATTTTTGTTCCTGGGTTATAAATGTCATTTCCTTATTGGTTCTATCATAAAAACATGAAAAAGGTGTATTAAATTACAAAAACTTTGTTTTTACGATTTGCACAATAGGTTAAAAATAGCAAATAAAAGCTAAAAATGGCACATTGAAAAGTAAAAAGTGACAGCCACAGAAACGAAGTTTCTGGAGTATAACAACTACTTTCAAAGTAATTACCTCACAATTAAATGGAAAGTAACACTTTCAAACCGGAAACAGAATTTAGTTACATAGTGTAATGTTTGGGAAAATAGAAAGCAGGGAGTGTTTTGAAGGCGATTTTCCTGCTTCTTGGCAGAACGGGGTTGGACTGGATGGCCCACCAGGTCTCTTTGAATTCTATGATTCTATGATAAGGCTAATCAAGGTGGCCAATCATGACATTCACCCTTGCCTCAAGCAAACAAGAATTCTTTCTCCCATTCTGGACATTCCAGAGATATATAAAGCCCACTTGCCTAGTTTCCAACAGACCACACAACCTTTGAGGATGCCATAGATGTGGGTGAAACGTCAGGAGAGATTGCTTCTGGAACATGGCCATACAGCCCAGATAACTCACAGCAACCCAGTGATTCCAGCCATGAAAGCCTTCGGCAAGACATGCTTTCTTCTTGTCAACAACCAGACCCCAACTGAGGGCCCTTCCAGACAGCCTTTATATCCCAGGATCTGATTCCAGGTTTTCTGCTTATCCCAGATTATCCGGCAGTCCAGTTCAAAGCAGGAAATCTGTGTCCAAATTCTGAGATGTAGGGCCTATTGGGAAGGCATGATCTTGAGGTTTTAGCAAAGGAAACTGGCCATAATGAAACTACCTAGGCAGAGGCTGGGGCACCGCTTTGAAGTAATACTTGTTAGACAAAGCCTCCTTGCTTCTTTTTACATGATCTCTTCACTTACTTAAAGTGGCTTAAGGAAGTTATTTTGCCCTCCAGGGAAATGAGTAAGAAATGGCTCAGGAGTTCTTACAAACCAGGAAGAAAACAATCTGCATTCCCTCAGGGTCCTCCTTACTCAAGGCTTCTACTACAACAGTGTTTCTCAACCTTCCTAATGCCACGACCCCTTCACACAGTTCCCCATGTTATGGGGACACCCAAACATAAAATTATTTTCGTTGCTACTTCGTAAGTGGAATTTCACTACTGTTATGAACTGTAATGTAAATATCTGATATGCAGGATATATTTTCATGCACTGGACCAAATTTGGCACAAATACTCGATATGCCCCAATTTGAATTCTGGTGAGGTTGGTGGGTGGGGAATTGATTTTCTCATTTGGGAGTTGTAGTTGTTGGGATTCATAGTTCATCTGCAATCAAAGAGCATTCCGAACTCCACCAATGATGGAATTGGTACTCAGAACTCCCATGACCAACAGTAAATACTGGAAGAGTTTGATGGGCATTGACTGTGAGTTTGGGAATTGTAGTTCACCTACATCCAGAGAGCACTGTGGACTCAATGATGGATCTGGACCAAACTTGGCATGAATACTTAATATGCCCAAATGTGAACACTGGTGGAGTTTGGGGGAAATAGATCTTGCCATTTGGGAGTTTTAATTGCTGGGATCTATAGTTCACCTAGAATCAAAGAGCATTCTGAACCCCGGCAATGATGGAATTGACACACAGAACTCCCATGACCAACAGAAAATACTGGAAGGATTTGGTGGGCATTGACCTTGAATTTGGGAGTTGTAGTTCACCTACATCCAGAAAGAACTGTGGACCCAAACTTGGCAAAAATACTCAGTATGCCCAAATGTGAACACTGGCATAGTTTGGGGGGAAATAGACCTTGATATTTCAGTGTTGTAGTTGCTGGGATTTATAGTTCACCTACAATCAAAGAGCATTCTGAACTCCACCAATGATAGAATTGGGCCAAACTTCCCACACAGAACCCTCATGACCAACAGAAAATACTGGGTTTTCTGATGGTCTTTGGCGACCCCTCTGACACCCCCTCATGACCCCCCCCCCCCCCAGGTTGAGAAACACTGTACAAGGAACATTCCAGGAAATGGTTGAACATCACCACCTTCCTTTAACAAAAGAGGAGATTGAACCTAATTGCCATGGGCACACTTGGGCCTTCCCTCCAGGTGTTTTGGACTTCAACTCCCACAATTCCTAGCGGCTGTTAGGAATTGTGGGAGTTGTAGTCCAAAACACCTGGAGGGAAGGCCCAAGTGTGCCCATGCCTGGCATAGCCCAATATCCCAACAATCCAAAGGGAAACCCGCACCAATCCCAAACACTTCTGTTCCCATGCCTTTGAGGCTCGACCGGTCTCATGCCTAGAATGGCAACGTCATCTCCAGCCCTGGACTGGATCCAAGCGACATCTTTCCAAGCAGAGTCAGGCTCCTGGGGCCTAGAGAGCTCCGCCTTCGCCCTCCTCCATTCAGGCCCATGGAGTCCCCGGTGCCTTTCCTCCAAGAGAGCCCTCAGAGGGAGAGAAGCCCCATTCCTGCGCCCTGACTCCCTCCCTCCCTCCAAAGACAATGCGCCTCGGGGACAATGGGCCAAATGCCGCGGCGCGCCACTCCTGGGCAGGAAACCCGGCTCGTTGGGGACAAACGTCGCCCCGAATCGCCCCCGGGACCGGGTTTTCCAGCAGGGCGGATTCCCCCTCCCTGCCTAATCCACGCGTGAAAGCAAGCAAGCAAACAGAAAAGCCTTCTCTTTCTATGCGCATCCCAACTGCAGTGCGCCAAGCCACGCAGGCAGCTCTGCCTCCAAAGGCGCAACGAGGCAGGCAAGCCCTTCTTCTCTCTTTGCGTTCTTCCTTCCTCCATCTTCTCCTTCCTTTTTTCTCTTTTTTCCTTACTTCCCTTGCAGTCCCTCCCTTCCTCCTTCCCCTTTCTTCCTTTCTGCATCCTTTCTTTCCTTCTCCCTCCCTCCCATTTTCACCTTTAACTTGTCTTCTTCCCTCTCTTCTTCCCCCTTCCTTTCCTTCTCCCTTTGAATTTTTTCTCCCTCCCTTTATTCTCTTTTTTCCTTCCTTTTTCTTCCTTTGCTCCCTTCCCTTCCTTCCCCTTTCTCCCTCCCACTCTTTCTCCTTTACCCTTTCTAGTTCCCCTCTTCTTCATCCTTTGCTTCTTTCCTCCCCCCTTGAATTCTTCCTTCTCTTTCCTTCCCCTTTCCTCCTTCTCACTCTTTCTCCTTTGCTCCCTTTCCTTCTTCTTCCTTCCGTCTTCCTTTCTTTCCCTCTCACTGTCCCGCCTTTACCTTTTCTTCTTCCCTTTCTTCTTCCTTCCTTTCCTCCCTTGCATTCTTCCTCCTTCCTTCCCTTCCCCTCTTCCTCCTCTACCTTTTCTTCTTCTTCCCCTCCTTCTCCCTTTGAATTCTTCCAGTATTCCTTATTTCCTTTCTCCCTTCCCTTCTTCCACCTTCCCCTTCCTTTCTCTCCTTCCTTCCTTTCCCCTTTCCTCCCTCCCACTGTTCCTCCCCTCTCTTCTTCCCTCTCTCTTCTTCCCTTCCTCTCCCTCTCCTTTCCTTCCTACTCTCTTCCTTTCTTTTCCTTCCCCCCTCTCCTTCCTTCCTTCTCTCTTCCTCTCTCCTGTCTTTCCCCGTCTCTCTCCTTTCCTTCCTTCCCTCTCTCTTCCTCTCTCCCTTCCCTTCTTCCTTCCTTCCCTCTCTCTTCCTCTCTCCTTTCCTCCACGCCCCTCTCCTTCCCTTCCTTCCCTTCCTTCCCTCTCTCTCTTCCTCTCTCCTTTCCTTCCTTCTCTCTTCCTCTCTCCTTCCCCCCTTTTGCCGCTCTCACCTCCTACGCAGCCGGCGAGGAAATCCAGCGCCATGATCCTCTCCAAGGCGGCGCGCCGTCGGCTCCCAAAAAAAAATCTCTCTTTCCCCTTCGAAAAAAACCCTTTTTTTGCGATTCCTGGTCTTTTCTTCTTGTTTAAGATCCGGATTCCTTTGGGGAAGAATTGGGGGAGGAAGGGGATCTGATCAAGGGATGGAGGAGGAGGTCTGCAAGGGGAGAGAGGAGAGCGGGCGAGGCTTGCTTTGCAGGAGAGGACGCTTTGGCGACGGGGGTGCCTTGGGGCTGGCTCTGGCTGCCTCCTTCCTCCCCAAAATACAAAGGCTGCTGCTGCTGCCTCCTTTTCCTCCTCCTCCTCCTCCTCTCCCTCCGCTTCCTCTCTGCCCGTTTCTATTTCTGACGCCCAAAGCAGGCAGGAGGAGGAGGAGGAGGCAGCGGGGGAAGCGCGGCGCCTTATCGGGAAGCGGCGGGGCCCTCCAATCAGAAGCGCCGAGAGGGGCAACGCCCTCCCGGGGGGCCGCCCTCAGTCCTCGACGCCAATTGGCCGCCCGGCTGGGGAGGCTTCCAAGGGAGGCCAAGGGAAGCCACGCCCCTTCCCTCCCTCCCTGGAAAGGCTTGTCTTTCTATAGTCGAGTCCTCCAGGTGTTTGGGACTTCAACTCCCAGAAGCCTCAGCTGCTTGAGCCAACCAGCAGGGACTCTGGGAGCTGGAGTCCAAACGCCTGGAATTCCATCCTCCAACCTGCTGCTTGAATTCCTGGCCATTGAACAAGCTGGCTAGGGCTTCTGGGAGTTGGAGGCCGCAGTTTGAGGATTGTCTGGGTTCCGTCCTGGGCCCGGTCCTGTTCAACATCTTTATTAACGACTTAGATGAAGGGTTAGAAGGCAGGATCGTCAAGTTTGCAGACGACACCAAATTGGGAGGGATAGCCAATACTCCAGAGGACAGGAGCAGATTCAAAACGATCTTGACAGATTAGAGAGATGGGACAAAAGTAACAAAATGAAGTTCAACAGTGACAAATGCAAGATACTCCACTTTGGCAGGAAAAACGAAATGCAAAGATACAGAATGGGGGATGCCTGGCTCGAGAGCAGTACGTGTGAAAAAGATCTTGGGGTCCTCGTGGACAACAAGTTAAACATGAGCCAACAATGTGATGTGGCGGCAAAAAAAGCCAATGGGATTTGGCCTGCATCAATAGGAGCATAGTGTCTAGATCTAAGGAAGTAATGCTACCCCTCTATTCTGCTTTGGTTAGACCACACCTGGAATATTGTGTCCAATTCTGGGCACCACAATTCAAGAGAGATATTGACAAGCTGGAGTGTGTCCAGAGGAGAGCGACTAAAATGATAAAAGGTCTGGAGAACAAGCCCTATGAGGAGTGGCTTAAGGAGCTGGGCATGTTTAGCCTGAAGAAGAGAAGGCTGAGAGGAGATATGATAGCCATGTATAAATATGTGAGAGGAAGCCACAGGGAAGAGGGAGCAAGCTTGTTTTCTGCTTCCTTGGGGAGTAGGATGCGGAACAATGGCTTCAAACTACAAGAGAGGAGATTCCATCTGAACACGAGGAAGAACTTCCTGGCTGTGAGAGCCGTTCAGCAGTGGAACTCTCTGCCCCGGAGTGTGGTGGAGGCTCCTTTTTTGGAAGCTTTTAAACAGAGGCTGGATGGCCATCTGTCAGGGGTGATTTGAATGCAATATTCCTGCTTCTTGGCAGAATGGGGTTGGACTGGATGGCCCACGAGGTCTCTTCCAACTCTTTGATTCTATGATTCTACTGAGTCGCCTGAGGCCTGAGAAGGGTGGTAAACAAATACTGTATATTAAATAAATCTATATAAATAAAAATGTAATTTTCGTTTGTGGGACTCGAAAACCACTGGATGAATTGACACCAAATTTGGACATAAGACACCTAGCAACCCAATGTACGTCTTTCACCAAAAAAAAAATGATTTTGTCATTTGGGAGTTGTAGTTGCTAGGATTTAAAGTTCACCTACAATCAAAGAGCATTCTGAACCCTACCAATGATGGAATTGAACCAAACTTGGCACACAGTTCTCCCATGACCAACAGAAAATACTGGAAGGGTTTGGTGGGCAGTGTCCTTTGGTTTTGGAGTTGTAGTTCACCTACATCCAGAGAGCACTGTGGACTCAAACAATGATGGATCTGGACAGGCCCGTAGCCAGGATTTTTTTTCGGGGGGGGGGGGGGGCTGAGTTTGGTTCGGGGGGGGGGGGGGCTGAGTCTGAGTGAAAGAGGGTCTAGCCTAGCAAACCTTTTGTATCGTTAACCCAATACCCCCATATGCATATGGGATATATTGAGAATGGTGATCAGATCATGATATGAATAAACAACAGTTTAAATAATGCACCAATAAGGCCTTTTCACGGACCACCATCAGAATTTGGGGGGGGGGGCTGAAGCCCCCCAAGCCAAATGTGAACACTGGTGGAGTTTGGGGAAACTAGAATCTTGACATTTGGGAGTTGTAGCTGCTGGGGTTTATAGTTCACCTACAATCAAAGAGCACTCTGAACCCCACCACTGATAGAATTGGGCCAAACCTCCCACACAGAACCACCATGACCACCAGAATGGGCCACAGCAAGATGTGGTAGGGGACGGCTAGTAAATAAATAAATAGTGTTTCAGCAACACTGCCCTTGGTTCCACGTCCACTGCCCTTGGTTCAATTTTAGAGGACAGTTTTAAATGGTGTATTTTAATATTGAGATAAATGTTTTTAATGCTTTATAGGCAAATGCCAGCACTTTGAATTGTGCTCAGTAGCAGACTGGCAGCCAGTGGAGCTGATGCAACAGGAGGGATGTCCTCTCCCTGTAGGCCGCTCTAGTGAGCAGCCCGGCTGCTGCCAATCGAACTACTTGAAGCTTCCTAACAGTCTTCAAAGGCAACCCCACACAGAGCATGTTGCAGTATTCGGGATGCAACAAGTACGTGGACCACTGTGGCCAAGTCTGGCTTCCCAAGGTACGGGCACAACTGGCACACAAGTTTTAATTGTGCAAAAGCTCCCCTGGCCATCGCCGAAGCATGAGCTTCCAGGCTCAGTGATGAGTCCAGGATCACTTCCAAGCTGTGAACCTGTATCTTCGGGGGAGTGTAACCTCATCCAGCACAGGCTGTAACCCTATGCCCTTTTCGGCATTATGACTAACCAGGAGTACCTCTGTCTTGCCTGGATTCAATTTCAATTTGTTTGCCCTCATCAAGACTGCCTTTCTGTCTTATGTTTTGTTATCTCTAGCTCAAGTGTGGGCAAACTTGGGTCCTCCAGGTGTTTTGGACTTCAACTCCCACTTCCGATAGGCTGTTAGGAATTGTGGAAGTTGAAGTCCAAAACACCTGGAGGGCCCAAGTTTGTCCATGCCTGGAACAGAAAAATGACTGTATCTCAGCTGCATTGTTTTGTTTTTCTTCCTTTGAACTGTTGGAATGTTTCAAGACTCTTGGCAAGATCCATGCATAACATTCCTTTATTGAGACATTAAATCTTCAATATCACCAGTCCTGTTCAGTAATAAAGATATTAAAAAAGAAACTTTAAACCAGAAATATTCTTGTGTGGTTGCATGCCTTCAAGATGCATGTCAACTGCTGGTGACAGCATAAATTTCATAGGTTTTTTTTAAAGGCAAGAAGTGTCAGTTCCTTCCTCTAAAATACTGCTTACACTGCCTGGAATTTGCTGGCAGTCTCCCATCCAAGTAATAACATTCCAAAAAATCTTTCCATAATCTCTAATCATTTCTGCCAGTTTTGGCTTCCGAGCTAAGGAGACTCGCTGTACCGCAAACCTTAAAAAATAGGTTTGCCATTTTTCTAAGCCCTACATTTTCTACTTTGTATCTGCTTATTGGCAGAGGATTTGTCCTTATTATAAATAAACCTTGTGGCCTGAATAGCGCCCATATATTTGATACCAGATGTTTAAGTTAGACAAAAAGAGTCAACATCTGCTGGGAAACTGAGATGAAGCCAGGATGTCTCAGGATGTGTGGGAGGCAGGTCCAAGCTGGTGTGCTTCACTATGATTGGTGGAGGCACCAGTGATGTAGCCAGGGATCTCCTCCAGCTGGGCAGGGAAGCCCGGAAGCCTCCAATCACTTGACAGAGGAGGCCCGAGGGAGCTCCGCGGGCCATGCCAGCCCCTGGATGTGTAGTCCGGGAATGTAGTGCCCCCCCCCCCCCAATTCTCATGGTGGTTCACAAAAAGGCCTTACTGGTACATTATTTAAACTGTTATGTTTATTTATATCTTGATCTGATCACCATACTCAATATATCCCATATGCATGGGGGTATTGGGGTAATGATACAAAAGGTTTGCTAGGCTAGACCCTCTTTCACTCAGACTCAGCCCCCCTGAAACTCAGCCCCCCCCCCCCCCCGAAACCTTCCCTGAAAAAAATTCAGCCCCCCCCCCCCCAAATTGAAATCCTGGCTTCGGGCCTGGGGCTCGGCCTCATGTAAATCGCACCGAGTCCCTTGGGGAGATGGTAGCGGGGTACAAATAAAGTGTTGTTATTATTACTATTATTATTATTATTATTACTTGATTATGCACACATTCGCAGAAGAAGAATAGTAAAATTTAAAAAATAAGAAGGAAAGAACAAAGTGGAGAATCATAGTAGCCAGGGAGGAAAGGAAGGATATACAAAGTGTCTGGAGCTGGGAAATGGAGGTGCTTTGGCTACTGTGTGGCCTTCGGATGGCTTCCCAGTGGAGAAGGGGGAAATGATCAGCTTGCAAGTCTCCCCCACAACTGCAGAGGGTCACCAGCGCTGACCGACTCAAGCTGTGCTGCTGTGTTGTGGGTACTGGGATGGGTATGTGGGAGTCTGGGATCATGATGTGTGGGCTGCTGGTGGTCCTGGGGAGTCGTGAAGGATTGCGGGAGATGGAGGCCGTTTCCAGTCCATTATGGCCTCCATCCTTCTGAGAACTATAGATCACAGAGTTCAATTTATGTATTTTATTTTATTTTATTTATTTTCAAATATTTATATCCCGTCCTTCTCAACCCCCGAAGGGGGACTCAGGATGGCTTACATTAGATGGCAATCATTAGATGCCAACAATGGCAGTACAAACAATCAACATTAAGTAAATCAACAAGATTATAAAAGAAACATTAAAATATTTACCATTAAGTATTAAAACACAACAGCCTGAGTTCCCAAAACCAAATCGTAATCCAGAGTTCCAGTCCAACATTGACAGTTGCTGCTCAGTCAGCTGACCAAATGCTTGATCCCAAAGCCAAGATTTAAGCTTTTTTTTTTTGGAAAGGAGAGGAGAGAGGGAGTCACCCTGATTTCACTGGGGTGTGCATTCCATAGACCGGTGGGCCACCACCAAGAAGGCCCTGTCTCTCATCCCGGCCAATTGTGCTTGCGAGGATGGCAGGATCGAGAGCAGGGCCTCCCCTGATGATTGTAAAGTCTGAGGTGGATATATTTTATTGGCGTGGGGTCTGGGGTCCACAGTAACACCCTCCCTCCAAAAAGCCCTTATTAAAACATCAGACACCTTTGTGACTTTTGGCCCACCCTATAGAATTCTCACTGTTTTTTGGGAGGATTTTTGCAACACAAGAGTTCTGTTTTTATCTTGGGTGACATATGCAGGTTTGTTTTAAAAAAAAGTACAAAACTCTTGTTTGAGTAGCGTTGTAAAATAAAATTTTGCTGGTACCATTGTCAAGTGAAACCAAATTGAGAGTGCTGCGTAGTGGCTTAAGAGACACCGTTTCCTACTACATTAGTTGATGAACATTTCTCACCACCATCTCTACACATTCTTTGAAGGAATATATCCTCTTGCGAGTGTACTAGACAGGCGATTCCACCCCCTCCACCGCCCACTCTTTTGGATGCCAAATTCAAATACTGCCAAACAGTTTAATGCTGCAATTCGCAAACAAAACAGTGACATAGCATTGCAGATTTTCTTTGAACTTGCTCCCCTGTCAAGGTGCTTTGGTTACAATAAGCTGGGCCGAATGTGAAGTGTTGGGGCGGTTCCAAAACAAACAACTGAGATTTTCAGAGACAGAGAATACATGCACAGTGACTCAAAAGTAGGCTTGTTTTTCAGATACTGGAAAGTTGCTTCTCCATTTGGCTTTCTGGCAATTGAATGGTAGCAGCTTGGGAACTGGGAAGTAGCGTGGAAAAAAGTGACACCCACAACACACCATGGATTCTTCCAATCTCACTTCAGCAGCACTAGTGACTCATCACACCAATGTCAACATTGAAGTGAAGCACTTTCAAGTGCTTTCAGGGTTTTCCCCATAAATATGCCAAACAAACAGAGGGAAAATGAAATGCCACCACTTTTAAAACGGCATTCCACAAAAAGCGCCATTAACCCTCGATATTAACCAGTGGTGAATGTGTAGCATTCGTTGATAATTTTCCAAAACAGGGCACAGGATCACTCTACAGTATGTATAAACCCAACAGTTTCCAGTTTAGAATTAGAACAAGCAGGCTGGGAGATGAAGCATGACAATGCCTTGAGGGTTTTCCATTGGGAGTCAGAGGTGAGGTAGCGGCAAGCCATGAAATGAACAGAATGAACTGAAGAACAAACCTGAACATCATGTGTAAAACTATCGGTTTGGTGCTTGGGGCTGAATTCCAACTTAAGAATAGTCAGGTCGCAGGGCCCGCATTCCAGAAGTGGGTAGGACCTGGCAGGCAGGGCAAAGCAAAGTAGATGAGGTTAGGTGGAATTTTCATTGGGTTTGGACATTTTTCCACATTTTCCCACCAAGCATACAAAGCATGTCTCCTCAGGAATTCCTAGATTGTAACTACATTCCATGAGGCAAGAGATAATTGTAGGTAAGGGTGCTGTTCATTGCACAGATTTGACCAAGGACTCAAGCACTTGTCCATACCCAGTTATTGAAGAATTCATTATCAACACCGTTTCCTGTAAGAATGCCTGGTAATTGGCTTTACTGGAGCCATTGCCTTGGAGTGAGTGTGTGTGCTCACATTATTGTGGTGTTGTGTTGTAGGCATTTCCCTACCCTTCTGCATATATTAACCCCCTTTCTGTGAAAGCAACAAATTGAGATCACTGGATGTTCAATCATTCACTGAACAGTGGAAAGTAATATGTTTTCTAGGCCTGTTGATTGGTGTGCATGCACTTGCACCTATTTATATATCTAGGGGTTATGTCATTTCACTATAGCTGCTGAACTTTGTTTGTTTGTTATTACAATGTTTTCACCATGCTTTATATTATAAAATCTCAGAGTGGCACACTGATAAAAAATAGAATTTGGAACAATACAAAATTAAAAGATTATGGTGTACAGGCAGTCCCTGAGTTACAAACATCTGACTTACAAACATTCATACTTAAGAACAGGCATGAGACAACAGGCAGTCTGAGTTGGAAATAGCAAGCTTCCAAGCCTCCACTAACAGTTTGCAAATGTGTATAATTGTTAACCTATATTGTATTTACATGTTGGTTTGTCAGTTTGACTTTACCTCTTTGGTGTGACACAGGACTCAATTTTGTATTTGGTTTGCATCAGACCTCAGTGGAGGTGGATGCATGTTGCTGTTTGAACTTTAGTAGAGTAGTATGACTTACGGGCTTTAATGGGTACAGCTATACTTAAAGACTATGGGCAATTGATTAAGTATCATGCCCTGTATACTCAACACAGAAGAGAAACTGCATCTTATCTAACTGAACTCTAATAAGAAATGAATGTGTGGTGAATATATACAAGAAGTTTGTTAGTAAACCTGACATGTTATTTTTCAAAGAATACTTTGTTTTGTCTCTTGAGTGCATGTTTTAACTAAGAGGTTTTAAGGGAGTATCTGTCTTTTGGGCAACTGCAATTACGATTTCATCTTAAAAGAAACAACCATCCTCTGCTAACCAAATATATTTTTCTAGTGGCATGTCTTTATTCTTGAGAGTTTAAAGACATGGTTCTTCAGTTTAACAGCTGAGTTACCTGTGTATCATTACACACATGCTTATGAATATCACTTGTTTTAAAAGTTGACTTCTAACAATGAGGTACCCTTCAACAAGGTCACACTTTTCTTGACTAGTGGTTTTCAAAAGGTGGTCTCCACATATTCATGGAGAGTCACATTTGCCAAGTGGTTGTGACATCATTTTTACCTTTTCAATAAGGTTATCGTGCAGTTTTTTTCAATAGGTTATGGAACAAGATAGGTCTTTTAGGTTTGTTCTTAAGTTGAATTTGTTTGTGAGTTCGTAACTTAAGTGTTACTCCAGGCGCATATGTGTGTAAGTGTGTGTGCACGTGTGCATACACACACTCAAGTTTTGGAGAGCACAGGGAAGTGTTAACATTCTTGTGGTGTTTGTTTTTCTGTCTGTACAAAACAAGATTCCACCTCACTTTCTGTCCCTATGATAATTAGATTTTTTTAAAAAATTGGATTGTTGTGGAAACAAGGATTGGTGAAAAAGGCTTCAGTAGAGACACCTTTTCCGCATGATAACTCTTCCAGGAGTAAATTTGCCTTCCAAGGGGTAGATTTGTCTCACTTCCTGTTGTCTCACCCTATTCTAAACTATGAGTTGTTTGTAAGTCAGATGTTTGTAACTTGGAGACTGTGTGTGTGTGTTTGGCTAGAGATACATAGAAATTCAACATAAGAACAAACCTTGTTTGCAACTTGAGAACTGTCTGTATAGGTATTTCTCAGTAAATGAAGCAGATGCATTCCTGGGTTTTATTTCTTTAACAGGGACTTAGACACAAAAGATAGAAATAATAGGGAAAGAATAGGGATAGGTTCTAACACCACAGAAAAGAAGAGTTGCACAACATGTTTCAACACACTTTTTATTCAAAACTAACAGCATGCCCATGTGAAATGAAACAACTGGATCAGTTAAATCTTACACAACTAAACAAAAAGATTTTGAATATTCCAGGATCCACTTGATCTTCCAAAATGCTTCCAGGGATGACTTTTTTCAACAGGCTCATATTTTCATACGATTTCCATTTTGGTAGCAAAACTTATGGATCTGTACTTTTTCAGCATGGTGAAGCATGCTAATTTTTTCTTTCTGCTTTGCTGTTAGGTTGCAATTCCCATAATCCCCAGCCTACACAGCGAAAAGTCAAAGGTGAAGGGAATTGTCATTCAATAACATCGGGGGACCCAAAAGGGTAAAAGCTAAAGAGAACTAACCACTATGTAAAGAAATTATAGTTGGCTATCTGTATCCACAGATTCTCCATCCATGGATTCAACAGCCCTTTGAAGACAACCATAAGTCTGATATTGTGCATTTAAGTAATCGGATCAAATTTTGCCATAGTCACTGCTGAATGTTTTTATGTTGAATGTTTTTATATTGAATGTTTTATATTGTGTATAAGCTATTTTAAATCGGAAGTCGCTCGGAGCACTTTGGTGGAGAGCGACTAATTAAGAAATAAAGCTAACTGTTTGTAGATATGTATAATTGTATATACAAGAATTTTGTTAGTAAACCTGAGATGTTATGTTTAAAGAAGACTTTGTTTTTGTCTCTTGAGTGCATATTTTAACTAAGAGGTTTCAAGGGAGTGTATATCTTTTGGGCAATTGCAACCTCAAATTCTACTTCAAAGAAAAAACCATCCTCTTCTAACTAAATTTATTTTTGTAGTGGCATGTCTTTATCCTTGGCAGGTTAAAGACCTGGTTCTTTAGTTCAACAGCTGACTTATCTGTGTTCCATTACACGAATGCTTATGAATATCACTTTTTTCAAAGAGTCAGCTTCTAACAAGGTCATGTTTTTCTTGACTAGTGGTTTTCAAAAGGGTGGTCTCTACGTTCATGGAGATTCACATTTACCAAACAGATGTGACATAATGTTTACCTTTTCGATAAGGTTATGATACTCTTATTTCCAATAAGTTATGGAATTTCCAATAGATATGGCCCTTGAGGAAAACAAGTTTGAAACCCTGAGCTAGAAGACAAGAAGGGGGCTGGGTTGCTTTCCATCTTTCCCAAGATGAATATGCATATGTGCAATAAGCCAACATCCTCCACCACACATAAAGGTAGCAAGCTGTCTGGGTTAAAATAATTTATTTTGTATAATGAATGAGTTTGTCCATTTTATTTGGAATCCATTCAAGGTCCAGCTTCCATTTCCTTTACTTTCCAGCTAAAGCCATGACCTCACCCAGATTTGGAGTCAGATGTAGCCTCTCTTAACCCTTAGTCTGATCATAATGGTGTTCATGTGAAGCTCCTTTGCCTCAGCATCAGACAATCACCCGAGGATCCACATGACAGTTACATTCACATGTTCAATGCTTGCGTGAATTACACGTGGCAGGAGAGCAGGAGGAAACAAAGTACATGAGGCTAGAGGTACCTCAGAGACATGTGGCTTCAAAAAGCCTCTGAGCTGGCTATTTGGCCAGACTATGCATCTTCTGACAAGAACCCAAGAAGGACTGCATGTCACAAGTGAAGTCTAATCATATTTGGCAGTCTTGGTGGAATCACACAGACCTGAAACGGATCAGCCTTATTAATAAGTGACATAGTTATGCATTATATGCAGTTAGAGAAAGCTACTGGATAACTCTATCACTGTAGCTTCCTCCATTTCTTCTAACCAAGCTTACATAATGATTTGCAACATGATCCAAGCACAATGAGCTCTACATAGAACAGCTCTTATTCACATGTCACACTCCTACGATTTTCTTAGGGACTCTTGCCCTATTTTTACACATTTCAGTTATACTAGACTATGAACCCCATCATATATAGTCAGCAGGATGTGCACTGGGCATGATTTGTGGAGGAAACAGTCAGTGATGTACTAGGACTCTGGTAGACCAGAGTTTGAACCTCTGCTCAGATATGAAATTCCACTGGATGACTGTGAGCAAGACACACTTTTGTAGCCTAAGAAGAAGCAAATGGCAAACATCCTCTGAACAGATCTTGCCGGGAAAACTCGCAGTGGATTAAACTGTTGAGCTGCTGAACTTGCTGATTGAAAGGTCAGCATTTGAGTCCAGGGAGCGGTGTGAGCTCCTGCTGTTAACTCCAGTTTCTGCCAACCTAACAGTTCAAAAACATGCTAATGTGAGTAGATCAATAGGTACCACTCCAGTAGGAAGGTAACAGTACTGCATGCAGTCATGCTGGTCACATGATCTTGGAGACATCTATGGACAACACTGGCTCTTCAGCTTAGAAATGGAGATGAGCACCACCTCCCAGAGTTGAACACGAGTAGACTTAATGTCAGGGTAAACCTTTACCTTTACCTTTACCTTCGAGTTGTTGAATTACAGAATTTCTAACTTGAGGCCACAAAGCAACAACAACAATAGCACCCAGGACATTGTAAAGAAAGAGAGCCAGCATAGTGACAGTGAGAAACCTCTGAAACCCATGACAGTTTTGCCTGAAGGTCACCATAAATGACTTGAGGGCAGGCATCAACAACGTCCCTTCTTCTAACATCTGATTATCTGTGGGTGCTTGACCCTAATAACTCATTCCATTGCTTCTTGCTGAGCCAAAGGATTTGGTAAAATGAAACAACCCAACAATACAGCATTTTGGAAACATAGATCTGACCCCTGCCATTAACATTCTTTTGCCTTCAGCACTTGTAGGACAAATGGCAAGAGGCGGGGGCAAAGTTTCATTTCTCTACAGTGATGCAGCATTGCCTTCAGAAGTTATGCATTGACAATATCCTTGGATTCAAAGTCCTGTCCTGATCATGCCAACTGGAAGCACAATCATCAAGGAGAGAAGGAGCTGCAGAAAGCAAGTGCTGCAATCTTCAGAGACTCTGTTTGTTCAATCCCTTCAGAGAGAAGAGCTCCTTATTCCTGGAAAGACAGGTTGTGTTCCCTTTCCCCTGGCTCTGGCTGTGTGGCTCAAGCATTCTGATCTCAGGACTGGCAAAAACAGCTGGCTCCCTGCAGATGGATTTCATTGCAGGAGCCATTGGAGGTAAATGAATAAATAAATTTGTGACCCAGCAGCTTCTTGATGAAGAGAGACAACTGTTATTTTGTGCTATTTCCTTTCAGGCACACCCTACTACCAAAAATGGGTATTCCTTAAGTGAAATATAATTTGGGACAGGGGGTGCATCTTCTATGCTGTACAATCATTGCAATTTGTCACCCCTTTAATTGCCACAGCTCAATGCTCTGGAATCATGAGAGTTGTATTGTGGGGATACACAAGCACTCTTTGGCAGATAAGATTAAAAAAGTTGTGAAATTACAAGTCCCAGGATTCCAGAGCATTGAGCAATAAAAGTGGTATAAAACTGCATTAATTCTACAGTGCAAATACACTTGAAAACAGTTTTTTGTGTGTGTCAGGAGCAAACTGAGAAACTGCAAGTCACTTCTGGTGTGAGAGAATTGGTTGTTTGCAAGGATATTGCCCAGGGGATGCCTGATGTTTGATGTTTTACCATTCTTGTGGAAGGCTTCTCTCATGTCCCTGCATGGGGAGCTGGAGCTGACAGAGGGAGCTCATCTGCTCTCCCCAGATTTAAACCATCAACCTGTCAGTCGGTAGTCCTGCCCACACAAGGGTTTAACCCATTGAGCCACCAAGTATGTACAGAAATAATCATTCTCTAATTTGTTAACTATTTTATTTACACATAATTGTATTCCTCAGTTCCTGGCATCTTGAGGTAGCAGCAAAGCCTCATTGCAAAAAGTGAGAGAAATGCAATGGCAAACCCTCCCTGAACAAACCTTGCCAAGAAAACCCTGTGATCGGTTTGCTGTGGGGCAGTAGTGTTAAAATTTTGGCGCTCCAGGTGTTTTGGACTTCAGCTCCTTGAATTCCTGCTACTGGGCAAACTAGCTAGAGCTTCTGTGAGTTGGAAGCCCAAACATTTGGAGGGCCACAAGCTTGATAAATCTGCCGTAGGGTTATCATAGGGCAGAAATAACTTGAAGGCATACAACAACAACAACAACAACAACAACAACAACAACAACAACATTGCTGTTCTGTTGCAACATTGTAGGGCAACAAGGCTATGGCCCCAGGTACACTGCTTTATAATACAGTGTACCTTGTAAAACTCCACCCTATATCTTACAGTCAGGATAATAAACAAGTGCTGTGTAAACCTCTGATGGATCAGTCTTGACTTCTGTGGTACAGATAGACCATTTCATAATAGATTATCATGCCATGCTGTAGCAGTGGAAATCAAACAAGGATTCCCGATTGTCGGAATGAGTTCATTTTGGAATTATCCCAAGGATACAATTGATCACAAACAGAATGCAAGCTGCATCGCTCATTATGTCTTGGCATTCTTCTCCCTTACCCAATGGAGGATCTACATATGACACAAAAGCAAATGACACCATAGAGTTCCACTTGGGGCATGTCTCAAATTGTATTGTTTTCCTTTACAAAAGACAGCAATAATTTAATCAGTGCAGGTGTATCTATACATGTTTCATGCCTTGAAGGGGAAAAAAAAGAAAGCTCAGATTGAGCATAGGTATTTAATAGCTACACATCTACATTAAGCACTTTATTTATTTATCGTGTCATCAGCAACCATACCATTGTGTTACAATTCTAACAGAACAAAACAAACACACAGATTAAAAAGAAAAAAAGAAAAGCACTTGGAAAGAGTAAATAAGATATGTGAACTGGGGGTTTATATTAGATGTTATAGTTGAATTTATGTTTGGGATTACTCAGTGCTAGGTTGCAGCTTCATCATGAACTAGGTTTCTAAGTGTATGCAATACAAATGTGCATTCAACAAATGCTCACTGCTGAGATTCATTCTGGCTTGTTCCAGTGAAGTCTGGCTCTGGTATAAATAATTTGGCAAGAGGCCAGACCCTCATCTAGTTACTTGTAAGATTGCACAAGACAAAGGTATTCTGTGGCTACAATTACGACAAACTTACGAGAGAAATGTATGTGCTGTCATCATTACTAGAGAAGGTTAGATGAATGTGGCAGGTGCTGATAGTGGAGAATGCTGCAAACTCACCTGTGCCAGATCTTCTCAGTCTTCTGGCAGTTGCTCTTAGCTAAGTGTTCCAGGTTCCTCTGTCTCTCCATTCAGAAATTGCAAGTTTAGACTTGGTTGACTCAATGATAAAATGATAGACATGGTGAAAAACCACAAGGTGCTATGCTCCTGGGGCTATTCCATTCAGAACATAGGACTCCCTGGAACATTAAAATGCCCTGCACATAGATAGAGCTCAGAGAAAGTATTTATTATTATTATTATTTGGGAAATTAACTTCCAGAATATCCCAGCCAGCACAGTTGGGGGATCAGGAAAGTTGGAATCCCCAAGGGTGATATTTCCAAATTCTGCACAGAAAGTGAGCAAGTGAGGGAGAAGGCTAAAATTAGTACCTTATGTCATAAACTGAAGCTGATCCAAGGGAAATATATGTAGCCTTCAAGACCCTGTGAGGATTAGAGTATTTGCTGACATTGCATTCGTACTTTAAAGCTTTCACAATTTGGCACCCTCCAGAAGGTAACTCTCATTGCCCTGCAGAAATGGAATGGCTATGGCCTGCTGTCTGGGGAGAATGGCATTTGTAATCAAACACATCCAATCCATTGGCAATACTTCTTAGTGGATGCTGGTATAAACAGTAGGAATTCATCTAAAAGGCGATGCAAGTTCTTCCTATGCAAAGATAATACTATTTGGAGCTGTATAATTCTTGGTAGCAGATCTCTCTCTATCATTGGATTGTTACTACTGCACAGGATTCTAGCTGGGGCATTTCTCTGCCATGTCTTGGCAAGCATATCTCCGATGTTTAATATGTAAAATACACACAGAGGGGGAAAAAGAACAGACCAACACTGAGAGCCTGGAGAAGCTGGAGAAATAAGCTTATGGAAGCTTGTAGTGGTGATGCTGAAAGTAAAGAAAACATGGCAGGTGTGCCGAGAGCAATTCTGAGTCACCCAAGGGCTGAGAAAAGCGGTATATAAATGAAATAAATAAATAAATAAATACCTCAGAATCATAGAGTTGGAAGAGACTTTGTGGGCCATCCAGTCCAACCCCCTGACAAGAAGCAGGAAAACCACATTCAAAGCACCCCAACAGATGGCCATTCAGCCTCTGTTTAAAAGCCTCCAAAGAAGAAGCCTCCACCACACTCCAGGGCAGAGAGTTCCACTGCCGAACAGCTCTCACAGTTAGGAAGTTCTTCCTAATGTTCAGGTTGAATCTCGTTTCATGTAGTTTGAAGCCATTGTTCCGCATCCTAGTCTCCAGGGCAGCAGAAAACAAGCTTGCTCCCTCCTCCCTCTGACTTTCCCTCACATCTTGATACATGGCCCTCATCATGTCTCCTCTCAGCCTTCTCTTCTGCAGGCTAAACATGCCCAGCTCTTTAAGACTTCTTCTCCAAACCCTTGATCATTTTCGTCGTCTTCCTCTGGACACATTCCAGCTTGTCAACATCTCCCTTCAATTGCTGCAACTTCACAAAGTTGATTCCATAGAATTCCTCTCTTTGCTACATTTATATCCTTTTGTAATCCAAGGAGCTCATTGTGGCATATATGACCCTGTTCTGCACTTTAAACTTAGCAGCAAACCTGTATTATGAATCTCATAGTTGAGTAGTGATTTGAACTAGCACGTTAGAGCTTCTTTCCACAACTGTGATCCACATGGGTGGATCCAAATACCTCACTTTACCATTTCAGAATTGAGGCATTCTGAGCTTGGATGCTTTCCCAATGTACAAATAAGTTACCAGTGTAATGGGTTGCAGTGACCATTGTGAATTGGCAACTATGATAACAAAGGAGTTCTTTTATGAATCAGCTGTGGCTTTGCAACCTTGGAACTTGATCTGGGTATCTTTTTCCCTAGAGAAAATGTCATAGTGAATGCCAGCAGAGATAGATGTTAATTTGAAAATGTTCAGGAAGGCAATATTCTCCAGACATTTTTATGAAAATGTTCTTATTGTTATTTTTTTACTCTGTTCTTCAACCCTAAAAGGCTTTATAAACAACCATTTAAAAGTGACAACCCTTACATTGCACTTTCACCTCAATTGGGCTAACCTTTGTGTTGAAATATATAGGACTGAACAAAAAAATGAGCAAGTTTTCAAGAATTGTGGCAGATAAACCTTGAAAATATAACAGAAGTTCCAATATGATTACTGTATGCAACTAAAATGTACACTATATTGCTATTTTAATAAAAAATCATTTTGAGGACACATATTTAAGAATATAATGAATAACTCTGGAGATATAATCTCCTGGCTTCTATGGCCCACTATCATAGTATGAGACAAGGTTCTCTTGTTCTGTCATCTGTCAAGATTCAAACCCTGTTTTCCAGTTGTAGTCCAGCATTCAAACTGCTATGCCACACTGATTCCATTTACAGCATATTAGAATAATCCAACTAGGATGTAACCAAGGTATGCACTACCATTGCCAGCTCTGGCATTTCCAGGAATTGTGCAAATGCTTTTCTAGTCATTGCTGAAATCTCATCAAAAATAATAAACAACAGTGAATTGCAACTCCTGGAATGATTCCATCAGCATTGCCTCTGAAAAATCCTGCAAATCTCTTCGGAAGACAGGCGGACAAATATCAGCGTGCTGGAAGAAGCAAAGACCACCAGCACTAACCGATCCTAATTAACCTCTTCGCAAGTTTGCAAGTTTGCAACATAGGATAATGGTGAGGCTTATACTTATGAACTGCCATTGTCACAAGGCTAATAGTTAGAAAAAATATGAAGAGAGAGGAGAAAATAGAACCAGATAGAACAGAGTGGCTGAATTCATTAGACATATCATGTTGTGGGTATATGTGTTGTCTTACTTCTTGAGGTGGAAATTCAAGCTCCATCACAACTTGTTAGCATTCTCCTATCATCCCCTCCACCCATCTCCAGATACTCGCAGGTTCAATAATTTTGAGCTAAGCAAGCTTAAGATCATGATTCACAGATATTTCCTTGTTAACAGAAGAGACAGTCGATTCATTGGAATTGAAGAAGGCTTACAGTGTGGTGGTGTGTTTTTCCTTCTCCAGTTGCAGCAGTAGCTTTCAGCTTCCAAGCCATGAGACTATTTTAGGCTCAATAAACATCTGTGGGTTGCTATATCTGGCATGTGGAAATCCCTAGAGAATGTCAAAAGCTGTATCTTTGCTGTCACTGTCAATGCATTAAGAAAGGTCAGTTCATGTCCAGAAGAGCTCTGCTGATGAGATAGACTTGATGCATCTTGCATCTCTTTTTGTTGTTGTTGATTTGGCTTCTCATCAACTGAAGCACATGGGGACTAGGTGCTCTCATCACTCTTTCTAGTTATAAACTCAATGCCCCCATGTTGACAGGACAAGGCCACTAAGAAACAAGAGGGATGTGCCAGTAGCCTAGGGTGAAACCCAAGGAGGGTGGCTTGGTCAGGATGACCCCAGACCCTGAGATTTCAGGGACAAAACCTAAGAACCGAAGGGCAACACACCCGCTTGTGATATCATAGTATGGATCCTGGTGATTTTACAAAGTGCAGCTTCTTGCAATGTCTTTAAACACAGTCCCTTAAATATCAACCACAGTTGCTCAGATAATGCCAACAATTAAAAAATACTAAGCGATCGGATCACTGCAGTTGTTGTTATCTAGTTCTGTATCTCGTGGTGTCACCTCCATGGACTTGTTGCTTTACCAGACTGGTTCCTTGTGAATGCAATATTGGCTGCAAAGAAAGATTTCTTTGGGGTGTCTATTGCCATAGTGTATGCCCTTAAATAGAAAGAAAGATTTCTTTGCGGTGTCTATTGCCGTGTTTGATCTGACTCATCCCGGCTGGTACGCCGCATGTACTCTAGCCCCCCCCCCCTTCATTCACTTAATTGCTGCCTCAGTTAACCAAGGAGATGGTTTAGCTCTGCTACTTGAGAGGAGATGCTCCAGAGTGATCGTGTCTACTGCCCTAATCATCTTCCTATTCCAGGGAGTGACCAGGGCATCAACAGGGTCACCTACCGAGGTGGCTAGAGTGCGTGCGACATACCAGCTAGGACGAGTCAGATCAAAGACAGCAATGTTTCTATTTAAGGGCATATGCCGTGGCAATACATGCTGCAAATAAATATTTCTTTGCGGCTAATATTGTGTCCTCAAGGAACCAGTCTGGTAAAGTAAGATACAACACTAGGTAACACCAACTGTACTGATGCCATCGTATGGTATTTTTTTACTTGACTGCATTCTCTGAACAACTGTGGTTGATACTTAAGGGATTGTGTTTAAGGGAACCAAAGTTATTTTCAGTGGGTTGTTGTAAGTTTTTTGGACTGTACAGCCATGTTCCAGAAGCATTCTCTCCTGACGTTTTGCTTGCATCTATGGCCGGCATCCTCAGAGGTTGTAAGGACCTCACAATCATTGAGGATGTCTGCCATAGATGCAGGTGAAATGTCAGGAGAGAATGCTTCTGGAACATGGCCATACAGCCTGGAAAACGTACAACAACCCAGTGATTTTGGCAATGAAAGCCTTTGACAGTACAAAGTTCTTTTCACTTTGGTAAGGCATATGTCTACTTATATTATAGTTTGTGTCCTGAAACCTATTGGGCAGTTATGAATGTGTAACCACCATAGTTTTGTAGTTACACTGTCAATCCTGTCTCCATTTACTGGGAAGGGAGGAGACAGGAAGAGAATCATGCCTTTCCCTATAAAATACAAGAGCAAACTCCTGCAACATCTCCTAAGTTGTTTGATTTTCCTCATTAATATATTTTGCCATCTGGACCATTCACTGATGTTGCTCGGACAAATGTGTCCATGTTTTCACCTGTGAGGTAGGCTGAGAGAAAATCCCTTGTCAAACCTGAGTTCTTAAAACTCAGGTTAGCATACATGAAGATATGTGGTTTCCAGAAAGTAGCTAGAACCTGAATCAGTTGTTGAATGGTGAGTCAATACATAAGTAAATCCCATCGATGCAATGAGTTTACCCCAATTGGGAATAACAAGCCATTGTTTTCTCAGATAATCCTTTTCATGATGTTTGCGTGAACATCCTAGTTTCAGTTGTATAGCTACAAGCTGAGTAAACAATAAGCTTAATACACTCATTCTTCAGAATCTGGCTACACCAGTTTTTCTGTTAAATGAATATAAACATACACAACTTGCATTATGTTTTTTGAATCTTCAGATTTGGGTGGTTGCATTCTGTAGAGTGTGTACTGGGGTACAGTATTGTATTCTTAACTCTATGGATAACAAGCAGTTTCTACCAAAACACATGTTTCAGAGCAATAGATTGGGAAATGGGAAGAATGGATAGAACTTTTTTTTTACAAGTTTTGATCTGCTAACTTCAAGCTTCCCTTTTCCCTGTGATCTCCAAAATCCTTTGCCAAAGTTCTTAAAACAAAGTTCTTAAGACTAATTTAACATGTCCAAAACAATGATCTCTTTTAGGCGGAGTTAGTGCTGCAGTTGGTTATCCTCTGGACACCATAAAGGTATTGATATTTTATTTGTTTATATGAGAACAGGCCTATCTTTGACATAGCAAGGCAATGCAAATACTAGAAAGTAAGATTTTATTTTATTTTATTTACACATAGTAACAGAAATAAAAATAAAGGCAAAGAACAAGTTGTGATTTGTTTTTTAAAAATGACAAAACCAAAACCAAATTGATAAAATAGTGCTACACTTAGTAAGAGAGAAAATGTAATTAGAATCAGGAATCATTACTATTTTTATTATATTGTATAATTAGCAGACCCACCATGTCATTTTATGTTGCCCTCCAGATGCAGGACTACAACTCCTGTATTCCTCATCATTAGACATCATGACTAGAGCTGATGGGAGTTGTGATACACCTGGAAGGCTGGAGTTTGTCCTGTTTAGTTAGGAGAACTGGGTTTGAGTTTAGTTACCAGGTTTGTGGTAAACGGTCTTTAACTGTTTTCCAACCTCAGAGCCACAAATACTGTTAGTTTGCAATCCACATGGTGGATAATTAAATGGTGGCTAATCAAAAGTGATGGGAGTTGTCATTCAATAACATCTATGGACCCAGAGCCCCCAGTGGTGCAATGGGTTAAACCCTTGTGCTGGCAGGACTGAAGACTGACAGGTTGGAAGTTCGAATCCAGGGAGTTCATAGATGAGCTCCCTCTGTCAGCTCTAGCTCCCCATGTGGGGACATGAGAGAAGCCTGCCACAAGGATGGTAAAACATCAAAATATCTGAGCATCCCCTGGGCAACGTCCTTACAGATGGCCAATTCTCCCACACCAAACATGACTTGCAGCTTCTCAAGTTGCTCCTGACACACACACAAATGCACACACACAATATCTAGGGACCCAAACTGGGTAAAAACTAAAGACCATAGACCCCTATGTAAAAAAAAATAGTTTTCCCTCTGTATCCATAGGTTCTCAGTCCATGGATTCAACAGTCCTTTGAAGGCCACCATAAAGCTGATGTGGCCCTTGATAAACATGAGTTTGACATCCCTGGATTAGAGAAACACAGACTTTTGTTGTCAGGTTGCAGTCAAGATCATGCTGTGTGCAATATAATAAAGCTTGATCTGGGATCTAGCTGATTCTATTGCTCCTTTCCATCAAATGCCAGGGATGCCGTTCCAGTCCTGAACTGATGTCTGTCAACAGCAATGGACTGGATGAGGGTGAACAGATTGAAATTAAATCTTGACAAGACAGAGGAGCTCCTGGTCTGAGAGCGGATTATTTTCTTAACTTTGCATAATTAATGTTTATGCTGGAATAAGATCCAAATAGAGCTATGATTTTTAAATTCTACTGGATTCAAAAAATATAAAATTTTGTCATCATATGTTCATGGCCATTAGTAATCAAACCTACAATTTTAGTGGGTTGTTGTAGGTTTTTTCAGGCTATATAGCCATTTTCTAGAGGCATTCTCTCTTGACGTTTCGCCTGCATCTATGGCAAGCATCCTCAGAGGTAGTGAGATCTGTTGGAATCCTACAATTTTAGGATGTGCTTCAAATAGCCATAAACTAATACATTAGACGGGATATCCATGTTATGTGCCTCTGCGTAAATTAAATAATGCAGAATCAATTCCATTGTTTTTTATTTGATTCATAGCATTTGTGTGCAGTTCTATTAGAGAAATACAATGATCATCATTATATTTCTAAATAACCAAATAAATTGGTTACTCCATCATATCAACTGTATCAACTCTTAATACATCTAGTGACATCAATGCTATTTTGGATTTGGATTCTGAATCATAATCATATTGCGAGCTCTTCTGAAGCCTCCCTTTTGGGCATAATCCCAATTTGATCCATTGAGATGCATTTGGTAATGAAATTATTTAGTCTTTGTGCCAAGATTGCTATTACAAGTTTAGTGTCTTGATTAAATAATGCTATTAAACAATATATAAGAAAAATGCTAATATATTGGAAGCTCTTTTTTGGTCAGGATGCATAATGGATTGGTTGTCTCAACAGGTGAGGATTCAGACTCAGGCAGGCTACCGTGGAGTATTGCACTGCATCTTGGACACATACAGAACCGAAAGCGTGAGTAATATGATAAAATCCTGTGACCTACCCAATATACAAGCCAGTTCTTTACAAGACGCCAGGCACGTGTGATGTGAATATCAGGAGAACCGATATGTAACACTAGGTATGTTTGCCTCCTGCATAATGCCATCGTTCTGCTCATGTGGAGAGCAATGTTTTGAAGGGGGAAAACTCTTTTGTGTGTGGGGATCCTCACATGATCCCATGAATGTTGGATAGTCAGCATTTCCAACAGTGTGAAAAACCTCTGACAGTCTGTCCTTTAGAAAGTCTCCAGATTTCCATGTATTACTATTGTTATTGTCTTTGTTTTTTATATGTATGTTTATGTTTATTATTATGTATAGACAATGATGGAAATAATGACAAAGATGCTTAATATTCTTCCTTCCCTGCAGTTTTTTTTGTATCCGGGATCAATAATTCCTGGTAGAGTTTGAACGTTTACTTATTTATTTACTATTTACAACATTTCTACCCTGCCCTTCTCAATCCCCGAGGGAGGACTCAGAGCAGCTCTAATAGTGGCAACAATTTGATGCCGCAATATCACAATATAACACAATATAAAACCATAAGTACATAATAGATTAAAACAATAACATTAATTATACAGTCATATAGACGTTTCCATTAACATAACAATCATCATATGGTCCAGTTCAATGTCCAAAGTGCCGTTGTGCCTGCTAGCCAAAAGCCTGGTTCCAAAACCACAATTTCAATTTTTTCCTAAAGGAAAGGAGGGAGGACATCGATCTAATCTTGCTGGGCAGCGAATTCCACAAGTGGGGGATCACCACCGAAAAGGCCCTGTCCCTCGTCCCCACCAGACGCGTTTGCGAGGCCTATGGGACCGAGAACTGGGCCTCCTCGGTGGATCTTAAACTATGAGGCAGAACATAGAGGGAGATATGTTTGGACAAGTAAGCTGGGCCGGAGTCGTATAGGGCTTGTGAATATGAATATCAATACAAACTGGGCTACAGTCAATTAAACTTAAACTTAATTTGTTTTTCTTCTGCTTTGTGCCCTGCTGTTTTGTCCCCATCTCCCTCAAGACAATTCTCCATACATTCTTTGGTCTTAGGAGCACAGGAGCATGTGAAAGTAAAAAAAACAAAAAAACAAAACAAAAAAACACACTCACACACAACTAAACTGAATGCTATTTTTTAAAACCTGACAGAACACCTTTCTAGGAGTCCGTAGGCCCTCCAGCATGACTCTATATTCAGTTTCTGCTGGAGGATCTAGAGAGTCAATGCGAGAACATTTGACTAAAATCTGTTATTAAAAAATCTGCACTGTACATCTATAGTGATGTACTTCTAGCACATACTGTTTTGCTAGTACAGGTTGAGTATCACATATCTGAAATGCTTGGGACCAGAAGTGCTTTAGATTTTGGATTTTGGGGAATTTTGGAATACCTATGTTTGCATACATATTGAATGAGATGTTCTGGAGGTGGGTCTAAATACAAAATTCATTTATGTTTCATACACACCTTATACAGCTAGCCTGGGGGTAATTTTATACAATATTTTAAATACTTTCGTACATGAAGCAAAGTTTGTGTATATTGTGCCACCATAAAGCAAAAGTGTCAGTATTTCAGCCACCCATGTGGATGAGTTTGGATTTCAGAGCATTTCGGGGTTCAGAATTCCAGATAAGGATGCTCAAACTGTATTTGATACCTTTCAGCAATGCTGTTTATTTCCCTGTGTTTTCATGTTCTGTGAATTCAATATTGATAGTAGCAGATATAACTAGTCTTCTTCAAGCTCTCTATATATGTATTGGACTACAAATCACACATTCCGGACAGTATGACCAGGATCTGTCTGTGTGGGAATTATGCAAGGTATAGTCCAACACCTCTAAAAGTTGCTTTTTAGGAAAAGACCAGAGTTTTTAGATTTGCTGTTTTAGTATTCAGCAGGCAAAACTGACAGGCGAGTTATGATTTTGATCTCTCTAATCTTATAATCATTAATATATTCATTATGGAAACTAGAAGAAATGTACTCATTTCTGCTGCTCTGTAATCATGGGTGAGGAAGACAGGTGTTTCCAGTAGTTTCAAACTGTGAATCTCATCGTCTTTTACCACTAGACCTGATGGGAAATACAGCCCAAAATACCAAACAAGTGAGCAACTTCTATCCCTCCAGACATTTTATTGTATTTCCCACCAGGTCTAGCTAGCACTGATGAGAGATTATGGATTCACAGTCTAAAAACATCTGGTAGGACACGAGTTGCCCACTTCTGTTCTATATTGGAGAGGTTTGTGTCATTAACATAGTATTAATGGCAATTACTTCTCATTCTGTTTTTTAAAAGGCATTTTCTTTATTTTTCTGTGCATATCAGGTGCTAGGTTTCTACCGCGGTGTGTCAATGACAGTTGTAATGGCATCATTAATTTCATCTTTTTCATTTGGCATCTACAAAAACTTCCTTTATAACATCTGCAGATTGCGATATGGTTCTGCAAATAGCCAGCCATCAAAGCTGGATATATCTTTTGCTGGAGCTGCTACTGGTGCTATTCGGGTAGGTTAAAAGTAAAAATAAAGAATGGATTAAAAAACTTAAAAGACAAAATGTTTATTTTTAATATCCTGTTGACACAAAGCTACAGTTTATAATTAATATTATTTATTTTACATTTCTTATCTCAAGTATACAGTTGCAAAGGCAACCTGTTGCTCTTCAGGTATTTTGGACTACAGGTCTCAGAAGCATTCATTGTTGGCCACACTGGCTGAGATTTATGGAAATATATTTTGGGATTTGTAGATGATACAACTCCGTTTCTTCCTCTGCTTAGGCAGATTATAAGATAGTTGGCTACAAGAGTTAATAATACACTTTATTTATATCCCACTGTAGCGAAATTGCTACTCTATGTTAAAATTTTGGTGTATAGCTCTATGTTTACATATGACAGATAGGGAAGAATAGGCACAGACAGGATAGCAACAGCAGAGATAGGATTCATTTGCATATGAGAAGCCGATTGGTCATATGCAGATTAGTGTAGGCCCAGGATTTGAAAAGGCTGCTAGGCCAAAATGACAGTTGGGGAGAGCAGAGCTGAACATTCCAAAGGGGCGAAGCCAAGGTTTTGAAAGAGACAGTTAGAGTGAGAGAGTTTGAAAATGACAGTTAGGAACCTGTGTGTGAAAAGGATAGTTGGTTTTTTTGAGTGCCTGTTAGAAATAAGCAGTTATGAAGATGTGTTAAAGACTTCTGATATAGAGAAGCAGTTAGTTAAATAGAGCTCGAGTTTTAAGGAACATAAGGAAAGCCAGTGTTGTTTTAGTCAGAATATAATTCAGCCAAGAGTGTGTAAAGCAAGTAACATGTTTGTGAATGTGAAACATTGAAAGTCTATTCAGAAAAATAAACCAAGTAAATGATACTGACTGTAAGCCTCAAGATTACAACAAAACACAAATGTAACCACGAGCGTTGGAGACAGAAGTTATAAATAAACTGTGTTACTTCGTTATACACAAGAGTATCTCGTTGCCTGTGAATAAAAGTACAAAGGTTTAACAGCATGCAGAAAGTCCCAGTCAATATAAAAGAAGAAACTGAATCAGTATAAGAGCAAAGAGGTTTTTAATAAGGAAATAGTCTCTCTCCCTCGCCTCACCCACCCTTCTCTGCTAGGGGACTCAGAGCGCATTACAGTATTTACATACATAGGCAAAGATTCAATGCCTTTACAGACATATACAATGAGATACACAAACAAAGGCAGAGGCTTCTCCTTTCATTTCTGGCTTCTGGAGGCGGTGCTCATCTCTGGATTTTGGGAGGTGCTTTCCTCCGTTTTTCAAGCCAAAGAGCCTGTGTGGTCATCTCCTGATTGTGTGGCCAGCAAGATTGCTTGGAATGTCTCTTTGCCTTTTCTGCTTGAAGTGGTACCTATTTATCTACTCACATTTTGTTTTTGAACTGAGGAACTGGAGCTGACAGATGGGAGCTCACCCTGTCTCATGGGTCAAATTGCCAACCTTCAGGTCAGCAGTTCAGCCAACCTTCAGGTCAGCAGTTCAGCAACACAAGGGTTTAACCCATTGCACCGCTGCAGCTCCTCCAAGTTCTTTCTTTACTCTGCAAAGTGCCATATAGTTGAGAGTGCATGATTAACGCATAAATCACAATGAAAGAAAAGACTTTTTTTTAGAAATTTGTAAAACTGTAACAAAGAAAAAGTTAACAGGACTTATCAAATGTCTTCCAAAAGAGATAAGTTGTGTAAAGTTGATAGTGGAGTAGAACTTCTGACATAGATTACTACTAATTTTCTCATGCCCTTGTTAATTGAGATTTTTTTGAAAGTTTTGGAAATGTTTTTATGGAAATAAGCTTTGGTTTACAGACTTTGAATGCTTTCCATGGAACACGAGCAAGATTTGCAGCTTGGAAAGCTGTTGAACTGTGGCCCCATCTACAGTGCCATATAATGCAGTTTCAGCATGTAGATTAACTGCATTGAACTGGATTATATGAGTCTACACTGCCATATAATGCAATTCAATGCAGTTAAATTGCATTCTGGGGTCTGGGTCAAATGGAGATAAGATGTGTTATGGTGCAAATAGCAGTGCTGTGAATGCCTGGCAAATGATCAAGTGGGATGGATGAGTTGAAGGGTCACAAATTCAGGAACCTGGCCTTCTTGGAAATAATGTCCAGGTATTTTGGAATATCAAAATAGCCCCACTCAAAACTACCCATTCTCCATTCTGTCCTGCAGGTTCTCCTGATAGCACCTGCTGAAATAGCCAAAGTAAGATTACAGATCCAAAAAGACCCGTTCCCCTCAACTGCATCACCCCATCTCCTTGCTACTAAGCCTAAGTACCAAGGTGCTATGCATTGCTTGAGGACAATTGTGAAGGAAGAAGGTCTTCGGGGTCTATACAGGGGGTCTTTGGCTCTACTATACAGAGACTGCCATTCGTCTGCAATGTATTTCCTTACTTATTCTGTCCTGTGTGACTGGCTTACTCCAGCTGGCCAAGGCAAACCAGGTATGTATAAAAATAGTTCTTCCACAAGCATCAAAATCTGGCCTTTGCTGTCTCTTTCATGACATGCTGACATGTCTTCCCTTCTATATCTGAGCCACCATATTCTTGGGTATGGGTTTGGTATACACCCACACACGCATGCATGTATGGTTATAAAGGTGGAACAGTTTGGAGGATATGATGACAGAGTGACTTGAGGTCTCTAATTGAAAAGTTAATATAAATTGAAGCCAGTTTAATTAACAACAACCTCTTGTTTGGTGGTGATAATTCTGATCCAATGAGGAAATGGTTTCTAGTTTCATGCTGTGTAACCCGAAGGAAACTATATTTCACAAAACCACATAGCTGAGTTTTTAATGTTAATTATTTTCTATAATTCTTTCAAGGCATTATTATTTTTTCATGTTAAGAGTGACCTGAGAAACTACAACACGGGAGCTCACTCTGCACCTCATATTCGAACGTTTGACCTTTCGATCAGCAGTCCTAACGGCACAAGGGTTTAACCTATTGCGCCACCTACTATATCCTCATTGCCTTAGGATGTACTAAATAACATACTTAATGAAGGTATTAATTAAGTATGGGTTGTTGTACGTTTTTTGGCTGTATGGCCACATTCCAGAAGCATTCTCTCCTGACGTTTTACCTGCATCTATGGCAGGCATCCTCAGAGGTTGTGAGGTCCTCAGAACCTCTGAGGATGCCTGCCATAGATGGAGGTGAAATGTCAGGAGAGAAGGCTTCTGGAACGTGGCCATACAGTCCAAAAAACTTACAACCCAGTGATTATGGCCAAGAAAGCCTTCAACAATTAATTAAGTATATGATTTACTATATTCATTTGTAGTCCACAAACTTTTAAAGTGATTTTATGCTAAAATACAGAAGTTCTTTTCACTGAACATACAAGTAAGGTACATCTATAATTATGTCAGGAGGATCTGAATGAAATCCAGTGGGTAATCCCCTGAATATAATGGATTCACTGAATTATCAACACATAGATAAATCCCATGGATCCAGTTTACTTTAGTGAGGAGTAGAACTTTGATCAATGTGTATTTTTCAGTGACGGAGCAAAAACATTTCTCCCATCTTTCCTTTGCTCTGGATCTGAAAAGCGAAAAACCTGCCTTGAAAAACCAGAAATGCTGCCTTTCCTGAGGAATCAAACTGCCTAAGGGGAATTCTTGTTTTTACAAGCATTGTGTTTGAAAGACAGATAAAGAGATATTTCTTTAGCATAACAATGTTTCTCCGGAACTAATTAATTTTGAAGACAGCTTTAAACTGGAGAACTATAACCAAAACCCAAATCCACCCAAAATAAATCATTTGAATTTGAATTGTTGACTTCCATTCAGCTATGGATTTCATAGGTCTCCATTAGCTGGGACTAGGAACTGGATTTAGGCCAACATCAAAAAGCTATGTCAAATTCTTTTTGTGTGCAGAATCAAAGTAAAGGAGAGTGTAAACTACATTGTAATTGTGCTGACAGCATACCCTCCAGCTATCCTAATTTGACAAGGGCATTCCTGATTAATCCTCTGTTGTTCCACTTTTCAGCTGCTTTTGAAATGTCCCAAGTTCTGCTCCTACTTTCATTCTTTGTGCTCAGTTTACTTCACTTGCTGCAAACTAAAGTCAAAATGCCAAAGTAATGGAAATCTGCACTCAATTAACTCAGCAAGAGGAGTAGAGTAGAGAACAACATTTAAAGTGTCTTCATCCAGAAGGTGGGACCTGTTTAGAAAACTTTGTCTGCTGAAAGTAGATATCATAAGTTGTCAGGCATGGACTGCAAGCATTAGCCCACAAATTTATTTATTAGTTGCAATTACACTCTACTTTTCCTCACAAGTAAGTCATGCTGTTGTAAAGGGGCTCCCTTCTTTTGGAAAATGGAAATCTCCAGAAACCTTTGGAGATTTTATGATCTTTGGAAAGGCATGACTTTGTTAAGTCACAACCTTTTGAAAAAGTATGCCATAACCTCTTGGTAAAAGCATGACCTGGTAGAGTTATAAATTTTTGGGAAAATGGTAGCACTCGTATACACACACACACAGAGCAGTTTCAGAAGTGTTCCTTATAGCTTCCCAAAAACATCTACTCTCAAACTATATTTGCCTTTAAATCATACTCTCAAGAGACAAAAAATAAGCAGACTTCTTTAAATGTAACATAGTTGGTTCACTTACAGACTTCATGTATTCAGCAATTAGGTACTTTGCTTATCTATTCAGTTACAATCAGATTTAAAGTAGTTTCTCTGTGTAGGTAACACAGGGTATTTTCTCAGAATCAATAGTCCATAGTCCAAAGCATCTCTCTGTTCTGAGAGTCTAATAGAGTCTCTGTAGTCTGTTTCAACTAACTTCTAAACTGTCTTGTTTCTACTGAAGTCTCTAAGTATAACTGCTCCTGCAGTCTTCTAAAGGCATACTTCTCTACTGAACTGTTCTAAACTGGAGTCTGAGTCCTGAACAAGCCCAGTTCTGATCACAAGGTCTACAGCCCTTCCCACAACAAAGAGTTAAGATAAAATTGCAAACCAATACACACATATACAATACAAGAAGCATTCTGAATTATATACATAATAAATAACTGGTGGAGGCTTGAGAAGATTGCCATTTCCAACATTTCCCAATTTTTTCCGCTATAGCTAGATAGCGGAAAAATTGAGACTTTGAGTGGTCCACAACTGAGATTATGACTTAATAATAATAATAATAATAATAATATACTTATTATACTTATATAACCTGACTCAAAGTGGCTAACAACACTAAAACAACACTAAAAACAACACAATACACAATTTTAAATCTAAAAAACAAATCAACACTAAAATAGGATTAAACATGGAAACTGTTAAAAAAATAATACAATAGAGTCTTGCTTATCCAGCCTTTGCCCATCCAATGTTCTGTATTATTCAATGCAGTCTGCCTCCCACCCGGGTGCACAGCTGTTTGAATACAATGCGATGTTTTGGTGCTAAATTCATAAATACAGTAATTACTACATAATGTTACTGTTATTGAACTACTTTTTCTGTTGATTTGTTGTAAAACATGTCGTTTTGGTGCTTCATATATAAAAATATAATTTGAGATTTTATAGGCTTTTCCTTAATCCCTCATTATCCAACATTTTCACTTATCCAACATTCTGCCTGCCTGTTTATGTTGGATAAGCAAGACTCTACTGTAGTTAGCACCATAAAAAACCTATTAACATTCACAAAACCCTACACAACAGCCTGGCTTGTTCTTAAAACCTTTCTTCTTTAAATGCCTGCTTGAATAAAAACATTTTAGCCTGCTGCCAAAAGGACATCAGGAATGGGGTCCTTCTCGTCTCCCTGGACACATTTGTTTAGACTCCCCAGTTGCCTGTGCCTTAATCATGAAAAAGCAATATGACCTGGTAGGGACCATGGCAATCATAGGAGATAGCACAGAAATTGTAAAAAATATTTTTCAACATTATACTTCCAAGAATTCCCAGCCAGCAGACCTGATAGACAAGAGCAATTGTAGAAAGCTCTTCTTCCGTTGGGAAGCATGGGATAAAATTATGTAATAATATTTGGCACCGATTATAAATGTTGAGTAATGTATTCAGAGAGCCTATTGCAAAATTCTGTTTGAGCTCTTGTGAAACTAGCTGACGAAGAGGCTGTGTCCTCTAATGGCATGAGATAGTTCTTCCTCTCTGCTTGGTCTCCTTCTCTTTCTTCATCTTCCCTGAAAATTGTGCTGTATTGGATTCCTACAAAATCCACTCATGCTTGCTTTCTAATTGTATCTTCTAAATGCTTTGCTAAAAGGAATGCATTTTACAAGGCTTTGTCACACATTAGTATAATCATGTAACTCTTCAGGCTAGTAAAATCAGATAAACTGGATAATTTGCTACCAAAGCCAGGTGAATTTCCGTAGAGCTTGGAAGATTTCCAAATGGTGAAATAAAATGGATGTTATTGTTAGCACTGGACTAGCACTAAAGGCTTTGTAATCCATGCGTAGAGAGGGAGAGAGAGGATCCCACAAAGTGGGTGGATCAATGCAGTAGTGACATGATGCATGCTGCCAAAAACACTGCCAACTAGACAGGAGGTGAAGATTGAAGGAGGGCTGGGAGTGTAAAAATACTTTGTAGAAAGGAACTTCACTACCACTTAGTTAACCAAGGTATGTCCACACTGCAGAAGCATTCTGCTTCTATCACTTGAAGCAGAAGGCTCCTGACCAGAGCTTTACCCCTTCCACATCCTTAGGAGTATTCATACTGACTTTAACCTAAATCTCATTGCCCAAGGGTGGGAATCATGTGGTCTTCCAAATATTATTGCACTGAAATTTCTTGCCAACATCTGGAGAGCCATGTCATTCTTACCCTAATCTAGGCCATGTCTGAGGTTCTTGATATTTCTGCTGTGAAATATCTTAGGTCATTCTAAGGCTGTTTTTCAACCTAGGGGTCGGGACCCGGGGGGGGGGTCATGAGGGGGGTGTCAGTGAGGTCGCCAAAGATCATCCGAAAACACAGTATTTTCTGTTGGTCATGGGGTTCTGTGTGGGAGGCTTGGCCCAATTCTATCATTGGTGGGGTTCAGAATGCTCTTTGATTGTAGGTGAACTATAAATCCCAGCAACTACAACTCCCAAATGTCAAGGTCTATTTTCCCCAAACTCCACTGGTGTTCACATTTGGGCTTATTGAGTTTTCATGCCAAGTTTGGTCCAGATCCATCATTGTTTGAGTCCACAGTGCTCTCTGGATGTAGATGAACTACAACTCCAAAACTCAAGGTCAATGCCCTCCAAACTTTTCCAGTATTTTCTGTTGGTCATGGGAGTTCTGTGTGCCGAAATTGGTTCAACTTCATCATTGATGGGGTTCCAAATGCTCTTTGATTGTAGGTAAATTATAGATCCCGGCAACTACAACTCCCAAATGACAAAATCAATTGCCCCCCCCCCCCCCATCCCATCCCACCAGTATTCCAATTTTGGTGTATTGGGTATTTGTGCCAAATTTCATCCAGTGAATTAAAATACATCCTGCATATCAGATATTGGATATTTACATTACAATGCATAACAATACCAAAATTACAGTTATGAAATAGTAAAAAAATAATTTTATGGTTGGGAGTCACCACAACATGGGGAACTGTATTAAAGGGTCGTGGCTTTAGGAAGGTTGAGAACCACTTAGTTAAGAGGTTCTTCTTTCCCTTGCTTTGTGAATCATACCTCCCCTTTCTACAGTGACTGTAAGTAATTTTTCTTCCTGTTTTCTGGCTAGTTACCGCAAGATTCCAAAAAAGGTTATCTCTTTCTTCAACTTGATCATTGTGACTTTGTTCAGTCTAGTTCAGTGATTACATCACACTATTATGCAATCTATGCATAATAATAATAATAATCATCATCATCATTATTATCATCATCATCATCTTTATTTATGTCCCACCCCCTCTCCATGAGAACTCAGGGTGGCTCACAACAGGATCATTCCCTGAGATCCATTCTTTTCTTTCCAAGGCAATGCCTTTGTTATGCAGAAATGGATGTTTTCCACAGGGTTCAGACATATTTAACTGCTTAGAAAATATGCTTCCACATGTTATATACTATTGTCTATATAATGTTATGGTAAGGAAGGCTGCAGTACACAATGTAATAAAGCTTGAGAGGCAAAATATTGCAGTTTTACTCTAGCGGTGGGCACCAGAGCTACTGACTATAGGCAAGGTAAATGGTCTCTGCTTCAGGAATCCCTTACTAAGTTTGCAAGAATAGCAAACCTGAAAGAAAAGGGCAGGGAGCCTGTTTTACCAGCGTGTTCATCTCAAAAATGGGAAATGTAAGAAAAAGGAAGCTGGTGAACAAAAAGGGCTATCTGTGGATACATTTTGGAAGACTCTTCAAATTTCCTCTAGAAGTTTCCAAATATTTTTCTTTACTTGTGCAAGGCTTAATTCAGCTTCCAGTTGTGGTTTTATTTCACACATGCATATTGTTTGCTTTGAATAAAAAGTTTGTCGAAACATGTTGAACCACTCTTTGTTTTTGTGGATTGGAACCTATTCAGAGTTATTTTTCAGAGTTATTTTTGCCTCTGGTATCGAATTCTCTGTTAAAGAAGTAATGCCCAGGAATACAGCTGGCCCTCCATATCCATGGATTCTGTATCTAAAGATTGAACCAACCACATTTTAAAAACTGCCCAAAAGGAAACCTTGGTTTTGCCATTTTATATAAGGGACAACATTTTACTACTCCGTTGTATATAATTGGGCTTTAGCATCTATTGATTTTGCTTTCTGTGCCCACCAAATAGGGCAGTGCAGTAATCTTAATGCGGAATTGTGTGCACAGAATGGCTTTAGATCTTGAACTCTGGATAGCATATTTTAACCTTGAATGTATTTTAATCATGTTTATTATGTTGTAATTTTAATCCAAACAATTTTAAGGTGAATTTTGTATGTTTTGAGGCAATGTGTAGGTGCCATTTGTAAGCCACCTTGAGTCCCCCAGGCGTAGAGAAAGGTGGGGTATAAATAAGGCAAATAAATAAATAAATAAATAGCACCAGATACCAAGGAAACACAATACTGTACATCTACATTGTTCACTGAAGTATACTCAGGAATTGTGAACAGAAGGATGCATCTGTATTCCTGTCCTGATTTCCCATAGGCATCTGGATGGCCACTGTGTGAACAGAGTGTTGGATAAGACAGGCTTTTGATCTGATTCTGTAGAGGTCTTTTTCTATTCTGAAACTCAAGGGTATTGCCTTATCTGTATCCATGGATGTTACTGAACATTATGGTCTTATCTGATACAGAGGCATTCAGTCGACATTTATTCTTTGCAGGGAAATGCATACAGTGTCCTGGAAGGGTCCTTGAAGCTCTATAATTATACAATAGGCATATATTTTAATAGGTGCAATAACATCAAATCTGTTGTTATTTTGAATAATGTATGGTTAGCGAGCTTCAGAGATTTGCTTCACTCTATCATATCACATCACATCATTTCATTTCATATGATATCTAATAATAATAATAGAAAACATTTTTTATAATTCCCAAAAAGGAACCTCGGTTTTGTCATTTTATATAAGGGACAACATTATATACTCCATTGTATATAATTGGACTTTAGCATCTATTCATTTTGCTCTCTGTGGGGGGTCCCAACACCAAATTGCAGCTGGAGTCTCTGGTAGAGTTTGAACCAGCATATATATCTTGTTTGCTGTGTCATACTGTGTTTTTTGTCAGTAAATAATAATAATAATAATCCTTATTTATATCCTGCCACCATCTCCCCAAAGGAACTTGACAGCTTATAAGGATGCACATATAACATACAACAGGTAAAAGTAATACAAAAATGTAAAACAAGTCACATAAAATTATAAGAACAACCCCCATCAACACATGTAGCGTAAAATCAAGATATCATATCTATCTTTCTGTCTCTCTCATTTTTCTATGCATTCATCTTCTCTCTCTTTCTCTCTCTCTGATCTGGTTCACATTCACTTTCCCTAATAGGATTGATATTTATGCACACAGGTATGTGGGCTGTCCTTCTTTCTGGAGGCTCTGCTGGAGTGCTGGCCTGGGGTGCAGCAACCCCAATGGACGTACTTAAATCCAGGATGCAAGCAGATGGCGAGGGGCAACGTAAATATTCAGGACTAATGCACTGTGCCCGGGATAGTGTCAGGGAAGAAGGCCTGAGAGTGCTTTTCAAAGGCCTTGGACTGAACTCGCTCCGTGCCTTCCCTGCGAACATGGTGGTTTTCTTTACTTATGAAGCTGTCCTTCGGCTTGGAGAACGTTTCCGGAAATAAATTAACACTATATAAATATCAAACTGTTTGTTATTTCCTCTTGGAATGAGATTTATCAAGATTCTCAAGTAATTTCCATTAAAAAAGATGTCCACGTCATGAGAAATTGTTTCTGTGCCTGGGAATAAAAAAAGATCGCTATCAAATCTTTTCCCACAATTATCTGCATCTGTTTGATGTAGACAGGTTAATTGTAGCTTGCAATGTCCCTGGTGTTTAGCAGGAAATGAAAATGGGAACTTCCAGACCACTGGTGCTGATTGGAATGTTGCTGCAAATGCTGTTAGGAAGTTTAGTCTCACCCCAGAAAGTAACTTTCCCATATTATGGATGCATGAGGGCAGGAGGCAGTCGTCCAGAGGGAACTTTGCTGCTTGTATGGTGCATATAGGGTTGCTAGTTTAGGAATGTCTCAGACTCTGAGGTTTCCAGCCCAAAACTCAGGAGCTTCTGGTTGTGGCATTAAACATCATGTGCAAACCACAGTTGATTACAGGTTGACATTCAAACACACACACACACACATTTTCCTGTTTGGAAATTAAGATAGAAATCTAGGAAGAGCATCTAGCATAAGTTTTTTTTTTCCATGTCAGGAGCGACTTGAGAAACTGCAAGTTCTGGTATGAGAGAATTGACCGCCAGCAAGGATGTTACCTAAGGGACGCCCAGATGTTTTTGATGTTATACCTTCCTTGTGGGAGGCTTCTCTCATGTCTCTGCATGGGGAGTTGGAGCTGACAGAGGGTGCTCATCTGCACTCTCCCCAGATTTGAACCTCTGACCTGTCAATCATCGGTCCTGCCAGCACAAGGGTTTAACAGGGGCTCCTAGCATAAGTGACAATGAATGTATCCTTGTGAAGTTTCCTGGCTTACCAATTATTGTTCGATGAAGATATACTTTAGTTTCAAAGAACCCTTATTGCCAACACATAGAAGCAATGCCATTACCAAAACATTTATTTGTTCAGACTGAAATGTTTCCCTATGTTTACACATATTAAGGTGTATACATCAATTGAATCCAGGATCTCCTGTAATGCAGTGATGGAAAACATTTCCCTTTCCACAATCTAGGGGTAATTAACCTTTCATTGTATCTCAATAACATATTTATGGTTCCTGTCATTTGGCCTCCTCACATCCACTACTCACACATATATTCTACTCTTCAATAACATGGCCAAAAAAAAGAAAAAGAAAAAAAAAGGATTCCCTTTGTCATTCTTGCATCCATGACAAGTTTACGTGATTTGGAGAGCCAGCATCTCAGCCATGGAAACCCACTGAGTGACTTTGGGCAAGGTATTCTTACATCTCCATCACACTAGATAAAGCATCCACTTTAAATCTGGTTTCTGCCTCCTGCAGAATTCTGGGATTTGTAGTTTAGTGAGGCTGTTAAAGGCTCCTTTGTAAACTACAAACCCCAGAATTCTGCAGGAAGCAGCAAGTGGATTTAAAGTGGATTCATTCTCTAGTGTGATGAGGTCCATCAACTCAGAGGAAGCTAATGGCAAACTAACTGTGAACACATATTGCCACAAAAACCCATGATAGCAGTTTCTTAGCCTCAGAGGAAGGCAAAAGCATACTCTCCCTCTGAACAAATCTTGCTAAGTAAACCCTGTGATAGTGTTGCTTCAAGGGCACCATAATTTGGAAATAACTTGAACATAGCAACAACTTATATAGCTACAGTGAACTGGTAATATATTGTATTTGCACAATTCCTGAAGAATAAATTATATTTTAAAAATTACTATAAAGGTTTCATTCAAGAGGATTAATGGAGAGAAAAGATGCATCAAGGTATATTTTGAGAATGCCCAAAGGAACGCCTGCACAGAAGAAAGGGATATAAGGAGAAAGGGAGGAAAAAAAGAGGGAGAAAGAAGGGAGAAAGGCGGAAGAGAAAGAAAACAGGAGGTGAAAAGGGGAGAGACTGAAACTGGGAGAAAGAGAGAGCACATAAGGGAGAGACAGAAAGAATGAAAGGAACTCTGCATTAGCAGGGCCAAGACTGATTCCACTGAGAGGGAGGCTTTCTCCTAAGCGGGCCGGATAAATACCCTTGGTGGGTCACATGTGGCCCATGGGCCATAGTTTAAGGACCCCTGCACTAGATCCTCCTGCTTGACTCTATGGTCAACTTCCTCTAGTCATGATGGAGGCCTTTTGCTGGTCCAGAACGCCTGTCTAGGGATCTGTAGGTCCCTCAGTGTGATTCTATGGTCTGTTTCCAATGGAAGTCATATAGTCATTCTGAAAGACCTAGAAATTCCCAGAGAGGTGTTCTCTTGGGTACAAAAAATAAAAGCAATTTCCTTATTTGCAATTTTTCAGTTTCCTGGTGATCCTGTAGCCTTAACCTTCACGAATGTGTAGAGATGACTATAGGAAATAACCATGTAAGGAAATGCAAGAAGTCATTAGTTCTGGTTGAGATCTTGCATTGGGAGAAATACGTGGACTTTTCCTATCCCTCCAAAATCTCAGCTTGTAAGCAGTGCAACCCACCTGCTTACAAGTTGATGGAAAGTGGGGGGGGGGGGGAGGATTCATAGGCATCTGCAGAGACTTCTGGGTCTCTACACATGATGCATTTACAATCAACAAAAAAGTGAATTGTAATGATGTTACTCCAACCTACACATTTGTAATTCACTAACATAATGACAACCAATCATGTTTTGTAATGCTAATTTCTTATTTGTTGGGAACTGTTAATATCGTTGGGTAGGAGTTTGCATTGAATTGCCTAACAAAATACCAACACTTGTGGGTTTGAGCAGTTTGTTCCTGTGTGCCTTCAAGTCATTTCCAATTAATGGTGACCTTAAGGTGAATGTATCATCAGTTTTCCTTGGTGAGATTAGTTCAGAGGGGTTTTCCTTCGCCCTTCCAAGACTGAAAGAATGTGATGAGCTCAAGCTCACCCAGTAGGTTTTGATGACCAAGTGAATATTCAAAGCCTGGTCTCTAGAGTCAAGGTTCAATGATCAAACTATGCTGACTCTCACAGCTAAACTTCTAAAATCCACATACTGTAAATGTTCATAGAGAAGCAGAAATTAATTAGTGCCAAGACTTACATTTGTAAAGTTCTCAAGGACACTTTGAAGAAGAAAGAATACACATTTAAATTGCCACCTCCATATCAAACACCCAGCTTTCTAGAATACTGCAGCTTGCAGTGGAAACTATGGTATGAAAACAAGAATACAGTTTACATTGTTTCAAATGGAATGGTTAACTTAGTTCCCATTTCGATACGTGTTATAGACCTTGGTTTTCTAGATTGTTTTTTCCTCCTCAGCATTTGCTGACCTTCCTAAGCTAAGGGACATGGCTGCTCCTTTATTTGTGTTATTTCCAAGACAACGGTGAGCTGGTTGTGTGAAGTGAGTACAGGTTGAGTATCCCTTATTCAAAACACTTGGGATCAGAAGTGTTTTGGATTTTGGAATATTTGCATATACAAATACCTACATGCATAAATTATCTTGGAGATTAGGTCCATATCTAAACATGAAATTTACTTATGTTTCATGGACACTTTATACATAAAGCCTTTAGATAATTTTATAAAATATATTATGGTTTTGTGCCTGAGCCATCAGAGAGCAAAAGTGTCATTATATCAGGTATCCAGGGAGAATTCTGGGTTTTGAATATTTTGGATTTTGGAATCCTGGATAAGGATGTTCAACCTGTATCTCATGGAAAACCAAGCTATTTAGCCAGATAAAGTCAAACTCATGGGATAAGCGTACTTGAAGTAGCAGATCAATAGTTGCAGTGACTGCTTCACATCCATAGCTCAGAATAACCAGAAGTATCTTCAAAACAATTGCAGGTGTTTCATAGAATCATAGAGTTGGAAGAGACCTTGTAGGCCATCCAGTCCAACCTCCTACCAAGAAGCAGGAAAATTGCATTCAAAGCACCCCCGACAGATGGCCATCCAGCCTCTGCTTAAAAGCCTTCAAAGAAGTAGCCTCCACTCCGGGGCAGAAAGTTCCACTGCTGAATAGTTAGGAAGTTCTTCCTAATGTTTAGGTGGAATATCCTTTCCTGTAGTTTGAAGCCATTGTTTCGTGTCCTAGTCTCCAGGGCAGCAGAAAACAAACTTGCTCCCTCCTCCCTATGACTTCCCATCACATATTTATACGTGGCCATCATGTCTCCTCTAAACCTTCTCTTCTTCAGGCTAAACATGCCAGCTCTTTGAGACACTCCTCATAGGGCTTCTTCTCCAGACCCTTGATCATTTTGGTCGCCCTCCTCTGGACACATTCCAGCTTATCAACATCTCCCTTCAATTTCTATTCATCAGCACTTATGCAGCTATTTTAGGAAGGTTCTTCCATAAGATGAATACATACACAAAAATGTATAACCTTACATAATAGACAACAATGGCAAAGACAATCTGTTCTGCAAGTTCTCCCAGTTTTTATTGTGTGTGATTTTGGTTTGTACAGCCCTTATGCATCATCCACAAGGAATTCCTTTTACATCAGTATGACTAAGCTGCCTTACAAGATGTCTGAGCAGGGTTGGCTTCTTTGTCACCCTTCTCACTTGGCCCTTTTGAAAGCACACACACACACACACACGTGTGTGTGTGTATAATCAACAGTTGTACTATGGTGCAAAGACAAAGAGAAAAGCTCCTGAACCAGTTTCTTTTGACATCAAGATTCATTTCATCAACTTGTGGCAGGTTACAAGATTGTAATTGCAAACTTCTATCTACACAAATCTTTGTCACATATCATGTTACTACTTGTATTGCTAAAGCATGGTAGTAGCACAGTGGCAGAGTATGCTGTCAATGCATGTCATGAAGAATAGGTGCAATAGCGATAACGGCTGCAAGGATGTGCTATGCAAAAAAATGGAGGCAAACAGAAATACCAGAAGAAGATGATTGGAGAATAAAAATGCTGGACATTAGTAACCTAGACAGACTGACTTTTCTATTACTGAAAAATAAGGAAAGTGGAAGAAAAGAAACAGACTGGAAAGAAGTCACCGAATACTTAAGGGAAAAGAAGAAAGAGACAATGATTTAGAGGGAAAAGAAGAAATTAAGGAAGAAAATCAAAAAAAAAAAAGAGGGGAAAGAAAACTTAGAAGAGAAGAAAACTTAGAAGAGAAGAAGAAACAAAAATTTGGTTCTTTTTCTTTGTTGTTTTCACTTTTATTGTCTATTCTATGACAAGATGAAACCGAATGAACAGAAGATTTTTGGAAGACACCAGGAGGTCGAAACACTCCTATTTTATTTTCCTCACATTTTTTTTCTTTTTTATCTTTACTTCTCTATCCTCTTCATTCTTTAATAGTCTTTTTTTTTCTTCTTTTCTTTTCTCTTTCTCTCTTTCTTTTTACCTATAAACATACTTTGTATGAAAAAACTTCAATAAAGATTATTTTAAAAAAAAATGAAGAATAGGTGCAATATTATCTGTCCTTCAAATTTGCATGTGGTAAGTTCATAAGTATTAGTGTGCTGAATTCGGTGAGTTCAATTTGGTTTGGACATCTAACAGCAGCTATTAAAGTGCTTAAGGATGTTTAACAGTAAGGCCATACCTACTCTGAAGCATTGTTACATAGGGTTGCTGTGAGTTTTATGGGCTGTATGGCCATGTTCCAGAAGTATTCTCCCCTGACGTTTCTCCCACAACTATGTCAGCCATCCTCAGAGGTTGTGAGGTCCTCACAACCTCTGAGGATGCCTGCCATAGATGTGGGAGAAACGTCAGGAGGGAATGCTTCTGGAACATGGCCATTCAGCCTGGAAATCTCACAGCAACCCACTGATCCCAGCCATGAAAGTCCTCAACAACACATTGTTACACAGCCAGCACATTCGACCATCCCAGCTCAGTGAATCAGAATGAGGAAAATTGACAAACTTCAGGCATATATGCCACCAAGTATACAAACAGCAATTCTTATGACTCAGTAGAGAAAGGCATAGGACCTGAATTCTAATCTGTGGAAAGCCTGAATAGTGGATGAGGCAGATGTATTGATTATTACTTTGAACATAACAAAGCTCAGTTCAGTATTACACAACAGATTCTTAGGTGGCAAAGCATAATTCATCAGTAAGTGATAGCTTTCTAGACTGCAAAACACAATTCAGTATTATGCAACAGCTTCCCAGGTTTTCAATGACCTCTTATCTGTTGTAGGATCTCCTGCAGGCTGAGTCTGGTCTGTGAAGTGTAGGTTCTCCAACTCCTGCATAGGGGTTTTACGAAAATAAACATAGCTCCTTCTCAACTTGGGAAGGGGAACAGAAAGCAGCCCATACCTATATGGATATTAAGCAAAAAACCTGTTAAGTCTGTCCCATGGAGTCTAAATCTCTGAGGCCAAACAATGGAATGCAGGACTTTAATCAGTATGAAAGCCTGTGGAAGACTACAGGGCTATTAAACACTTTCCCCAGATGCTCACAATTGACATCCAATGGATGTTAAGAGATTTAAGAAGCGGTGTTATCCTACTGAGTCAGATTATTGAGACACCTACTTTAGTATTGTCCACTTTGGCTGGTGCCATCTACTCCTGAGTTTCAGGATGTCCCCCTACAGTTGCCTGAAGACCCCCTTTATCCCCTGGTCTCAGTACTAGGCCAAACCTTGCTTAGCTTCCAAAAACATATGGGTTCCAAAGTCTTTAAACTGGATTGTACCTGCATGTCCAGCCAATGCGCATGTAGCCCATAGGGCCTATATATAAAAGCCAATGTATATGTACAACTCATGTGATCATCCCACCGGTATTTGGTGGTATTCGTTTTACACGTAGATACACTGTGCTCTGTGTAAATCTTAAGAAAAAGGACCAGAATAGGCACGGGCAACTTGATGTATTTCAGCTGTGGTTAGACTTCACCTCCCATCAGTTCTAAACAGTACAGCTAACAGTGAGGAATGATGGGGACAAACTGGGATGGAAGGTCAAAAACACAATCCTCATCACTGTATGCATACACAGTTTTAGTATCTAAAACAAGTCTAACTGAATGTATTTCAATGAATTTGACAATGTGTAGTACCAAACCACTCTCTTGCATTCAGTGTGAGCAACAAACTTATTTTTTAAATGAAAAGCAGAAGAGTTTTCAGAGTTAATCAACGGAAATCCAATTTTTATGCAACCTTTCATATGTAATGAATTCTACAATTGATTTTTAGGCTCTTTTGGTACATTACTTGCTGTCTTCAACTATGTACATGGATTTGGTACAGCTGGAAATAGTAAAGACAGAAATGAAACAAAGGCACAATTTAGCTGCATTTTCTTTAATTGCTTGAACAATGAGCAATTCTATTGTCTTCCATCAAAAGTAGGCCACCATTATTGTTTCCCTACTTTATGACCATAGCAACTATGAGCAGCAAATACATAAATTAATATAGATTTCCAAAATTATTTTCAAATTGCTGCTCAGAACTGATTTAGAATTATGTTAAACGTAGCAAGCATATAAATGCATCGATTACCATTTCTGGCCTGTTAGAATATGGCATCTTGGGGCTAGATGCTTTGTTTTACATTCCAAAACCAATCTGGAAGACATGTCATTTAAACTATTGACCTACTTCATCATGTTGTGCATACATCTCATAAATCCCATTCTATTTAAATCTAATCTGGGGAAGATGTTTTCCGCTGAACTGTGTATTCAGGTCAACTCTAATTCTTATTGCTTAATACAAAGTAATAGGCAAACTTTATGTCAGGCCTGTCAGAAATATTAAAAATTAATTATATATTTTTAATTACAAGAATGTGACAAGCACTGAAAAGGTTGAATGGATGCAAAGACTCAGCAAAAGCTGTAGTTCAATATAAGTAGGTGTGTCTGTTGCTCATTTATCAGGAGGATATTTTGTTAATAAGGCCACTCGCCCAACAAGGCTTGATACCTGTCATTTAATTTATCCAACAAAATATGTCATCTCTAGGAGTTTTCTCCTCTGTGGCTCCCCGACTCTGAAACCCATTACCAGGAGAGATTGGGAAAGCCCCTACGCTAGAAACCTTTAAAAAGAACCTCAAAACCTGGCTCTTCTGCTGTGCCTTTGGTGAGTAGGTACACACCCTCACACTATCACTCAGTCGCAATGTTTCTGTCATTGAAGTACATGCCCCCCCCCTTGTGGGAAAGCTGGGACTCATTTTTATGAGCTCCCCTTGCAAATAACCTGCCCCTCCTTTTATCTCACCCGAGTTTTTAATCATTTTTTAATCATTTTATTCTGCACCTGTGGCCCGCCCATTGTCACTGTGATTGTAATTTTATATTGCTAATGTATTTGTTTTTTTCTTTTATTATTATGTAATTATGATGTTGCTGTTTGTTGCTTGTGTTTTTGGTTTTACTCTGTTGTAATTTGTTTTTTGGGCTTGGCCTCAAGTAAGCAGCTCCGAGTCCCTGTTGGGGGAGATGGTGGCAGGGTATAAATAAAGTTTATTTATTTATTTAGTATTATTGTTATTGTTGTTATTGTTATTATTAGGTCCTCCATTGCAACTCCATAATATTCTTGGGTAGAAATTCTTCAGTTCAATAAGGATTGCAGCTTTGTGCATCCATGCAAATCCAGGGACACATGTCCTACTGATATGAGAGTGAGAAGGTTGTACTGAAAACAACATCTCAGCTTCTCATGCTGCTCAGGGTAAAATGGTACTTTGCTTGTCAAATTTGCCAAAATCTACTATCATACTCAACATATCCAGCATATCTCTTAGAAAAGTATTGCTCAGAAAAATATTTATCTGAGAACAGTTAGCTTTTAACAGTAAAACGAATGTACTTATGAATACTTTTGCGAAACATGTAAATATACTATGACTTGGGAGACCATGCTACCATACGGTTAAGAACTTTTAAACTAAAAAAAAAAGAAACAAGAGCAAACTGGACCAAAGATATAAGCTTGTCTTTAAAGCAGGACCCCTTCGTGGATATAAAAGAATGCTAACAGATCTCAAGGCTGTAGCACCTGGCATTGTACATAAATCTTTATTGATGTAACATTATCATATTCTCTTAATCACACATTCTATGAGGCATCTGTTGATGAGTAGTCTGCTCTTGAATGATTTTTCTAGGTGACCTAATTATCCTGGGAACTTACAACAGTCCAATCAAGGCTGCAATTTGTGGCTGGTTCTTTCAGACTCATAAACAATGCTCTCCCAAACAGTTGTTGACACATATGGAGTAAGTAAATTTTTTGAAGAAACACTGACTTCAGCCCAGACGTCATCACAGACAGGTGACATATGCAGTAGGGCAGGACAGCATTGACCGACTGTGTTCTGAATCTATTGATAAATTAACATGCACCTGTAGGATTAAAAATCAAATGCCAGCTTCCGCGGAGTCATGAATTCCTTCACCATTTCATCTGTGATCTGCTTTCGCCTTTGTTGGTGAGTTGCAACCAATGGCTGAAGTGTTTCAATCAGCATCTTTTTGAGTTCTCCCGTTAGCAGTGCTCCACTTGTATAGGCCTGAGAAGAGAAAACAGTGGTCACTATCTACTAACTTCTGGAAGGAACGCCTCAGGGAAGTTTCTTGACTATACAGCTGCTGACACATAAATGAATGATAAACAGCTGTCCTTAGTATCACTTTTACTGTAATGGAATGGGATATTTTAGGCATAGGAGGTTTGATTTGGTGACTCATGCAGTGTTCCTCATACCGAAGAACAGTTAGCTACCAAAGATTAGATACTTTTTACTTTACACTATCATGCTGTGTTCAGACTTGATAAAGAGAAAATCATGGCCTCTTCCCGTGAGTAACTCTTATGGGTGAATTGCCTTAGTGAATTTGCACACTTGCCTTTTACGGCATACTAGAAAGTTTCTATGCATTACTTACACTGTTAATAAAGTGCAAGAATGTTTGGACCGCAAATAGTCACTATTTGCAGGTGGAGGGTCCTTCTTTGGAGGCTGGATGGCCAGCTGTTGGGAGAACTTTGATTTTGCTTTTCCTGCATGGTAGGATAGCCCTTGTGGTCTCTTTCAACTCTATGATTCTGATTCTAGCAGAGGATCAAAGCGTAAAAAAACAATAGGAGGTTGCTAATGCGCACCTTTGTTGCTTAATACTCTGAAAGATTACTATTGTGGACTACATCTCCCAGAATCTCTCAGTCAGAATTCTAGGCGTTGCAGTCCAAAAGGTAACATTTCCTTTTTGGTAACACTGGCTTTCCCTTCTGTCAAGTGTGGACTAGACCTGTCAAAAGGACAAGCATCAGAGTTGCCTCTTGCAGCTGATGCCTGCTGTTGACAGTTTACAACTTCTTCTGTCACATTTCTGTGCATTTTTAATCATCCTGCAGCCTAATCCCTACTAGAACAGACATGGAATCAATTGGATTTATTTATGTGTTGGCTCTTCACATAATAATTGAATGGATCTACTCTAGTTGGAGCTAGCTAACAGGGTTCCAGCCTGTGCCCATTCTGACAGCTAATACCCGTATTTACTTGAGTGTAAGGCACCACCGAACTAATGTGCACCACAATTTTCAAAACCCTAAAACCAAAAAAGTGAATGAAATCCACAGCAGCAAAATGTTAACTCTTTCTAATTTGGCCAAAAAAGGTGTGTATTGCAATCTGCTTATAAATAATTACCTGTTTAATTTGTTCCAATTTGTCATCATCTTCAAGGAAGAAGGAGAGGTACATGTAAGATACATCTACTTCACAATTTCCTCCATATTTCCTGTGCTCTTCAATAGTATCTTTGCCGCCAGAGAAGGCATGTTTATTGATCTGGAAGAAGACAAAGAAATGTCATCATGTCATACACAATTTTTACCATACTTTTATTATACCTCAGGTGTTTACAATTTGAGGCAGTTTATCTTTTGTTTGTGAGTGGTTTATGTGAATTTACAAACAAGTTACTAAAAAGCATGAATGAGGTAAAACATAACTGACAGATACAACTGTCATTGGGTCACTCTTAAAATCAATGGGGCAATGAGTCTATAGTTCAAGTTTAACTCCATATGGAGGTTGCCTACATATCAAGTGTAGTCTCACTCGCATAATCTAGCATATACTATGTCACAATTAGGCAGAATAATTAAAAACAAAAATTGAAATTCCTTTCAAATGCTTTATGTTTGATTATTTTTGCTGCTTTTATAATGCTCTTTCATATTGTGATATACTGTCAGTTTTATTGCAGTTATGTAAAACACCTTGAAAACTTGTTGAAGGGCGGAGGTATAATCCATTGAAGTGGAATGAAAATAAATAAATTACATGCACTTTTCATATATTTCCAGGAAGTGAGCTAGAAGTCCAATCATTTACTGTTTGAAAAAAAAGCTGCATAGATCTAAAAAAGACAGACCCCCCTAAAAACAATTAAAATATATCAAGATGACCCTGACAACGGGAGGAGGGATGTACTGCCCTCTAGGGTCCCATGGGAGACCAATGGAGTTCTCTAAAGACTACCCTGGAATCAATATGGAATTAACCTCCATAACTGTTTCTAGCAATAAAATCTGAAAATTTTATTGCTGGAAACTGTTATGGAGGTTAATTGAATTGTTTAATCAATCACAATGTTATATTTGAAAGGGGGACTAATGTGGGGTCGGAGTATGCAAAATAACCTAAAGGATTACTTTTTGTAGGCTTCCTATGACATACTGAGTACACTTGCTCTCATTTGATTTCAGAACCTAAGCTAAATTGGGCTTAGATATATTTCTTGGATATATTTGGGTTGGAGACCATCAGGGAATACTAGGGATCTCCCAGGGAAGGTTCAGAAAGAATCCTTACATATATGCCATCATAACTGAAAACAGCTGGATGAATCAATGCTCTGACTCAGTGCAGGGTGCCTTCCACTGTTTCAGTGTGAGATTTTTCACTACATGCTTGAGCATCATGTTTTGTCCTGTTGAACCTCGGTTTTTGTTTTGCCCAGATACCACAATGTACGCACATATTACAGAATCCTGGAAACAATCATGCCCAATCCTCTTCAGGGCACGCAGGCTTCACGCTCAAACACAATGCTCAAAATGTGGTCCAAGAGGAGGGTCAATGGAACTATTAACAATGAAGCAGATTGGGATCTCAGGCTATAAGAGCTTGCCTAGCAACTGTCAGTACACAACACATGATCAGGGAGAGGCAGGTTGTTTTGGCTTGATTTACATCACAAGATATTAACATCCCAAACCATGGAAACCTACCATATATACTTTTGAGCAAAGAGTGATATCACCAGCTTAACATTTACGTCAGCTCTTGATCTGTGCTAGATAAACAAACTGGATGTTCAGTGCATTAGAAATTATTGTTTGTTTAGCTTGATTAGAGCTGAATATGTATGGACCACTTCAATTTAGATTGCTGTTTTAGATAATTCTTAGTATGTTTTAGAATGGTGTTTTGCCCCTAATATTTTAATTAAGATTTTGACTATAAAAAACCCACAAAAATGCACAAATACATACTTAGACAATGATTGCTTAACAAACATACATCTCTACCTATAACTCTAAAACTACCAACATATACATACATTGGTTTTAAAAGTGGATTTCCAGCTTCTCTCTTCTCTTTTAGAATGATATTTTGATACAAATTGCACAAAAAACCTAATAAGACAGAGGGCTGTTCCAACAAATGGCCAATCAAATTAAGAATGTGCTACAAAACCAAGGTGAAATTAAAAAAAAGTTAGTATCACCATATCAGCCTGGGACTGGCTGCTTCGGTTTTCTGCCATAAAGAAGGAGGGGGAGACTCTGAGTACAGTTGGGGAAGGTAATGAAGATAAGACATCTGTTTTGTGAGGGAATTTTAAACTGCAGTTAACAAACTGTGGCCACACTGTTTGGTCACTAGAGGCGGATGGGAGTTGGGGCTCATATATACAGGGAGTATATATGACCTGTATATATCATGACACTTTAGAACTGTCTTTTTAGGATTGTAGAAAGAAGTAATAAACCACTTTTCTCCAGTGTTTTATTATTGTGAGCTTGATTTTAACTCCAAGACCTTCTAGAGTCTGACAAAATGTCTGCATTAAGCAGACAACTCCCATGTTACAGCAGCTCCACTGGCTGCCGATTACCTTCCAGGCTAAATACAAAGTGCTGGTTATTATCTATAAAGACCTAAATGGTTAGGATCCAGGTTACTTAACTAACCACATATCTGCATAGAAACCTACATGGACACTGTAATCACTGGACGAGGCTCTGCTCTCGGTCCCACCCCTGACTCAAGCTTTGTGGGAATGAGAGAGGGGACCTTCTTCGTGACCACCCTATCCCTCTGGAAGTAAGAACAGATTCCTCACTCCTCTCCTTCAAGAAGCAATTAAAAACATACCTCTGTACACTGGCCTTCAGAGAGGAGGATGATTAGTTTTTATCAACTTCTTATGCTTCTATTCTGCCTTAACTCACTGCACAGCCACATTTTTACTGTTCATTTTTCATGCTGGTCTTATTCATTCACTATGTTATTTATGGAACTTATTGTTTGTTTTAATAATTACTGTGTTATTTGTGATTTTTAATTGCTTCAATTGTTTTTTTTTACTGCTGTTTATCTCTATTTTGTTTTTGTTTGTGTAAGCCACCCTGAGTCCCTTTAGGGAGAGAGGGAGGTTTATAAATAAAGTTAATATCATCATTATTATAGTGTTATTATTACCTTGGTTTTAATTTGTTTGGGTGTATCAGTAAGAAAAATAGAGGAATTGGGGTCACTAGCACTCATTTTTGTTTGTGCTCCCTGCAGGGCTGGAAAGAAGACCGAATGGAGCAATGCCGGCTTGGGATATCCAATCCGAGGAGCCACATCCCTCGTCATTCTGAAATATGGATCCTAAAAACAACAATAACAATAACGATCAGAAATGAGTTTGTGGGAAAGTGAACAAAAACAACTTATAACTGTGGGATTACTTACTTCAGTGACGTTTGAAAGGTTTTACAGAAATATCTGGTTGCTAATATCAATGATCTAACCTTTGAAATGCTTTCTTAAAGATCACTGCAAGGTGAATGAGTAACAGGAAGTGAATACATTGTGTACTCTGGTGGGAAAGGCCAAATTCTATGTCACGAAAATGGATGGCTTGGCTTAACTGCCAATTACTCTTCTTATTTGCAAAATGTTAAATTCCACATGAGATATTACTAGTTTGGACTATGATCCTCAAATGATGGAATGGAAGTTCAGAAAAATATTTTCTTTCCAATCTTTCCTTTTTAGTAATTTCTAGCCTCAGAAAATTCTCTGGGTGCTATAGTTCAACATCTCGAATAACATGGGAGGGCAGAGCAAAGGGAAAACAAAAATTCACAATAAAATTAGACATAAAACCTAAGTTAAAAGTTTAAGGAAGTTCAGAGAAGGAATTCCCTGTTTCGCTTTCTTTCCCACAACCAGCCCTTGTACCTCCAGAAAAGCTTTTTGGGGAACAACAAAAAGCTTCTAACTGGAACAATTTAAAAGATTTTTCAGAAAAAAAATTCTGTACCTGATCAATTGCACATGGGATCAGACACTGAATGTCCTCCCTGTTGTTGAAGATATGTGGAAATGATGAGCTAAAGGATGGAGCTGCTTGAATTGCAGGAAAACTGATTTTACCTAAAAGGGCACAAAATAGTCACTTAGGATGGGATTTTTCTTTTTTCCTCCCCTTTTATTCTTTTTTTAAAAATTCACCCAACCTTGCTTAATGCTACTGGTTTAATATTGTTCTCAGATGTCTAGTAACAGACTGAAGTTGGCTTGAATTGGATCTCATACTGGGAGAAAAGCATGATAAAAATTAATTGAATTAAATGTCACGCCTGTAGCAATGTTAGATTTAATCCAAGGGCTCTTCAGAGTATTTGATAGGCAGTGCATAAATTTACTAAAACTATACTTAGGAGCCTCCAATTAAACCGCTGAGCTGCTGAACTTGCTGACCGAAAGGTCGATGGTTCAAATCCGGGAATCGGGGTGAGTTCCCACTGTTAGCCCCAGCTTCTGCCAAGCTAGCAGTTCGAAAACATGCAAATGTGAGTAGATCTATAGGTACCACTTTGGTGGGAAGGTAATGGCACGCCATGCAGTCATGCTCGCCACATGACCTAGGAGATGTCTACGAACAATGCCAGCTCTTCGGCTTAGAAATGGAGATGAGCACCAACCCCCAGCGTCGGATACAACTAGACTTAATGTCCAAGGGAAACCTTTACCTTTACCTTATCAGCTGATTAAAATCAAAACCCATGATGCCTCTGTGTCTTTACCTTTTTATACCTACGACTGCAGTATCAGCCTTTGAAAATTAGCAGCAGTTTTTTCTGATACTGATCAGTTTAGAAAACCAACATTTAATCAAGTTTATATATTTATATTTTTATCTCACATTTCTTCTAAGAAGGCTATGAAATAAGTCAAACGTACATGAGTGGTCCAAAGTCACCCAGTAAGCTTCATTTTTACATACTAGTTTTATTTATATCCAATAACTTCAACGAATGCATGCTCTCCTCTCAATTTTATGTTCAAAACAGTACTGTGGGGTAGATCCAGCTGAGAAAGAGTGACTGCCTAAAAGTCACCATAGGTTTTAATGGAGACAGGAATCTAGATCCTTAAAGTCCTGGTGTGTTGCTTTTCCTTTTATGTAGATTGACTAAAGGTGCATCTATACTGTAGAATAAATGCAGTTTGATACTGCTTAAATCGCTATGGCTCAATGCTATGGAGAAAGCCCTGATGGTGCAATGGGTTAAACCCTTGTGCCGCTAGGACTGAAGACAGACAGGTCGGAGGTTTGAATATGGGGAGAGCGCAGATGAGCTCCCTCTGTCAGTTCCAGCTTTCCATGTGGGGACATGAGAAAAGCCTCCCTAGAGGATGGCAAAACATCAAAACATCTGGGCGTCAGCTGGGCAACGTCCTTGCAGAAGGCCAATTCTCTCATGTTAGAAGTGACTTGCAGTTTCTCAAGTTACTCCTGACACAACAAAAAAATGCTATGGAATCCTGGGAGCTGTAGTTTTACAAGGTCTTTAGCCTTCTCTGCCAATTAATGCTGGTACCTCATTAACCTACAACTCCCAGGATTCCATACCACTTAGCAATAGCGGTTAAAGAACTGTCAAACTGAATTAAGTCTACAGTGTAGATGCAACCTTAGTCTAACAATCTAACCTCTACACTGTGCTAGTTCTCTGGTACAGTTTGAAACAGAATGCCTTCTAGATTCTTCTTTCCACTCATTTCTATTCATGAGTCACTTGAGATGTTTCAGGAACTCACCTATGCAGTCACTATCTGTAAAACCAAAAATTCCTTTCACTTGGTTGAATGTAACATGTTTCTGGACTTTAACAATGTTCTTGTAGAATCCTGGGCTCAACCTGTAAACAAAAGCAAATGGTCAGAGAGAAGAGGAGTCAGAACCTAAAGTTTGGAGAGGGAGAAAAATGTCTTGCTGGAGATTGCTGACAAATGAATAATGCAACTCAACTCCGCAGCAGCAAGGACTTTTGACATCCTATATGCGGAATGAAAGGCTTAAAGGAAACTGAAACATTTTGTTACATTTTTCATAAGTTTTCTAAACATTATTTGTAAACACATAACTTCACTACAAAGGTAAGACCAAGTACATGAAATGTCCAATGTGTTCCTAGTCTTTAATTTAATAACACACAGAAGCAAAGCCACACTTTCTCTTGTTGTGTCACCTTGATATGAGTGAATACCAATTTGTTCGGATACACTGGGCTAATAAGAAACAATAGCCATAAACACCACAGTGATAAGATTATGGAAACCTGCCTACAACAGCTCAGACGCTAGCTACAAACAAATGGAGAATAAACTATATTACATGTCAGTTGCAAAACAAATAATGTTTTAAAAAAGAATGCACATTAATGATAAATCTATTAGCAATCAAAAGTGAGAACAAATGTGCAAGTGAAGCTGATTTATATGACTGTGCCTTTCTTATCTGCGCCTTTCACAGGAACACATTAAACTGCCTTCTTCAAATTGGGACCGTGTAGCTCAGGATTTCCTGCATCAATCTCATCCAACAGGGTGTTTTAGACAGCATTTCCCGTTATCACCAACCATTGCCCATGCTGTCTGTGACTGATGGGGGTTGTAGCCCTAAATGACCCCCTTTGGGGAAGAATGATCTATTGATACTGGTAACAGCTCTGCACAATGTGAAGCAGATATAGCGAAAAATTGAATATGCAATAGAACAAATTTGCATGTGGTGCAAGTACTTTAAATCATTAAGCTATGGATAAAAGGTAAATATTTCCCCTTGACATTAAGTCTATTTGTGTCTGACTCTGGGAGGTGGTGCTCATCTCCATTTCTAAGCTGAAGAATTAGCGTTGTCCGTAGACGCCTCCAAGGTCATGTGGCTGGCATGACTGCATGGAGTGCCATTACCTTCCAGCAGAAGCGGTACCTATTGATCTACTCACATCTGCATGTTTTTGAACTGCTAAGTTGGCAGAAGCTGGGGCTAACAGCGGGAGCTCATTCCACTCCCTGGATTTGAACCACCAACCTTTTGGTCAGCAAGTTCAGCAGCTCAGTGGTTTAACTGGGGGTCTTACAGATAGGGACTGGAAAATTTGGGGATTTTGTGAATCATAGGCCTACATTTGGTTGTCAATACTGACTAGAGTAGATCCATCAAATAAAAAATTTACTCATATGTTGAGTAATCCATCAACAATTCATTGAGCAGGTTGCCAACTGTTAAACCACTATATAATTATGATAGTTTACTCCTACTTTAACTGCATGGCTGCATCCATGGAATCCTGGGATCTTTAGTCTGTTAACCCATAACTAGAATTCTCTTCTTCATCAAGCTCCATTGCACTTCATCCCCTTGAGTTAAAACATTATAAATGCCAGGTTTCTATAGGACATAGCTACTGCTGTTAAAGTAATATCAATGCTATATGTTTTTTTTAGTGTAGATTAAATCACAGTCCCTTCAAATAACTTTCCCAAGTCCCTTTATGGCTCTTTTCCTTTTCCATTATTTTTTTCCATAGCTGGCCTCTGTTAATACAGATTTACAATGTCCAGCCTCTCTCTCAGATTGTTGATGTTGTTATGTGCTTTCAAGTCATTTAGACCTGTGGAGGACCTAAGGCGACCCTATTACAGGGTTTTCTTGGTAAGATTTGTTCAGAAGGAATTTGTTGGGAGAATGTGATTTGCCAAATATCAGCCAGTGGGATTCATGGCTAAGTAGGATTTGGAACCCTAGTCCAATGCTCAAATCACTACACCATACCAACTCCTTGATTACAATTAAGATAAAATTATGACAATGACTGTGGTGATTCTATGCCACTCATCGTGGCTTATTCTCAGATCAGATCAGTGTAATCAGAAAAATGGATACTGTTAAGAAGTAAAGCCACACATGAAAAGAGTTCTATTTTATACATCTGAGGCTGTAAACTCTTGATGTTCAAAAACTCTAGAAAACTAAAGGCGATTTTTCCAGTAACTAGCCAAACAATTAGTTTGATTTATTAGTTCACGATCTGTTTGCCTTTTGATAAATTGCTATTTCTTTTAAAGCTGAAATAACCTCAAGGGGTTGCTGTACCCTTGCACCCTCTGCTGGAATTTAAAATAATAACGAATCAGCATCAAAATGCCTGTGGTTCTCTGCAGACAAGCTGGAACTATCAATAGTAAAATAACTTCTGTAATAAATTTACAGGTACAATTATCTTCCTATCTTGCTGAAACTATTTGGTAAGAAAAGTCCTTCAAACTGTGGAGGGCTTCACATCACAGAAAATAGAAGACTTTTGATCATACACTTTCAAAGGAATTTGAGAACCTTACCCCAAATAATGGAGATCTGAAAAGATGAAGGTTTTGTTGACATCAAATCCGCAGGCTATAATGTCCTTGATGTTTTCTATAGCGTACTGGTAAGCTTTCTCAATTGTAAGATCTTTCCAGAGATACTTTTCATCGTCAGTCAACTGGACAACTAAGGGAACATTAAACACGTCTTGTAACCACCTGGTAAACAAAGGAAACAGTTTAAGTTAAGCATTTTACAGTGCATTAGCCAACATGGCATTTCCCTGGGAAACCCATGATGCTGGTTAAAATTATTTTATTTCATGATTGTTCTGGGATCCTTTGGAGAAACATTTTCCCAATTGCAGAGACACTTATAGATTCCTTTACTTCTGTGCAGGACAGAGCATCAACAAGCAGGAAAGTGTAACATGATATGACACAGGACGTATTTCATAAGGAAGTAATGTACAGGCGGTCCCGAAGTTACAGACATGGCAGTCCCCAATGTGCAAATGACTATAGTTTAGAATTGGGGTGAGGTAACAGTAAGTGAGATAAATCTACCACTAAGAAGGGAAATTTACTCCAGGAAGAGTTATCATGGGGAAAAGGTATCGCCACAGAAGCTTTTTCATCAATGCCTGTTTCCACAACAAGCCAACATTTTCAAAATCCAATTATCACAGAGGTAGAAAGTGAGGTGAAATCTTCTGAACAGGGACACAGGACAACGCTAATCTTTCTCTATGCTACCCACAAAAAGAAAGATAGATCAATAGATATGGTTGGAAATACTTAAAAATGTACCTTTTCCAAGTTACATACAAATTCAAATTAACCTTCAAACCTACAAAACCTATCTTGTTCATAACTTGGGGACTACCTGTAGTTGTTTGATTTTGGTAGTAGTTCTGCCTCCTGTCTTGGAAAAAATGAACTGAATCTAAATGGTGAATTCTATGGGTGGATCTTCTTCCAGTGGAAATGGAAGATGTGGCAACCCTTCCTCCTTGCAGCAACCTCTTTAGCCCCATGACAAGCTGTGAAGGGCTGTGAAACCCTTTGGAATTGATTTTCAGGAAGTACAGGGCAAGTGAGAGAGGAAGAACATAGTGCCATAATGGTGGTAAAGCATCAGCATGATGGTGGCTTTCGGTCAACACTCTGCTCTTTTTCTTTTATCTTAAAAACACAAGGAAAATCAGCACCACCAATTGAAACACCTCACTGTGAACGGTAAGCTTATCCTTTGTGTGATAAGCTCACTATTGTTATTATTTTGTATTGTGTTGTATTACTTTAATGTATTTGCATTTGTTTGGGCATTGAATGTCTTTTCTGTGTGTAAACTGCTCAAAGTCCCCTCGGGAGAGGGGACGGTCTATAAAATTTTATTTATTTATTTTGTTGTTGTTGTTATATATTCGGTGGTTGAACTGTAATACACTTTTACAGGGGTTTGAGGTATATGACCTTGAGGTAAATACTTAGAGAAGATTTTTCTGTAGGAATCTCTCAGTCTTTCAGCAGGGCTCTTTGATTCAATGGCAGCTGACCAGAATTGCCCCATAAAACCTACAGATTCTTAGAAATAACATATTGGTCAAATCTAAAATGATCAAATCCATAAAAGTCAAACCCACAAACATGAATGGCTGACTGTACTTCCCTACTGAAGCTTAACGGAATATTTATCTTATGATACATAGTGCTTTCAGCAGTGATAACATCTAGCTTTATTTTGTGTTTAATTTCTATCAAACAAAACTAGAAGGATGCCTTTATTTTTCCTGCAGGCTATTGTTTTCTTTCAGCAACCACTTAATCAAGTATTTATTTATTTATTTATCTTGTATACCGCTACTCCCAATTTGGCTCGGAGCAGTTTACAGAAGCAGATTAAAACAATACAATTAGCTTTACAATAACAATAACAAAACAATAGGCGGCGAGAACAGGCATCGTCCGGGTTGTTCACCTGTCAAAAGCTTGCCGGAAAAGAAAAGTTTTACAGGCTTTCCGAAAAGCAAGTAGGTCTCGGATGGTTCGAGTATGAATTTACTCAACATGTTAGTTCCACTTGTCTTACTCATTTGTGTTTTGTTTCATATTTATTCCTAGAGACATTAGGGCTATGGGGGAGAAAAATTGAATGGCTATCCATGATACCAAATATCGGTTGTCAAGCTGATATTGGTACAAACTACAAGGAAATCCAGAGGGCTGGTATAAGTCACCCTTTACATGATTTTAAGTAGGCCTTTGATCTCAGTCAATGTTTTTATTTGTGTGAAATCTTGGCAGTGGGGTGTCTATTCAATCAGATCAAAGACTGGCATAGCTGAATCATATTTTTTGCATATTCCATCATATCTTGAACTCTTGAAATATGGATACTATCTAGCAGGCACAAGGTAGTAAACAGGGGTCCAGTTTCTGTTATAAAGTATCTTCAAACTTTTTAATCTACAAAGAAGAAGATGCATAAATATTTCTAAGGCAACTTTTTTGCTTTCTGATATGCTGGTTAAATAGGCATCTGGAAAAAAAGAATTGAATCCCACTGTTGGATCCAGTCATTGATTTTATACAAGTGTTTTACACAACGGTTGACTTACAAAGCTCCTATCAATTCAAAGAATCTACCTGAGAATAACAGATGGATGTATGCTATTGATTGATTGATTGATTGATTGCTTGCTTGCTTTCAATCCCTTACTATTTTTCTATCCTTTCTATCCTTATGCATATATTTAAAAGTTTGATGGGGATTCACTTTTAAGGTGGCAGACCTGATGTCTCTCTCAACAAAACCACTATAAGCAGGCTTACTTGTGGAGGAGAGATAAATATGAGTTATTACTCCATTCCACTCTTACAGTGACACCAGAGGAACTCAAAGTGGTCAGATTCTGGTCAAAGAAAATTTAGTACAATGCCAAGTTTTTAACGTTGTTTGTGGTTTTTCTATACATTATAACTGTATTCTCAATTTGCTTCTGACAGGATAAATAAATAAACTTCACTCAGACAGCAACATTCCTTTAAGTGCATTCCTACATCATCCACTTTGATCACATCCTATTTCTGTTCTTGGAAGGTTCTTTTGTCTGATTTTGCATAGCTTCCTCTTTCAACCAATGTTCTCCTTTTCACTTTGTTCAGTGGTGGGGAAGTCACTCATACCTTTAGAGATTTTTTTTTCCAAGCAGGAAGGTGGGACAAAAGAGCGTATTATCATAATTTTGAAAAGAAATAACAAGAAACCTACTATCCTTAAGTTACTTACTTTGTAAAAATAAATGGGATAAGGTGACCAACATGCATTGCCTCGGAAGAAGGACCTCTGCCCGTGTAAAGGTAAAATGGCTTCTTATTTTCATATGTGTCCAGAATTTGGTTCATATCTCTAGAGGTAAAAAAAAGATACGGCAAGCTTTTCAAAATGAGTGCCAGAATAAATGAAAAGGGAAGAAAATCAATTTGAAAAATACAGTTCAGATCTTTTGACATGCATTTCAATGAAAACATTACTACTGAAATGGCATAACATGACTTTGTAAAGTTTTGCTAAATGGTCTTTGAAACAGAGCATAATGCATAACAACTTCCTATTATTTTCTCCACAAAATGGCTATTACTTTCTTCTATAGATATATATGCTGGATAATACAAAACAGAATAACAGAATGTAAGAAAAATTAGAATAATTTTTGTTCATTCAGATTTTTTAAAATTACTAAAATGTACCAACCTATGAGAAAAGAAAATGCCTCTGCGTAAGAAGTGGTGTGGTTTGTGCCCTGTAATTCTCTCAATTCGATTGATGAGGTCTTTATCAATTTTGCTGCTTCCAAATCGATCTAAAAGAACAAAAATTAATGAAAGATTATACACACTTCTAGATAAAGAGTACCATACAACTAACAAAACATCATGGGCTGAATTCTGGCTCAATCACACTTGAACAAAATCCAGTGAAATTATTAGGACAAACTGGTTATGATTAACAGGGCTGATATCAACTGGTCTCCTATGAGTATGATAACATCTGGATCCAACTCTGTGCAGGAATTACCTCCCCAAAAATTATAGCCTGTAAACTCTGATATGCTGACAAATGTACAATAATTAAATGTGTATTTTTCTTTAATTCGATTCCAAGCTCTTTACCTGATACTAAATATTTCATCTTCACATTTCAGTAAAAATTATCAGACTTATTGAGTGACCATTATTTAGAATAAAACCCCATTTTTAGCGGCGAGCTGTTCCATAATTAGTATGTTAATGATCACAAAAGCAAAAATATTCCACTTAAATTTCCCATCATATCATTCTCTCTCCTCATTAAAACTCACTGTTCTACCAAATGTTATGGATCTAAAATGTAACATAATGTTGTGACTGAATATTATTCTAATAATATCTGTACAGCCATAAAGTTCTGTCACATGAAAACGCTGCATTAAGTTATAATCATTGTTTTTTAAAAACCAGATGGAGCAGTACATACCAATAAGTTTATCATAATCGACTCCTTTTGCGTTAGATGTCTGTACTGTCCAAGGGTCAACAAAATCATCACCTTCAGCATCACCTGGACCATTACTGATGGGTGCAAACTCTGTCGGAGGGGACCCTGCTTTATAGTCTTCGCCCGTTGCTGTTTTATAACTCAGTTTTAAAGATAACAATAACTGAACTGCTGCATCGATTTCATCCTGATGTAAAATATGGGGGAACAGGAGGGAATATTCAGGTTAGTAAAGCTTGCAAAGCTTCAGCTTTCTAACTATTTGCAGACATTTTACAGAAGATGAACTATTCAACCTGCTTGAAATCAAATAAATTCTAATGAAATATAGACTGAAGGCCAAGGAGAGAGAGAGGAGAAATGAAACAGTTAATTCTTAAAATCAAACGGCCTGCTTGTGTAACCTTGATTATGTCATTTAAGATCTCCACTCAATTTTTCCACCTGCAAAATGAATACAAATATTTACTTATCCCACAGGAGCTCAGTGGGATTTAACTGAAAAAGTTCAAGGTTGTCATCTGAAAGGTGGAGTGAAGCTATACTTCTGTTTGCAACCTGATCCTAGTCACCTGCCTTTTTCTATTTATACTAAGCAAATTCTTCCTAAAGACAAAGCTATAGGACTTTCAGTTAACCAACATCAAAATTAACCCCAAGCATAATGCTGGCTTTAACATATAAAGCCCTAAACGGGTCTGGCTCAACTTAACTGTCCAACGGTATCTCCCTCTGTGATCCACCATGGAGGGTATGATCTTCTGGAGAGGCCCTGCTATTGGTCCCATCTCCATCTCAGGTGCTATTGGTGGGGGTGAGAGACAGGGCCTTCTCAGTTGTGGCCCTTCAGCTATGGAACTCCCTCCCCAGAGAAATCAGAGCAGCCCCCACCCCCCTCCTGACTTTCAGGAAGAAAGTAAAAACCTGGTAATGGGACCAAGTATTCAGCTAGCAAGTTAGTGCAATATGAGTATATGGAATTGTGAAATGACTAATGGAATTGTCTTGGATTTGACTCTGGATACCGTGAATTAACAACTGTTTTAATATTGCTCTTGATTTTTGGTTTTAACGTATATGTCTATTTTTACTGTATGTATGTATGTGAATGGCATCAAACTGCCGCCTTTTCGCAAGGTTGCACTGACTCATCCTTTTAGGATGAGAAGAGTGGGATATAAATGTAGTAAATAAATACATTTCTGAAATTCTTACCCATCTCTATTGCCTCCCCTGCTATCACTCCATTTATGAAAATAAAGTTTTTAAGTCTACTGGGGCTTGCACCTGCCTTTCTGCTTATGGTATTCTGTAAAATATAATGTAATACCATAGAAGAATTTTTAAAATCACATATTGAGAAAGGAAACAAAACCTTAGACTGAATTGAGATTTCAATCAATTATGGAAATTCCTGGGGGAAAAAAAGAGATATGCTTTTAACAATTGCTTTCTCCCCTTGCTGCCTCCCAATATGAACTCTAGGGGAAGTGATGAAAATCATCTGTTCCACCTTTTCCACCTGAGATTCTATGAAAGATCCCAGATTCTTCCATGAACACAAAAATGCCTTCCATTAGTGGCAAGGACTACCTTGATCTTTAGCAAATGAAGGAATGTCTAAATTATACATTTGATGAGAGGGTATTGCCAAAATTGGAAAATGTCTGTGTTTTATATTTGAGATTTAAGACATTAGATGCTATTTCCACTAAGACTGTATAATTAAATGCTATGGAAAAATACTGAAACCCTAGAAGACTAAACAGCAATTCTAACTACAATATATACTATATGGAGGAACTCATTGCCTCCATATATTGGAGCAATGTCGGAGTTGCGACCTTTTGTAAAAGTGCTCAAGACTTGGCTGTTTGGTTGTGCATTTAAGTAATTAGATCTAATTTGCCAAATAGTCACTGTTGAATGTTTTTATGTTGAATGTTTTATATTGTGAAATGCTATTTTAAATTGTAAGTTGCTCGGAGCACCTTGGTGGAGAGCGACTAATTAAGAAATAAAGTGAAGTGAAGATTCAAAGTATTAATATTACTTTACTATTTTCTGAGGTTTACCTTTGCTGCTTTCTCAGCCTTTAATGACCTGACTTTTTCTCCTTGTGCAGTTACTTGTTGAAAAAGTTCCAGTGGATTAAGAGAGCAAAAATCACCAATCTGAACGTTTGCCATTTTCTGGAGTGTTGAGAATCTTTTGTATTTACAGCAAATGTTTCTTTTATTAAGAAACTTGAAAACGGCCTGAAGGACTCTAGAAGACAGAAGAACACAAAGGTTTTAATGTTCTGTTTTTATAAATGTACATCATTCAAACATTACACAAGCAAATAGACTATTATGTCTAGAAAATAACCTGAACATTACAAAAACCAAGAATCTGAAAAAGGTTAATATCTAGCACAGATTTGTGGTAAGACCAGTAGTGCTTTACTGTTAAATACCAAGCTTTTTAAAAAAAGAAACTCATAGAGTCATAGGATATTACATAACAGAGCTAATGACCTGAAACAATTAGGCAAGACACTTAGAGAAAAGGCCTGGTCAAGCTATCTTACAAACCCGTTTCCTATCTCAGCCAGACATTCTCTAGCCTTCCTCCTCACATCTTTTCAATCCAATGCTACTTCAGACTTGGTACTCCAAAATGTAAGAGCCACTATGATAGCATGATGTAGTAGTTTTGAGTATTGGACTATGACTCCAGTGACCAGGGTTCACAGAATAATAGATACACAAGACTGCCATACATGAACACACACACTCAAAGCACTCCAGGCAGATGGTCATCTAGACTCAGTTTAAAAATGTATTAATCTCTTTTTGATTCCAGTACTTTACAAATGTATTTGCTTTATACTGTTTAAATATTATGTCTATGAACAGCACATTTCATCTAGACATAGTTTTTTATTGCACTTACACAAAAAGGGGGCAAAGGTAAGGGCTAAATTCTCCTAGATCTTCTGTTGGCTTCTACCACTCCAGAATGTCAAAATACATTTTTTTCTTTAGTGTTCCTCTAAAAATAGCACTTATTGTTACCTTTTCCAGTGGGACTGTGAGAAAAGCAAAAGTATTGGGAAGCTGCACTCTGGATGTTGTGTGGTGGTGGGGAATCTTTCCATCCATTTGGCAGGTTTCAACATCCTCATCATATTGTTTAATTATTTTATTTTATTTATTTTATAATGATACAGCCTACTAAACTTCCTGCTGCATAAACTACTTTCCCTGAAACTCTACTGAACACTTTTGCATAGCTCTGCCTATCTCTGCATTGTCATATCATAGGGCAGAAGTAATATCTGTCTGAGCTGCTGTGCTTCCTTATTAGTTCTCTGCTCCAGTTCTGACATTGCTACACAGCTAAAATATTGTAACTGCATTCCTCCCTAATAAACTTTATGAACTATTCATTACTTATTCCTGTTCAACATTCAAACCTTCACAATGTTCTACTGTATGCTTTGAGAACTCTGTATGAGTTATCTCTGTGACCCCATTATAGTGCTGAACGCTTTGATGCAGTCAATTAAGTTTAAGCAAAAAAAACTGTATGTAATGACTTCAACACCAGTATTTTCCCACTGAAAATCCATTCCCACAGGGACTAATTTCAGTCATTTAAAAAACCTTCCTGCCAATCATTTTTAATAACATTTTACCTCTTCAACAAAAATGAGAAATGGTAAACTTACTTATACAGTGTCTGGTTTTCCACTCAGGAAGAAACAGGATATACTTGCCATTTTTAATTCCCGCTGTGCTTGTAAAATTAGTTTCCCCACAACTTGATAAAATGATATAGGCTTTTGGACCCTTTCATTGTCTTTCAATATGTATCCCAATAATAATTATGGACAACTCATTGTTTCAATGACAACTCAATTAAAATTAATCACAACCTAAAAAGAACTAAACCTTGATCTGCATTTAAAGACCCAGATTTTGTTATAAAGCATGACAGTGTGTCAGAGAAATCAAAGTCTTGTACATTTTCGACTATTCTTGAAAATTTACATGGACTAAAAGTCTGCATCCTCCCATAGCTAATTTACTTCACTGCTGAACAACTCACAGATTAATTTTTAAAGCATACACAGTTTAGATAACCTAGAAGTCTGGAAGCTTATCAATGAAAGAAGCCATCACATTTTGCAGATGCTCACTTTCCCAAGTTAAAACAGGGCAGCAAATTAGCATTTTCCTTCTAGTAAAAGGAATCATTCCACCCTTCACTGAATTTTTAATCTCCTCTATAACACAATTACAAGCCAACAAATACTGATATCAAATTGTCCAATAAACAGTTAAATCTGAAGCACAAAAGAATAGCCCCAATTATTTTAAGCTAATATAGAAGACCACTGACACGTTGAGGAGCCATGAGTCTTGTGGAAATCTTATTATGAATATCAATATAGAAGATTTCCAGAGAGACACCTGTTAGGTAGGCTGTTAGGACTGTGGGACTTGGAAGTCCAAAACACTTGGAGGGCCAAAGTTTGCCCATGCCTGCTCTAGCGATCTTACCGTACATTGAGTAGAGTGTTGGGCCTGATGGCCCAAAGCTCCCCTTCTATGATTCTGTGACTAATTCTGAGAGATAGTGGTTCATCCTAGCAGTTGTGTAGAAAAGAAAGATTTTAAACCTAGCAGTTTTCAACAGAAAACTCAGCATTTAATGGCTATTCTCCTCTTTGCACAATGAACATTATACGGTTATTCAATTTTGGCAATCATGTAATGTTTCATTGACATGTTATGCCATTAAAAATCTAAGTGTATAACTATGGAAACTATAGCAGGGGAAAAGACATCTCTCACCCCATCTTGACCCTTGGTTTTGGGTGAGCTTGAAAAACAAATAAAGTAAATAATAATAAATAAATGAAAACAAGCTTGCTCCCTCCTCCCTATGACTTCCTCTCACATATTTATACATGACTATCATGTCATAGAATCATAGAATCAAAGAGTTGGAAGAGACCTCGTGGGCCATCCAGTCCAACCCCCTGCCAAGAAGCAGGAATATTGCATTTAAATCACCCCTGACAGATGGCTATCCAGCCTCTGTTTAAAATGTCTCCTCTCAGCCTTCTCTTCTTCAGGCTAAACATGCCCAGCTCTTTAAGCCGCTCCTCATAGGGCTTGTTCTCCAGATCCTTGGTCATTTATCCCACTGCTGAAAAGCTCTTACTGTCAGGAAGTTCTTCCTCATGTTTAGGTGGAATCTGAATCCATTGCTCCATTGTGGCCTAGTCTCCAGAGCAGCAGAAAACCATCTTCCCCCCTCAATCCTCAATGTGACATCCTTTCAGGTATTTAAACATGGCTCTCATGTCAATTCCCAATCCTCTCAAAGATAAACATGCCCAGCTCCTTCAGCCCTTCCTCTTTGGGCTTGGCCATGAAACTTGGCCTGTCACTGAACATCGAGAAAACCAAAGTACTGTTCCAGCAGTCACCAGCCATCCCCTCCCCAATGCCAGGGATACAGCTTAATGGTGTAACATTAGAAAATGTCGACCATTTCCGCTACCTTGGCAGCCACCTCTCTACCAAAGTCAACATCGACACCGAAATACAACACCGCCTGAGCTCTGCGAGCGCAGCATTTTCTCGAATGAAGCAGAGAGTGTTTGAGGACCGGGACTTCCGTAGGGATACCAAGGTGCTTGTCTATAAAGCTATTGTCCTCCCAACCCTGCTATACGCCTGCGAAACATGGACTGACTACAGACGTCACATGCAACTCCTGGAACGATTCCATCAGCGCTGCCTCCGGAAAATCCTGCAAATCGCTTGGGAAGACAAGCGGACAAATGTCAGCGTGCTGGAAGAAACAAAGACCACCAGCATTGAAGCAATGGTCCTCCACCATCAACTCCGCTGGAATGGCCACGTTGTCCAGATGCCTGACCACCGTCTCCCAAAGCAGTTACTCTACTCTGAACTTAAGAACGGAAAACGGAACGTTGGTGGACAGGAAAAGAGATTTAAATTTATTTATTTATTTAGCAATTTTGTATATCGGTCTTCTCCCCTCTATCGGGGGACTTGGGCCGGTTTCCAACAATAAAATCACAAAACAATCATTAAAAACATCATATAACATATTCAATTAAAACGTTATAATAGCAAAATGCAATCACATAATAACAATGGTCAGTCGTCATAGTGAATTCGTTGTCCATCATTCATCGTCATCTATCCAATACAGAAATATTGATTCACTCGTCGAAAGCCAAACCCCATAGCCAGGTTTTCACCCGTTTTCTGAACGACAGAATGGAGGGGGCAGTTCTGATCTCCAGTGGGAGAGAGTTCCAGAGTTGAGGGGCCACCACCGAGAAGGCCATGTCCCTCGTCCCCACCAGATGCACCTGAGAGGCTGATGGGACCGAGAGCAGGGCCCCTCCAAACGATCTTAACAACCTAGATCAGTGATGGGCAACCTTTTGAGCTTGGTGTGTCAAAATTTGCCAAAAACCAGAGCATAACTTGGATGGGGTGTCAACTTTGAGAGAAAAAAAAAATCATAATTTTGCAATATTTATAGTTTAAATAAGAAAAATGTATATTCCAGGTTGAGTTATGGAGTGAACAATGCTCAAGCATGCAGATCGTAAATTTGTAGAGCCTTTGACAAATTTAAGGATGGAATTAGATGGGCTCTTATAAGGTGTACTTCTCTGTGTCTGCGTGTCATCAAAAATAGCCATGTGTGTCAGTGGTGACACGCGTGTCATAGGTTCACCACCATGGACCTAGATGGTTCATAGGGGAGAATATGTTCGGACAGGTAAACTGGGCCGGAGTCGTTTAGGGCTTTATAGGTTAACACCAGCACTTTGAATTGTGCTCGGAAGCTAATTGGCAGCCAGTGGAGCTGGTGCAACAGAGGAGTAGTATGCTCCCTGTACCCTGCTCGTGTTAGCATTCTGGCTGCCGCACGTTGGACTAGTTGGATGGTCTCAAAGCCAACCTTAAAATCTCTGGCATAGATACTGAGAACTGGGAAGCCCTGGCTCTTGAGCGCTCCAGCTGGAGGTCAGCTGTGACCAGCAGTGCTGCAGAATTCGAGGAGGCACGAGTGGAGGGTGAAAGAGAGAAACGTGCCATGGGAAGGCGTGTCAAGCCTACCCCGACCAGGACCGCCTTCCATCTGGAAACCAATGCCTTCACTGTGGGAGAAGATGCGGGTCAAGAATATTTATTTATTTATTATTTATTTACTTTATTTGTATACCGCACTCTCTCAGCCCGTAGGCGACTCAGTGCGGTTTACAGCTAGGTCAATATACAAAGTGCACAACATTAGCATTTAAAACAGTAACTAAGGCAACTACATAAACTACATCAATATACAATACATCAATATGACATCAATACATCCATATAACTAATCCATCACGTCTCATCAGTAAAGTCATAATCCGAATTTCCTCGTCCATTATTCCAAGTTCCAAGATCAATCAATTGGTTGCACTGCTTAATTAAACGTTGCCTATTCAAAGAGCCAGGTCTTTACTCTTCTCCTGAACGCCAGCAGGGAGGGGGCCGATCTAATGTCTGCGGGAAGGGCGTTCCACAGCCGAGGGGCCACCACTGAGAAGGCCCTGTCTCTCGTCCCCACCAGCCGTGCTTGGGCTCCACAGCCACCTACGAATCCACAAGGAAACCCATCATGGAAGACTATCTTACTCGTCCAACCAGGGATCGCCTAAGTAAGTAAGTAAGGCTTCCAAACCTTTGATCACCTTCCAGAACAGGACACAGCCTGATTCCAGGCGAGGCCTGGCCAAAACAGAACAGAGTGGGACTGTGGCTTCCCTCATTCTTCCTCTACTCCTCTTGACAGACTGAGCTTTGCGGCCTTCATCACCCCCATCTCCCTCCATTTGGCCCCAAAGCCTCACCTGCCAGCAGCACAGCCAAGCGTTCCTCTCAGGCAAAGCGTGATCCCATTGCATCAGCAGCCAGTCAGGCAGAGCCGGTGCGTCACCCCTCTCCCTCCGACCGGGAAACAAATTCCTCACCCGGAACCGATAGCGACGACGACAAGGAGAGGACAGTCAGCCAGACCACAGCTCACATCTGCGGCAAGAAGGAACTCACTCTGCAATAGTAAGTCATAGGGGAAGGCGGTGCGTGAGAGGGAACTGTAAGACATCGGCTGAGTTTCCGGGGGGACCTCTATGAGGGATGGACCCACTATTCTCATGCCAGAGACGAGTTGCGTCAGTGTTACCGTGAAATGAGTCCCCCACCTCATAGGTCATACACGCAGCAGCATTCGTTTTCTGCTTCTGTTGTGTTAAGGTTTATATTCAGCCTTCTCCACAGGTAAGAGGTGCTTCTGAGGCCCTGTGTGAGATGGAGTATTCCAAGGGTGCATCCCCACTGTAGAATTAGTGCAGTTTTGCACCACTTTCATGCCATGGCTCAATGTTGTGGAATCCTGGGTGCTGTAGTTGGATGAATTCCCAGCTATCTTTAGCAGGAAAAAGCAATGATCAGTGGTTCTCAACCTGGGGTCCCCAGATGTTTTTGGCCTTCAACTCCCAGAAATCCTAACAGCTGCTAAACTGGCTGGGATTTCTGGGAGTTGTAGGCCAAAAACATCTGGGGCTGATACCAAATGAGAGACTCCCCCCTGCGCACACAGAGGACTGGGTGACTTGGAAGGCACTGAACAGACTGCGTTCTGACACCACAAGATGCAGAGCCAACCTTCAGAAATGGGGCTACAAAGTGGAATCCTCAATATGCGAGTGCGGAGAAGAGCAAACCACTGACCACCTGCTGCAATGCACCCTGAGCCCTGCCACATGCACGATGGAGGACCTTCTTGCAGCAACACCGGAAGCACTCCAAGTGGCCAGATATTGGTCAAAGGACATTTAATCAACTACCAAACTCACAATTTTGTATTTTGTCTTTTTTTTTTCCTTTGTTCTGTTACAAATGTAATATAATTTGACTGGTTGTCCTGACACGACAAATAAAAAAAATCTGGGGACCCCAGGTTGAGGACCACTGAGCTAAATGCTTGGTGCAACTACAACTCCCAGGATTCCATAACATTGAGCCATGGTATTAAAGTGTCAAACTGCATTAGTTCTACAGTGTAGATGAGGCATGGGCAAACTTGGCCCTCCAGGTGTTTAGGACGTCAACTCCCACAATTCCTAACAGCCGATAGGTTGTTAGGAATTGTGGGAGTTGAAGTCCAAATCACCTGGAGGGCCCAAGTTTGCCCATTCCTGTTGTAAATACACCCTTGGGTAAATGCACTCTTGGACAGAGAAAGCTAAAGACCTGGCAAAACTCTCACAATTACACAACAGATAAAGTGATGCCAAACTGCATTAATTGTGCAGTGCAGATGCACCCAGTTTTGCTGTTTCGTGGCAAAAATATTTTTAATAGTTATGTATTGCAGATGGAATTGACCATGTGTTTATACCAATTTATGCAATGCTTTTGATACAAAATAAATAAATAAGCTGCATTTGTATCTGGTTGCCATTAAAACAATGATAACGTTTCCCAACACAGTCTTGAATTGACTTTTCTGCTTCCTTTATATTGATACTATCATGCACTTTGATTTGAGTTACTTTATTCTTTTCTGGTCACACATGGCCATGTATTTGCAATTTAGAAAGCTAAATTAACGGGAACATGCAGATATACTTCATCCACATAAATACAGGGTTGTTGCTAAGTAAATATAGACCTTTTCCACACAACGGAATAAAAATCCTACATTATCTGCTTTGAATTGGAATATATGGCAGTGTGGACTCAGATAACCCATTCAAAGCAGATATCGCGGGATTTTCTGCCTTGATATTCTGGGTTATATGGCTTTGTGGAAGGGCCCATAGTGGGCTTTTGAGCCCCTTCCACAGCTGAAGAAAATCTTACATTTTCTGCTTTGAACTGGGATATATTGTAGTGTTGGCTTGGATAACCCAGTTCAAAGCAGATATTGTGAGATTTTCTGCCTCTGGGTTATATGGCTGTGTGGAAGGGCCCATAGTAGCAGCTGGGGTTTGTTCTCAGGATACCCAATAAATATATGGATTCCCAAGGCCCATTATATGCAATGGCACAATAAAATCATGCCCCTTAAATAAAAAGGGTTGCTTTTTGGATCAAGCCCCCCCCCCCCCGCAAACAAACAGACAATCAAAAAAAAAAAACTCATGGATAAGGAGGATCATCTGTATGTCAGAATTTCACAGGTCAGTGTTTCTGCTATTCACTCCTGGCTCAGTAACAGCTTGCAGCTTTTGTTTTGGGGCAAGGCACTACAGTGTAGATTTGCCCACTGTTTCTTTAGGCACAGAGTTATACCAATTTCTATAGTTTGGTCCAGCACCAGCATTTTTTGCCAGAGTTGGCTAAGTACTTTGTGCAACTTTTTGGAGAAGGTTAGTAGTTTTTTTTGGAGAAGGTTAGTAGGTCAGGTTAGTATTTACAGCCTTGTATTGTAAACTCAATATTGGTTACATGTCTGACAGTCACTTGTTAAAAGGCTTAACGTTTCACTACTGAATTCTGAGGTTGAGTTGTATAGCTGTTTGTAAATAGTAAAAAATGTAAGTCAAAAATATTTATTTAATTAAAAGGTCAAATAATTCATATTTTCCTAATTTGTTCGTTACTTTCATTGTAGATGTGGTTTACTGCATATGACATGAACTAGATTCTAGTTTGCGAAGACTCTAAAGACAGAAGTTGGAAATTTGTATTATAGCTGACTTGATGAACTCACTTGTTGCTTATGATGATTCAGATACTGAATCAGAGGCTGAGAAGTCTGAAGATGCTGCTATTAGTGAAACAAACTTGACAGATTCTACAGAGAGTGCCATTCAGTACTGTAGTGAACTATATACAGTTTGTGAGAATAAAGCCCATTCAATGAAAGGAACTGGCGGCTCCAGAAAGAACATCTGTAATGAAGATATTTTTCTACAGAATCTACAGAGCAATAAAAAGCATCAGCTAACAGATTATCCCAGGAAATTTTGTCCTGTTGATTTGAAAATAACAAGTAAGAATAATAAACAACCAGGAACCTCAATATTGGAACCTAATGTGCTTTCTGGAAATGAGAGCTTTTCATCAAAGAGGACCCGTGATGACAATGATGTTCCTATACAGGGCCTGAGGCCATATATTCCTAAAAGAATGAGACAAAGTAATAGTTCAGTTCCTCATGAAGATGAAGACTGTAGAGATAGTGCAAGTTGTGCAACCAAAACGGAGACAGCAGGAGATAGAATATCCATTCAAGTTTCTCAGTATATGATGCCATATTTAGGATCCAAATATGGAGTTAGTGAAATTCCGAAGAATCTGGTGTTTCAGATGTCTGAACACAGTGGTCCAGTTAATGCAGTCCGATGGTGCCCTCTTCAGAAGTGGAGCCATTTGTTGCTTTCTGTGTCTATGGATAAAACTGTCAAGGTAATGCTTTACATAACATATTTTTATTGCACTCTGTTTCATAAAAAACAGCTGAATGTTTTTATATGGCAAAGAACAAATGAGGTATCATTGAATTATAAAAGTCTTTGATGTACCTCTGTGAATCATTTTCTATGTCACCAGCTCTTTTATGGCAGAAAGGTGGAGACATTCATGTAAGTTCACAGCAGCCGCTCCCAGAAAAGACACAGGACGCCAATCCGTAATCAATCAGGAAACTTTTACTACTGGATACACATACACAATGAAAGCCAGGATTGGCATACAGACGCAAGCCAACCCTTATATACCCTCCCCCACATTCGAATCCCCTCTTCCCGCCGACTGAGGATCCCGCTCAATATTCCCCGCCAAACCACCAACTGCCCTTCCCAAGGCCACCAGCTGCAAATCCTTATCGGTTCTCCATGTCAGGAATCTGGTTTCTTGCGCCACCATCCAAGGCCAGGAAACCGAGTCCTGACACATTCATCTATTGTTCAGGGTAGTGTACTGCATGTGAAACAACTCCATTAAATGGTGAGTATAGGGACAAGCACCAATTCTTCTGAATTCTAATGCTACATCCAGTCATAATTCAGTGTTGTAGCAAACAACTTTTATGGCTTTATTGTGAAAATGAATCTTGAACATCTGGGCAGTTCTTATATTTCAGGAAAATGTGAGTGGTTGTAGGAAACTACTGGTATATAGAAGAATCCAAGTTCAGTATTTGTGATGCTGTTGATGTTGGCAGATTGTTATAGGCCAGAGAAATTTTAGTTGGCAACATCTCAATTTGTGCATATATCTTTAAAATGTTTATATGTCGTTAAATAAATGTGTGTACCCATGTAGATAGTAGAATACAGAGCCTAAAATTCATTTTCTGCCTTCTGTAAAATAAGGGAGAAGTTTGTTTGAAGTTCAAATCTGGGAGGAATTCCAAATAATCTTTTAAAGAATGCCAACAAAACCCACAAAAAAGACCTTAGGTCACCCTATGAATTAGTCTATTATGGACATCTGATGGCAGGTAGTAAGGTGTATCCTAAAAGTGGAGTATGCACTAGACGCTGGAGTGCTAAACAAAAAGATAAGAGCAAAACCTCTGATTAGCTAAGCAATACCCTGCGTGAGTATTAAGAGAGAACCAGATAATTAGGCTGCATATACATGTTTCCAATATAGGAAGAGCGGGTAATATAGCCTTCCCAAGGAAAGATCCTGATAAGCCCTGACATTTCACTCAAAAATGCTGATTCTGGTAAGGTTAAGTTAGATTGGTGATTAATTACTCGTGCCTTATCATGTAATTAATTACCTATGATTCACGCATTTTTAAAACTTTGCATTTTTTCCAATTTGTGTGTGGGTTCTGTGACCCTAACCCCTGTAAAAGCCTATGGTTTTAATTTACTAATTGAGTTTTTAACCTACTTTTAATCGCTTTTGTTATGTTTGTTTTATTGATTTGTTTTCATGTTTAGTTAAGATTAATTATTTGCATTTAATTTATTATGTATTTGTATTTTCACTGTGAATTGTATGGCACCGAATGGCTGCCATTTATGTTGTACGCCGCTCCGAGTCCCTAATGGGAGATGGGACGGGATATAAAGAAAGTTGATTTGATTTGACTACTATAGTTACATCTGGTGGAGAAAAGGTATTGAAGAAGATGCTGTTTTATTGCCCATATTGAAGAAAGATCTTGCCAGTCCGCTTGGCTTTTCTGTAAGAAATGAGGCTGGATCTATAATGCCCTATAATCCAGTTTTAGAATGTGGATTCATTACATTGAACTGTCTACACTACCCTATAATCCAGATCAATGCAGCTAAACAAATTCTGAAACTGGATTTTAGGGCAGTGTAGAACTAGCCTGAGACTGGCCACAACCCTTTGGTTTTCTCAGATGGCATCATGTCTTGGGCAACCCTGCTGTATGCACAGATAAGAAGAGTTTTGCTTTAAAACACGACTGTTTTCACTAGTTAAGCTCAGGGTCTTGACTTAATGAATAAGGAAATGTGTAATTCCCTTTATTAGTGTTTTTGCTGCCCCTTTTATCCCTTTTTACAACATCCTCCTTGAGCCCAGAAGTGTATTCAGTATCCAGCTGTGATTTCATTTTCCGATTTATGTGGAGCTTGATGACACAGTGGTGTTTTCTCTACTCTTTTGCTGGATTTCTAGTTGGTGGTTGAATTTTTCCTCTCAGTCCCCTGCAGTGAGCCTAGTTGCTAGTGTTCCCAGTGATTCCATAGTGTTTTTCCCCAAGAAGAGTCAGCTCTCTGACTAGGCAGGATGAGCTGCCCCACTTTAAGCAACATATCTAGATGTACCTTTTAAAGAACAGCGAATGATGAATTACATAGATTATTATTGTATTACTACTACTGTGTGGAGAGGGGAACCAATTGGATTTTCTGCCTCATACATCAAAAGTTCTGGGCTTTTTCTATGCTTAGAAAGAGGACACAGCCTGGAACTGTTTAAATAGAGTTTAAACTGTACTTAAGGAGCTATTTGTTAGAATTACATCTTGTGATATTGTTTATTGATATGAAAGAATACAGGGAAGAAAAAATGAAGAGCATAATATGAACCTCAGCTCTCGCAATAATTGGTTGGAAACTAGTTTTCAACAGACCTCAAGGATGATAAAAACATCAAAATCATCTGGGTGTCCCCTGGGTAACGTCCTTGCAGACGGCCAATTCTCTCATACCAGAAGCGACTTGCAGTCTCTCAAGTCGCTCCTGACAAAATAAAAAAATAATAATACAGACCTCACAATCTCTGAGAATGTCTGCCATAGATGTGGGTGAAACATCAGGAGAGAATGCTTCTGGAACATGGACATACAGGAAAACTCACAGCAACCCAGTGATTCTGGCCATGAAAGCCTTCAACAACACATTCTCTCAATAATATTTTCTTCCACAGGAAAAGAGTGTAAAAACAACCCTGGCATCTTTGAAATGCCCGACATATGTAGACCCTACAGTTGGAGCGGAAGATTATTTTAGGATTTTGCTATTCTTGTCTTTCTGTGTCACAGCGATTTCATGACTTTAATTCCCTTATCAGGCAGTCTGATTCAAAAAGAAGCATACATTGCAATAGCTAAGCCTTCTATTACTTCTCAGGCAACTGAAGCAGATCCAATGTAAAGAATCAGAAGCTTTCCTTAAATATTAGTCCAGCACTGCTGACTTCTGTAAGAACAAGGTGGAATCAAATCAGAGTCATAGTATGTGACCGTAGTGGCATGATTTGCAAGTGTTGTATAATCCCAAGTGCTATGACCAGATATCATCAGATGTAAAAATGTCAGGGTTCATTGTATAGAATCAAATCTGTTCCATGTGGACCAGTAATGCTTTGACTCACAGAATCAAACTACTTTAATTCACAAAAAATCTCCCCATAGCTTTATGATAGGGATGGAGAACCTCTGGGCTTCAGTCCAGATTTGTCTACCATATCTCCCTCTCTAATCTCCTGTGAGGCTTTCGTCCTTCCCAGAATACCAAGGCAGATAATCCACAATATCTGCTTCACAGTTTGAGTCCACTGTCATATACTCCAATTCAATGTGGATTTTATGCAGCTGGGTGGAAGGGGCCACAGAGAAAGGAGAAGGGAGATAATAGTGAAACTTTGCAGCTGGCACTTCTTCTCTTTGTTTTGATGTAATTTTGTTTATATGTCTTCTCGTTGGCATTGAATGTTTGCCTTATATGTTGGAAACCACCCAGAGCCTATTGGGAAGATAGGGTGGTTTACAAATAAATTGTGGTGGTTGTTGTTGTTGTTGTTATCATCATCATTTGTTTTAGCTGCATTTTCCTCGTCTGTCAAATGCTCCTTAAGAAAGTGTCTCCATCTATTGTGCTCTGCCTTTGTTTTTCTTGGTTGGGGAAGGCACAGGAGGAGCAAAGCTGATCCCCAGCTGTGATACTGACTAGAATGCTCCTTTACTGGGGCTTGATCTAGTATTTATTTATTTAAAACATTTATATTCTGCCCTTCTCACCCCGAAGGGGACTATGGCAGATCATAACATAAATACGGCTAATATTCAATGCCGGAATATAAATATATAAACAGTATATATAAACATTAAAACCAGTCATCTCCACTTCTAAAATGAATTATTTAAACCATCTCAAATCAGAAGAGATGTTGTTACCTTATTGCGTTGTTCCAAAGGCTTGATCCCACAGCCAAATTTTTACCATCTTTCTGAAGGACAGGAGGGAGGAGGCTGATCTAATCTTGCCAGGGAGGGAGTTCCATAGCTGAGGGCAATCCCTGAAAAGGCCCTCTCTCTCGTCCCCGCCAATTGTATACTTAATGTAAGCCTTCCTGAGGTAGGAAGCATCGGTTGGGAACAAAGCTGACTGGACATTCTGATGCTGCTGGGAAAAGCAATTGTTCAATCACATCCTTTGTAGAGAAAGGGGAATGGATAATGCTGGATGGCGCAGAACTTCAGGGGAAAAGGCCTGCCTCAGATGCTCCTTGGGAGATGTTCTGGAAACTGCTTTCCTGTCCCGGTTTTAGCAAAAATCTTTTCTACAGATATTTAACACAGTTGGCTAGAATGGAGAAATCCTTTCTGTGCTCATTACTTGAGATCTGTAACTGGAAAAGCTCTGGATTCAGTATCTGCTACTGTGAACTTTTACCATCCAACTGACCTTCCTTACTTCACACTCTGAATAATTGGACCTAAGTGGCTTCAAACTACAAGAAAGGAGATTCCATCTGGACATTAGGAAGAACTTCCTGACTGTGAGAGCTGTTCAGCAGTGGAACTCTCTGCCCCGAACTGTAGTGGTTGCTTTTTCTTTGAAGGCTTTTAAACAGAGGCTGGATGGCCATCTGTCTGGGGTGTTTTGAATGAAAATTTCCTGCTTCTTGGCAGGGGGTTGGACTGGATGGCCCATGAAGTCTCTTCCAAATCTATGATTCTATGATCCAATGAGTTATTTTCTGTCTCTGACTTCTTTCAAATCATATAGCTCTTCACTCTGCAAATAACATTAAACCTTGTCAGCTTCAAGGTGTATTATATGTATGTGTCAAAACAATGGAACCTTGAATGCCAGAGATGAAGAAATTACTAAAAAAGATAAAGCAAAAACCAACCACCCAGAGCGACACAGACCTTCTGATATGGTTTTGATTTCCCGTGACCTATTATGAGTTGTAATTTTCCTGAACTGCTTTCTTTGTACTGATTTCAAATGACTGTTCATAAGTTATCCTTGTAATTAAAGTACTTAGATGATTCTTAGGTTAGTTGTAATGATGTTTGATATGCACTGTACAATTTTATTGGAAGGCTTCTGAGGTGTCCTGCTGTTAATTCCAGTTCTTCACATCAGCAAGTGACTTATGTGCTTTGCTGTCCGTAATGTCTCATTTTTCATTTTTGCAAAAAAGATCTGAAGTATAAAACACTTGCAACAATATGTATCTTTTCCCCCCTTTAGCTGGCATAAGTTTTGCTTTCATATGCCACTTTGCAATAAGTTAATTGACTAAGGAGGGAGAATAATGAGAATACAAGCCACAAAAATCAATTTCTCAACATCATTATGGAAAAACAAGGTGATGCCTTATTATCAATAGATGTAGTGTAATACTTTGGCTACAGAGCAGCAATACATAAAAAGTTCCCTTGTCCTCCGTTTTATGCCTCGGGTCCCTCACCTAGCACATACTGATCACCGTATACAGTATTCCTTCACTACTTCATGGTTCACTTTTAGCGGACTCACTGTTTTGTGGGTTTTTAAAAATATTAATAAAAATATAAAATGTTAAATATTTATTTACAGTGTAGGCCAGGAATCCCAGAAGTGCCACGAGCTGAGGTGCGGCAGGGAAGGCCTGCCTCCCTGGACTGCTGCTGCCTGTATAGCTCCGGAGGCTCTGTGAAGGCCAGGGAGGCAGGCAGTGCCCTTGGGATGGGCCGGGAGGCGGGTAAGGAAGCATGGGTAAGAAAACAATATATAAAGTGTATAAAATAATGTATAAATATTAAAATTAATATGACGTCTCGGAGTTTCACTTATCGTGGGTCGTCCTGGAACGGAACCCCCATGATAAGTGATGGAACACTGTATACTTGAGTATAAGCCGAGTTTTTCAGCCCTTTTTTTAGGTTGAAAAAGCCCCCCCCCGGCTTATACTTGAGTCAAAGTTACTTATTATTTTATTCTGGTATTATTATTATTATCATCATTACATTTATTATTTTACTCTATTATTACATTTACATTCTTTTATTGTATTATTCATACTTTATTACGTTTATTATTTTACTCTATCATTATTATTACATTTCCATTTTAGTCTATTATTATTTTTATTACATTTATTATTCTACTCTCTTTATTATTATTATTTATGACATTTTTATCCCACCCATTTCAGCCCAAAGGCGACTCAGGGCGGCGATAAAAATTATTGGAAGGATATGTAAGCACATTTACATTGAAAAAGGTTAGAATAATGTAAACCTGTTGATACTGGCTAGAATTACGTACATTGCCTTTTTTGGCCCCTGAATCACACTGTTGCTTCCAGGCATGTAGCCAGGGGGGGGGGGGGGGGCTCGGGGGGCTTCAGCCCCCCCCGAAATTCTCATGGTGGTTCGCGAAAAGGCCTTACTGGTGCATTATTTAAACTGTTATGTTTATTAATATCATGATTTGATCACCATTCTCAATATATCCCATATGTATGGGGGTATTGGGGTAATGATACAAAAGGTTTGCTAGGCTAGACCCTCTTTCACTCAGACTCAGCCCCCCCGAAACTCAGCCCCCCCGAAACCCCCCCTGAAAATTTTTTAGCCCCCCCCGAAACGAAATCCTGGCTACGGGCCTGGTTGCTTCATGTTTAACTTGTCATCTACTGAAATTCTTAAATCCTTTTCAAATATACTGCTTTCAAGCCTTCTTTAAGTCATCTTCAATTGCTCAGAGGTACAATTTCTAGTTAAAATATAACTTATTTGCAGCCACACCATTAAATAATACACAAACTTCTCTCTTGAAATAAAGTCCTCGACCTCTTTAAAAAAAAAAGAAAATTGAGGGTCTAGTAAGTTCTAGTGAGCAGTACATATTAATTTTAGTCTTCTCAAAGAAGAGTCAAAAATATACTATGAGTCTGCGGATCAGAAGAGAAAGTGCATTGTTGATGGAAATTAATGAGCTCAGGTGGGAACATTGGTTGTTGTATGCTAGAGCTTCAAAAATATTAGTCTGTAGAGTATGAGCCTCTCTGCATGTTAAACAGCCTTTGCGAACTATTCAATGTCTTGGAAAAATAACCATTACAATTATTTTATTTTTAAAAAGTGCTCTTTGTTCAGTTAGCTGCTGCAGTTGCAGCTTTCAAGTCAGTAGAGGGCACAGTCAGATTAAATATAAATGCCATAAGAGTGGGATACGAACCACAGCTAACTTTTCTGTTAGATCACTTATTTCAGATAGGTTACTTTGTGATATAAATAATATCAGAAAATGGAAGGCAGAGTTTTAAAATGAAATCAAATCAATTCATTATCCTGGTTTGTTTCTAAGATATTGAAGGGGAAACTAACTAGTTTCCCCTTAGGTTTAGGCATAACAAACTCCACAAATCAGGCTATATCTTGTTTCTTTCTTGCAACTATTTATTTTATTATTTATTTATTGCATTTCTATACCGCTTTTCTCACCCCTGGGATGGTTCAAACGTAATAAATGGCGAAAAAATTCAGTGCCTCACAAACATATAAAGCAACATATAACTATAAATTAAAACTATTAAAAACTATACAAAACATCAGGCAGAGCATAAAACATTTAGACATTGCATCAATCCTGTGATTTCCTTTATCTGTCTGAGCATTGCTATCATTCGTTGAATGCTTGCTTTCATAGCCAAGCTTTAAGCTATTTCCTGAATATCAAGAGGGAGGAGGCTGATCTCATCTCCACAACTGAGGAGCCACTGCCGAGAAGACCCTGTTTCTCATCCCCACCAATTGCGCCTGTGAAGGTGTTGGGACTGAGAGCAGGACCTCCCCGGCCGATCTTAGCGCTCTAACTGGATCATAAAGGTAGAAGCATTCTGACAGGTAAGCTGGGCTGGAATCATTTAGGGCTTTATAGACTAAAGCCAGCACTTTGAATTGTGCTCAGTAGCAGACTGGCAGCCAGTGGAGCTGATTCAGTAGGGGGGTTGTATGCTCTCTGTAAGCCGATCCAGTAAGGAATTTGGCTGCTGCCCATTGGACAACTTGAAGTTTCCAAACAGTCTTCAAAGGCAACCCCACATAGAGCATGTTGCAGTAGTCTATTCAAGATGAATAACTATGCTGAAGATGGATTGTGGGTGAGGGTAGGTGGCAGTCTGAGGCCAATTTCTGCTGTTTGCATAACACTAAATAATTTTGTACCATTGAATTAAAGGACAGTTTAAATACTTTATTTCATGTGTCCAAAAAGTGGCTGCTTTGTGACTATTGATTCAATTAATTGAAGGAAGACTGACTCATGTATTAGACTGATTTATGTACTGATTTTCCCCATTACAAAATAAAAAGAAGATTATAAAATATTAGAAAATAGTGTAAAAACAGTATTTCATGGAAATACACTCCAAAAGTAGCAATTAAAACAATGGCCAAAGTAATAATAATATTAAAAGCAGTTGCAAAAGGAAACAAAACAAAATGAAAAACAACAGTCCAGCACCAATAGATATGTGAAAAAAAAAATTACCAGTCAAAAGCCTGAATGGACAAGATAATGATAAATGTTCCTGGTAGACCTCCCTGTGGAGGGTGTTTCATAATGGGGGCACAATCGTAGAAAATGTTGCCAGGAACTTTACTTCCACAGGTGAGAACAGATGTGAAAAGGTCTCCGATAGTGATTTCAGTTGCTAGACCATCTTATATAAGCCTGGGCCTAGAGTGTTCTGAACCTACGCTTTGAATTTTGTTTGGAAACAAACTGGGAATGATCTTTTCTTTCAGGCAATCTAGATCTGAGATCTTCTTTATCTCTGCTCTTTATTTTCTAATTCAGCTTCTATCACTGTAGTTCATATCTGTTAGCTAGGAAACCATGGTCATGACCTGTTTTTTTAAAGCAGTTATACCTATCTCTGGTGGTGGGATTTTGTGCTCCTGTGAGGCAAGAGGCTATGCTGATGTTAGCCATGTTGCTGGTAGGCTGTTTCATGTCAGATAGGCTTTTGCTGAGGAGTCAGACGAATGTGGCAAACAGCTACTCAGCAGAGGCAGTCACACTGAGGATCTCTCGGAGACAACAGCTGTGGCATCACAGCTAACATTTGTTAGTACTGTGCAGAAGGAGATGCTGTAACCCCTGTTTTGTATGTCTTTTACCATGAAAACTCTATGATGAGAGAGTTTCAAACAAAACAAGAGTTACTGGGGGAAGATGACACTTCCAGGTTGGAAGGCACTCAACAAGCTAGTGGGGTACAGCAGAGGATAAATACGTGTCATGGACTTAAAGATGTTCAGCTGCTGACATGCCCAAAGGTGAAAAGTCTGAAGCTGCACAATACATATTATAGGAATCTAGAATGCGAGAGGCATGAATCAGAGGAAGCTAGTAAAGCAAGACATGGAATGTATAAAAGCTGCAATACTTGTGTTGAGCAAGCTAAGGTGGAGGAGGTAACATAATTTATGCAGATGACACCAACGTACCATAGTACTAGCAGAAAATAATAGCAGTCTTTCAATAATTACTGAAGAAAGTTGAACATTAAGAAAAAAAGGAACACAGAAGACAGATGAATGGACTGAATCAAGGAAGTTATGGCCCTGAGTCTGCAAGACATGAGCAGGGCTGTTGATGATGGTGGATGTCTCATTTGTATGTGTGTGCATGCCTTCAAGAAACAGCCAGAGGGTGAGAACTCTACCTTAGAACTCCTGCCTGGGGCCAGCCTTTCCAAACATACTGGGCATGGCCCCCACAGCTGTGCTATCTCACCTGACGCCAGCAGCAGATAAAACAGCCAGCACTAGACCCAGAGCCTGCTTTGCAATCCAACTATGTTAAGCCAATCAATAAGATCTTGGCACTATAGGACTTTTACCAACATGGTTAGAGACACCTTACCATCACGAGAAAAAACACCCCCCATCTGCCTCCCAAAGAACCTTATAACACAGTTTATACCCCCCCCCCCCCCAAATGAAAAGCTGGGTTGCATTGCTGTCCTTAAACAGTATTCAGAGGACTCCTTAATTGTGAGGATCTGGGAATCTCTGGGAGGGCATAAAGAATGGGGGTGGATATTATGGGGAGGCGAGTGTGGGAGGGGGATGGTAACTAGACCCCTATAGGTCCTATAATAATTTTCTTCGGCCAGCACCTTAATCACTCTGACTTGGACACCACCTCAGCCCAGTTGACTTGTAAATGCCTTTTTATTTAAATGTTTTGAGTGTTTTCTATCATTAGATCTAGTAGTAAACATGTTCTAAATGTTTGATTTATATATTTAAATATCTAAGTTTGTTATTTTTGAGTTTGTTTATGATTTGATTTGTTTGTTATGTTATGCCGGCATTGAATGTTTGCCTAATAGACATTAGTATTTAGTCTCTCTTGTGAAACTTAAAAGATAATGAAAAAACACTTTGCTTTTCTTTTTCTTGCTTTAATTCTTTAAAAAAATTAACATGGATTTTTGAGTAGTATATAATATCAATAAGGAAGGACTGGGTGTATGGAGTAAAACTTATCCCGTGAAATAAATCAACAATAAATTCCTAAGGAAAAGGTTTTTCTGTAATATCCTGTTATTACTATGAAAATCAAATTCTAGCTTAACTGTGGAGCCCCTGGTGGCACAATGGGTTAAACACTTGTGCCGGCAGGACTGAAGACCAACAGGTCAGAGGTTTGAATCCAGGGAGAGCGTGGATGAGCTCCCTCTGTCAAGTCTAGCTCCCCATGCGGAGATATGAGAGAAGCCTCCAACAAGGATGGTAAAACATCAAAACATTTGGGTGTCCCCTGTGCAACGTCCTTGCAGATGGCCAATTCTCTCACACCGGAAGTGACTTGCAGTTTCTCAAGTGGCTCCTGACATTAAAAAAGCTTAATTGTGAGTACAGATATTTTAGTACAAATCAATCATGTTTCAACTTATAACATATTGCCTGATTCATAATCACTTTATTCCCAATATTTATTTTTTCATTCAAAATCTTGGTTTCACGCATGCTCCATGAGCATGCTGCTTTAGAGGGTTTTTCTTTTCTCTAACTGAGTAGCTTGGTCTAAGGGGAAAATATGTGTCTGATTGAAATCTAGCAAGCCATGATTTATGAATGAGCTACTTACTATAAAGCACTTTGCACACTAAAAAGTGCTAGGAGAGGATTAATAATACATAGAAAGCTTCATGGTTACGGTACATGCTTTGCCACCATCTTCTCCACCAGTAGGTGAGGCTGTTCAGCACCTTGGAGAGCTAGAACTGAAAAAGCTGTGTGTTAAAGGTGGAAGATAACATTGTCTTTTGCATATGAAGCAGACCTGTTTTTATGGTGTTGAATAAGACTGTGCAGAAAAGCTTTAAAGAAACTTTAACAGGGTTATGAAGATCTGAAGGACAAAACATCTCAGAGGAGAAATTGTTTCAAATGTAAGTGTAATGAAAAGGGTCACCCTTTGACTCTTTGTTACTCCAGACAGAGGTATAAATTGGCACTGAATTTGCCGGGTCTCAGTAGTCCTCTTCACTTCATTTTCCTGATCCTCCGGATTTTAAAGTGATACTAAAACTCACTACAGACGTGTACCCTGTCTTGCCCTTCCTGTGGTTGCGTCAGTCATTCCTTGCTAAGAAGTCAAAGGATCACACAGGCACCTCTTTTAGAGATTTCTGATCTGAATGGATTGTCATTTCTGCCCAACCCTAGATTATAGTTTTCATTTCCCGGCACTTTACTTCTGGCCCGGCCCTACAGCTTTGTGTTGTACAAGCCCTTGCCCTGCCCGATCAATCCTGAACATGACCACTTTTTCCTACTACTGGTTACAATTGAGGTTTTTAAAGATGTTTTTATTATTTTGATTTTATTGTTTTAATAATATTTTACTGTTATATGTTGTATGTTTTAAACATGTTACTTTGTAACTCTTGTTTATGCTGGGCTTGGTCCTCATGTAAGCCGCCCCGAGTCCCTTTGGGGAGATGGTGGCGGGATGTAACAAAGTTGTTGTCATTATTATTATTATTATTATTATTATTATTATTATTAAAGAACCCATCTAATTTTGGATCTCCTAAAATATAGTCAGGCCATTTGCCAGGTTTTTACTTAGTCTTTACTTATATGTTGCTGTTTTGAAGTACTAGAAACATGTATACATACATACATGCACAGCTTAGCAAGACAAGGGGGACTGCCTTCTGCCATCTTTTGCACACACACACACACACACACACACACAAGTATCAGCCCCTAGAACAGAGCTTTCTGAATGTTTCATATTGGGGACAGAATTTTTAGTCATGCATCATTATATTGTATGCTAATGTTTTTATGGTGTTGTTGGGCATTGAATTGTTGCTTCTGTAAATCGCCTTGAGTCGCTTGTGGTCTGAGAAGGGCGGTATGCAAATATAGTAAATAAATAAATAATAAATAAATTTTGTGGTACAGTGATTCAGTTTTATTAGCAAATCAAAGGTTAAACAAACTCCTTATAGGAGATATGGACACATACATAAATTATAATAATGAAATGTATGGGGACACAACATATCTTATGAAAACCATATATATATATATATATATGTATATGTATATGTATATGTATGTATATGATTTGTGAGATAATAATATATATCTCCAAGATTTTTGTCATTTCTCAGTATGTTTGCTCAACACACCAACACACTGCAGTAGACACACATATATTATGTTTTGATACATAGTTTAGAAAACTCTGCTCTAGAGAATCCAGGATTATCTGCTAGTAAGAATTTCTTTCTAATTAGGAGTATCGTTTTAAGATTCTGGTAACATACTGTGTTTTCTAGCCTAATTTTGACAGAATGATTGTTTTCTCTTGTTATTTACAGACACTGAGTATGCAGAAATCTGAAGGCATAGTCACACATTTAGCTGAAAATGAAAATAATTGTTAATGGGAAAAATATACACTGGTAGGGTAGGAAACAGCTCATCCAAGAAATACATTTGTACATTTTCTCCCAAGCATTTTTTTTAGTTGATGCCTCTTGTTTGAAACTAGTACATTCAATTTTAGTTCTTCAGCTCTTTAATTGCTATGATTTTAAACATTTATTGATTCCCTAAATTTCCTATAGATATTTTCATACTACCCCTCAATTAAAAAATCAATTAAAAAGACACAGAAAAAAATCTGTATTTTTTAAATGTGAAAAATAATAATAGTTGAAACCATCACAAATTTGAAAAATCTAGGAGGCATGGAGATCTTAACAGACAGTTAAAAACAAACCAACCTGGCATGGTTAAAATGATTTACTGATCTGGGAAAAGAAGAAGCCTGTTGTCGAAAGAATGATGAACCAGGCCACATGTCTGGGGGAGTGCATTTCATAATTGGGATATCTGTTTCTTGGTCTGAAGCCCAGGCCTTCTATCTTTATCCCAGACATTTTGATGGGATGTCCAATTTCACCTTCTGTCATTAACCGCTTGTGAATTTCCAGTAGAAATGCTGCACTCACAGCCATTTCCTATGAGTCAACCTCTGTCTAGCTTGTAGCTGGCTAGAGTAATCACTTCAGTTTGAATCCCACGGAGGCCAGAGTGACATGTGCAGCACAGACCTGCTGCTGAAAATAGCACCCTTGCTCCATTCTTCCCATCTCCACAAAGGTGGCTTATTCTGTTGTGAGACATTGTTGTGTTGTGAATTTCCTGGTCATGTATCAATGTAATTAACAGCAGCCATGAGGCAACATCAAAAATTTGGGGAGTTGAAAAAACATGTCTTTAAAAGAAGGACCGTGCTCCTTTTTTACAAGTAGAAACACCTTTTTGTGGAGTATAGTTCCCATTATAAACAAAGTCACCTTCCACTGGTTTATCTCAAATAAACTATCATTTGTTTTCCCCCATTTGTGGACTGCATCCTACAGTGACCATAATGTTTAGATTGCCATTTCTGTTTCTTCTCCAATTTTTGCATGTCTTTTATGTTGTTAGACATTTTATGTTTTTGCAGAGTGGTATATAAATGTAGTAAACTGATAATACTGAGACAGGATAGGAGTTGGAGTTAATAGTAGATTATGAAGCATTAGTTTTGGGGTAACCAGGTTCTAGTCCCATGAAATAGGTGTGATTTCTTTCTGGAACATGTCCAGAGGAGGGCAACTAAAATGATCAAAGGCTTGGAAAGCATGCCCTATGAAGAGCAGCCATATTTAGCCTGCAGTAGAGAAGGATGAGAGGAGTCATGGTCACCATATATACATATTTGAAAGGATGTCATAAGGAGGAGGGAGCAGACCTGTTTTCTGCTGCTCTGGAGACTAGGACTTGGAGCAATGGCTTCAAATTATAGGAAAGGTCATTCCACCTGAACATTAGGAAGAACTTCCTGACTGTAAGAGCTGTCCAGCAGTGGAATTCTCTGCTTCAGAGTGTGGTGGAAGCTCCTTCCTTGGAGGCTTTTAAGCAGAGTCTGGATGGCCATCTGTCAGGGATATTTTGATTGCACCTTTCCTCATAGCAGGGGATTGGACTGGATGGCCCATGTGGTCTCTTCCAACTCTGTGGTTCTATGATTCTTTTTCTAAACATTTTATTTAAGACAAAATAACTTATTTCACACAAATCTTCATTATGGTTTAGAAAGCTTAGTTTAGAAGGGAGAATGCTTTTCAGTTGTTTTTCTTAGACAGGTGGGAGTCTACCACAAATCACCCAGACATCACCAGTAGCTCCTGTTTCAGCTTCTGTCCTATTTTTCTACAATTTTGTACAATTTTCCTTTAGGTGAAAAGGTGAATCTATATGTATCAAATTGACAATTTGTTGGTAATCTTATTTCTCCAGATTTTCATAATTTTCTATCTATTTAAAATGATGTTTTGGTGAATATGTTTGATAGTTAGTTTCATAACATAAAAGCAATAGATAAAGAATAGAGAGACAATGTCTTATTGAAAATGACGATTTCAGTGCATTTGTCATGGAGATTCTGAAATCAATAGGAGTTGTGAAGAAACAATTCATGGGCATATATCTTATCAGATGTTTTAAACATTTTGTTTCTGAGTCTGCTGTTTCCAAGGAAACAGAAAGTAGTCATTGCAAAGGATGGTTCTACATTTTCAGTATCCCAAAGTGGAACATATTTCTAGGTTACGGTATTATGGTATTCAATAATAAGTATTAATCTTACCTTAAAATACTTCTTTCCAAAGATGATTATATACTAACACTACCTGATCTTTATCAGAAAGACAGCACCTTCCCTGGCACTTGACGTAAGACTGTTTATGAAGCATTCCTGGTTCCAAAGCCCACACTTATCTCTGGCAGTGGAGAGTATGTGCCACTCTTTCCCAATTGGTACAATGATTGTGATGTGTGGGGGATGATGTGGATTTGGATGTGGATTTCAGGCTACCATATGGGCAGCGGAGCAGATTGAGATATGATGACCTGTGTGCTTCATATTGTACTACTTCCATTACTTTGACATGCAGTTTCTTGGAAGGTCACTTCTTTGAGAAAAATGTCTTCCTGTTAGTAAGATACACAAGAGATTAGGCAAGCCCGCATCCTAGCAGCCTTTAAGAAAGATCTAAAAACTTGGCTCTTCCAATGTGCCTTTGGAAAGTGACCATTTAACCTGTTTTTGTGTGTTTCCATCTACAGTTGTCCTCATGATGCACTTTTCCCTGTCCTTAATGAAGGCCTAACCCCATTGTTCCTCCTTCTTGGCTCCTCCCTTACAAATACACTTTTTCTATTCCTATCTCATCCAGGGTTTTATCATTTTATCTTGTGCATTCGGTCCGCCCTGTGTGTTCGACTTTTATTATGTTATTTTGCACCATTTATTTTATTTTGTTAGTTTATGTATTTTGTTGTGATGTAAGTTTTCTGTTGTTTTGTATTTTATTTTGCTGTATTGTATGTTTTGGGCTTGGCCTCATGTTAGCCGCCCCGAGTCCCCTTCGGGAAGATGGTAGCGGGGTATAAATAAAGATGATGATGATGATGATTAGAGCTTGGAAAAAGTAGTTTTCAGACTACAATCTCCATAATGAGAAGTGCACCTGGAAAGGACCAGACGCAGAGCTTTTTCTATTTCTGCCCCTTCCTTGTGGAATTCCTTGCCGCCCTATATGAGAGCCATTCGTGAGTTATGGCCTTTTACCCTACCACTTAAGACTTGGCTTTTTACTAGAGCTTTTGATCTTTGTTAATTTTATCAATATCTGTATATATTTATTTTTATCCTTTACAATTTTATCTTGTAAATCACCTAGAGCATCTTGGATGGAGGGCGATTAATAAGTAATTAAATGATGATGATAATGATGATGATGATGATAATGCCTCGGCCATACCGGCTGGAAGATTCTGTAGTGAAAATCTAGCTAATGTGAATTATTTCCAGCACCTGTCTAAATTTTCACTGCAGTTGAATGTAGGTTCTGTCTCCAAACCATCTCCTCTCCATTCCCTCTTCTTTTTTATTCTATTTTCCACCCTCCTGGATGAAAAGTTCTCAAGAAATGTGAAAGCTTGTATAATCTTTGGTCACCTTGAGTTGGGCTTATAATGATAATACAGTATTTAGTTATGATTTATTTGAAAATTCTGTTGCGGTCAACATGGTCATCTTTACTTATTTACAAGGTAATTAAATACATTTTGTTTTTTCATTTCTTCAAATTGAAACTAGAGGCTGCTCTGTGCTTTAGTCTATGTGTGTACAGGCTAGGGGAAACATTTGTTTTTGGTATCAGAGGTGCTTCATATTATACAAGATGTGTATGCAGTGAGCTACTGTACATATTAAGGCTGCGGTGATTGCCATGTTTTCATAAAATTGTGTTCTCATTTGGTCTTTTGTGGCTGGCATAAACTTTAGTATTGCCTCAAGACACGTACAGACAGAAATTCATGGTTTCATTAGCTGCAACATTGGCTTGTTGATTTGCTTCCTGGTGTAAACAGATACTTGCACAATAGGCACATCAAACATGACCCAGCATGTGGTCAAGGCTGTAGTCTCATGCTGTGAGAATAGAGAACAAATGGTCCAACACAGGTGGTTTGATTGCAACCCACTGTTGGCTATATTGATTAGAAGCGATCTGAGCTGTAGCCCAACAACATCCAAAGGATCCATCATTGCGCTATACTTTACAAGGAAGATATAAGCCTTTGGGCTCATGTTTTGTTGAATACCTAAGTAGATACATATCGGATTGCACTGCTACATCAGTTGTTGATACTCTGTGCCTTCAAGTTATTTACGACTTATACTAATTCTAACCCTACTGTGTTTTTGGGGCACAGGATTTGTTCAGAGGAGCTTGCTTTTGTCTTTCTCCAAGAATGAAAGAGTATGCTTAAGATTATCCAATGGTTTTCCATGAATGAGATTCAAACTCTGTGCTCCATAGTCTTAGTCCAGTGCTCAAACTGCTACATTATGCTGACTCTCATGAATTAAGTAATGAAGTAATATATACACACTTATGCCTATATGTATGTAGACATGATTATGCTGTTAAATTGCTCCTCTTCGGATACTCTCCCCCCCTTTGTGTGGGCTGTATGTGGACATTTTCCTGATTGCTTTTGTTCTGGGTTCAAAAAGCAGTATATACCTAATTGAAAAGTAATTCAGTACCTGCTTTTATCTCATGCAGTGCTTGAATAAGTAACATCATAGACAACTATAAAACAAGTAGCTTTTTGAGCCAAAAGGTGAGCTCTATCTTTGGCTTTCATAAATGCAAACATTCCCAATCTCATTTCAGTTAAACAGCGATATCTCTTAACTTGATCTTTCTTATGCTGAAACACCTGAGCATTTGATCATTCCAAAGGTAATTTTTGGTTCATGCTGTGGAACTTGTGGCAGTGCTTGATGTCTTTGAGATAATGTAAATCCTGGAATGGAAATAAAAATCCACCTAATGTATTTGTCGTTGGTAATACTGTATATACTGACTTTTTTTAAACACCCCAAAACAGCTTGAGAAATTAGTAGATTCATATGGATTTGAGAGGTTTTGTTTCATATTTGGTTTTGTAAATTACAAAAAAGTAAAGTTTATGTCTTCATGAACTGGAAATCTCTATTGGACATATCCCTTTCAGCCAAAGGCTAATGGTGCTGGAATCCGTTAAAACAAACAAAAATTAATTCTTTCTCCTTTCCATGCATTAAAAATAACTTCTATTTACTATTTATTTACTTACTATATTTGTAGACCACCTTTCTCAGCCTGTAGGTGACTCTAAACAGCTTTTAGCAAAAATCTCAACAGCTAAACAATGGTTTAAATGATCTGTGTAAAATATTCTCCTTTCCATCAACAGGGGTTAATTTCACCCAAACCACAAACTGAGTTAGAATAAGGCCCTTCCATTTCAGATCTGACCAGATGAGAATTCTTCAAGAGTCTTCCCCCTCTTTCTGAAAGCTCAACTTTAGGAGGATAAGTGCAGATAAAGTGGTAAATATCTTATGAGCCAACAACTTCTGACATTTTAGAACACTTGACACTGCCTTATATTTAGAGTTTGTTCAATCTAGCCCACCTTGGTTTGGCAGGGGCACTTCAAGGGCTTCAGGCAAGACACCTTTCTAGCCCTTCCTGAAGATCTAGCAATGTATTATCCAAATTGTAGCCAGGTCTGATGATGCTTGGCTTCCAAAATCAGAGAAAAGGAGAATATTCAGAGTGGTGTGTGACTTTCCTCTGTTGTATTCCAATTTGCATTTTGCTCCTCATGGTTTACTGCCTCTGTAGCCACAGAACTAAAATTATTTGTTGTTGCTTTTTAAAAAAAATCTATAGTTTATACTGTCTTGTGTTTATTATGTTTTAGATTTTTGTCTTTGCTTTTCTTCTTCTGATTGGTTTTGGAGAGGACTGAGGGTATACTATATAAATGTAATTCTTAAAATTGAAAAAAAAACAAACCTAGAATCATAGAATTGTACAGTTGGAAGGAATCCCAAGGACAATCTAGTTCAACCTCCTGCCAATGCTTGAATCTACATCCCAAGAATTGTTATTATAATTTTTATCCCGCTTTTACCTCAAATGTGATGCAAAGTGTCACACAATAAAAAACCAGTTCAGTTTAAAATCCACAACATACAACTATTAAAATAGAATTAAACAAACCAATCAATTTAAACCCCCCAAAACTGCTTGAATCATCAAAAACCCTACAGTACACCTCTCACAAATGGCCATCTATTCATGTTTATTAACCTCAATAAAGGAAAGTTCATCATCATTCTACTGTTGAACAGTTCTTCAAACTGTTTAGTCAAAATCTCCTTCCTCATAATCTGAATTATGAGGTTCTGTTCTCTGGGACAAGCTTCCTCCATTTTCAGTGTGACAGACCTTCAGAAAATCATGTGACCTGCCATCTGAACATTAGGAAGAACTTCCTGACTGTGAGAGCCGTTCAGCAGTGGAACTCTCTGCCCCGGAGTGTGGTGGAGGCTCCTTCTTTGGAAGCTTTTAAGCAGAGGCTGGATGGCCATCTGTCAGGGGTGATTTGAATGCAATATTCCTGCTTCTTGGCAGGGGGTTGGACTGGATGGCCCATGAGGTCTCTTCCAACTCTTTGATTCTATGATTCTATGATTCTATGATTCTTATTTAGGTTGAACATACTCAACTGTTCCTCTTACATGTGCATAGATAAGGATGGTGTATAGAAGTGGCTTTCTGTGCAATATGAAGGACCAGAGAACAAGTTGAACAGTATAGATTTTGTTCTGAAAGTTGAAGTACAGTGTATGTCGTACTTCAGGATCCTGACTCTGCGGCCATCAAAATTGTCTTTTAGACAGAGGGACTGAGAGTCCTTACTATTTTGTCAACTAACCTGGATTCTGTCTAGAGTGTTGTTGTGAACTTCTGGCCTCTTAGGACTCCAGTTTGTGATGGTGAGCAAAGCCAGTTATTGAGTTAACATCAATATCCCACTAAAGCTTTCTTACATCTTGGAATTATAGGATAGTTATATGGAAAAATGAACAGGCGTTTCAGTAATCTTTTAGGCTATTATATGCAGTCATAGATATCCAAATATATACATTTTCCTTAGTGAGGAGCATAGAAATGGCTGGGCACATTGTTTACATTGCAATATGTTGTATAACTTGTAAGACATCCTTTATTATTTACATTATGAATTTACAAGGTTGATATTCTTGATCTATAAACTTTTGTTACATAGCTGTAAACATCCTTATATCTATTTTAGTTGTTTCTTTTAATAATGTTAGCATGTCTGGGTAGATTGTCAAATTATCAGTTTGGAGCAGCAGTACCTTGTTCTTATCTCCTTTTGGCTTCTTTTATTTTCTCCCTACTGGCTGCCCACCTATCAGCAGTCCTATCAAAACAAAGGTTCTGGTAGTGCCTTGTTTATGTTATCAAATCAAAACAGAGATCTTAAATATGACATCACTCTGGGTCTTGTTGAATATAATATGAACAAGCTGTGGAGAGCTGGTTCTTGGATGCCTCTCACCTGATTACATCAGCCATTTCACCTGCTAGAAGGGTTTGGAGCTGTCAAATCTGCTCATATCTCATTGCTGAGAGAAATGCAGACAGCCTCTCTTTGTTCACTTTTGAATAGGTATCCTATCTGGCATTAGCCTGTTTCTTTGTTCCCGGTAACATACATATTCTAATACTCATAGCTTCCTAAATTATCTCCTTTGCACTATATATTTTATTCTATTGGTTATACTCTGTACTTCTTAGATATATTCCCAGGCATCGGTCTGGCAACCAAAATAAGTCTGGCCTGTAACAGCCATACATGTACAGAGGAAGGTAGTAAATATGGTGGAAAAGGTAAGGGGGATAAGAAATTTATTTGGTTCTATCCATTTTTAGCCATAACACAGCTCTATGGTCTCATTTAGGTTTCTAAAGCAATAGCTAAAATGGTGATCATAAAAGTTAAATGTAAGGAATGTAGTCCTTTTGTAATTTTGTAAGATGAGGAAAAAGGTGGTTGATGCTATGTTTGCCAGTTTGATACCGAGCACAATTCGAAGTGGTGGTTTTAGCCTATAAAGCCCTAAACGGCCCCGTCCCTGTCCCAATTTACCTGTCCAAACGTATCTCCCTCTGTGAACAATCTTATTGTCCCACAGATGCATAATTTCTTAGGCTAAATAGCAGACAGAAGCAGCAGTCTAGATTCTAATGATAATCACCAGTCTAAAGTTGGCTCTCCTGCATCAAATGTTCCTTTGAACATCATTGTGCCATAATTATAATGTGCAAGAAAGGCATCTGGTGTCACTGCCCAAACCAGGATATTTTTTCCCATTTGGTCATAATTCCTTCCTCTCAGGAAGCAGTTTTGATTGAAAATTAGAAGGTTAATTGCCACTTGGTAGACTTAGAAATGTATTGTGTAAATATACTGCCCTGTGTGTTACCATGCTAGGGCTGGTGATGACTAAAAGCATGGCAGGCAGACACAGCTTGCTGTAATTTTTGCACAGCATTCCCATGTGGGAACTCACTTGCCAAAGTTTGCTTATAATTTTCTCAGTTTGAATAATAAGTGGACAGCTCCCAAATCCTGTTTGGGTCTTTTATCGCTGGAAGATAAATTATATATTCACAGTTCTAATAGTATTTTTATTATTGAAGGCAGGTAGGTAGATACTAGTGACATTGTGTAGAATTGCATTTTCAGCTTTCTAAATAGGAGTCTTGAAGGCTTTTAATGCCCATGTCAATTGTGGGCTTATCATTATTATATTCAGTTTTAATCTTAGATAGGGAAGAATCCTCCACTTGCCTTCCCAAAAACCCAGCCAGTATCCAAACTGGCTGGGTTGCTGAGAGGAGTCAGATGCACCAGTTTCTGAACCTTGTGGTTTGCCCCAGTATTCATAGCTTGTTCCTTGCTCTTGCTAGCTCCAATGGTGACAGTGTCCAGAATTGTTTTAGTACAGATTTGATTACTTTCATTTCATGCTTTGAAATGACTACTGCGCAGTATATTACATTGAGCTTCCTTCAGAGCACTACTTCTTAAACTGTGGGTCCCAACCCCAGATTGGGTCTCCTTAGATCAGTGGTTTTAAACCTGTGGGTCCCCAGATTTATGTATTTATTTCGGGTACTTTTACCCCGCCCTTCTCAACCCCCGAGGGGGACTCAGGGCAGCTTACAAAAAGGCACAATTTGATGCCTATACAAATTACACATAATGTACAAAACCATAGTTAAAACAATTATCACAGTTAAAACAATCAAAACAATCAGTATATAACACATCATATAAAACTATTTCCTGTCGTAGTCACTGTGAATCGTACATTTGGTATCTGTGCGCATGCGCAGTACAGCTTTCGGAACCTTCTAGATAAAAATATAACAATTTTGAGCCCACCAGCCCCGCCCCCCCTCTCCTCGAGTATAAGTAGCCCGAGGGCGGGGCTAGCCGGCAGTTCTCTTTTCCGCGCTATTGCAGTAGCTTGAGAACCTCTCTCTATCTCTCTCTTTGCGAGCTCTTACATTTGACTGGACTGATTCTGATCGTTTGGACTGGACTGTTTGTGACTAAGGTATTGGACTTTGAATTGGACCATGTTTTCAGTTTTTTCCTAAAGGAAAGGAGTGATGTCGCTGATCTAATTTCCCTGGGGAATGAATGCCATAGGTGGGGGGCCACCACCGAGAAGGCCCTGCTCCTTGTCCCCGCCAACCTCACTTGTGATAGAGGCGGGGTCGAGAGCAGGGCCTCCCCAGAAGATCTTAGACTCCGGAGTGGGACGTAGAGGGAGATCCGTTCAGACAGATACACTGGGCCGGAACCATATAGGGTTTTGTAGGTCAAAACCAGCACTTTGAATTGTGCTCGGAACTGGATCAGCAGCCAGTGGAGCTGACACAACGGGGGGTGGTATGCTCCCTGTATGGCGCTCCGGTGAGCAGTCTGGCTGCCTCCCGCTGGACTAGTTGGAGTTTCCGAACAGTCTTCAAAGGCAACCCCACGTAGAGTGTGTTGCAGTAATCTAATCGGGATGCAACAAGAGCGTGGACCACCGTGGCCAGATCTGACTTCCCAAGGTACGGGCGCAGCTGACGCACAAGTTTTAATTGTGCAAAAGGTCTCCCGGCCACCCCTCCTAGATATCCTAACATCTGATAAACTGGCTGGGATTTCTGGGAGTTGTAGGCCAAAACACACGGGGACCCACAGGTTGAGAACCACTGCCTTAGATCCATGTTGGAGTTCTGAAAAATTGGGCAACGGTGAAAGGTTTCTGAATGTCGCTGATTTACATGAATCTGTTAGCAACAACATGCAGTGTTTACATGGACTCTGTGAAAAATGCTCCAGCTGTACTCCACAAAAAGGAAAATCACCCTGTTTAGCAAGCTTTGCAAATGCTGCTTTATTATCAGTAAATGTTTGATTTTATACCTATATGCCCAAGGTCATGTAAAAATTTATCAGGTTGAAAGGGGTCATGTGTGGAAAAAGCGTAAGGAGCCCTGCTTTAGATCATCTTCATGAGCATTACTTAGATTTTGTTCTATGTAATGTACAACTTGTTTCTTAGACCAAGAGTGCATTATACCAGGCATTGGCAAACTTCAGCCTCCAGTTGTTTTTGAATTCAACTCCCACAAGCTAGCTGTTAGGAATTGTGGGAGTTGAAATCAAAGACACCTGGAGGACTCAAGTTTGCCCAATGCCTGGTCTACACTTTAGAATTAATGTATTTTGACACCACATCAATTGCTGTGACTCAGTGCTTTGGAATAATGGGAGATGTAGTTTTACAAGTCTTCTCTGCCAAAGAGTGTTGGACCTCACCAAACTATAACTCCCAGGATTCCATAGCATTGAGACATAACAGTTCAAATGGTCTGAAATTGCATTAATTCTACACTGTAGATGTACCTCAAGTTAGCATTTGATTTTTAAAGCCTTAAAACATCCAAGTTTGGTTGTAAAATAAAATCACTGGATAGCAAGAGAAAAAGAGAGAAGAAAATAAAGGGGAAAAAAGAAAAAGAAAAAGCAGGAAAAGAAGAAAGAGAGAAAGAAAGTAGAAAGAAAAAAAGTAAGGAGGGAGAGAAAGGAGAGAAAGAGAAAGTGGAAATATATATATATATATATATATATATATATATATATAATTTTAGCAACAGCTATTTTTTTTAATAGCAATGATGTTAACTCTAGTTCCCTCAAAGAAATAAAATCTAGATTATTTTTGTTATTTTTTTTTCAGGAGATTGGGACATTTCGGGCCAATTTTTGTGATTTTGTACCTTTTCTCCAACAATGGGAATAATAGTGTATTGATCAGCTTTCTTGAAGTGTACACAATTAACATGTTAATGTAAAACTAGTATTCACACTAACGAATAGATAACTAAATGGTTCAGAATGCATGCCATTTTAAGGACTTTTTATGCCTGTTTGAACAATCTGAAAATGCAGATTAGCATTAGAGGCTTTTTCTGTCTCTACTAGTACTGACTGAAGTGCTGGAAATCTTCATGATAGAGAGGCCTTTCAGTTGTGACACTTAGTTAAAGGATACCATCCTACCTGATCCTGCAATTTGTCACTTTTTAAAAAGCAGTGAAAACTGATTATTCCATAGAAGTTGACAAGATGATTGTGTTTTGTTCCTGATCTCTTTGCTGTTGATATTTGTTATTACATCTTCTTTTCTGTTTGTTTTTGCTGTGGTGAATAAAATTGAACTGTTATGTTTGGAACCTGCTGCGCTGATCTTTTAGACAGAAAAAAAAAAGAATTACTTGAATGAATTATGTAGTATTTTAGGACAGTATATTCAGTGGTGCATGCTAATGGAATCAAATAAATGGATGATTGGCACAGCATGTTGACATTTTTCTTGTCTTGGAAACCGATCCAAGAGTGAAATATGAAACTTCGGTACATTTAGCAGTACACCTGAGATGCATACATGGATGCAAGTAATAATATTATTTTAATAAGTTATTTAGTTGTATAAATCTAGCAAATTACTACTTACAGATCTTTGATGAATTCTCTTCGAGAAAGTTTGCTGAGCTATCCAAGTAAATTTGAATGTTTAAGTATGAAGACTATCTGCTGTTATACTTATTTACTTAGGTGATCCCTTGTTGCCCGAGTATGATGGCCTTCCAAGTGTAGGGTCTTGGCAGTGGATACGTAGGTGACTGTAAAGCCCTATTCTTGACCCACATGTTCTTCTACAGTGAGTTCATCGGTTTCCAGGTGGAAGGTGTTTCCGGCCAGGGTTGACTTGACACGCTTTCCTCTTGGCACGTTTCACCTTTTTGCCCTCCATTTGTATCTCTTCAAATTCAACAGCACTTCTGGTCACAGCTGACCTCCAGTTAGAGCGTTCAAGGGGCAGGGCTTCCCAGTTCTTGGTGTCTATGCCACAGTTTGTAAGGTTAGCTTTAAGCCCATCTTTAAATCTCTTTTCCTGTCCACCAACATTCCACTTTCCATTCTTGAGTTGGGAGTATAGTAACTGCTTTGGGAGATGATGATCGGGCATTTAGACAATATGGCCAGTCCAGTGAAGTTGATGGTGTAAGATCATTGCTTCAATGCTGGTGGTCTTTGCTTCTTCCAGCACGCTGACATTTGTCCGTCCATCTTCCTAAGAGATTTGCTGGATTTTTTTGGAGGTAATGCTGATGGAATCATTCCAGGAGTTGAGAGTGATGTCTGTAGACAGTCCACATTTCGCGGGCATATGACAGGGTTGGGGGACAATGACTTTATAAACAAGCATCTTGGTATCCCTACGGATGTCCTGACCCTCAAACACTCTCTGCTGTTATAATATAACGCCATCCTCATCTCTGAACACATTATTGTGTTTACTAGTAACGTCATATTGAATTTATATTCTTCTCCTACTTTTCTGTTAGTATTATTTCAGAGTGAGAACGTTTAACTATACCTTTAAAAAGTCATCCATAGTCATGACCTAGTGGCCTCTGGGTCAGCGCAATTCAAAGTTATCATCACTGGACTGATAGCAGTCTTTGAGCCATTGGCTACTGATCTCTATACATTTCTATGAAGGAAAAAAGCAGCTGTAGCCAAAGAAGAGAAATATAGTGCTAATACCTAGCAAAATGGGGGGAAAGAATTGCCAGCCCTCCACAAGAGATCATGGATAGAGACCGTTGATTGTCCAGATATTTTGTTCTGCATTTTTCACAATCCCATGTTGCAAGTCATGGGTGGGTGAGAGTGAAGTGCAAACATGTATTTATTTATTTAAAATATTTATATATTACATCTTAGTCCACAAGCACTCCTAGGGCAATACACAACAAATAAGAGCATATGAAACAGCACAAGACAGTACAGTACGAGAGCCTTCTCTAGATTGTTCTGACAAAAATAACATCAAATGCTATCTTTGTCTCAAGCATCATAAAAACATGTCAGGATTCCTTATCTGTATATACATGAGCAACTATTTTCAGAACCAAAGTGTACCCTGTAAGTCTTGGGATTACTCACATATTTAACACTAAAGGCAGTTATTTAGCTAGTGCTTCATTTACAATTTGACATCACTTTGCTATATATTCAGGTAAGTCAGTATGCCTAATTTTTCTAAAGCAAGAAAATACTTGATTACAGTTTTAATGATAGCTTAAGTAGTGTTTTCAGATGTGCAGGAATCAAGGTCTTCCTGCATATGAGCTGAATTATGCCAGATACTGTTCACGATCACATTAAGGTGCTTTAAAATGTCACATTTGGAAATGCTGCTCTATTGCTAGTTAATTAACAGTCATTACTAAAACCCGCACTTATGCTTTTGATGTTTATGCCTTCTGTGTTTCTGAGATAAGAAAATGTTTTAACCCTTTTTACACACTTGTTGGGGTTAAATAGTTGTGACGTTGTTCAAAGAGGCAAAACACCCAGCCAAGACAATTGACCATGCAATCATACCTCTCAATTACAGATTTAGTCTCCAGCAAAGGGTCACCGCCTTGTTGTGGCGCTGGAGCTTGAGCACCTCAATGATGTCATGAGCGAAACCGTGAAGGGCCACCCAAGACGGGACGGTCGTGGCAGAGAGGTCAGACCAAGCGTGATCCCTGGGGAAGGCAACGGCAAACCACCCCAGTATCCTTGCCAAGAAAACTAAATGGACCAGTACAACCAGAGATATGTCGGTATGCCATTGGAAGATGGGACTCCCAGGTCGGAAGATGGCCAAAATGCTACTGGGGAGGAGCAGAGGATAAGTTCAACTAGCCCCAGATGTGATGACGCAGCTAGCTCAAAGCCGAAAGGAAGGCTAGCGGCCGACGGTACTGGAGGTGAACGACGAATCCGATGCTCTAAAGATCAACACACCATAGGAACCTGGAATGTAAGATCTATGAGCCAGGGCAAATTGGATGTTGTTATTGGTGAGATGTCAAGACTAAAGATAGACATTCTGGGGGTCAGCGAACTGAAATGGACTGGAATGGGCCACTTCACATCAGATGACCACCAGATCTACTACTGTGGACAAGAGGAACATAGAAGAAATGGAGTAGCCTTCATAATTAATAAGAAATTCGCTAAAGCAGTGCTTGGATACAACCCAAAAAATGACAGAATGATCTCAATTCGAGTGCAAGGAAAGCCTTTCAACATTACAGTGATCCAAATATATGCCCCAACCACAGCTGCTGAAGAAGCAGAAGTAGATCAGTTCTATGAGGATCTGCAGGACCTACTGGATAATACACCAAAAAGAGACATTATTTTCATTACAGGAGACTGGAATGCCAAGGTGGGAAGTCAAATGACAACTGGGATCACAGGCAAGCATGGTCTGGGAGAACAAAATGAAGCGGGACGCAGGCTGATAGAATTTTGCCAGGAAAACTCGCTGTGTATAACAAACACTCTCTTCCAACAACCTAAAAGACGGCTTTATACATGGACTTCACCAGATGGTCAGCACCGAAATCAGATTGACTACATCCTTTGCAGCCAAAGGTGGCGGACATCCATCCAGTCGGTGAAAACAAGACCTGGGGCTGACTGTAGCTCAGATCACGAACTTCTTATTGCTCAATTTAGAATAAAACTAAAGAGATCAGGGAAAATACACAGACCAGTTAGATATGATCTCACTAACATTCCTAGCGAATATACAGTGGAAGTGAAGAACAGATTTGAAGGGCTAGATTTAGTAAACAGAGTCCCAGAAGAACTATGGACAGAAGTCTGCGACATTGTTCAGGAGGCGGCAACAAAGTACGTCCCAAAGAAAAAGAAAACCAAGAAAGCAAAATGGTTGTCTGCTGAGACACTGGAAGTAGCCCAAGAAAGGAGGAAAGCAAAAGGAAACAGGGATAAGGGGAGATATGCCCAGTTAAATGCGCAATTCCAGAGGTTAGCCAGAAGAGACAAGGAACTATTTTTAAACAAGCAATGCATGGAAGTGGAAGAAGACAACAGAATAGGAAGGACAAGAGACCTCTTCCAGAAAATTAGAAACATTGGAGGTAAATTTCAGGCAAAAATTGGTATGATAAGAAACAAAGATGGCAGGGACCTAACAGAAGCTGAAGAGATCAAGAGAAGGTGGCGAGATTATACAGAAGATCTGTATAGGAAGGATAACAATATCGAGGACAGCTTTGACGGTGTGGTGAATGAATTAGAACCAGACATCCTGAGGAGTGAGGTTGAATGGGCCTTAAGAAGCATTGCTAACAACAAGGCAGCAGGAGACAACGGGATCCCAGCTGAACTGTTTAAAATCTTAAAAGATGATGCTGTCAAGGTGATGCATGCCATATGCCAGCAAATATGGAAAACACAAGAATGGCCATCAGACTGGAAAAAATCAACTTACATCCCCATACCAAAAAAGGGAAATGCGAAAGACTGCTCCAACTTCCGTACAGTGGCCCTTATTTCTCATGCCAGTAAGGTAATGCTCAAGATCCTGCAAGGAAGACTCCAGCAATACATGGAGCGAGAGTTGCCAGATGTTCAAGCTGGGTTTAGAAAAGGCAGAGGAACGAGCGACCAGATTGCCAATATCCGCTGGATAATGGAGAAAGGCAGGGAGTTTCAGAAAAACATCTACTTCTGCTTCATTGACTATTCTAAAGCCTTTGACTGTGTGGATCATAATAAATTGTGGCAAGTTCTTGGTGGGATGGGCATACCAAGCCACCTTGTCTCTCTCCTGAGGAATCTGTACAAGGACCAAGTTGCAACAGTAAGAACTGACCACGGAACAACAGACTAGTTCAAGATTGGGAAAGGCGTACGGCAAGGCTGCATACTCTCACCCAACCTTTTTAACTTGTATGCAGAACACATCATGCGATGTGCGGGGCTTGATGAATGCAAAGCTGGGGTGAAAATTGCTGGAAGAAACATTAACAACCTCAGATATGCAGATGACACCACTCTGATGGCCGAAAGCGAGGAGGAGCTGAGGAGCCTTCTAATCAAGGTGAAAGAAGAAAGCGCAAAAGCCGGGTTGCAGCTGAACGTCAAAAAAACCAAGATCATGGCAACAAGAATGATTGACAACTGGAAAATAGAGGGAGAAAATGTGGAGGCCGTGACAGACTTTGTATTTCTAGGTGCAAAGATTACTGCAGATGCAGACTGTGGCCAGGAAATCAGAAGACGCTTACTTCTTGGGAGGAGAGCAATGTCCAGTCTTGATAAAATAGTAAAGAGTAGAGACATCAGACTGGCAACAAAGATCCGCCTAGTCAAAGCCATGGTATTCCCTGTAGTAACCTACGGATGTGAGAGCTGGACCTTAGGGAAGGCTGAGCGAAGGAAGATCGATGCTTTTGAGCTGTGGTGCTGGAGGAAAGTGCTGAGAGCGCCTTGGACTGCGAGAAGATCCAACCAGTCCATCCTCCAGGAAATAAAACCCGTCTGCTCACTGGAAGGAAGGATACTAGAGACAAAGTTGAAGTACTTTGGCCACATCATGAGGAGACAGCAAAGCCTAGAGAAAACAATTATGCTGGGGAAAGTGGAAGGCAAAAGGAAGAGGGGCCGACCTAGGGCAAGATGGATGGATGGCATCCTTGAAGTGACTGGACTGACCTTGAAGGTGCTGGGGGTGGTGACGGCCGACAGGGAGCTCTGGCGTGGGCTGGTCCACGAGGTCACGAAGAGTCGGAGACGACTGAACGAATGAACAACAACAAGAATAGGAAATCTATAGCTAGGACTAGAGAACTTATTAGTTCCAGTTAAGTAACAACCAAGGTGGCAATTGCCATGTTGGAGACTCCTGTTAAACTACCAGCACCATTATTGTTCAAAAGGTGACAAAAGTAGGGGATTCTGCCATCTGTAACTTCTCTGGACAGCCTTTTCCATCTACTACCCAGCTGACTAATGTTCTACTGAGGGCCTGATTCCATTGGGGCACCTATGGTCTCACACAGACCTGACCACCAGCAAGAGCCACAAGTGCTGCGACTTTATTGGTGGCTTTCCTGAGCTGCGCTCCACTTGGCCTTCCTGCCCATTGTCCAGCATCAACCTGGAGAGGTTGGTGCGACAGAGCCGCTCTACCATTTGATGCCGTTTCCCACTACCATGCCATGACCTCGCTGTTAACTGGTCATAGCCTGAAGTTACTTCAAGTCACAGATACCTTATAAGATGACAGTACTGGGGAATTTTACCAACCAGCCCCCCTTTGATCATCAACTTAGTACTTCAGCTGGGCCTAGCTTGGATTGGGGCCGCTGGCTTCTCTGCAGATGTTCCACTTTCGACTCTTAGTGAAGACTTTTGTTTTGTTTTTCAGAGTTGTTTTGTTGTGGAGGCTTCTCTTAATTTTCTTGCTGACTCATATTTATATGTTGTATTTGTTTATTTGTATTTGTAATGTGGCATTGAATTTTGCCATAATTGTAAGCCGCTCAGAGTCCCCTTCGGGGTGGGAAGAGCGGGGGAGAAATATAGTAAATAAATAAACAAAATCTTGATGGTCTTAACATTGCCCTTTGGAGAGCTAAGAGGAGTTGCCCATACATGAGCCTGTCACTCAAGCAATCAGTTGCATCTTGTGACCCTAAATTCTACAGTATGATTTCAACTTGCATGAGACTGGTATTTGTGGTTTCTCTATGTCAGAGTTTGCCAACCATTTCATGTTGGTGACACACCTCTGAGATATGTATCATTTCGTGACACAGTAATATAGTGTTACTAGCAAATCAGAGGTTAAACCAACTCCTTATAACAGATACAGACACATACATAAAATGTAATAATGAAATGTATGGGGGCACAACATATCTCGTGCACATCTTTCATTTATATTTTAAAAAATACAGTAGAGTCTCGCTTACCCAACCTTTGCTCATCCAACGTTCTGTATTATTCAACTCAGTCTGCCTCCTGCCCGGATTCATAACTGTTTCAATACATTGAAACAGTTGCTAAATTGGTAAATACAGTAATTACTACGTAACGTTACTGTATATTGAACTGCTTTTTCTGTTGATTTGTTGTAAATGTTTTGGTGCTTAATTTGACGTTTCATAGGCTATTCCTTAATCCCTCCTTATTATACAACATTTTTGCTTATTCAACATTTTGCTGGCCCATTTATGTTGGATAAGTGAGACTCTACTGTATATGATTTACTTCTTATTTCACACAGACTCAGAAGTTTCAGAAGTTACTAACATGTTCTGACACACAGTTTGAAAAGCTCTGCTCTATGGTATTTTGGGACTTAATGGTCTTCATTAAGATTCAGGAAGAATCTGAAAACCTGGTTATTCCAATGTGCCTTCAATGATTGAATGTAAGATACTCCCTGACCAAATTTTGCACAAATGACCTCAGAAGCACTTTATTTTATGGTTTGTGCAATTAATTCCTTCCTCAATCTGGATCTCCCTTCCCAATAATTTCCATTGCCTAATCTCCCAGTGTTTTAAAATTTTAAATTTTTATCCTTAAATTTGGCCTTGCCCCATGCAATTTCTGTGTTTAATGTCCAATTTCATACTGCTGTATTGCTTACTATTTAGGTTTTGCATTTTATGTTTTTTAGTTCTGTTATACCTTGTGTTATATTGTGTTATGCTTTTGTGTAATATTGGGTTTACTGTATTGATGGATGTGGTCTCATGTAAGCCGCCCCAAGTCCCCTGGGGGAGATGGAGCGGGGTATAAATAAAGTTTTATGATGATGATGATGATGATGATGATTCATTACCATAGAGTTCTCTATTAGCGGTTATTTTGCATATCTATACAAATTCTGGGAATATATTCCTTATCGATATGAGGGTTATTGTGTAGTTTTAATGGAGTCCCCGCTGGCGCAATGGGTTAAACCCTTGTGCCAGCAGGACTGAAGATCCGACAGGTCGAAGGTTTGAATCTGGGGAAAGCACAGGTGAGCTCCCTCTGTCAGCTCCAGTCCCCATGCGGGGACATGGGAGAAGCCTCCCACAAGGATGGTAAAACATCAAAACATCCAGGTGTCCCCTGGGCAATGTCCTTGCAGAAGGCCAATTCTCTCACACCAGAAGTGACTTGCGTTTTCTCAAGTTGTTCCTGACACACACACACAAACTGGACGGAAGTGGGGAATCTTATTTTTCCCACATCATAGACCATTTTTATAAATTTTGGCAGTCCCCCCTTTCTTTATCATATTTTATTTACTCATTATTTATTTATTTATTTATTTACCACATTTGTATTCCGCCTTTCTCAGCCTGAAGGCGACTCAGGGTGGTTCACAATCGGCAACAATTCGATTTTCCTCTCTAAGCCAACAGACTTATTTTTTTTAAATACTTGGTCCCCAAAGCAAATAAAATTGGCAATGCTTTTGAGTTGTGCTAAAAGCAGCTAGTATGCTGGCTGTTGAAAGCAGTCACCTTGGGAAGCAGGGCTCAATGTTGAATATAGAAGTGAACTGAGGATTTCAAGAGGGGGGAAATGAAAGAAAAAAGGGGAAACCATTAAGAAATGCATGCAAATTAGAATGAAGTAAAAATGCAGAATTTGGCAGCCTACTTCCAGACCCAATTAATAGATATAAAAAATGGATAAGAGGGTAAGGAGAGCATTGAGGAAAGAGCATTTTCTTGGTAATTGTCTGCCTTTCTAAGGAGGTTCGCTGTATTCTTGGAGGCTTACAGGGTTTCTGTGTTCAAAGCCCAAAAAGATTTTCCAGAAGTGTTCATATTAAAAGAACTTTCCCTAAAATTCTGAAAGGAAATTTGTCATTGCAGTGTCAGGTACTGTTTCAGCTCCAATTATGGCCCATCTTTTGCTTTTCCCCTGTGAAAGCTTTTATGTATTCCTATTAAAAAGAAATGTCAAAGTCCGCCTGTACTTCCAAGCACAAATAAAATAGAGAATGTTAAAAAAAGCAGCCTTCGAAAGTGACAGGCTAGAACTCAGAGTCCCTTCAGTCCTAATGCCTCCAGACTTGCACTAGGGTAAAAGTGATTTTATAATCAGCTATGCTTAATATGTAGAGAGCTGCCTTATCTTAAATGGAAAAATACATTGACCTTTGAATATGTAAAACAGCTATTTTTGGGTCCAGTTTTCTGTATCGTAACAAACTTCTCCAAAAGAAACGGCTGAGATCATTTTTAAAGTACTTGGAAGTGAAGCCTAGGTACCTACAATAAGCTGTATTTTTTCAGTAACATGGGCTTTGCTGAAGGAGTTGCATAAAAAGTGCACTAAGTATAGCTAATCAATACAGGCTGAGTACAGCATTCCTGAAATGCTTGGGATGAGAAGTGTTTTAATTTTTTTGTTTAGATTTTTGGAATACCTACATTTACATATATATTCATAATGAAATATCTTGGAGCTGAGACTGAAGTCTAAACATAAAAAGTCATTGGGTTGCTGTGAATTTTCTGGGCTGTATGGCCATGTTCCAGAAGCATTCTCTCCTGACATTTCGCCCACATCTATGGCAGACATCCTCAGAGGTTGTGAAGTCTCTGAGGATGTCTGCCATAGTTGTGTGTGAAACGTCAGGAGAGAATGCCTCTGGAACATGGCCATACAGTCTGGAAAACTCAAAGTAACCCAGTGATTTTGGCCATGAAAGCCTTTGACAACACATAAAAAGTTATTTGTGTTTCATATACACTCTGTACACATAGCATGAAGGCAGTTTTGTCCAATATTTCTAAAAGTTTTATGCATGGAACAATGTTTGTGTACATTGAACTATTTGAAAACAAAGGTGTTACTATCTCAGCCACCCATTTGGCCAATTATGGACTTTGATGTAATTCCAGATAAGGAATACTCAACCTGTAGAAATATATATATCAGAATAGCAGTTTTGAGACAGATGCATAGGTCCAATTTCTTAGTTTGGGGAGGACATTGTGGAAATATAGCATTAGATTGCGAAACAGTTAATTCCTTCTCCCCTCACTTGCTCTTTCTTTCTTGCAAATTACATTGCAGTAAAGATATGGGAGCTGCAATTTACAAGCATTAAGTACTTCTGGTCATGGTAGTGCAAAGATTGGTAATATTCATAGATCTCCAGGGCTTTGCTTTGGAGTTGATGGATTTTAATTGAAATGCCATTAAAAAATAGAAGCATATTTTCATATTATATCATAACATCTAACAAAAAAGGCAAAAATAGCATTTAAATACTATTTAAAAAAACACTAGATTAACATGACATTGTTCTTATTCTTATTCTTATTCTATACACAAGATTAGTACACACCAGACAAAATCACTATGCTGGCTTTTGTATTCGATCACATGTCAGAAACTTTTTAAAAATTTATTTACAACATTTCTACCCTGCCTTTCTCAACCCCGGAGGGGACGCAAGGCAGCTTTACACATAGGCAACTATTTGATGCCATTAAAAACAATATGCAATTAAAATGAGCATTTTAAATAGAATTATAAAATACACCAAGACACCTAAAAAACATTTAAACCAATATCACCATTTTCACCTAGACACTTCCAAAGTGTCTAGGACTGTGTAATGTATCAGCGAATATTGCATGCAGATCTGAGTAGGGTGGTCTTTTGCAGCTGACAGATGATAATTTTGTCAGTGCCAATTGTTTTGAAGTGCAGGCCAATGTCTTTAGGCACTGCACCCAGTATGCTGATCACCACTGCAACCACCTTTATTGGCTTGTGCCAGAGTCTTTGCAGATTTATCTTTAAATCCTTCTATCATGCAAGCTTTTCTTATTTTTAAAAGATCAAATTGCAAAGACTCTGGCACAAGCCAGTAAAGGTGGTCTCAGTAGTGATTGGCACACTGGGTATTATTATTAACTTCTTTATTTTTCCCACCTTTCTCCCCAGAGAGACTAAAGGTTCCTACCAATAACATGGCACAACAGAATTTAAAAACAAGGCAAATGTGTATACATATGAATACAGTAATTAAAAATAATAATTAAATATTTGTGTTGTGGATAGAAAAGTTATAATTCAGATAAAATACAAAAAATACAATTAAAAATACATTTAAAAGCTAAATATCTTGCCAAAATCCCATCCATAACATTCCCAACAGCCTACATGCTGCATACCTCTAAAAATGAAATAGGTTTTTAAAAACCAATTTTGGGACGTGTTACATTAAACCAATTAAAAATGAATTTCACATTCCCAGATCATAGAATCATAGAGTTGGAAGAGACCTTGTGGGCCATCCAGTCTAACCCCCTGCCAAGAAGCAGGAAAACCACACCCCTGACAGGTGGCTGTCTAGCCTTTGTTTAAAAGCCTTCAAAGAAGGAGTCTCCACCACACTCCAGGGCAGAGAGTTCCACTGCTGGACAGCTCTCACAGTCAGGAAGTTCTTCCTAATGTTCAGGAGGAATCTCCTTTTTTGCAGTTTGAAGCCATTGTTCCACGTCCTAGTTGCCAGGGCAGCAGAAAACAAGCTTTCTCCCTCCTCCCTATGACTATGATTGTAGTGAATTGTGTGTCCTAGAACTGAAAGGACCAAAGACTTATTTATTTATTGATTTGAAAAGTTTATATTCTGCCCTTCTCACCTCTAAGGGGACTCAGGGTGGAGCACAATATATATATGGCAAACATTCAATGCCGGAACATAAAATAAACTATAAACAAACAGTACATAACACTGAAATCAATCATCGGCATGTTAAAATCAACAGTTTAAAACTATCTCAAATCATCCATAACAAATCTGGTTAGCAAGATGAAGTTTTCTATTTGTTGCCTTATTGCACTGACCCAAAAGCTTGGACCCACAGCCAAGTTTTTACCATCTTTCTGAAGGATAGGAGGGAGGAGGCTGATCTAATCTGCTTTGATTGGAGATTTTGTCCAGGGCTTAATACTTCTACAACAAAAACTGAGTATTTTACTCTTATGATCAGAATGACAACCAGTTTAGTCTGAAAGTGTTAACAAAGACTTGGTGCTAACAGACCCAGTTTCTCCATTAGCTTCTGAAGATTCATATTATCCAGAACAGGACCCTTTAGTGCAATGAAATGAGAAAGTTTATAAATATTGCTGCCTTTCCCAGCAGATTGTATGTTGTGATGCATTGAGATTTTGACTGATGAGTGCGTAGTTCTGTTATAATGGGGACCAGACAGAATATATATATATTTTAATCATTTTTTAAAAAAAGAGAACTATGGGGATCTGATTGTCTAAAATATTGTTTTTATTTAAAATGCAGAAGAAAGGAAGCATTGTATTGTCGAAGGCTTTCATGGCCAGAATCACTGGGTTGTTGTAGGTTTTTTTGGGCTATATGGCCATGGTCTAGAGGCATTCTCTCCTGACGTTTCGCCTGCATCTATGGCAAGCATCCTCACTACCTCTGAGGATGCTTGCCATAGATGCAGGCGAAACGTCAGGAGAGAATGTCTCTAGACCATGGCCAAAGAAAGCATTATCAGATAGCTTAAAGAATATTTTCTGACATACATGTTCCCGATTGGTTCTTGGCAGTATAACAAAGGTTGCGTTTCAAGGTGGTCTAAATACATGGGAATTGGATCTGATACCATTAAGGAAAAGGCACAATTGGGAAGAAAATATAATGAAATTTCTCTTCCTCTTCATTTCTACTGCTTACAGTTTAACATCTATATGACTTATAATAAATACGGTATATGTGTTAGATCTTAAATATTGTTAAAATATTAAATTGTTTTAAAAATTCCTAAGAATATTAGAGGCAGGAATATAACTAGGCAGTTTCTATCTCGGCCTTTAAATTTATGTGACGGGGAAAATATCTGTTATTAGCTTTATTTTTAAATCAAATTAAAACTAACATAAATTGAATAAGAGTAGTGGAGGGATTATTTATTAAACCGTCTTGTTCATTTTATGTATTAGCAGCTGTTCCCTAAGGCTTGAATTATTTAGGGATGGAATAGTTTGTAGCCATTTGCAGCATAATGAAATAGAGCATTTAAATTCAGTACAGAACTTTCTTCATTGCACACAGAGTCTTGAGTCTTGCTTTAGTGACTTTGGTTTTTCATTTTCTTTTCCTTTCCAGTGGATGCTTATGCCTGTTGTCTTGCATTCCCCTATTGCTATTATAGTTAAGGGAAGGGATATGCTTTACTTCTTCACTGAATTGTCAGTTTTGCTCATTGTATGAGAAAAAAGAAAAATAAGTCAGTTATGGCTCAGCTTTTTTATTTAAGTTTAAATAAAGTTGTTGGAGCAAGCTTTTTTAATCTGGCAAGAACACTCTGCTTCTTAAGGCAATGTTGGGGCATACCGACTGATATTGCGTTCCTGAGCTTATATAAGTTCTGGAAATACATTCTGAAATGCATGGTCATTGTTACAGAAACCAACGGTAATTTTTGTTCAGTTCTGAATGCATCACACTTCAACTAACCTATCAAAATCACACTTCATTGCTGTTTCATTAGGAAGCAACTGTTATCTTCTGGTGGTGGAGTTATGAAGATGCTAAGCAAGCAACAAAGGAATATGCTTGTATACACAATTTTTGTGTGTTTAAATTGCTTTATGTTATCGGGTAATTGAGTAAGACGAATTACATGCTCAGAAATATGTCACAAGTTTAAAAAAAGCTTTTAGTGATCTCCTTTTTGTTAAGAAATTATAGAAATCAATCTATTATTCCTGCTACTTATTGTCATGTAAAAGTTTTGCATGTCTAACATACCAGCACAGAAGTAGTTAACCTGTGGTCCTCTATTCACCAGTAGCCCTTAATATGCCCTTGTATGGAGATGAGGGGAAATTCCACAAGGAGAGAAGGCAGGTAGAAAAATTCTGCAAGTGTTCTGTGAAGATCTCTGGCAAGAATAACCCTTCCTTCCCTTTCAGTAAATGTATGGGATGGTAGGTAGAGAGGGAGGGGTGGTAGAAAGAGTCTAGTGATGCAGGCAAAACATCAGGAGAGAATGCTACTGGAACATGGCCATAAAGCCTGAAAAACTCACAGCAAACCAAATATTGGAATGCTTTGTCTCTTGTCTGGCCCTATGAACCAGTGGTTCTCAAACTATGGGTCCCCAGGTGTTTTGACCTACAACTCCCAGAAATCCCAGCCAGTTTACCAGCTGTTAGGATTTCTGGGAGTTGAAGGCCCAAACATCTGGGGACCCACAGGTTGAGAACCACTGCTATAGATGAATAAAGGTAGGAGGGAACTCTTCAATAGTTTGGAATAAATAAATATATGTGGAATAGAATTTGTTATTGAAGCTCATTGTTAAACAGTGAAGACCATGTGCTTTGATGTCTCATTCCTCTTGAAGTTGGCAGAAGGTATCATTGTCTTTCTGTAAATTTTAGTAATGGCCAGTGAATCTGGATTTCCTCTCTAAGTTCAGCTTATCAACTATTAGATCATGTGGGCTCATTAGTACAAACTGTCATTACAATGGCTTGTAATTTTTGACTCCTTCTTCACTATTTAATTTGGATGTTCAGTTCATTTCTATTTTGAGTTCATTTCTCTTAATGTTCTTCTCTTGTCAATGATACTAAAATGCTTTTGAACATTTCCTCGGTCAAGACCTTCTTCTCTGAGCTATGTCTTTGTTGAGGCATGTGAAGCCTCTGAGGATGAGGATTTTCTGGTTAAGCCTCGTGTGTCTGTGGGGGAAAGTGAAAGTGTTTTTCGAGATGATGGGAATGTTTTGGGTAGATCTGTTGGGGAAACAGGCACCGATTCTCATGAGAATTGGCCAGGGATTGACTCTGAAATGTATGTGGAGGAGACAGGAGGTTTACAGATAACCCAGTGTTTGCAGATCAGAAGGTAAAGTGTGAGACAGAGACAAATCCATCGTTCCCAGAGACTGAAAGATAAACAAATGGAACCTAGCTGTGAGAAAGAATGATGTCAGGGGCCAGAGGGAATATTCTTAAGGAATTGGAGTCAATGTTTGGCGGGGAGATCAATGATGGATTTTCATGTATCAAGTTTCCTGTCTTGGGGGCTCTGAGTTAAAAGTTCTGCTCTTGGGTCTGTACCTTGTTTTCCTGTTTAAGTTCCATGCCTCCTCTTTGAATTACAAATTTTGTTTCAAGTTTCAAGCCTTTGGTAAAGTCAAGTTCAAGTATCAAGCATTTGGATTATGGTCATGTTTATGCTTTTAAGCTTTTGGATATAATTCTACTTTAAATGCAACAACCGTTAGATTACAGTTTCTTGCTTTTGCCTTAAGTGATTTTTGGAATTCCTGTTCAGAGTTGGTCATTGCTTTTGTTAAGCTTCTGAAAATCTAGCTCATTTATGTGTTTTGAAATTGTTTTTATATTAGATACTCTTTTCTTAAACTTACTATTCTTGTTCATTGGTGTGGTGTTTGGGTGAAAAGGGGATCAAGTGGGTGACTAGGCTGCAAAAATAGTGTCGGCCATTGTTCTCTTTGATTACCGTCCTTTTTTCCTCCTCTGCTCTTCTTTTGCCTCATTTTGATCCATTAACATCCAGCCAGCTTTCTGCCAAAATGATTTACCTCTCTCATCACTTGATCATATATTCCACCTCCACTTTTGAATGCTCACTCATATCAGAACCAGTATCATTTGTGTAACAAGGGTAAGACCTAAAGTGACTTATAGTGGGCAAATATAAGGTAGAAGAAAAGATGTAGAATATTAGTTGCACACACTCAGAGTTGGGTAACTTTGAAGGTCTGGGGTCATTTTTGCCCTGCAGTTTGGTACAGAACTAAAATCCCTTTTCTACTTCCCCATAAAGCATTTGTTTTCACCCTTATTCACAAGCTGCAGGAAGGGCACTATGTTATTTCAATGCAGCCAATTTTTTGGATTAGAAGTGGTTTTTGCGAGCAAGATGTGACCAGATAAAGCAGTATACAAAAATATATCTTATGACCTAAAATAGATGGGGAGAGTAAAGGTAGAATTCAAATGGAAAATCACATTCCTTCCAAGTTTTCTGAGGGCAGAAATGTTAATGTGAAACTTTTGGCAGGAAATCTTTTGAGAATTTAGTGAATGGTGAAAGTTCTTGCCCATAGTTTCTTCTTCCCTGGACAAAACTTCTTTTGTTTAAATAAAGATGTTCTTGGGGCTGCAAACCAGAACGGATGTTCTGAGAGCTATAAACCAGAACACTTTGGCCACAATGCTTTTTAAAAACAACAACATCCAAAATTATTCTAAGGATACAGTTGCAGTAGCAATTAATTTCATTTTGAGTTGCCTTGTTATTTCTTCTGAAAACAATGCATTGTGCCTTGTTAACCAGTCATAGAGGGAAGCCAGAATACCGTTAGAAATGCTATATTACTCAATAAAACTTAATCTATACAAGATTTCAGTCATTTCTTTGTAATCTTGCCCATTGCATAGGTGTCTGAAAATTCCTCTGCAACTCAATTTTCTGTGCCTCTCTGGAGAGAAAGAAACACTGTGTATATATGTTTCTGCGTTGTGTATTGTGATGCAGTAATGATTTTTAGCAGCGGAAAGACTGCCAGGTTTCTATGTTTGAAGTTGATTTGTGCTTTCAATTTTAGTTTGCTGAGAGCTTCTTTTGCCTCTTTGAGTTTCATATTAGTGTTTAGACTACTGAATTATATATGTGTTAATTTGCCAGAACAGATGGCCAATAGCAAGTATCTTAATTTAAGTGTAATAGTTATACTAATTAAAGCTTCATTGTGAGTGTTTCAGTTGCCTCATGAAATCAGAAGCACAGTATGTCCTGTATTAGAGTTTGTTTTTTTAAAAAATGAAGTCCTTGCTGGTTTGCTTCCTGAATGTCCACTGGGTATTCTGGAATACTCTTCTTTCAGCTTGGAGATGTGGATCCATGTTGCATCTGATGCCAATGACAACTTTCTTGTTAAGAGCAGCAGAGAATTTAGAAGACGTCATTCTGTGAGCAGTTACTTAGGAGTAAGTGTATTAAAATATGTAAATATTTAAAAGGACACCGAAATGAGTGAACTTAGAAATACCAATTTAGTTGTATCGGCCTGCAAACTGCCTGTCAACATATGGCGACCCCATGATTTTCATGGAGTTTTCTTAGATGAGGAATACTCAGTGGTGGTTTTGCTAGTCCCTTCCACTGAATTAAAGCCTGTAGCACCTGGTATTCATTGACAGTCTTCTGTCTAAGTACTAGCCAGGGTTGATGATGCTTAGTTTTCAAGATTGAATGAGATCTGGTGTCTTTAATGTATTCAGATAGCTCTTCTGAACACCTAAAATGAACTAAATATTTGATTAGGTAGTCCAATGGAAAAATCATTATAGATTGGCCCTTGTACCTCATTCAGCGTCCATATTTGCCAGGGAGCTACTTTGTCCAGCTGTACTTACTCCTAGAGAAAATACAGTATAGTCTCATTTAATTGGCCTTCGCTTAACAAACATTCCGTTTTATATGATGCCGCTAAACAAACAAACAAACCACCCATAAAGTCATGATGAGAAAAGTCTGCTGCTTATTTGGGATCAAGACTGTACTCATTCTTGTTGATCCTAATGGTGAGGCACCATAACGCAAAAATCAATTACAACAGGTCCACCAGGTGCATGCTTTATGACTCAAGTATTGTTCGGTCAGTCTCACTTTTCCTAACGGTTGCTTAGTGCAGTTTGTTCTAGTAAGCGGAACTGTTTGTTGCGTGTTGCTGTACAGTGCTTATGCATGTTTTCCCCTAAACTTTGCATGAGTATGGCGATGAAAAGAAGGAAACTCATTGTATCAATGGAGCAGAAACTTGAGACAATCAAGAGGCTGGACAAAGGAGAGACAATGTAGAAGACTATGGTGTTGAACGAGTAACAGTAGGAGACTGGAAAAGGAAACGATCGGCGATATTAAAATGTTCCTCCAGAGTTTTGGTGCTAAAATTATAAATAATTGCTGCATAACATTACTGTGTTTTGAACTGCTTTTTCTGTTGATTTGTTGTAAAACATGATGTTTAGGTGCCTAATTTTTAAAATTAGGCTTTTCTTAATTCCTCCGTATCATCCGACATTTTTGATTATCCACATTCTGCCGGCCCGTTTATGTCAGATAAGCAAGACTCTACTGTATCTATAAACATTTTAATGTATGCTCTTGCTTGTATTGTGACTACATGGATAGGAGTCACTATTTGTCCTGTGGAAAAGTGCTTAAAAATTTCAGATTTTCCAGGGTGCAAAAAAATAAATAATTGAAGATATTTTTAAAGTAAAAAAAAAAAAAACACCACAACAACCCTATCTCAGAATTTTGGGAATTGCTTCACCTTCATGTCCCCCTGTATCTCCAGTTAGAGTCCCATCTAAAGCATGAGTGTATTCAGGCACCCTTTTAAACTGCTCTGCTGCAGTTCCCTTATTCATATACATTTTGGTCACTGAAACATCTTATTAATTCAGTGTCTTTGAGCAATTGCATTATCACACTACGATATTCTTTATATGCTATGTGGATGAAAGTAAGCATGTGGTTATGTATGGGATAACGATGCCATTTTAAACCTTGGAAAATACATGGTATTAGAAAAAAGCTTGGGAAAATTTGACACTGCTTTGTAATTGAAAATGTTTACTCAATTTTGTAAACCTTTTTGTGAAATCAACAGTTTGATATACATGTATATGCTTTCTTCCATCTATCATGAAAGACCAGTCTAATGGTGGGTTGTATGTAGACTTAAAAACCAGCTGAACTTCAGATTTGAGGAAAATCTCATATTTAACATGAAGACTAGATGTCTATTGTTCAGGTATCCTTCAGACACATCCTGAATGACGTATTCTTCATTGATGAAGGGATTGAACAAGAATAAGTGAGAACTTTTGGTGGAAGTGATTGTGCTTTGCTGGGATTTATTGTACAAATAAAAAAGAAAGCTGAGGGTAGATGGATGTTCATTTTAGATTTTAAGAAATCTGGTTTCAACAAGCTGTAAATATTATTTATTTATTTATTTATTTCCAACATTTCTACCCTGTTCTTCTCAACCCCCAAGGGGGGACTCAGAGTGGCTTACACTGGCAACAATTCGATGCCGCAAATATATAACAAATATAACAGCAATGTAAACAATAAAAACAGTATGTTAAAACACTTTAAAACATTATTATCAAACCAAATAGCCACTTCCAGTCCAGTTCAACATCCAAAATGCTTGCAGGGCTCCCATGAAATACCCAGAAAAGATAGTTCATGATGGACAAAAGTTTGCAAACTCAGAGGGAAATCCCATAAGATGTTCAGACTGGATATGTTGGTAAAATCATAGAGTTATTGGTTCCAGTTGAAGATACTTGACTTGACCATGGATCCAGATTCATCATTGCTGGCTGGCTGGCAGATGTAGCCAATGAAGCTTAAATTTCCTGTTGGGCGATTCCAGAATGACAGCTATGGGAATCCACATAAATAGGTCAAGGTACAGCATGTTTCCGGTACTCCCTGGGAGTCATGTGGAGCCATTTCCCTTGAGCTGGGCATGGCCTATTTTCCTGTGTCTCCAAGTTCCCAGGTGAAGGCCAACCCCCACTCTTGCCAAACCTGTTGACCATAGAAAGTAAGACAACATATAACCATGTTTTTTGTCCCAAGCCCAGCAGCTGCACACCATCTGGCCAATGTGAAGTTTCTAATCCAAAAAAGATGTCTACACAGTGCTCACCTTCTCCAGGTTTTGATTTTTGCATCAACTACTTCACCATATCAGACCTCATGATAGTCACTTATGTAAAGTGAGAGTGAATCATGTTGAGGTCTGCATCTGCCTTGGCATTCAGCTCAAGTATTTTGTACTTGCATGGAACATAACTCCCTAATCAACTAATGATGATATCTGAAGTTCATGTTGAACTTACCTCTATAGTGTTGGCAAAAGCAAGAACCTTTTAATTCTTCTCCATCCATATAATACAGTCTTGGTCTTCTAGGCAAAGATATTGTCTTCAGCTCTTCTTCAAAACATACTTCCCACCTGAATGTGGCTACAGGTCCAAACCAGATTGAAACAGGTGTCTAAACTAAACAATACAGCATATGATTCAAGCAATGACTCTCAATTCCAAATTATGTCTTGACAAGTCCTAGAGCATTACCTGCTAATGCCTTTTATATTGGCCACCTCAATCAACTGTTGAGGTGGCATCCCTCAGTATGACATGAGTGATCTCATACTTCTTGGCTGGAAAGCCCAGCTGTGACAATTCTGGCTTGAAGAACTGCCACAAACTGAGGCCTGGTTCTGGGAAGCCCATCAGAGTGCATAAGCAAAGATCAAGAGCCACAGGGGTGCACTGCCAAATATCTTTCTGTCATATCTACTAGACAAGTAAATATATCAAATGCTCTAAGTGTTAGTATTGCGTGCCTAGATGGATTACGCTTAAAAAGGGTTTATATGCAAATTGCCTTTGTGTACATAGCAACCTGCAGGGCCCTGAAAATGGCAAATGTATAAGCAGCTCTTAACAGCACATTCTATACAATCTTTTGGCCAACTGAGAAAGTAACATGAAAGAAAGGAGTCTTCTGGAATCTGGCGGGGGAGGAAATTATATATGTGAGCCTTTGATAGCTTTTTTTGTCATAAAGGAAGCAAGAGGTTGAGTAAACCACCTACTTCGCTAAACAACAAGGCAGCTGCCATATGGATAGCTGTATTGCAGGTTGTGACAATTTAATCTTTTAAATCAGCCAAATATAGTAGGATACATTTCAGCGTGAGTGGCATCATAGCCTGGTAACACTTCTGCACTTCTGTTCCAGAATGGTAGAAACTTTTCCAGGTACTGTAAAATCAAAGGTCTTTTGGAGGGATTAAATTCCGTACTCTCTGTATCATGCTTTTCTCCCAACCTGCCACAGGAGTAATTGCAAAAACAGAAGGAGGACTGCTTTTGCGATTTGCCTCTGGTACTAGAGAGTGAAATCTGACTTTGTGAAATCAATATAAAACATCTGCTATTTCAATATGACATTCTGGGGAGGAGATGTTATCTGTTAAGCACACAAAAAGAAAACCAGCAAACTATACTTTTAACCCTCGCAAGCTGGAATGACAGCTTTTTAATGAACCGTACTTCTTATTTGAGAATGCCATATACCAAATTTTCAGTCACTTGAAGTGGGGGAGAATTCCAGGAGTACCATGTACTTCAAAATGTTTCTACTTGCTCAATCTTCTTGCAGTTGCTTTGTGCACCAGTAATGTTGATGATCTTGGAAAGAATTAATGTAGTCATTTGGCTAAATATAAGCTAATAATAATAATAATAATAATAATAATAATAATAATAAAACTTTATGTATATTCCATCCTATCTTCCCTGGAGGACTCAAGGCAGATTCCAACAAACAAAGGCAAACATGCAATGCCTCAGTGACAATAATTACAAACATAATAACCCAGAATGACACCACATAAAAGACATCTTAAACATAACAATAACTTGAATAAAACATAATTGATCAAAAATTATAATGAACATAAAATTTAATCATAATGTATTTAAGTCAGGGATAGTCAGATGCAAAAATATCGGATGGAAGAACCTGGCTTGATAGCAGTATTTGTAAAAAAAAAAAAGTAATAGATTACAAGGTAGCAGTCAACATTGTGATGCGATGGCAAAAAAATAAAAGAAAACAAACTCAGTGCTAAGTTGCATCAAACAAACTATTCTTACTTGAATGAAAATGATTCATCAAAAGAAGGGTTCAGGTGGTATTTTGCAGTCACTACCTCTTTGACTCTGTGCTTGGTCATGCAAATAGAACCAAGCAGGGGCATCCCTAAAATCTTTCCTTCTCTCAGCCAAAAGGTGACTTGGGTAGATCTTCTCTGTGTCTGTGCAATACAAAGCCAACACTCCATCTGTAGAGGTCACTCAGCTGTACAAAAGGGTGTACAAAAGGGTGATTTGGAATTGCTTCATGACTCCAATTACTTTAATCCACTTCTGGCTGAGATATTGTCTGTAAAACTTTTCTTTGTGTTTATGTTTTGCCAATATTATTTATTTACAGTATTTATATCCTGCCCCTATCACCCCAAAGGGGACTCAGAGCGGCATTACAAAAGGCAACAATTTGATGCCATATCAATAACAAATATAAAATAGACATATACATTAAAACATAAATTTAAAAGTCAAATAGAGATCAAGATACATTATTAAAATCACACAATCCTTTAGTTCCTGTTCCTTTAGTACACATTAAGGATTATTTTCAAAAACTAATTCTCTATAGTTCATATTATCAGTAAAACTTGCTTCTCTACTGTACAAGAAATCTCACCATATTGATAAAACCACAATAAACCTAGAAACAATCAAACAACACAGCAAGAAGAAAAACAAATCAGCATCAGAAAACCTATTATGAGCAAACATTGGGATATATTTGCAGTTGTAGATGATACTATAGATGATATAGATGATACTGTATATAGAATGAATGAACCTGTTCTTCCTAACAACCTGTTATCGTAATTTGCTTCACAATTTTGTTTGTTTCTTTCTGTATGTATCCCCTCCTTCCTCTCTCATCCAGCATGTAGTCCACAATTGCCTATCAGAAAACCACCAACTAAGAAAGAAAGAAAGAGTGTATATTTTGAGAGATCATCAGAAACCTACAATTCTAAAGGAGCAGGAACTGTATGTTAATAATAGTCAGTGATTTTGCATGAAAAGCTACTTTAAGATGATTTAACAACCCATTTTGGGCTGTTTATTTTTGTGGGTTGATTTGTGAAGCAGCACTTGCGAAAGGCAAGCATGTGAGTTTCCTGGTGAAGAAAACACTAGGAAAGGTGGGGAAGAAGTAGCCTCTGATGTATCTCAATGAACTAGCACACAAAATCCGTTTAGTTTACTCCTGCATTCCCCATTTAGTTTTATACTTCAGTTCTGCATAATGTCACACGTGTGTTGAGTATTATTAGCACTTAAGTAGTATGCACAAAAGTGTAATGTGTGTCAATACACTAGCCCTCCACATTTGTTGGCATTAGGAGCTCAGGATCCCTATGAAAATTGAAAAAAAAAATCACAATTTTAAAAACTGCTAAGTTTTTGACCTGAAAAACTATTTCTCTAGTAATATGTAGGTGCTCCATTGTGACTATAATCACCCTTTGCCAGAAGTTGACCATAGAGGTGATCTGGAGAACTTTGAGATTCTAGAGAAAACATCTTCAATCAGATCTGTAAATAATCAAATCTGCAGAAGTCAAACCTGCAAGTGTGGAGTGCCGACTGTAATTATGTTTCTTATCTGAGTCTTTCATTGCCCCCACCTTGGACATCTAACCCAATCACTTGGTAAATCTTGTGTAGACTTGGCCCCTGAGCAACCTATTTGTCTGTTAACATCTCTTATCTGTCAGCAGATTGTCCTTCCATTATATATATATTTTCTAGATAGCTTTATTATTGTAATCGCTTTCTTGGGGAGTTTGCAATTGGTATAATCTCTTTAGCAATTGCAAACAGTATTGATCACCCTTAATGCTGTGGAAAGAGGACTTTCATTTTTATAGCAGAGTTGTCATAATGTCCTAGACATTATAAGCTGTTCTTACACAGAATAGAGTGCAAGAGCTGCAGCTTTTCCAGATTACTTTGGTGTTGGTCAAGAAGATAGGTATTGCCTTCTGCAACATTATGAATAAGGGCCTGGTTCAGAGCTTTTCTTAACTGTTAAGCAGTATTAAATAGCCATATTAGGTAGTAGATGCTGCGGGGTAGATAAATTGTGGTTCTTGTTGTGTACCTTCAAGTCATTGACCTATTATAGGGAGAAATTGTTCAAAGGGGCTTGCCATTGCTTTCCTCTGAGGCTAAGAGTGTGCCACTTACCCAAGGTTCACCCAACTACTATGTAGTTTCCATAGTAAGTGGGATTCCACTGCACTCCCAGTCAAGTCGAAACTTGAATCCTCAAACCACTACATCAGAGTAGTACAAAGGTATTGCAGGGAAGAATGTGAATACTGTCCAGCCCATCATGGGCTTCTTAAACTACTTCACCACCATCTGGTGCAGCAGGATATGCCAGTGTCAAAGTAAGTGTCGATTATCTGACTACTTATCTTCTTTGTTGCTTCAGCTAATAACATGGCTCAAAATGTGAGTGAAATAAAGTATATGAAATTTTAAAGAGCTCCTCCTAGTTTAACATAAAGTTCAGAATTTAAAATTACCAGATACTATTACTGACTATGAAATCCCACCAATTCAGCTATAGCTGGCAGGTCTATGAAATTGCATCATAATTGTATGTCTGGTTTAGAAAGCACGTAGCTATTCTTGTGCAAAGTGAGGAAGAATTAGGAATTGGAGAATGCAATGAGGAGTTCAGATTTTCAGGCTGGTTCCCATTTCCAGGGCATAGAAAAACCATTTCAGCTACCTTATTTGAAAAGTGTGGAAATGAGTATGTGCTGAGGAAATCTCATATGCTTCATAGATAACATGTAATATGCTATGTATCTCACAGCTATGTAGCACGTCACATATTTTCTCATAACCATTTCCTTTTTGGAATAAGCTGCATGATGAATTACTTCTTAAAGTTGCTTTCAAGGCTCGGGCAGCAATTATGTTCAATTAAGTGAAATACTCTTTCTTAACTATCCTGTTTAGGAATAATTTTAACTTCATTCCTCTAAAAAATTGGAAAAAGTGTCCACACCACAAAATGTCTCACTGTGTGTTTTTGTTGTGTAAATTGCTTTTACATAATTACGAATATTGCCTAAGCACTTCGGCGAGAAAAAACCCAGATACATCTATGCAATTTATGACCTGTCTTTCCAACTTTATTCAATCAGCCACTTCCTCAAAATTCTCCCTTCCAAAGTCCACCTGGACATGATTTACTCTTTATTAGTCTAGTAAAATTTGACAGAACCATCAAGTTTTTCTGAAGAGTGATTTTCAAGAGCATTTTAGCACTTCTCAGAAAATAGGGCAGAGTAAACTATACTGACAGCAATGCTTGCTTAAAATATATTATCAAAGACTTTACAGTAAATGAATGCCCAACAGAGCATCTGTTTGCAGGCACAGAAAAAAGACCCATGTTGAACAAAAAAGACTGTGTTAAACAAAGACCCATCATTTGCCATGTCAATGAAAGAATTTTGTGTCTCAAGGTAACATTAAATTACTTTGGTGGGAGTTGAAGTTGTAGTTGAATTGATTCAATGTGACTGTGTGCAACCAAGGACCAATTCATACTTCTTTCCAGCATGACCACTGCGCCTGCTCTTTTGAAATCGAACATAAGGCATTGTTTCGACATTCAGATCTCATTCTAGTAATTTTAATCTTTGCTTGTTTTGTTCTCCCATGCAAGAGATTGGCCCCTTTTCTGATATTTTTTTCACACTCTTGTGCTTCCTTGCAAAAACAAAAATATTTTCATACTGAAAATAATGTGCCTCATCACAATATATTTTGTGCAAAATATATTGTCTGTACAAAAAAAGATGCATAGCCAAGGCGTGTGTGTGTTTTAATGTGCAAAATAAACCTCATGGTAGTTGGCTTTTTTTCAGTTGTGTATCCTGATGTGTTTTTTTTTTGTTGAGGTCAAGAAATTTGCAATTATTATTAATATTCTTATCTGCTATTAATGCCTTTCTCTTCCTTTTCCTGCCCCTAGCACTCAGATCTCCAAAATAACTGATAACATGCAACTGCTTGCATCATATGATGTTTATCTACATCAATATATGATATTTATTGGCTGTTTCATTCTGCTAAAAAGAGGGGAAAAATGGTAGTGTTCAGCTGGAAAGCCAAATAACTGATAAAGCCAAATAGAAGATAATAATACAGTATTGCCTTGAGATATTAGCATTGTTTGAAGATATAAAAAGGTAAATCAACATAATTTATCATAAAGAGACCCATTAGGAGATTAGCTGGATATTACTTTGTTGATAAATATTGAAGATACATTTTTATCAGGGCATGATTAAAAACAGTGAATATAAAGCCTGATAACTGATTAATGAGAAAGCTTGATTATCCTGAAACCCAAAATATAGGTGTTAAATTCTATTTCAAACTATTTATTTATATAATAAAATCTTTATTATCTCCTTCTCTCCCCATTTCTTCAAACATTTGTTTTGGTAATCTTATATGAACAAAGCTAGTCTTCCTCAAGCTTGTACCCTTCAGAATACCAGCAATCTAGATTTCAACCACACCATATTATTCTGGGAATCAGCTTGTTGTCTGGAGTCGCCTGCGGGCTGAGAAGGGCAGTATACAAATACAGTAAATAAATAAATAAATGAATAAATTGTCTAGCCCACTGCTTCTTAAACTGTGGGACCCAACCCCAAATGGGGTCCTTTTAGCTCAATGTTGAGGACACAAATATTTGGCAACAATAAAATGTTTCTGAATGCCACCTTGTGGTTGTTTTTGTTTGAGTCCCCCTAGGGGTGAGAAAAACTGTATATAAATGCTGTAAATAAATAAATAAATAAATAGACAGTTACACAAAAATCTGTTAGTAACAACATCAATGTTAACATTGGGCTCTGCAGAAAATGCCTCAGCTGTACTTTATGAAGAGGAAAATCAGCCTGTTTAGCAAGCCTTGCAAATGCTAATTTATTATCAGTAATTTTTTATTTCTACTTTGTATACCCATATACCTAGAGTCACATAAAATTTATCAGATGGAAAGGCGTTGTGAAGGGAAAAGTTTAAGTAGCTTTGGGTCTAATTTACTTGGTTTAATTAAGTCTTCCTTATGTATACACCTCCCATTGTGGCACATTCTGGGAGTTTCTCATCTTTTGAGGACCATGGTCTTGAAATAAGGTGTGAATGTGAAAGTCAGAATTATGCAAATAACCTTTGATCTGCTAAACTATAGATGTGATTGAAATAACATAAATAGATTTGTGTTTCTGGAGCAAAAATATTTGACTTTCTCCTCTTCAAAGATTGCTACGTACATAAATTGCTTTTCTCAGACTATTAATATGTATTTACCAGTATATAGTGAAGTTTGGATTCATCTGGATGTAAATGTATGGAATTTAATTTCTGTAAACATTCTCATTGAAGAAATACCACCCCAAAGTCAATTAATACGAACCTTGCAATCGAATACTAAAATTGCATTGTTTTCATGAAGATGAAATATAAAGAATAGCTTTCTATGTGATAAGGTGTATTATGAATAAGCTGGGAGTGATAAATGTTCCAAAAGAAATTCTTCATTATCAGATGTAGTATTTTACGGAAATTGTGCTGCCACATACTGATTTATTTCCTGTAATATCTGTTGTAGCTTCTGAATGCAAGGTTCTCCTTGTTTATTTTAAATCCAATATTGCAGACAGGTTGAGATGAGGTATTCAAGAACATTAGCATGTCCAGTTTTGATATATACGATTCAGCTGCTACTGTTCAATGGACAGAGAACATTTCTTATGGTTTTTTTGCTCTTCGTATTGGGGCTTGTGAGGACACCAGGGTGCCAAAGACGTTCTGAAAAACTGTTTTATAGGTGTCTGTGAATGTTTTGTGCTTCTGAGCCTTGTGAAATATTTTCCTTCCTAGTAGTGAAAAATGAATGTCAGTTTCAGTTTCTTGCTCTACCAAAACTCAAGTTAATTTCATCCCATTTCTAAACCAGTTGCATTTTTGTAAAGCCTTTTTGTGACGTTTTTCTATATATTTACTTTTTTGTAAAATTGTTTTGCTTCTTTCTCCATGTGTGTTTTACGGTTTCTCTGGATATATATACGTTTGCAAGCAGTTTCATCACATTTGGGGCTAATTCCCATTTTGAATTGCTGATTGCATCATAACTACCCCCTTCTTTCCTTCCTTTACCTTTCCATTCCACTTGAAAGCAATTGTGCTGTAGTCCCAGCGACTGATGAATGCCTACCCACCATCCACCCTTATTGACACTTATTTGGCCTCTGAGTCAGAGAGAGCAAGCAGGGTTGCTATGTGCCAGAAACAGCTTGCAGACACACATCATATACATATTCTGTGTTCTACTTAATTATTCTACCTTGTATCTGAAGTTCTGTAGTGAAATGCAATCAATAAAACATTTTAAAAGAATTTCAAAATAATCTGAACTATTCAGAACAATTGTGCAATAGAATTAGATCCATGATCCAATAAACGAAAACCAGGCTTTGAATATTGAGCTCCAAGAGTCTGAAGAGTTAGCTAAGTTTGTCACCTCATTGACCAGCCCACACCAGAGCTCCCTATAGACTGTTGCCACCATATAGCATTGAAACTATAGGTGCATCTACTCTACCATGTAGAATTAATGTGGTTTGAGATCACTTTAACTTTCATGACTCAATGCTGCAAAATGAATAATGGGAGCTGTAGTCCTCTTCTCTAGGAAATAGTGCTGGTGCCTCACCAAACTACAACTGCCTTGATTCCATAGCATTGTGTCATGGCTGTTAAGGTGGTGTCAAACTGCATTAATTCTACAATGTAGAAACACCCTAAGAGGAGAGCATGAAACAGGCAAAGAGTTCTGTAATTTTGTGCTCCTAACAGTAGGATAATGATAAGACAGTAAAGCTTTGAGAAGATAATGATGATGGGGAAAATGGAAGGAAAAAAAAGAGAGGCAGACCAAGAACACAATGAATGGATTTTATCCTTGAAGTGACTGGCGTGACCTTGAAGGAGCAGGGGGGTGGCAACAGCCTATAGGGAGCTCTGGTGTGGGCTGGTCAATGAGGTGACAAAGGGTCAGAAGCGACTGAACAAATAAACAACAATAGTAGGATACATAGGAGAGACCCTCGCCTCACTAGATTGTATCATTAGGTACAAGTCAACATTACTCTCAGAACCTGAAAAATTAATTTTGTGATTATATGTTCATACAACATTACCATTAGGCATATTAGCTGCAGGACACTGGGAGTCATGCTATCAAGGAATTGACTTTTCCAAGATCTAGTTCTACCTGTCAGCAGAGACTTAAAGAAGTCTTTCCACTTCATTTCAGGCATTTTTGTGTTGCTTCCGGATGATATTCTGTGAAGATATTTGGCTGACTTGATGACATTCTTCTTCTCTGCTAGCCTTAAATGGGTTTGGTTGGCTACTTTGTGTTTTTAAAGTTCATTATATGTTTCTTTCAGGTTTGGGATGCTGTGGATCAAGGTTGCTGTTTAAAAACATACCATCACCACACTGGTGCCGTCCGAGCTGTTCAGTGGTCTCCATGTGGAAGCCGTTTTGTCACTGGAGGTTTTGACAATATGCTTCATGCTATAGACATTGAAACAGGTAAATGTTGTTACAGTCATCTGTTTCTCTCCCTCTCCTTTATTCACTCTCTTTTTCTCTCTACAGCATTTTTCACAGTTGCACCAACAATGAAGAAGATATAGATGTCCATAACTGTGAGGTATAGGAGGAAAAGTTATAAATGCTATTTAATCTGTGCTAGAATCCTAATTCTGAAAATTGAATTGGATCTTAAGATACATTGTTAAGTTGTTGGCTTTCTGTGGGAGTTTCTGAAATGGGAAAACCTTGTTGTGTGAGTTCCATATGTAAACTGTGGCTTGTTTAAGAGATATTGATTCATATAATTGGATTTTCATGTAATTTCATCCAAGCTGAAAAATTGCTAGGCTGCGTGGACACTGAGGAAGGCTATCAAGTTAAAATAACTGGCTGTCAAAAGTAACCCTTTTTCCATTTGAAAGTAATCGTCTAAATATATGTGATGCTAAATCTTTCTTTGTATATATGCATAATACATATTTTAAATGTAATTGAGCCATATTGAGATGCCACTGATACCAAATGGGACAAAGTCAGCATGGAGAGGGAGTTTAACCCTTACCTTCTTTGTTCTGAAGCATGCTAAATTTGCATTGTTGGGAAACCTCCATTGACACAAATAGGGGTTTTCTCCTAAAGACATATTAGATGCAGAAGAAGGATTTTCTTAGGGCACAGAAGGGAAAGAAATTGTTAATTTCCCTCCCTGTGTCTGCTTAGTTCCTGTTAGTTATCAGCTCCAGACTGATCCAATTTGTATTATAGAAAAACAATGTTAACATTTAATATCTTGTGTGCTTTGGTTCCAAATTCTACTGAAAGACATCTTTCTGATCAAGATCATTAAGGACTCATATGTAAACATTTAATTGATCAACGCATTTTCTAGGATGCCGCTTCTAATCTTTCTGAATGTCTGTCTCTTTATCACTTCTTAATATTTTTGAACGAATGTCTCTAATACCAGCTTAACCTTCATCTTAGTGTTTTGGTATTTAAATTATTTCTTCATTAACTGGAAATTTTGAAGAATTAACCGTGTGAATCTGTTTCAGTATATAAAAGGGAGAAAGGAAGGACTCTTGTGACACCTTTCAAACTAACCAAAGTATTTTGGTATTTTCTTGGATTTTGTTGTTGTTAATTGACACTCCATGGAGTTTGCAAAACTCTCATCCAGCACCCTATTTCAGATGATTTGGTTTTCTTGTTCCTTTGCATTATCTTAAATAGTGTATTCAGGGAATGGTATTCATCATCCGCTACCTGATTTTTAACTGGTTTATTAAGAATTAATATATAATTGCCTGTCTGGGTCTTACTGGATTTTTTTTGTTATCTTGGGTTTTTTTTTTACAGCTTTTGCTATTTCATTATGGTAATTAGATGGTTTGATTGATATTTATTTTGTAGTTTATTTTATTGCATGTGTAAGCAGGTATTTGTATACAGCTAAATCTCACATAATAAAGTAGATGTTCCTGGACCCATAATTCCTTTGAAGGAAACTTTGGTACTGAGGCTAAATTACATGGAGTAGTCAAGTTCCTACACTACCACACAAAAAAGGCAGTTCAGCATGTTTCAGCAGACGTTTTAAGCACATCTAACCATATGAATGTGTGAAGTGAACTAGCCAACATTGGCCAAGCTTCTCCCAAAGACTGCTTCTTCCAAAATGCCTCTAAGAATGATCAAAATTTTATTTTACCAGCCTTATGATTTCCATTTTGCTGGTCAAACTTATAGATCTAGGTTTTAAAAAAACATATTAGGGGTAGCTGGTGAGGTAGGCTTATTTGCTCTCCTTTTAAAATCTGTTTTGCTGTTGAAATGTTCAATAAGAGGTCCTGGAGGCTGCTGCTGCTTACTTTGCCTGTTGTAAGGTTAGAGTACATGTGTCAACAGTAGATTCAGCTAAATTGGAATGCCACTCTTTCCCAGTTGAAGCTTTATTGCACTGTTTAGTAAAGTAACGTTCCTGCAAATCAACATTGAAAGTCTATGTTTCTCTAGTCTTCTTTCCTCATCCTCCCAGTGCTGATAAAAACATCTAGCTGGACAGAGAACTAGGAGGAAAAAGTGGCCACGGAAAAGCTTGGTAGAAAGGAACTTGACAAAAATACATTATTTTGTATTTGTTTCACACTGTGTTGTTAATTATTTAATTAAAAATGAATTTTAAAAAGAAAAAAAATTAAAGGAACTTGTCAGAGGCATTTTTCACAGAAGTATGCAGGTATTATTTTATTTACAAGTTACTTTGTTTACTCAATATACAAAAGAAAAAGCTGTGAGATATAAATTTTTACAATCAACATTCAGTCAAATATTCTGAAACATGTCTGGATTTGGATAAATAAAATAAAAACACATCTTTTAGATCTGTATGCATCTCTCTTTCTACTTTCCTTTGCCTGAAGATGCCACAAACCTGAAGTCTCTCAATTATCTATCGTTATCTTGTTTGATCCAAGGAAGATGTATTGGTGTTAAACCAGTGTCTGCTGTCAGTAATGATAGGGGATGATAATGGACTGGATGAGGATAAACAAATAGTCTTGTTCTGGACAAGACAGAAGTGTTCCTGGTCAGGGAATAGGATTCACTCTTTGCTGGATGGGGTTCCCTTGAAATGTCTGGCTCATGCCTTGAGTGTGCCTGTTGCACTTCCATCCATTAGGGAGAGATGTTAAAATCATACCTATTAATTAGGATTGTATAATTTCCTGTTTTGAACAGGCTACTGGCCTATGGTCTTCAAGGTCTCTTCTAACTGAATGGTCTTTATATCTTTAGCAAGCATAAGTCCACCTTACATTGCATATGTCTTTTTGGATGGTTGTGGGGATTGGTTGTCTCTTCCAGCCTATGCAAATATCAAAGCTTCAGCATATGATGTCAACAAAGGAGGGACTGAATACTTCTCTGACCCTGCCCCCTTCACCAGCCATTAAATTGACTTTGTTGGGGTGGGGTGGGGGCTGTACAAGCTAGATGATAAATCAAAGAAGAGGGATGTGCAGTAGCATAGTTCTGCCCGAGTGTAAGCTTCTATTGAAGATTGTGAAACCATTCAAATATGATGGCTGTACTTTAACTCCCAGTGGTCCTAGGTAAACATGGCCAATATGATGGATATGGATGTTTAACGTTTTGGGTGTTTACACAATCTCCATCCCTATTGTAAAGGAAGATTTAAATATTTCATCTGATGGTTCATGCCACCTCCTAAAACAGATTATTTGTGGGGAAGGGAGTAGATACCTACAGTTCTTTTTGTATAATCTTGTCTGTCAGCTGCCATCTAAAGGAGTTATATTTTTGTCCTGAAAGCTGAGACTTCATCATTACTGTCTTGATTTACTGGCTGTGTTGTAGTCCTGCGGGCATTTGAACATGTGGTCAGTGACCAATTTGTCCAGATCACTATGGGCAATAATAGTATAATGTAGTACATAAACTAGCAATATGGCACTTGGTCAGCACCACTTTTTCTTTAATGCTGTACTTCTGGAACTGGTGTCCCATCAGGTATATACCTTGTAATGAAGGGGAGTAAACGTAACTGCACAAACATTAAATCATTCCAGTTCAGCACCCCACAAATGACATCTTTCCAGCTTTAGTGTATTAAAGATAGATTTATTTGTACCACTGCACAATACACAGTGTGCCTGTTATTTTTGCAGAGGAGATTACAGGACTTGATCAATTGGGATGTTAGTCATTTGGAATAGCCTCTTCTTGTATCAATGTCCCCCATACCTCTCTTCACAATGGTATTTTCAACAATTTAGAAAGATGAGACTTCAGTACATTTTGGTGACGCCATGGTAACACGATAGAAGCCACAGTTTGCTCACTTCATGTCAGGACAAATTGATCAGGGACTCCTGAATTGTTCAGAGGCACTAACTCAAGACAGCAGGGAGAAAAAAAAGCAGCCATGGCAGATGCTGCTGGCCAACTGGAAGCAGCAACCCTCCCATCCTCCTCATCTCTGGTGAGGGGGGCAGTTCCCTGTTCTCCTATTCATGAAACCCAGGACATTGTAAGGCCTTATGTACCCTCCATCTTCTACACATGACAAGTGCGTGGGACCAGTGAGGATAAAGACAGATTCAAGGTACTTTGTCAGGCAGGAAGGAAGAAGGGAGACAGAAAGTTTGGCAGTGTTGTTTCTCCTCTCTCCCCACTCCCCCACCCCCCGTTGCCTTTCCTAAGGAAGGACTTTGGCTCCCCCCCCCCAAGTTTCTTTCATGCTCGTAAAGTCATATTTTATTGCACTAGGACTTCACACTCCCCCCCCCCCCCCAGAAAACTGTGTGCATTGGCATATAGACTTCTAAAGCCTTATTTATTCAATTTTTTCCCAAGTAGTCACATCTCTTTTCATCAAACATCTTCCTGATGTTTATTTTTTCCCCAAGTAGTCGCATCTCTTTTCATCAAACATCTTCCTGATGCTCTCACGGGAAAGCTTTGTAATCTCCAATTTTTAGAAGTCACAGAGGCCATGTAGAAGAGAAATGTGCTGTTTACCTGTAACTGGTTCCTCATATGGTCATTTGTGAACTCATACTCTCCCATTTACTCTCAAGGACTTGCTTATATTTGTACCTTTGTTTATTTGAAAACTCAGAACTTAGGGAAATTGGAGAGAGTGGTACTGACATAGATGTTGGACAAGGTGGGTCTCCTGCCAAACATTTACATAGCTCACCTTGATACAGGCATAGGGACAATCAGATGCCCACTCGAAGAATCACAGTTAAATGATAGGCAAACTCTTTTTTGTTAAAAGTTTTAATTGAAAAAGAGAGAGAAAAGGCGGATGAAGGCATGTAAATTGTTGGCTGTCCTAACTGACCCATGAAAATGTCACCTTACAGGTAACTCCCCTTCATGTTGCTGGGTGAAAATCTTTCCAGGCAGAGTTTTCTAAGGAGGAGAGATTGGGTGGCTGTCAGAAATAGGTCCTTTTAAATAATAGATGTAACAGTGTTTTTCCTGAAAAAGCAACATTTGATAGCATATTTTAAACATTGTTTTATTTAAGTATTATTATTTTTTAGCTTTTGACATTTTACAAAATGTTCCTGTTTTCTATAATTTTGTGATCTCCTCTCCATGTTTTCTTTGTGTACGTGTATGTAACAGAAATATAGGCTTGAACTAAAGAATACAAGTTTGTTCTGACACCAACTTCCACATCCTTTCCTTGTTTATCACTAACCCCAGCTTTCCTTGCAGATACGTCAGTGAGCCTTTCAGCAGAAAATAGCTTGTTACTAGAATCCAAATTGGGTGCATTCTCACTTGAAAAACATAAAGCCAGCTGTAGAGATTAGAACTGCATTATTTACTGAACCATTTGTTCACCTCTTTCCATTCTTCTTAATCAGTGCAGAGCTTATTTAATCATTTATCAAATTCACTGAGATATTTTTCAGCAACATATTTGGGGTTCTCTCTTAATTTCTGTTTTAGGCAAGATTGGGGGAAATTCTTCCTTCTTCTGCATTAGATGAGTGAGGCTTAAGGTCCAGGGACCAATTATGGCTTTCTGTTTTTAGGGCGAACTCTGCTGTTTGCCCCCGATCCACTGCTTTAGGGGAATATTTTTAGTTCTGTTTTGTGCAGAACAATTTTCCTGATGGAACACAAAAGGAGGCCTGCAGGATTAGAGCAAAGGCATGTCTACTCCAACAGAAAGCAACTTATGCCATGGCAAAACATTTGTTTGTGGAAATCCTTGAAGCAAAATATGCGTACAATGACACCCTCCTTTTTGCCTTCCCCAGCAACTGATATTACAATCCTATATGGCTAAATGTATTGTAGCTGTTTCCCATGCAGACCTATGCTATGCTAAGCAATGTAATTCCCCTGGACCTAATATATAGGTTCTAAAGCCCACCCCCTGTAGGGCCATTCCATGCTCAGTGGGGAGTGGGCAGGACTGGAGAAGTGTTTAGCTAGAAACAAAATTATTACAGCAGTGATAACAAACAAGGCATTTGAAGCGTGAATGAAATAGACATATTAGTGGTGGTGGAAAGAAAAGAGAGATGCAGATGATTGGCAAACTGAATTGAATACGATGTCCAATGAGACACAATACTTTGGGAAAGCCTTTGTCAGCTTGACATTTCCCAGATCTGTCAGACTCCCACTGTTCCAAGGAAACAATTATGTATATTACACATCGAGCATCATTTCTCTGGAATTCTCTGGAATTCCAAAATTCTCCAAAATTGCTTTCTGATGGTTCAGTGCATGTTGTCTTGGTCTCAGCCCTGCTGTTATAACTTCACATCTAACTTCTGTATAGTGGCATAGCCAGATGCTTCTTTGATTCTGGCCACTCTCCTTGAGGGACCGAACAGCTGTGTGTGGGCAGGATTTTTTCCTAGAGATGCCATGATTGGAATCAGGGATTTCAGGTTCCTGCATGCTAAACATGTGCTCTACTATTGATCCTTGAAGGCTATGCTTTTTGATAGGGAATGAGGAAGTGCAAAGCATTCAGTTGCAGGGGAAAAAAATCTCCATAAGGCTCCCAAACTATTTTTGATTAAGAATTCCACCTCCTTGATTCAATGAGAGATATTTATATCTATCCAATTATTCCTGTGGTGGGCCAGTTTCCTCTAAATGAAATAAGTCATTCCTCATTAACCTTTAACAAACGAGGCATTTGAAGCGTGAATGAAATAGACATATTAATGTTGGTGGAAAGAAAAGAGAGATGCAGATGATTGGCAAACTGAATTGAATACGATGTCAAATGAGACCCAATACTTTGGGAAAGCCTTTGTCAGCTTGACATTTCCCAGATCTGTCAGACTCCCACTGTTCCAAGGCAACAATTATGTATACTACACATCGAGCATCATTTCTCTGGAATTCTCTGGAATTCTAAAATTCTCCAAAACTGCTTTCTGATGGTTCAGTGCATACACACACTTTTTCCTGCACAAAATCATGAAAAATATTGTGTATGAAATTACTTTCAGTCTGTGTGCATATATATACAGTTTGTATATTAAACATCAATAAATTGTGTGTTAAGACTTGAGTCTCATCTGGAGGATATCTCATTACATAAATGTATGCAAATACAGGTATTCCAAAATCTCAAAACAAAATTGAAATCCAATCCATTTTGTGGTCCCAAACTTTTCATACAAGGGATGTCCAACCTCTATGGATTTTGTAGTCTTATGTGGGAGGAATACTCCATAGTTTTAAAAGGATCAAAAGGCCCATGTAAAGTAACCTACAGCACAATATGCTTCTCTAAAATCAGCAGTGATAACATTGTGCCATGTTCTGTGCCATGGTCTTGCCACACACAAACATGAATTAATTAACAATAACTAAACCAATTAAACTGCTTATGATATTGAATTATTTTACCAATTTCAAATGTTTGACATTATTTATTAATTTTCAAGCCTAATTTCCCAGCGTCATGGAAACGCCTATAATGGTCAAGAGGAACCAGGAACGAAATACAAGATTCATTTTCTTTCTCCAAACTGACCTCTGGTACTCCCAACCTTGAAGGGAAATTTCTTTCTTTCTATGCCTCTTGGGATTGTTTTCCAAGAGAACTTCGCAAAATAATTGAAAGCAACAGAGTCAAACAGAAAATGTTAACATACCTGAATAGTACTTTGTGGAAAGCTTAAATCCTGCTGTCCAGACATACTATAATTATTCAGTCATTTTTATCATACTGTAACTGCTGCTGGTTACTAAAGCTCAGCAAAATCTGGCATGCTGGTATTGCTTAAAATTAAAAATTTCTATGTTGGAGCATTTGCATAACAGTGAACATTTTAATTAAGCTGCCAGCACATTGTCACACATAAAACAATGCAGCAGCACCTGCAGATAACTGGGAGAGGAGGAATCTTGTTCTTTCTATGCCACAAAGGCCAGTTTAGTCTTATTAGCACAGCTGTATTAATATTCTGGGATGATTTAAAGCACTCAGTTTACTGGAAATTTCCAAACATTAGTTACAGTAGAGTACATACATTAAATATAATTTGAACATATGCCCATGCACATATATCAAATCTAGTTTTGAGAGGGAAATATTGGTTCATTAAAGCTTGTTTAATCTTCTCTTCGTAAAAAATGACGAAAAGAACAACAATTGTTGTTGCTGTTATTATATCTTAACCACCTCTGGATTGCAGGGGGAACAATATATTAAAATATAACATGTGCAGTAAGTTAAAATCAAATAACACATAAAATAAGTTAGAACATTAATGAACATATAATGTACAACAAATACAAATTAAAACAACTAGCACATAACTTAAAATTCATAACTTACAAATTATCCATTATAATTTATATGGTTCCAATTAAAAAAAACCCATAGAATTAGATATCCAAAATCTGTTGTACTGAAGGAGCAAACAAAGCTATCAGTTATGTGTTTTGAAAAGATGATTAAAAGGGGAACAAAGAAGTAAAATGTGGCTATTTGAGAGGAACTGTTTTTTGAGAAACCTGACAAATCTTGGCTGTACAGGTCCTGTTCAGTGTCTCGCTCTTTAGCAGGGATAGGTAAAGGTAAAGGTTTTTCCCTGGTTTTTCCAGTCGTGTCTGACTCTTGGGATTGGTGCTCATCTCCATTTCTAAGCCGAAGAGCCGGCGTTGTCCATAGACACCTCCAAGGTCATGTGGCCAGCATAACTGCATGGAGCGCCGTTACCTTTCCGCCAGAGCGGTACCTATTAATCTACTCACATTTACATGTTTTCGAACTGCTAGGTTGGCAGAAGCTGGTGCTAACAGCGGGAGCTCCCTCCCTCTCCCTGGATTTGAATCACCGATCTTTCGGTCAGCAAGTTCAGCAGCTTAGCAGTTTAATCCGCTGCCCTACAGGGTGCTCCAGGCCTGATTATATTATATTATATATATTTGCTATTTGCTGTTTTACAGTGGCTCCTATTTATGTCTTTCATTTTTGAGTATGCATTATTGAGAGAAAAATAGTGTTTACAAAGATTGCTGAATTATATCACCACGGTGCCCCCATCCTTCTCTTTTAGGATGGTTATCTATTTAATGTGCATGTGAGAGATCTTGCTCAAATATCTCCAATGGCTATGGAGTTTGCTTGGATTTTTTATTTTATAATACATACGATATATGCCCCAAGTATTTTTCTGAGCAAGGACAAGAGATTGCGGAAATAAATTAATTTTATTTTTTGCTGGCATTGGGAAATGATCTACAAATTTCATTGTACAACTCATTCTCTTCTTGTCAGAGCAACTTCACACACTGGGGCAGGTTAAGTACTCACTATAAACCATGGTCTATCGTGACAAGAATGGAGCCCTTGGGTTAAATTGGGTTGAAATGCTCTCTTTGTTTTCTACTTCTCTAGAGAGGCCATAATTAAGAGATCAGAAGCTTTTGTTTCTTTTCTTTTTTTTAAAATATGCATTTTTAACAGTCTGTAGTTAAACTTAATTATGTTTTGTTTACCAGATGTATACATCGTAGTTTGAAGTTCAGTTGTTTCAATTGAACCATATTTGTCCTAACCATTTGTCTGTCTTAACATTAGGATGAGAGTGCAAGCTATGGTTAATCAAAGACCAAAACAGAAGATTCTGATCTCCTGCTTATGTTGTCCTTAACTACTATCAAGTTAACTTTGACTTATGATACTGTCAAGGTGATGCATGCCATATGCCAGCAAATATGGAAAACACAAGAATGGCCATCAGACTGGAAAAAATCATTTTATATCCCCATACCAAAAAAGGGAAATGCTAAAGACTGCTCAAACATCTGTACAGTAGCCCTTATTTCTCATGCCAGTAAGGTAATGCTCAAGATCCTGCAGGGAGGACTCCAGCAATACATGGAGAGAGAGTTGCCAGATGTACAAGCTGGGTTTAGAAAAGGCAGAGGAACGAGAGACCAGATTGCCAATATCCGCTGGATAACGAAGAAGAGCAGGGAGTTTCAGAAAAACATTTCTGTTTTATTGACTATTCTGTTTTATTGACTATTTTGACTGTGGATCATAATAAATTGTGGCAAGTACTTGGTGGTATAGGGATACCAAATTACCTTGTCTCTCTCCTGTGGAATCTGTATAAGGACCAAGTAGCAACAGTAAGAACTGACCATGGAACAGACTGGTTCAAGATTGGGAAAGGCGTACGGCAGGGTTGTATACTCTCACCCAACCTATTCAACTTGTATGCAGAACACATCATGCGATGTGCGGGGCTTGACGAATGCAAGGCTGGGGTTAAAATTGCTAGAAGAAACCTTAACAACCTTAGATATGCAGATGACACCACTTTGATGGCCGAAAGCGAGAGAAGCTGAGGAGCCTTCTAATCAAGGTGAAAGAAGAAAGTGCAAAGGCTGGGTTGCAGCTAAACATAAAAAAACCAAGATTATGGCAACAAGAATGATTGATAACTGGGAAATAAGGGAAAAAACGTGGAGGCAGTGACAGACTTTGTATTTCTAAGTGCAAAGATTACTGCAGATGCAGACTACAGGCAGGAAATCAGGAGACACCTACTTCTTGGGAGGAGAGCAATGACCAATCTCGATAAAATAGTGAAGAGTAGAGACATCACACTGGCAACCAAGATCCACATAGTTAAAGCAATGGTATTCCCCATAGTTACCTATGGATGCGAGAGCTGGACCATAAGGAAGGCTGAGCGAAGGAAGATAGATGCTTTTGAACTGTGGTGTTGGAGGAAAGTTCTGAGAGTGCCTTGGACCGCAAGAAGATCCAACCAGTCCATACTTCAGAAAACAAAGCCCAACTGCTCATTGGAGGGAAGGATATTAGAGGCAAAGATGAAGTATTGGCCACATCATGAGAAGACAGGAAAGCTCAGAGAGGATAGTGATGCTGTAAGGAAAATGTAAGGAAAAAGGGAGAGGGGCCAACCAAGGGCAAGATGGATGGATGGCATTCTTGAAGTGACTGTCTTGACCTTGAAGGAGTTGGGGGTGGTGACAGCTGACAGAGAGCTCTGGCATGGACTGGTCCATGAGGTCATGAAGAGTCGGAATGAACAACAAATATTATGAATAAGAAACTTCCAAGTCACTTTGTCATTAACAGAGTGACTTGAAAGTCATAGGAGACTTAGGGCCATCACCCCCTTGATTGCATTTATCCATCTGGAATGGAAACTTCCTCTTTATCTTCTACCTTACCTTGTATTATTGTCTTTTTTTATTCAGTGTTCTCAGGATAAGGCCAAATTACGATAGCTTTAGTTTAGTCATCTTGGTTTCTAGTGAGAATATAGCTCAATATACTCTATTTTGTTGTCTTTTTAGCAGTCTGTGGTATCTGTGGAAGTTTTCAAACGAGTTGATTTTCTTTCTATCAGCTTTATTTCCTCATGGTTGTGTTAAAACAAAGCTGAAGAAGAGAGAAGTACATGGGGCCAAGATTTACACTGACACAATAAATGGTAGAAGTTGACTGATATAGAAAAAAACAACTTTCTATCTGATTTAGCCTTCTTGGTTTTTTTAATGTCACTGAATGTCATGGGAAACATTAACATAGTCCATACGAAGAAAGAATCAGTGCCCCATTGTTTCTGAAACTACAGTTTATGAAAACTTCAGGGAAGGAAAGTGGTACTTATTGTGCAAATTATAAGAAAATATGACAGTTGTTGTGAAAATGGCCCTCTTGTGGAAAACACTATAAATCATCATTCAAAACACTAGATTCATTTTCAAAGTTATAACAGTTTTAATAATGGAAATATTTATGCTGGCGAGCCAATATCTGATTTTACTCCAAAAGTAAAGAATAAATGAATATCTCAGATTTAATACTCTACTTATCAAAACAAGGACAGAGACATTACTTGAAGTCAACTTAGGTTTGATGAGATTCTCAAGAAAAGAGGACAAGAGAGGATTGAGAGTTGTATAAAAATTGCACAGGAAAGTGTATGTGTGTATAAATAATTAAGAAAATTTGAATATAAATATTTCATTACAGTTAGGAAAATGTGACCAGATGTCTTGATGTGACCTGTTGTCTAGGTATTTATTGCTTATAAGTAATTTTGAAGGTTTTGTTATCCACGTTTTTACAGTTCTTGTCTTGAAGTCAGACTTTCCAAGTGTACAGACTAAGGGAAAGGAAAAATCAGTGAGCAGCATGAATAAATGGGAGGGCATTTTGCCTAAGGGTCTCTAGATCCTTAGTATGTTCTATCATTCAAAAAACCACATTTTCAAAACAATGTTGTGTAACTATGCTAGAGCCAGTAGGGTGTCGTGGTTTGAATACTTGACTAGGAAGACAATGTTTTATATCCCATCTCGCCAGGAAAATCCACTGATTGATGTTGGGCAAATCACAGTTTCTCAGGCTCATGAAGGCAGTGGCAGACCTGCTCTGAAGAAATCTTGCTGAGAAAACTCAATGAGCCTTAGACATACTATAAGTTACAAACAACCTCTAGGCCCACAATAAGGCAAAGGCTCTGGCATAAACCAGTACAGGTGGTCCCTGTGGTCATCGGCACACTGGCGCCATGCCAAAAGATCTCAGCCAGCATTTGGAAACAATAAACATTGACAAAATCATGATCTGTCAACTACAAAAGGCCACCTTACTTGGATCTGAGCGCATCATTTGAAAATATATCACACAGTCCTAGACGCTTGGGAAGTGTTTGACTTGTGATTTTGTGATATGAAATCCAGCATATAGATCTAGTTTCCTGTGACATACTGTGTTTTTGTGTCAGTAAAATAATAGCATGCCCTCTCTTCCAACTCTATGATTCTATGATTTCATGAAAAATGGGACTATTCAGACTAGGTCAAGACTTTGAAATTTACGGACGTAGGAATATTTGTGGATGGATTGTTGCAAGATGTGCCGAAGGAACTGTTTAAAACTCTGGGTGTTTTTTCGTTGTTGTTGTTCTGGCATGTCTTTATAAATTATTAAATGCTATAGAGCTAAGCTGAGTATGTCAACATGGATATTGTTACTAGATATTTTATATTCTGCTCTTCCCCTGAGTTCAGAACAGTGCACTTATGGTGCTGAGAGCCTCCCATCCAGATCTTGCTTTAGGTCATACATTTCTTAGCATCTGGAACTGAACTTGTATCATATGCCTTCAAACCATTTCTTTGCCGTAACAAAAATAGGATTCAGGCATGAGCATGGTGCAATATTACACAGTTTTCTTAAAACAAAAGCTGATGAAGTTGTCATCTCACTGGGAAGATGTGCATTTTGCAGGTAGCGAGCTTACTTACTTATTTTAAAATCTTCCTGGGGTACAACTAAGCTCTGGAGTGGCAGAGATTGGCTGGGCTACATCTTTGTTTTGTTCATCATGGAAACCATATCATTATGCCATTGCTGTAGATGAGGTTTTCTTATTTTTCTTCTTAATGATCCTGAGCCTTCTCAATCACACTATTGGGTAAAAATTTCCATATATTCAGATTCATTGCAAGAAAATTAAGCTTTTGTTTGATAGTGCTCCATATTGGCATGTGTGGAAAATATAGATGTTGGGCATCATATATTCCTTTTCAAAGCAGAGGTTTAAACAACCCCCGTTTCCTCTGCAACCTTCCATTACAGTTTGGAATAGCTATCCTTATCTATCTCATCCTGTCTGTTAATCCTGCTCTCTTCTTCTCTTTGGAGTACAACTTTCCAATGTAATTCTATGTTCATGGTCTTCTGTACTGGGTCAGCCTGTGCCTCAAGCCTCTAGTGAAGAGTCAGGGGATGAGTTATCTCTGGAGACTTTTCAGAGCCATGAGCAGAAACCTATATCACATCTGGATATAGACTTAACCCCAGAGCCAGAGGCACCAGAAGAGGATGGACATGTAGCAACACATCAGCCTGTAGGGGCAGAGCAGGAGCAAATTCAGGGTAAGGGTTTGTCTCCACTCTGTAATCAACTACCGGCTGCTTCTGAACAGACCCCCAGCTCACCTGAGTCACCAAAAGAGCAGAGGCGACGGGATAAGGTTTGCCTTGAAGCAGTGGTTCTCAACCTGTGGGTCCCCAGGTGTTTTGGCCTACAACTCCCAAAAATCCCAGCCAGTTTTCCAGCTGTTAGGATTTCTGGGAGTTGGAGGCCAAAACATCTGGGGACCCACAGGTTGAGAATCACTGCCTTAAAGGAAAGGCATAGAAACGCTCAGGAGCAACAGAGAGGAACTGCTGTAGTTCAAGCCCATAGCTTACTGACTTACTATAAAGCTATGGGCCCATTGTGGGAGCAACTTGCATTTCTGTTGTATTCATTGTTTGTATTTTGCTGTGAATTTCCAGACCTTGACCTCTGTTTTGGATTACAGTTGACCTGTTTGCTCCAGCCTTGACTTGTGCATTTGAACTTTGGACTACTCTCTAATTATTCTTGGATTTGGCATAGTGACTTTGGTGAATATTATTCCCAGTTGTGTTCCTGTATGTTGGTGTGGCTGTTAATTGACTATTGGTCTTTGGGCACCTGATATCTGGGGTTAGTCAGCACATCTTTTGGGTTTCTTAAACTTTTCCACCACTTTTGGTTCAATAAATTTTTAAGCAACCCTGGGGTTTACTGGTATATAAAGTAGGTATAAAAACCAAACATTTACTGATAACACATCAACATCTACAAGGCTTGTTAAATAAGCTAATTTTACTTTTTACAAAGTACAGCTGAAGCATTTTCTGAAGAGTCCAATGTAAACATTTCCTGTTCTTGCCAAAAGATTTGTGTTAATGTCTTAAATAGCCATTAGATTTACTGTTGCCAATTCTTAGAGACTCTAACATTGAGCCAAGGGGACCCCATTTAGGGCCAGAACCCATAGTTCTACAATATAATATAGTAATACAATGTAATACCAGTACTAATAATACAATATAGTATATAATTATACTATTACAATATAATGGTGTAGTACAGTATAGTAATATATAATACTGATATTGTACTATGCTAATAGTTTAATATATTGTATGTATATATATCTTGTAAGCCACTCTGAGTCCCTTTCAGGGTGAAAAGGGCAGCATATAAATGTTGTAAATAAATAAATAAATAGTTTACGAAGCAGTGATCTATGCCAGCTGGTTTTCCATTTGCTGGAGGAGGACAGAATTCTATTAGATCTGTATTCTACATCATTACCATATTCTGCATTAACTCTGTGGCTTCAGAGAAAATGCTTGCTATATGATTTCCTGTGTTCTGTTTGTGAATCAGTTTATATATATAAGTTCCTAAGAAAAATCAGAAAATGGCCAAACCGTGATAACCAAATGCCTCTAAGATGCCCACAATAAGTTTATCTCCCAGTATTGTTCCTCAGAAGTTAGTATTCAGAGACATTCTCCTATTAATTAAAGAGTGTATAGTGATCAAAGAAGCTACTGAGAGCCTTATCCTTCACGAATTTGCTTAATCCCCTTATATTAGAAGTACCTGTTTGTGACAACTGGCTCCATGGTTGTGCAAATTATATTCTCCCTGTACATGGTAAATCTGGCAGAGTCCAGAGTTTAGCAGTAAATTTGCTTGAGGATTTAAGAGCAGCTAGAACTGGAAGAGGTTGGCAGATAGATAGGAGGAAAGTACGGAATTGTTTCCTGTCAGCTTTAAAGTGGAAAAATCATAACTGTATATGACTTTTGCCCAATAAATTTTATATAGGACCAGAAGAATCATATTGCATAAGTGGCTTCACTCCATAGTTTAACATAGCCACTAATCTGTTTCACTAAGCGAACTTCTGGAGAAAGACATTGAATTTAAGAAATTGGCTTTAAAGAATAAATGAGTTACCTTTCATAAAAGTAGTTAGTTATCATTATGGCCACATTTTCCCCTGTTATGCCAGCTCCACTGGCTGCCTATTAGCTTCTGGGCACAATCCATAGGTTTTAACCTATAAAGCCCTAAATGGTTCTGACTTAATGTATCTCCTCTACGAACCATCAAGGACCTTAAGATCATCCGGTGAGGCCGTGCTCTTGGTCCTACTGCCATCGCAGTCATGTTTGGTGGGGACAAGAAACAGGGCCTTCTGTGTGGTGGCCCCTCAGCTGTGGATCTCCCTCCCTTATGAGATTAGATCTGCCCCATCCCTCCAGATCTTCTGGAAGAAACTCAGATCCTGGCTGTGGAATCAAGTGTTTGCAGAATAGACTGATTTACTGGTGAAGATTAGGTTTTAGTAGACTGCAGTGGACTGATTTGGATGACAATTTGAACTGGCAAACTGTTTTAATGTATATTTATAATTTTTTAATGTATGCTAATTGTATTTTATGTTATGTTGTTATATTGTGTCGCCATTGATTAGTTGCCTGTTGGAAGTCGTCCTGTGTCCCTCTTTGGAGGTAGAGAAGGACGGGGTATAAATGTTCTAAATAAATAAATAAATAAATAAAAATTTCTTAAAGGGTAGCCATGTTGAGGAGAGATTCTGTGGTGCAATGCTTTGAGTACTGAACTCAAAGTTTTCCAAGTCTGGAAAGAGAGTTTGATTCTCTGCTCAACCGTGGAGTCCCAATGGGTTACCAGGAAACGCTATGATAGGGTCACCATAAGTCGAAACAACTTGAAGGCAGACAACAACAACAACAACAACAACAACAACAACAAATCATGTCCATGTAACAAAACACAACAAAATTCACAGAACAGTGATCCCTTTACTGGACCAACTAAAACAAATAAAATACACCATGCAAGTTTTTCAAGCTTCACTGGCTTCTTCATTAAAGCTTTCAAAGTGTCTTTGCCTTCTTCATTAGGCAACAATGAAAAACTCAGTGAAGCTTTGAAAGCTTTCATGATGTATTTTGTGTATTTTAGTTGGCTCAATAAAGGTTTTGTGGATTTTGGATTCTCTGAAAAAAAATCCTATTTTGCAAAAGAAATTGAAATAGATACTTTTTTTAAGTTGCTGGACTGTGATTCTACATTTACTTGCTGTCATTGCATGATGCCCCATTGTGATAATGTAGCTCAAAAATGAATGACGAATAAAGTCTTTCCTTGTAATCATAAAGACGCTAAAAAGTTACCATCAGCACCACAAAAAGAGTAAAATTATTCCTTGTTTGGTTGCAATTATAATGTTATACCTTTGTTATTAGAATAAGGAATTTTTAGTATATGGTCATTACCAAGCAATTCACAGTTAAGTCTGTCCTTATGTCTGTCCTCACCATGGAAACACAACTCCATGGAGTTGTTGAAATACACAAAAGTACTAATGGTTCCTGACAACCATATGTTTTGGCAGAGGAGCAAATGAAACACCCTTCAAGTTTGGGATAAAAAAACAAAACACTGAAACACAGTGTATTGCAAATAAGTAAAATATGTTGCCCTGCCCTTCAGACATGCTTCAGATACTCGTAAATGGGATGATTAAAGGATAGACATTCATCTATTTCAGGGCAAGGTTATATACACTAGTCTGTTTTCACAGAAAACTTGAGTGCGGTGATAATTTTAGACTGATACTACAAAAGAAGAAGATGCAGCCTTTGTGAATTCTTCTTTATCTACCTGAGTATTGTTTAGACATATTAAGAAATGTGATAGGAGAATACATGGGAAACATTGGCTTAAGGAGTTGCCATAAATTAGGAAATGCTTCTCATTGCATCCCCACCCCTGTAGATTAGGAGAAAAACAAGGTTTTCATCTGCACCAAACTCATAATATGTATTATTCATCAAAATATATAAAGCAAATTAAAATTGTGAAAACACATTTGGCATCACACCTTGAAGTGAACTGTTTATTAACATCATTAATTTGATAAGTATAACAGCAATGAACCGAAGATAAAATTCAAATCCTCATAGCTGAATTTCCTATGGCATTAATTTACGGTTCTGGAAGGGTTGTTTACAAAGACGATTGGTATTAAGCCACAGGATCCTGTGAAGATTACCACATACAATTAAATTTAGAAAAGAGTGTATCCATGGGAACCAAAACTGCCTTACTTGAAAGGGTATGCAAATCTTTATTTGCTTTGAGAGAAACATTTTGGTGTCCTTCCTGCGCTTTATCCCGTGTCAGCAACAAAATATATTTAATCTATGGAGATTAGCTAATCAATGTGGTGCATGCCTTACCATTTTTCTGAAAGCCCTAACAGTTGGAGCTAAGAAAGACAGTGGTTTCATTTTAATTATTCTGACTATTGGGAAGACACCTCACATCTCCAATGGTGTACATTATGTTATTTGCATAATTCACCTAACAATCTTCTCATAATATGCCATGTTTACCTGAACTGCATTAACACGGCAGGTGGTGGACTAAACGATAGTCTTTGTTACACTTGTGTCATTTTATTTCTGTAGGCTGCGGTTGAAAGATGAGTGGAAATTCTTGGGGTGCTTAAGAGCTGATTATCAGTTTAATAGCACTTTAAGCCTACTGCTGTGTCTAATACTGTATAAGATCACTTTCTAAACCTGTTCTCCTCAGCAAACATGTTGTCTTTGACACCCTTGGTTCTCTTTTATTTTGCTGCATTTTGGTTGTCATTATTTTGCTGCATTTTACTTGTTGGGCATTTATTGTAATGCCCTGCCCTGTTTATCTCTGTAGCTACTAAAAAAGCTACTAAAAACAGGTTTGAAAATTCCTCCATTTCTCTTTAATTTCTTATGAGGAAAACACTGAGTTTGGAAACATTATTTTTTTTTGTACCACAGTTTCCAGAATCACTAATTCAACATGGTTAGTGGCTATGCAAGTTTGTATACTCTGGGAATTGTAGTTATCAAAAATAGAATTGTTCTAAGCTCTATAATGTGATGTTAAACGATTAATATCTCACTGCAACCCCATGTTCTTCAGGAATGGGCAACTTGTGGCCTTCCAGCTATTTTTGGGTTCTAGCTACGTTAGTTCCTCACCAGTGTCTATAGTGGACAGAGCTGATGGAAGTTACTGCCCAGCTGCATTTAGATGGTCAGAAACCACTCAACCACTATGGGACGCCTCATAGATATGGGACGCGTGGTACAGCTTTGCAGTGGCTCCAGTCCTTTCTCGAGGGACGGTCCCAGAAGGTATTACTGGGTGACACCTGTTCGGCCCCACAGCCGTTGTCTTGTGGAGTCCCTCAGGGTTCAATTCTGTCCCCAATGTTATTTAACATCTACATGAAGCTGCTGGGGGAGATCATTCGGAGTTTCGGATTGAGATGCTATCTCTACGCAGATGATGTCCAGATCTGTCACTCCTTCTCACTTGTCACCAAGGAGGCTGTCCAGACCTTGAATCGGTGTCTAACTGCTGTGTCAGACTGAATGAGAGCTAACAAATTGAAACTGAATCCAGACAAGACAGAGGTCCTACTGGTCAGTCGTAAGGCCGAGCAGCCTGTGTTGGATGGGGTTACACTCCCCCCGAAGACTCAGGTTCGCAGCTTGGGAGTGATCCTGGACTCATCGCTGAGCCTGGAACTCCAGGTCTCAGCGGTGGCCGGGAGAGCTTTTGCGCAATTAAAACTTGTGCACCAGTTGCGCCCGTACCTCGGGAAGTCTGATCTGGCCACAGTGGTCCACGCTCTTGTTACATCCCGTCTAGACTACTGCAACGCACTCTACGTGGGGTTGCCCTTGAAGACTGTTCGGAAACTTCAATTGGTCCAACGAGCGGCAGCCAGACTGCTCACCGGGGCGACATACAGGGAGCATACCACCCCCCTGTTGTGTCAGCTCCACTGGCTGCCGGTCCAATTCCGAGCATAATTCAAGGTGCTGGTTTTGACCTACAAAACATTTTACGGTTCCGGTCCAGTGTATCTGTCTGAACGTATCTCCCTCTACGTCCCACCCCGGAACTTGAGATCATCCGGGGAGGCCCTGCTCTCGACCCCACTGCTATCACAAGCGAGGCTGGTGGGGACGAGGAGCAGGGCCTTCTCGGTGGTGGCCCCTCACTTGTGGAACTCACTCCTGGGGGAAATTAGGGCGTCAACATCCCTCCTCACCTTCAGGAGGAAGGTAAAGACGTGGTTGTGGGACCAGGCCTTTGGGCAACCTGACAATTAGATATGGAAACCAGATGAATAGGACTAAAAGGACTGACAATTACGGAATTGGAATTTAAACTATGAGACTGTGAAACGCTGACCGTCAAGGAGGTTTGTATAGATTTTTATTGCTTTTATTGGTTTTATGGTTGTTTTTATCTATTATAATTATTGTCTTATGGTAATTGCTGTTATTGATAGAATTGTTGTTGTTAAATGATGTTACTGTCTTTTGCTGTATGTGTTACGGGCATCGAATTGTGCCTCGCTTTTGTAAGCCTCCCTGTGTCGTCCCCCCCCCCCCCCCCCCGGGGTGAGAAGGGCAGGGTAGAAGCAACCAAAATAAATAAATAAATAAAATCCCTATTCTAATCTAATGGCTTTCTGTAAGATGAAATACCAAAGGGTGATCTTCTTGTACAGTGGATAGTGTTAGGGAGAGTACTTCCTTCTCTACTCCTAAGACACCCTAGACCCTATTCACATCTCCTGACTTGAAAGCAGTGTGTATGAAAAAAATCTAGCGGTCTTAGTAGACCACAAGCTAAACCATGAGGCAGCATTTTGACACAGTGGCCAAAACGATGCAATTTTAGGTTGTATCAGTAGAACATACGGCCTTATCATAAAGTCCTGGTGAAGAGTCTCGCTTCGCTAGGCTTCTGTGGAGGAAATCGCTTGGCCCCTGTGTAGTTCCCTCTGTGATGTTTTTCCCATCACACGGGGAAAGTGTTGCCATTGTGAGGAGCGAGCACAACACAAGCCTGTGTTGAGAGGGAAGCGTCCGGCGATGTTTTTCCTCCAGTTGGAGAAGGGGCTTCCACAGGAAGTTCCTTTACATTGTTTGATAAGCAGCAACCCCATCAGTCCTCCAGAAGGGATGGAAGCATCCTAGGATGCAAAAATCATCCTATCTGATGAAGTAGATAGTATCCTTAGCAAGTTGTGAACTCTCTTTTTTTGGGAGATTTTTGAACAGATGTTGGTTGAGCATCTTTCAGGAATGCTCTAATGGAGGAAGGATTGGACTAGATGGCCCTTATGGCTCTTTCTAACTCCAAGATTCTATGGTTTCATATCAATGCTATGACATTTCACATAAAGCATACTAGTACCATGCTTCCTGTAGGTAAGGAAGTGCATTCCATTTCCACCCTCAAGTGGCAATTATTCAGGCACAACCAAGGGCCATTTGTGGATTTGTTATGGGATTTGTTTATGGGAGTGACAAATCCACTCAGGGTTTTTACAACTGTTCCTCCTGCATTTGCTCCAAGTTGAACAAGGGCATTGTTGATGGTCAACTAGAGTTCAGCTCTGCCAAAGGTCTTATATTCAAATCAGAAAAACTGCAGGAAGAGAGGAAGTAAATTCCACAGTGGATTCAAAGTCTTTGTTATGGGCTCACCTGAGCACAACTGACACTGGGAAGAAAATTCTCAAAATGTCTCCATAAATTACTTTATGTATATGTCATTCATTTACTCCCATCACTTTCTGACATAATTTCCTATCCATCTCATATCTCACACTAAATCTTTGACACAGATGTGTTTTCAGCTCCCCATGGACAGGACAGTGTTAAAGATAACGAGTACTTGTACTTCTCTTACTGTTTTATCAGATTCACAAATGTAGATGTTGTTGTAGGATGCTTAGAAATTCACAATTGCCATCTTCCTCCCCCCCCCCACTTTCCTACCACAAAGTCCAGTATCTTTGATTTCACACTTTCCACATATATCTGTATCTACAGGTAAAGCATCTTTCATATGCTCTCTCCCACTTCTTTCACAAATTCTCATTGATATGAGCATGGTGCTACTACTTACTCCCCTGTATCCTCCTCTGCATTTTCTTTGGAAATGGACCAGGTTGTTTTAATATATTGACCATAATTTCCTTCAGGAGCAGAGCAACAATTGAGACTGTCTAATAGTTCAGTTAATCCTAGAATGGCTCTGTCAGTTCTTGTATTGTTTTGTTTTTAAGAATTTGATATCCTCATCTTCAATTCAAAAAGGATTCTCAGAGCGGTTTATGAGATTATAAACCTTTGTAAAACCAATATACCTATAAAACAGTAACCCAGCCTTGAAAATACTATATGGTCACAAAAGCTAATGGCCTGCAAAATTTTGTGCTAGTTTTCTGAGCTGTGTTCGAGAAAATACTCAGCTGTAGGGACGGTTTTACTGCTGATTGTATGTGTGCTTGTCTTTTGGTGACAGTAGCCAGTTGATTTATTTATATTGTATGTGTTTATGTGTCTTATCTGTCTGTGTTGGTCTTCCTCTTTACATCATGTCTCCAATAAGCAGAATTAAGTGGTAAACCTTTTCCTGGATTGTTCTCTTTCAGATTACATGCATATATTCAAATACCACCTAAATAAACCCTCTCTTGTACAGTAAACCAAATAAATATTTCTTAATAAACTCTTGCTCTAACAACAACAACAACAACAACAACAACTACTACTACTACCACTACTACTTTATTTTTGTATCCCTCCTCCATCTCCCCAAAGGGACTTGGGGCAGCTTACATGGGGAGTAGCCCAATCAACATGGCTACAATATAACACACTAAAAGTCATAAAACAACATCATAAAACATTAAAAACAAACCACAACATAACACAATATTAAAAACAACCATCGAACAAACCACCAATGACCTGAATAATAAACAGTTTCTGAGCTCAGGCGGGTGGGCTGGTGCAAATCAGTTGCAAGGACAGGGCTGATAGATAAAGTGCAGAAGCCAGATGACAAAATTAGGAATGGAGGGCAATATAAAACAGAGCACTTTATCTTTGGGTAGGGAACAGTAGTAAAGTGCCAGGTGTAGACTTGGGGTCATAGCTGGGGGCCAAATTATCTGGGGAAATATCTAATCAAAAGCACATTGGAACATACACGTTTTTAGATCTTCATAGAAGGTGAGTAGGGTGGGTGCGAGTCTAAATCTCCCAGGGGAGAGAGTTCCAGAGTTGGGGGGACACCACCAAGAAGGCCCCCTCTCTCACCCCACCAACCATGCTTTTGACGGTGGTGAGAGTGAGAGGAGAGCCTCCCCAGAAGATCTTAGAGATTGTGCAGGTTTGCCATAAACCAAACTGTTTTTTTTAAAATAGGTACAGTGGGGGGGGGGATTTAGTCAGATACCAATTGTACAAGTTCTCCCACTTAGAAAGATGAGAAAGGCCTGTAATTGACATCATAGGTAGACCTCAACTATGAGAAACAACATAAGAAAACACATCCAGAAAATAACATTGTCTGATTTTTAACAAATTTATGTGTTTTCTCATGTTGTCTCTCAAAGTCGAGGTCTACCTATGGTGTCAATTACAGGCCTCTCTCATTTTTTGAAGTGGGAGAACTTGTACAATTGGTATCTGACTAAATACTCCCCCCACCCCCCACTGTATGTAAACTGTTTCTATTTTCCTTTATTGTTTTCCAGCAGTTTCCAGCTCCAGACCTTTATTTTGTCCCTCAGGAGGTTTTTTTAAAAATTCTGAGACATATTAGGATCATACGTTTCTTTCTCTTTTCCTCCTTTCTTTTTTAGAGTTGTAGTGCTATAATGCGTCAATGAAACAGCACTTTTGCATAATAACTTTTAATCCTTAAAAACAAATTCAGAGAGGAGAAAATCTTTCAAAACTTAGGGTCACTTCACAATACCATGTCAAATTGGGGAGGGAGCAATTTAGGAAATCTCTAGCATGAATCCAAGAAATATCTCCAAATAACTCCCCCCAAACCAGAAAAACCCAAGGACTCATGCCACAAGAATGTGCACTTCTTTAGATAACCTCAATCTAGAACAGTGGTTCCCAACCTTTGGGCCTCTGGAAGTATTGGACTTCAGCTCCCACAATTCATAAAAGCTGGTAAACTGGCTGGGATTTCTGGGAGTTGAAGTCCAAAACAGCTGGAGGACCAAAGGTTGGAAACCTCTGATCTAGAAGAAGACATGGGGGGAAATGTAAAATGTGTTTCAAATGTCGCATTGCCTTCCAAAGTCAAGATGGAACTAGCTCCAATTCGCTAGTCTGGGAATTTAATCCTCCAGGAATCAGTCTAGAACAGGCTGAATACTTTCACTCAGGATAGACAAAAAGTCAGTAAAAATAATGGGCTTCATCGATACACTCTGACTTGTTTTATGTCATTTTTATGGCTCTTCTCACATTTGTTTCAACAATGAAAGTATTTGTTTGCAAATGTATTTAACTATTAAAGGCAGATATTTTTGAAAAGTACATGTGCCATGTGGTCTCTTCCAACTCTATTATTTTATGCTACATTTTCAGTATTACCTTCAAAACTGCAATAATAATAATAATAATAATCATCATCATCATCTTTATTTATACCCCGCCACCATCTCCCCAAGGGGACTCAGGGTGGCTAACATGAGGTCAAGCCTAAGAATTACAATCAAACAAAACAAAGTACAAACAACAAATAATAACATCAAAGTACCATGCATACAGTAGCAAAATATACAATAAAACAAACACAAAATAAAATGGTAGAAAAATCAAAACACAGTGGGCAGGCCAAATGCAAGGAGTAAAATTTATAAAACCCTGGGTGATATAGATAAATGGAGTAATGTGTCTAAGGGGAGACTCAGGAGGGGCGAACAATGGGGTTAAACCTTCACTAAAGGATGAGAGAAAGGGAAGAACTATTTTGGAACGGACATGGAATGGGGATCTGGCTGTAAATCTTTCTGACATCAGACTGGAGAACTTTGCCTCTAAATCCCAGGAGCCCATAACTACACGCTTTGTAAATACATATAGATTTTACCTTTGTAGCCTTTAGCATCCTAAAACATGGGTGATAATATAATTTTTTTCTTTATAGCACTGCATGGTTTAAGTCTGTAATGTCTCCAGTTCTCTCTTTCCATCTCCCTCCAGTCCTCTTTCATATGAACTCCCGTTCCTTTCTCTAACAACACTGTTGTCTTTGCCAAAATTAATGCATCAATCACAGTTGATATCAAAACCAGAATTGCAGTCTTATTGTATGCTCAGGATTGACGTAATGGTACATAGCTTTGGCATCCAGATTAGAAAATGGAAAGGGATGGATATACAGACGAGAGGAGAAAGGTGTAATGAAGGTGTGACTCAAATGCAAAGGTGTAATGAAGGTGTGACTCAAATGCAAACCACTAACTGTGGTTTGCATTTGTGCTGGACCAGAAAATATAGATACACTGGAATATCCCATGACCTATATTACTGCACCATTACCCTTTTTGCTCTTCAGTTCCCACATATTTGGTGCTAAAAGCATCTATCCCTCTTGTGGTTTTGATCACAGGACTTTCCTCTTTAAGTCTGTGCTTTGGCTTCCTGTGGGATCCTAGATTTAACACATAAGCATTTTCTCCTTGCCTTCAAAGTCCCCACTTTTCCTTCCCTAATACCCAATTGTTCCTCCATTTCCACCAGCCCTACAAAAGTCCTCATCCTTTCTGCTTTATTGCCTGTCATCCTTGGAAATGGTGCACAGAACACTTGTGCAATGCCTTTCCACTTCCTTTAAATCCCTCCTCAAATCCCACATTTTTAAAGGAAGCCTTTTAGCAGTTCTTCTATCCTAACTCAGACTATAAAGAAGCCTAACCAAGTGTAACTAAACTGCATATTTTTCCCCTGTTCCCCCCATAGCTGTTTCTTCTTTATCCCTTGCATTCTGTAATGCACCAGACATACAAACGCCCTTTTATACATAAATATTATTGTTGGGTTCCCAGTTTGCTAGATGTAAAGTGAAGTTTTGGATTCTACCCAGGAACCTAAGCATCCTTAGATCATGTGACACATTCCAAGTAGTGTCAGTTTTTGTAATTCTGGACTTGTGTTTCTTATGTTTTGTCAGTCTGTTGTGCATTATTCCAGAGCATCTGCCATTAATGGAACTATAATTGTTTTCTTTCTTCAAAGGTGCTGAATCCCAATTTGTGTATCTTAATACTTCTTAATTTTGTTATTTGTTTTCAATTCTGCTATTCTCTGAGAGTGTCACATTTTATCATCAAAACTTTATTTCTTTTTCCCCCCAGTCATCGTGATGTTTAGCATGTTATGTTTTATGTGTTTGTTAGTTTGAATCTTAAGGTTCCTTAGAATGTTTTCATCACCATTTTCAACATCTTTTTAGTCTTGTGTTCCTACTACTGTATATACTCATACTCATGTATAAGTCGAAGACAGGTTTTCTGGCTAAAATTATGAATTTTAAGATGGCCCCTCGATGGATCGTGGTTTATACTGTGGAAAGGTAAAAGTACCAATTCCACCATAGGGAGCCAGCCTGCCCCTATTTCCTCATCTAGGCATTAAAAAAAAAAAAGAGTCAGAAGTAGCACCACTATGGAGAGAGAAGAGTGGGTTGGGGCTTTTTTTTTTTTTTTGGTTCCCTAAGAACGAACTAAGCTCTTCTTTTTCACCACTCTATGAGAAGGTGGTGGTTCCTTATTTCGATATGAGTTAAAGTACAGTTCTCACGTTGACCCATTGATATGTTGACTCAGTTTTTTGGGGGTTGTTTTTCTGGCTAAATGTTTTAGACATATGCATTGCAACTGGGAACTGCCTCTGCCTGTTGCAATGCAGATTGTTCATGAGAGGCAGTGAGAATGTCAGTCAGCTGCATCCCAATCAGCAGGGGACCGCTTTTAATAGCTGTGGCTCCTGTCTGGTAAGTGGTATGGAGTTTGAAGCAGGAGATACCACATAACTATGGTGACTATGTAGTTATGCAAGTGTATAACTACATAGCTGATAGAGAATTCTGGCTGTTGTTGTTATTGTTGTCGCTGCTGATGCATTTGAATCTATAAAGGTAAAGGTAAAGGATTCCTCTTGACATCAAGTCTAGCCATGTCTGACTCTGCTGGGTGGTGCTCATCTCCATTTCAAACCAAAGAGTTGGTGTTGTCTGTAGACACTTGCAAGGTCACGTGGTCAGCATGACTGTTTGGAGTGCTGTTACCTTCCCACTGGAGTGGGACCTGTTTATTTATTTATTTATTTATTTATTTATTTACTATATTTATATACCACTTTTCTCAGCTCTCGGGCAACTCAAAGCGGTTAACAGTAGCAAAATTCAATGCTCAAAACATCATAAAACAGTTAAAAACAATTAAAACAGTAGCATATTAATCAATCATTATAAATCAATTGATCTACTTACTCTTGCATATTTTCATACTGCTAGGTTAGTAGAAGCTGGGGCTAACAGCAGGAGCTCATCCCACTCCCCAGATTCGAACCACCAACCTTTTGGTCAGCAAGTTCAGCAGCTCTGTGGTTTAATCTGCTGCGCCTCTGGGGGCTCCCTTTTGAATCTATACATTACTACTATTACTATTGACATTCCAAAGGACATGCCGCTTTGAATTACACTTACCGTATTTTGGTTTTATGTAAGACCTTAAATGAGCTTTGTCATACTTGTATTATTTTGCTACTTTACATTTTCTGTCAAGCTTATTATGTCATAACACTATTTTATAACTATAAATCATTCCTATACCAGTAATTTTCATTCTTCTCTGTTATTAGGAGCACAACTTTTTAGCAGTAGGAATGGATTTCGGATCAGCACCCTGAAGATTCACCCTCTCGATCAAAATGTTTTAATTTGTGGAGGATTCAGTCCAGAAGTTAAAGCCTGGGATATGAGGTCTTCTAAGGTAAATTTAAAGCAGAAGCAAAATTACTTGTACTTGCTTGATATGCACCCTAGGAAGGGAGAAGCCAGGTAGGCAGGCAGGTAATAATGTTGTTTTGGAGAGGATAATTGGCATTTTCAGTTGAAGCAGCATGGCAACATGATTTTATCAATCATTCTTGCCCTGTTTTCTAAAAGTAAACAGCCAGCTACAATTCTTTATGCTCTGTTTAAAACAAATGGGAAATGAAGGAGAAAATATGAGCACAATCAAACATTTTATTATGCATTTAATTTTCAAGTGTCATTCTACTACTGAGCAAATCTGGGAGTTGTCATAAACTGATAAAGAATTAATTTACATGAGTCAAGATTGACTTTTTAAGTAGGGAATCATCTGGCACAGTAATCATCATATTTGTGAGGTGCTCAAAGCTGTTTTGCCTCCTTCCCCCTCTTCACTGATAAAGACTTTTGATTTGATTTTATTGTGCACAATTCTGTATTATGATTTGGATGCACATCTAACCTCATATGGTTCTCTATTAAAATCCTGCTATCCTTACCTGGGAATAGACTTTGTTGACCATAATGAGATTATTTCCTAAGAAACATGCATAGTATCACACTATGTAATACAATTTTCATTCCTCGTTTCTAAATGTCATTTCCTAATTGTTTCTATCATAAAACACGGGAAAGTTTATTAAACTGCAAAAACTTTTTGCAGGACATCCTGTAGCACATTTTGCTATAGTTTTTCAATGAATATCTCATAGAGTTTCAACCAAGCCAGCTTAGTTTGTGGCAGCCACAGAAACGGAGTTTCTGGTGTATAACAACTAATTTCAATGTATGTCCTGCACAATTCAACAGAAAACAGCACTTTCAAAGCAGGAACAGATACTTTTTCAAATTTTGTTACACAGTGTTATCAGCCCAATTGTTTTCACTATTAAACAGTGTAATACCGTGAGGTTAGATCTGCAATCAAACATTAATATAGAATTGTGCAAAATAAAATAAATATCCAAATCTCAGAAGCATCTTTCTGAAGACAAGAGCTTAATTTGTAGTTAACTTCATCAAAAGGTTTGTTTAAAGTATGTAACAAATACAAAGAAAGTGCTGCAGCTTTTTTAAAGTTAGCTAATTAATTGACAATTTCTCACCATGGTGAAAGCCAGTGTTCATGTTCACAGGAAAGCAGACTAATATTATTAAGTTGTTGCAACCAAACAGATGACGCAAATCAATTAAGTGATGGGTTGCTTTGAGTTTCCTAGCTGTATCGCCATGTTCCAGAAGCATTCTCTTCTAACATTTCACCCACATCTATGGCAGGCATCCTCAGAGGTTGTGAGGTTTGTTGGAAACTCGGCAAGTGAGTTTTATATATCTGTGGAATGTCCAGGGTGGGCAAAATAACTCTTGTCTGCTTGAGGCAAGTGTGAATGATGCAGTTGACCACCATGATTAGCATTTAATGGCCTTGCAGCTTCAAAACCTGGCTGAGTCGTTCCTGGGGGAACTTTTGTTGGGAGGTGTTAGCTGGCCTTGACTGATTCTTGTCTAGAATTCTCCTCTTTTTTTTAGTGTTGCTCTTTATTTACTGTCCTGATTTTAGAGTTTTTTTAATACTTCTAATTATTAATACTAGTAATATATATACAGATATATAAGCCCCACTTGGCTAGTTTCGAACAGACCTCACAACCTCAGAGGATTCCTGCCACAGATGTGGGTGAGATGTCAGGAGATAATGCTTCTGGGACATGGCCGTACAGCCTGGAAAACTCACAGCAATCTAGTGATTCCAGCCATGAAAGCCTTTGATAACACAATTAAGTGTTGTGAGGTGTTTTAAAGACTGAAATTCTAGTTTTTTTTAGATTCACAGATAAGCTATGATACTATGTGTTTGTATAGCACACATATTCTGAATACATTGATATTTGCACTTACGTGAATGAAGACAAGAGAGTGAATAATATTAGACACAACACTAATAAGAGGATTTGCTGTTAGAACTAAAAGCCATGGAATATCAGCTCTCGTTCTTCACCTGGAAATTGAGAGGCTATTGACATTAGATTTAGTTTGAGGTTTCTGGGATGGCATATAATCCAAACTTTAAATGTATCTGAGTATATAAATAAGACTAGGATAGATGATTCGATGCTTATATATGAAGACCATAACAGTTGACAAGAAAAACAGTATTGCTTTTGTTGATTCTGGTCCAGATAAATTTGAAAGGATGAAAACCATGGAAGAGGAAAGCTACTGCCTTTACCATTTATGCACCTCTTTTGCTTTTAAATAACTCTTCATCAGCCTTATTCTTTCTAAATGGGCAGATAATTTACTGAAAGTAATATTATCCTGATTGTTCAGGTGAAACATCTTCAAGTGGGTTGTTAGTTTTCCGGGCTGTGTAGCCATGTTCCAGAAGCATTCTCTCCTGAAATTTCACCTGCCTCTATGGCAGGCATCTTCAGAGATTGTGAGATCTGTTGGAAACTAGGAAATTGAGTTTATATATCTGTGGAATGTCCAGGGTGGGAGAAAGAACTCTTGTCTGTTTGAGGTAGGTGTGAATGTTGCAATTGGCCTCCTTGATTAGCATTTAATGACCTAGCAGTTTCAAGGTCTGTCTTCTTACTGCCTGGGGAATCCTTTGTTGGGAGATGATTAGCTGGCCCTGATCCTCAAGGCAGTTACAAATAATATTAAAAAGTGTATGTCTGTTTGTCACTATATGTGAAGCAAAAACATAGCAACACTGAAGATCGCACCTGCAAAATAGAGGGTCATGCAATCTTTCAAAACAATATATGCTGGGTTTATGGGATTTTTAAATTCTAAATTAAAACAACCTCAGATTGGTGCCACCAGATCCACTTTTTCACAACTTGCTTTGACTTTCTCGTTTTCTAATTTGTGATAAAGATTTGTTTGGTTGGCAAAAAATAAGAAAGAGGGTTAATGTCCAAACACTTTAATTAGTTGATATGAAATGCAAAAATATATTCCAAAGCACTAAAAGAAATTGCATTGGAACACCAGCAAAAAACGAATAACAAACTGAACTATTTATTTATTTATCGTGTCATCAGCAACCATACCATTGTGTTACAATTCTAACAGAACAAAACAAACACACAGATTAAAAAAACAAAAACAAAACACAGATTTTGCAAACTTGGTAGTTGTCCTTTGACCAGTATCTGGCCACTTGGAGTGCCTCTGGTGTTAGCGCAAGAAGGTCCTCCATTGTGCATGTGGCAGGGCTCAGGTTGCATTGCAGCAGGTGGTCAGTGGTTTGTTCTTCTCTGCACTCGCATGCCGAGGATTCCACCCTGTAGCCCCATTTCTTAAGATTGGCTCTGCATCTCGTGGTGCCAGAGCGCAGTCTGTTCAGCGCCTTCCAAGTCGCCCAGTCTTCTGTGTGCCCAGGGGGGAGTCTCTCATCTGGTATCACCCATGGATTGAGGTGCTGGGTTTGGGCCTGCCACTTTTGGACTCTCGCTTGCTGGGGTGTTCCAGCGAGTGTCTCTGTAGATCTAAGAAAACTATGTCTTGATTTAAGTCGTTGACGTGTTGGCTGATACCCAAACAGGGGATGAGCTGGAGATGTCTCTGCCTTGGTCCTTTCACTATTGGCTGCTACTTCCCAGCAGATGTCAGGTGGTGCAATACCGGCTAAGCAGTGTAATTTCTCCAGTGGTGTGGGGCGCAGATACTCTGTGATAATGTGGCATGTCTCATTAAGAGCCACATCTACTGTTTTAGTGTGATGAGATGTGTTCCACACTGGGCATGCATACTCAGCAGCAGAGTAGCATAGCGCAAGGGCAGAACTGAACTGAAAGAATTGTGTATGGTACATTTTGCTGTGTTCTTCAGATGTATCACTTAAAATACATTAAAAATACTTATATTTTTTCCATCACAGACCTGTGAAATGAGCCTCCATTCCCTTAAGAGCAGATTGAAACATCCAGGCCTCAGACTCATGTTTATAAATTTAGTCAGTGCAGGACCTTAGGAATGCAAGAAAGCACTCCTAAAAAAAGCCCCTTTTCTGGCCTTGTTAGCAGATTTTTTAAATATGGAAATCTGAAAATACCTTGCTTACTTTAATCAGGGAAGACCCAAAGTGCTATGGTGCAATGTGTAGTATGGGAAAGACCCACTTAGATTGTGAATGCATGACATATAGGTAAGTTCTCTGCAAACAAGTCTTAATGTCATAATACATTTATTATAAGGCCCCATCTACACTGCCGTATATATAATACAGTTTGAAACTGTGTTATATGGTGAGCGTAGTTTCACATAATGCGCTGTAACTGTATTTAAGAGTGTAGATGAGGCCCTAGAGTTAATTCTAAATCTTGAGGAAGTTTTGAGGCTCCCTTCTAAGCCTGCTTTCTCTAATGAAGCACTGGCCCATTAATTAGGGTATTCTGAAAATAAGTGAAGTCATGAACCCGGGTTGAAACTAATTTCCCAGAGGGATTTGGCTGTACCAAAAACTAATTAGAATGCTAACAAGTGATCCCTGTTGGTTACAGCAGCAGCAGCAGCAACCACCCCTCCAACAGAAGAGATGGATTGCAGAAAGTACAGAAATAGATTTTAATAAACATGTCACCTGCCCAACTTGTTTTGATGGGAGCCCTCCTTAGGGACATACGGGCATAATTTTGTCAGCATACTTTACTAAATTAAGATTTGTTGTCATGCTGGAGTATTTTGTAATATATTTGCTAGACTTCTATGGTAATGAACTAGAACATAAAAAAGCAATAGATATACACATGTTCTATATCCATAATAAACATGAAAATAACTATGTATGTGTATGGCTAGGGTATCCACTTACACAGACAGGCTCCCATTTCCACAAATAACTATAGCTCCCATTGCTCAGGAGACACCAATGGCCCACTCTCCAATGAAATTGCAGATTATAGAGAGTGTCATAAACATGTATAAGGTCCTGCTAATGTCCTCCACAAACACAATATTGCCCACCACCCAAGTGAAGGTTTTCATACAGGGGCCATTTCATCCTAGATTTTTTTGTTTTTCCTCCACCACAGACATCTCAGTGTTTCTTACTCTCTCCATTAGTGTGGAATTAGCATGACCCCTCCCACTGCCTCTCCTATAACCTTTTCCTATACTTTTCTGTGGCACACAGCAAACAGAAGAATTGATCAGCAACTTAACATAATAGAGAGGTTTGGGGGAGAATTCACCATGATTTATAGGAGTTGTAGGTACTGGGATGTATAGTTCACCTGCAATCTAAGAGCACTCTGAACTCAACCAACAATGGACCTGGAGTTAACTTGGCACACAGAACTCCCATGACCAACAAAACATACTGGAGGTCTTTGGAGGGATGTATAGGAGTTATTCACTTACATTCAGAGCGCACAATGAACCCAAACAACAATGGATCTGGACCAAACTTGGCATGTATGATCAATATGCTCAAATTTGAATACTGGTGGGTTTGGAATTGGTCTGGGCGTTTTGGAGTTGTAGATACTGCGATTTATAGTTCACCTTCAACAAGTGAGCACTGTGAACTCCACCAAAGATGGAATTGGACCAAACTTGGCACACAGAGCTCCCATGACCAGCAAAAATACTGGAGGTCTTTGGGGGAAAATTCACCTTGATTTGGGGAGTTGTAGTTCACCTACATCCAGAGAGCACTGTGAACCGAAAAACTGATAGATCTGGGCAAAACTTGGCACACATACTTGATATGCTGAAATTTTATTACTGGAAGGCTTTTTTGGGGGGACACGGGGACTGGCCTTCCTTTCTGTGAGTTGTAGTTCACCCACAACCAGAGAAATTGTGACCTTGTGCGAACCTTGGGACAACCAATCCCCATGGAGGAGTTTGAGGCGACTGACTCACCATAATGGGAGTCGTAGTTTACCCTACAGCCAGAGAGCACACTGAACCTCACCAATGATGCATCTAGAGCAAACTTGCCCAACATAACAAACTTTAAGTGCTGACGGAGTTTCCTGAGGTTAACCTGGCATGATGTCAGTTGTACTTAATCCACAAGCTTATGCATTTTATTCAACGAAGAAATTTTCTTTTTAAAAATAACCTGGACAACGCCGGGTACCCAAGCTGGTAATACATAAAACTGGAAAAGGAATCATAAAGAGATAAGAAAGGAAGAGTAAAGTGAAAAGGAAAGTGACTTCCAATAATTTTCACCGCTGCTATAGCTAAATCCTAATTAAACCTCCTCAACTTTTTAACATTAGATAAAATATTAAGCCTTAAAACAAAAATACATTTTCTATAATCTATCAATTTTGTTAATATACGTATAAAAGACGATTGACCAAACTAAATTATTATCCTACAGAAAGTTAATATGTTTAGCTCCAACATCTGTTCATTAGTAATAATTCATAATAATTACTTCTATTTAAACCGAAAGCAATCCTTCATTTTTCTAAACTCTTATAATCCTGAGGTTTGAGGTTTAAACCTTAAAATTAATGGTTCAGTGCACCCATTATCTATTATGTTAATACCATTACATTAATGCTTTTTAAAAGTAAAATCAATTGTTGCCCTCGTATAGCCATAATGTAACCTCTATATTAAAAATTCATATGCTTTGTTACGTCAAAAACATCTTTTTCTTTTTTTATTCTAACATTAGATTAACAGTGAATTTAATAATAATCCCCAAAGCTCAAACAGAGCAACCAATCCAACTTTAAAACGATTTAGTTAAACACTCTAGGTCCTTTTTAATTCACATTGTGCATTAGCCTTAACACGTATTCCCCCCTGCCCCAAAATGCATTTGCTGAAATACAAATTGAGGAAGGTGCCTCATATTTAACAGTGCATATTTTTTAATATACGGTACTTTTCTACTCCATTTCCCCCTTTTGATATCTACTTCTTCCCTGGTAAATTTCCTGCATATACCCCACCCCCAAATCTCATGCCTAATTTCTTTCATCACAGCTTCAACAGTCTCAGAAGTAATTTTCAAACCCAGTGTTCCCATCTGGTTGCTAAGCTTTCTATCTGATGTTGAAACTGTATAGTCCTACGGTATAATCCTAGAATCATAGAATCCTAGAGTTGGAAGAGATCTAGTGTGCCATCCAGTCCAACTCCCTGCCAAGAAGCAGGAAAATCTCACTCAAAGTACCCCTAACAGATGGCCATCCAGCCTCTGCTTGAAAGCCTCCAAAGAAGGAGCCTCCACCACACACCGGGGCAGAGAGTTCCACTGCTGAACAACTCCTACAGTTAGGAAGTTCTTCCTAATATTCAGGTGGAATCTCCTTTCCTGTAATTTGAAGCCATTGTTCCGCGTCCTAGTCTCCAGGGCAGCAGAAAACAAGCCCGCTCTCTCTTCCTTGTGACATCCTTTTATGTATTTATACATGGCCCTCATCATGCCTCCTCTCAGCCTTCTCTTCTGCAGGCTAAATATGTCCAACTCTTTAAGCCACTCCTCACAGGGTTTGTTCTCCAGACCCTTGATTATTTTAGTTGTCCTCCTCTGGACACCTTCCAGCTTGTCAACATCTCCCTTCCATTGTGGTACCCAGAATTGGACACAGTGTGATTCCAGATGTGGTCTGACCAAGGCAGAATAGAGAGGTAGCATGACTTCCTTGGATCTAGATACTATACTCCTATTTATGCAGGCCAAAATCCCATTGGCTTTTAAAGCTGCCGCATGACATTGTTGTCTCACGTTGAACTTGTTCTCCATGAGGACTCCAAAATCTTTTTCACACATACTGCTGTCGAGCCAGACATCCCCCTGGCTTGACAACATGTAATCTTCATTTTCCTTCTTTTCCTCTGATGATATTCTATTCCAGTATATTCAAATCTTGTGGTTGTTGATTTATCTCTCCTCCTCCATTATCATCTTCATACTTCTCATTTTATTCAAAACAATGCCCAATCCAGTGCCTCTTATTAACAAATAGTTTATCGTGATGTCTCCATCTTGTACTCCGAAATTAATAAATCCAAACTCATTAAATCCACTGTAAAAGAGCTAATGAATCTTTCAGATATTGTTGTTGTTAACCCTTTGGTTCATTGCAAACATTTTTTCCTTCCGTCCTTGCTTAATTACTTTGCCACTTCCAATTCTAGTTGGACTTTATCAAAAAGAAGGTAACTTACTGAGGCGGAAGTATCACCACTGGGTCCAAGATTCCGTTATTTCCAAGGGTTAGTAAGCAAAATATATGAAATTGAGGTTTTATAAAGAAAGAAATGATTTGGGGTCCAGTGTCCATTGGTGATCTGCTTTCTAGATCTCCAGGTACATGGCAAAGGGAGGTTGTGATGAAATCTTGGCTCTCCCGAACAATTTTACCAGCTACTCTTTTCAGTTTTCACCACAGTTTCTATGTTAAGGAGCTGTTTTGGCTTATCCTCCCTTAATCCAGGAAGATACATTTCTAACTGGTGGTGATTAATGCCTCCTTCCAAGAAGGCAAGATTCCGGTGGGCCTAAAGGAGGCCGTTATCAAACCACTGTTGAAAAGACCATCACTGGACCCCATTCAGTTGACCAACTTTTGACCCGTTTCCGATCCCCCTGTTTGGGCAAAGTCTTGGAACATGTTGTCGCCTCGCATTTCCAAGTGTTCTTGGAAGAAACCGATTATCTGGATCCATCTTGGAAGAAACTGATTATCTGGATCCATCACAGCCTTGGTCTCCTTTACACAGAGACCTTGAGAGGGGGAGTGTGTCCCTGTTGATTCTCTTGGACCTCTCTACGGCCTTTGATACCATAGATCACACTATCCTTCTGAGGCGCCTCACAGAAATGGGGCTTGGAGACACCTGCAGGATTCAATACTGACCCCCATTTTGTTTAACATTTACATGAAACAGCTGGGGGAGATCATCTGGAGTTTTGGAGTTTGATGCCATCTGCATGCAGATGACGTCCAACTCTATCACTCCTTTCCACCTACTGCTAAGGAGGCTGACCATATCTTGAACCGGTGCTTGGTAGCTGTGATTGTTTGGATGAGGGCGGACAAATTGAAATTGAATCTAGACAAGACAGAGGTACTCCTAGTCAGTCAGAAGACTGAACAGGGTATAGGGTTACAGCCTGTGCTGGATGGGGTTACACTCCTCCTGAAGTCTAGGTTTGCAGTTTGGGAATTCTCCTGGATTCATCACTGAAACTGGCATCCCAGGTCTCGGCAGTAGCCAGAGGAGCCTTCACACAATTAAAACTTGTGCACCAATTGCACCCGTAACTGGGGAAGTCAGACTTTGCCATGGTGGTCCGTGCTCTCGTCACATCTCAAACAGACTACTACAATGCGTTCTATGTGGGGTTGCCTCTGAAGTCGTTTTGGAAGCTTCAAATAGTCCAACGGGTGGTGGCCAGGTTGCTTACCGGAACAATGTACAGGGAGCACACAACCCTCTCCCCCTGTTATGCCAGTTTGCTACCAAGCATAATTCAAAATGCTGGCTTTGGCCTATAAAGCCCTAAATGATTCTGACCCAATTTACCTGTCCAAATGTATCTCCCCCTATGAATTGGTTAGAGCATTAAGATTGGCCGGGGAGGCCCTGCTTGATCCCACACCCTTCACAAATGTGATTGGTGGTGATAAGAGACAGGGCCTTCTCAGTGGTGGCCCCTCAACTGTAGAACACCCTCCGTAGTGACATTAGAATGGCCCTCTCCCTCCTCACATTCAGTAAAAAGTTGAAGACCTGGCTGTGGCACCAAGCATTTGGGGAATAGTACAATATGGAATGCAGCACTAACTATGACTGTGGTTCTAGACACTACCTTTTTAAATCTTTTAATTTTATCTTTTAATCTTTTAATTGTATTTATATTCTTTTATCTGTTTTACTACTCTAGATGTACTTTGTTATTTATATTTGTAATGCATCATTGAATCTCGCAATACCTGTAAGCCGCTCTGAGTCCCCTTCGGGGTGAGAAGAGCGACATAGAAATATAGTAAATAAATAAACCAATATTTCCAGATGGTAGAATAGCATGTGCACAATTTCAACAGAAAGGAGGAAACCATGAAAATAAACAAAATCTGGCTACCAGTATTAAAAATCTCTAAAATCAGGACAATAAATAAAAAGGAACACTTAAAATACAGGTGAATTCCTGACAGGAAACAATAAGGCCAGCTAATAACCTCCCAACAAAGGATCCCCCAGGCGGGAAGCATTCAGGCTTTGAAGCTGCAAGGCCATTCAGTGCTAATCAAGCTGGCCAATTGCAACATTCACACCTACCTCAAACAGACAAGAGTTCTTTCTCCCACCCTGGACATTCCATTCCATAGATATATAAACTTCACTTATCTAGTTTCCAACAGACCTCACAACCTCTGAGGATGCCTGCCATAGATATGGATGAAACATCACGAAAGAATGCTTCTGGAACATGGCCATACAGCCCAGACAACTTACAGCCACCCAGTGATTCTGGCCATGAAAGCCTTCAACAACACAAAGCCATAATTCATTGCTTATTTTGACTGAACATGAGCATTGTGGTGGTACATGTAGTTTTTCCATTTCTCCTTCAGCTCTCCTTCCTTACGATGGTGCTGGCTTTCAAACTGTGCTTTTTTGGGGAGCACCAAAGTAGAAAATTTGTTTTATATGTCCAAGTAAATTATCCCTTCCTGGTTGTTTTTCTCCTTCTTATGCAGTATGATATGTACTCAGAATAAGCCATGAATGTGCTCATTTTTAACCACACAGAAAACAAGCTAAAGGTTTGCAATGAGCTTTTTGTATGGAGGAATCTTTTATATGGAGGAGCCTTTTATATGGCAGAGCATTGTTCTCTGCAACATGAAGCCATATTGTAGTGAGATATAACTCAGCCATAGATTTGTTGCTTCAGTGGGAGATCGGCTTTTCTTGTGTGATCGTTGAGAACAGCTTGAAACCAGCCTATGCAGACTTCAAGTGCACGTTGTCAGCATTTTCCCTTGCATCTAACTGCTATTTACTGTATATATACATTGAGAAGTCAAACACTTGTATAAGACAAAACACACACACACACACACAGAAAACCTGGGGTAACTTATACTTGGGGCACTGTTGGTAGAGGGACCAGCATGAAGCCAGTGAGAAGAGGCAGAAGCAAGAAACTCCCACCCCATTACCAGAGAACGAAAGCCAGGCCTTCCTCTTTCCTCATCTTCTTTTTCAGACCAAGCAGACTTCAGCAGCACTGTTTAGCAGCAGTCATGTTAAGTAGGGATTAAGTGCATGCAGTTCTCTGCAAAGATTGCTGTGATGGTTTTGAATTAAAACCTGCCACCACAGTGTCTCTACAGATAACCTTATCGCCTAATACCCTACTTAACATGGTCACTACTGCTTCTCTCTAACTCAGTGGTTCCCAACATTTTTTTGACCAGGGACCACTTTGACCAGGGACTACGTGATCAAGGACCACTTTGACCAAGGACCACTTGACCAGGGACCACTCTCTAACCTTAGTACCAAAAGGGGTATGACACAGTTTTTGGTCAACTTAGATTTGGTTTGGTTATTTGGGGTGCTGATTCAGAAAATTGCATTGGATAGACCCCCATCAGTCCATACTTCAGGAAATAAAGCTCGACTGCTCATTGGAGGGAAGGATAGTAGAGGCAAAGATGAAGTACTTTGGCCACATCATGAGAAGAAAGGAAAGCTTAGAGAAGACAATCATGCTGGGGAAAATGGAAGGAAAAAGGACGAGATGCCGATCAAGGCCAAGATGGATGGATGGCATCCTTGAAGTGACTGGATTGACCTTGAAGGAGCTGGGGGTGGTGACAGCCAACAGGGAGCTCTGGCATGGGCTGGTCCATGAGGTCACGAAGAGTTGGAAACGACTGAACGAATGAACAACAACACAAAATAAATAAACAAACAGGAAGGAGGCCCATGGACCAGATTTTCGTCCTCGTGGTCCACTGGTAGTCCGCAGCCCACAGGTTCTGCTCTTAACAGAAGTCAAATTGGCCACCAGAATCTCTCTACAGAAAACCTTATGAATTGAACCCCTTTATTAAAATGGCTGATATTGCTTCACTTTGTCTCAAGTGCCTCAAATCCTCCCCCACGTTGCTGCCAAATTCCGGTTGTGCCCAAAGGAACAGATCCCCTCCTTCTCTGTAGCTCTTCCTAAGTATGGTCTTTATATGAATTTTTAAAAGGAGAGGAAGATACTTAGTTCATGTCCCTAACTTTTACCTTTGTCTTAATATAATAGCAAAACCCCTAATTTTGGACCTAAAACCTGCCTCAGTTTATACATGAGATTGATTTATACATTAACATATATGATCGTTTTTGGCAGTAAAAATGCTTAGCTGAAGCCTCCTATAGGGAATCGCTGTTCTTAATTTGGAATGTATTAAAATAAAAATAATTAGGGATATGTAGGGTGCCCTGATGGTACAGTGCGTTAAACCACTGAGCTGCTGAACTTGCTGACCAAAAGGTCGGCAGTTCAAATCCGGAGAGCACCACCCCCCAGAGGTCGGACATGACTAGATTTACTGTCAGGGGAAACCTTGACCTTTTCTAGGATGCCCAAATGAAGTAATGGTCGTTTTCCAGATGTGGCCTTGGTGGCTGCTTTTTAAGAGTCTGCCTGGTCTTTTATCATACATTGATATCAGATTGCTTTTCAGAACCTGGAAACACTTTTATAGAATGTTAAAACTGAACACTTCCCTGGCTTTTCACCAAGAATGATCTTAATTTATCAGAGCGAGATTGTCACAGCTGATTTTGATATTAAATCAATGTTAACATTTATAAAGCACATCTAGTAGTATATAAACTATAATAGAGTTTCAGCAGCACTCAGAACAACTACAACCAATGTTCCTATCATTCAGAAAGGTGAACTGTAAGGAGATGGAAGATCTAATTTGATCTAATGACCAGCCTCATTATTGAAAAATAACATACTGTGTGCGACATTGGCAGTATACATGACATGCTGTATATTATAAGACTTGGAAAAAAGTGCTATCAATTTGAGTATGCTGATGATACCCGGTTTTCATGAAAATGAGCTGGACTTTTGGAAGTTTTGAATAATTCTTCAGACTGGATCAGGCTAGTAGAGTGAAGCTTAGTTTATATGAAACAAAAATACTCTGAATTGATTATTTGTTTGGACTGTTGTGTGTTGTTCATCTTATCCTGGAAGTGGTTGCACTGATGGAAATAGCAACCTTCCAAGTCTATTCATTGTATTGTTGAAGGCTTTAATGGCTGGAATCACTGGGTTGTTGTAGGTTTTTCAGGCTATACGGCCATGTTCTAGAAGCATCCTCTCCTGACGTTTCACCTGCATCTATGGCAAGCATCCACAGAGGTTGTGAGGTCTTACTATTAGTTTGTTAATGTATATATCTGCTAACCTGTACTGTATGTATGTAAGTATTGATTTGCCAGTTTTACTGAGCTCTTTGGTGTGGGAGGGGCTACAGACCTGTGATTGTCCTAAGCATGTTCAGGCTCAAGACTCCATTTTGTTATCAGTATGTTTTTGGACTTCAATGTTAGCAGTTCTCTTTAGAGTGGAGTTGGATGCAGTATGCTTTTGGACTTCAATGAAAGTAGATGTAATTTGGACTTATGCACGAACACTTTACTATATGTTTGCTTTGAGAAGCAGTGAGTACAGTTAAACAGTTTGGACTTTCATAAGATGTATACTTAAATACTTTGGACTATGGACTATTAATTAAGCATGATGTCCTGTGTTCTCAACACAGAGAAACTACATCTTATCTATAACTAAACTTTGATAAGAAATGTGCCTGTATAGCGAATTAATACCAGATGTTTGTGAGTAAACAAGATATGTTACTTTTTAATGAAGACTTTGGTTTTTGTCTCTGAGTGCATATTTTAAACTAAGAGGTTTCAAGGGAGAGTATATGTTTTGGGCAACTTCAATTTCAACTTCAATTTCAAAGGAACATTTAAAAAAATCTTCTAGTTAAATATATGGTGTTTTTGTGTGTGCGTGCAGTGGCATATCTTTGTCCCTAGCAGTTCAAAGACCTGGTTAATCAATTTAACAGCTGAGTTACCTGTGTCCCATTACGTGAATGCTTGTGAACATCACTTTTTCAAAAGGTTGATTTCTAACAAGTTCATGCTTTTCCTTGACTAGTGGTTTTCAGAAGTTGGTCTCCAGATGTTCATGGAAATTCACATTTGCCAAAAGGATATGACACCATTTTTCCTTTTCAAAAAGGTTATGAATGCATTTTTTTCCTCAAAGAAGCTTTGTCTGTATAAAACAAAACTACTCTGGATTGATTGTTTGGACTGCTGTGTGTTGTTCACCTTATCCTGGAAAGGGTTACACACTATTCTTTCAAGATATTTTGCTATCAGATCAGCCTTTATCTGTAGAAGTCCAAATGCATCTTTTGCATGAAGTGCCTTTCAGCAGCTGGATGGAGATAGCCTAGCCACAGTTATTTGCACTTTGTGAGTATATTCTTTGGACCACTGCTTCTTAAATAGTGGGCCCTGACCTCAAATGGGGCCCCATTAGCTCAATGCTGGGGTCATGAAAAATTTGGGACCAGTAAAAGGTTTCTGAATGTCACCTAGTTGCTGTTTTAGACACTTACACAAGTCTGTTGTGCAGTGTTTACAGTGGATTCTAAAGAAGATGCTTCAGTTGTACGTAATAAAAACAAAAACCAGCCAGTTTAGCAAACGTTGCAAATGCTGATATATTACCAGTAAATATTTGCTTTTTATATCTATGTTATATACCTATATAACTAGAGTCACATAATATTTCTTGGAGAGAAAGAGTTGTGAATGGAAACATTTAAGAAGCCCTACTTTAGATCACTTCACATACTTATTCATGAGCTGCCTTTGCGAACTTCCCAGAAACCACAAATAGCACAAAATACAGCAACATGCAGTAATTGGGACCACTGTAGGTCAACATTGACTCCTGTTGCACTTCTGAAAACGGTTTTGACCTATACAACCACAAACAACATGGGAGTTCCTTTTTCTACACACTTTTGCTTGCATTCCTTTAAGTACCAGTTGGCAAAACTTAAAAAAAACCCGCACAGGATTTTTACAGTTTTCAGTCTTAACTCTGCTGGTGTTTTATTGTGCACTGCTGTGACTTGCTTTTATTTATTTTGTAGTTTGTTCTCAGCACTTTGGCTGAACAGTAGCTAATTAATAGTTGCAAAAAATACCTACTGTACATTTGAGAGAGTGATAAATATAAGGAAAATGTGACTCTCCTTACTTTTCTTTGGCCAAGTAAAATAGCAGAGGACAACTATAAGTTGTTTTTATGGCCAGGGTAACAATGGCTTGTGCAGTGAATCTGGGCTGTGCAAATGGATGGAATTTACAGCAAAAATAAGGCTTTGAATTCAGTTTCATGTGTACTGTTATCCAATTCAAAAGTGGATGCATCTCCCTCAAGTGGTTTTCATGTGCCCAAAAATGATCTTTTATGAAGTAAGCCTTCAGCCTCAAAGCCCCTTCGGTTTAGTATGAAAAAATATATGGCATAATACTGGATTTTGTTAACATCAGATACTATTGTGCCTCTTTCTCAAAGCCACTTATAAGTATCTAGGGATGCTGAGCTTCAGCAAGCAGACTATAGGCCTTTGAATACTTTTTTAAATAAAATAAACCTGTTCCCAAAAATCAAGTGGAAAGATTAGCCTGCTGAAGTATGTCAGGATTTTGAAACTGCAGGGTTTAATTATTTTTTTTACTCTCAGAAACCTACCAGAGCACAAATTTAATAACACATTTTTGTCCTAAGTGAACACTTTTCAACCTTTTAATAGAGGCTTTTTTCTCTTATAGGAGTTTTGAATTCATTTTGTGTTCACAAGACACCAAATATTATAGAGTAGCATGGAATGTGGTGAGAAAGGGGAACCACAACCACCATTGCTGCTTTCATCTTAGATTAGACCTCAGATGTCAACTTAATGTTCTCCTCTTCCTTTCTCTATGATCTCTTTTCCATTCTGAATTGTCTGCCAGATTAAGACACGATGAGGTCCTGAAATGTGTCAGGTTTACAAAGCACCATACAATTGCTAGATGGGCATTATTTTAACAGTTATGCAAACCAGGACACATGTCACCAAGCTATATCAGGGAGCTATCAATATGCCATTTTTTTTGGCTTGAATCTATTGGAAATGGAATGATTGTGTCCTTGCATCTCCTCCCTGCTCAGTTAATTGAGCGCAACCCATTTTTTTGCATGTTAAACTCAGTTTGCGGTAATCAAGGTAAGCTGAGGACAAAGAGGGAAAGCAGGAGGAGAAAAAAAGAAAATGGGACTAAATGGGACAACAGCTGGACTAAATGGGACAACAGAGGATTAGTTGGGAGTCTCTCTGCTCAATCAGAATAGCGGGAGAGTATGCCGTTGCCCTTCATCCTTAATGGGATGAATGGATACATACAACCAATTATATCACAATACAAATGTATCACTACATGAACACATTCTCCCACTCTTTCTATTTCTTCTCCTCTACTAGGTTCTCACCTCATGCATGGTACAGTATGTCTGTTTCTCTGCTACCAGAGAGCTGGGAATGAACTTCCTTGGCTGGTGTCTGGCTGGTTTATGAACATCTAACAGAGGCTACATGAGAAATCCTGCTTTCTGAATCCACCAGACTATCTGATCCTCCTGTGATGAAGGATGATCCTCTATCCATTTGGCTACCCTTCACTTTGGCTCTACTGCTACAGTGACTGAGTCAATACTATTCTGACAGGCTTTGGTGTCCATCTGGTGCCTCCATGAATCTTGGCCATTATCTTCTCCAGGACCTAAAGAGATTTTTTTGGTCCAAAACTCTGGATAGATGGGGTTCAGTATAGACAGTACTGAACAAAAAGGATCAATCATTAACGTGATTAGCCTTCCCCTGGATATAAGGGAATAATAATAATAATAATAATAATAATAATAAACAATCAAGAAGTATGGTAAGCTCTGAGTGCATGGAAATTTCACACAAGAAAACAAAAATTCACCTTGCTGTTTTTTATTTTTTTGATTTCAGTTTTGTCTATAAAATGTGTAATACAATAATAATTATAATAATAATACATTTTATTTATATTCCACCCTTCTCTCCTTGGGGACTCAGAATGGATTACAGCATTTACATACAGAGGCAGACATTGAATGCCTTTACAATCATATACAGTGAGGTACACAAACACAAACAAAGGCAGAGACTTCTCCTTTCATTTCCAGCTTTCTGGAGGTGGTTCTCATATCTAGCTTTGGGGATGTGCTTTCTCAATTTTCAAGCTGAGGAGCCTGTGTTGTCACCTCCTGGTTTTGTGGCCAGCAAGATTGCGTGCCTCTTTGCCTTTTCCCGCCGAAGCGGTACCTATTTATCTACTTATATTTGCATGTTTTTGAACTGGTAGGTTGGCAGGAACTGGAGCAGACAGATGGGGGCTCACTCTGTCTCGTAAATTCGAACAGATACGCAGTTCAGCCAACCTTCAGGTCAGCAGTTGAGCAGCACAAGGGTTTAACTCATTGCGCTGCTTTGGCTCCGCAGTAGAATCTCAATTAACTGGGACTCAAGCAACTGGCCAAAAAAAAAAAAAAAGAAAGAACATGTTTTTTAAAAAGTTGTTTTTATATTACAGTAAAAAATATTACATTTAGTTAAGTTTTTTTATTTGTTTTAATTTGCTTTTAATTAAGGTATTTCAATAGTAATATCAAGGCAGTACAGAGTTTATGGTATGATATACCGGTGACACAGTGGATTAAAGCACTGAGCTGCTGAGCTTGTTGATCGAAAGGTTGCAGGTTCGATTCCGGGGAGCGGCGTGAGCTTCCGCTGTCAGCCCTAGCTTCTGCCAACCTAGCAGTTCGAAAACATGCAAATGTGAGTAGATCAATAGGTACTGCTCCGGCGGGAAGGTAACGGCGCTCCATGCAGTCATGCCGGCCACATGACTGGAGGTGTCTACGGACAATACTGGCTCTTCGGCTTAGAAATGGAGATGAGCACCACACCTCAGAGTCAGACATGACTGGACTTAATGTCAGGGGACTACCTTTACCTTTACCTATAGTATGGTAAAGTTAGGCCTATTTTAAAGTTACTCTTAAGCAACCAGGAATTCCATTTATCCAGCATCCAGAAATCTCCATGGTTAATTGAGAGACAACTTGTTTGGATATAAATATGGAAGGAAGGGGAAAAAAAGATCCATGTAACAACCCTCTGGGTATAAACATGATATGCATGCTATATTTATATCCATGTGTAGATACATTTCACAGCACTTTCAAACAAACATTGGGTTTCTGAGGACCCTAATCATATATTTCATTTTATTTTTGGGAACTTAATGTGTGACCGAAATATCTATGCACGCTTCCTCCGGGACTCCCGTTTACTAGCGCCTTGCTTTTTCTCCCTTTGCTTTTATGTCCCCCGTCTGCCGCTAATTAGCTTCCGTCCCTCTGCTTGCTTGTCTCGCATCCTTTGCACTTTTGTGTTTTTCTCCCTTCTGATCTTTCCAACTGTCAACATCCACTCTTTCCCAAAGATTCTCGTTGCCAAGCAACCACTTCCAATAAAAACCCACGTATTCTTTGTTCAACTTTAAATCATTCAAAAATTTTGCTGCAGATTGCTGATATGGACTCTTCTTCTCCCTCCCAACCGCTTGCCACCCCTAACCAATATTTCCATCCTAAAGGAAAGGACTGAGAGCCATGGAGGTCTCTTTGATATGTAAAGTATTATTTATTTTGACAGTTGCTCTGCCAGACTGTGGTTTACATTGACTCCCATGATAATGCTGCTTCACTTTTGAATTGAGTTATCCAAGTACTATTATTTCCTTGCAGAATTAATGCAGATCAATTTGCTATTACCACACACATTTTGGAGGGGAAAACCCCCAAGAGCCTTAATTGGTTTGTGCACTACGCAGAATTTCCAGGACTTCTTCATTTTAATTGTATTCTGTTTTATAGCTGTTTAATCAAGTGGGTAGTGGAGAGGAAAAATAGGGGGGGGGGGTGTTTCCAATTCCAAGACTTTTTTTTTCAGAGCAGGAGTTACAATGTTCTCTCCCAAAGCATTCTCTTTACTCTGGCAAATGAGTGATAAGGAGTCTTTCAAAGTTTGCAGTTATTTTCTTGTTTGTAATAAATTAGCACAGTAGAAGTCAGAGGAAACAATTTATTTGAAGAGTTTATTTCTGCATTCTAGAAGTTTAAAGTACAGTCAGGAATCTCTAGGTCCTCCAGTAGAACTCTAGGGTTAGTCTTTGCTGGACATTGATCATAGAATCACACCAGAAGATCTAGATGTGTTATTTATTTATTTACAGCATTTATATTCTGCCCTTTTCACCCTGAATGGAACTCAGGGTGGATCGCAGAACACATACACAGCAAACATTCAATGCCCTTAAAGAGACAGGACAGACAACAGATAAAGGTATATGTCAGCATTTCCCCCAAGATCACTCTGACCAAAAGGTCATGAGTTCGAAGCCGGTCCGGGTTGGAGTGGGTTTCCAACCAATTGTGTAGCCTGTTGTCGACCTTTGCAACCCGAAAAACAGTTGCATCTGTCAAGTAGGAAAATTAGGTACCACCTTAAAGTGTGGGGAGGCTAAATTAACTGATTTATGAGGCCATAAAGAAGACGCCAGCAAAAACATTCCAGCGGGGAAGCATGCGGGGAATGCGGAAGTGCTTCATCAGCGTCGCAGATGGACGATGAAAGCGACAGCTCCCCTGGCGGCCAGAAAAAGTTAAATAGTCTCTGTGTATGTCTGTATATATTTGTATGTCAAAAATTGGCATTGAATGTTTGCCACATATGTGTACACTGTAATCCGCCCTGAGTCCCCTGCGGGGTGAGAAGGGCGGAATATAAAAGCTGTAAATAATAATAATAACTTCGGCATCCTGGAGGTTGTTCTCGATTTCGCCCACAGGAGGGGGCTGTTGCTCCATCCTCTATGACCAAGAGCCTTGATCACAGACTTCCTCCTTCCTTTGATTGCCAGCATTTTCTGGTATTCCCTTTTTATAGTGCCGTAAAATACCTCCCCACTTAAGCGGTGTCTAATTTCTCTACTCACTGCTCACAGCTGTTTTTGGACTGCTTAAGTGAACAGTCAGCTGGGCTGAAGGTCGGATGCTCACCCTGACCTGGGCTTCAAACTGCCAACCTTTTGATAGGTGTGATCTATTCCTCCTGGTGAGTAACCAGCTGTGCTAAAGCTAGAGACATGTTCCCTCCAGGCATCTAGGTCCTCCAGCATGACTTTCAATGGTTGACTATAAAGTCACACCTGAGAACTCTTATTTCCAAGATAATTTGCATTTCTAATGAAAAGCATAACCATGCTTTTCAGTTGGCTAAAGAAGAGCAGTTGTTAAAGATGAATCCATTTTATTTGTTCATCCTATGCAGATAGAATTTAGGGGTCCAGAATTAAATCCAGATTTTCTCTAAGTAAGCACACCCACAATGTCAATCATGCCCTTCTTAAGGAGCATTATATTATATTAGACCTTAGTCTTATAGCCCTTCCTCTTAACGACGGATTATTAATTGTGCTGGCGAACAGTAAATCCCTCCAGTCCTAGGCAGCGCTGAAAGATGGCATGGCAGAGATTGGACTGGACATTTTCTCCCTTCTTCTCTGTTTTGAATTGTCTCCCTCCCTTCCTCTGTCTCTGTGAGCAACTGCTATTCTGCTTTAAAATGTACTTGTTCTGGTTGAAAAATCAGTATGTCTGAGGGAGCACTGGAACAATGGTTGCCTTATGGTATTTTTGAATTGCAGATAATAAAAGTCTACAAAGCTGCAGTACAGCAAACCTTGGATATCATGTTCCTCCCAGGAGGACAAGAATTTCTTACCAGCACTGATGCAGTAAGCCAAGATTCAGCGGACCGCACCATCATTGCATGGGACTTCCATACAGCTGCGAAGGTCTCCAATCAAATCTTTCATGTGAGATGGTTTATGTTATATTTCTTTTTTTAGTAGCACATTAAAAATATTCATTCATAGCAGTTTTTTTCCTTGCAGTTTTTATTACTGCAGCTGACTGGGCTAGAGGATTATATGGTTCTCCTAATCCTTCCATTGGGTTCTACTCCTATTCAGATCAATGTAGTCTTTGTAGGAACAGCAGCACAGTCTTGCATCATGATTGATTGAATGTATACTTGGATGGGGATGGCGAGGGTATAATTTTCAGTCTCTCTCTGCCAGGCCATTGTTGCTTTGTCATTGAACCTAGACTTGAAGGTGGATGTCTCCAAATCAATATCCTATTCGCTGTTGTAACTACACCACCACAAGTGGAGTTGGTAAAGAAGGTAGCACAGTGGCAGATGAAAAATGACAAATGGTGCTGCCTTGAAAGTGTGGAGGATGGCAATAAAACCCATCTCTGTCTGGAGATAAAACTACGGTACTCTGCTAACTCTAACATTTGTTGTTGTATCCCTGCTGCCACTATGTCTTGGTCAAAAAATGACTTCTGATGATTTAAGGAGACTTCCAGGCGCATCTGTCACCAGCAGGTTTCTATCCTGAGAACTAGTCTGGATTGTGATCAAGGCAGTCAGAGGAAATGCAAAATCTGCAGGCTTTCAAAAGATCTACATGTCTTCATCAGACAAAGGTTGTAATAAATAGGCATGCAAGAGGAAACAAGAGTGGCAGCGGCTGGAGTATGCTGCACATACTGTCAAGTATTGTTTTAGCACTTTAAAAATAATAATAAAAGTTGACTTTCTTTTTGAAAATACTATACAATGCCCTTTTTACATAGTTCCACTTGTTTTCCGATTGCTAGACCAGCTTTCTTTTCTAGCAGTCTTTGTTCTCCAGCACATGTTTAAATTCGCATTGGAATTTATGTCTGTGTCCAATTGGGAAGGATATACATCTCCATCCTTGCTATGGAATGTGGACATGTAGGATAGACCAGAGCTTGGCATTGTTGACAATGCTGACTATGGGGAGGGAGCCTAAAAAGTGACCCTTCCAGATTCTGGAATGGATGGTAACTCAGTGGTAGTTGGTATGCTTTGCATGTGACAGTCTCTGCCATCTCTAGTCAAAGCAGGCCTTTTCTCCTCAAAAGTTGTTGTCTACTCAGGTAAACAGTACTGAGCTAAACAGACAAAAATAATTTGACCTGACATAAAGCAAGTTCCTGTGTTCCACCTAGGATACTACTCTCTATTTGCCAAATGTCTTAAGGCTGGCTCATAATTTGTAAGTGAGATACAAGAACAAGCTTCTGTCTTTTATACTTGGTTTGGTGGCCATTGCATATTCATTGAAATTAATATGCGACCTAGGACTTACTTGTCTGCCTCGAAATGATGAAGATAATTGGCACAGGTAGAACCAGTTTGTACATTCTGTACCATATATGACATTTGCATATGCAGTATACCTGGCATTGCCTGAGTGTCGGGGGGACTGCACCATGGCTGCTTTCTCCTTTCTCTGCCTCGCTTCCATATGTGCTTGCTCCTCTGAAAAGGCCTCTGAGTATTTCTATGGCAATACTCTGGCTCTCTGAGTGGCTCCAACCTAGGGAATAACCCTAGTGATTCTCTAGTCCTCTTTCATGTATTACTTTAAGTCTGAGGTAGCCTTTCTATCTATATGCTGCCCTATTGTAGTTACTGCTGAGTGCTGCACACATATTTCAGTTTTTGGGCTCTGCCTAAAATGGGGCTGATTTTGTAGTTGAAACCATGCAATTATTTTAAGTTGGGAATTGAAGGGTATGTGTGCCAAATTTAGTCCAGATCCATCAAGTCAAGTAGGAGGCATTGTGCTACAAACCAATAAATTAATCAGCCAACTATCATACATACATGTATAAATACTTTTGACTTTCATTCTTATAGATAGAGAAATAGAGATATCTATATAAATAGAAATGTAATGTTAGTTTGTGGGATTGACATAACTCAAAAACCACTGGACGAATTGGCACCAAATTTGGACACAATACACTTATCAGGCCAGTGAGTGACCATCACTCATAAAAACACTGAAAACACAATAGAAGGGACTTAAAAGCCAAAAAACAAAAATACATTACAACGCATGCACAAAACCACACATATATAAACAAACACACATATAAGATAAACAAATAAACATATAAACAAACACATATATACAGTCTGAGTCCCTCTACAGAGGTTGAGAAGATCGGGATATAAAAGTTATATACACACACACACACACACACACACATATATATATATATATATATATATATACACACACACACACACATACACACACACACACACACAAAGCACATATACACTGTCCGGGCCACAGCAACGCGTGGCAGGGGATGGCTAGTATTTACTATATTTATATCCTGCCTTTCTCCACCCCAAGGGGGACTCAAGGCGGCTTACAGATAGGCAACAATTCAGTGTACAATTCAGTTTACAATTACAATAAACATTTAAATTAAATTAAGATCAAAATTGAAATACATTAAAACTTTTTAAAAACATAACAGTAACTTAAAAACCACGCTATCTGCAAACATAATCCAGGTCTTTCCGGTAGTCATTGCACATAATTCCAAACTGTCTATTGCGCTTAGGTCTTCTCTGAAGGCTTGATCCCAGAGCCATGTTTTCACTCTCTCCCTGAAGGTCAGGAGGAAGGGGGCTAATCTAATATCACTGGGGAAGGAATTCCACAGCCAAGGGGCCACCACTGAGAAGGCCCTGTCTCTCAGTCATGCCTGGTGTGTGTATACACACACCACTGAGAAGGCCCTGTCTCTCAATCATGCCTGGTGTGTGTGTACACACACATACACATGAGGAGGGAGAACTAGTTTGACAGCAGTCATTCCCATGCCCTGTTGTGAGAGAAAATGTAAACCTCCTCTTAGATTTCAGTTTGGTGTTTTCAGAGAATAACAGGTCATTCCCTACCTCTTAAAGGCCTAACACTTTCTTGAAGCTTGAGCATTTGGTGATGCTCTTCTATGCTATGTGTGCACACACACACACACATATATAGCTATCCCCTGTCAAGCGTTGCTGTGGCCCAGTCTGTGTATATGTGTTGTGTGTGTGTGTCTGTGTGTGTGTATGGGGTTTTGCACATACGTTGTTATTTATATATATATATATATATATATATATATATATATATATATATTGGCTTTTTAAGTCTCTTCTGCTGTGTTTTTCAGTGTTTTTATGAGTGATGGTCACTCATTGGCTTGATAGGTGTATTGTGTCCAAATTTGGTGTCAATTTGCCCAGTGATTGTTAATCCCACAAATGAACATTGCACACACAAACACAAATATACGCATTTGTGTGCATGTATATGGTTGCATTGCTAAACTTCTGCACAAACTCAGAATAGAGTTCATTCTCTTTTGAAAATGGAAAGAATAAGGTCAGTTTGTAGCCCTTTATCTATGAAAAGAACTATTATGTCCTGGCAGAGAGATGGAGTGGAAGATTTAATAGAACTCTCCCATCGCCAACTTCTATGATTGCCTTTGTCCAGATTTGCAGATGCACAATCCTGCGCATAAATTGTGAGAGAAGGTTAGTCATTTGCACTTCAAAAGCAAAGCGCTTCAGTGAATAAGAAACTGCAGCACGTTCAATTTTGATGTATTCAGCAGCTTAAACACGCTGATTTCCTTGGTAGAAAAAAAGAGAGTGTTATTGAATGGGACAGTTTACTGCTCTCTCCAGAGCAAGCGTGAAATTGAGGGTGATTTTGTGTGAGTGTGTGCAAACAATTACAAAGAATTGCCTTTAGTTTCATAAATTTCCATTTCTAATCTTTCAGATGCACTCGCAACACACCAAAAAGTCGATTTTCACTCTCAGCAGGGATAAACACCACTTACTGAGCCAAAACAGCTCTCATTGTTAGTCTTTCTTTATGCCTGTATATCGGCCTAAAACAGTTGACTTTTGTATTCAAGCCTTTCCTTCTTCTTAAACTAGAACAAATGATCTGATATAGATGAGAACTGCAGAAAATGTAATCTCTGGCAATCAAGTATTTATCTTGTCTGCCCCTGGCTCTGAATCATCCTTAATTTAAAATTGCCGCAAAAGAGTTTTATAGAAAACTGCTTGTTTCCTCCCAGTTCCTTTCTTAGGCCCAATTCATACATTATTAAAGTGTCATGGAAGCAGGTGGGAAAACCTGGCTCTGTGTCATCTGTGATTACGGAGGTAAACACAGGAAACAGAGGCAGTCCAAATTTGGTGGTTCCTTTCCAAAGTAGGAGTCTAGTGAATGCACAGCAAAACAATATTGGGAGAAACAATTGATTTATATGATCAAACCTTTCTATTGTTAAATCCCACTCTGAGTCCCCTTTGGGGTTGAGACAGAGCGGAGTAAAAATACAGTAAATAAATAAATAAATATTGAGAGAGACCTCACAACCTCTGAGGATGCCTACCATAGATGCAGGTGAAATGTCAGGAGAGAATGCTTCTGGAACATGGCCATACAGACCAAAAAATTTACAGCAACCCAAATATTGAAAGATCTTGGAAAAAGCTACTTTCAGAGCAAGCCACTGTGTGTGTGTGTGTGTGTGTGTGTGAGAGAGAAAGTATGTTAATATGTCTGTCCATTTGTACCACAAATTGCTGTTGCTACATGAAATGGCCCTCCGATTTTACTGGTGTCTTTCTGTGATGTCATTGGGAAAGAAAGGTGACATGTGTATGAGAGGAAAGGAGACATTATGAGTTAGGCTTTCCCAGAGTTGGAGAAGGAAGGAAGGAAGGGAAGAAGGAAAGAAAGAAGGAAAAAAAAAGAAGATTTTGGCTTGGAAACTTGGCTGCCAATAAGTTGCTGAGCCAAATTCAAAGTTCAGATCATGACCTATAAAGCCCTAAAAACAGTTCGGGCCCCACCTATCTCCACAATCACATCTCCTTCTATGAACCGGCGTAAACTCTTAAGATCTTCCGGGGAGGCCCTACTTTCGCTCCCACCACCGTCACAAGTACAGTTGGTGGGGACAAGAGAGAGGGCCTTCTCGGTGGTGCCCCCCTCGCCTCTGGAACGCCCTTCCAAGGGAAATATGACAGGCCCCATCCCTCCCCTCCTTTCGTAAGAGCTTGAAGACCTGGTGGTTTCAACAAGCCTTTGAGACTGACCAGTTCTAGTCCAGCCCAAACATTGTTGAATATGGCCTTGCACTCTTACCCATTACCCCGGTCATCCCTCTAATAGGCCCTAGAAATGAGCAGCCACAGACTCGTACCTCCTATTGCCGTTAGCCTGTTATATAGCATTCTACTTAATTCCCGGCCCCTTCATATTTTGAGTTTGCACTAGCCTTGGCCCAGCTTTTTAATTGCTCTAAATAGGCAGGATTATTTTTAATATACATGTGTTATTATGATAATTTTATGCTTATGCTATGTTTCCAAATGACAATAAACATTGACAAAATCACGATCTGTATTATTATTATTATTATTATTATTATTATTATTATTACTTGATGCACAACAAGATTAGTACACAGCAAACAAGATCACTATGCTGGCTTCTGTATTCGATCACACGTCGGACACTTCCCAAGTGTCTAGGGCTGTGTGATGTATTGGCGAATAATGTGTGCAGATCCGAGTAGAGTGGCCTTTTGCATCTCACATGGTAATTTTGTCAGCACCGATTGTGTTTAAGTGCTGGCCAAGTCTTTAGGCACTGCGACCAGTGTACCAATCACCACTGGGACCACCTTTACTGGCTTATGCCAGAGTCTTTGCGTTGTTGTTGTTGTTGTTGTTGTTGTTGTTGTTGTTGTTGTTATTATTATTATTATTATTATTGATTACAATTATTTCCATACCTTTCAGGAGCGTTATACCTGCCCTAGTCTTGCACCTCATCCTAAGGAGCCTATCTTTGTTGCTCAGACCAACGGGAATTACATGGCCTTGTTTTCTAGCGTTCGACCATACAGAATCAACAAAAAGAAGAGATATGAAGGGCACAAGGTATTCTTCCATTTCTCTGCAGACACTCAATGGATACATACACTTTAATATGCCTGCTTATGGTGCTAATTTATAACAGAGTTAAAAATTAATAGACTTCAACCCTGTTCTCTGCATTTGATTTAATTTATAATTAAACTGAAGTGGGGATAGATCCGAAAATAACTAAAATCTTTATTAGTTGCTAATAGCCTTGTCACGTACACACCGACTGCAGCTAACAATGTAAAGTCCTTAATGGGGCTGTCTTAATAAACACCTGGGGGAAATAATTAGGCCATTATGTTAAAAAACTGACACCTTTATTACACTATAACATTTCAGGAGGTTATAGATCATATTGTGTTTTAGTAATTAAGATCCCAATTTATTTTAAACCCTCTTAATTCATGACTCTTTCAGGTTGAAGGATTTGCAGTAGACTGTGAGTTTTCTCCAGACGGAATGCTTCTTGTGTCCGGAAGTTCAGATGGCAAAGTGTTTTTCTACAATTATCGCACCTCTCGAATCCTTGGCACCTTGTCTGGGCACAGTCAAGCCTGTGTGGGTGCAACATTTCACCCGGTCCTTCAATCACTCCTTGCTACATGTGGCTGGGATGGAGCAGTCAAGATCTGGCAGTAATAATCGTGCTTATTTTAAGGCCAGTTGTTTACATAAGAAATGAGTTTTCAGTTTCATAACTAAATTTGCACACCCCCCCCTCTCTGTGTATTCATATTCTTCTATTTTCCCCCCTAGAAATCCTTGGGAGTGATATGTGTTTTGAAGTCCCCTCTACTATGTGTATGGTTCAAGAGTAATTTATTCTCTGGCTATATCATGCAGTTGCCTCATTTACCTTGCTTCTTTGCTCCCACATCATTCAATTGTGTCAATTTGTCACTAAATCTCTTTTATGATCAGCATAATTTTGCCTTGCTACAGACTGCTGTTCAGCAGTGGAACTCTCTTCCCCAGAGTGTGGTGGAGGCTCCTTCTTTGAAGGCTTTTAAGCGGAGACTGGATGGTCATCTGTGTTGGGGGTGCTTTGAATGTGATTTTCCTGCTTCTTGGCAGGGGGTTGGACTGGATGACCCATGAGGTCTCTTCCAGCTCAATGATTCTCTTATTCTAGGAGTAAGGGACCAGTCTTCACCTCTTCCCCTTCTGCAGACCATAATACAACCATTTCGGTCACTGGTATTAGTTTGGAGAACGGAGCTGTGTGCGTCCAAAGTTTTCATGCACTTTTTTGCATGAAAGAATTCACCAAAATAAGCAAAAAACATTAATGATAAACAATTGGGGGCTGGGCAGGAACTGCCAAGGGATTTCATAGAACACAATCATGGGGTTTGGAGGCCATTCCTCCATCAAGTACATTTCTGTGTCTAACCACCTCACGGTTCCTGTTTTAGATAATTAGGGAAAGATGAGTTAATTTCGAAAAAGGATGTCTGACTGGCTTGTAGTTCCATGTCTCACTAGAGACACCTGCTATGACTTAGTTCCTGTGAAATGCACAAGACCTGCCATTAGAAGTGATTGAAGGGGATTATTTAAGATTCTTTGGGAGCCTACAAGTTTGACCCATTTCAGATTTCAACCTTGACTAATCTTTGGTCAAATTAGAGACTAAAGGCGCAATTTGTTCTATCACTTTGCTAAATCAGTTCTTTAGACCAGTATTTCCCAAACTTTGGTCTTCCAGATGTTTGGGATTTCAACCCCCAGAAGTCTCAGCTGCCTTGGCCAATGATAATGAACTCTGAGAGCTGGAGTCCCAAACACCTGGAAGACCAGAATTTGGGAAAGACTGCAGTAGAACATTTTGTTTAAAACTGGTATTCTAGTTTTAACACTCCATGATGGAATACCTTAAGAGTTTCCATTTTGTTTGGGTATTTGGCTAAGTCACACTAAGATGGTTAGCACTATGTCTGGGTCAACCTTTAATAATTTTTTGATGCAGCATAATATGATCAGGATTGGATTTTGAAACCATTGTGGCAATGTGAAACCTATAGAATATGAAGGTATATGATTTTTTTTTACATTTAATGAGTTATAATAAAAGTTTACATAACTTTATTAAAGAAAAATTCAGGAAACCTGATCTGACATACAGACTGTCCAAATTTGAGGAATATGAAAAAAGGACTATAAATAAAACATTAAAAGACATTGCCTCTTTTTTCCCTTTGATAGAAAAACAACAAGATAGATCTATTTTATTGAACATTTAATTCATTTATTTTTTACTTTTTACCCTCAATATATAATATTTTCTCACAGATAAACATAAGCTGCAAAGGACTAGAAGAAAGTCACCAGATTTTTTTCTTATTTTTTCCTTCTCTATTTGTTTTAATCTATCTTATTTTCCTAGTTTTCTATCGTATTATTGTTCTCCCTCTTTACTTGTAGAAGGTATTTCTCTTTTTTTACCCCATCCCCTTTCCTATATCCACATATCCCCAACCCTTTGTATTTCTAATAAAATAAAATATATAGTAAAAAAAACTTACATAACTTGAACAGAGAAGACCTATGCACTTCCTTTTTATGGAAATATAGTTTAACGTTGCAACTTTTCCATAAGATGACAGCTGTATCCATTAGGCTAACGTGGCTGGGTGCACAATCACAGGGTAGTCCTATCCTCAGGAGGTGAGCAGAAGGGAGTCATCACAGCCTGCACTACACCCACCTTCTGAAGATGGTTCTGCCTTGTGAATATTCACATGACAGTCCTGTCCTTGCATGCTGGTCGCTTCTGTGGCCAACCAATAGTATGCCAACTGTTCCCAACAATTACTGACACGACAAATAAATAGTCCTGTCCTTGGGAGGTGGAGGTGTGGCGGCAGTGATCCTGCCCATTTTCCAAAGGTGGGGCTGTCTCTAGACATTCAGATGAGAGCCCCATGCTCAGGAGATGAGTGATGGGGGTCATCACCTTCCATGCCACCTCCCTAAGATGGAGCTGCTCTGTGACAATGGCGTGGCAGTTACATTTTCAGGATGCAGGCATGGAGTATGCAGCAATGATTCAACTTCTCCTCCTTCGGCCCACCTGAGAATGGGGCAACCTTATGAATGTTCACAGATCAGCCCATATATAGGAGCTGTATAGTGATCCCTCACCTCCCCTTACCCTACCTCTTGGGGACTGAACTGCCATGTGAAGGTTCACAATACAACCCCAACTTCAAAAGGTAGGTTCTGAGATACAAGCTCACGAATGCTCACCACTGCAAAACCTCCAAGTGTGCAGGGCCAACTGTATTTTATCCTTCCGTGATCAAGCACATTTCAAGATTTTTTTCGTGCACACAGAGTACAGCATTAGTAGTATAGATTATCCAGAGGAGAAATGCTGTACTGGTGCAACTTCTGCTGTTTGAAGGAATAGGTAGAAATGCTGCCTCCGTGGTGCTGATTGCTGTAGTGGTTGTGACACTCAGTGATTCAAGAGTCTCTTCAGTCCAATATCTTGGTGCATACTGCCAACCATAAATCAAGCTACCTTGATTTTGTTTCGTGTTACATTGCATTAACTTATTTTTAGGAAGGCTCGGACTCTTTTTTTATACCCAGAATGGGAAACAGTTGGCTTTCAGATGTTGCTAGATGGCAGCTCTCACAAGTTACTGCCAGCACAGCCAATGATGAAGAATTCCCACCCCCCATTTTAAACACCCTTGATTTAGGAAGGCTTCTTGTCATAATGAGTGGAAACCTTTATTGTATGGGAATATGACATTGATACAGCTGGGAGCTTGATTGGATGGTCTTTGTGGTCTCTTCTAACTTTTTGATTCTATTCTGGCAGCTCAGCCACTTGACAAGATATATCAATCACTTTTTACACTGAAAAAACAATGAACTTGTACATATTTATGTTAAAATGTATAAAGGATTCCAGTGTAAAGGTTGTATAAATCTGTTTTGTAGTGTTTAAAGTATAAACTAAATAAAATTATTTTACCCCTATTCATTCCCAGGTCTATTTGTTTGTTTTCTTAATAGCGTTTGTTTTTTCAATTGGATTCACACACACTAAAGTCATTTTCTTTTTTTATGTTTTTGCATGCATTGGGTCAGGGAACGGATTCTATTTTATTTTTTGTATCTGTATTTTGCCATTCTCATCTGGCATTCTTGGTTTGCAGCCTCAAGTGGCAGCTGGAGCATGTGCTGCATATAGTGGCTAACATATTCATTTAGATATCTAAAACAGCCACTAGATGGCAAGCAACAGAAATTGTTCCCAACCCCTAAATTCAGTTTATGAAGCAATGCACTAGATTACTGCTTCTTAAACTGTGGGTCCTCCAGCAAAGGATCACCGCCTTGTCAGGGCGCTGGAGCTTGAGCACCTCAATGATGTCATGAGCGAAACCGTGAAGGGCCACCCAAGACGGGACGGTTGTGGCAGAGAGGTCAGACCAAGCGTGATCCCTGGGGAAGGCAATGGCAAACCACTCCAGTATCCTTGCCAAGAAAACTAAATGGACCAGTACAACCAGAGATATGTCGGTATGCCATTGGAAGATGGGACTCCCAGGTCGGAAGATGGCCAAAATGCTACTGGGGAGGAGCAGAGGATAAGTTCAACTAGCCCCAGATGTGATGACGCAGCTAGCTCAAAGCCGAAAGGAAGGCTAGCGGCCGACGGTACTGGAGGTGAACGACTAATCCGATGCTCTAAAGATCAACACACCATAGGAACCTGGAATGTAAGATCTATGAGCCAGGGCAAATTGGATGTTGTTATTGGCGAGATGTCAAGGCTAAAGATAGACATTCTGGGGGTCAGCGAACTGAAATGGACTGGAATGGGCCACTTCACATCAGATGACCACCAGATCTACTACTGCGGACAAGAGGAACATCGAAGAAATGGAGTAGCCTTCATAATTAATAAGAAATTCGCTAAAGCAGTGCTTGGATACAACCCAAAAAATGACAGAATGATCTCAATTCGAGTGCAAGGAAAGCCTTTCAACATTACAGTGATCCAAATATACGCCCCAACCACAGCTGCTGAAGAAGCAGAAGTAGATCAGTTCTATGAGGATCTGCAGGACCTACTGGATAATACACCAAAAAGAGACATTATTTTCATTACAGGAGACTGGAATGCCAAGGTGGGAAGTCAAATGACAACAGGGATCACAGGCAAGCATGGTCTGGGAGAACAAAATGAAGCGGGACGCAGGCTGATAGAATTTTGCCAGGAAAACTCACTGTGTATAACGAATACTCTCTTCCAACAACCTAAAAGACGGCTTTACACATGGACCTCACCAGACGGTCAACACCGAAATCAGATTGACTACATCCTTTGCAGCCAAAGGTGGCGGACATCCATCCAGTTGGTGAAAACAAGACCTGGGGCTGACTGTAGTTCAGATCACGAACTTCTTATTGCCCAATTTAGAATAAAACTAAAGAGATCAGGGAAAATACACAGACCAGTTAGATATGATCTCACTAACATTCCTAGCGAATATACAGTGGAAGTGAAGAACAGATTTGAAGGACTAGATTTAGTAAACAGAGTCCCAGAAGAACTATGGACAGAAGTCCGAGACATTGTTCAGGAGGCGGCAACAAAGTACATCCCAAAGAAAAAGAAAACCAAGAAGGCAAAATGGTTGTCTGCTGAGACACTGGAAGTAGCCCAAGAAAGGAGGAAAGCAAAAGGAAACAGGGATAAGGGGAGATATGCCCAGTTAAATGCGCAATTCCAGAGGTTAGCCAGAAGAGATAAGGAACTATTTTTAAATAAGCAATGCATGGAAGTGGAAGAAGACAACAGAATAGGAAGGACAAGAGACCTCTTCCAGAAAATTAGAAACATTGGAGGTAAATTTCAGGCAAAAATTGGTATGATAAGAAACAAAGATGGCAGGGACCTAACAGAAGCTGAAGAGATCAAGAGAAGGTGGCGAGACTACACAGAAGATCTGTATAGGAAGGATAATAATATTGAGGATAGTTATGACGGTGTGGTGAATGAATTAGAACCAGACATCCTGAGGAGTGAGGTTGAATGGGCCTTAAGAAACATTGCTAACAACAAGGCAGCAGGAGACGACGGGATCCCAGCTGAACTGTTTAAAATCTTAAAAGATGATGCTGTCAAGGTGATGCATGCCATATGCCAGCAAATATGGAAAACACAAGAATGGCCATCAGACTGGAAAAAATCAACTTATATCCCGATACCAAAAAAGGGAAATGCGAAAGACTGCTCAAATTTCCGTACAGTGGCCCTTATTTCTCATGCCAGTAAAGTAATGCTCAAGATCCTGCAAGGAAGACTCCAGCAATACATGGAGCGAGAGTTGCCAGATGTTCAAGCTGGGTTTAGAAAAGGCAGAGGAACCAGAGACCAGATTGCCAATATCCGCTGGATAATGGAGAAAGGCAGGGAGTTTCAGAAAAACATCTACTTCTGCTTCATTGACTATTCTAAAGCCTTTGACTGTGTGGATCATAATAAATTGTGGCAAGTTCTTAGTGGGATGGGCATCCCAAGCCCCCTTCCCTCTCTCCTGAGGAATCTGTACAAGGACCAAGTAGCAACAGTCAGAACTGACCATGGAACAACAGACTGGTTCAAGATTGGGAAAGGCGTACGGCAAGGCTGCATACTCTCACCCAACCTTTTTAACTTGTATGCAGAACACATCATGCGATGTGCGGGGCTGGATGAATGCAAAGCTGGGGTGAAAATTGCTGGAAGAAACATTAACAACCTCAGATATGCAGATGACACCACTCTGATGGCCGAAAGCGAGGAGGAGCTGAGGAGCCTTCTAATCAAGGTGAAAGAAGAAAGCGCAAAAGCCGGGTTGCAGCTAAACATCAAAAAAACCAAGATTATGGCAACAAGAATGATTGACAACTGGAAAATAGAGGGAGAAACCGTGGAGGCCGTGACAGACTTTGTATTTCTAGGTGCAAAGATTACTGCAGATGCAGACTGTGGCCAGGAAATCAGAAGACGCTTACTTCTTGGGAGGAGAGCAATGTCCAGTCTCGATAAAATAGTAAAGAGTAGAGACATCAGACTGGCAACAAAGATCCGCCTAGTCAAAGCCATGGTATTCCCTGTAGTAACCTACGGATGTGAGAGCTGGACCTTAGGGAAGGCTGAGCGAAGGAAGATCGATGCTTTTGAGCTGTGGTGTTGGAGGAAAGTGCTGCGAGTGCCTTGGACTGCGAGAAGATCCAACCAGTCCATCCTCCAGGAAATAAAGCCCGACTGCTCACTGGAGGGAAAGATACTAGAGACAAAGTTGAAGTACTTTGGCCACATCATGAGGAGACAGCAAAGCCTAGAGAAGACAATTATGCTGGGGAAAGTGGAAGGCAAAAGGAAGAGGGGCCGACCAAGGGCAAGATGGATGGATGGCATCCTTGAAGTGACTGGACTGACCTTGAGGGAGTTGGGGGTGGTAACGGCCGACAGGGAGCTCTGGCGTGGGCTGGTCCATGAGGTCACGAAGAGTCGGAGACGACTGAACGAATGAACAACAACAAACTGTGGGTCCTCACCCCATATGGTTTCTGAGATATGAATCTATTAGCAATAATGTGCAGTGTTTACAGTGGCCTCTGCAGAAAATGCTTCAGCCGTACTCTATAAAAAGGAAAATCAGTCTGTTTAGCGATCCTTGCAAATGCTGATTTATTATCACCAAATATTTTATTTTTATGCCTATTTTATATACCTATATACTTGGGGTCACGTAAAACTGTCTTGGGTGGAAAGGGCTCATGAGTGGAAACAAGTTTAAGAAGCCCTGCACTAGATCACTTTTTCTATATGAGCCTCATTTGTGGAACTCCCTCTGAAGGGAAGTCAGGTTGCCATCATATTAATTGGGATTCCAGCTGAGATTCCAAAGTTGTGTATTGTATGGGATTTAAGAAGTTTTGAAAAAACATTTTAAATCTAATCAGTCATATTTTTTTTGGGGGGGGGGAGGGGGCACTAAATAAAAGTAAAGTTTTCCCCTAACATTAAGTCTGGTTATGTCCAACTCGGGGGGGGGGGGGGTTGGTGCTCAGATATATGTTGGCAACTGAAAGGGAAGGAGGAGGAGGAGGAGGAGGAGGAAGGAGGAAAACGAAGAGAGCATTTAAGAGCAGAGAGAAGGAGGCTAAAGTGCTCTTCATTTCTAAGCCAAAGAGCCAGCATTGTCCGTAGACACCTCCAAGGTCATGTGACCAGCATGACTGCGTGGAGTGCCATTACCTTCCCACAGAAGCAGTACCTATCGATCTACTCGCATTTGCATGTTTTCGAACTGCTAGCTTGGCAGAAGCTGGGCCTAACAGCAGGAGCTCACCCCGCTCCTCGGATTCGAACCACCAACCTTTCGGACAGCAAGGTCAGCAACTCTGGGGTTTAACCCACTGCGCCACCTGGGGGTGCATATTGGGGGCCCCAGTGCATTGAAAAATTTAATGCATATTACAATGCCAAACATTTAGATGAAATCTAATTGCTGAGAGTTTTTCCTTCTGGAAATGTTTTAAAATATGATTTAAGACATTTTACTCAATTTGGGGCCGTGTCCTATGAGTATTTCTATTGTAGCTCTGGCCAATATTCATTGAGAGGATACTGGATCCAATGCTTTAAAAAAAATGCATCTGTCTTTGTTTGAATGATGCACTTCATGTAACTGATTATATTGAGGAAAGAACCCTAATTGCACACTATACTTTCATAAGTAATGAGTTTTTCTTGAGACATGTTTCCTATATACTCAGAGATGATTTAATTGTCCTTGGCTAAACAGTGACACTTCATTACTGTTGTTAATGGCACCCTGTTTATAATCATTCGTGTACTTTTGAAAGCAATGAAATGTTGCAGTAATTGGAGATCAGTCTCATAATCTCAGCATCTTGAAACCAGTGTTTTGAGGCACAAATGTTTACTTCATGAACAATCTGAGCAAGCAAGCAAACACACACATTATTCAAAGTTTGCAAATTGAGATTCCAATGGTAATAATTTCATTCATTCATTAGGGGATTCCTCGTTGTCCAAGTATGATGGCCTTCCAAGTATAGTGTGTTGGTGGCGGATACGTAGGTGACTGTGGAGCCCTATTCTTGATCTGCATGTTCTTCCACAGTGAGGGCATCGGTGGAAGGTGATCCCGGTCAGGGTTGGCTTGATGTGCCTTCCTCTTGGCATGTTTCTCCCTTTCTCCTTCCATTCGTGTCTCTTCAAATTTTGCAGTACTGCTGGTCAGCTGTGACCAGTGATATTAGCAAAAACTGTCTCATTACAGGTTGAGCATCCAGTTCCGGCCCAGCTTACATGTCCAAACGTATGTCTCCTTATGAACTTGAGATAGTCTGGAGAGGCCCTGGTCTCGGTCCCGCCTTCTTCGCAGGCGCATCTGGCGGGAACGAGAGACAAGGGCTTCTCAGTGGTGGCCCCTCGGCTGTGGTACTCCCTCCCTAGGAATATTAGATAGGCCCCCTCCCTCCTGACTTTCCAAAAATGTAAAAACCTGGCTCTTTGAACAAGCTTTTGGAAATGCAGCGTAATAGATAAACATGGAACTATGGAAGAATGAAACATGGAATGGCTTAGATGATGCTACTGGAAAATGAGATTAACAGGAAGACATTGGCAATGATATGTTTTTAATGTTTTCTGGATAGATTTTTATAATATTTTTCTTTAATTGTATTTATGACTGTTGTGGCATCAAATTGCTGCCAATTTGTAAGCCGACTTGAGTCGCCTTCAGGCTGAGAAAAGTGGGATAGAAATTCAGTAAATAATAAATAAATAAATATCCTGAAATCCAAAATCTGAAATAGTCCAAAATCCAAAATTGTCAACATTGATGCCTAAGCTTGTGATACTTTTGCTTTCTGATGGTTCAATGTACCCAAACTTAGTTTCATGCACAAAATGATGATTGTTTATAAATGTTCCCCCAGGCTATGTGTATAAAGTGTATCTGAAACATAAAGTGATTCCATGTTTAAACTTGGGGCCCATCTCCAAGATACCTCATTTTGGATGTCTATGAAAAAACGGGTATTCCAAAATCTGAAGGAATCTAAAATCCAAAAAACTTCTAGTCTCAAGCATTTTGGATAAAGAATATGTAACATGTACTTGCTTTTTCTCAGGCAGATCTAAAAATTGGTTGCCAAGATGACAATGGAGGCTTGACTCTCCTAAGAACAGCAACAAAGGATACATGAACCATGGTGAAAGATCATCAGATCTAAAGCTGAGTTCTCCTTCCTTTAACTATATGTGGATGAGAGTCCCTAGATGCCAGTAGATGTGCTTTTGGGACTATTAAGATACCAAGAGTCTTGAATCAGAGACTTTGAGTAAGACCCAATTCTTTTCATCTCTGTCCCACCACAACAGTTTGCTAGAGGGGAAATCTGCTCTACTTTTTCTGTCTTCTACATTTTAATTACTCTAGACAGAGAGAAGTTGGTTCTGCAGCTTGCAACTCAGCAGGAGGCTGATGACACAAGGATCCAATAGAGCTCCATTTGGTTCAGGAGTGCTGCTGTGTCCTGAGTGATGAATGCTAGAGGCTATTGCTCAGGAACAGAAGGAGCTACTCAACCTTATATAGAGGTTGAGTAGCCCTTATCTGAAATGCTTGAGACTCAAAATGCTTTACACTTTTTTCAGATTTTGGCATGCCTGTATTTGCATATACATGCATAATGAGATATCTTGGAGACGAGATCCAAGACGAAACATGAAATTAATTAATGTTTTGTATACACACAGCCTGAAGGTAATTTTACGTAATAGTTTGAAAATAATTTTGTTCATGAAACAAAGTTTGTGAACACTGAACTTTCGGAAAGCAAAGGTGTCACCATCTGAGCCACCCATGTGCACAATTTTGGATTTTGGAGGATTTTTGAATTGCAGCAAAGGCAAGAAGCAAATTGAAAAGTCAGTAAAAATAAAATACTTAAATGTATAGTGTGTGTGTGTGTGTGTGTGTGTGTGTGTGTGTAAGTCCTCACTAAATGGTGGCAGACAAATATAGTAAGAACATGTTACTGGTACTCGTGGTTTCACTGTGTGCATATTAAAAATCAGCTTATATAGTATTTCTTACATTTTGTTTTTCCCTATTGTTTAATTTACTGAATTTCCTCAATTCTAAGGCACACTTTTTCCTCATGGAAGGTAAAGGTTTTCCCATGACAATTGTCCAGTTGTGTCCAACTCTGGGGGTTGGTGCTCATCTCCATTTTTAAGCTGAAGTGCCGGCTTCATCCGTAAACACCTACAAGTAAATGGCGTAATGTGTGTCTAAGGGGAGAACTCAGAAGGGGCGAACAATGGGGTTGAGCTTCACTAAGGGACGAGAGAAAGTGCATCAAGAGGACAAGTCTGGATTGGGACGGACATGGTATGGTGCTATCCGTTCATTCATCACAGGCAAGCCGGAAGAGCAAGGTTTTTAGGCCTTTCTTAAAGGCTGCCAGGGTGGGGGGTTGCCTAATCTCACTAGGTAGCGAGTTCCAAAGCCAAGGGGCTACAATGGAGAAGGCTCTCTCCCTCGTCCCAACAAGCCATGCTTGTGATTGAGGTGGGAGCGAGAGGAGGGCCTTCCCAGAGGATCGAGGAGATAATGCAGGTTCGTAGAAGGAAATGCGGTCACGAAGGTAGGTGGGTCCCAAACCATTCAGGGCTTTGTAGGCGATAACCTGTACCTTGAATTGGGACCGGAAAATGAACGGCAGCCAATGGAGCTCCTTAAACAGGGGAGTAGACCGCTCCCTGTAATTTGCTCTAGTTAGCAGTCTAGCTGCCAATTGTTGGACCAATTGAAGTTTCCAGGCCGTCTTCAAGGGCAGCCCCATGTAGAGTGCATTGCAATAGTTCAATCTTGAGGTAACTAATGTGTGGCCCACCATGGCCAGATCAGACTTCATGAGGTATGGTCGCCACTGGCGCACGAATTTTAGGTGTGTGAAGGCCCTCACAATTGCATACCAATTGACACTTTATGAGTCCAAAATTAGAAGCATGAAAGGATGCAATTTCCATTCCTGGTTGTGGTTTTTATACCAGGAAAGAGAAAGGATTGAACCTGGCTTCTCATTTCTTCACATCACGTACTCTGCGTCTTACTACGTCTCCTTCTTGAAATCAAAGAAAACGCGACACTCGCCATTTGAGGAGTATGTAACATCATGAGTATTTAATGATGCAACGCTGCCTTTTAAAAAGACTAACCAGCCTTCACTTTGAAGGAACACAAGACTGCGCTGTTCCACTGAGGCTTTTACAATCCTGTTGGTTGTGTTTTCAAATGAACGTGCGGAAGGATGTCGTGAGATTTTAATCACTCATGTTTCCAAAGCATTTTGACAGTTTCTCCTAGATGGCAACAAAGCTGAGTAAAGTGCCTTTATTTATTCATTCCTCTTATTTACAAAGAAATAACTGAATACTTACTCAGAATTCAGACAAAGCAGAGTTCGCATTTGTGACCCTTTTCCAAGAACACACTTGTCTTTCTTTTCTTAATGTGGTATCAGTAATGTCCTTAACATTTAAAATAAGTATTAAATAATGCAGAATATTTTAATGGTGAATAATGGACAGACTCTGTGGATGCCCATTGAATATAAACAACTATCTTGAAGCTCCACATGCGAAATGCTTTGATGGATCAAACAGAGATTGAAAATAATTAGTTACTGATAATATGTTCCTTGTAATTAAGTTAATTTTCAGTTATGAAGGTCTAATTGCATAACATTACAGTTGTAATGAGAAATAACATTTTAGTTCCTTTATAACGGTGATACCAAACACATTCTGCCTCATTGGCTTCATAGTTGCTCCAGCATCCATAAAACAGCATGAGATTACAGCACATTTCTGACCCCTAAGATGAACCTATCACAGGGCTTTCTGAGGTTGAGAGAGTGTGGCTCATCAAAGGTCACCCAGTGAGTTTTCATGGCAAGGCAGGGATTTGAACCCTGATCTCCAGAGTCATACAACGTTATCCCACAGGCAGGAGGGAAGGGGGCAGGGAGCGGTGGAAAGCAGGGGAAAGCGTCTTTAATGCTGGGGGTGCAAGCTACCCCCGGCAAGATCTGGTTTCGTGGATGGGCAGACATCCCATGACATTTCCCCGCTTTCCTCCACTTCCCATAGCTGCCAGATGTCAACACACAATCGCCAGAAGTGGCCGTGCTTCACGGAAAAACCTGTTTTATTTGTTTGTTTATTTGTTTGATAAAAAATGAAATACAACTCTTTGGTTTGCTCCTGACACGATAAATAAATAAATGGGAAGACCTACGTTGGACTCCGTTATGCCAGCATATGAAGATGGTGAGAAAACATGGGAATCAGAATCATTGAGTTGGAAGAGACATTGTGGGCCATCTAGTCCAACCCCCTACCAAAAAGCAGGGAAATTGCATTCAAAGCACTCCCGACAGATGGCCATCTAGCCTCTGTTCAAAAGCTTACAAAGCAGGAGCCCCCACCATACTCTGGGGCAGAGAGTTCCACTGCTGAACAGCTCTCACAGTCAGGAAATTCTTCCTAATGTTCAGGTGTTAATTTCTTCCTGTAGTTTCAAGCCATTGTTCCATGTCCTAGTCTCCAGGGCAGCAGAAAATAAGCTTGCTCCTTCCTTCCTATGACTTCCCCTCACATATTTATACATTTCTATCCTGTCTCCCCTCAGCCTTCTCTTCTGCAGGCTAAACATGCACAGCAATTTAAGCATAGGTCTCGTTCTCCAGACCCTTGATCATTTTAGTCGCCCTCCTCTGGACAGATTCCAACTTCTCAATATCTCCCTTCAATTGTGGGGCCCAGATTTGGACACAGTATTCTAGGTGTGTTCTCATCAAGACAGAATAGAGGGGTAGTATGACTTCCCTGGATCTAGACAGTATACTCCTATTTATGCAAGCCAAAATCCCATTGGCTTTTTTTGCCGCCACATGACATTGTTGGTTCATGTTTAACTTGTGTCCATGAGGATTCCAAGATCTTTTTCACACATACTGCTGTCGAACCAGATGTCCCCCTATTCTGTATCTTTTCAAATTAAGATCTCTAGTTCAGCACTCAAACCACTACATCACACTGGCTCCCATACATTGAAATTACCAACTGGAATTCAGCCATAGGAAGTTTTTTTCCTTCCAAAGATAGATAGATAGATAGATAGATAGATAGATAGATAGATAGATAGATAGATAGAGATAGACAGACAGGTGAGAGATGTTGGTGTCAGTACTTGTGTTAGTCGTTTCAGTACTTATTGCTATGATTGTGCTGCTTGCAAAAGAATATCACAGTAGAAACATTTCTTTTTTCTGTTCAACTTTGACTATATCAAAGAGCAGGAATTTGGCCCTTGCTGCATTTTGCATGTACCCCTCAGCCATTTTCTTTTTCTTCAACTCAGCTTGTAGAAATCTGGAAAAATTAGGGAGGATGAGATGAAACACAGAATACTTGTATTTGATTCCACAAAACTTACAAACCTAGGAATGAATTCTACCCAGCAGCCAGGCCAAGACCCATAAAGTTTGCAGGACATCTGTCCCTTGAAGTCATCCTGTCAAATCCATTCTTGATGCTGAAGTTTTAAATAAGCAAGATTTTAGGATTATTAGCCCAAATTTGGATCATACTGCACAGTGTATTTTGGAAGTATCTCTTCCATTTCTGGAGTTCTTTTTGGTGGCACCTGCTCTTCCTTTGCAATGCTTCCGCAGCCCCAAATGTGTGTAGTTTGTTTATGGAAACAACTGGTGTTAATGACACTGTCATAGCAATATTACAGCCTTCCTTCCTCCAGATTCAAGACCTTTCAAAGAATGCTTTAAGATTCTGTTAAAAAAAGCGAGAGAGCCTTGTGAAAGATAAACAACCAGAAAAACAAGCAGATTGACTAACCCGGCACCTAAACAAGAGCCTGAGTGTGAATTATTGGTGGTATTCTCAGCCTCAAATGAAGTGTTAACTTCAGCTTTGAATGTGAATCCAGCTCAGTTGAAACAATATGTCTAAATACTGTGAGGCTAGGAGATGGAGGAGGAAGTGTCATCACAGCAAAACGCCTGGTGGCATCTTAAAGAGTAAAGACTAACACATTTTATTTGGCATAAGCTTTGGTGGACTGCAAGAGACAACAGGCTATGGAAGCTTATGACAAATAAAACAAGACAAAACCCAAGGGATTCTTTCGAAGTATGGCATCAAGCCATTTTATCCTATCTCTGGAGTCTCAGTGAATGGGAAATGTCAGTTTCGTAGTCCATTTGGAAATGCTGAGAATGAATACGTTTGTTGTTTGATCAAGTCATCTCCAAACTATGGTGACCCTATCATGGGATTTTCTTGGAAAATCCTGGAAAGACATTTCAGTTCCACTATTATTTATTATTTATTTATTTGGGGTTCTTGTACCCCGCCCTTCTCACCCCGAAGGGGACCCAGGGCGGCTTACAGCTGCAAGGCGCACTTAGACGCCTGCTACACAAACAATCATCACAAAAAATATAACAGTACAAATTCCCACAATTCAACATTATCCACTAAAATCAGTAAAATGATAAAATCAGTAAAAACAATACAAACCTGGAACTTCCTCCTACCCATCAGTGTACAATTAACTCAAAGATCTGTTTTGGTTCCATTTCGACAATCCTGCCGATCTCACACATCTGATTGTCTTATTTGGTTGTCATTGTCTAATTGCCTGGTTGCCCAAAGGCCTGGTTCCACAGCCATGTCTTCACCCTCCTCCTGAAGGAGAGGAGGGTTGGTGCTGTTCTGATTTCCCCCGGGAGTGAATTCCATAGGTGGGGGGCCACCACTGAGAAGGCTCTGCTTCTCGTCCCCACCAGCCTCACTTGTGAGAGTGGTGGGGTCGAGAGCAGGGCCTCCCCAGATGATCTCAAACTCCGAGGTGGGACATAGAGGGAGATACGTTCGGACAGATACACTGGACCAGAACCGTATAGGGTTTTGTAGGTTAAGACCAGCACTACCAACATAGCAACCAAGATTAATCACATTCTAACTTGTGCTTGTTTTCTGTCCACACAGTGCAGGGATGCTCAACTAGGTTCCTCAATATGTTACATGCACTTTACAGAGGTGCATATGAGAACAAACAAAGTCAGAGTGTAGTCAGGATGAGAGAGGTTATTTCGGGGGTAGAAGATAGGAGGCAGTAAAGGCTACATTCTGAGCCTACTGGGAAAGACCCCATCTGCTTTATTCTTCTTCTTTCTTCTGACTTGACTGATTTCAAGCCATGTTTGTGTTTTAACTCAATTTCCACCAATTAAATTAAGCTGAGGACAAAGGGGGAAGGTAGGAAGAAAAAAGAGAAACAGACATTTTAAAATCAGTTGAAGAATGAGATGATAGAGGATTAATCAGGACTATCACAGCCAAATTAGAACATTTGGAGGGTATGGTGGTGTTGGACTGCAACTTCCATTGACCATAGTCTGTGTGGCCAATTTAGATCCTGGAAGTTGTGGTTCAACACTTTTTAGAGGGCCATTGTTATGCATTGATGCAACTGAGCCAACACAATGCTATGGTTACAGTATGGGACTGGAGTCCCCGGTGGCGCAATGGATCAAACCCTTGTGCTGGCAGGACTGCTGACCGCTCTGAAGAGAGCGGGTTGAGCTCCCATTGTCAGCTCCAGTTGCCCATGCAGGGACATGAGAGAAGCCTCCCACAAGGATGGTAAAACATCAAAACATCCAGACATCCCCTGGGCAACGTCCTTGCAGATGGCCAATTATTTCACACCAGAAGTGACTTGCAGTTTCTCAAGTCGCTCCTGAAATAAAAAAAAGAAGTATGGGACTGGGTTCCAACACCCCTCATGGCCATCAAGGTTACTGACAGTACTTGAGACGGTTCCAATCTGTAAGGCCAACCTCACTCACAGTCAGGAGTTACTTGAGAAACTGCAGGTCACTTCTGGTGTGAGAGAATTAGCCGTCTGTAAGGATGTTTTACCATCCTTGTGTGTTGCTTCTCTCATGTCCCCACAAGAAGAGCCAAAGCTGACAGAGGGAGCTCACCCACACTCTCCCCGGATTTGAACCTGTGACCTGTCTGTCTTCAGTCCTGCCGGCACAGGGTTTTAACCCATGGCATCACCGGAAGCTGCTGTTAAGATAAAAATGGGAAAGAAGACCTCATGCATTGCCTTGAGTTTCTGGAGGAAAGGTTGGATGTAGCATCACTAGTAATGCTAATAATAGCTGAGCAGCATTGGCAAAGGAACCAGCACAACTGAATAACAGAATCATTGACTTTTCACAGTGGGTCTTGACAGATCCTTTCCATGTGATATTTTTGTCTGCTGAAAGCCAAGACTCTAGTTCTTAACCTGGTGAATGAGAGGCCGCCATTAAGAGGGAATTTCAGTGCATTACAATGAGAGTGTTGTGTGAGCATGGGGGACTTTTGTACTCAAGAGACTATTCACACCTTTCCTGCAAAAAGCAGTTGTTTAGAGACATCTTCATTCGGTTAGCCCCGTTTCTCTTCCTGTTAACAACTTGTCATTACAACTCCTCAAACTTGGGGACAATTTATGTTTCCCAGCACCAGTAGCAAAGCATCAAATCCTTTTAGACGCTTGTGTGAAAGCCATCACCCACAACGGCATTGTTTTGTGATGTTCTTTCCCCTGGGCCTTCCATCCAAAGGTTTGCATTTGTAGAAAAGACAAAGGCAAGCAGGGTATTTGTGTTGCTAAAAGCTTTCTCTCCCAGAGACATTCCTTGAACATGATTTAAAGATCAGGGCAACATAATAAATGTTTTGACTCTGGTGCCTTATTATAGCAAGGCTGCGTGCCAGTTCCCATTATTAAGGAATAGAACATGGAGAGAAAGAGAGGGAAAAATGCCCAACAACGCACAAGCAGGCAAGCTCAGAACAATATTGTACAGGATCTTAGCTATGGGAGCAATTATATATTGCCCTCAATGCTTACTTCAAAGCAAACATACCAATCGGCCTGTCGAAATGTGTGGAGAAAGTGTACGCCACAGAGCCAAAAAGCAGTGTGTGTATGTGTGTGAAAGGGAGCAGAGCTGCTGAAAAGATGGATTAGAACAATATCATGGCAAACATTCAAGCTGAGATGGAACCATTTCCAATAAAACGAGGACAGCTGCATATTGAAAAATCCAATTCACTGCATCAAGCTGAATTATTGTGTTAGATGGTTTGATCTACAGAAATCTGCATAAATATAAATCCAATGACCCGAATGCTATTGGTCACTCCTAACTAGAGCTAACCTGCTCATTCAATTACTGGTGAGTCAACATGTAGGAAGATACCATTGATTCAGTGGGTCTGTTTTACTTGGACTAAAGAGGATTCAGCACCAAAATTCTCATGAAAATGTAAATGCCTACTTCTCAGATGGAAGCGATTCAGTCTTTTGCTCCAAAGGCAATATCCAAATTACATGCTTACTTAGGTAAAAAGTAGATGGCATCATTCTTCCTCCCTACACAAAGCAGAAGCTAGAGTGATAGTTGAAAATTTAATTGCTGTGAGGTTCCCGGGCTGTATGGCCATGTTCCAGAAGCATTCTCTCCTGACGTTTCACTCACAGCTATGGCAGTCATCCTCACAGGTTGAGGGGTCTGTTGGAAACTAAGTAAATGAGGTTTATATATCTGTAGAATGTCCAGGGTGGGAAAAAGAACTCTTGTCTGCTAGAGGTATGTGTGAATGTTGCAATTTGCCACCTTGATTATCATTCAAGGGGCCGGAGGTTTAGCACAGCTGGTAAATCATCAGCAACTATAAGATCTATCAACTAAAAGGTTGCAAGTTCAAACCCCGGGTCGGCGTGAGCAGCCGACTGTCAGCCCTGCTCACTGTTTACCTAAGCAGTTCGAAAACAGCTTCAGCTGTAACTAGAGAAATTAGGTATCCCTAAAAAAAAGCAGGGGAGGTGTTTTATGACATCATAAAGAAAGAAGGTCAGAAAATGCTGGGCAACCAAAAGGAAGGAGGAGTCCTGACGGCTCTTTGTCATAGAGGATAGAGCAACAGCACCCCCTGGACTCAAGCCCAACCTTCCATGGCACCAAAAACAGCTGAAACAAGCCACCTCCTGTTCTGTCGGTCTGTGTATTGTCTATACAAAGTGGCATTGAATGTTTGCCAAGCATATGTACTGTGATCCGCCCTGAGTCCCCTTCGGGGTGAGAAAGGTGGATTATAAATAAAGTGTTGTTGTTTTTGTTGTTGTTGTTGTTGTTCTTCTTCTTCTTCCTTTTCTTCTATTTCTTCTTCTTCTTCTTCTTCTTCTTCTTCTTCTTCCTTTTCTTCTATTTCTTCCTCTTCTTCTTCTTCTTCCTCTTCTTCTTCTACTACAGTGCAGTGGTCCCTTGATATCAGCTGGGATTTGGTTCTAGGACTCCCCATGGATATGAAAATCCAAGGATGCTCAAGTCCCATTATATGGTTAAATGTGTCCCTTATATAAAATAGCAAAATCAGGGCTTGCTTAAAAAAGATTTTAAAGCTGTGGATACAGAATCCCTGATGGGCTGCACAAGTCTTGTTTCTGCACAACAGCATTCTACTGACTAAATCACTGAAATACGTTTCATCTGTGAAATGTGGGAGGATATTTGATAACCCCTGGTACACTTTATTGGCATTTACTTGTGTTCACTTAATAATATATTTCTTATCGACCATACCTTCTTTTAACACAAACACAAAGACATCTCTTCTTTAATGTGAGCTCTATTCTCATGTCAACAACTACAGTGAATTGCTTTGGTCCTTTGTATTACAGTAGTTGTGATGGACCTATATAGATTGGCTGGCTCATGTGGCAGCTACATGTGCCTGGTGGGACATGGAACCAACCACAAGTTGTTTTAGCACCAACTCACTTGAATACATGAGTAGGGAAATGAAAATGCCCCTTTATGTTCAGTTTGGTGCATTGGATCTGGAACTAACCTGGTCCAGATTGATCTGGACCCAGTGTGATCCAATGTGGATTCCAAGCCAAACCTTCCTCACTGATTTGCATTGGGAAACCAAGAATGGCTTGTGTCTTCATCCACTTTTAGATGCAATAGAGCCACTCTAGATCATGACTCAGCTTCAACTAGGGCCCCTTCCACACAGCTGAATAAAATCCCACATTATCTGCTTTGAACTGGAATATATGGCAGTGTGGACTCAGACAACCCTGTTCAAAGCAGATATTGTGGGATTTTTGCCTTGATATTCTGGGATATAGGGCTATGTGGAAGAGTTGCCATCTTATCAGTTCCAGACTTTCCCCCCTTAGCTGCCCTTCAGAACCCTTCAAAACTTTGTCACTAAGCTATGAACCACATCCATATGGCATCCCTCATTTCCATGTGCTCATTTAAAGATCAGCACATTTTAAATATCCCAGTGGCAAAGCTTTCGGGGAATGTTAGCAGCGAAAACAAACAAAATGTCAAACAACTGGCCAGGACAGCTTCAAACTAGCCAAGCAGAAACCCTTGGGTCTAATTATGGAGGCCCCTGGCGTCTCTTCTCCCTGAGCTGAATGAGCACTTTGTTGCTTTTACTCCATCTTGGCCCCATTTCTAATCCCATGGAAATCCATAGCTCCGATCATCTCTTAAACCCAAGCCATATGCGAGATCTGAGTCTTGAAAGTCTGGATCTTGGATCTTTGTGGAGTCGTGTTCCTTTTTCTATGAATCTCCCTATGTGGGACATTAAAAGATGCAGGCAGCTATTGATGCTGGAAACGGAGGAGAGTAATTAATCGAGGACCTGCTGCTGTTTCTATTTTTAAACTCGAGAGCTGCATGAGCATTAAATTAGGTGGCGAAAAACAGCACATCATCTCAGTTGGTCATGTGCATCTGTTATGTAAATGATGAGGACAAATGCAAATTGAACTGACCTGGGTTTATCAACGCAATCGTCTTTATGTTTATTTCAGGAAAACAATGCACATCAGACTGAAGGTTGACATAGATGGTGGCGAAGGACATCATCGAGGTTACATGAACTTGGCACTCAAGCTCACTTTAGCTTACAGTCCAGGCCAGGATAACCGATCCCGCATCATTATTGTTATTATAATTTATGTTTGTGGGTTGACAAATTAGGGGCCATGTAAAGAGTGAGAAAAACAATAGCCTTACAGTCGTGTTTACAAATAGTAATGAGAGTGAACCACATTAAACATTTAATAGGATTTGCTTCCAAATCAATGTGAATAAGTTTGTGTTGTTAGACACAGAATCACAGAGTTGGAAGAAACCACAAAGGCCATCCAGTTCAACCCCATTCTGCTATGCAGGGATGCACAATCAAATCATCCCAGACAAATCATCCCAGCCTCTGTTTAGAAATTCAAGAGAAGGAGACCCCACTGTGCTCTGAGGCAACATATTCCACTGATGAACAGATCTTACTGTCAGGAAGTGTTTTGGTTTGTTTTGGTGGAATTTCCCCCCTTACATTGGAATCTGTTATTCCATATCCTAGTGTCTGAGGCAGACACCTCTCCACAAAGGTCAACATTGACACTGAAATACAACATTGCCTGAGCTCTGCGAGTGCCGCATTTTTCCAAATGAAGCAGATAACAGACAGACTTCATAGCCTCTGAGGATACCTGCCATAGATGAAGGCGAAACATCAGGAGAGAATGCTTCTAGAACATGGCCATACAGCCCGAAAAACCTACAACAACCCAACAAAGCAGATAGTGTTTGAGAATCAGGACTTCTGTAGGGAGACCAAGGGGCTTGTTTACAAAGTGATTGCTCTCCCAACCCTGCTATATGTCTGAGAAACGTGGACCGTCTGCTTAAGCGGCTGAGAGGGAAAAGGAAGGGGCCCGAGGCTGTTAGGAATTGTGGGAGTTGAAGTCCAAAATATCCGGAGGGCCCAAGTTTGCCCATGCCTGATGTAGATGCATCTGAGTGAAAGATAGGGTTTGCTTTCTGTAACATACCTGCTGCATCTATAAACCATCAACTCATCCTCTTTCATACCAGTGGCTTTGTCTGATCCTCCTTGAACAGACTTTGATGTAGTGGCCCTAATGAGGCCTCAGCTCAAGACTCCTATGAATGCCATCTCTTTGAAAAAAGGCTGTCACATAAATGGAGTGAATATATATAAAAAATCTGGAAGACCTCAGAAGAGCCTCCCTTTTAAGAAATGTCAGAACAAACTCTATCAGTGTTTTGGGGGCTTAATGATGAAAAGCTAGGAATTGGAGCTTTTGGAACTCGTTCTCTCTCTCTCTCAATCTCTCTTTATCATGCAAAGACAGCCCTACATTTTATCGTGCTTTTTAAATTTTTCATGCTGGCTTTGCTTTTATAGAAGAGGGCCACTTCTCGTTGTCAGTCTGTGTTGCCAGCCAGCAAAAGGAAACCTGTCACTCGCATGGATGCTTTCTGAGTAGAAGCCAAGAAAATAAATGGAAAAACCCTCAAGGCATTCTGTCTGAACTAAATGAGGATCTGATGGAAAGGCTATGAAGTCCCATCCAGTCCATGGTAGCAATGCACAAATGGCCATCATCTGAAAACGACCTGTAAAATTTGCTTAGATTTTTTTTTAAAAACTGGTGCTATTGAAATGCTGGTGGCATCAGTGTGAAGAGAAAGATCCCAACCATTTTTTCAGCATTCATAGTACATTTGATTACTGTTTACTCAACCTAACCTACAAGCTGAAAGTTAAAAGTCCCACTGATGGCCTGAGGGCCCATCCAGACACTACCTTTATCCCAGGAGCTTCCACAGCAAACAGGAGGGTGGCCAGACACCATTCCTTGTAAACCTGGAAGCAATTGCTACAAAAGGGAAAAACACGAGATTTCCAGGTGCGGGAATATCGCAGTTTTGAGCCGAATATCCAGATCTTTGCCTGTCTGTATGTCCCTGCAATTAGAAATTTTTATCTGCATTTGTTCCTTGGTTTTAGATGCTTGTTCCTGATTGGTAGGTTCCTAAAAAGAAGGGGACACCTGAGTGGAAGGCAAAAACTTTGTTTGTGTGCCAGAAACTTTATGAAATGTGTGAAGGGCACAGTTTCTTTGAATGGAACTTTTGCAGTGATCCGCATAATCAAATCTCTATATATCCACATAGCTGCATCTTGCGGGTTTTTTAAAAAAATGCTAGTTTCCAGTGGAAGTCCTGCGGCAGCCATCTTGGGAGCCTCTAAATCTCAGAACAAAGTTTCAAGTCTGGACAATGGAGGCAGAAATCCCGGGACCAACAGGTCTGTATGCGGAACTCTCCTGAAATCCTGGGATATTTTACCCCTCACTAAAACCCATCATTTAGTGCTGTCTGGAAGCACCCTGAGTTCTCTTGCTGCCTGAGGTAGGAAGAAGAATATTGCCAGAAGAAATGCAACATTATCTGCCTTCCACCACTGTTGCTGTCAGACATACTTCCTCTGAATTATACATTCTTGGCAGCACAGGTGATTTCCCAGAGCATCCTGGCCACAATGCCAGGCACACCAAATTAGGAGGGAGAGCTAATACCCCAGAGGACATGATCAGAATCCTAAATGATCCTAACAGATTAGAGAACTGGGCCAAAACTAACACAATGAATTACAAATAGAAGAAATGTAGGTACTATATTTAGGCAGAAATGAAATCCACAGATATAAGATGAGCGACACCTGGCTTCACAATAGTACACGTGAAATGGATTTAAGAGTCTTAGCACAAGCTGAGCATGAGTCAACAATGGAATGCAGCAGCTAAAAAATGCAATATGATCTAGAGTATAGTATCTAGATTGAGTGAAGCCATAGTCCCAAAATGAGATTTGGAAGCCAAGTCCTACGAGGAGTGGTTTCCAGATCTAGAGAAGGTTGAGATAGGATATGATAACCATGTTTAAATCTTTCAAAGAACACAAAGCAGGGTTATTTCTGGTTCTCTAGAAATTAAGACACAGAGCAATGGATTCAAATTACAGGAAAAGTGATTTCTCCTGAAAATTAGGAAGGACTTTCTGATGAAATAAGCTGTTCGACAGTGAAATATGATGCTTTGGAGTCTGGAGAATAATCCTTCTTTAGTGTTTTAAGCAGACTGGATGGCCATGTGTTGGGACTGCTTTGATTGTGTATTTCCGCATGGCAGTGGGTTGGACTTCCCACTCTATGATTCTGTAGTACCTCAAGTCAGTTGCTTGGTGAAGAATATTGTACACTACTGCCGCCATGGAGACTAGGACGTGGAACAATAGCTTCAAACTACAGAAAAGGAGGACATCAGGAAAAAATCTCTAACTGCGAGAGCTGTTCAACAGTGGAAATCTCTGTCCCTTTTTAAACAGAGGCTGGATGGCCATCTGTCAGGGGTGTTTTGAATGAGATTTTCCTGCTTCTTGGCAGGGGGTTGGATTGGATGGCCCATGAGGTCTCTTCCAACTCTATGATGCTATGATTCTATGACCACTTAGTGGAGCCTGCACTGCTATTCTTCACTGAAGCCATCTTGATGCCTTTAAGAGTGAACCAGAGATTGGGTGAAGTCATATCTAGAGGGCGGTCAGAGAGGGAGGGAGAGGGAGAGAGAGAGAGAGAGAGAGGGAGGGAGGGAGGGAGGGAGGGAGGGAGGGAGACCGGAATAGTAATCAGGTCTCATCAGCATCCCTTACAGGCATAGAAGACATCTCAGGGGGTTGTGACATCCATAGTAATAACTCATGGATTCACCAGTATGAACCTCTTCCCATGCCACTGTAGCTAAAATATCCCAAAATTTGATAAAATCAGCGACTATTTTAAAAAGCAATGAAAACAACAGTATGCATTTGTTACCTATGCAGGTTAAACCATGTGTTTTGAAACATTATTTCTTAATAATGTTTATTTGTTAATAATGTCAGCTCTGACAGGTCCATGTGGCACAGCCGGCTGGGAGTCAGCTGCATTAGATCACTACTGACCAAAAGGTCATGAGTTCAAAGCCAGCCCGGGTCGGAGTGAGATTCCGACCATTGTGTAGCTTACTGTTGACCTTTCCAGAAAACACGAGACTTCCAGGTGCGGGAATATCACCGTTTGGAGCCGAATATCTGGATCTTTGCATGTCTATATGTCCCTGCAGTTAGAAATTACAGGATTTTTTTAATCTGAGTTTGTTCCTTGGTTTTAGATGCTTGTTCCTGATTGGTAGGTTCCTAAAAAGAAAGGGACATCTGAGTGGAAGGCAAAGACTTTGTTTTTGACAGTTGCATCTGTCAAGTAGGAAATTTAGGTACCGCTTATGTGGGGAGGCTAATTTAACTAATTTTCAATGCCATAAAATCTCCAGCAAGCATGCAAAGAATGAGGAAGTACTCCATCAGTGTCACAAATGGACGGTGAAGCGACAGCTCCCAAGGTGGCCCTTATGAAGCTGGAATGTTAAATGGCCTCTGTGTGTGTATATATATATATATATATATATATATATATATATATATAGTGTGTGCCTATGGCATTGAATGTTTGCCATGTATATGTACATTGTAATCTGCCCTGAGTCCCCTGCAGGGAGAGAAGGGTGGAATATAAATACTGTAAACAAACAAACAAACAAATAAATATTATCAGAAGATTCAAAAATTAAATTATAACAGAGTTTTGGCCATGTAAGTATATTGATACATCACATGTTAAGTTGGGCTGATGAAAACAAAATTGTGGTTATCTCTTAACAACCTGGATTTCTTTTTATAAAATGAAATCAATTTCAGCTGAAATGGTGCACAAACATTGAATAGACAATTCATTTTCCTGTCCCCCACTCGAAGGGTGTCATCCAGTGTGAGTCACACCCCACACACCCACCTAGTGATGTCACTGGCAGCACCTCCTTGTGCATATATCCACAATCGTTTTCTTTCTGTTGCAATGGACAAGACGGTCTCCTTCCCTAATCCATATAGAAGTGATGTTAATTCTTATTTGAATACAGTAATTACATATCGTCCTCCAATAAACCCAACTCAATATGCTGCCAACCAAATTAGTCATAAGGAACCACCAGGAGCTGCCAGAACTTCCCCTTTACTGGCTAAAGTGAAAGAAGAGAGTAGGGATCTGTCTGAAATGTGTGTTGAATAGGGAAATTACCCCTCCTATTACACAATTCTTAAATTTTACCATCCTGGGCTTCTTTCCCCACATGGCAGTCTTCCTCCCAGCATCTGATGCTTAAGGTGGTCACCTCACACAGCCTTATGGCAGTGAAGCAAGGAGAGCATTCTCTTAGGACCACTCCATCTGAACTTTAAGAGTACGGTCTCTCATTTATTATCTGTCTTGGCTGCACTTTGCCTCCGAGGGCCCATAATTGAGTGTTCAGGCTGAAGAGACCATGACACATAAATCGTGGTTCAGGATGCAAAGTCTTGCTCTGAAAACATCCTCTTGCCAATCTGTAAAAATAACAGGGCACATCTACAATTCAATGGGTTTGACATGACTTTAACTGCCATGGCTCAATGGAATCATGGGAGTTGTCGTTTTGCAAAGTCTGCAGTCCTTTATGCTAAAAATGTGTTAATGCCTCACAAAAAAAAATCTATTCAAAAACAAATGCTGGGGTTCCATAGCATTGAGCCTTGGCAGTTAAAAGTGGCATCAAACTGCATTTATTCTACAGTGTAGATGCACCCTGAGTTACACCACTGGCCTCTTTAGCCTAGTATTGTAACCTCTAAGTCAGCGTTTCTCAATCTGGAAGTTGGGACCCCTGGGGGGATCATGAGGGGGTGTCAGAGGGGCCGCCAAAGACCATCAGGAAACACAGTATTTTCTATTGGTCATGGAGGTTCTTTGTGGGAAGTTTGGCTCAATTCTATCATTGGTGGGGTTCAGAATTATTGTAGGTGAACTATAAATCTCAGCAACTACAGTTCCCAAATGTGAATGTCTACTTCCCCCAAACTCCACCAGTGTTCACATTTGGGCATATTGAGTATTTGTGCCAAGTTTGGTCCAGATCTATCATTGCTTGAGTCCACAGTGCTCTCTGGATGTAGGTGAACTACAACTCCAAAACTCAAGGTCAATGCCCACCAAACCCTTCCAGTATTTTACGTTGGTCATGGGAGCTCTGTGTGCTTAGATTGGTTCAATTCCATCATTGGTGGAGTTCAGAATGCTCTTTGATTGTAGGTTAACTATAAATCCCAGCACTACAACTCCCAAATGACAAAATCAACCCCGCCAATATTCAAATTTGGACGTATCGAGCATTTGTGCCAAATTTGGTCCAATGAATGAAAATACATCCTGCATATCAGATATTTACATTATGATTCATAACAGGAGCAAAATTACAGTTAAGAAAGAGCAACAAAAATAATGTTATAGTTGGGGGTCACCACAACATGAGGAACTGTGTTAAGGGGTCATGGCATTAGGAAGGTTGAGAAACACTGCTCTAAGTAGTCCTGAGGCATCAGGCAGGAGCCCCCCTTCCCTGCATCCCTGACAGATGGCCATCCAGCCTCCGTTTAAAAGCCTCCAAAGAAGGAGCCTCCACCACACTCTGGGGCAGAGAGTTCCACTGCTGAACAACTCTCACAGTCAAGAAGTTCTTCCTAATGTTCAGATGGAATCTTCTTTCTTGAAGTTTAATGCCATTGTTCCATGTCCTAGTCTCCAGGGCAGCAGAAAACAAGCTTGGTCTCTCCTTCATTGCCCTCATCAATTTAAGATAATTTATATGCATTTTCCTCATGCATTTTGCTAAACTGAAGCTGGAACCATAAGCAGAACACCTCTGCAATGGGTCCCACTTCTGCCCAGCATTGTTATCAGTGATGCGCAAATGTGGATGCACATTTTGATTTATGAGGGTTGAATGAAAAGTAATGCCTCCACCTTCGTAACTCAACAGATGGCAGTACTGGTATGCAGCAGGTACTGGCTTGTTCAGTAGACTCTCCTCTACAGTTTCATTTTGGTGGGAAGAGTTATCATTGAACGGTTGTGTTGTTAAAGTGCGAAGTATGGAACCTTGCACAGATGGTTGGTCAATGTGACTTAAGCAACATGCAGTCATTGAATTCTTGACAGCAGGTGTCACCCCAAACGAGAGTCATCAGAGAATGCAAGCTGTTTATTGTGATTGTGTTGATGTGAGTACTGTGTGTCATTGGGCGAGTAAGTTTAAAGATGTTGAGGTGGGAACATCTGAGTTGCAGACAAACTAAGAATTGGACATCCTCTGACAGCAACTACCGAGTTTCACAAGCAAAAGGTTGACAGCTTGATTCAGGACGATTGTCGTATCACTCAGAAAGAAATGTCAAGCATAATTGGCATTTCACAAGAACATGTGGGTCACATCATTGCTTTGCTTGGCTATCAGAAGATCTGTGCTCAATAGGTATGTTGAGAGAACTGTGAGACACTGGTTGTGGAAACAGTGTTGACTTCTTCTGTGACGGCTTCAGAAAACTTGTTCATCATTGGTAGAAATGTATCCAATTGTCTGGTGATTATGTGGAAAAGTGAATAGTGGTAGTTAAAGAGCACATTCTAAGGATTATTTCTGCGTTTGATTCATTAAAATATTTCTATCCAAACCCAAGTAACAAAGGTGGAGGCATTACTTTTCATTCAACCCTCATATATAGGTGAAGCTAGAATACAGGTCAATCAGAGTCCAGTTATCTTGAATTTTTCATCTGTCAGAGAGTATTTCCACCATATCTTAAGTATTTGCAGTCTACTTAAATCCCCTAAGCCACCTGTTTGTTAGTCTCAACTAGAACAGCACCATGGAATCAATTGTTGAATGATGAGTCAATGGACTGGTAAATCCAATTGCTTGAATGACTGCTCTAGCCAAGACTAAAATTTAGGTCTGCTTGTTCTTTTTTGACAACCCATTAAGTTCCCTAGTTTATTTCACGTCTCTCCCAGTCTCTCTTATATATATCACAGATATGAATAGCGACAGAGATCAATACATAAATACAGCACCCACCCACTTGCGGTGATCTATTTTTGGATACCACCATGAATATATTCATCTCACTGAAGCATATTTCCCCATCTTCCAGCCAAATATCTTAACACCTCCGAGGCTTACGTTTGGGCATGAAATAACTCAGTGAAGCTTATCTGCCTGGTCTGCAGACATCTTGGGAATTGCAGCCAATTTGAAGATTTGTTGATCCAGGAATTAAATATTGACCTAGACAAGTTCAAAGTCAATTCTCATCGGTCAGGCTCTTTAAGTAGAAAACTTTCATAGGGGGAAAAGGGCAGATAGAAATTAAATCCTGGAGAATATTAGATGAAATGTATGGCTTGATGGATTGGCAAGATTAATTTAAGCCATCCTCAGAGACAGGCTACTGCATTTGTACCCAAACCATAGGAGCAGTTTCAGTTGGTGACTTCATTTGACGACAGTGCTTTATAACCCAGTGAAATAAATGTCAAGTTTACATTTAGAGGTTTGTATAAGCCAGTGTGACATAATGGTTTGAATGTTGGGCCATTACCTTGGAAAACAGAGTTTGAGTCCCAAACTTTCTACCAGCTTTGTCTTTTGCTCAGATGGAAGACAGAGCAGTGGGTGCAACAAAACCTGTTCGGGGGACACACTATTAAATGGCTGTAGTATGCAATGTGGAATGTGATTTTAATAGTGAATGCAATGCTCTTATATGTTTTAATGTGTATTAATTTTAATTTAAAAATTTAACGTAAATGTATTTTAACTGTATGTTGTCCAAAGGCATTGAATAGTTGCCTTAATGTAAAACTGCCTTGAGTCCCCTTTGGGGTAGAGAAAGATAGGATATAAATAGGGCAAATAAATAAATAAATGAACCCTTCCATTTGAAGTAGTCAGAAAAGTTAGAAATGCCAGTCTAAGCCTGCTTCTGTACATGAGACCTTATTGCTTTTCATCTCAGGCTGAAAAAATATCAGTGGCACCTGATATAGCATGGTCTAGGCTTCCCAGACATCAGGACTGCCACCACTTCTCCAAATCTCAGGGTGAGATGGCAGGATTGTAGGGCGACAGTGCTGCCTTGAAAAGCACAGTACAACCTCTATATCTTTGGGGAATACGCTACAATAAGTTGTGGCAGGACCAAGTGTGTGTGTGTGTTGAAGAAAAACCTTGTGATGGTAATTATTATGTGTAGTTGGTGATGTAGGTCAACCAGCAATCTTGGACCACACCCGATAGGGTATAACTGTATGAGTTTTTAGAATACAGTTCTGGAGAGCTTTTTCTCTGAGGAGATCTATGCTCAAATGTTCTGCTCTGAGGAGCAGGTTGGAGAGAAGCCATTATGCTGCTCTAAAGGAGGCTATGGTGGAATAGCTGTTTGCTCAAGGTTTATGTTTTGCTTTCTCATTTGACTTAAGATGAAGATGCCTTATTTTGTGTTACTTACAAAAACTATGTAAGTTTCTTGCACTGTTTGTTTTTTGTATGCAACATTGCAAGTTTGTATTTCATCTCTGCTATTAAGAGTAAAGATTTTTTTGTTCATTTCTACTCTTGTCTGAGAGTCTTGTGCATGGGATGCGGCTAAGATCCGCTTGCTGCACAGCAGAATATGTTCCCAGACTTTGTGTGGATACATGAGAGCAAACTCTATTGAAATGAAGGATTTCCAGTTCAAAAATAGGGGAGTTGTGCTGGATGATCTAGAGATGACATACTTGGTACATAAGTACTTGGTACATAAGTACTTGGATGATCTAGAGATGACATACTTGGTACAGATACAAGGGCCATACTATGTGTGTGTATATATTTTCTTCATTACTTTGACAGTGGTTTGCTGTGAGTTTTCCAGGCTGTATGGCCATGTTCCAGAAGCATTCTTTCCTGTCATTTAGCCAGCATCTATAGCAGGCATCCTAATTACTTTGGCAGTGTTTTCAATATGAATGGCATACTCTGTGAAACTGTGATTGATGCTTAGGGATATCCTGAAACTGCCATATTTGCGGCGGGGAAGCCGTGCTTAATGTACTATCTACCCTCCTGCTTTTTCATCTGTTTTTTCCAATGTTCCACATACCTTGCCCAACAGAGTTATTGAAAGCCACCCTTACTCTTGTCGTCACTGCCACCACTTCTTCCACCCAGCAAGGGGCTGTCTCCAGAACAGCAACAAGTTAGAAGAGTTAAAAGCATTGAAGGGATCTTGCAAAAATAATGAAAGAGCTTAGAATGAAAATCATGCAAGAGAAAGTTGAAAGAACAGGATTTGATCTACAAAGAGAAAGAGAGACAGGAAGAAATGACAGACATGTTCAATATTTAAAGAACTGTGAACAACAAACGAGAAACCTATTCCTCTCCTTTTAGCCTAAGGCTGGAGACATTAGACACAAAAAGATGTGGAAGACACTATTAGACCTTTAAGAAATCAATGGCACTATAACTCTCTTGGTGTCAGCTTTGAGGGTAGAGCAAATCCTGAAAATCTCTTGGGAAGACAGGCTGACAAATGTCAGTATTCTGAAAGAAGGAAATACTACAAGCATTGAAATGATGCTTTCCCACCATCAACTTCACTTGTTTAGCCACGTTGACTAAATACCTAATTAGTATCTCCCAAAGCAGTTACTTTACTCTCAAGTTATGAATAGAAAACAGAATTTTGGTGGACAACAAAAGTGTTTTAAAGATGGGCTTAAATCCAACCTTTAAAAAGTGGTATAAACACCAAGAACTGGGAACCCCTGGCATTCGAGCATTGTAACTAGAGGTCAGCTGTTACCAATGTACCTATGGATTTTGAAGAGGCATGAATAGAGGGTGAAAGGGAGAAATGTGCCAAGAGTAAGGCACTTCAAGCAAACCACCTTCTATCTAAGAATCTATGTCCTCAATGTGGAAGACCATGTGGATCTGGAGTAGGTTTTCACAGTCATTTACGGATCTGCTACCAAGACTCTACTTCTGGAAGATAATCATACTGGGCCATGAGTGATCGTCTATGATGACAAACTCTCTTGGCGTCAACTTTGAGAGAAGGGGCACCAGCATACTAGTCTAAAGGAGAGTGCTGATACAGATGGAATCCTGTTAAAGTCACATCCATCACAGGCTATTTGTGAGTTGTTGTAGGTTTTTTTGGCTGTATGACCATGTTCTAGAAGCATTCTCTCTTGAGGTTTCGCCTGCATCTATGGCAGGCATCCTCAGAGGTTGTGAGGTCTGTCGGAAACTAGGAAGCTTGAGTTTATATATCTCTGGAAAGTCCAGGGTTTATATATCTGTGGAAACAGATGCATAAACCCAATTTTCCTAGTTTTCAACAGACCTCACAATCTCTGGGGATGCCTGCCATAGATGCAGGAGAAACGTCAGGAGAGAATGCTTCTAGAACATGGCCATACAGCCCGAGAAACCTACAACAACCCAGTGATTCTGGCCATGAAAGCCTTCAACAATACAAGCTATTTGGCTAGAGAGGGATGCTTAATTCACTTTTACAGAATTAAGGGTGCAGGACTCCCACAAAAGTGGGAAAAGTTTGAATAAAAAACACTTTTTTAACTTCAGAGATCATCTCTCTAGGGATTTCTACGTCCTCCAGTATTTAGGAATCTAGGAATCTTACATCCTCTGGCAGTCTTTAGGAGGAGCTTGAAGACGTGGCTGTTCCAGCGTGCCTTCCCAGAATAATGATCCCATAGAACTTTGTCATCCATTACATTTTAGGTCTGCTTGTATGTTTTCCACAAACGCCCCATCACTTTTTCGCCCATGTTCCAGCATTACTTCCAATTTTAATTTTACATTTGGCCTTCCCATAGTTTTTAATCGTGTGGTCTTATTGTTAATGTTGGATTATTGCATTGTCCATGTTTATTTTAATTGCTTGTATTGTTGTTATTATTGCTTGTATTGTTGTATTTGGGCTTGGCCTCATGTAAGCCACACCGAGTCCCTTAGGGAGATGGTAGTGGGGTACAAATAAAGTGTTGTTGTTGTTGTTGTTGTTGTTGTTGTTGTTGTTATTATTATTATTATTATTATTATTATTATTATTATTATTATATGGTCAACTTCTAAAGATACCATATTAATTCAATCTGCAAAATTAAACCCGCTAACATGGAAGGCCAACTGTAGTTTCATTATGATATTCTAAAGCTAATTTCCTGATAGTTGCCAAATATATTAGAAGTAAAAGGAACAGTCCCAAGTAAGTATTTTCCTTCATCCATCTAAATGTCTAGCAATGAAATACTTTAAAACTTCAGCTGAGTATTTAGAAATACAGTTTAGACATTCAAAGAAACAGGTCAGGCAAAGTTATTAAGGGAATGGGAACTGTACAGGAGCTCTAGAAGTGAAGGATTTTCAATGTCTCACTGCTAGAAAGGTGTCAAGTGACATCTACCCTGCTAGTTATTGGGGTGTTGCAGGAAGAAGTTTCCAGACCTCCTTCGCCAGTGAACTGAGGTGCAAGAACTCCTCCTTGCAACTCAACGACAGGGGTCCTGCTCCCGATTTTTGCACTGCAACATGTTGGCAGGAGGGACAGGAAACACCCTCCTGTGCCCTGATTTCCGGCAGAATGGTCCTCTATCACTTGGTGTGGTATTGCAATGTTTTTCGAGCTCGCAGGTATTTATTTTATTTTATTTCTGCTACTTATACCCCGCCCTTCTCACCCCCGAGGGGGGACTCAGGGCGGCTTACAAAGAAGGCACAATTCGATGCCCTTATACAAATACATACAGATATAAAAACAGTAATTAAATAATTAACAGGTTAAAAACATCTATATATAGCACCATAGCACAACAGTAAGCAATCTCATAGTCAGTGTTTCGCGTTCCGTAGGTCCAATAGGTTAAAATAGGTTCCTACAATATTTGCCCTTCATTATGGTCCTTCTTTTTAGCTGCCAGAGTTTCCGAAAGCCTGGTCCCACATCCAAGTTTTCAGCTGTTTCCTGAATGAGAGAAGGGAGGGCGCTGTTCTAATCTCCCCGGGGAGTGAGTTCCACAGGCGGGGGGCCACCACTGAGAAGGCCCTGCCCCTCGTCCCCACCAGTCTCACTTGTGATAAAGGCAGGGTCGAGAGCAGGGCCTCCCCAGAGGATCTTAAACTCCGAGGTGGTGTGTAGAGGGAGATCCGTTCGGACAAGTACACTGGGCCGGAACCGTATAGGATTTTATAGTTTTAGGATCAATAAATGCCTTTGTCTGGAAAGTAAACCAGGCTTCACCTGGGCTTAAAACAAATACAACAATATAGCCCCTGCCAATCCAGGGGGCATGAGGACGTTTTAATTAAACTATCGCAATTTAGGGGGCCTCGGGGTTGGGGTGTGGGTTATTTATTATTTATTGTGTTTTATATCCCGCCCTTCTCACTCCATCTTTTTCCTGTCTTTTTAGCTATCGAGTGGTATCCACTGGGGCTTTGTTCCAGGAACCTCCATGAATACCTAGATCAGTGATATATACAATGGCATAGTAAAATTGTGTACCTTATATACAATGGCAATACAGTAGAGTCTCACTTATCTAACCTTCCCTCATCTAACATTTTGTAATATCAAATGCAGTCTGCCTCCCGCTTGGATTCACAGCTGTTGCAATACAATGCAATGTTCTGGTGCTAAATTTGTAAATACAGTAATTACGATATAACATTATATTGTATTGGAATTGTTTCTTCTGTCAGTTTATTGTAAGACATGATTTTTGATGTTTAATTTGTAAAATTGTAACATAATTTGAGATTTAATAGGCTTTTCCTTAATCTCTCTTTATAATCCAACATTTTTGCTTATCCAAAGTTCTGCCGACCCATTTATGTTGGATATGCAAGACTCTACTGCATTTCCCCTTTTAAAAGCAGAATATTTTCAAGTTGTGGATACAGAATTTGTGGATAGGGAGGGCCAATAGTACATGGCCAGATTTATCCCTTTTTGTCTGACTACTGATTACTATTTTTTAATGTATTTAAATCAATAAAAATAAAATGTATTCCTTAAGAGTTCTTAGAAGTAATGTGGATAATGTTTTACGTGTTGGACTAAGATATTAGGAGATTAGGGTTCTAATCCTCACTTAACTATGGAAACTCTTGAGAAAGTCATGTTCTCAGGCTCAGAGGAAGTCAATGGCACATCTTTGAATAAATCTTCCCCAAAACACCCTATGATAGACTTGTAAGCTGAAGTTGACTTGAAGGCACATAACAATAATAACAACACAACAAAAACTCTTGCTTCCAATACAAAAACAAGCCAAGAAGCACTTTGTTTTTCATCAAAATTTCCATGGTTTGCACAAAAAGTATATATATATCCAACTTCTTCACTTTTTTGTGAAGAAAAGTGGCACAACATTCAGTAAGCATGAAGAGACTGACTGAATAATCAAGAAGAAGCAAGCAAACCATTCAAAACTAATTTTCCAAGGTCCTTGCAACAAGATTGCAGCTGTTGCAATTTAACTATGCAGCTCATGCAGTTCAGCAATTAGCACAAAATTAATTGCACTAATGGAAAAACTCTTTTGAGACACTGACTGAGTTAACACCATGCACATCCTTATTAAATCGAAGTGAGAGTGACATTACCAGTCACACAGTTCCCTTTTTTGAGCTCACTTTAGTGTTAGAGAACAGACATTTTATAAATAAACCTCAACAGGGCCTTGGCCATTCTATTAAGTAAAACAAAAGGAGATGTTATTTAAATTTTGTTATATGGAAGTGTGTTAATACCAATATGCAATTATATGCACAAACTGACCTTCAAAAAAGCATGGTAATTGTATCTGCACAAACCACTTTCAAAAACTAAAAGTGACTAGATGCTGGAAAATGGAGATGACTAGTGTTTCATGACAGGAAGGATCAGGGGATCTCCCATCTACTTGTGGCACCCACCCAAAACCTCACCCATGAGATTTGATAAAATAACGTGGGTTTTCCAAAGAATTGGAAAAGGTTGATCTTTTAAATTTACATTTACCGTATATACTCAAGTATAAGCCGACCCAACTATGAGCCAAGGCACCTAATTTTACCACAAAAAATGGGAAAACTTATTGACTTGAGTATGTTGAGGGTGGAAAATGCAGCACATACTGGTAAATTTCAAAATAAAAATAGATACCAATAAAACTACATTAATTGAAGCACCAGTAGGTTAAATGTTTTTGAATATATATGTGTGTGTGTGCATTTCCCCTGCAATATTTGTAAACCCTATATATCTATATTCATATCTATTATTTATTTATTTATTTATTTATTTATTTACACCCCTTATATCCCGCCCATATCAGCCCGCAGGCGACTCAGGGCGGTCTACATATTGGCACAATTCGATGCCATCAATACAATACAAAAGCAAAAACAATTAAGTGCATTTAGACAAAAAAAGACAGTGCAATAACAATTTTAAAAAGAGCTATATCCTCTCATTCCAATCCTCATCCGTTTCATCGTCTTGGCCGTTCCTGGGTCATTCTCCATCTCAAGCTTGACTATCTAGACATGTCTCTATATATGTGTGTGCATTTCCCCCCATAATATTTGCAAGTCCTAAATATCTATATTCATATATATCTATTTAGACACCTCTCTCTATATATATAATTATATATGGAATTTGCAAAGACCTGTAGACATTTGAGGGGAAATTCATATATAAAATTAATGTATATACATAGATAGATACAGATATATAGGCACATAGGGATTACAAAGGCTTGCAAGGAAAATGTCTATATATCTGTAGGAGAGATTAATAAATCTTTTATAAGATTAATGTGTGTGTATGTACATATTATATATGTGTGTATGTGTGTGTGTAACATGCATATATAGAAACATATTTATAGATCTATAGGGCCTGCAAAGGCCAGTGAACACCTCCAAGGGAACAAAAAATGCACATATAAAGTTAATATATTTAGATACACAGAAATCAGGCTTGCAAAAGATTTCAGGGGAAATGCATATATAAGATGAATATGCATATAGATATATACAGATAACACAGGGAATCTATATATCATTTACAAACTCCCCCTCCTTTTCCTTTTCAAAACAGTGCCTTCTTCTCTCTTTTTTTTAAAAATAAGACTTTCCAAAATAGGCAACTCCAGCCTAGGAGGATAAGCAGAGTGAGGAAGAATTTGAAAAAGAAAAAACACTTTTAAGGGAGGGGAAGTCGAGAGAGAAATATATCATGGCTGGAAAGAGGTGTAGAGGTGGGACGGCATTGGAGCCTTGACCCCATTATAAGCCGAGGGAGGCTTTTTCAGTCAAAAAATGTTGAAAACCCCGGATTATATTTGAGTATATATGGTAAGCAAAGGTTGGAAAAATGGGATTAGATTCAATTCTTAAGAACATTATATGTTATACCAGCACCAGATACAAGATGAACACACTGTTTTTGTCCATAGACAATCCCTAGGTTACAAACCTGTTAACTACAATGCAGGATGCAACCCCATATAGAAGAACCACAGCACCATGTTTGAGTATTTTGTAATGAATAAAGCAAAATAAACAAAACACTTCCACTGGTGTCTTTTATTAAGTAATGCAAAATACAGTACTAGTTATGACACTCCATGCATTTGAGACAATATAAATGCAAGCCTAGAGAAAAATAAGTGACAAAGAAACCCTCAATTAATTTTGAGGTAGTGTACAGGATGGGGAAGTTGAAACACAATGGGACAGACAAACCAAAATATCCATATCACTTTGTGCATTTGTGTCCCCGCCCATGTAGTTTTTTCTTTGAAGTATATTTGTATTAAATACATTAGTGGGCCATTTCATTTCTACTTCATTCAAAAATAGACTTTTTTAAATAACTTCCCTATTCTTGGACATCTTGCACACAACCCACATTTTAAATGACTCTTTTAGGGATTTGAATGGTCCTCGTGATAGGGATTCTTTTTCTCTCACTCTTTCTTTGAAACTCTTTTCCTTCCAAGAGTTTAGGCACATGTGGCCTCATGCACAAAAAAATAAATAAGAAACCTACTTGAGGGGGACAAAATGTGTCACTCAAAGCGCTTGAGAGTACTAAGGACAGTCTAATAAATACTATTTTGTTTATAAAAATATCTCAGGTTATAAAAGTGGGCAAAGGGTTGGTATCCAAGATGGAAAAGTCATCGTGTGAAAAGTGCCATGTAATGTTTTTTTTTGTTTTGTTTCATCAGATTTGGGTTTATAATATTTCTCCCCTTAAAACAGTACCATTGTGAATATGAATATATATTTTATAACCATTCTCTCCCCCCGCTAGAAGCCTACTATATGCTAGAAGTAATCAAAGTCCTCACTGTTGCTTTGTCTCCTTATTGCAACTTTGGAAGATGTTTAATTGAGGAGGGTTCCGTACAATTGTGCTTTTGTGAGGCTGTCTTTCCGACTCAAGCCTGTGCTCCCAGTCCGCTGAAATTGTTGCTGTTTGCTACGAAGGCTTGAATGGCTTCCTTGTTCAATGGAAGACTGGTGGATCTCTGAAGCCTCCATAGAACTCTGGTTGAGGGACTCGGCTGAGCTGTTTGGACTTACATCCACATATTCTCTTTTCAACACCGGGCTGCCATCAATACTTTTGCTACTGCACACCTGAACTGTGATTCTTTCATTCTTTTTGTCTCTTAGTTCTTTTGTTTTGTAGGAAGACAGTTTGTCTTGCTTACAGCTGGCGCTAATGTCAATATTCAGACCACTGTCTGTTGTCAGGAAGCAAGACTCTACGAGTCTGCTTTGACAAATATCGTCTCCCTCTGAGAAACTATCACCTTTGTAACTAGCATAAATAGGACTTGACCGGCTGTCCGCTTTCTTTATGGGACTTCTATAATACTGCTCCGAAAAGCTGCAGGGCGAAAGCCTGCCACTGTTCCTATAAGAATATGCACCAATATCCTCAACGCTCAGCTGCCTCCACCGTCCTGGGAGGTCCTCTTCTGACAGATGGGTATTCCTGCACTCACTGCGCATTTTCTGCGAAGCTAAAGCTTGTTGGGCGGTTATGGCCGAGAAATGATAAGGCTCGCTTGCATAAGGTGACATAGTCCTAGTGAAGGTGGGGGAATTCTCCTCGTCAGCCAATTCCATGTGCTGAATGGATTTAGACTTGGCAAACCTTGGGCTCCCCTGGTGGTCATAACCTGGAGATGGCTTTCGTTCAAACATCTCATCTCGGCTGCTCAGATAGATTGCTTGCTGGGAGGCTGTCAGCGTACTAGCTTGGGCATTCTCCTTCTCCTCAGATGTCACACTGAAGCTGGAGTAGGAGCTTGAAGTAGGGAGAGAGGTAACGTATTCTGGAAAAGCTTCATGGGAAAAGCTGGAGTGGAAGCCATCTTCTTCCACCGTGCTGTCAGTGGAATTCTGGGACCTCAAGAACCCAACGTCTTTCACTTGCATGTCGACACTCTGTCTCCTTTCCCTTCTTCTTTCATCTGGGCAGTAAAGAGCTGTGTCACTACAATAGATGTCAGACTTGTACTGGGGTCTTTGGCTAAGCTTCCCAGAAGAGTCCTGGAAGGCAAGATCTCTGGTTGATGAACCTGACAAGTGTGAAGAAAGACTATTTGGGTCAGGCTTTTCTAAGACTTTAGCAATGACGCAAGTTGGTATGTTGTCAGCAAATGATGTATGACACAGAGGTACTGAGAGGCTGCATCCGTGCTTTTCTAGGTGGATGCTGACACGTTCCTGAAATTCGGATGGCAACTGTAACAAACAGGAAGAGGAAGAAAAAAGATGGATGAGAGGATTGTCAAGCAGAACCTGAGACATACATTATGACCAGAGTTTGGAAAACTACTTTTTGGAACTATAATTGTCAGCTCCACCACCCAGAAAGGTCACTAATGATGTGAAAAAGAATAACCCCTGCAAAACCCAACTGCTGAATTCCTTTTGCTGAAAATATACATCCATTAGCTCATTATGATACCACTGGAGCTTGTAGTCATTACTCTAGCCTCCACTACAAACTTGCAAAATACCCTAAAGGCTGGTTTGGTGAAGGTTTTGAGGTTATGGAGGATGGTGGGAGAGGGACTTCTAGGGGAAACCTGGCTAGTCATAATATAATATCAAGTCATCACATTCAATGCATGATTAGATAATAATTGAGGTGGTTGAGGCTGAGTTCTAAAGTCATTCATGGCCCTTCCCCTAAGGGCCATTTCATACTACACAATGAGAATACTATGGTTAACATTCAAGTTAGTGATTTAAACTCATTTTGGGATTGGGTACAAAGGAACGGTCAGTTGCCTGTGCTCTCCATCCAAAAACTTCCCATCGCCCAGCATCCTGCTAATGTCTTACATCCATGCAAGTGCAGCTTATACACACAAATTTACAGCTTATACACATGTCCCTTACTTGAATGGGAACAAAGGTCTGGTCCCATGTCCATGCGCTCCATTCAAAAACACCCCACTACTCAGCAAATGACAGACTTCAGGTGATGCCCTGCTCTTGTCACTTACCAGTGAGGAGGACAAAGGGGGAGGCAATTCAGATGATGAAGATCTGGTTGCTAGGGGTTCCTGGGGGAAGGAAAAGGCAGATGAATTCTATTTGAGATGGCACTCTCAATTCTTTCCTGCCACCCAGCTGAGCTGAGACCAGCTGCTTCTCCATGATTTGAATTGCCTCCACCATTTATCCCCTCCCCACAGTAAGCCAAAGAGGCAGAGGGTGCTCCTGAGGGTTTACAGATAACGGGCAGTGAGAACGGGACAGTGTGTGTGTAGAGAGGTAGGGCCTTGGTCTATGATTCTGCATACAACCATACCAGTAAGCTGCCTTGAGTCCTAATCTTGGAAAACAGGAGGGGTATTAAATGGATGATAAATAAAAATGATGATGGCTATAGTGAGGATGATGGCAACATTCTATGGAATCCTTGGATTTGCATTTAGTTTTTCAGATAGCGTGGAGCACTTTGAATTCTGTCCAGAAATGGTCCAGTTGTCACACATTATTAAAGTGCATTAGATGTGTGTTCACTGGAAATGTCTTTCACTTCCTTTCATGGCAATCAGGTAACCAATAGCATAAGCTATGACTTCATGCAATATCCACAAAAATGGGATGACAGTCAAGCCTGCTTGTGTTTCCCCAGAGTTATGAAAAATTTATTTTTTAACCCCCAAAGTAGCTTTTCTAATACCATAGTGTTACATCTTAACACATCGTTCAAAAGAAATACCACCATAAGCTTAATGTCAGTTCACTTGGACTTCACCATTGTGCATACAAATATATTCTGTTTTTTTAAAAAAAAATAAGAAAAAGGAATGTGTTCATTTCCAAAGCTGCTGTTGTATGTCAGCCTGTTCAGCCTGTAATTGTGTCTGTTATTCATGTGGATGTTCATGATGGAAATGGTGTTTATGTTGATGTTCATGATGGGAATGGGTTTGGTATTCCAGATGATGGGTCTGGGCTTGAGGTAAGTTCAGAAGAGAGGTCTGAGCTGTCTCAATGCCACATTCCTGGGAGCGACCTTTCACTGCTTTTTTCGGAGCAACTGTCTGAAAATGAAGCTGAGATTGATTTGCCAGGTGCAGGATTTGATGAGGGAGAGGATAGTGAAACCTTGGACAGAAAGCAAAGTTTTAGTAAACAGAGGCAGAACTTTCAGAAGCTGAGGTGATTGGCTGCCTGTCTATAGCAAAAGAAAGATAACAAACCATTCTCTAGTAGGAAAGTCAAGAAGAATGCTTTCCTTTCAGTTTTGGGTTCTGGAAAAGGTTTATAATGATTCATGGGTGAGAGTTGCCTCAGTTGAGGCAATGTTGTTATTTTATCACAGTCTTGCTTCCAAGTGCTTTGAGTTTCATGTACCAAGTTTTTGCCAAGCCTATGTTTTGCCTATGGGATTTTCCTGCTGTTTTGTTTCATGCTTTCAAGTGCCTTGTTTCATGGATCTTGTTTCCCTTTAACACTTATTGACTATTTTGAAAACCGGAAATACACAGAAAGCCACTTTTGTTCAATTCCTGCTGTAGAAAAAGGTCATGTTGTTCTAAAATGGCCTAGGGGGTAAAACCATGACAAAATGCCATCACAAAGCCTTGTTTGTAAGCAATTTTGAAGGGATTTTCTTCCCATCACGGTCTACACCTGGCTTAAACCTTCCTACAAAAAGTTTGACAAAAACCACAGAAAGGTCCTGTCAGGAGACCTACTCTTGATGAAAAACCCTTTTTGTTTAGGAGACATGCACAATCTTCCAAGTCTTTTTTGTTGAACAGATGACCCTGCTCTTGGACAGCCCACTTTTTGATGACCATTTTGAATTATGCTCAGAACTTGCATATTCAATGTATGGTTGCTCTTTCATCATGTTTATGCAATGCTTTTCCGACCACATCTTACTTGTTTCTCTCAATCGTCTTAGTGCCATCTTGTGTACAGTATGGATTAGAAGTCATTAATGGTGTATCTCTTGTCTTATACAGTATTTGTGCTTATAATAACTTTCCACCTCACTTCAAGATATTTAAGAATGAATTTTGGCATTAAATTCATGTGCTTGATGTCAAAGTGTTTTTGCAAGCTAAGAAACGACTGGGTTCCTTCTTTCAACCATTCCCATTTTTTGATCTAACCTGTTGAATTAATGGGAACTGCCTGTACCAAGAAACCTCATGAGGTGCAGTTCATTAGCCTATACATTGATAGATGTAAGGTTCATAGAAGGAACACTGAATATAGAAGAGGAACTAATAGTCCTTAACATACTTACATCAAAGCAAGTCATGTTCCTGTTTTGGCTGAGGAAATTTGGACAAAGCCTTGAAAACCGTGGTGCAGAGCTTTGCAAAGTCATATGTTGGGCTACAAAATATGGCTAAATGGAAAAAAGCCCCACATTGTGGTGACACTTTTATTACGCCAACCAAAAAAAGCACAAACTACATTATGCAAGCTTTCAAAGTTTGCAAGCTTCTTTGCCAGACATGGGTAGTCATTTTAGGAGAAGAAATGGAGGGTCACAGAGCTGCATCTTTCTTGAGATGTTAAAGCTGAGTTGCTGAGAATTTTCTGTGCTGTATGGCCATGTTCCAGAAGCATTCTCTCCTGACATTTTGCCTACATCTATGGCAGGCATCCTCAAAGGTTGCGAGGTCTGTTGGAAACGAGGCAAGCGGGCTTATATATCAGTGGAATGTCCAGGGTGTCTGCTTGAGGCAGGTGTGAATGTTGCAAATGGCCACCTTGATTAACATTTAATGGCATTGCAGCTTCAAAGCCTGGCTGGTTGCTGCCTGGAGGGAATCCTTTGTTGGGAAGTGTTAGCTGGCCCTGATTACTTTTGTCTGGAATTTTCCTGCTTTTTGGGTGTTGCTCTTTATTTACTGTCCTGATTTTAGATTTTTTTTAAAAAAAACTACTAGGCAGATTTGTTCATTTTTATGTTTTCCTCCTTTCTGTTGAAATTGTCCACATGATTGTGGATTTCATTGGCTTCTCTGTGTAGCCTAATATGGTAGTTGTTAGAATGGTCCAGCATTTCTGTGTTCTCAAATAATATGCTGTGTCCAGGTTGGTTCATCAGATGCTCTGCTATGGCTGACTTCTCAGGTTGACTTAATCTGCAGAGCCTTTCATGTTCCTCGATTCGTGTTTGGGCATTGCTACATTTGGTGGTCTCTATGTAGACTTGTCCACAGCTGCATATTATACGGTAGATTCCTGCAGAGGTGGGAGGATCCCTCTTGCCCTTTGCTGAACGTAGCATTTGTTGGATTTTCTTAGTGGATCTGTAAATGGTTTGCATGTTGTGTTTCTTTGACAACACATGTTAAAGCTGAGTTTGAGATGGTGAAGGGTGGAGGTGTGATGCAGGGAGAGTTATGGCCTATACCTTGAAGGGATTGCCTTCGTTTTTAACAATGCAGAAAAAGGTTTGCAGACTTCCATTGTTTGTCTCCCAAGCACCTTGTAGCCAGCAAGGTGTGTGGTCTTTACCTGCATTTTGCACCTTTTGGTTGGTCTAATAAAGATATGATCACAATGTGTTCTTTTGGATTTCTCTGTATTTTGCTTTATGTTCGAAATGACTTCCCCTAGAAGTCTATATTTTGAGCTACAACTCCCTGAATCCTCCAGCCAGCATGGCCATATTAGCTGGGGTATTTGAACAGCTATAGTCCAAAAGAGATGAGTCTCCAAGTTCTGCTCAGATGATTTCATTGATATTGATTGAGAACAAGCGCACCATGTCTCTTTTCTTCTCAGGAATGTTCCTGGAAGTGTCCCTAATCCTATCCAAGTCGATTCACAAAGAAAGAGATACTGAGACTGAGATTCGATTGTCTTAGAGTCCCACACCGCAGGCTGTATCTGTTCAGGGATGAAGAAAAGTACTCATTGAAATGGAAATGGAAGGCGGGAATGAAGGAATCAAGCAGACTGACTGACTGACTGATTTATTTCAGCATGAGCTGTCCTTTTAAAAAGTGCACTCTGAATATTTTCAGAGGCAACTCTCGTTTTATATTTCTTTTCAAAGGCTGAAAGTAATCTGAAAAATCCAATGGTTTAGTATACTTTCAAACTGTCCTGACTTGACTGGACAGTTCCAATTATGATAATTCTCTGCCATCCCACTTTTCAGCTGCTTTTAAAATGTCCCACCACCTGGTTCCTCTTCCCACTTTCCTCCTTTATCCTCAGTTGCTTCAACTGATGCAAGCTGAGTTCAACATGCAAAAGTACTTTGCACTCAGTTGGATCTGCTGGAGAGAAAGGAAAGGGGTCAAAATCCTGCTGTTTCCAGTAGGAACTGCCACAGTTCCTACTTGTAAGTCCTTCCTCTTAAAAACTTTTGGTACCTTGGCCACACTAATGTTGCATAGCAATGTGTTCTGGTTTTCATGTTGAGGGGTGGGTGGGCATGGAAGTATATAACTCTACCTTCTATCCAAACTGAGAAGTAACTTTCCCTGCTTTGCCAAGGAAACAAGCAGAATCCCATGTTTTGTTAAATGTTTGTGACAGATTAATATAGAAGAAGTCTGAGAGTGAAGAAACTGAGAGCCTGGGTGGTTTTTTCCCTTCTTTGGCCTGGTACTTAGAGGTGATGCATTAAATCAAACAGATTTACATAAGCGTAGACTCACTGGTCAACAACTGACTCAATGAGTCTGCTGTAGCTGAGACTAATTAACAGGACTCAGGTCTATTCCATCCTTAAAACAGCCAAGAGTCTTCTTAAGAAGCCATTGAGACTAACAAGTGTAATTTGGTATATGTTTTTGTAGACTTCAGCCTATTTCAGGAGATATGATAAAACAGGTTCTGGCACAAGAAAGCTTATACCAAACATTTTGGAATCTTCAAAGTGTCCTCTTGGTGATTTTGCAACAAGTATCATAGAGTCATAGAGCTGGTAGAGACTGCATGGGCTAACTAGTTCAACCCCCTGCCATGCAGGAAAAGCACAATCAAAGCACCCACGACAGATGGAAATCCAGCCTCGGTTTAAAAGCCTCCAAGTAAGGAGCTTCCATCACACTCCAAGGCAGAGAGTTCCACTGCTGAACAGCTCTTTTGGTCAGGAAGTTCTTCCTAATGTTCAGGTGGAATCTCATTTCCTGTAATTTGAATCCAATTAATTAATTAAATAGTAAAGGTATTCCCCTGACATTAAGTCTAGTCGTGTCCAGCTCTGGGAAGTGGTGCTCATCTCCATTTCTAAGCTGAAGAGCTGGCGTTATCTGTAGACACCTCCAAGGTCATGTGGCCAGCATGAATGCATGGATCACTGTTACCTTCCCGCTGTAGCGGTACCTATTGATCTACTCACATTTGCATGTTTTCAAATTGCTAGTTTGGCAAAAGCTGGGGCTGACAGAGGGAGCTCACGTCGCTTCCTGGATTCAAACCTTTGATCTTTCAGTCAACAAGTTGAGCAGATCAGTGGTTTAACCCACTGTGCCACCGAGGGCTCCGATTAATAATTTTCCTGGCTTTTCCTCAGATGGGACCAAAAGCATGACAACAGCATGAATTGAAAATGGCTACCTCACAATCTTTGAACTGGGATAAATGGCAGCATGCTCTGATATTCCAGTTCAAATCAGATATTGTGGGGTTTTTTTCTGCTTTGATATTCTGTGTTATATGGCTGTGTGGAAGAGCCCTGATATGCTTGAAAAATGATCGCATCTCCTTTGAATTGTGTGCCTTAGTTTTAAAGACATATTTATACAAGAAAGCTTACCCCCAGAATGCCTCATTCCTCCCTAACACAAAAGAGATACCTGGCAGCAAGGAACGAGGACTAGGTTGTTTGCTTGGAAAGACTGTAAAAGGCCAATTTTGATTCCACTCTGGAAAGATATCATAAACATCTTGCTTGAATGGAAAGTCATCTCAGCACTTGGACAATTTCAGAGTGATTGGACAGCATTTAGGATGCTTTATTAGAGTGTAAAAGCACTGAGCTCAGGGGCCACATGTGACTCACACCACTGCTGTACTCCTAGGATCCTTGACTCATTTCAGTCGAGGATCCTTGCCAGAACAAATGTCTCAATGTCTCATGTTAGCCCTGAGGATGCCCTGCTTCTACTGCCCTTAAGGTCTCCTTGCTGTTTTGAGCCACTCACCCTGTCCAGTCCCTTACATTGTTATGGGAAGAGAAGGGTGTTTGGGGAGACAACAGAAAATCCAGAGTTCATAGCAGCCACCTTGGTGAGCTTGAGAAATGTGTTCACATTACCTCTGAAAGCTTATGTGCTCTGTCGTAATTCTTGCTACACTGGAGCAGATGTGCAGCTAAATTGCAATCCTTTCTATAGAGTTCCTGCAAAACAAAACAAAAGAAAACAAAAGAAAACAAGCAAACAAAAAAAAAGCCCACAAAACAAAACAGACAGAAAGACAGATAGAAGAAAGAAGATTGATTCAGAAGCTGGATTACTACAGCCAGAAAATCAAAGTATTATGTGTACGTTATATGCTATCATTTTGTAGAAAAGTACAGAATATGCTCCCTGCTTTATAGTCCTCTGAAGGATCAATTGGTAGAAAGAGACTGAGTCTGGGAACTAGGAATTAGGACATCCTCTAGGAACCTATATAAGACTGTAACTGACCACTTGTTAGTGACATCCTCAAGCATAATTCCACTTTATTGCCAGAGTTTATACTTTTTGGTTACCGTGGTGTTCTGATATTCCCTTCCTCCAAGTCACCTGCTGATTTATAGTGGCCACATGAATTCCATAGGGTTTTCATAGGTAATACCAATTCCTTCCTTTGAAATATATCTCATAGCACTGGCATTCATTGATGATCTCCCATTTAAGTACTAAACAGGACTGACTTTATTTAGATTCCAAGATGTGGTGCCTTTTAGTTTTCAAAATGTGAATGAAAAACAAAACAATATATGTTTCCATGGGAAAATTGAATGTTTGCTGTGTATATGCTGTGCTGAGTCCTCTTTGGGGCAAGAAGGGTGGAATATAAATGCTTTAAATACATACAAAAATAATTGAAAGCAACACTGATTGAAGGTCATTTAAATATATGATTTTTCCATCATAGAAACTATGGACAAACATGGTTCACAGTTTGTTTTCTTTTCTACATAATATGCTTGGTGCTCTTGAAGATTATGAATGGCAACACCTTCATAAACTGGGAATCTACAACAGTGATTCATTCACTGAAGGCAATCTAATATTTCTGAATTGGCTTGAATTATTTTTGTTTCTTGTTTATAAACATCTATTTAGATAGAACAACTCCCACCATCCATTTCTGAAGTCACCAATAGAATTAGGAAAATAGTCCAAATACATCTGAGTCACTTATTCAAATTAGTATTAAGTTCAAGAAAGCGAATTAAGAACTTCATACAGCTAATTATAAAAATGAAAAGGATTTTTTCAGATGATTCAGTTGGCATACCCTCCAACCATCCTGATTTGGCAGAAACCATTTCAATTAATCCTTTGTTATCCCAGTTTTCAGCTTCTTTTAAAATGACCCAGTTTCTTTCTCTTCCCCTACTATATTTTAATGTGCTTTTCGAAAAATCATGCTGCTTGGGCTCGTCCCCATGTAAGCCGCCCCAAGTCCCTTTGGGGAGATGGAGGCGGGGTACAAAAATAAAGTTATTATTATTATTATTATTATTATTATTATTATTATTATTTCCTCTGTGTCATCACCATACTTCTGTTGCTGCCAACTGAGTTCAAAATGCAAAAGTAGTTCGCATTCAAGGAATGCAGACGAGAGTACAGGCAAACCTAAGGCAGGTTAAAAATAAAGTATTATTATTATTATTATTATTATTATTATTATTGGTTTTCCGATTTAGGAGAGTGTTATTAAAAGTAGAAGGGTAGTTACAGAGCAGGCATGGGCAAACTTTCTAACTTGGGGGCCGTGGGCCAGGATGGAGGGGGTTCTCCCTATGTCTCTTCCCTGACCTTTTCTTGCCTTCTTTTCTTTCAGAGGCAGAAAGTCAAGGAAAAATGGGAAGAATTTCGATCCCAAAAAAGTTAGCCTTGGTCAGGATGAGATGTTGGATGGGAGAGAAAAAGTGCATCCATTAGATCCCATATTGCCTACTCCTGATATATAATTCTAGAATCCTAGAACTGGAAGAGATCCGCAAAGGCCATCCAGTCCAACCCCTTGCCATGCAGAAAGGCCCAACCAAAGCACTCCTGATAACCTTTGCGGAAAATCTCTAGAGAAGGAGACTCCACCCCACTCTCCAACAGCTCTTACTCTCAGGAAATTCTTCCTAATCTTTTCAGTCAAATCTCTTTCCCTGCCATTTGAATCAATTTCTCCCTTGTGCCCTGGTCTCTAGAGCAACAGAAAGTCACCCCCCCCCCTCAATGAGACACCCTTTTAAATCTTGAAACATGGTTCTCATGTTCCCTCTCTACCTTTTCTCCCAGCTAAATATCTCCCAGGAGGAAAAGATGAAGGAAAAAGAGAATGAAGGAAGGGAGGAAGAAAAGGATGGATGGAAGGAAGGAAATGGAGGGAGGGAGAAAAGACAAAAAGGAAGAAAGGAAAAAGAGAGAGACAGAGCAGGAGAGAGGAATGAGGGAAGGAAGAAGGAAAGAGAGAAGGAAGGATGGATGGATAGGATGGTGTGAGAGAGGAAGACCTAAGAAAAAGGCCCAAGGGGCTGCATCTGGACGCTGGGCCTGGATTTGCCCATACCTGTTATAGAGTGATACTTTAAGGGAATTGAAAAAAACCCCCAATAAATTAAAATCAAAACGCAAAGAGTGTGAGAGTTACAGATTAGTTCTTTTTGTTATAGGTGTAGGATGCGTTTAATAGGCAAATTGTGTGAGGTTGTAGTGGTTAGGATGATTGTTTTAGATCAGTGGTTCCCAACTTTTTTTGACCAGGGAACACTTTGACCAGGGACTACTTAAACAGGGATCATTTTCCAACATTAGTACCAAAAGGGTTATGAATCTGTTTTTGGTCAACTTTAGATTCGGTTTGGGGTACTGATTTATAAAATTGCACATTGCTGTAGTTTCTGATACAGAACATATGCCATGTTCAGTGACAGGGAAGAAGTGGCAGATGGCATGAAAGAAGTGGAAATAAAATTTAAAAAATAAATCAATAAAGAGGAAGGAGGCTGTTTTAGACTGAGTGGCATTACTTGCTATAGGTTAATGTTTTATATCGAGAAAAACATGTTTGTTTTTCCTGGGGGGGGGGGGATTGTCTTTTTGTTTGGTGTAATTTGTTTCTCTGTACATATCTTTGTTTGTATGGTTGTTGTAAGTTTGTTTCTTTGAATAAAAAACACTTTTTGACAGCATGTGCTAAGGGGTGCTGCATTGTTTTACACCAGGGGTATTAAACCCATTTTCACTGAGAGTCACACCAAGCTTATGGTTGTCTTCAAAGGGCTGGTTGTAATGCTAAGACTATATAAAGATAAATATAGTTTTCTGGCATTGAAAGCCTTGCATGACATATAAAATGATGTAGCGGGCCGGATTCAACCCAGGCCTTCTGTTTGACATGTGAGTTTTAGGTTTATTGGCTTTTAATAGGTTTTTATTTATTTTTATTGATTGTATTTTAACTGAATTGTTTTAATTTTAACCTGTGTAATTCTACCTTAGTATTTACTTTTTAACATGTTTTTAATTGTATTACTTTTTAAGTTATAAACTGCTTTGGACCCCAGTCTTAGGTAAAAATGTGGAATAATAATAATAATAATAATAATAATAGGATCCTCTGCATTATTGGACACAGGATCCCTCCCCCCGTTAAGAAAACACATCCTCAGATGCACTTTTGATTCTCTCCTTGGGCATTTTCCATAGTCTCTGGAGAGCCTTGGGACCAACACGCTGGCCTCTAGAAGTCTAGAAAGCCTTTTTGAATAGTGGGGTTCATGGAGGAACAGGGTCAGTATTCAGAAGGAAAGAGAAGATGGGGAATATTCTTTTCTTAACTGGAACTATCTAAGGATTCAACCTTGTCATCTCCCAGCAAGTTTCCTGCTCTCCACTAGGGATGCAATTCTTCACTGAGTTTCTTCCTGGAGAAAACAATGAGTAATTGTAGCAATATTCTTCCTACAGGAAGAAAATTCTTTGAAAAATACGCAGTTTTTGAAGCCTATTTACAATTCTGGATTTATTCTATACAAAATTCACACACCGTATTTTCTGCATAGAAATACTATTATATACATCCACAAGTGAATTGTACACCAAACAAGTCTCTAGTTACAGCATTTCTTGTGCAGGAAATGCAATTTCCATGAAGCAAATAATATTTTATATTGTATTCTTGAAGGCTTTCATGGCCGGAATCACTGGGTTGTTGTAGGTTTTTGCGGGTTATATGGCCATGTTCTAGAAGCATTTTCAGAGGCAGTGAGGATGCTTGCCATAGATGCAGGTGAAACGTCAAGAGAAAATGCCTCTAGAACATGGCCATATAACCCGGAAAAAACTACAACAAGCCAAAATTTTATTTTATTTTTTCTGTGCAAAGAAACCATGTGTGAATTTTGCACACAATAAGAATTGGTGAAAATTCTAATCAGTTCAAGATTTTTTTTCAGGAGTTTTCAACTCTCAAATTATGTGGTTTTAATATCATTTATCAAATATGTTTCCATCCCTGCTCTCTACCCCACAGTGGAGAGTGGAATTTAGAGACTAACAAATGCTTTAAGATATATGCCTTTAAGAATTATAATCCGCTCAAAAATATCTTCAAGGCATTGTAAGACTCTTACTGTTTTTGCAGCAGTGATGGTTTCTGAAAAATGGAAGTGAAGTTACCCTAGGATCTTAGCTAATGTGCCAAGGAGATGACAAACAGAAATCAAGAAAAGCTTCTAGGCAAATGCTAAACATGCTCCATCTGCCCCTCAAAGGACAGGTTGACACTGTTTACCACAACAAGTAGAGCTACTGGGAGTCAATCTTGAATAACAACAAAACTAATTATTTTGACTTGATATGCCTGTGGCAGATGTGCTCTTCTTGCTCAAATGCTGTTATTTATCATTGCTACCAACAATACCTTTAGGCGTGAACTATGCCTGTAATTAACACTTTGGTAATGCCTTCAAAATGTAACTTGGGGACAATTTAGCCTTGCAGCCTGTCTTTGGTTGTCACTAAAAAAGATTACTGTATTTCCTGTGTGGTCTTCAACATAAATATCAGCAGACCTTGGAGAAAATCCTTATTTGAACCACAACTACCAGAATCCATACTATCTCTATGGGATTCTAGGAGTTGTGGCCTTGGATCATCTAAAAAGTTTAGAATGGTGCATGTGGCTAGATCATAAAATATTTATTTATTTATTTATTTACTATATTTGTATCCTGCTCTTCTCAGCCTGCAGGGGACTCAAGGCCATTGAGTAAATAATGGCAAATTATATCAAATATGCACCAGGGAAAACAGAACAAATTAAGTGCATTTTCCAATGCTGTAGGGTGTTGCCCATATGGTAGATTAGATTTATGAAAAAATAAGGTAGTCGAAGAAGAAATCTAATACTGTAGTAATTAGAGATGGTCAAATTGACTAGGCTTATACAATCACCAGATTTTTCTAAATTTGAAGAAGAGCGACAGCCTTTCATTGACTATTTAAAAGAAGAAAATGAAAATACAGTAGAGCCTCGCTTATCCAACCTTCACTCATCCTACGTTCTATATTATCAAATGCAGTCTGCCTCTTGCCCGTATCCACAGCTGTTTCAATACATTGCGATGTTTTGGTGCTAAATTCATAAATACAGTAATTACTACATAATATTACTGTGTACTGAACTGCTTTTTCTGTTGATTTGTTGCAAAACATAATGTTTTTGTGCTTAATTTGTAAAATCATCATGTAATTTGAAATTTAATAGTATTTTACTTAATCCCTCTTTATAATCCAACATTTTCGCTTATCCAATGTTCTGCCAGCCCGTTTATGTTGGATAAGTGAGACTCTACTGTATTGGGTTTTCTATAGCACCATGGGAAAATTAGTAGTACAGGGATGTAGGAATAACAAGAAAAGAAAATAATAATAGAGAAATCAGTGACAAGAATGACAGAATCCCCAATGGTATCCAAGGGATCCCGGAAAGTTGATCTACCAGAGATAAGAAGTTTTTTATGACAAAAAGAATAAGGTAGGAAGTGGTAGTTAGGGCTTTATACTTTCCACTTCTCAAAATTTCTATCTCATCTGTGTCAAAACACTCTATAGCAACTTTTCTATCCTGTTTTAGATTAGAAATGGGAAAAGCCGATATATATCTCCATCTATGTATAACTGTCTGTCTTGTTTGTGTATAAAACAGCATTGAATGTCTGCTGCACATGTATGTTCTGTGATCTGCCCTGAGTCCCCTTCAGGGTGAGAAGGGCAGAATATAAATATTGTAAATAAATAAATAAATGTTCTTTTGCTATATTTCTCAACAAAAATGTAAGATGTTAAAAATGCCCCCATTCAATATCCACTCTTGCATCCCTCCCCATTTCTCAAATATTTGTAATGAAAATTATATATAAGAAAGAGAGGATAATTTATTGGACATTATGCTGAGCTCTATTTTTAAACATTTCCTTTGAAGGAGGTCCTCCTAGTTTTCATGGCATCAGCATATTTTTGGAGCTGCAGCCTTCTTTCCATTTTTCAGATAATGATTCAATTATAATGAAAACAATTTGCTGTCAAAAGAATTTGTTATAAACATAGGACGCATACAGTAAAAACTGCTAGGAACTTGGCAGAATGAATGTTCCCTATATTCTTACAGAAGAACAAGATGAAGCATCTCAGAGTAGCCACTGGTGCACAGAAGTGGAACAGTTCAAAACTGAGCAATTAATAAAATGGAAGGGCACGGCAGCTACTGGCATTGCATTGTTTCAGATCCAGCAATCCATAATTTCATAGCTATATTTTCCATACATGATCATGACAAATAGCCACTGTTGAAAGTACTTACATTATCTTCTGACAATTTATCAATTGTCACCTTGGCTTCTATCAAATGGTTATTGAGGGCTATTATTTCGTGGCTTAAAGCTCTTTTTTCTTCTTCGTAATGTTGACCCTGTGTACAAAAACAATTCAGTCAACATTTTTTACCCATACAAAACATACTGCTGTGTTGTTTTCAAAGCCAAAGATAAATTGTGTGCAGCGCTTTTCTTCCCTTGCCTATATTTCTTTTCCTGCATGACGTCCCCGTTCTTACTAAAGAGCACATGGTGAAAACAGAAAGCCTGAAGTTCAAAAAATGACACACGGCTTGGAGAATTGTCCTCTATAGCTGCAACCTGAATCCAATGCTGGACATGTGAGATTGTAAAACATGTTTACATTTACTTAATTTAAATTAAACATGCAGTCCTGTAGTTACGAACAAGGTTCTGTAGGTTCGTATAGGGAAAGGTTAACACACCTGTGGTGTTTGTTTTGCTGTCTGTGCCCATTCAGAAGATAATGCCTCTGTGATAATTGGATTTTGAAAAAAAAAATGGCTTGTTGTGGAAGCAAGGATTGGTGATAAAGCTTCAGTGGAGACATCTTTTCCCTACGATTATTCTTTCAGGACTGAATTTCCCTTCCAAAGGGTAGATTTCTTACACTTCCTGTTGTATCACCCCTGTTTTTAACTATGAGTAAGTTGGATGCTTGTAAATTAGGGGCTGCCTGTATTTAGTTTTCCTTCTTTATTCCAGAGGTTGGGTGGTCTGTGAAACTTTAGTTGTGGATTATCTATATCAACATGGAGTAGGTTCTGATGAACGCTACCATTTTATGTTTATACTAGCTGTACCCGCCACGTGTTCCTGTGGCCAACCTTCCCTCCCTCTTTCTCTCCTTCTCTCCCTTTTCTTCTTTATTCCCTTTTTTTCTTTCCTTCTCTCCTTCCTTCTTTTTTCCCTCTATTCTTCCTTCCCCCCTTTTTTCGTTTTTTCTCTCTTTCTCCCTTTTCTTCCTTCTCTACTTATTCTTGGACTGCAACTCCCAGCAGTCATCCTGATCTACCTAACTACCTCTATCTAATCTATCTATCTGGAGGACTGCTGGGAGTTGCAGTCCAGGAATAGGAAATTGGAAATATGCAGGGATTGGGATGCTCTCAAAGAAATCCAAGGAGAAGAAATCTTGCATCTTGGAAGCAATGCACTTGGATCATCCTCCTCTCCTTAAGAGCCTGTTCTAGGGGATGCTGGGAGCTGTAGCCTGGAAGAGAGTGTGGATATGCGATTGTGTGTTTTGCTTGACATGAGAGTCATTTTTACGCATGCACTGTAGCATCCTTTTGCTTTTTTGGCTTTTTAAGTCCCTTCTGCTGTGTTTTTCAGTGCTTTACGTTCATATGTGCTGTGGAATCAAAACATGTATTTTGTGTTCTGACTCATCCTAACAAATTTTCCAGAATTGCTTTTTTCAGATTTCTTCAAGCTGGGTTGAAGAAAAAAGAAAATGGCCAAGGGGTTCATGCAAAATGCAGCAAAGGCCAAGTTCCGACTCTTTGATATAGTCAAAGCTGAATAGCAAAAAGAAATGTATCTGCTGTGATATTCTTTTGCAAGCAGTACAACAAGTACAGCAATAAGTATTGACACCAACACCATTCACCTCTTTTCTTTGAAGAAAAAAAACTTCTCATAGCTGAATTCCTGCAGGCATCTTCAGTACACATAACTCAGAGTTATGTGTGTACAATCTTTTCTTTGGGAGTGGGGAGCATGGAGGACCCTGCACAAGGAACAATTCACTAGCTTCATCTAGCCTATCATCCAAATACATCCCTCCCAGGCATCTTTCAAGTCCTGGGATTATTGCCCTGGTTGGTTGTTTTCCAGGAAGGAAAGAGCCAACCAAGTAGCATAGGTCTTGAGAAAAGGAATGTGGACACAATTCCAGATCTCCAGCAACCTGTGATGCCATCATCTCCAGAACCTGAAAGCTGCCTTTCCGGGGTTGGAGTATCATGGAGTTGCATGGATTCTGATGCAAAATTAATGCAAGAGACCATAAGAACTTTGTTATTATAGTAGACTCTCAATTAATTGCTTGAGAGTTACTATTAAAAATAGGCCTAATACAGGCATGGGCAATGTGGTTCTTTTCCCCTTTCACAGGGATTTTTCCTGCCTGGCCTTCCTCAGATTAGTTCATCATGCTGTCACAATTTATTTATTTAAAATATATACTATTCTAACCCAGCTTGCATTCAAACATCAAACATTAATAAAACTACTGTCTAGAATGGGAACATTATTACATAAAAAGGGCAGCATTTAAGATGTTACAGAACATTACATATGAAGCACTTTTTTACATTAGACAAGTCCAGGGGTAATTTAAAAATAAACAATATAGCATTCACACTGACTTTCCTAGGAAGGGAATTCCACAAACATAGACCCATCACTGAACTGGGATAGTCTTTCATGTCCATCAACTGGGATACAACTCCAGTTTCATTTATTGACTTATTTAATTTATATTCCAACTTTTTTCCTGATTGGAACCTCTTCCAGCAAGTGTCCACTACATGAATTCAACTGTTACAAGTCATTGTGTAAATTGTTCCATTAGTTGTTGCACAAAGTATCGCACTATTTATTACACACATAATTACAACTTCATTAGTATGAATCTTGCTTGCCCTAATCTTTCTGCTATGGGATACACAAGTACTAATGGAACAACACTGGGTCTTGTAAGTCTTCTCAGCATAACACTGGATACAGTCTACTATCCATTTACCTACTATCCTGCTATTCAGCTTTTGCTAGTACGCCTCTTTGCATGAGAATAACTGGCTACTTCATCGGTCAGTAACTTGAACAAGTGATTGAAAAGGAAGGTTATATCTGTCCTGATGAAGAATCTGGATGGAAGACTCTTATATACCCAGAAGATCATGACTCCTTGTTTTCTAAAACTGGAATTGCACCAAGGCACAAAAGTTGTGGAGTTGTTTCATTCATACTTTTCAACACACCTTTTAGGTATATCCTGAAACCTTGCCTATTCATATTTAATTTCCCAGACTCATGCTTTGTTGCAGAATTCACAGGGCATTAGAACTACAACATACACATTCTATGACTTGGTCACCTGAAGTTCTGTAATCACTCACCAAAATCCTACATCATGGATATAATTATGAATGTATGGTAACAGTATAGTCAGTACCTTTCCACAGAGTCTTCATGTCTACATCACAGAATGGAACAACAGAAAACCCTACATAAATAAAGAAACATGCTATGTATATTGGACCATATCCAGCAAGCTTTGCATGGCAGTTTCCCGACCCTCAAGAGTTTGGAAAAGTTATTTTTGGACAACAGTTCCTGGAATCCCTCAGCAAATCTGACTAAACTGGTTAGACTGGAATTGGTAAATAATAATATAAAACCTTTCTAAAGTCTGTCCAAACTGACATGATATTGGAGATCCATGTTGGCATTTCAACAGACCTTTCTTTCTGGATAAAAGAACTGCTGTATTGGGAAGAGCTGAGGAGCCTTCTAACCAAGGTGAAAGAAGAAAGTGTAAAAGCTGGGTTGCAGTTAAACATCAAAAACATCAAGATTAAGGCAACAAGACTGATTGATCACTGGCAAATAGAGGGAGAAAAGGTGGAGACAGTGACAGACTTCGTATTTTAGGCATGAAGACTACTGTAGACGCAGACTGCAGCCAGGAAATCAGAAGATCTTTACTTCTTGGGAGGAGAGCAATGACCAATCTCAATAAAATAGTGATGAGTAGAGACATCACACTGGCAACAAAGATATGCATAGTTAAAACAATGGTATTCCCCATAGTAACCTATGGCTGTGAGAGCTGGACCAGAAGGAAGGCTGAATGGAGAAAGATAGACACTTTTGAACTGTGGTTTTGGAGGAAAATTCTGAGAGTGCCTTGAACCACAAGATCCAGTCAGTCCATCCTCCAGGAAATAAAGCCCAACTGTTCACTTGAGAGAAGGATATTAGAGGCAAAGATGAAGTACATATTTATACATTTAGCCATGTAAAAATATGTGAGAGGAAGCCACAGGGAGGAGGGAGCAAGCTTGTTTTCTGCTTCCTTGGAGACTAGGACGCGGAACAATGGCTTCAAACTACAAGAAACGAGATTCCATCTGAACATGAGGAAGAACTTCCTGACTGTGAGAACCGTTCAGCAGTGGAACTCTCTGCCCTGGAGTGTGGTGGAGGCTCCTTCTTTGGAAGCTTTTAAACAGGGGCTGGATGGCCATCTGTCAGGGGTGATTTGAGTGAATGTTCCTGCTTCTTGGCAGGGGGTTGGACTGGCCTATGAGGTCTCTTCCAACTCTTTGATTCTATGATTCTATGATTGTTCACATAATGAGAAGACAGGAAAGCTTGGAGAAGACAATGATGCTGGGGAAAATGGAAGGAAAAAGGAAGAGGGGCAGACCAAGAGCAAGATGGATGGATCGTATCCTTGAAGTGACTGGCTTGACTTTGAAGGAGCTGGCAGTAGCCATGGCTGACAGGGTGCTCTGGCATGGGTTGGTCCATGAGGTCATGAAGAGTTGGAAGCAACTGAACAAATAGACTACAACAACTATTGGGAATCACTTTGAGGTATGGAAGATGGACACAAAATGGCAGAAGACCCATTGAATGGTTTATAAATTCACTGACTTACCTTAATTACATCTCATTTGGACCACTATGATATGCTCTACCTGAAGAGCATTTGGAAATTTCAGCATGTGAAAAGAGTTGAAGCTACTGTCTAAACCAAAGAAGACTTCAGAGACCATACTTCTTCCCTGTTAAAATGGCCCCAAGGCTATTATTTTGGTTCTAAGCACAATTCAAAGCGTGCGTTATGACCTAGAAAGCCTGGACTTGAGCCATATAGGACTATCTCGCAGACTGTATGAGTCTGCCTGGGTCCTGAGATCATCAGGAGAGGTTCTTCTCTCAGTCCCACCATCATCCCAAGCATAGCGGGTGAGGATGTGAGGGTGCTGTGTTTTACACTGAATTGTTTTAAAGGGTTTTTATATTTTTATCAGTATTTTATCTTGCTAGGTGTAGTTTCTTTGCCTGAAGGACTTCTTCCTTTGAGAAGTTGATGGTTGCTAATTCATCATTCTTATGTTGATTAAAATGACACATGAAAGACTCCCAAACATCTCACATATGTCAATATAATGCAGCTTCACTGAATATTGACAGCAATGGGAGCTATTTGTCTTGTGGGCCTTGAACAAATATCAGGGTTAATTATCTGGGTGTGCAGAGCACAGGGTGATGATAAAAAGGAGATTATTAAAATTGAAAAGTGGTGAATTGCTCATGCTAAGCAGCTCTTGGGTGATTTTAAAACACACCAAATCATTTTTTTTGCTTTCTAATCGGGAAAAAGAAAAGCTCTCTCTTTCTTTCACACACACACACACACATCAGTTGAATCTGCCTTGTATACATTAACTGAAGAAGGGTAATTATTGTGGTGACTATGTTGTTCTCCCTTTCCCAGCAAATGCAAAAGACGTGTGTCAAAAATGGTTGTCTCGGTTTGACATTTTTCACACAAAAGGAGCCCCCATCTGGTTTCAACTAACAGTGCAATCCCAGGAAAAGAAGACAAATAGAAAAAAAAAGTGTAATTGGCAAGTTATTAGCAGAAGCAAACTGGCTCAGGACACTTATATTTCCTTTTGGTCTATAAATGTTGCTCAAAACAAGTCAGGGCGTGTGCATATTTGCTCCCAATTTTTCTTTGGATGTTAATTTGAAAGATTATGGAAACTGGACACCACAAATGAGTGTACAAAACAGAAACGTATATGCTAAGAGCTGAGGAACCAACCAAGATAGCAATATGTACTTAGTTTTAATGGCTTGCCACTAGGGTTGAGTGGATGGACCTCAGGCTTGTGCTTTGTATTTTCCCCCTAGTAATGGGAACTAATTGCCAGAGAGCAATTCATTCATCCCTATGCACAACTGACATTCAGAAACTGGTAGAATGAAGGTGGACACAAATTCTAAGGAACTGGGTATTTTTTAGTGTGTCAATGTGTTAAAAAAGATGTTTTGGTTGAAACAGACCATTACTGCATTTGAAAATCCTCCAATCTCCAAGACATTTTTCACTCTTGCTCAAGAGTGGGACATCAAGGCATGGTTGGCCAGCATCTTCAACACATCGAACCCACCAGCATGTGTGGCTTCAGTGAATCTTGGTGGGATGGTGTCTCAAATGATGGTGAGTTTTGGCAAGCTTGAAGCTTCAGATGGTAACTCTTAACAGGATGACAGCTTCCTCTAGCTTGTGCCTGGAATCTCTTTCTTGACTGCAAGAGTATAAAGATCAAGAAGCAGAGGGGGAAAACCCCTGCAGTAGTCCATTTTTATGAGAGCCCCAATGACTGCTATATCCAGGCTTGATTTTTAGGGACAGCTGCTCCTCTGCTTCTGGGTGGTTCTTTTCTTCATTCACCACTTTGCTGTCTTCTCCAATTGCCAACTGGATCATCTCATCTTACATGGAGCCATCTGTATTTCCATCCATCCATCCTCTGTCCTGTTTCACAAGTCTTCTTAGCAGAACTGATGACTTTTTGGCAATGCTTGGGGGCCCTTCCACACAGCCCTATATCCCAGAATATCAAGGCAGAAAATCCCACATTATCTGGACTCCAATAACCCAGTTCAAAGCAGATATTGTGGGATTTTCTGCCTTGATATTCTGGGATATAGGGCTGTGTGAAAGGGCCCTATGTTTCTTGCACCTGGTAGCATCATAACAGGCAAGAAAGGTAGCTGCTGCATATAAAGGGCAATGAGGGAAGCTGAAGATGTGTGGTGGGGGTACTTTGTGAATATAGCACCATAACAAAAGTGCTGTATTACATTTTGGTGACATATTTCTTATTTATAAATGAGTGCAAAATATGTCCTGGCAGAATTGCAGTCATTTTTGTAGCTAAGCATACAAAGGGCTAATAATTGAAAGAATCACTGTGGTGTAGTGATTTGAGCACTGGGCAATGACTCTGGAAACTGGGGATCAAATCCCAGATCAGCCATGGAAACTCATTGTCAAACACTTTCACCCTCAGAGAAAGGCAAATATGAACAAATATTGCCAAGAAAATCCCATGTGAATTGCTATTTATTACTTGCACTTATTGACCGCCACTCTCAGCCCTAGGGCGACTCGTGGCGGTGAACAACAACATAGAAAAGACAGTGTACAGCAATCACGACAGTACATACCAAACTACTACTACATAACATATACTAAAAATCCGCTTCGTCAAAATCCTGGGGTCATAGTCAATTTCATAGTCATAATCCATTCCAGTATCGTTCCAATGATACACTCAGTTGAAGGCCTGCTCGAAGAGCCATGTTTTCAGGCTCCTACGAAAGGCCATCAAGGAGGGCGCCTGTCTAACTTCAGGAGGGAGGGCGTTCCACAGCCGGGGGGCCACCACCGAGAAGGCCCGCTCTCTCGTCCCCGCCAGACGTGCCTGTGAGGCAGGCGGGACCGAGAGAAGGGCCTCCCCGGATGATCTCAAGGTCCTCATGGGCTCGTAGGCCGAGATGCGGTCTGCAAGGTATTTTGGGCCGGAACCGTTTAGGGCTTTGTAGGATAACACCAGCACCTTAAATTGGGCCCGGTAGCAAATCGGCAGCCAATGGAGCTGGGACAGCAGGGGCGTTGTATGCTCTCTGCACCCTGCTCCTGTTAACAACATGGCTGCCGCGCGTTGGACTAGCTGAAGCTTCCGGGCCGTCTTCAAGGGCAGCCCCACGTAGAGAGCGTTGCAGTAGTCGAGGCGGGATGTGACCAAAGCGTGTACCACCGTGGCCAAGTCAGACTTCCCAAGATACGGGCGCAGCTGGCGCACGAGCCTAAGCTGTGCAAATGCTCCCCTGTTAAGTTGAAGGTTTGCAGCAGCAACACATGAACAACATCAGGGGGGGGGGTGCTTTGATTTCTTTTGGTAGCTCATTCCAAAGCTTTGGTGCTGTTCCAAAGAAAGGACCTTCTCTAGAGATTTTAAACAATAGATAATCTCTAGGATGAGTGGAGATGTGAGACTCCTTGCTGGATCAAAGTGATCTGACCCGTCTATATTGAGGGACACTATAGTGTGGATTTCAACATGAACATGTACTCCTATTTTCTGGGTGTATTCCAGGCTCTGTTTGTCGGAAGAGGGTAAAATGAGATGCTAGTGGACTCATTGCTCAGTTAGGGATAAAAATGCTGATTAACAGAGTTCTTAGTACAAGGCTATTTGTTTCTGTATATGTGAAGGTTTTTCTGTGTTTGATCAGAACCATCCCTGTAATGGTAGAGTACAGATATTGTTGTTGTTATTTGCCACCAAGTCAACTTTAACTTATGACAGTTATCGGAATGGAAGATCTCCCAAATCCCTGGTCCTGAGCTGCTCTGATTAGGGCCATGGCTTCCTTGATCAAATCAATCCCCCTGAAGAGCAGGCTCCTTTTCCAACCACTTTCCACTTGACCAGGCACTAGCATATATCTCTGAGAGTAATGTTATCTCATGATATGTCCAAAATCTGACAACTTCATTTTAGCTATCTTTACTTCTAGTGAAAGTTCAGGCTTGATGACTCTGCAATCCCATCCATTTGTCCTTTTAGCAGTACTTAGTCTCCATAGAACTCTTCTCCAGAATCACATTTCAAATGAATTCCTCCTATCATCTGTCTTTACCATCCAATTTTCATGTAGAAATCATAAATACTATAGGAAACACCATGGAATGCTTAATCCCACTAATATCCAAATCCTTACGGACATCATTAAAATGCTGTGATTACTTAGGGATTGACAAATTAAATTGTGAATACAAACCTGGAAAAATAATGAATTTGTTCCATTAGCTCATGCTATCGAGAGGCATCTTCATAAGTATTTGTATCACTTTGGTAAAATAATTGAAGATAGTGCGAACAAGACCTAATCATGTTAATTTATGTATGCAACAAAATTAGCAGGCAACAAAAGCAATGCTTTTGCTTTGTAACTGTGATCAAGAAATCTAAGCTTTGATGCAGATGTGGGCAATTAATGGCCCTTCAATTGTTCCTGGATTACAGGCCCCATCATGTCTGATCACTAATTATGCAGGCCAGGGCTGATGGGAAATGTAGTCCCACAACCCACATCCTGCTTACCGCAACTTGCACTTCTTTTACCAGGCCATCTTATACATATCAACTGAGTTCAATTTGGTTTACTTTCAAGTATGGGAGTACATAATTTCAAGGCAAAGCACTTTGTTTCACTGTAAGTTTATGACACAGAACTAAACTCATACAATACAACTTTTCATCCTTAGTATTTTTAATCATATCAGAAGTGAACGAAGGGTACAGTTGTGATGTATTTTTAAAAAAAACATCACAAAGTTTAAAACTTGGCATTATATTAAATCATAGAATCAAAGAGTTGGAAGAGACCTCATGGGCCATCCAGTCCAACCCCCTGCCAAGAAGCAGGAATATTGCATTCAAATCACCCCTGACAGATGGCCATCCAGCCTCTCTTTAAAAGCTTCCAAAGAAGGCGCCTCCACCACACTCCGGGGCAGAGAGTTCCACTGCTGAATGGCTCTCACAGTCAGGAAGTTCTTCCTCATGTTCAGATGGAATCTCCTCTCTTGTAGTTTGAAGCCATTGTTCTTAGTCTCCAAGGAAGCAAAAAACAAGCTTGCTCCCTCCTCCCTGTGGCTTCCTCTCACATATTTATACATGGATATCATATCTCATCTTAGACTTCTCTTCTTCAGGCTAAACATGCCCAGCTCCTTAAGCTGCTCCTCATAGGGCTTGTTCTCCAGACTCTTTATCATTTTAGTCGCCCTTCTCTGTACACAATGTCCTTTGATCAGTAGCTGGCCACTTGGAATACCTCTGGCGTTGCTATAAGAAGGTCCTCCATTGTGCATGTGGCATTCTCATGTTGTGGACTCCACTTTATGGCTCCATTTCTTAAGGTTAGCTCTGCATCTCGTGTTGCCAGAGCGCAATATTTTTTGTGCCTTCCAAGTCTCTCAGTCTTCTGTGTGCCCAGGGGGAGTCTCTCATCCGCTATCAGCCATGGCTTGAGGTGCCGGGTTTTAGCCTGCCACTTTTGGACTCTCGCTTGCTGAGGTGTTCCTGCAAGTATTTCTATAGATTTCAGAAAACCTTTTCTTGATTTAAGGCATTGGCGTTCTGGCTGATATCCAAACAGGGGATGCACCGGAGGTGTCACTGCCTTCGTCCTTTCATTATTGGCTGCTACTTCCTGGCAGATGTCAGGTTGTGTAATACTGGATAAAAAGTATAGACATCCCTAATGAACTCAGTATAATTTACATCAGTGTAGGTATGTGTAAGGATACACTGAATCTCTGTCCCACTTTGCTTCCACCTCCATCCCAAACACTTCTACTTGTTTTCTCCCACTTTGTTGGTGTTTTCAAATATGAAATCACCAACAAAATTTCCATCCATACATATTCCAATGTATTTCCCCCATTCAATAAATAATAAATAACTGCCATCTATTCATGAATAAGTTCATGAGCATTAGTTTTCCCAGTGTGGATGTGTAAAAGCATAGCAATTTACCTATAAGCAATACTTGTCATGGCTTTGACAGCTATTCCTTTTCAGCTGGTTTATATTCATGCTTTCAGTTTTATTTCTTGAGAAAATTTTTGTTGTTTCTAAGAAACACTGCAGGAGAAAGTTGCCAATGTTTTACATCACTTGTGTCTAAACAGCAGTCCAACATGCATAATTTTAGTCAAGGATGATGGTTTTTTGACCTTTTTTGTATATTTTTGTATATATCTTTTTTTGTATATTTTTATTGTGATACATGAAAAAACAACATACAATATTTGAGATTCAATAATCAAAATACAAGTATTATTTCCCCTGTCCTGCCACCTCCCCATTCCCTCCCCGTGAACCACCACCCATGACTTCTGACACCACATTATATGGAACTAATATCTAACAAAAAAAAAAACCCCTGTCCTTATCATTACATGACTAAATCCTCCATTCGGCTATTTCAAAATCTATTTTTGTCTTCTTTTTAAAATACCCACTGCTGATAAAGCCCTCCCTGGATCACCTGGACCTTAATAATTACAGACCAGTTTCTAAACTTCATTTTTTTGGATAAAATGATTAGTAAGCCAGTTGCCCTCCAACTTTGAGCACACTTCCTTAACTGGTCGGCTTTAGAGCAGGATACAGAGGTGAGACTACTATGGTCGCCTTAGTAGATGATCTTTGTCTTAAAAATGACAAGGGGTGTGGGTCTCTGTTGGTGCTTTTAGACATCTCAGCGGCTTTCAAAACCACCTATCATGGGATCCTTCTGGAATGCCTGGAGGGATTGGGAATTGGGGACACTGTGCTGCAGTGCTCTGGTTGTCTGGGCATCTAACTTGGGACTAACAGTAAAATCCAGACTGTTAACATCAAAATCCTAGCAATCTTAAGTATTGGAATCTCAAAATTTTAATATGGGGAAATGTGCACTCTTTAGTCTTTTAGGCTATTTGTTTTATGCAGTCATAGATATAAACATATACACTTCCCCTTAGAATTCCCAAGTTCAGGCACATTACTTTAATTAAATTCCAATATATAGCAAGTCAGATGTTACATTTCCAGAAGTATTGAACATTTCTAGGCTCTCTTTGTATTACAAACGCATCTCTGTCTTTAAACCCATCCAGATACTGCGATCAGATTGGGAGGGGGCCGTCCTCTCAGTCCCACCCCCGTCTCAAGTGCGGTTGGTGGGAACGAGAGAGGGGGTCTTCTCCATGGTCACCCCTTCCCTCTGGCACTAGTCCCTAAAGAAATCAGAAAAGTCCTTCTCTCCTCTCCGAAACAGCTAAAAACTTCCCCGGGTATGTTAGATTATGGAGAGGAAGATTATTATTTTTTGCCATAATTTTAATCCATTGGACAATGCTAACAATGATTATCTCAACTTAATGAAGAGCTATATACTTATATATTTTTATTCTTATATTTTTATACGTTTATAATTTATTTATACAGATTTTAATTATTTAATCTGTCTATGGTGTTAGTTATAAGGCCTGAATGTTTTAGCCAAAGTTGTTCAATTGTTCTATTTTTAACGGTTTATTAATTTGCTTGTCTTAGTTGTCTTAATCTGTTTTGTACATGACATTGATGTTTGTCTTTTTGAAAGCTGCTCTGAGTCCCTCCAGGGGTAGAGTGGTGGGTTAAAAATAAAGATTATTATTATTATTAGTTTGTGTGTGTGTGTGTACACACACACACACACACACACACATATGGTACATTGCCATCTTAAACATATAGCCATTTCTGGATAAGGATTACTCTCTTTTATGTTGAGGAACTATCCATCTCAAAACAGCCATCCAATGGATTAATATTTTTTGGCAGTGGTATCTCCAGCAGTATCCATTATTATATCTAGCAGATTGGGGAATCTGCCTATTTAGCATAGCCAAGTTTAAACCCTTATTTGTATATTCTGGGATTTAGATTGTGCAAATTGTAACCCGGGAGCCCCCGGTGGCGCAGCGGGTTAATGAGCTGAGCTGCTCCATGCAGTCATGCCGGACACATGACCTTGGAGGTGTCTATGGACAATACTGGTTCTTCAGCTTAGAAATGGAGATGAGCACCACACCCCAGAGTCAGACACAACTGGACTTCATGTCAGGGAAAAACCTTTACCTTTACCTACTAAATTGTAACCCGAATCAATGAATAACCTATATTAATGCAGCATTCAGATGATTCTTGTGTTAAAAAATTGTCTCCTCCCTGATTACTGTAGTCCACCTCTGCTCTAGATAACATAGAACAACAGTGGACAGTTTTGTATGGGTGCAGGGCCTGTTTTCCAACTTTCCCAACCAAGTTTGTCAAAATATCTTGTTTTCTCTTTATTTCTCCAACAGAAGAGCAATAGGAAATGATATTATGTCACTTCTTATAGCCATTTTGAATGAGAAACAGTGGAATAAGAAAGTATATGAGATGGGCAAGGGTTTATAAGGAACTGGGAAAGAGGGAAGGATTGGGAAGGAAGTTCTGCATCTTTGAAGTATAAATCCCTCATGAAAGTATAAATCCCAGGATCCCATAGAAGGAAACTACAGCAGTTTAAGTGAAAGCACAATTGTATAGTGTGAAAGAGCCCTTGGTTCCCATTGATCTCCCAGAATGCAAAAGGAAAGTAGATATCCAAGACTGCTGATCACAGAAAAGTTACTTGACTTGCTGGTCTATTCCTGTCCCTTCAGGAAAAGGGTGTGTGATATTATTGGAACAGCCTTAGTGTGTCAATAGCTTTTCCTCTCCTACAAAGCATTTTGTTTGGCAAGAACAGCAGATCTGAGAAAATCTAATTTTAAGAAAGTAAGTACCTTCAATCTGACTCAAATGCTTTTAGACATCTTGAACTATTTATGGATATTGCCTTTAAGCCTACCTGAAGAAAAACATTGGAACAGAAAATTGTATAAAGAATCTGATTTATTTGGAATACTGTATATACTAGACCAGGGGTCCTCAAACTAAGGCCCGGGGGCCAGATACGGCCCCCCAAGGTCATTTACCTGGCCCTCGCTCAGGGTCAACCTAAGTCTGAAATGACTTGAAAGCTCACGAAACAACAACAACAACAAAAATCCCATCTCATCAGCCAAAAGCAAGTCCACACTTCCCATTTAAATACTAATAAGTTTATATTTGTTAAGATTGTTCATTTTAATTATTGTACTGTTTTTAAGTGTCTTTTGCACTATGAGTAAGTAATGAGTAGTGTGCATAAGAATTCATTCATGGTTTTTTTCAAATTATAATCCGGCCCTCCAACAGTTTGAGGGACTGTGACCTGGCCCTTTGTTTAAAAAGTTTGAGGACCAACCCGAATATACGTATATACTAGAGTATAAGCCGACCCGAATATAAACCAAGGCACCGAATTTTACCACAAAAAACTCGGAAAAGTTTTTGACGTAAGTATAAGCCGAGGGTGTGAAATGCAGCGGCTACTGGTAACTTTCAAAATAAAAATAGATACCAATAAAATTACATTAATTGAGGCACCAGGAGGTTAAATGTTTTTGAATATTTATTGTATTTCAAAGAAAAACAGTCAAGTAGCTCTGTAAGTGTAAAATAGGCTCAACAAAAACAATATGGTATCAACAATAACTTAATAATAATAATAATAATAATAATAATAATAATAATAATAATAGAACTTCATTTGTATCCTGCTCTATCTCCCCATGGGGATTCAGACTGGCTTCCCACATAGTAATAGGCAAACATTCAATGCCTTTATAAACAATGCAGAGCTAGATATAGATCTATAATTATATATACTAATTTCACTTATGCATTTCCCCTGAAATATTTGCAAATCCTTGCTCTCTATATGTGCATTTCCCTCCTGCAATATTTGTAAGCCCTATATTATATTCATGTCTATCAAAACATCTCTCTCTATATAGATAATTATATCTATATAGGATTTGCAAAGACTTGCAAACAAGCGAGGGGAAAATTCATATATAAAATTATTTATATATACATACACACATATATACGGATATATAGATACATCTATATATTTATCAATATCTATATAGGATTTGCAGAAACTGGCAAACATATGAGGGGAAAATTCATATTAAAATAATGTATACATATAGATACAGATATACAGGTACATGGACATCTCTAGATATCTATATGTATATAGGAGTTGGAAAGACATGAAAGCATATGAAGGGAAAACTTCCAAGGGAACAAAAATTCATATATGTATAAAGCTAATACATTTAGATACAAAAAACCCAGGAAATTGGGTGGGTTTGAAAGACAGCCACACAAACAAGGAGGACATGAAATATATCTCCTTCCCCTCCTTCCCTCCCTTTTGACTGGAAAAGAAAATACACTGTTAAGGGAGGTGAAGAGGAGAGCAAAATATATCATATATTGCAAGCAATGGCCTCCAGGCTCTGCTGACCTGCTTGACCCCATTATAAGCCGAGGGAGGCCTTTTTAGCTCAAAAAAAGGGCAGAAAAACTTGACTTATCTTTAAATATATATGGTAATCTTTCATGGATTTCATTATGAAAGCTGCAGAACACAAAATGTATGCCAAATAAAACTTCTTAGTCTTTAAGGTGCCCAGATATCCAATGGGAAGTCAGGTTAGATAACTGGATATCTGGAAATCTTAAACATGAATATGTTTGAAGATATGTATATTCAAAAAGGCAATAAGGGAAGACACTATTAGACTGTTCTCTACTTGTGTTTTTAAATAAGCAGTCCTTAAATGGCATGTCCCACATGCCAGTTGAGCTCTGTGTAATGTGTACTTTTCTTTTACGTAAATGTCTGATTACCCAAGTGATTTGAACATCCGCTGAGCTATTTGGATAAATAGGGTCATGCAGCATTAGCCTTTTCTGTTTATACTTACGGTAAGGTCTCATGAAACTGATTCCAAAGCTTGAAAAAATGTACTTCATTATGCTGACGTAATATCACTAGGATCCTAAAACTATACAGTTTTAGCTGTATGTTCCACTAATATAAATGAAATCAACAGTGCAAGGCACATAGTGTCTTCTCAGATGTAAATCCTATTGTGTTCAATGGATTAATAAGAGACATCACTTATTTGGGCCAGAGTGTTCTGAAGTTTCCTAACCCACATTATCTAGAAAATAGGATGTAAGATCAAATGTCATAAAAATAGGTTGTAAACTACCAGTGTTATACACACCATAAGCCGGAGTTCTTCCATGCTTATAAAGATCATATGAGCTCCCTCTCTGCTCTATTGTAGTACAGTTGATTATAGCAGCGAAAATCGCCTCTTCAATAAAGAGTGGCTATTTTTGTATTTTTAATACTATAGAAGGAGCTCTATTTTCAGTTTGACAAAATGATGGAGAGCATTAGATCTGTTTCATGGCTGCTTTGCTTACTGCAACAAAATTGCCAGCTTTCAGCTATCTCGAGCTTCAACGGCAATGGGTTAATAGTAAGCTGAAAGCTCAGGGAGAGATTATAACAGTGGTGTAAAAATAGATCTCCATAATAGAGAGTTGGGTGAAGTTTTTTTTGTTTATTTTGCAAAGCAAACACATTGATCCCCTGCTTTAAGGATCATCCCTGCTTTTAAAAAGGATGCTATTCTAGATCCTATTGCATATGCCCTTTATTTATATATATGTTTTCTACATAGTCTCACACGTCATTTTCCCTTGCTTTCCCTGATTTTGCAGCCTCCAAATGTGTCGGAGAAAAACCTGCCTCACTCCCACAGCTATTGGATGCTGTAAGGCTAGGAATGGCGGACGTCCATCATGTCATTCCTGGATGGCCAACCATAAACCATATTTTTTTTTTAAGTGAGAGATGAACAGTCAGGGAAGGTCTCTAGATAACATTCATATTTTAACACTTTCCAAACCACATACCCATATCCTCCAACTGTCCCAATTTGGCCAGTACAATCTTGATTAATCCTGTTGTTACACTTTTTTTCAGGTGCTTCCTCTCACTTTCCCCATTTGTCCTCAGCTGCAAGCCAAGATCAAGGTGTAAAAGTAGTTTGAAATCACATTCACTGGAGTTAGATGCACAGAACCACCATGATACTGAAAAAAAACTGCAAATAAAGAAACTGCTATTTTTTTTAACCTGAAATAATACTTTTCTTGAAATTTTTAAGGTTTTTTTTATAGCATGACTTCTACTGGAAGCTGACTACAGAAGTGCACCAGAGGAACTAGAGTTTCCTATGGAGGTGCTCTCTTTAGAAATCCCTTTATATCCCCCATTATGACTGGAGAATGTTGACCTGAGAGTCACACTGGAGGATATAACAGAGTGGATTCTTGCCCTTTTCAGTAAGTTCTAGCAAAAACAAACTGCTGCAGCCTCTCCTTTTTTGTGCGTTCTCCTCATTTACAGTTTTTACCATCTTGACCATACTACATGCATACCCCACTGCAGAAAAAATGTTACTGTGGACCAGTAGCAGGTCTGGATTTCCAGAAGCTTTAAAATGCAGAATCCTACTCCCCTAGTGAATTCTGACCATGCAGTTTTCCATTCTGGGGTTTAAAGTTAGTGCCTTCCACTTGTTTCACACCCACTCCAATGCTAGCATTAAAATCTCCTCACAAGAGTAAGGATATTGGCATTCCAAACAGGTTTGCGTTTCAGATAGCCTAATCCAGACATTATTGGTAAATAGACATTTATACAGTTAGCACAACCAGAAAACATGCTCTTAATGAGGGGGGCCTGTATATATTGTGGGAGGGAACTATCCAAAGGTTGGATGTCCACATTCAGATTGACTGAAATGAATACGGTAAGGCCCCCGCTACCATAGTCTTTAGAGCTTGTTTTCACAGCTGGAACTGACTTCCCAATATTATTACAAGAAAATAGTATGAATGGAGCAGAGAAGGCATAACTCTTTTGGCCTCATCACATGGCTGCTGGAATCGGCATGCGTTGTGGCAAATCCAGCAACCCTTGTTTAGGGGTGCGCAGAACTCGCTGCCTCACACCCCACATTGCATGGCTCCTGAGAAAGCTGATCCCATGGGGGGGGGGAGGGAGAAGCATTGACGGGCTTCCCTGCATTGTTTCCTAGGCAACACGGGAAGCCTGCCATAGTGACGGCATGCACCCTAGTTCATCCAGAGAGCCCCTGTTTCTGTGCGTTGTTTGATGGAGCTGCCGGACTAAGTGGACTAAGTGGAGCTGCCGGACTAGGGCTTAACTGACGTATGACATTAGGAAAAGCCCTGTCTGATGAGGTAATGACAATAATTCAAAGAAAGGCAGGTTATAAATATTTTAAAAAGAAAGGAATAATATATAAAGTAACAGAGTTGTGAAGACTAAGGAGAGATTTGGGTACATATACACTGAAGAATTCATGCAGTTTAGTATCACTTAATTGCCATGGCTCAATGCTATGGAATTGTGAGAGGTGCAGTTTGGTGAGACACCAGCACTCTTTGGTAGAGAAGGCTAGACCTTGTAAAACTACAGCTTCTATGATTCCATAACTTTAAAGTCATGTCAAACTGCATTAATTCTACAGTGATGATGCACCTGTAATTGTATTCTTTGAATATTCTTCAACCACACAGATGTTTGTTATGCAAAAGATGAGAATATATGCATACAAATGGGAAACAAGTAGATTTCAGTTGATCATTATGACAAGCATCTTAAAGCTAAATGTTTTTTGATAGCAAAGGAAGAAAATTCTCTTTTGTGAAATTCAATGAAGTAGAGGCTGTACAACTATCTCTAAGGAGACTGATGTTGCACCCAGCCAGTACAGATCTGCTTTGGAGGAAAAGGCTTGGTTAAACTAAATAACCTCTGGGGCAGATACTGGGAGCTTATGACTTCTCTGTGGGTGAGGATGTGAATCTACTCAAGGCTTTGTCCAGCCTTTAAAGCACATGTCAAACACAAGGCCCACTACATCATTTTATGTGGCCCATGAGGCTTTCAATGTCAGGTTACATGTATATAGTCTGACAATTACAAATGGTCCTTCAAAGGCAACCAAAAGGCTGATGTGGCCTTTGGTGAAAATGAGTTTGACACCCCTGCAAGTTTAAAGGAGCTCCCAAGGGTTCTTATCCTACTCTAAATGTAGAATTCAGCACCATTTTAAATCAGAACTAAAACTCAGACTCAACACACAGCCACCATTAAACTAAATGTAGGTAGATACAGCATTGTACCAGATGACTCAGGGACAAGAATAATTGCCTTGTGAGACTACAACTCACGTCCTGGTGGGCCATGTTCATGTGTTTGGGTTGTTCTGAGGGCTGTGGTCCAAAAAAGTGTCTTTTTTCAGTTCTAAGGAAACTTTCTGAGTTTTTAATCAAAACTGGAACATCTATGAGAGATTCAAAATGACAGTCCTTTCAAGGCAAGCTTCTTATTATTTCTTGAGATTCAAAAATGTCCACTTTTGGGAAAGGCAGAGGTTTAAGATCAGCTGCAGATTTGTGTTGATCTTCTCTTGCCTTTGCCGAGCTCTGATCTCAGCTGATTGGCAGATACCAACTTCCTGTCCCTTTTATTCCTATTAGCATAATACCACATACTCTTTGAGTACTGCAACAAGATCCCTCATTAAAGATTAAAGGTTTAGAATGATGTGCAGGTCTTTTGATTTTTTCAAAACCTGCTTTATGATCTCATTTAATATTATTTTCAACTTTCATATCTTCAGAACCCCAAAGCTACTTTTATAGGCTGGGCTCAAAGATCAAATAGAATTATTAGGCCAGAAAGTTTTGACCTGTCCTGGATAGGGTTACAATATCTGAAGACATAGATTCACAGCTTGGGTCTATTTCTGGATTTAGCCCCAAACCTGGTTGTTGTTGAGGAATCTGTACAAGGACCAAGTAGCAACAGTCAGAACTGACCACGGAACAACAGACTGGTTCAAGATTGGGAAAGGCTTACAGCAAGGCTGCATCCTCTCACCCAACCTTTTTAACTTGTATGCAGAACACATCATGCGATGTGCGGGGCTTGATGAATGCAAAGCTGGGGTGAAAATTGCTGGAAGAAACATAATTTATTTATTTATTTATTTATTTGATGCACTTATTAACCGCCATTCTCAGCCCATAAGGGCGACTCATGGCGGTGTACAGTACACATAAAAGACAATTACAAAAAAGCCAGTTTCAACAACATATAAACTATACAACAATTACAGACTACACTAAAAATCCGCTTCGTCTCTTAGTGGAATCATAGCCAGTCTCATATTCCTTGTTCCATTCCAGTTCTCATTACCGTATTGTTTAGCACTTAATTAAATGCCCTCTCGAACAGCCATGTCTTAAGGCTTTTTCGAAAGGACATGAGGGAACATAAACAACATAACAACCTCAGATATGCAGATGACACCACTCTGATGGCCGAAAGCGAGGAGGAGCTGAGGAGCCTTTTAATCAAGGTGAAAGAAGAAAGCGCAAAAGCCGGGTTGCAGCTAAACGTCAAAAAAACCAAGATTATGGCAACAAGAATGATTGACAACTGGAAAATAGAGGGAGAAACCGTGGAGGCCATGACAGACTTTGTATTTCTAGGTGCAAAGATTACTGCAGATGCAGACTGTGGCCAGGAAATCAGAAGACACTTACTTCTTGGGAGGAGAGCAATGTCCAATCTCGATAAAATAGTAAAGAGTAGAGACATGAGACTGGCAACAAAGATCCGCCTGGTCAAAGCCATGGTATTCCCTGTAGTAACCTACGGATGTGAGAGCTGGACCTTAGGGAAGGCTGAGCGAAGTAAGATCGATGCTTTTGAGCTGTGGTGTTGGAGGAAAGTTCTGAGAGTGCCTTGGACTGCGAGAAGATCCAACCAGTCCATCCTCCAGGAAATAAAGCCCGACTGCTCACTGGAGGGAAAGATACTAGAGACAAAGTTGAAGTACTTTGGCCACATCATGAGGAGACAGGAAAGCCTAGAGAAGACAATTATGCTGGGGAAAGTGGAAGGCAAAAGGAAGAGGGGCCGACCAAGGGCAAGATGGATGGATGGCATCCTTGAAGTGACTGGACTGACCTTGAGGGAGCTGGGAGTGGTGACGGCCGACAGGGAGCTCTGGCGTGGGCTGGTCCATGAGGTCACGAAGAGTCGGAGACGACTGAACGAATGAACAACAACAACTGGTTGTTGTTGTTTATTCATTCAGACGCTTACGACTCTTCGTAACCTCATGGACCAGCCAATACCAGAGTTCCCTCTCAGCTGTCACCACCCCCAGCTCCTTCAAGGTCGAGCCAGTCACTTCAAGGACTTCATCCATCCATCTTGCCCTTGGTTGGCCCCACTTCCTTTTTCCTTCCATTTTCCCCAGCATCATTATTTTCTCCAAGCCTTCCTGTCTTCTCATTATGTGGCCAAAGTACTTCCTCTTTGTTTCTAATAGCCTTCCCTCCTTCCCAGAAATAGCAAGGGAGAGGAGAAAGAATGGGAAAGGAGGATAATTATGCCCCCTGACTTCATTTCAGTGCTGAGGCCCCTTCCACACAGCTGTATAAAATCTACATTGTATTGGATTATATTGCCGTTTGAATTCTGATAACCCAGTTCAAATCAGATATTGTGGATTATCTGCCTTGATATTATGGGTTATATGGCTGTGTGGAAGGGCCCTGACATACCAGTACAATTGTGTTATGGTCCCATCACACCAGGAAGATGACGGGAACTTGACATGATTGGCAGCTATTGATGGGTTTTCCAGTCAATAGCAGGAGATGGGTTCATTATGAAGAGGAGATGGCACACCAACAATGGGATGTACAAAGCATCAAGCACCAAACTTGCTTCAATAGTGGTTGGTCTCCTTTGCAAAAAATAGAGTTCTGAATCACATTCTGTTTGGATTAATGTAATATATTGTATGCAGGGCTTCCTTTGAAGAATGTTTGGAAGCTTCAGCTGGATCAAAGGACTTCAGCCAGATTGCTAACGGGGCCTGGCAACAAAACACCCTCATTTTGCTGGCTACCTGTCTTTTTCTGAGTGCAATGCAAAGTGTCGGTTATGACTTATAACACCCAGTTCCAGGACATCTGAAGAACTGTATGTTCTGATTGGAGCCTTCATGCAATATGGCCACTGCATATGGACAGTGTCTGTAAGCATTTGTTTATTTGCACATTCATTAAGTTTGAATTCCCCTATGATAATATTCATTTTGCACCATCTCAGAATAGCAGTAGGATAAGGCAAGGTTTTTTTTTTAGAAGTCTGAAATGTGACACATTTCAGTGCAGAAACAAAAACATGAACAATACTTACCCTACCTTACTGAAAACAGAATAAATAATGTAGTGAAGTGGCTGCAGTCCCAAGTCTGGGCACAAGAACACCTAGCTACTTCAAAGGAATTCAAGGGCCAGATCAACTATATCCCAGGGCTATTTTCTCCCCATCTGTATTTTCAGATATCCCTCAGTCTTCACTTGTGTCTTATGAAGCAAGTACAGTTCTCATATAGAATGTAAAAATAGTGACCTGTGGAATAGGTAGATACAAGTTTTTGTTCCACAGTCTTTAGTGTGAACTGCTAAGCAGCTGTGAATATAGTGAGCCTTAACTGGAGGGCTGGTGGAAGGCTAGGGGCAAATGTTAACTTTTTAAAAGAGGGTTGTGACTAATTTCGCATATTATAATGTGTGTGAGGACAAAGGACACTTCATGAGCTGTATGCAGGCAACAAGATCATTTTTGTGTCCCATTTTTGTGCCTCAGAGATAAAAATTGTTTTTAATTTTTCTGCCCTCCAAAAATCTGTAGGGTAATTTCACCACATTTTTGGGTTCCTTCGGGAGTACAGACCAATTTTGAAAATGAGAAAGATGTTGCACTCTAGTAGTGAAACACCTTTTCACCCAACACCACACCAATAATACTATCTAGAAATGTTTATTAAAGGAGGCAGGTACAAAGGGAAAAAGAAACAATTCCAAAAGGGTCGGTAGAATATAAAATATAAAATAGCAGTAATCCAAAAAATGGCAAAGTACATTAAGTCAAGAGAACTAGAATCCAAAGCAGTGATCCAAGCATAAATCCATAAACTAGAAAACAGGAGGTTCTTCCAAGGAATAAAGACGTGAACCAGATCAGGAACAAAGTCATGAACCAGATCGGGAAACTTGAATCATGGACTTGACAGCATAGACAGGAAAACCATCCTGAAAGCAATGTTGTCTCATCTGAGAGACTTGAAGCTAAGCTACTTAATTTAAACCCATGCAGGGACCCATGACATCATGCCAAGCACACCTGGACTTCAAGGTCTTCCAGCAGCTTATGTGAGAATATTTAACTTATTGGTGTCTTATTCCCTCCATTCTGAGGCCTAGTTTAGTTTCTTGGGGAAATTCCCCATCAGGCCAAGGACTTTCACTTTCCTCTGTTGCCTGGGAACCAGCATTGGAATTCAAAGCATCCTTTGCCTCAGTCTCATCTGCCTGCAATTCTCTCTGATCTGACACAGACTCCTCATTTTGAAACCCATCATCCCCCTCATCCTCTGAAAAATCATCAGATGTTTGCTGTGCTGCAACAAAAGAGGAGGTGAAGTGGCAGTAATTTCTGGATAATTTCGTATTGTTAAAAAAGGCTTCTCCAATCAAGATGCAAGAGTGGCCAAAAACATGGACAAAATTACCCAAATCTCCCATTGTCCCTGAATGTTGGGAGCATCTAGGAACAACCCACAGTTTTCTACCCTATCTATCCTATCTAAAGAGACTAGGAAAGAGGAGATATAAATAATACTTACTTAACACTATATGGAAATCCTTTTGTAAGTTTTTTTTGTGTCAAAGGAGTACTGAATTTAAATTTTCTACTGAACAAGCAAATGTTTAGATGAAGAACTGGTAAACATAAAGAGCATTAATAGTATATATTTGTATAGAAGAAAAAATAATGGTATAAAGATTAAAGAGTTAGTAATTTCTTTTCCAATGTTCTAAGCCACCTTCTTGACCCCAAGTGACTAACCCAAAGCACTGTTTAAACATTTTAGGAGTGAAAATAGCTAATAGGAATAGGACTGATGTGTCACAATGGTATTGTATTTTCTCTAGATAATTTATTTTCCTTGTATTCATTGATTCCCACTCCCCCTGTATTGTGCTTTCATCTCATAGATTTTTTAAAAAAGGTAAAGGTAAAGGTTTCCCCTGACATTAAGTCTAGCCATGTCCGACTCTGGGGATGGTGCTCATCTCTATTTCTAAGCTGAAGAGCCGCCGTTGTCTGTAGACATCTCCAAGGTCATGTGGTCAGCATGACTGCATGGAGCGTCATTACCTTTCCACAGTAGTGGTACCTATTGACCTAGAATCATACAATCAGAGTTGGAAGAGACCTTGTGGGCCATCTAGTCCACCCCCTGCCAAGAAGCAGGAAAATCGTATTGAAAGCACCTATTCACATTTGCATGTTTTCAAACTGCTAGGTTGGCAGAAGCTGGGCCTATGAGCGGGAGCTCACCCTGCTCACCAGATTCTAACCATCAACCTTTTGGTCAGCAAGTTCAGCAGCTCATTGGTTTAACCCGCTGCACCACCAGGAGGACTCATATATTTAGTTCCCTGTTTATCTGCTCTTTTAAATTAATTATTACCTGTTAAAAATCTGCAATCTTTAGCTTCATCCTTTGCCCCTCCGAATCTAATAAGATTTCATATGAGATTGACAGACGGGTGGCTTAACTAAATGATTTTACAAAATGATACATTTAGGTAGAAAAAAATCAGATGCACAAATGTAGGATGCATGACACTTGGCATCAGAATACTGTAGTATGCATGAAAAGGGTGAAGGGGTCTTAGTAGACCACAAGATAACTGTGAGTCAGCGGGATGATGCATCTGAAAAAAAGTTAGTGCAGTTCTAGGGTGAGTCATCTGAGCTACAGAGTCCAGATCAAAGGAAGTGATACTACCAGTCTTATTCGTTTTGGTCAAATGTCAACTAGAGTACACTGACCAATTCTTGGGACCACAGTAAAAAAAGGGATATCAACAAACTGGAGTATGTCCAATGGAGACCAATCAAGGTGGTAAAGTGCCAAACTCTACAATGAATGTTTGAAAAAAAAGGATATATTCGGTTAGAAGAGAGAATTGAGAGGCCATCTTTAAATATATGATAAGCTATCATGTGGAAGATGAAGCAATTTTTTTTCTATGGCTGAAGAGATCAAGAGTCAACCAAATGAATTCAAATTTCCAGAAAGAAGATTTTCAATGGAACATGGAATGACTGACGATGCAATTGGACCATGATTTCAGTAAGGAGACGCTGAGGCTTTGTTTTTATTGATATTATTGTTTCTTTTATATTACATTTTTAATGTTGAATTGTTTTTATAATTGTTTTTAACTGTACCCTGATATTTATTGTGGCATCAAATCGCTGCAGATCATAGAATCATAGAATCATAGAATCAAAGAGTTGGAAGAGACCTCATGGGCCATCCAGTCCAACCCCCTGCCAAGAAGCAGGAATATTGCATTCAAATCACCCCTGACAAATGGCCATCCAGATTGTGAACCGCCTTGAGTTGCCTCTGGCTGAAAAAGGCGGTATACAAATTCAGTAAATAAATAATAAATAAATAAATTTTAGCTAAACATTCCGGTGCCCTCCTGATGATAACAACTGTGTGCTAGTCAAACAAAACCACTGAAGAATTTAGTTGACTCTTTTTCAATAGAGACGTAGAGCCCCCGGTGGTGCAGTGGGTTAAACCCTTGTGCCGACAGGAGTGCTGACAGACAGGTCAGCGGTTTGAATCCAGGGAGAGTGGGTAGAGCTCCCTCTGTTGGCTCCAGCTCCCCAAGTGGCGACATGAGAGAAGCCTCCCACAAAGATGGTAAAACATCAAAACATCCAGGCAATGACCGTGCAGATGGCCAATTCTCTCACACCAGAAGCGACTTGCAGTTTCCCAAGTCACTCCTGACATTAAAAAAAATAGGATGCTTGCCACAGATGCAGGCATAATGTCAGGAGAGAATGCCTCTAGAACATGGCCATATAGCCCGGAAAAACCTACAACAACCCCAAAATTAGGGACTTTAAAGCAGAGGACAGAGAACAATTTCTGATAATCAGAGAGTTGGACTACATGGAACTTAAAGTATCTTCACGACCATGATCCTCGTATAAAACTGTATCTGCTGTGTGCCTGCAAGTCATTTCTAACATATGGCAATCCTATGGCAAAGCTATCATGAGGTTTCCTTCGCAAGATTTGTTCAAAGGAACATTGCCTTTGCCTCCCTCTGACAGCAAGAGAGTGTGATTTTTCCAAGTGGGTTTCCACAGCTGAACGAGGCTTCAAACTGTGTTCTTCAGAGCTGCATGCTCAAACCACTATACCACATTGGCTCTTACATATTTGAGAAATGTTTGTAAATACAGCTTAATCTATGGGACAAATTCACAGGAAATACACAGAAACTCTGTACAAAAATGCACATTTTTTATATTTTGAAAATAAAATGTGTACAAAATATGCAAAGTTTTCTGTACTTTTTCTTGTCATGTCAGCGACTTGAGAAACTGGTGTGAGAAAATTGACCGTCTGCAAGGATGTTGCCCAGGGGACACCCGGATGATTTTTGATGTTTTTTTATCGTCCTTGTGGGAGGCTTCTCTCATGTCCCCACACGAGGACCTGGAGCTGACAGAGGGAGCTTATCCGCCTCTCCCCGGATTCGAACCTGCGACCTGTCGGTCTTCAGTCCTGCCGGCACAGGGGTTTAACCCACTGCGCCACCCTTTTCTGTACTGAAAGAGGGGAAATCTCTCAGGGCCCTTCCAGAAAAGGTGCTATATCCCAGAATCTGATCCTAGGTTTTCTGCTTTAAACTGGATTATATGAGTCCATACTGCCAGATTATCTGGGATAAACAGAATACTTGGGATCAGATCCTGGGATATAGGGCCTATTTGGAACGGCCCTCAGTTTGATATGGAACTAGTAGAGACTGCAAATGCTACTAGGATTCCAAGTACTACAAGGCAGGCTATACATCCCTAGTTGCTGGAGTATAGAAGCAAGCAAACAGGCATTTTCCTCCTAATAATTCCCAAAGAATAATCAGAAATCTGACTGAGGCTCTAAGCCAACTACCCACATCTGTTTTTGAGCCCTGCAGATGTAAAGCTTTGCCGGGCTCAGCCTTTCATCTGTTTCAACAACCTGCAAATATGGGTTTGATTCAAAGTCTCCACTAGGAATCTGATTATCAAAGTCAGCTGCACTGATTGACCATTCATTGATGGTCATTGTCTCACAACCCACACCTAGACTGAGAAGAAAGCTATTTCTATACTTTGTATAACTGAACAGCATGAGTCACAAAAACACACCAGTAGACATTCTCCCACAATCATCTTTTCAGAATGTAGTAACAGTATGCATAATGTTCTTTTAAACATTTCAAGTGAGTCACTTTCCTAGCAGAAAATCTAGCAAACAATAAATACAATAAAGAAGGGCTACCTTCAGCTTTTCCTCTACCAGCTGCAGTCAGATGCTATGGGGAAATGTACAAGTGGACTCTTTTGCAGAAATTCCTGTTCCCTATGATCCCAAACCTGGACAGCTTTGTCTTGATCAGTTAAGAAAAGAGACATGGTGAACTGTTTCCATATATCCAGATAGCAATTTTGGTATGCAGAAGTATACAGAACGACCCCCATGTGACAAACTCTTTGGATGGATTATATTAAATCCATGGATTTATAGAGCAAAATCCTGTTGGTGGTACATTTTAGCATTTACAGCATATGTACCTTTATGCTGATTGAAGAAAGAGATATCCAGTATCTTATTGTGCAATGAGCTGCCACATAAACAATCTGTAGGAGCTGCAGTGGTGCAATGCATTAAATCTTTGTGCCGGCTGAACTGCTGACCTGAAGATCGGGAGTTCGAACCCACGAGATAGATTTTTTTTGTTTCAGGAGCGACTTGAGAAACTGCAAGTTGCTTCTGGTGTGAGAGAGTTAGTCATCTGCAAGGATGTTGCTCAGGGGATGCCCGGATGTTTTGATGTTTTACCATCCTTGTGGGAGTCTTCTCTCATGTCCCTGCATGGGGAGCTGGAGCTGACAAAAGGAGCTCATCTGCGCTCTCCTCGGATTCAAACCTGTGACCTGTCAGTCTTCAGTCCTGCTGTCACAAGGGTTTAACCCATTACGCCACTGGGGGCTCCATGCAAGATGGGGTGAGTTCCCATCTGTCGGCTCCAGCTTCCCATTCAGGGACATGAGAGAAGCCTCCTATGGTATGGTAACACATCTGGGCATCCCCTGGGCAACAGTTCTGCAGATGGCCAATTCTCTCACACCAGAAACGACTTGTAGTTTTCCAAGTAGCTTCTAACATGATAAAAAAAAATACACAATCTCAGCTGACTTGTACACAGTGATTCTAAGCACCAACCTGCAGCATCCTTTTTCAGCAAACAGAAAAAGGATGATATATTGGTATCCTAGACCTTCAACAAATGGCTGGGGTGGAGTTTGGGACATGATAGCAAAGGGTTTGGAAACCAAGACGTATATAGAATGGCTTGGGGAGGTTGAGTGTGATTAGCCTAGAGAAGAGAAAATTGAAAATAATTGAGGGTATATCATGTAGACGATGGGATGAACTTGGTTTCTTCTGCTCCAGACACCACTTAATTGCCATGTCTCAATACTATGGAATCCTTGGATTTGTAGTTTGGTGAGTCATCAGCATTCTTTGACCAAGACATGGTATTTAGGTTGTGACAAACTGAATTCATTTTACAGTGTAAATGCACTGTAAGTTATTGATTGAAATGTTGAAGGATAAACCGGGAACAATTGCGTTTTAAAAATGTGCAAGTTCCTGGTTTGTAGTCCACACACACCCCAGAAAGTGCTGGAAAGCCCAGCAGGGCATCTGGACACCCACCCCAGAAAGTATGCACTTTCTGGGGTGGGTGTGGACTGCAAACCAGGAACTTGCACATTTTTAAAATGCGATTGTTCTCGGTTTATCCTGCTGTCTGGAACAGCCCTAAGAAGTACAGAATATCTTGTTCCCTGTAAGCCTTTTGGAAGCATGTTGATCTGTGATGGTCAATACTGCTTGGTAAGTTTTATGATGACAAAAGTGATGATTTAGTCATATATTAGCTCTCAGTTTGATTGCTTACCAGTATATTGTTGCCCGCATTGGAGATTTACATAGGGATGCCAGGATACAAAGTGCAAATACAACAAATAGCATCTTGACTTTTGATGCATGGCATGATAAATATCTCTGAAAAATTCTACTAGCTAAGCCCTCCCATCTCTAAAACAGAATATAGGAGCCTGTTCGGCAACACATTTGTCACTGCCATCATTATACCTTTAAATATTGTCTGTGGAGTCTTACAAAGGGAAAAAAATGCTCCATGGAAGAGAGCACTTCAACCTCAGCCAGCTCCCCCACCTCTGCAAAAGCAATGGCAGTCTGAAGAAGATGCATTTTGCCCGTTTATCAGGATCCAAACATGATGTGAATAGGATAAGTTTAAAAATCCTGGAAAACTATCACCATGGGAAAGTAACAGGGACATGTCATCAAATTGAGGATTTTTGGGGGGCACCGTCAATTGCATAAGCTAGAACTCTCCATGGTGCTGCACATTTTATGTGCTGAGCTGTAACCTCCCAATGGGCATGCAGACTGGAAAAGATGGGATCTGGAGTACAAAACCATAGAGGACATCCATTTGATCAAGGATGGAACAGCCCAAGGGAGATTTAAAAAACCACAACTGCCATAGCTAGGGGTATTTTCAGAATTCCGTCTCAGATCTGCATTGTCCTGAATTGGCAGGGACAGTCACAATTAATATTCTGTCATTTGATTTTTTTCAGGTCTTCTACAAGTGTCCCAGCTTCTCTATCTTCATCCCACGTTCCCTTTTTGTCCCCACCTGACTTCAATTGCTTCAAACTGAGTTCAATGTGCCAAAGTAATTCTAGGCAACTAAGGCCCCTTCCACATTTTCTGCTTTGCACTGGAAAATATGGCAGTGTGGACTCAGATAACCCAGTTCAAAGCAGATATTATGAGATTTTCTGCCTTGATATTCTGGGTTATATGGCTGTGTAGAAGGGCCCTAACATAGCAGCAAGGAGAGGAGAAGAGGTTGAATCTTGTCCTTCCTAATAGGCTCAGGCAAAAGCAAACTGCTGCAGCCTCTTCTAGCTTGTGTGCTCTTTCTTATTAATACACTTGGCCAGCTTGATCATACTGATGTTGCTTGGCCATAAGTGTACCAGTTAGATGAAATGCTAGAGACCAGGTCAACAGGCATTTTGACTGGGTGTGATGGAAGAGACAGTTTAAAATGAGTTTGTGACTGTTCCGTCAAACCTTCCCATTTTGGAGAGTTTGTTTGGTTAAGGCTATTGTGTTTGTTGAGGTAAGGTTGTTTGTTTGTGTGAGCTGGAAGGAGGCTTGCTTGTCTGTATGCTCACTATTGTATTTTGGTGAGCTTGTTCCTGTTTGGTTAGAATTATTTATGTGCTCATTAGTATTCTATGGCTCTTTTGGATGTAGGTGCATGTTCTCTGCCTGAGCACAACATATCACAAGGGATTATGAAGCTCTGGATAAGAAGCTGAAGGATCTTGATGCACAGGTTGACATTTTCTCTCTCTTCCCAGATGAAGGACATGAGATAGCAAAGAGGAAAAGAATAGAGGAGGTGAACAACTGGTTCTGCAGAGAAGTGTTGTGGAGAATGCTTTGGTTTCTTCAACCATGGTCTGTGATTTCATAAAGATGTACTTCTGGCAAGTGATGGATTGCACTTCACAGCAGTTAGCAGGAACACTTTTGCTACGAATCTCACCAACCTGATCAGGAAGGCTTTCAATTGAGTTATGTGTGGGAGTGAGACAATATTCCTGAGGGCAGAAGCTCATCAAGGGCTGAAGATAATAGCCTGAATAAAGGGAACTGAACAAATAGTACAAAACCTCAAAATGGAAGAAAAATCAGAAAAAAAAACAGCTCAGTGGTCTTAGATGTAATACACAGGGCATCGGGAAAAACACAAAGAACGTGAACTTTTAACACAGCAAAGTAAATATGATATAATAGGCATCACTAAAACTCGGTGGGGTGGGTTTCATGAAATGTAGCAATAGAGGGGTATAATCTTCTTTAGAGGAATAAACCAAATAGAAAATGAAGAAGAGCATTAAAGCTGTATGTCAAGGATGTGAAGAGACCCATGACTTAAATTTGGGAAGCTAGGTTGAGAACATCTGGGTAAAAATTAAGGGGAAGAAAAGCAACACCGATATCAGTGTGTGTGTGTGTGTGTGTGTGTGTCTTATATAGATCCCCCAAGCCAGTCCAAGGATTTGGATGACTTCCTGGAACAAGGGAGAGATGTAGTAGTAATGGGAGATTTCAACATGACAAAAACCCTCAGTATAAGAAAACCATGATGGCAGGAAATTTTAACCAGTTGGTCATTTCACCTTACTGGTTTGCCATCACAGTTTCTTACTACTGGAAGCTTGGAACGTAAGCATATATTCTTTCGCATCTCTTGGTCACGCACATGGTGCTTGGCTCACAGGGATGCGTTTACAGATCTAATCATAAAGATCTGATCAAAGGTAATTAGTGAAGCATCTCATTTATTTGGTAACGCACCAGATATTTTCTTTAAAGGGATTTTAGTGTTTTGCAACAGCCAGAGCCTGAGGCAAGGCTTTAGCCTACAGAGACACTTTCCCCATATTGAGGATGCTGAAACATACATATTTATATGTATATATTTGGCAGGTCAGCAAGGAAAATAAACTCTTGATCTGTGAGATTCAATTTACCTTGGGGCATTTATCTATTAGAGAAATCTATTCCAGACAGGAGCAAAAATGGATAAAAAGAAAGGGGAGAGAAAGTCTGGGCCAATACTGATGAAGAGATGTTGAAAACAGATTTTCAATGAGATTCATTTCTGCAAATCTGAGTGAAGTTCTTCCAGAAATGCAGTGGCCCAGAGTGTGAAACAATAACAGTTTTGGACTACAAGTCCAAGAACTGGTTTGATAATGGAACCAATTACCTAGAGAAGTGGTGGAGTGTTTTTTTTCTGGACCTCTTCAAAAGGAGTTTGGACAGCTGGGGATGCTGTAACTAGATTTCCTGCATTGAGTGGGTGGATTTGGATTTGACTGACTATAGGGCCCCTTCCAATCTATGTTTCTACAAATTTTCCCAGCACTGTTGCATCAGCAATACGAATTACCTTGTTGTTGGGCATCTTTATTTTGATTGTAATTTGTGGCAACTATAAGGCTTGCATTTTTCCAGGCAAAATTTGTTCAGAGGGGGTTTGCTTTTGCCTTCCTCTGTGGTGGAGAGTATGACTTGACCAGTGGGTTTCCATGGCAAGGATCCTGAACCCTGATCTCCTTGTGTCCTAGTCCAAAGCTCAAACTACTATACCATGCTTTGAGTTACTACTTAGCATGATTTCAAAGTGAACTGAAAATCCCTTCCATTCCACCAGTACTCAGTGTGACTACTTAGCTTTTGTTGTAGATTATGCACTGGTGTCTTTATCTCATAGGACAAAACTCTTTGATCTTGTGTTCTAGAAGACCCTTAACAATTCCAAGGGGTCAACAGCATTCCTTCATTGGTGGAATACCAGTATGCATTGCAAAGCAAGCTACTGCACTGGTCAAATTGTTGATGCACCCAGATAGTCTTTTAAATTGATGTATTTCTCACAGATCCCTTTCACACTAAACACTTAGAGTGCAGTGACTCCACTTTAACTGTCAAGGTTGCATCCTATGGAATCTTGGGGTATGTAGTTTGGTGGGATACTAGAGTATTATCATTGTGTACCATGAAAGGGCTCTAAATTGATAGCTTGTGGGTTGTTTGATTAGTGGCACTGTGATAATATGATGGCATAACAGTTGCATCCACTAGTGAAGAGAGATGAAAGCTTTTCTTACTGAGGGATATGCTCTTTCTTGGATAATTATGTGTCTGTCAAGGGCTGTGCCATGGGTGTGATTCCACCCTTCTACATCTTTTATAAGTTTGAATTTTTTGCTTTATATGTATACTTGCCAATCTGAATCTGGATTTTCTGGAAATTGTCGTAGTGGTCACCTAGACTTCTAAGTTTGCAGAACTCAGTCCTAGCCAATAGTCAGGCCAACATCTGTATTCTACTTGGGCATTTTTAAATCTTGGTTTATCAGGAAATTAATAGAAGAACGGGTTGTACTTTTATACTAATATTTATTATAGTGAAACAGACTGCACAAATAAATATACTGTCCTCAGCAGCACTGCTTACATAGCCCTTTAATCAGTCTAGGAACATTCTTACATTACAAAACTTCTCTTACTGCGTTGGTTTACAATTGCTTCTACACTGGAATTCTGTTAGACATTATATAACAAACTTCCCTCATGCCTAGACCTAGAAGTAGATGAATAGGCTTACCTTCATCCCAACTGCCATTGCCCTGGCCTTGGAGAGGGTGAAAAGAGGCAATATCTGCTGGATTTAATTTCCTCCCACACTGCCACCCCCTTTTCCTTTTATGTCATATCTTAATTAGATTGTAAGCCTAAAAGCAGACAACTGTTTTGTTGTTCTTTTACTTGTAAAGCATGATGCACAGTGATGGCACTATATAAATAAATGATGATTGTGATAAGGACAAGAATGCTAGCTTGGCTGTGGCAGTAGCAGAAGCGTAGACTAAGTTGAGAGCAAAATCTTGTATTTTGCTTCTCAAAAGACTTGTGTTTCATACCCTCTCCAGCTTTGTCTTAGCTAATCATCTGAAAGATCTAACTCCTCCCTAGTTGTTGGAGATCTTAGGCGCAATGCAACTCCTGTGGTACAGTTGGAAGACTTTGCCTTCTTCAACTTGCATGGTCGGCTACTCTCAGTCAAATCTACTGGACATCCTTTTATCTTGATTACAGTTGAGCCAGGCACATTGCCTGGCATTAAGCTATGCCAGAAATCCTACATTGCCAGGTTTGTTATAAGCCAATCATCTACTTTAATTTTCTCTCCAGCTCTATCTCTATTTATAATTAGGTTGGCTACAGGCCCGGAGCCAGCATGCATCTATTTTCGCAATATATTGCTGTCTAATACACATCTATTATAGCTTCAAGAACTTAAATTAGGCAATAGAATGTCCAAAATCAGCAGTCTGCTATAACTGTGCCCTGGGTGCCTGGGGTTGAAGCTAGCTAGCAGTTCATGGACGAGAAATCAGTGAGGGTGGGGGTTATTTTCTTTCTCTCCCTTCCCGCATTGCTTCTCTTTTTGGCCAATCTCTTCTCTCTTTCCCTTCCCCCTCCCATTCCTCTCAACATTTCCAAAGGGGTGGGATCACTTTGTTTTAGAAGTCTGAACTGACTGTTTTGCAGAAGACTTGGAAAAATAGATGGAGAACCTCCAAAGTTTACCATATGGTGCAGATCTAAAGGCTGAATAATGTGAATTAATCAAGTTAGAACTTAGCACATTTATTGCCACCTTGTTTTTAATGAGACTTTGTGAGATACATTATAATTTTCTTTCGAAATGATCTGTATACTGAGTAGTTCTTTTGTTATATATCAGAATAACTGTGCAAGACGTCCTTGATCCAACTCAGTCAAACAAATGAAAATGACAAGCAGAAGAACTTTGAAACAAATAAATGCCCTCATAAATGGTTACATATTGCTATTATGAGATGTATTTTTGTGTATGTGTGTGTACTATCTTTAAATAAAATGGGGGGTGGGGGTGGGAAGCAAGCTGGGGAGAAGAAAATAAGGTGCTTTTATGATTGTCATCAGAACATAATACTGCTTAACTGAATGGTAATAATGGACAGATATTTGCTATTTTTCAGGAGCCGATCTTTGAAAGGGGAATGAAGATATTTACTAGATAGGTCTTTCATGTCATCACCTTCAATATTAAGAGAGAAAGAAACTGGCTGATGTATGCCACCAAGATGAAAGATGCCTTTTTGTTGTTTATTCGTTCAGTCATTTCTGACTCTTTGTGACCTCATAGACCAGCCCTGTCAGCCATGGCCACCCCCAGCTCCTTCAAAGTCAAGCCAGTCACTCAATGATACCATCCATCCATTTTGCCCTTGGTCTGCCCCTCTTCCTTTTTCCTTTCATTTTCCCCAGTACCATTATCTTCTCTAAGCTTTCCTGTCTTCTCATTATGCAGTCAAAGTACTTTATCTTTGCCTCTAATATCCTTCCCCCCAGTGAGCAGTCGGGCTTTATTTCCTGAAGTATGGACTGGTTGGATTTTCTCGCAGTCCAAGGCACTCTCAGAACTTTCCTCCAGCACCACAGTTCAAAAGCATCTATCTTCCTTTACTCAGCCTTCCTTATGGTGCACCTCTCGCATCCATAGGTCAGTACGGGGAATATCATTGTTTTAAATATGTGGAATTCCATAGCCAGTGTGATGTCTCTATTCTTCACTATTTTATCAAGATTGCTCATTGCTCTCCTTCAAAGAAGTCTTCTTATTTCCTAGCTGCAGTCCACATCTGCAGTAATCTTTGCACCTAGAAATACAAAGTTTGTCACTGTCTCCACTTTTTCTGCAAGATGTTGCTTCTCACCAATTTGTTTCTCCTTGCACAATCAACTGACACAAAGGACAGCACCAAATGTGTGAATAGATTCCTGTTTGTACCACAGGGTTTCTCTTTCCTCTCCCACCCCATGTCCTTTCAACCTTCCAGATTTGTGCTAGACAATCTTGGATCCCATCTGGAACAGTTTAGGCACAACAGGTGGATGGCAGAAAGGAGAAGGAACCCACTACATTCACTGTGTCTGTTCCACTGGTGAGACAGATCAGTCTCCAAACTGTAGTCCAAATTCATTGTACCTTTCTGCAACATATCATTGTTATATAAATGTGAGCCAGGTGGAGAAGATTTATAAACAATCACTATGAAAATTTACCAGATGTCAATCCAGAATGTTCATAAGCAAAAAGCATAAACAATGCTGCGTATAATGCTTGGTTAGTATGTGTATTCACTAAACTGGGACTAGATATTCTCCATTTTCCCACTTCCCAATAGATGTTGAAGAAAAGACATTAGTATTTCTTCTTGTATGTAGTGGGATTTGTTTTTCTCATAGAGAGTGGAATAGTCCCACCAATGTTTAAAAAGTGAGCATTGTCAAAAACTCAGTTTTACTTGGATATATGCCACTTTCTGAAGAAAGTCCACAGACAGCACAGATAAAGGCCATGGCTGTTTCATTTTGCAGCACAGGCTTTTGAGAAAGACAATGCAAGACTGGATGGATTAAATACAAGGAATCAATACATATGTACTGGCGTTTGAGGGCTGTTTTTCTAGCCTTACTTGAAATAATTCAAAATTCATAAGCGATTGGAGTCCGGGGCTGAAACAAACAAAACAAGTTTCAACAGGGAAGAATGTAAAGTACTAAGGTGGAAAAATAAATAAATCCACAGATATAGGATGGGTGACACCTGGCTTGACAACAGTATACATGAAAGGGATATTGGAAACATAGTGGCACACAAGCTGAACGTAAGTCAATATTATGGTTTGTCAGCTAAAAAGCCTGGAGTACTGTGTCTAGTTTGAGGGAAGTAATGGTACTCCTCTATTCTATTTTGATCAGACTTCATCTGAAATGTGTATTGTTCTGGACACCACACTTCAATGCCCAGACAATGCCCAGACAATGGTGACCAAAATGGTCAAAAGTCTGGAAACCATGAGTCCCCATGAGGAGTGGCATAGGAAGCTGGGTATCCTTATCATACCAAAAACACTGAGCACAAGAGGTGAAACAAGTTTGTTTTCTGTTTAAATATCAAGATAAATGTCCTGATGATAAGAGCTGTTTCGGAATTTAAACCAAGGCTAGATGGCCATCTGTTAGGAGTGCTTTGATTATATATTCTTGCATGGCAGGTTGTTGGGTTGGATGGCCTTTATGTGCTCAATTGTAACGCTAGGATTCTAGGATTCTTTAAGGGCCAAGGCAGGCAGCAAAAGTGATACCAACCCCCTTTCACCTTCGAATCCCATGGTTTCTCTACTTATGAGTCCCTAGATGCTTTGGCCTTCAACTCCCAGAAATCCTAACAGCTGGTAAACTGGCTGGGATTTCTGGGAGTTGCAGGCCAAAACACCTGGGGACCCACAGGTTGAGAACCACTGGACTAGACTAAGCTTCAAAACAATGGACCCTCTACACTCCCCTTCTTTCTTGACTTACCTGCCTACTCTGATTCTGTAATTCTTTGTTTCCTTTACATCCTTGCTAATTCACTTTATCCCTGCCAAGGCTGTTCCTTTCCCACTGCCTTTCCTCTTCTGTTCTTTTTGCCTCTTTTTTCCCATTTTTATTTTTGTCCAACTTGCTCCCTGAACTCTCTGATCTCCGAGACTGCAATCTCTTTCTTGATTTGCCTGTCTACTCCAAATTTCTAATCCCTTCTTATCCCTGTTAATTTACTTCTTCCCTGCCAAAGCGGCTGTTCTCTTCTTGCTCCCCTTCTCTTGCATTTATTCACTTTTCTTGTGCAACTTGCTCCCTATACTCTTTGGGATTTGAGTCTGCACTCTCCTTCTTTCTTGACCTACCCGCCTACTCTGATTCTCCAATTCCTCCTCATCTCTGCTAATTTGGTTCATCCAGTAGCTCCTTTTTCTGCTGCCCTTCTCCGCTGCTCTTTCTCATCTGCTTACCCTGAATTGGTATAGGCAGGCAGGTCAAGAAAGAAGGAGAGCAATGAGCACAGAGAGTTCAGGGAGTAAAAATCCAGCTGTGAAAGAGCAGCTGAGGTGGGTTTGGCAAGAGAGGAGCAGCCTTGGGCATTATGCATATTTACCAGCCATGTGTGAAATCCCGACATCTTCCAATATCAATGAGAGGTTGTGCTCTTTTTTGAAAAAAAATGTAACCTACACGTACATTGATGATTTCTGAGCTGGAATGGATGAACCAAGAAAGAGATCTTGCAGTCACGGTAGATAACTTAATGAATAGTTAAACCGTAGTATGGAGTGAGGCAGAAGTGAAGCAGACTAATTTCATGCTCAGTATTATTGTAAAAGAGATGGAATATAAAACTGCTGGTATTGTATTATAAATCTATATAAATAAAAATGTAATGTTCGTTTGTGGGATTAACATAACTCAAAAACCACTGGACGAATTGACACCAAATTTGTACACAATACACCTATCAGGCCAACGAGTGATCATCACTCATAAAAACATTGAAAAACACAGTGGAAGACACTAAAAAAAGGCAAAAATAAAAATACATTACAACACGTGCAAAAAACCACATATATACACATATACACATACATACACACACAAAACACATATACACAGACTGGGCCACAGCAATGTGTGGCAGGGGACAGCTAGGGAAATGTAGTAAAATTAACACACGTGTAGGTGTTCTCCACAACTTCTTTTCAGCACAGACATCGGCATATCCACACCCGTATATGTGTGTGTGCATGCACACACTACATCTCCCCCCAAAGAAAGAAGGAGACAAAGGGGGAGTTGAAGGTTGGCCACAGCAACGTGTGGCGGGAACACCTAGTCATTCATATAAATCTATAGGATTGTTGGAAAACTTTGCATAGTTTTGTCCCCTCATCATCATCAGGTTGTTTTTTTTAATGCTGTTTAAATCTTTGTTGAGTGTTGTTCTTGATAGAGAGACGCAGGCCCGTAGCCAGGATTTCGATTTGGGGGGGGGGGGCTGAGTTTGTTTCGGGGGGGGGGGGGGCTGAGTCTGAGTGAAAGAGGGTCTACCCTAGCAAACCTTTTTTATCGTTACCCCAATACCCCCATGCATACGGGATATATTGAGCATGGTGATCAGATCATAATATGAATAAACATAACAGTTTAAATAATGCACCAGTAAGGCCTTTTTGCGAACCACCATGAGAATTTCGCCCCCCCCCCCCCCCCCGGCTACATGCCTGAAGAGATGGTATTGCACCTGAGCTTTTGATGACTCAAGCACTTTGGATACACACTGACCACATGATTGATCTGGCCTACTAAAAGATAATAATCAGCTTAGCACAACTGGGCCTCTGCAGTGACAGAGGCTTCCCGGTATCATTATTAATAGTTTCTGCGTTGCTTTCTAGCATCCTATTTTGGTATCTCATTAGTACTCATAATTAGAGGAGCTATTTGAGTAGGAAGAGGAACAACATAACAGGAAAGTACAAAAAAAAAGGAGCTTGGAGATACCTTCAAGGTTAAATTGTGGAAAATGATACTGTTCTATTTTTGGAGCATCCGTTGTGTCTATTTAGTCCTCAGAGAAAACCAATTGAAAAAGCAGGAATTTGGTTTAGAATGGAGAGGCTTTTAACCGTATTACTATGGAAATGGCTGTCACAGGGTGATTCACAGTGATTGCATCCCGGTTCCAGAAGCCCTGTCTTTGGGAGATGAATTGAGTGCCCTTGCTGTTAGGCATTCAAGACTGTGGAGTAATACGCTGTTTGGAAGGCAGCTGGGAAACAGGTAGAACTGGGGAAACTTTTTTTTTTGAACTGCAACTCTCAGAATTCCCAAACTATGGGGGATTTTGGCAGTTTGTATCCAAAAAGTAACTTTTCTAAGCTTGAAAAATATATAATTTTTCATCTGATAATTGTGTGTGTTTTTTCCTGTTTTTTTTAATCTTCACTGCACTTTGATTTTCAAATCTTAGAAAATGAGTTACATTCTGAGGCTCTAATAATGGTTCGTATACCAGTAATTATATTTTAAAAACTAACTGTTGAGGTTGAATTCCAAAAACATAATGATTTGCTAGATACCTGAATTCCCTTATGTGAACATGGTAACAACCCCTTTCTTCTCCCATCCATCCTGCTGTCACCTTAACACTCATATCAGATAACACAACAGCAACGTTTGCCAACTTTTGACCCATCTACTTAATATATTTATTTTTGTTAAAGTAATTTGTTTTTCATCACAAAAGCTCAGTACAAATATTTGAAACAAAGTACATGTAAAATGAATAGGTGACACATCTTAAAACTGCATTTCTTATTTGAAGCTCTTCCACATGTGTTAGATTGTCCAACACCGAGAACTGCCCTGAGTCCCCTTCGGGGTTGAGAAGGGCAGTATACAAATATTGCAAATAATAATAATAATAATAATAATAACAACAACAACAACAACAACAACAACAACAACAACAAAAATAACAACAACACTACTCCTCTCTTGCGTCAGCTCCACTGGCTGCCAATTTGCTACCGAGCACAATTCACACACACACACACACACTAACTAGGAAGGAGGCCAGGCACTAACAAGCTGGTGGACAACATGGGGAAACTTTGCATGCCACATATTAAGATAGACATGCTCCATTGCTCCATCTCTAGGCTGAACATTGAGACGCCATAAATGTTTTTAAAGTGATGGACGGCTTAAGTCGGACAGGCAGGACATTAATTTGCAACATAGCAGGTGTATTTCTTTTTTACAAAACAGTGAAAAAAATATAATATACTGCATTAAAGTAACAACAACACTACTAACCAATGCTGGTAACTATCTAATTATAATGAAAGAAATGACAAATATACAAAAACATAAAAGAAGCATGAAACATCACAAAACTGAGTACCTTGCTAAGTGAATAAAATTGGTATTTCACAGAAAGCCAAACATTGGGAAGTGTCCGACGCGTGAGCTGATACAACAGCCAGCAGAGTGATTGTGTCTGCTGTGGACTCATCTTGTTGTGTTTCAAATAATAATAATAATAATAATAATAATAATAATTCAAAAAAGGCCAGAAGTTGTGCCTTTTTGGGAGTCCACTTATTGGGAGCCCCCTTATTGGGAGAAAGGCGGGGTGGAAATGTACAAAATAATAATAATAATAATAATAATAATAATAATAATAATGCAAGACTTTATTTAAAAAATGAAGATGAGCCTGTAAGTTGCCCTCCAGAGATTGGTGCTTGAAATAGTGGATTAAAATTCCAAGAAAAGAGATTCCACTTAAACCATAGGAAATGCTTCCTGATTTTAAGGGCTGTTTCACAGGTTTTCTTTTTGGAGAGTGTGAAGCAGAGTTTGGACAGATATCTCTCAGGAGTGGTTTAGCTACGGATTTCTACACTGGCAAGCTAGGACCAGAAAACCCTGGGGGTTTGTTTCAGCTTGATGATTTTAAGATAATGTCAAATGATGATTCGAAGACAAAATTCAAATGCCCTCAAACGAAAATGCAAAATCTGTGTATTTATTAAATGTGAAATTGAGAGAATCTTTTGATTAAAAGGACATACATAACACACAGTACTGAGGATGAGTATATAGTGAGCTGATCGTATTTGCTGGTGTCAGTAACACAAGCCAACAAAATCAAACTTTTTGTAATCATCAGAAATGAGAGGAACATAGTTTAAATCAGGAAGCATTTCCTATGGTTTAAGTGGATGCTGGTTTAAGTTTAATTTTAAATATGTATTTTCCCCATCACATCAACTTTTTTAAATATGATGTATATGTATATTGCAGCAGACTACTGTAAAATCTGCACATTTCACATCATATTAGTGTAACACAAGGAAACAAGTATTTTTCATCAGATGTTTTAGGTCATTCTTATAGAGTTTTTTGTGCTGAATTCAGATCTGAGTTTATTTTTTCCTCTATCATGTGTAGTTTTTGCAATGCGGCTAATGCACACTGATATCAGTAGAATCTAATTAACCACAAGCCAAGAAGTATTTTTGATCAGATATGATTTTAAGTCATTCTTATATAGTTTTTTTGCACTGAATTCAGATCTGTGTTTCTTTCATCCTCTATTATGTGTAGTTTTTGCGATGAGGTTAATCGAATAACTAATGCATTTATGCACTGATATCAGTTAGATATCAGCATTAATTATTCAATTAGCCCCATTGCAAAAACTACACGTGATAGAGAAAAAATAAGATACAGATCTGAATTCAGTGCAAAAAAACTCTATAAGAATGCCCTAAAATTACATCTGATCAAAAATACTTATTGGCTTGTGCAATGTATTTAGGACTGTAAAAATAATATCAATTTGATGTATTGTCGAAGGCTTTCATGGACAGAATCACTGGGTTGTTGTAGGTTTTTAGGGCTGTGTGGCCATGTTCTAGAGACATTCTCTCCTGACATTTCACCTGCATCTGTGGCAAGTAACCTCTAGGACAGTGGTTCTCAACCTGTGGGTCCCCAGGTGTTTGGTCTACAACTCCCAGAAATCCCAGCCAGTTTACCAGCTGTTAGGATTTCTGGGAGTTGAAGGCCAAAAATATCTGGGGACCCCAGGTTGAGAACCACTGCTCTGGGATGCTTGCCACAGATGCAGGTGAAACATCAGGAGAGAATGCTTCTAGAACATGGCCATACAGCCCTAAAAACCTACAACAACCCAATATCCATTTGGAAATTCCAAAATGATATTTCTAAGCTGAGAAGAATGAGCTTTAAAAAGGCAGGGGGGGGGGCAATGGTTAGTGAAATGGTGGTGATGGCAAGGAGGATGAGGTGATGATCCAACGGGTTGATGGACTGTTTGAACACCAATGCAATGCCACATCAGATTCAGTTAGGTGCATCTGGTCACTATCATGGTTGCTCCAGGGACACTCTAGACATGGCCTTTGTCTACCAACTACTGTGATTTGGAATCTCCAGTCAGACCATCACAACTACCAAAGCACTCAGAAGAGTCCATGCATTCAAAGTACAGGCAGTTCCGAGTTCCAAACATCGGACTTAGAAACAACTCATAGTTGAGAATGGGGGTGAGACAACAGAAAGCGAGATATATTTATTCCTAGGAAGGGAAATTCACTCCTGGAAGAGTTTTCATGGGAAAAAGGTGTCTCAGCTGAAGCCTTGTCACTAATCCTATTTTCTAAAACAAGTCAAATTTGTCAAAATCAAATTAGCACAGGGACAGAAAGTGAGCTGAAATCTCTGGAACAGTGGCACAGACAGCAAAAGAAACACCGCAGGTGTGTTAATCTTTCCCTATGATAGCCAAAATGTACCTGTTCCTAGTTACATACAAATTCAACTTAAGAACAAACCTACAGAATCTATCTTGTTCATAATGTGGGGACTGCCTGTACCTTATTTCCAAATATGCATATATGAGACAGATTATATATAGCTCTGTTATTACCAGGACAGCTCAACTACAACAAATCCTGTGGGGTTCAATTCTGGGTGCTCATTTCGAGGATTCAGGGGTCAAGTCCCTTACTTTCCTTTTCCAGAGTGCATCAGCCCTTGGTAGGACTGAAGACCAACAGGTTGCAGGTTGGAATCCAAGGAGAGCACAGATGAGCTCCCTCTATCAGATCCAGCTCCCCACTGCAGGAGCTGACATAAAAAAAAAAAAACAAAACAAAAAAAACAAAAACAGACTGCACAGGGCTCATGCCACAGAAACATAATAATAGAAAAACAAAATTGGAGACCACAAGGGCATCGTCTACCTTAGCCCCCTTCAATGCAGTCCAGCTTCTTGCTATGCCATGTACACCGTCGCTTTCTGAACTTAAACTGTAACCAAATTAAATTGTTTACCCCTCCTCCCCGCTTGCTTATAATTAATGGTGCTACTGCACAGTTTTTGATGGTACTCATTTCTCTTTCAGTGCCCAGCATCTATTTGCTTTCAGAACCTCAGTCCTATAGACTTGAAAGGGTTCATCCTCTCGCTTCTCAAGATATACTGTAAATAAGCATAACAAACAAGTATTTCAGATTGGCTCGTGGATTCTCAGTACAATTGCTTGAGGCCTCCAGTTCTACGTTTCATACAGTTCCACGTTTCCTGTCTATTCTCACACCATGTTACTTTTGATATAAGCTTCATCAGAAGTTCTTCTCCCTCTCTATGTAAATTATCCCCTGCAGCCTTATGAAAATAATAACAAGACCTTCATTATTTTTAAGCACTTCAGTTCAGAAGATACTAGTTAATATTTTCCTCCAGTTATCTAGAGCTCCTGAGAAAAATATACCCCCCAAACAAGAAAGAAGAAATATAATTTATATGCATTCTTCTAATCCAGCTGCTTCCTTCATCCTCTTAATTTGAATACTTTTCTAAGATCAACGTGTCAATTCAAACCTTTCTAGCCCAGTGTAATAACTACATTAACTAGCACTTATGGGAAACAGAAGTGCTCAGAATGGGACTGTGTCATTATGCAAATTGCCAGCTGGGAGGGGAAAGAAAGAGGATATGGCTTTGAAATCTGTGTAATGTGTTACTCAAGTCTTATTTTCTCATTGTTTAGCTTTTCCCCAGAGAAGCCTACGATGCCAGGTGTGTTTGTTTGTTTGTATATATGTCTGTTCTATAGTTGTACATATTAATAGTCAGCTGTGACATAGGACAGACTTTGTATTTCTAGGTGCAAAGATTACTGCAGATGCAGACTGTGGCCAGGAAATCAGAAGACGCTTACTTCTTGGGAGGAGAGCAATGTCCAGTCTCGATAAAATAGTAAAGAGTAGAGACATCACACTGGCAACAAAGATCCGCCTAGTCAAAGCAATGGTATTCCCTGTAGTAACCTACGGATGTGAGAGCTGGACCTTAGGGAAGGCTGAGCAAAGGAAGATCGATGCTTTTGAACTGTGGTGTTGGAGAAAAGTTCTGAGAGTGCCTTGGACTGCGAGAAGATCCAACCAGTCCATCCTCCAGAAAATAAAGCCCGACTGCTCATTGGAGGGAAGGAGACTAGAGGCAAAGTTGAAGTACTTTGGCCACATCATGAGGAGACAGCAAAGCCTAGAGAAGACAATTATGCTGGGGAAAGTGGAAGGTAAAAGGAAGAGGGGCCAACCAAGGGCAAGATGGATGGATGGCATCCTTGAAGTGTCTGGAATGACCTTGAAGGAGCTGAGGGTGGTGACGGCCAACAGGGAGCTCTGGCGTGGACTGGTCCATGAGGTCACGAAGAGTCGGAGATGACTGAACGAGTGAATGTGACATAGGAAGAGAAGTGGGTGAACAATTTAGTTTGGGCAGGGATACCTCTGTTTAGCTAAAGATTGCTTTAACCATTAAAACTGCAATCTTATAGAGTAGGGATGAGAAAGCTCCATGTGGGTCAGATATGGCCCACACAGATTGCTATCTGGCTTATGTCCTTTTTTTGGTCAGAATAGCAGCCAATATGAGGTGAGCACAATTTTTTAAATCTGTGTAGATAGGCCTTATGTTATGAGGAACCAGTGATGTCTTTGCTAGAACAGTTATACTGCTGAATGGATTATTTTCGAGCATCTTGCAAAGGGAAACATTATGACCCACAAAAGACTAAATGGCTTAAAGAAATTGCAGTGCTGTGGAGAGAAGTCTTCTCTTTATACTTCTCTAAGCACTCTAGCACAACTCTAGGTCTCTCTTGGTCTTCTGGTGGAAGCTGATCATAGAATTGGACTGGAAGACCAAGAGATGCCAAGGGAAGTGGCTGGATGGTCATTTGTTGCTTTGATTGTGTGCTCCTGCATGGCAGGAAGTTGGACTAGATGACCCTAGGGAGTTCTTCCAATTCTATGAGTCGATGATTCTACTTTCCATTCTTCAGAGATGTTTAAGACTAGGAATGGGAAGCTTTTAGAAGCTTTTCCCTTGTTGATGAAATAGAAATTATTTTTGTGTATTATTTTGGGATTTTGTTTTATTTATTTTTACAAAGACAATCTTTCGTGTAGAAAACAATATTCTCCTTACACAACTGGAGTTCTTTTTGGATGAAAAAATATTGTTGTCCAAATCGATTTTTTACGAAAATCTTCCAAAAGCTGGTTACAAGTGCTAATTAGATTCATGGAATGACCTTGATTTCTGTCCCAGCATCTGCCCCCTGATGCAGTTGTCTCCCATCTGCCTTTTCAGATCTGCCTATCCACATGAGAAAATGATAGGTGGGTCCAGCAAGACACAAGATTGAAACTCCTGCTGGGTATATGGCCCTGGTTCTACTCTCCCCCATTCATGGGGGGAGGGTACATAAGATGTGTAATGAAGCCAGACAGATACACAGAAGGTGGCAATCCTACATTTCATATTGGAAATTATCTAATTCCATCAGGGTGGGAATTAACCATTAAGCAATATATGGTATTCGTGTGCATAAGACATCATGAGAAGAGAGCAATATTTTCCATTTCCAAATTTACTATGGGCCATAAGGTGCAAAACTGCAAATGGTGCAGCTGGGTCAATAAGGGTCTCCTACAATAAAAGACTTTGCAATTTAAAAAGTAGAAGGAAACTTTTCAAATATAAAGTGGAAGTATACAAAAATAAACATTATTTCCATCTTTGTTTCAATGTTTGCACATTTGTATATTTTAAATTACATGGTCATACTTTAAATTTTCAGCCACTTTGAGTCTCCTTCAAGAGAGATAAAGAGGAGAATAATAATAATAATAATAATAATAATAATTTTATGGTTTAAAATCTTTCTATTTTAAAGGAGATATATAAGGGGGCACCAACATCTTTTAAGTGCTTAGGGTATCTAAAAGTCTTAATCCAGCCCTGAAATCCATTTTGTGGAGGCAGTTTTCAACCTTTGTCAATTCCTTTCCATCTTTGTCAATTCCCTGAAACCTTCCAGTGCAGGAATATACTTGGTGCCCTCCACACCTAGTGCCCTTCAATCGTTTAGAACAGTAACTCCCATAACCCGGACAATTGGCTGTGCTGACTGGAAGCTGTGGGAGCTGTACTCCTATAATTACTGAGGGAAGGATGATGCATGGCCTGTTTCAACATTATGACTTGAATGTGTCAAGTCAATTCTCATATATTTCCACTTCTCTTAGAGATTGTAGTTCTGGCATAGTCTGAAGTGAAGCAGCAGTGGCAGGTTCTAGGATAAAAGAAGTAATTCTTCACACAACATGTCACCCATTTCTGTAATTTATTGTGACAAGATAAGGCAATGGCTGCACAACATAAAGAGTGGATAATATCCTGGGGCCAAACCAGACCAAAGAGAAGGCTCCAATCTCATCTTCAATTTTTTTAAAGCAGCTGTTTTGCAGGTGGAGGGAGAAACTGAATTGTGACCATGGAAGTGGGATACTTTAATTCTTCTCTTAGACCCCTTCTACACTGTTATATAATCCAGTTTATCAAACCAGATAATCAATATTATCTGCTTTAAATTGGATTATATGGATCTACACTGCCATATAATCTACTTCAAAGAAGATAATCTGGATTTTATATAGCAGTGTAGATGGGGCCTCGGTTTACCCAAATAATCCTTCCCTTAATTGCAGTTTATCTTATTATAGAAAAATCTATGCAAGTTTTTTCTAATATGAATAATATCAACACCAAAGCATATAATGGGTATCCCAGCCATTTTGAACTATTTGTGGATGCACAGTTTCCCAGGCAATGCTGATCTGAAGTTACTTTGAAATATATTGCAGTCTAGTTTCTGGACAAGTTTTGGGACAGAGACAACTCTGGTGACTCAGATAGATGAGTTATATATGTGATGGTTCTCCTGGATCTATCAACATCTTTAATATCACTGAACCATCTAATCTTTCTAGGCAATGTAGATCTTTGAAGTCATGGTGTTATACCTGCTGGAGTGTCTAGGCCTCACCAATTGCCTTACAATGGTTAGTACAGCCATCAGCCTTTCATGGAGGGTGGATAGTTCAGCCCAAGCTAATAGCCGTTCCAATTAAATGGCACCCTAATGTGCAGAGCTGATATAGTTCTGAATGTCAGATAGCGGGGGGAAAGGAAGACCACGCTCTGTTGGAACAAGATTTTAAAGAAAAGAATTTGGGCTCCAAAAAGCAGAATGAGCAGAAGACGTTCATGTGCAATGGGGTGACTTAACACAAGTCGATATCAATGAAACAACACATACAACCATCTAGAAAATACAGTGTCTCAAAGTGAGTCGGAAGACACTTTTCCATCCCTGCTATTCTTTGTGAAAATATAATTACATCAAGAATCAGTAATTGTCTAACTGTACAGTTCCTAGCATTGTTTGTGCATAAGTGGAACCAACAAATGTGGAGGATTGACTGTACTCAGCTATGGTCATGGGGATAGAGAAGAAATGCTGGTGAAACTTATTTTCTGGAAACATGGTATCTGGCATAACTACCCCCAAGTGTTCTTAAATGAGTTCTCTCTTGAGGTCTACTGATAAGTTTGAAGACCTTATTACATGAGGCTTGGGCTCCCATCCTAGGATGCTTTCAGGATGGAGCCAGGATGGAGCACATCAAAGCCCATCACATGGTGCATGGCTACTTCTGGAAGGGCTCTGTCCTGGCTCCATTCTAGGCAGTGTCCTAGAATGGAGCCTTGAGAACATTGTGACTGCCCATGTTCTCATTCAGGGACAGTGTGGGGATAAGTCAGGCAGCAACGCTTTCCCCCTATGGGAAAGCTGCCTGCCAGATTTGCCCCACAGACCCATGGATGCCCCTGCTGTCTCTTGGTTTGAAGACTGTGATCTGATGAGGTCCTTATTCACTCCAGGTGTCATATCAGACTGTCATGTCCATGCTAAGTGCAAATAGTTTTGTTTGTGTTTAAGCCAGAAGGAAGGCAGCTGCCTCGGTCAAGCAAGAAAGAACAAAGAAGTCTTGTCTTGACAGCAAAAGCAAATGAGCATTCTGGCTTCCATCTTTACCTGAATGTTGGTTCAATGTGAGGGTGATATCTGTGTCTCATTACTGGATAAGGGCAACTCAACTGTGACAATGTTACTGTTGCTTTTGTGCCTGTTATGTGGCTGTGATGGAGGATGATAATTTCAAGTAGACACAGGGTTTAAACTATAGGTGGGTGATGACTTTGGACAAAGGTATGTGTGAAGCAGCTCAGGGAACAACTGAGTTCGAAAGATAGCAAAATGGGATTAAGCAACTAGGGACATCTTCATATGGGGCATTTTTGCCACTTTTATTTGCGACAAGGACGGGGCCTGCCTTGCTCCATCACATGACACATAGCAGATCCCACACACATTCCTCCCAAATACACTTTCCTCCTCTTTCCCCTATATAATGGGGGAAAGGGTGGCGGGCAACGCGTGTTGCCAGGCGTTGCCACTATGTCTCCCATCTGATGGGGACAGGGACAGGGTGCCAATGGGATAAGGAGGAAAGTCACACAGGGTGCCATGAGCCACCCCGCTCGCCTACCCTTTTGCCAGCGACTGCCGTGTGAAGAGGTTGAAGGGCCAGTGTGTCATTCCACCCTACTGTATAGCATAGTAACCGAAATAACTAAAACTAATACACTTTATTCAATGTTAGTCTTATCTGGCAAATGTTCTTCCTTTTGGTGCTTTGATAGCACAATAGTGTACACAATGTCATCAGTATGCCAAACAAGAGGAACAGGAATGAAAGCAGATTCAGGCACTCATATTTGAAACCTCACCTGCAAGTTTTAGATTACTGAACTCTTAATCCCAAGTGCAATATTTATAATATTATAATGTAATGCAATATACGACTACTACTACTACTAATATGATATTATAATTATATATTTATATTACATGTAATATTATTAATAATATTACAATATAATGGTATAGCACAATATAGTAATATTTAATACTGATATTGTACTAGCCTAATAATATAATATATTGTATGTATATATATATATATATATATATATATATATATATATATATATATGTTGTAAGCCATTCTGAGTCCCCTTCGGGGTGAGAAGGACAGCATATAAATGTCATAAATAAATAAATGCCAATCCTTCTGCTTTATGTCACTACTGGAACCTAGTAGGTTATAGATCAGAGAGTTTAAACACTATATATTTAGCATTTTACTATAGTTAAAATTAGTCCTAGTCTGTAGGTGATTTAAATGAAGCTTACATATATCTTCTTTCTCTCACTCCAAATCCATGCTTCTCTAAGAGAAGGTAGAGAAGGTGATGAACCAAGAGTTTAAGGCACTAGAGTTGATCTGATCAATGAAGAGAAGTCTGGATAGAAATATAATTTCAATTTTTGATGGACTGAGAATTAATTTGAAAACAATTCAGAGTAATTGCTTGGTGTGTACCAACATTCTAATGAAGTGCTTTCATCTCTGATTATGTTATTAATATTATATTAAACAACAGGATACTTCATCAAAATAGAGGACTAAGTATAATCTTTCTCTCTACTGATTTAATATTGAGCTCTTTACACAAACAAGTAAATTAAAGTATAGTATGACCTCCAGATCAGTGGGGGATAAATTCCAAGACTTCATGTGGATACGTGAAAACATAGGTAATAGTGAACTCTATTGAATAAAGATTTTCTGGCAGAAACACACCAAAGAATTGTGCTGGAGGATACAGTTTATTTTGTCGTGTCAGGAGTGACTTGAGAAACCGCAAGTCGCTTCTGGTGTGAGAGAATTGGCCGTCTGCAAGGATATTGCCCAGGGGACACCAGATGATTTTGATGTTTTTATCATCCTTGTGGGAGACTTCTCTCATGTCCCCGGAGGAGCTGGAGCTGAGGATACAGTGATGCCTACAGAGATGTCTCCTCCAGTCATTTCCTAGATCTTCCAGTGCAACTCTATGATCAATTTCTGGTTTTATTTCTCGTGTCAGGGCAGCCAGTCAGTTATATTACATTTCTAACAGAACAAAGCAAACAAACAGAGAAAATACAAAATGTGTGGGTTTGGTAGTTGGTTAAATGTCCTTTGACCAGTATCTGGCCACTTGGAGTGCTTCTGGTGTTGCCGCAAGAAGGGACTCCATGGTGCATGTGGCTGGGCTCAGGTTGCATTGCAGCAGGTGGTCAGTGGTTTGCTCCTCTCCACACTCGCATGTCGAGGATTCCACTTTGTAGCCCCATTTCTGAAGGTCGGCTCTGCATCTCATGGTGCCAGAGCGCAGTCTGTTCAGCGCCTTCAAAGTCGCCCAGTCCTCTGTGTGCCCAGAGGAGAGTCTCTCATTTGGTATCAGCCATTGGTTGAGGTTTTCCATTTCCACCATCAATTTCTGGTGGAAGCATCTGATAGAATTACCTGGAGGACCTCCTAGACAATGCCTAGAGATGGCATATTTTGCCAGAAACATGTAAATGAAACTGTGTGTACCAGTCCCATGGATATAGAGGCCATACTTTCACATTTAATTTCAATCACTTATCCGTAACCTAACCAAGCCTAACCATGGATCCCCTTAGGTAGTGGTTCTCAACCTGTGTGTCCCCAGATGTTTTGGCCTTCAACTCCCAGAAATCCTAACAGGCTGTGATTTCTGGGAGTTGTGATTTCTGTGATTTCTGGGAGCTTTACATAGAAGTGTGGACAGGTCTATGCTATGAGTTATATTTGATTAAATATGACTTAACAATAGCTGATCAACTCCCTCCCTTGTAAGTTAATGTAGGGCAGGAATTGTGCACAGAAATGTAAGGCCACAATCCAATTGATAGTCTCAATAGGAACAGATCCATTGACTCAGCGGCATACCCTCCAATGTTCCGCAGGTAAATGCAAAGACGTGTGGCCAAGCAACATCAGTGTGATTAAGACGGCCAAGGCTATTGAGAAGAAAAACACTCAAGCTAGAAAAGGCTGTAGCAATTTGTTTTTGCCTGAGACAATTCAGAAGGGCAAGCTGAGGACTCTCCTTTTCCATCCTCAACTTGCAAGCGAGGATTAATTGGGACTGTCTCTGCCAAATCATGGCAGTTGGAGGCTAGGCACATGAAATTTACACAAATGTTGACTTGCCAAGTGTTGATTAATTCAATGAATCTACTCTGTCTGGGAATAACAATGTGATTCACACCTGAATGTGGCAGACCTTCCTTTGGAACATTTCAAAGCCCAGGGAATTGATGGCCTATAACAATTCCTTCCATTCAAAATGAGTATTTGCACAATATGTTTATTCTGCAAGCCAATCCAGGCTGTTTCTTCTCTCTTCATATTGATGTCCTTTGCCTTCCTTTTAAAAACATATTGCTGTATTATTACTACTATTGCTAACACTTCAATGTGTACACAGTGTCATCACAGCACCAAGCACTATATTATCAAAATTGTGAGCACTTTACCACTGTTATTTCCCTGACCTAAGACAGAATATTTGGCACTGGGATACCACTGTCGCACAAAATAACAATAATAGAACCAATTTAGTCAACCATTGCTCCTCACGCCCTCAGCCACTCCCTCCTGCCATCTCAGCAGACAAGGCCACACGGTTGCCAACATCTGAACTTCAACTCCAGCTCAAGGATTTGTTTTAAAAGAATCAGAGAGCAACTCTAGGAGAAATTGTGGCCATAAGCAATGGAAACGGGAACATATTCTACTGTGACTTGCTTTCTTTTGCAGCTTTGAAATGTCAAAATTTTCTAAGGGCCCTTCCACACAGTCCTATATCCCAGAATATCAAGGCAGAAAATCCCACAATATCGACTTTGAACTGGGGGCAGTTCCAGACAGGCCATTATTGTAGGAGTATCTGTATTTAAGAAAATGCAAATATTCCGGGGGGGGGGGGGTGTCCCATCTACACACACCCCAGAAAGCAGGTGCTTTCTGGGGTGGGTGTCCAGATGTTCTCCTGGAACTTCCCAGGGGAACACTTGGACACTCTAATCTTCTGGTTATCATCCATTGCACTTTGTCTCTGAAATGTAGTAGAAGTGTAAAGAAAGGGGCAGGGGACAGGAGATGGGGAGAATGAGCTCCTGATGCACTTTGAAATGAGAGGAAGTGATTAAAAACACATGGGATAGGATCTGTCAGATTTGCTTGTGTTGAATCGTTTCAGTGATGTGGAGGAATGGGCGTTCCTATGGGCAGTCTCCCATGTTTTACTTCTGCATGAGCCTAGAAGAGTAATGTTTTTAAAATTAATGCAATCCTAAGGAACAACACTATTGTAAGATATAACCACTTTGCTTTCACTGCATTTTCTCCTTCATAGTAATCTAGACTTTCGTAATTGGGCTATTGCCAGCTTTTTAACATAATACTGGTACTATGGAGGGAAGGAAAGCGTGAGAGGAAGGGATCGTGGCAAAGGCGTTTATAATAACTGGTATAATGGAGGGAAGGAAAGTATGGGAGGAAGGGATTGTGGCAAAGTGGTGCATAATAATACTGGTATAATGCAGGGCACAAAGGCATGGGAAAGACCATGGCAAAGGGGTTTATATCTCCCCTGCTTTCCCTCCCAAATGGGATGAGGTCCACAGTAATCTTGGCTTTCGATATCGAAGTTTTCCCTGATTGAAAGAAGAATTAGAATGCAGAGTGGACGGGGACTGCCCTCGCTTGTGTGATGGTTCAGAATGCCAGGACAGAATGGGAGAAGGTCGGAGAACATAAAATGTCTGATGGGATTTGTAAAACAAAACAATGTCTTTTAAAATGGAAGGGGATGATACGTTTTGCTAAGAAGTTGATCGTCTCACTTTCTGCAATGGGTCTAATGAAGTCCATAGTTTTCCTCCCAAGCTCTGCAGTTGCTTGAGTGAACGTAGTATGTAGAACTACTTTCTATACCATGCAAAACATAAAATGTTTTGTGTTTTCAGTTCATTTCTGAATTATGGCAACCCTAAGTAAAAAAAAGTTAGCAAGATTTGTTTAGAAGGGGTCTGAGGCTGAGAGTGTGTGACTTCCTTGAGGTCACTCAATGGGTTTCAATACCTAAGTGGCCTCATCACATCAGAGAGAAAAATTCACTTAAAATCCTGTTTCTGCCTCCTGCAGAATTCTGGGGTTTGTAGTTTAGGGAGGAGCCTTTAACAGCCTAACTAAACTACAAACCCCAGAATTCTGCAGGAGGCAGAAACCGGAAAGGAAACCAGATTTTAAGTTGATTTTTTCTCTATTGTGATGAAGTAGTAGGACTTCGAGAAATAGTTTGCAGTCAAAGACAAAGGCTCAAACCACTACACCATGCTAGCTTTCAAAGCATGGGATAGCTTACTTGTAATTTTGCTCACAAATGCTAAAGATTTATTCAATTGCTCCCTGCTTCATTTTTTTTTAATCCTGTAAGAGAAGGGAAGCATAGCTATGTGTTAGCAGGCAGTAACTGATCACTCAATCTGATATCACACATAGTATGGAAAATGCAATTTAGGTTATCAGCTCTGCTTCAAATCCCTTTTGCCTTTTGTTTACAATGCAAATAAGTACAGTAAGATCTTGATCCACTGTAAAGCTTCTGTCGAAAAGTTGGAGAGGATGCAGAGGTTTGGGAGATAAGCCTAGGCTTGGGAGATACTGCTTGTCAACAATTAGATATTTAATCTCTGAACAAACGTGCATGCTAATGCTTCATAATAAGATCTTTGATATTTAACACTTGGTGCGGTAAACTTGTGTAATAGCAAGTGGTTGTTTGGAAACATGGGGGGAGGGGGTGATTTTTGTGTGTGTGGACAAAGTACTAATAGCCCCCCAACCAAAACAGCCATTCTGGCTGAGGGATTTGTAGTTCAAGCACTAATCTTTCTAAACTCTGGCAAACAAGAAACAAAAAGAAAAAAATCAGAATTGTGCTGCAGTGATATGATGAATTCTCACCTCTCTGCATATGGTTAAGTTATAGAATCATAGAATTGGAAGAGACCACAAGGGTTATCTAGTATTATGTCCATCATGCAGGATCACATAATCAAAACATCCTAAACAGATGGCCGTCCAGTCTTTGTTTAAAAACCTCCAGAGAAGGAGACTCTACTGCAACCTGAGGCATCACATTCCATTGCTGAACAGATCTCACCTTCAGGAAGTTCTTCCTACTGTTTCGGTGGAATGTCCTTTCCAGTATTTTGAATCTGTTGTCCCTAGTTTTCACCTTTGGAGTAACAGAAAACAAGCTTGCCTCATCCTCAAAATGAAATCCATTCAAAATATTTAAATATTGCTATTATGTCACCTTAACCTTCTTTTCTTCAGGCTAAACAATACCAAGCTCCCTCAGCTGCTCCTCAAAGGGCTTGGCTTCTGGACTTTTAACTATTTTTTTTGCCCTTCTCTGGACACATTCCAGCTTGTCAATAGCCTTCTTGAACTATGATGCCCAGAACTGGACACAGTATTATTTTAAGTGAGATCTAACCAAATCATAATAGAGTGCAAATATGACTTCCCTTGATCTAAATACTATACTCCTATTGGTGTAGCCTAGAATTGCACTGACTCTTTTAGCTGCCACATCACAATGTTGACTCATGTTGAAGGGGGTGGGTGAAATGTTGATGCTGGGGTCATCACACTTACTAGTATTCTTCCTGAGTCATCTGACATCCTTTTAAAGGAAACTGATTTATACCATCCTACATTATTTGCCCAGAACAACTTAGAGCAGATTCACCACTCCACTTGCATCAAAATCATCAGCACCACTGATTTAGTTCAGAACATGAACCAATTTATATAGGGAGATATGGACTTTCAGATAATTCATTTAGCTGAAGAACTTTATCTCACCTGAACCTGCCTGTGCTTTGAGACCTGTAGGAGACCCTTCTCCTTATCCTATCACTGTTGCAGTTATATAGTATGGGAACCCTGGATGGGGTTTCCACTAGATGGCTGCTCCCAGGTTCTAGAACATCTTCCTAGAGAAGTTAGGCTGGCATGTTCCTTGCTATCCTTCCATAAGCAGGTGAAGACTTTTGAGGACTGGCCGCTAAGGAGGAAATCCCTATACTGTGCTTTTGTACAGTATAGCCCCTGTATCAACAGGGGGGAAATTTCTGGTCTTTGTGTGGATATGTGGAACTGAGAAAAACAGCAAACCTTATTGAAATGAAGTATTTATGACCCGAAAATACTATAAACCTGGAGGACCTAGAAAATGCTTCCAGCATGTCCACATTTTGTGAGATGTGGATAGATCAGTGGCTCTCAACCTGTGGGTCCCCCCAGGTATTTTGGCCTACAACTCCCAGAAATCCCAGTCAGTTTACCAGCTGTTAGGATTTTTGAGAGTTCAAGGGGATTATTGGGATCCACAGGTTGAGAACCACTGGGATAGATGAAACTATGAATACTGTATTTGTTATTCTTCTATTTAATAGATATGCTTTCAACTGCAGTCCATAGATTTTAGTATCTAGTATCTACAGTTGGTCCTGGAACAAACACCATGTGGACACCTGGTGCTCTGAATTGTTTTGCCAATTCAGTTGCTACCAAAATTGAATGGCAATTGTGGCCCTCCATATGTTGCAGGAAGGTAATTGTTGCTGATCAGTATGCAAGGATGATCAAGGTGTGTTTGAATTTGTGTATCTGCATGAGGGCGATAAAACAAAGGCATACAAGATTACAAGAAAAATCACTCTCAGACATTCTTATCTAATTGCTGCACTACATTTTCTGCATGATCCAGAGTTTCTTGGGTAGGGCATAATATTTATCTGAGGAGGAACTTGCATTTGTTTTTTGTTTTTCTTTCCCTGGAAAATTTCAGCCCAGAAATCCACTTGGAAGGCACTCTGGTAATGCTTGGAATGATGCTTGCATATGTAGCAGAAAATGGACTCCAACAAATGTATTTTAAATTAAAAGCAAAAGCAAAACAGCAGAGAAAGTGATAGTGAGAGAAAGCCCAAGATGAGAACTCCTTGTTTCCAATGTGCACTTTAGAAATAAGAAAAAGAAAAAGATGTTCTAGTAGAGGCATTCCCTCCTGATGTTTCACCTGCATCTATGACAGGCATCCTCACAGCTAGTGAGGTCTGAGGATGCCTTGCTATAGATGCAGGTGAAACATCAGGAGAGAATGCCTCTAGAACATGGCTATATAGCCCGAAAAAACCTACAACAACCCAGTGATTCCGGCCATGAAAGCCTTCGACAATACAAAGAAAAAAGAAACTAACTTCTTTAAAACCCAAATGCAACACTGAAGGTCTATTTGTTATGCAAGGCAGAAATAATTTCATCACCGTTGCAACTGAGCTCAGACTATATTTGGCCAGGATGATTTTGGGTGGGGATATGGGAAGTGATAAATACAACCAGGAAAATAATTAATGACATTTTCATGATCCTAGCTAGGGAGGGTTCTGTATTTGAATCTCTGTCTTGCATACTAATAAGGGCATTGGTTAGAATTTTCTGGCATATTTGCCCTCTTTGATGAAATAAGTAGAAGTGCCTACTAGTGGCCTCCATTTCAGTACAACAGTGATTTACCCTGGATGGCAAAGGTGCTGAACACCATCACCCATTAAGCAGCCTCCAGTGCTGGAATGGGTTAAATCCTTGTGCCAGCAGGACTGCTGACCAAAAGGTTGGTGGTTTGAATCCAGGGAGCGGGATGAGCTCTCATCTGCGAGCTTCAGCTTCTCATGCAGGGACATGAGAGAAGCCTCCCACAGGATGGTAAAATGTCCGGGTGTTCCTTGGGCAACATCCTTGCAGAGAATAATTCTCTCACACCAGAAGTGACTTGCAATTTTTCAAGTCATGCTTGAAATGAAAAAAACCAAAAAAAAAAAAAAACCCCAAAAAAACAAAAACCCACCCACCATCTACTAAAATCCAGATTGGATTTACCAGGCCACTGCCATGAAGATAATTATTTCTCACTGAACACCAAGCAAATAAAGAGGAAACTCTCCCAGAGTCTGCTGGAATTGCACTCTCTTCATAACAGTGGTCAGTCAGATACCTCTAGAAATGCTCACAAACAAGATAGGAGAGTAACAATCATCCCCTCTTGCTGGTATTTCATGTCTGATATTCTGCAGCTGTCTTCAACCTAAAGTTCCTAGATAAAGCTAGGTTACAGATTCTATCATCTCACACAGCAAGATGAATCTTTGGGGGGGGGGGGGGGCTACACATAAATCGTATGCCAGTGAAAGCTGGGGTCTTACCGGAAAAGATGGTATACTGCCTTAGTCATGACACCCTCCAGCCCAAGCTAGACATTTTTGCTTTTTATTCTGTTTTGATGAGCCAAAAATTGGGGATGCATAGTGTGAAACGAACCAGTCTGCTAGGAATCAGCTAAGACTGGAGATGAATAATGCAACCTTAACTTTCATATAAGAAGTACTTTTTCTTCCTTAGAAGGGATAATGAGCAAATATCCATTGATGAAACCAAGCTACGTCAATTTACACGAGCTTGATATTACTTTCCAACTTTTTAATGTTTTGAGTCTCCTCCTTTAATTAGTAGATTCCCTTCACAACTATCACCACGCATTCCTATTAGCCAAGTTAGCTAAAAATCTGCATGGAGTCATTGATCATTGGCGAGACCATTCAGAGGCTGGTTTGATCTAACATCATATAAAGATTCTGAACACACAACATAACAAGACTTTGACTCAGGCTGCTGTATATACCATGTGCGTTCGTTTGCTGATCCATCTGGAAGATCATAAGATGAGAGGGCTAATAGATGGGACTGCTGTCACCTCAGATACCCGAAATGCTTATTTTGGGCACAACACTGCAATGATTTTATTACTTATGTTGAGTAACTTGAGCTTTACATGATGCTTTTTTTTTAGCTGTGTAAGTGTGTCTTGTAACAGCACCACAGCCTGGAAAACTTTACTTTTCTGCACTACAGCTCCCAGAATTGTAATCTAAACAAGTACATTTCTGCAGAAGATGTATCCCACTTAACTGCTTCTATTGTTTTGTGCTATTTTATTAGTTCCCAGAAGAGAAGATGATACATTGCAGATAGAAACATGTGTTCAGAAGTTTCAAAGGCACAGTATCATAAAATTGTAGACCTCTGAAGCCCCTGCTCGATTCAGCAATTGCAAAGTTATAGCATCCCAGTCAAATGCTTCCCTCAAAGGGAGGTGCATTCCTTTCTCTGTCAAGCAGCTTTCACCTTGAGGAAATTTCCCCCTAAAGTTTAGCCCAAATCTGCTCTCTTTCAACTTCCTCCCATTTGTTCTAGCCGTCTCTGAAGCAATAGAGAACAAAAGTCTTCCTTCTGGTGGGTGTCAGTTCCAGAGGGTCAAACGCACGACTGAATTTCAGCCTAACAGCTAAATAAAGACATCTCTGTTTGAAACCCGTCTGTGCATTTTGTGTTAGACCCGGTGACATTAAAATCTACTCAAAAACGTCCCAAGAGACTGAAACGTCTCCCCAGAGATGTCTAGCCTGAGACAAAAGGATTTGTTTCTCTTCTGCTTTTTGTCATATTCTTAATGCTCATGCTCTTTCATGTTCCATTCCAGGTCATGGTCATATTTTCATCAGGATCTTCTGTGAGCATTCCAGTGCAGATAATATCTTAGAAAATTCCTAGTGGAGTTTAAGTTGGAGGCTGGGGAGCCAACCTACATGTCGTCTTTAATGGAAAATTGAACTACCACTTTCAGGCTCCCCACTGAATAATGTGGCTGTGAAAAAAGTTGTTATCAAGGAAAGGTGTTTTCCCAAGATTTGCATCGAATGCACAACACACATTTTACACCAATGTTCTTTTCTTACTCAAAGGGTCGTGATCTGGATTAGGATCTTGGTAAGGGTGTTTTAGTTCTTGGCTTCCATTGTGCTACTATAGACATTCCATCTGTTTGCTTGTAGTTTGCATAACTTAACTTAATTTAAACAAGCCTTTGAGAATGTCTAGCCCCAATGGTTCACAATTAAACATTCAGCATTGCACTTTCATCCCATGCCTTGTTCCTTAGCTACAATTTGCACTATCCCATTCCCTCGTTTTGTTTACCGTTTGGCCACGTCTTATGGTAGTTGTCCCCAGAGGTCATTGGGTGTTGTTCTGAGTTTTAAATTGTTGTTTTATATGCTATAGATGTACTTTCTTGTGCTGTACTATGTATTTATTTTATTTATTGTTTTAGGCACTTTGTGACATATGTAAGCTGCCCCTCTTGATGTTAACAATTCCATAGCTTTCATTGCCCACAAACAACTCACCTTTCCATTGTTTCATTGCATTTTCAGTGAACTTTCTAACATTTTCACAAACCCCGATGACATCTAGACATTTGATGATCTAACAATGTGGCAGTGAGTCAAATGCTTTTTTTTGTAATCAATCCAAGTTGTATAGAGGTTTGTTTTGCAGCTTTTGCAATTCTCCAGTATCGTCTGGTCAATCAGAAGCTGATCTTTCATGCCCCTGCATCTTCTTTTATTGCCTTTTTGTTTTACTGGCAAGATGTTATTTTCCTCCAAGTTGTTGTTGTTGTTGTTGTTATTGACACAATCAAATCAAATCATTTATTTCGGTCATAGACCAGCACAGGAAATAGAAATAGTATTGACACAAAACCACAGTATGTCACAGCAAACAAGATCTATATGCTGGATTTCGTATCACAAAATCACAAGTCAAACACTTCCCAAATGTCTAGGACTGTGTGATGTATTTTTGAATGATGCGCGCAGATCCAAGTAAGGTGGCCTTTTGCAGTTGACAGATTGTGATTTTGTTGATGTTTATTGTTGTTGTTGCTGTTGTTGTTATTATTATTATTATTATTATTATTATTATTATTATTATTTGCTCCAATGAGCATTTATCTCACTTGAAAAATGGTGTCTCAACTATGGGAAGAACAGCAACCTAGCATTGTCTGAGGTTTAAAACAGGCAGTTTTTTAGTTGGTGTGGTTACCTCTGTCTTCTCCCCTTTGGGGAAAACATGCTATAACCAAGGAGAACTTGCTAAATTTAGAAACTGTTTCTGTCAATATCCCGTGAGGGGCTCTTTATGGCTTATGGACTGAAATAATTGGCTTCAATGGATTAAGACAGAGCAAATGGCTCAAGCACAACGAGCCTTGGAGTTGTACAAGACCTAAGACTTCGAGGGAAATGAGATTGTCCAGGACGGCTGCCAGCACAAATCCTTCCTGGCTCTGCTCCCTCCTTAGTCTCATGCATGGAGATTGGGAGCTTGACCCTGAGGTCATGGTCTGCTTATTCATCACTAGTGGCAACTAGGTAGAGTTTGTCATACTCAAGATGATTGGATCACATCTTTATCTGATTGGAGTTTGATTGGATTTTATATTCAACTGTACACTGCAGTAGCATATATGCACAGTCCTATGGCCTTTTGACCTCATTTGGAGAGGCTGAATATCGAGCCAATTCTGTACTCTATATGCTTTCTTGCAACTGCTTCATTCATTCTGACATTTTTCCTGTATTTCCACTCATCAATTTAAAATGTATATACAATATTCGATAACAACTAAAAAGCCACAACAGAAAAAGTAGCAGCAAAAATCAACAAAAGTGCATGATAAGAGAAAACAAATCCAAAATAAATTTAAAAGGTAACGAAGAGCTAATGATTTTTAAAGCTATATCTTTTCCTTATGAAGAGAGAGGTCAAGAGCAGCACATTAGTCAGAGGAGCTCTACTGGGAAATAAAGGTTGCTTACCTGTAACCGTATTTCTTCGAGTGTCTATCCGTGAAATTCACACCTATGGGTTCTCCTGTGCGCACGCGCAGCAATCCGGAACTTCTAGAATTTTTAATGAATTTTTAAATGATTATTTAAAGAATAAACATAAGCCCCGCCCACTCTCCGCCCCCCCGGTATATCAGCCCCCGCGGGCGTCTGAGAGGTAGTTCCCCCAGCGCCAAATAGAAGCTTAATGGAGGCATGACAGAGGGGAGGATGGGCGGGTTGTGTGAATTTCACGGATAGACACTCGAAGAAATACGGTTACAGGTAAGCAACCTTTATTTTTTCTTCGTGTCTTCCGTGAAATGCACACCTATGGGTGAATAGCAAGCTACTGACCTGGAGGTGGGTCATGCCACACAGGAAAACAGTACAGCTCTGCCGAAGGCTGCATCCTTCTTGGCCAACACATCCAGTTTGTAGTGTGATGCAAACGTGGACGGTGTGGACCACGTTGCCGCTCTACAGATCTGGTCAAGCGGAACTCCACGCAAAAAGGCTTGGGAGGTGGAGAGTGATCTGGTTGAGTGGGCCACCACGCGAGATGGTGGCTGCTTTCCTGCCAATTGGTAGGCTAGTCTGATCGTCAAAACGATCCAAGAGGCTATGCCCTGGGAAGAGACAGGGTGCCCCAACATGTCTTTCCTGTATTTTAAAAAGAGCCTTGGGGATTTCCTATGAGGGGATGTCCTATGCAAATAGAATGAAATGGCCCTCTTAACATCCAATGAATGGAGGGCCACCTCCAGTGGAGACGATGGGTTCGGGAAGAATGCTGGTAGTATGATGTCTTGAGACATGTGGAAGTGAGAGACTACTTTAGTTAAGAAAGTGACATCGGTACAAAGGACAACCTTGTCATCGTGGAACCTCACGTACGGTGGGTCCGATCTGAGGGCCGTGAGTTCACTGGCTCTTCTGGCCGAGGTGATAGCCACCAGGAATGCTGTTTTCCAAGAGAGGTGAGATATGTCATTGGAGGCCATGGGCTCAAAGGGCGGTTTTGATAGCTGGGATAGCACCAGCTCTAGGCTCCATTGTGGGGGAGGGGGGGCGACAGGCGGGTGGATATTTTTGTATCCTTTTAAAAACAATTGAACCAAATGATCTTGAAAAAGGGACGGCAAGCCACGTTTTCTTCTAAAGGATGATATAGCAGCTAGGTAGCACTTAACTGAAGAGAGGGAAAAACCTTTATTAGAAAGGTGGACTAGGAAGTCTAGCACTATGGAAACGGGGGCTGTAGAAGGGTGGTGTCCAACTGATTTTGCGAATGTCGTGAACAATGACCACTTGTAAGCATAAGACTTTGTGGTGGATGGTTTCTGAGCAGCGAGGAGTATGCGTGATACCTCCTCTGATAGATTCATTGTGGTCTGATCCTCCATGCCGTAAAGCGGAGGGAGGGGAGGTCTGGGTGGAGAACGAGCCCGTTCTCCACAGTGAGGAGGTCTGGCAAGGGATCCAGATGGAAGTATTCCCTGTTGGAAATTTGGAGGAGTGTGGCAAACCAATGCTGGCGTGGCCACCAAGGGGCGATCAGGATGCAATCCGAGTTGTCCTGAATTATCTTGGCTATGACTGGGGATAGGAGAGGGAGGGGTGGAAAAATGTAGATGAGGTTCATTGTCCACCGGAAGAGGAATGCGTCCCCGAGACAACCTGGGGATGCGTGAGGGGGGAGTCTTGCGCAGTATGTTGGGCAGTGGGTGTTCATTGGGGATGCGAACAGATCTATTGCAGGCATCCCCCATTTGTGTGTGATGGCTTGGAATTGGGACATGTGGAGATGCCATTCGTGGTTGTTCTTTGACGTTCTGCTTAGAGAATCTGCCAATGTGTTGTCTTGGCCCGGCAGGTGGATGGCCGAGAGGAGGATGTTTTTCTGAATGCACCATTCCCAGATGCGAGTTGACATTGACGTCAGTGTTTGGGATCGAGTTCCCCCTTGTTTGTTGATGTAATATTTGACTGCAGTATTGTCTGTTACTATTTGGACTATACGGTTGGAAGTGATGCGGGCGAAGGCTCGAAGGGCCTTCTCCACCGCCATCATTTCTAGTGCATTTATGTGGAAGCGGCGCTCCTGAGGGAGCCAGTGACCGCTGATTTTGAATCCTTTGAGATGTGCTCCCCAGCCTGAGTTGGAGGCGTCCGTTGTCAGGGACATGGACGGGTGTGGTTGTATGAATGGCATGCCTAGGCGAACATTGAGTACTCTTGTCCACCATGTGAGGGAGTGTAGCACTGCGTGTGGGGGGTGGAGGATTCGGGACTGTGGATCGTGGAGGGGGTCGAAAGTTCTGATGAACCAGTTCTGCAGCGGCCTCATCCGAAGCCGGGCAAAGGGGGTTACGCTGGTGGTAGATGCCATATGGCCAAGTATAGATTGGATGGCCCAGGCCGAGGCCTGTCGTGTTTGGATGAGTGAAAGAACAGCTTGTTGGAGTTTCAAAAAGCGGTCCTCTGGGAGGAAGGCTCTTTGGAGTGTGGAGTCTATGATAGCTCCTATGAATTGGATGCGTTGTGTTGGTTGAAGATGCGATTTTTCGTGGTTCACCACTAGGCCGAGATCCTGCAAAAGAGATAAGGTGTAATGAATATCTGTGTATAATTGAGACTTTGAAGTCGAGGCCAACATCCAGTCATCCAGGTACGGGAAAACTGTTATGCCTTGTTGGCGGAGGTGCGCGGCTATGACCGCCATGCATTTTGTAAACACCCTGGGGGCGGTAGACAAACCAAAGGGTAGAGAATTAAACGAAAAATGGTAATTTTGGACTGTGAAGGTAAGAAACCTTCGGTGGGAGTGTCTAATTGAGATGTGGAAGTATGCGTCTCGTAGGTCAACTGTTGCTAACCATGCCCCTTCGGGAATGAAGGGAAGGATGTTGGGAAGAGTGACCATGCGAAATCTGCGTGGGGTGATAAAGGTGTTGAGTTTGCGGAGGTCCAAAATGGGCCGTAGTCTGCCATCTTTTTTGTCTATGAGAAAGTAACGAGAATAGAAGCAGGTGTTAGATGTGTGTGAAGGTATGGAGGAGATTGCTCCTTTAATGAGCAAGGAGTGAACCTCATCCCATATGGTCTGGGAGGGTTGTGTGATGATGACTTTCCCAACAGGTGGGTAGTTATCAAACTCAATTGCATAACCTCTATCAATTATATCAAGGACCCAAGTGTCTGTGATTATGGATTGCCACTGTGGGAGGAATGAATGTAGTCTATTGAGGTAAGTGAGGTGTTGGGTGGTTGGGGGGGGAGGGAAGGATATGCTAAAAACGTCTTTTGTTGTTGTTTGGGGGTCTGGTACCACGGTACTGACCTCTTGAGGGAAGTGGAGGGCGTCTCGTAGCTGTAGAGGGCGCATATGGTCGTTGTCGTCCTCTGTAGAATGAGGTGTTGTAAGGTTTGTTGTAAAAGTGCGGGCGATAATAGTAAGAGCCCCAGCGCTGTCGTTGGTAAGTGTACGGTTGTTGGTCATATTTGTACACTGTTTGTTTCATCTCGTGAGAGTGTTTAAGTTGTGAGTCAGTCTCAGGGTTGAATAGGCCTGCCTCATCCATAGGGAGGTTCTCAATGAGAGAACGTTGAGATTGAGAGAGGATAGCAGCTCTAAGCCATGCATGACGACGAAGGGCTACTGATCCTGCAATTAGTTTTCCAGAATTATCAGCAGTGTTTCTTGCAAGATCTTTTTGCAGTTTGGTTAAGAGAAGGGCTTCCTGTTGGAAAGCCTTAGCCAGTGGTTGCTCAGTTGGTGGTAAGAGTTCTAGGTATGGGGATATCTTGTTCCAGAGTAAAGTCTGGTAAACACTCATGTAAACCCCATAATGGGCCATGCGTGCAAAAAGGCATGCTGAGGAATAGAATTTTTTGGCCATAGCATCTAGCTTCCTCCCTTCTTTGTCAGAGGGAGATGCCTGGTTTGTTTGGATAGGTTTTGGTTGAGCATCGGTCACCACAGAGTTTGCCTTAGGCATCTTAGAGAGCCATGAGGCTGTGGAAAGGTCAATACGGTATAAATTTTCTGCTCTTTTAGGGGTTGCTGGAACCAAGGCTGGGGCAACTCCTGTATTTTTTAGAATTTTCAAGAGAAATGGAAGTGTGGGTAACACAGTAGATGTAGGAGTTTGTTGTTCAGTGGATGTAAAACATGGATCTGACACAGTATCTGAAGGTTCAGGAGTGGCAAGGTTTAGGGCTTTGGCAAGTCTTATTAACAGAGCTGAGAATTTTTTAAAATCTTCTAAATGTTGAGGGGAAGGGTCAGGGTCTGGTTGGGGATCTTGAATGACTGGAGTGTCATTTGCGGACTCCAAATCGATAGTATCTGTTTCTATTTGGGGGGGCATGGTAGGTTCCAAATTAAAGCCCTGGGGATCCATGTCCCCTTGGGGATTTGGGGGACGAGAGAGTGAAGCGGAAGGAGGTTCACGCGGGGGTTGGGGAAAGTTTGGATCAGAGTAATGAGGTGGATGCATTCCCCTGAATGAATCGGGGGGGGGGGGGAGGTGGGTAGTAGAAGGGATAAACAGGGAAGGGAGGAGGGGGAGGGTACATGTGGTAAGGATATTCCTGGTATCCATAAGGCTGCTGGTGAGAAGGAGGCACTGTGCGCGTCCTTTTGGGAGGGGGAAGAGAAGAAGTTGTGGGCTGGTGTGGAACCGGGGATGGAGAGCGGCGGCGGCGTCCGCTAGAGTGCGCCGAGGCGCTGGGCTGAGCCGGGGATGGTGACTCATCCGGTTCCAGGGATTGGGGAGGGCTGAGTGAAGGAGGTGAATTTTGAGAGGGTGGGAGGGGCGGGGGGGAGAGAGAAGCGTCTGGAGGAGGCTGCGGTTCCAGCTCCATGTGTGGAGCTAAGAGCTCGAGCGGGGGGAGATGGGAGGGGTCTTCCATGTGGAGGAGGGAAGGGAGCGGTTCCTGGAGCTGCAAAGTGGAACCGGGGAGAAAAGGCACAGACTGCAATACAGGGGGACTCAAGGGCTGAGTGCCAGTGAGTTGCCGTCCCTTTTTTTGTTTGTTTGATTTTTCTTTCGCTTTTGAAGACCTCGTGGTCTGTTTAGCTGTTTTGGATTTCTTTTTCTGCGGCTCCACAGTGGGAGAGTCCGCTTGCTCTCTATCCCGCCTATCCCCAACGCGTGGGGAGGGAGGCTGGGAGGTAACTTGAACAGGGGAGGATTGAGAGGCGGGAGGAGCTTGCGGGGCCAGGGCCCGCTCATATAAGAGAGCTTTTAATCTGGCATCTCTGCCTTTGCGAGCTCTGGACGTGAAGCTAAGGCAAATCTCGCAAGTCTGGAGGTTGTGAGTCTCTCCTAGACATAAAAGGCATTTAGAGTGTTTGTCTGCCTCGGGGAGGTTGGCCCCGCAGGAGGAACAGTTTTTAAAACAGAGGGAAGACATCTAGCCTGATTTAGAATGGTCGTCAGCCGGTCCGTGGTCGAGGGAAGGAGAGGTCTGGTAGTCGAGGGAGAGTCCTGGTCAAAAAAGGCCAATAGAGTCCGAAAAGAGGAGAAGTCCTGACGATGCTGCCTGTTTGGCGCGGAAAAAGGAACTACCTCTCAGACGCCCATGGGGGCTGATATACCGGGGGGGGGGGGGCGGAGAGTGGGCGGGGCTTATGTTTATTCTTTAAATAATCATTTAAAAATTCATTAAAAATTCTAGAAGTTCCGGATTGCTGCGCGTGCGCACAGGAGAACCCATAGGTGTGCATTTCACGGAAGACACGAAGAAAAAATGTATATCCTAAACTAAGGGGAGGAATTTACATGTCAAATACTGATTTTCTTTTTAAAACCAGACAGTCCCAGTTTTCCAGAGCATCAAGTGTTCAATATAAAATCCTTCATTAATTTCTTTCCTCCAGTATCTATATTCTGATTCATTATCCTTTTCAAAAAGATTCTCACTGTACTGTACAACACTGTATTAAAAGCTGACTAGGAAACTATCAAGCATTATAAGAACTAATTAGTGGACTTTGCAGGCAATGCCACTGGAAGTATGTACATATTTATCCTGAATTCTGTTGAAGGAAAGTTTTCTTTCATCCTTTTGGCAGGGAAAAATATTGCAACTATGCTGATTTCACCTATCTCTTAATTAGGTTGCTTAATCATAATGCTTTTGATCTGAAATCATTGTTCCTCATTGGAATCTATGGGGGATTCATTGATCTAAGATTAAATCTATGGAAAGCCAACTGCATTTGCTTTAAGGCTTTGAGGATGAGTTTAAAGAAAAATTCTTACCTGGAAGAATATTCCCCTAGGTGCTGTCTCACAACTAGGTTGGGCTGCATAATTTAGATCTATTTGAACTCTTTTAACACTTTGTTCACTGTGTTTGCGGGAAAATGCTTCCTTTGGTTCTATCTGTTATGTGTTTTCTGGGACCTAAATCCATTATTAATCCCAACCAGAACAGAACCACGGAATCAGCAGGGACTTAGTAAATCAATATGAAGAGAGAAGAGACATCTTGGGTCAGAAGAGTAAAGCTTTTGTGCAAATATTCATATTGGTTGTAAGATATTGTAAGTTTGCACCAGTTTCCTGCATTGAGCGAACTTCCAAGGACAGCTCTACCACACTTAGACCTGAATTGAACTGTTATTCTAAACTAGAGAAGATTCACGGACTTCAGTCAGCACTTAAGAAGTCAACACTGATTTAATGGGTTTATATGTTAGGACTGGAACTTAATTAGGCCAGACATGAGCACACTACGGTTTCAGGGCTGCATATGACCCATCATGGGGTTGAATTGCTTATCCCTGAAGCATTCTGAAGTGCAAATTTCCTTTTAAACTCCCACTGCACTGTTTAATATCATCAATTTTCATATTAAAAGTGGACTTTTGACCATTTATTTTGTTTCATTTTTTATATATTTTCATGCCCCTGGGGGAGAATGCTAACCCCTATCCCACATGGTGACCCAACCTTTGGTTAAGTATGAATGTTCCTCAATATACTCGGTGTTTTTGTTTATTCCTTCAGTCACTTCTGACTCTTTGTGACCTCATGGACCAGCCCATGCCAGAGCTCCCTGTCAGACATTGCTATCCCAAGCTCCTTCAAGGTCAAGCCAGTCACTTCAAGGATAACATCCATCCATCTTGTCCTTGGTCGGCCCCTCTTCCTTTATCCTCCCATTTCCCCCAGCATGATTATCTTCTCCAAGCTTTCCTGACTTCTCATTATGTGGCCAAAGTACTTAATCTTTGCCTCTAACATCCTTCCCTGCAGTGAGCAGCTAGGCATTGTTTCTTGCAGTCCAAGGCACTCTCAGAATTTTCCTCCAACACCACAGTTCCAAAAAAAAAATCTATCTTCCTTCACTCAGCCTTCCTTATGTTTCAGCTCTCACATCCATAGGTTACTATGGGGAATACCATTCTTTTAACCATGCAGATCTTTGTTGCCCGTGTGACGTCTCTACTCATCACTATTTTTTGAGATTGGTCACTGCTCTCCTCCCAAGAAGTAAATGTCTTCTGATTTCCTGGCTGCAGTCTGTGTCTGCAGTAATCTTTGTGCCTTGAAATACAAAGTCTCTCACTGCCTCTGTGTTTACTCCCTCTGTTTGCCAGTTATCAATCAGTCTGGTTGCCATAATCTTGGTTTTATGTTTAGCTGCAACCCAGCTTGTGCACTTTCTTCTTTCACCTTGGTTATAAGGCTGCTCAGCTCTTCCTCGATTTGAGTCATCAAAGTGGTATCATCTGCACATCTAAGGTTGTTAATGTTTCTTCCAGCAATTTTAAGTCCAGTCGCGGATTAGTCAAGCCCCTCACGCTGCATGATGTGTTCTGCATACAAGTTGAATAGGTAGGATGAGAGAATACAGCCCTGCCGTACTCCTTTCCCAATTTTGAACAAGTCTGTTGTTCCATGGTTTGTTCTTACTGTTGCTGCTTGGTCGTTATACAGATTCCTCAGGAAACATACAAGGTGGCTTGGTATCCCCATACCACCAAGAACTTGCCACAATGTATTATGTTCCACACAGTTAAAGGACGAATACACTAGGTACGCTACTACAATAGCACCCCCCCCTCCCACAAATTAAGTTTCTCCTCTGAACATATGAAACCCTGGCAACATCTGAGCTTTTCCAGTGTGATTCATCCAAAAGGAGAGTTGAAATGAAATTCTTGAATTGCCTTAATGAAGCCACAATGGTATTAGAAGAGGCAACAATTCCCAAACAATGGGAAGGGGCAACAGAGAAATGTCTTCAAAGTTCATTCATCATCTTGGATGCTTGTGCTTCTCTCTGCTCTTTCAGTTCTGTGAAATTGTGATATTGTTTCTGTATCATACTAGATATACATTTTAATATAAACCACTTAGAAATTTTATTACATATAAACACAATCCACCTACTCACTCATCCATCACTGCCGACATAGTTTTTATCCAGTGGCCTTTTCTGTCTTAGAGCTTTTGAAAAAAGTTGTGGAATTGTGGTGGGTTGGGGCAAAATAATAAGATGTAGTATTCTATTTATCATCCTAATAGCTTTTTGCTCGATCCATAAAGATAGGCACATCTTTTACTGCACAGCTGAGTATTCCTGTCACTGCTAATGAAGAATATTTTAGCCATTTCCATCCTAGAAAACAAAATAGCAGTCTCTTGCCTGTCCATTCTTCCACTGCATTCTGGTGCACATGAAGATCAGACATTGCAGATCCCATAAGGTGTGTTTTGTGTTGGATGAAAGCGGGTATTTATGGTAGTAGAAAAAATAACATAAACAGTCTTGCTAATGTTCTTTGTTATGTATGTCCTGGTGCTACGATTCCACTCGTCCACAAGATAAAATGCAAAAGAAGGTGTGGGACTGGTCTTTGAAAGGGAGCCTCATGTAATCATGTATAAGTCTACCTCATATTTAAATCAAGAGTAGGATTGATGTCCAAAATTATGGATTTTGATATGACTCGTGAATAAGTTGAGTTGGTGAATAAGTTCAGTAGAGGGGGAAAACCTTTGAAGACGTCGGTCAATGCTGGCCACCACCACCATTTCCCCATCCAAGAGATTTTAAAAAGCCAAAACTGCTACCATAATGCAAAGAGTAGAGGAGACTACTGCTTCTTTTAGGCTTTTCTGGGATGGAGTAAGCTCTAGCAAGAGAAAGAAATGGTTTCTTTTTAAATAAGAGTTAAAGAACATGAGGAAGAACTTCCTGATGGTAAGAGCCATTCGGGAATGAAATATGCTGCTTCACAAAGTGGTGAATGGCCACCTGTAAGGGTTTTCAATTGTGTTTTCTAGCATGGCAGGGGTTTGGACTGGATGGCCCTTGTAGACTCTTTGAACTCTATGATTATATGAACAGTACTCACACTGACCTGTGGATAAGTCAACTCATTTTTAATTGATTTTTTAACTAACATTTCTAGATGGATATATGTATATATTGGGTAAATCCACACATTAGACCGAAACAGTATAAACTCCCTAAATCAAGTAGAGCTTGATACATCAATAGATCCAATCTAATTGGATTTAGATCTTGGTTTGTAATAAGGGCTCGGGATTTTAAAACCCTAAAAAAATATAATGGCTCCCATTTTTTGGATCAGGAGTGACTTAAGAAACTGCAAGTCACTTCTGATGTGAGAGAATTGGCCAGCTGCAAGGATGTTGCCCAGGGGATGCCAGGATGTTTTGATGCTTTATCATCTTTGTGGGAGGTTTCTCTCATGTCCCTACATGGGGAGCTGGAGCTGACAGAGGGAGCTCAACCCGCTCTCCCTGGATTCGAACCTCCAACCTGTTGGACTTCAGTCCTGTCCGCACAAGGGTTTAACCCATTGCACCACCAAGGGCTTACATGTCAAATGGCAACCTAAAGAAAGACAGGGGGAGCTCATCTGTGCTCTCCCCGGATTCAAACCTCTGACTTGTTGGTCTTCAGTCCTGCCGGCACAAGGATTTAACTCATTATGCCACCAGGGCCTCCTACAATGCCCCCTAAAACTGATAAAATCCTCAAGTCAACATGACCAATGATGGATGCCGGCTTGGGGGATTCTGGCAATTGTAGCCGAAAAGTAATATCCAGAGCAGTGCATTTCGTGTAGTTCTTTGTGGTTGCAAAAATAGGGTAGAGGATGGGGATGGATTGGCAAAGACTTTAATAGTAAGGCAAAATTAAATAAATGTCGGGAATTCATTATTCTGAGAGATGGCAGAGGGTTTCTTTTCAATTCTGACTTTCTTTCAACACACACAAAAGGCAAAGAGAGTTACAGCAAGAAGACCATCTGGAATGTCTGTTCTAAAATGAAGCAATGTTACATCATGAAAAAGCATTGTTCGCAACAATGGTCTGAGGGTGGGAAAGATGATATTAGCATTTTGGCCCACTGCTAATCTAGTTGTGTCCTCAAATTCCCTTTTCAATGGACAAACCCATTAATACCGTGTGCTGGGCAAAAAAGGGCAGTGAATGAATGTAATTTTCTCTGTTATTAGCCCATTACACATCCCATCTGTGCCAAATTATAATTTCAATGCTTGTGATTAAGAGTTTCCTTCTATATTTTTCTTGCATTGTCCAATCTCTAGTTCATCAGGCTTTCCTTTTCTGTGTGTCATGTTGAAAATCTTATTCATCCGCTTTTCTGGCTTCTGAGATACCAGCAGACACAATAAACACAACCACGGAGGTGAAAAGTTTTGTCTTTAAAATGGAAATTCAGATTCTAATAAAGTGGAATGCTGCGTCCAATCGTGTATCTGACACCTGTTCTCTACTTCTCAGGTAGTGCAGCAGAGCCAGTTGCAGTTAGCAATATCAGAAAGCTGTACTGTGCTGCCCCTGTAATGATATTGTGCACAGTGTGGACAGCAATGATATAATATAATTGCTTCCCAAAACAGTGGTGATATGCTTTTTTATACTAATTGTGGAAATAATAATAATAATAATAATAATAATAATAATAATAATAATCTTTATTTATACCCCGCCACCATCTCCCCAAGGGGACTCAGGGCAGCTAACATGAGGCCATGCCCAAAGATTACAATAAGGCAAAATAAAATACATACAACACACAAGAACATCAAATAGTGCAAACAATAAAAAATAATGCAATAGAATAAACACTAATATAAAATGATAAAATAATTGAACACAGTGGGCAGGGCCAAATTCAAGAAATAAAATGATAAAACCCATGGACGAGATAGATAAATAGAGTTGTGTATCTAGTGGGAGACTCAGATGGGATGAAACAATGGGGTTAATCTTCACTGACGGATGAGATAAAGTGCATCAGAAGGAAAATTTGCACTGGTAAATGGAGACTGCAGTTGCACTCAGGTCTTGATGGTGGGTTTCTCATAAGCAACTTGTAGACAACTTGGCTAATAGAATGTTGAAATGTATATACAGGTAGTTCCCAAGTTACAAAAAAGATAGGTTCTGTAGATTTGTTCTTAAGTTGAATTTGTTTGTAAGTCGGATCAAGTACATTTTAAAGTGTAACTCCAGCCACAGATTTCAAAACAAACACCACAAGGGTGTGAGCACTTCCCTATGCTATCCAAAGCTAATCTTAGCTTTGGATAGCATAGGGAAGGCTTAACACCTCCATGGTGTTTGTTTTGCTGTCTGCAGCCCTGTTCAGAAGATTTCACCTCACTTTCTGTTCGTATGATAATTAGATTTTGAAAAAAAAATGGCTTGTTGTGGAGCAAAGATTGGTGAAAAAGCTTCAGTGGAGATTCCTTTTTCCCATGACAACTCTTTCAGGAGTGAATTTCCCTTCCATGGGGTAGAATCACAGAATCATAGAATCAAAGAGTTGGAAGAGACCTCATGGGCCATCCAGTCCAACCCCCTGCCAAGAAGCAGGAATAATGCATTCAAATCACCCCTGACAGATGGCCATCCAGCCCCTGTTTAAAAGCTTCCAAAGAAGGAGCCTCCACCACACTCCGGGACAGAGAGTTCCACTGCTGAACGGCTCTCACAGTCAGGAAGTTCTTCCTCATGTTCAGATGGAATCTCCTCTCTTGTAGTTTGAAGCCATTGTTCCACGTCCTAGTCTCCAAGGAAGCAGAAAACAAGCTTGCTCCCTCCTCCCTGTGGCTTCCTCTCACATATTTATACATGGCTATCATATCTCCTCTCAGCCTTCTCTTCTTCAGGCTAAACATGAGCTTTGGATAGCATAGGGAAGGCTTAACACTTCCATGGTGTTTGTTTTGCTGTCTGTACCCCTGTTCAGAAGATTTCACCTCACTTTCTGTTTGTATGATAATTAGATTTTGAAAAAAATGGCTTGTTGTGGAAACAAGGATTGGCAAAAAAGCTTCAATTGAGATATCTTTTTCCCATGACAACTCTTTCAGGAGTGAATTTCCCTTCCATGGGGTAGGTTTCTCTCACTTCCTGTTGTCTTATCCCCCATTCTTAACTATAAATTATTTTTATGTCTGATGTTTATAACTTGGGACCACCTATATAAAACTTTGTTTATTCTTGTATGTGCTAATTAAGAATTTCAAAAGTTTTTTTATCACTAGGTAGGGGTTTTGTACATTTTATTTGATTTATCCATTTTGCATTTAAGGGCATGACTAAGAAATCATTTGAGCAAGAACCTGTCTTTTGTGCAAAAGACGATTGTATTCCTGCATGGCAGGGGTTTGGAATGGATGACCTTAGAGTCTCTTCCAATTGCGTAATTAATCAACTCTATGTACCCTCTAATCCAGGGGTCCTCAAACTTTTTAAACCGGGGGCCAGTTTACTGTCCCTCAGACCGATGGAGGGCCGGACTATAGTTTTTTTAAAAAAAATCAATTAAAAAATTCCTATGCACATTGCACATATCTTATTTTGCTGTGTGGAAGGACCCTTAGAGGGGGTTCTTTCTAGCCCTCTTTAGGCAGCAATTCCAGGAGCAGAGAATGGGAAATCTTCCTATTTCTAGTCTGAACAAAATCTAAAATTATAACTGTAAATAAATAACAATACTCAAACACAGGGGAACTCCAGACAAGAAACAATCAGGGCCAGCTAATCACCTCTCAACAAAGGATTCTCCCTAAAAACTGTCAGGCTATGAAATGGCAATCAAGGTGGCCAATAGAAACATTCATACCTACCTCCAACAGACAAGAGTTCTTTCTCCCACCTTGGATCTTCCAAGATTTTCCTGGTTAAAGGTTTTCCTCTGACATGAAGTCCAGTCGTGCCTGACTCTGGGGTGTGGTGCTCATCTGGATTTCTAAGTCGAAGAGCCAGCGTTGTCTGTAGACACCTCCAAGGTCATGTGGCCAGCATGACTGCATGGAGCACCAGGGCAGCCTCCCTTGGACAGCGTGAGCCTGCCAAGGGAGGAGCAGGCCCGCGCGGCTTACTTGCGAGTAAAGCACCTCGCGAGGTGCTTTACGCGCAAGTAGACCATGCGGAGCAGCCTCCCTTGGCTGGCTCACGCTGTCCATCGGGCCTGCCAAGGGAGGAGCAGGCCCGCGCGGCTTACTTGCGAGTAAGGGAGGCTGCTCCGCGTGGTCTACTTGCATGTAAAGCGCCTCGCGAGGTGCTTTACGCGCAAGTAGACCACGCGGAGCAGCCTCCCTTGGCTGGCTCAGGCCCGATGCACAGCGCGAGCCTGCCAAGGGAGGAGCAGGCCCGCGCGGCTTACTTGCGAGTAAAGCACCTCGCGAGGTGCTTTACACGCAAGTAGACCACGCGGAGCAGCCTCCCTTGGCTGGCTCGCGCTGTCCATCGGGCCTAACAGATAGCGTGAGCCAGCCAAAGGAGGGGCATTGTGTGTGTGGGGGGGGCGCTCCTCCTCCGCGGGCCGGATCAGGGCCCTTGGCGGGCCGGAAGTGGCCCGCGGGCCGTAGTTTGGGGACCCCTGCTCTAATCTATCTATTTAGAGCATTTATTTATTACTGTTCCCAAAGGGACAAAAATATGAAAATGCACAAAATGTCTTTTGCAATGAAACTGTATGAAAAACAATTTGGAAAGCCACTATTCTTTAAAAACAGGTCAACAACACCTTTGAATGCTAAAAGTCATCTTTTAAATCAAGGTCTAGAGACCACCACCATAGGAAATCATATAGTTTTGGCTGGCTGCCTGATGCTCAACAGAGCAATATTTATTTGTTTTTACCTCTTTTCCTGTGCATGACTCAAGGCATTGTGGAATGTGCGATGCTGGTATCATAAAAGAGAAACAGAGCTGAAAATCAATCCTAATATTAAAGAACAATAAACAACTAAACAAACTACTATATCAAAGCCACGTTAAATTAAAACAGCTTTAAAGCATTTAAAAGGGAACAATATTTTATGTCTGTTGTGCCAGAGAGCCAGTAGCAGCCAGTAGCAGCACAGTAGACATAAAACACTACTCTCCACAATATCTTTTCCCCCTTATTTCCTGACTCTTTTTAGCATTAGATACTGATATCAATGTTTTGTAAAACTCTGCTTATGAAGAGCAGGGCTGACCCAAGCTGTTTTGCTGCCAAGGCAAAGGACAGAATGGCTGACCTCTGCATTTCACATAAGAAGGCTGCTCATTAAATACAGACAAATAGAATAGTATCTGTCACCCCACCAGAGAAATGAAGACACTTTAGAGAAATTGGACAAGCCATGTGCCACTCTCTGCTCTGCCCTCCAGATGAAAAGGAGAGTAAAATAGGTGCCCTTCTAGAGGTAATTGCCAAACTTGGTTTCTCCATTGTACCTGATGATAGGGCCTGTCCTTGGGTTTGTCTACACTGTAGATTTAATGCTGTTTGACACCACTTGAACTGCCATGGCCCAATGCTATGAAATCATGTCAGTTGTAGTTTTGCAGGGTTTTTAGCCTTCTCTGCCAAACAGTGCTGGTAATCACAAAACTACAAAATCCCATCATTGCATAGCATCGAGCCATGGCAGTTCAAGTGGTTTCCAACTGTGTTATTTCTATATCCCTTGTCATCACAAACTGCTAAGTTTACAAATGAACTAATTGGCTCATATTCTTGTACTGACTGTCCCAAAAAAATCACTCCAAAATCATCAAGTGGTGGTGGATCTTTGTTTTTGGGAGATTTTTAGGCAGAGGCTGGATGGTTATCTGTCAGGAGTCTTTTGATTGTATGCTCTTTGCATGGTGGGGGTTACACTGGGTCCTTGAGGATGATCTCTTTTCAAAAATAGAGATTTCATACAGCAACCCCTCCTTTCATTTTAAGAATCCATACATGATCCAAGTTTACCCCTCTTCAGCTAGAAAAAATATGTTCCGTTTTTAAAGGAATTACCTTGTGCCAAAGCTTTATGCAGCTGAAGTAAAGTCTGATCTCTTGTTTAATAATGCATATAAAAATATCTTAGCATTGCAGTCTAGAGCTAAGCAAAGAACATATGGAAAAAGAAACAGCTTGCAGACATGACTTGAAAATGTCGAACCAGGAGGAGGCAAAATGCAGGACTATGAAGCATACTATGTTTAAAAACAACTTTTAATGGTTTTGCTTTTTCACAACTCAGAGACCTGATATTCTCAGAACAGCAAGCTCCCTCTCAGTACTAAATTCTCAGTGGCAGGTGTTCTGTTGGTCAGTGAGAACTGATTTTACCTAAGGGCATTATTTTCATGGGAAGATGTGTTGCATGAAGGGGTGTTCCACAGAATAAATGTCATAGGAGCTCACTAGGAAAATTTCCCCAACAGAATTTGATCTTGTGTTGATAGCTGACTGGCCAAGTATCCGCATGTTCTTTCCACAGCTTGGAAACGCTATTTTTCTGATTACAACTGGATGTTGACTGAGGAATTGTAGGATTTGTAATCTAAAGATGTTACTTCCCCAAGTTCTGTGTCTGATGGTAACGTTCCAACTGTTGTATCCCAGAGCAGGAAACCTCTGTCCTTATAACCACATCAGTATAGTAAAATCAGCAAGCAGTTTATTGGCGGATATAAGCAAAGCAATAAAAATGGTAGAAACAGTAAAGTCCAAAACGGTATATTTGAAAGGTAACAGATAGTCCATGAACTTCAAGGTAGAAAGGTAAAAACACAAGATTCAAGGATATACAATCCAGAAGAACAATACAGCATGGAGATCCAACGCACAGAACAGGAACCTGGCAAAACTTGAAAAATGAAAGTAGAAATTTACTTGGAAACAAGATGGTCATGAAACTCCAACATTGGCCAGACATTGGTCAACATTGACCAGACTAAGATAAAATCCTTTCCCTGTCTCACATAAAATTTTCCTGTCTCATGAAACGTAAGGAAAACACTCAATTTGCCTTTACAAGTAGAAAAGGATTTCTTTTCTCTCTTTTCTAATAGATGGTCGATCTTGGGAACTTTCTCAGGAGTGAAGAATATACAAAAGGAAACATTGGTTGACAAATTAATAGCGTGTGCACAAATTGTTTTAGTGAGGGGTTGGAAAGACAAAACAAAATGGATACCGATTAATTGGTATAATTATATAGTTAATATGTTAAATGTAGAAATAACAAATTGCAAATGGAATAATATAGATAAAATTGAAAAGGTTACAATAACTAAGATGATGTGGGAACCAGTTACGAATTATTTAGAGAATGTGTTAAGATGTGGAGTAGAAAAATTAAGACTGAGACTGATATTTCAAATGTAAATTCTGTAGTTTGATGTATAAATTGCATGTACAAGGAGGGAGGGTGGGAGTGGGAAAAAATCAATAAAACAATTTTTAAAAAGATCTTGGGAACTTTCTCTTAGTTTACAAAAGTCTTGTCTTCTATCTTCAACCTCATTAACTTCTGCACTTTACAAATCATCATCAGAAGACAGTTCCACAGAGAAAGGCCACTGTGGGCTCCTTTCAGAGATTTGACCTTGAAAATCAACAGGAGAAGCACTCCATTCATGAGAAATCTTGGGCCTTTCAGCAAGGCCAGAACTAGGCCTTTCAACAAGGCCAGGACTTGACAACTCAGTCCTAGGAAAACCACCATCCCCATTGACATAAGATACAAGCCCAGGAAAACCATCATCCCCATTGACATCACAGGCTGAGCTACAACACCAACATACTTGCTTGAAAGAGATCATGTGTTTGTCTCATTCACTAGTCCAATGGAATAATTATAAATCACAAGGATATGCTAGAGAACAGTGTCTTACATATCAGGAATGGGATGGGCATGCATGTAGATCTATATAAGCCCATCTTTTGCTAAGAAAAGAAATACCTTGTTGTAGTGAAATATTTATTTATTATTTATTTGCCATACTTGTACCCTGCCCTTCTCTACCCCGACAGGGGGACTCAAGATGGCTTACAGTGACACACACATTGTGCCTCAACAATTACCTAAACATTTCAAAAATTGCAACATAGTAAAATAGAGTTAAAACAGATTGAAATTAAAAACTTAGAAAACACGCCATCCAAAGTTCATGATCTGGGTCTGTTCCAAGGTCAAATTGCACAAGATTTCCATTCAAAATACTGTGTTGCCCTAGTTTCCAAAGGCCTGCTCACAGAGACAGGTTTTGACCCTTTTCCTAAAGGCTAATAAGGAGGGAGCTACTCATCATTCCTGCATTACAAAGAACTCCGAAGAGAACATTACAACTAAGAATGAAATGCTCTATTCCCTTATTGCTGTCAAGCAAGAATATCACCATATGAGATAGTTGATGGATGCTGTATTATTGGGTGGATCTGCTTCAGATCTCGACATTGAATGATTGAAATCATATCCATCATATCACTCTGGATAGCTCATTAAAATTAGAGTTACAGTCCAAAGCAGATCGCACAGACATGGGAACTCCCAACTGTTACTGAGATTGGCTTGGTTCCAGACAGGGATGCGAAAAGTCCCACAGGTATGTTTTCGTGGCCCAAGGAATTTGATTTCTGGGTCACATCCTATTGGGAAAAAACTATCTCTTGTATCTAAAATAGTCAAAAGTGTCAAAAATATGAAGAAACTGCTTCAACCCCACATGGGGAAATCAAGGGGGGGGGGGTTGAGGTGAAGAGATGGAGGAGGCCTGCCTTCCTCCAAGGTTCAATAAACTTCACTGAAGAGGTTCGCAGTGAAGCAACATAGTCTCCTAAATTAAAACCTTTCCCTAGGACTAAGAACCTTCACTCTTTGAGGGGAAGGGCAACATGTAAGAAAGGCGGGATAGAAATACTGTAAATACTCTTTCTCCCCTTATCAAAGTTTAGGTGCTGGTTGAGCTGCCAGTTGAATACTGCCAATGGTGATATGAGATGCTCTATACACACCTGGTTGTATTCTCAAGGGGAGAGAAATGACCAATGGGTTGGGATGTAGATTTTACCACTGCAGACAACTCTCTCACCCTGCATATGGCATATTATAGAAGCCTGACCTGCCCCCAAAAGCATTTAAATGCCTGTATATATCCTACAGCACATTTTGAAGGGACAAACTTCTCCACTACACCTCAACAAACACTCAATTTACCACCAAATGCCTTCTAGGAAATGTGGGACTACTTTTGCTATTTTTGGGGACAATTAAGTTCCATAGAAGCTCTCTTTTTTAACCCCAGGAAGTGACTTGCAGTGTTAGAACAGAGTTCTAAAATGGTGTTTGGGGAAAATATGGCAATGTCCACCCCCAAATCCCCTAGAAATGGAGGTAATTTATTGACCCGAGAGTCCTTGACAGCCACAAAAACAGTACTATAAGGGGATGTGATATTTGAATTCACAAATAGATCTCTTTCTTCACTCAACTAGATTGATACTGGGGACTGTTCAGCACCTCCGGTGGAAACAGCACCAAAGGAAAATGTCCAGCCCATCTAATGTACGATGGGCTCTGGCCCAGTGACACCAACATTGCATTGGAATGCCAATCAACTTTAGAGCTGTGAATAGGCAGATGTAAGAGTTTCATGCAACCTTATTGACAGGGATGTTTAAGGAGCATGATTTCCCTTTTTGTTTTTGGAGTCATTAAAGCCACAAGTAATTTAGTTTGAGACACTTCACTGAAGAGGTTGGCAGTGGATCAAATGCTCTTTGTTTCTGTTATAATGGTACTAAATCAGCACTAAACAGAGTTAATTATAGAAAATGTATATGAGGATAAAATGTCACAAGCGGAAGCAGCTGGTACATCTACCTCCCTTTTCAATTTCACCGCTCTTTTCTTTCCTCCTTTTTGATGTCAGGCATTTTCTCAATTTTTGTTCCTCATCTCTGATTTTGAATAACATGCAGCAAGCTTTTTTTAAGGACTGAAGATATTTGGGTGCATAGAGGAGTGTGAACAGGTGTGGGAATCATCAAATGCATAGACAAGTTGTAGCAAGTTGTTGTTGTTGTTTATTCATTCAGTTGCTTCCAACTCTTCGTGACCTCATGGACCACCCCACGCCAGAGTTTCCTGTCGACCGTCAAAGTACGTCATCTTTGTCTCTAATATCCTTCCCTCCAATGAGCAGTCGGGCTTTATTTCCTGAAGTATGGACTGGTTGGATCTTCTCGCGGTCCAAGGCATTCTCTGAATTTTCCTCCAACACCACAGTACAAAAGCATCTATCTTCCTTCGCTCATGAAAATCTAATCTGAAGTAATAGTTAAGTTTTTTTCACTTTGTGATAAAAGTATTTGATCTCTGATTTCTTTGGCAATCCCTTTGATGCAGGGGGGTGTCAAAGGGGTTGCCAAAGACCATCAGAAAACAGTATTTTCTGTTGGACATGGAGGTTTGTGTGGGAAATTTCACCCAATTCTATCATTGGTGGGGTTCAGAAGGCTCTTTGATTGATTTATAGTGTGAACTATTAATCCCAGCAATGACAGCTCCCAAATGCCAGGGTTTATTTTCCCCAAACTCCATCAGTGTCCACATTTGAGTATATTGAGTTTCATGCCAAGTTTGGTCCAGATCCATCATTTTTTGAGTCCACAGTGCTCTCTGGATGTAGGTGAACTACAGCTCCAAAACTCAAGGTCAAGGCCAACCAAACCCTTCCAGTATTATCTGTTGGCAGTTCTGTGTGCCAAGATTGGTTCAGTTCCATCATTGGTGGAGTTCAGAATGCTCTTAGATTGTAGGTTAACTATAAATTCCTGCAACTACAACTCATGACAAAATCAATTCCCCCAACCTCACCACTATTCAGATTTGGGCGTTTTGGGTATTTGTGACAAATTTGGTCCAGTGAATGAAAATACATCCTGCATATCAGATATTTATATTATGATTCATAATAATAGCAAAATTACTGTTACGAAGTAGCAACAAAAATAATTTTATGGTTGGGGATCACCACAACAGGAGGAACTGTATTTAGGGATCGCGGCATTAGGAAGGTTGAGAACCAGTGCCTTGGGCTCAACAGTGGGCAGATAGATATGTAGAAATGAATTCTTAGGGGTACAGCTTGAAAGGCTGCACTCAAGGCATTAGTTCAAGTGTGGATGCATATGCAGGACTGGTGAGATCGGTGATCACCATTTCCAGCATTGCTAACTGTTGAATTAGTTGGATTGAGGCAGGGATACTCATATCTGCAGCAGAGCTACATACTCTGCCATTTTTGTGTGTTCTGAAAGTCTTTGGGTGAAGAAGGATCCCATGAATCTCAAAAACTTTCTATGCATTTGACACCAGAGTTGCTCTAAAAACCTACCATTAATGCCATCTAGAGTAAAATCACTGAATTTCAGGGATTTAAAAATGTTGACTTTCCATGGGTTGAATGGGTGGGTTACCAGCAGCATTCTAGTGAATGACTGCTCTTTAGTCATGGAAGAAGACATTCACTATCTCTCAATGATATGGAATCTTTGGAGTTGTAGTTTGCCGGGTCTCACCAAACCACAACTCACAAGATTCCAGAGCACTGAGCCATGTCAGTTAAATTAGTGTCAAACTGCATTCATGATACAGTTTAGATACATCCCTAAATTAGCATGGGGACTGATTGTGTTGACTAGGATATTTTGAGAGATACAGCTCAAGGGAGAAACTTTTCCAAGCTCTTGTGTATGCTAATGCTAATGCTGAAACGCCTATTGCCTCTTGTTACTTAATATGCTGTACAAAGCTTTATCTAGAGACTGAGAGTCACCAAAATAAATGCAACACATTTATTCATAAGGGCAAGGGAACACTTTCACTTGAGTAAGCTCTTAAATAATCAGGATTCTTAGAGAATGAAGCGCTGCAGCCAAAACATTTAAGAAAGGAGGAGGTAATTTTAATTATGAAAAGCTGTTGGTATTCAGAATCATGAGAAAGAAGGGCACTTAAGGCTTGCTAAAATAGCAAGTTGATTAGTTTCAAAATATATACAGCGATGCAGATAAGCTGAAACAGCATGGAAATACTTAGAGACTAGTGATGTGTATTGATTCTCAGATTCAGGATGGGCCTTGATCCAGTGATTCAGAAAATGGCCCACTTCTCTTTTATTCAGTTCATATCTAGATTCTAATCTAGATATGCCAGTGAATACTGACAATCATATAATTTGTGCCTCCTCTCTCTCTCTCTCTCTCTATATATATATATATAATAGATCTCACCCAGGGATGTCACCCCCATTTTCATTAAGGGCCACATCAGGCTTATGGTTGCCTTCAAAGGGCCATTGATTCCATGGATACACAGGAGCAATTTTTGTTTTACATAGTAGTTGGAGTTCTTTAGTTTTCACTTGGTTTGCAGCTCCAGATTTTGTGGAATGACAACTCCCATCACTTTTGATTATCCACCGTGCAAACTGGGGATAGTGGGAATTGGAATCCGACAGTACTTGGGGCTCTGAGATTGGGGAATGGTTAAAGTCAGACATCATATTCACAAGCCTTCTATCTAAATTCAGATCCCACTATTCTGACTGTAAAGAACAAACTGCAGCCTTCTGTACCCCAATCAGCTCTAGTCATGATGTCTAATAATGAGAAATACAGGTGTTGTAGAATGTATTTTTATGGACTGTATTTTATTATGATGATGCATTTCAACTATGGTGCCCCATCTCAAGCTGTAAGGAGAAGTAGGAATAAATAAATAAAAACTTACAATCATTATCATTATTATTACCTGCACTTGGAGGGCAAACATTAAATTACATGATGGGCTAAATTAGGCCCGTTGGCCTTGAGTTTGACACATGCCAGAATTCAATGAAACGGACAAGTTAAGTAGACATTAGATGGGGATTGATGCAGAGAAATAGGCGCTGTGTTTGTGTGTTAAATTCTTCTAAACTAGTGGCTCCCAACTTTTTTTGATCAGGGACCACTTGACCAGGGATCACTTTGACCAGGGATCACTTTGACCAGGGACCACTCTCCAACATTAGTACCAAAAGAGTTACTAATCAGTTTTTGTCAACTTTAGATTCAGTTTGGTTATTTGGGGTGCTGATTCAGAAAATTACATTGGATAGACCACATTAGCTTTAGTTTCCGATACAGAACATAGGCCACACAGTAGTCACTATCTGCTCACCCACAGAAAAACATATTTAATAATCTAGAGCTGATGTGGTAATAGTAATCTTTCGTGGATAGTCAGCCTCTCCTCTTCAGATATCCTCATTGCCTCAGCACTATAAGAGGGTTTTGTGAGACCAGTCTCTCTCATTGCCACATGGTTTCAAGGGAAAGGTGTAGCAATGGTGAGGCCGCAGATCATATTTTTGTTCTTGCGGACCACTGGAGGTCCACAGACCACAGGTTGGGAACTGTTGCTCTAAATGTTTCCCCATTTTTAAAATTCCTTGGAAAAATGGAAAGAAACATAAAGGCTAGTCCCTTAGAGAGAGATTAAACCAACAGCATTACCAGATAATTAGGAATAAAAAGATTTTAACCTGCTGCCAGAAGGACAGCAGGAAGGGGGACATTCTGCCTTCCTTGGGCAGGGAAATCCCGAGTTGAGAGGCAGCCACTGAGAAGGAAAGCCCTCCCTCTCGTTCCCACCAACTGAGCTTTCAATGGAGGTGGGACAGAGAGGACAGCCTCTCCAGAAGATCTCAGGCTCGGGCAAGTTTGTAAAAGAAGGTGAGCCAAATAACCTGGAGCCATATAGGGTTTTGTAGGCCATAACCAGCACTTTGAGTTCAAGCGGAGAGAATAGTTTAATGAAATTAATATTGAATGGTGCATCAAGATTGTTTCAGAATGCATTTGTTTCATGCATTTTATTCAAGGTACTTGTTGTGGTTCAGCCAGATGAAGATAAGGGATTTGGGGGTTCAGGGCTTTATGGTTTTGTGGAACAAGATGCTGTTGCTGAGACAAATTGTGAAAGTGGAACTTCTTTGGAATTCAACAGGCAGGGAGGGGAGGATAACATTACCTCATCCGAGGAAGTAGCTGGCTTTGACAGAGACACCATGCTGCTTCTGAGGGGGCAGAAATTCAGGTGCAGGAAAATCTGTGTGTGTGAGGGAGGCAGAAGCAGGCCTCTCAAGGTCAAAGGAATGTGTTCATGTTTTGCAGTCCTTAAATTGGTGTGAGAGCTGTTGGGATTTTAGATCAAGCAAAGTCGCAACTGGAATGAGGAACTCCTGTTTTGTTCCTAGTTCATGCCTTAGTTCAAGACCCAAGAGTCATGCTCATGTTTGGCTCTTTGTTTTATGGATTTACCTTTGGATTCATGCCCATGTTTTGCTCCTTGTTTCCTAGATTAATGTTCATGTTTTAACCATTGTTTTAACCATTGTTAACCTATTGCCTTTGGGACTTGCTTCCTTTATTAACTCTTGGATTTTTATCCTTCTATTTGCTTATAGTGTCTTTGCCCCTTTTTATATGTATTATTATCAATAATCTGTTTATTACCACATTTGATTTCTTGATGAGTGCTGTGAGCAAAGTGAACTCCTGCTGAGGTGCAAAAGTATTATTCATCTTTTTAACCCCTGGTGCCATTGTTGTGTAATTTTGTTGCATTGTATTGATCTTAATTATTGTCAGTAAGTGTGAATTAGTACGAATAGGTTTACTATGTGGTTAAATATATAAAGAAAGAAAAATGGTAATACTCTCCAAATTATCCCATTGCTATTTTAAAAAATAGGAGATGCAAATTGCAGTTTGAAGTGGTTGATTCTCTGAATAGTGGGATTAGGAAGAATCCCAATAAAGGAGTGAGTTGATTTTATTATCAAAAGAAGTACCCATAGGAAAGCATTAATTGTGCCCTGTCCCATTTGAATTAAGTTTTGTGTTTCAGACTGCATTTCCCTTTGGGATACAAGCAGATGAACATGAATGTGGTTCTGACCATCAGTGTTTGTTAAACAGGGCGTCAAATGTCAGAGGGAAAGTGGCTCCACCCAGCAATCTGCTTCATTTTCTGCAGCTGCCTCAAATCTCTAGCTATAAAATCCCATGCAGCATATCCTTCAGGCTAGAGCAAAGGTCAATCTTGTTAAATTATCTTCTCCTCCAGCCCCTGAGTTGCACACAGACCTTGCCCCCCCCCCCAATCTCTATGTAGCCCCAAGCTGAGCATGCAATGGAAACTCAAAATCAATTTGGAGACTGGGTGATGTAAGTGAATATACCTTTTTAAAGTCCATGGAGAGCAAGGCCTGATCTAAAAACAACACACAAGGTGTGCTTCACTGCACAAAGAGAAGCTTCTGACAAGAAAGTGGAAATAACAGGACAAGAGGGAACACTGGCCAAGCATATGGGGCTGGGAGGGAAGGCTGTTTCAGCTTAGGAACATCACTGCTCCAAAAACAGAGCAAGATTGGTATTCAGTACTGCAATTATGGATTCACAACCTAGTAACTGGTTTGTATTTAACAAAAATACAAAATTTTACTGGAAACCCATGTAAATACTGTCTCAGCTAGGCTTATGCATGGATTTGGTTTCATCGGTTCCCTTCGGCCATTTCGGCTTGTTTGGTTGGCCATAATGGTAAGGATTCAGTTGCTCTAGGTTTTTTTGTGGCCAAAATGGGTCATGTGGCAGCTCGTCATGGCTCTTCCACTCCTATATGGCATCACACGGCATGCGAAGAGGCTGCCACATGCTCGCGCACGATTTCCCTGTGAGCCCTGTCTGTTGGGCCAATCAGAACAGAAGAACGCTGTGTTGTGTCTTATGCAAGCTGCACCTATTTAATTGGGTGTTTCCCATTTTTCTTCCTCCATCAAATTATTTGTGATTGAGCTTTTTGCAGTTCCTCCATGAAATCCCACCCATGCAGGGGGATGTTTTTCTTTAATATCTCTAGCCATGGGATTCAGGTCAGTATTTCCCTGATTTTTACAAAGTCAGCTTTCCTGAAATCCAAAGTTAGTGTTTAATCAATCTCCTCTTTGGCTTGTCCCATAATCATGAATTCTAACATTAGGTGATCACTCTCTCCTAAAGTACCAGCAACTGTGATTCCAGTGATTGATGACTTATTAGTTAGGATCAAGTCTAGGATGGCTTTTTCTGTGGTTCCTTCCCCCACTTCCTGAAAGAGGATGCTATTTGCCAGACATATCAGGAATTAGTCTGGCAAATAGCCAGACAAATTCCTGATATGTCAATCCTTAGCAGAGCCAGTCTTCCAGCAAAATATCAGGTTCTTTAAAGTCTCCCATAACTACTAGTTCTTGCCACTTTTCATAGCAGTGGAGGAAGTCTTTGACTTAAGAATGTTGTTCAAAGCCCTCGATGCAGCTGCCTGGATGATTTCAACTGTCCCAAAATGATGTTCTTTGAGGCAGATTTTGAAATTGGGTAAAGAAATTTCATCGAGCCAAGTCAGGGCTTTCCGATGGGTGGGGAAACATTCAGAACAGGCTTCACATGAGCCACGTTGTTCTCAGTTCTTGAACTTAAAGGATGCTGCTACAGATGCCTCTGCATTTTTGCCCATGAGAAGAAATAAAAATTACTACATGCTTTCCTAATGCACTGACTGCTACAAAAGTGCAAATCCAACTGAGGAAGGGATGTCTGGGTTCCCCCATCTCCTGCCTCAACCCCCACTTGTCTTTCTTGGCCTTTCTGCACTCTGTAACCCCCCCCCCCCTTTCATTCCCATTACTTTGGGGACATACCATGTATGATTTCAATAAAGAATGTAGAAATTCTCCGGTGCAATTCTATGGCTAACTTCTGCTACAGAGTTGTTCTGGAGGGCTTAGAGATTCCTAGAAAGAACACCTTCCTAGACAGAGATTCCAGTGGAAGCTGGCCATAGAGTCATGGAAGCTGGCCTACAGATTCCTTGGCAGGTGTTCTCCCAGATTTTTAAAAAATAGCATTTTTATTTGTGGTTTCCCCCCTTTCTCTGGTGCTTCTAGCACAAGAAAATATGGAGGGGTGACTCAAGGTCCTTCCTAAACCCTAGAAAGATCTATCCAAAATGCTGAAACTGTTTTGGGAACAGGGCTGAGACCTTTTAAAATCTTAATCCATGTTTACTGTTCCATCAATATTACAAAATGATGATGACCAATAGGCAAAGTGAACACAATTTGACCCAATGGGGTTATGCTCTTTAGGATGAATTTTCTCCGGGGATGCACGTAGTTGCCCTATAAGTGAAGCTGTATATCTAAATATGGCTTTGTATATGAATAATATGTCACAGAAGAGCAGAGCAGGACTTGGATTCTAACAACAACACATTCTGCATGTGCATTTTTGCTGGAGGGGAAAGAGATGGAACTAATTCACAGTTAATTCCTTTGAGTCCCTAATGTGATCTGTAGAGATGATATTGCATTGACAGTAACTTGAACATGGGGAAGGTTTGTTTCCCCAAAATGCGGCAAATAATTAAATCAATAAGTAACCAGAGGTGAACTAATAAACAGTGCCGACAGGGGATGTCACAACATTCGAGATCTCATTTGCTCCAAAGGCTGCTGTGAGAGTGCCCAATTATACAAAATCTATATCCAAGCAAACCTCCTTACCACACAAACTGTAATGCTCATATCTTGATTAATGCCATGCCTTCCTCTAGGCCGCCCAGACTCTAGACTACTATGAAAATGAAAGAGATTTAGGGAAAGATTGGCAATCACTTAAACACAAGTGACATGCTATGCACAAATTGATATTCTAACACCCTGATTCCTTTTAAAAATAAAAATGGAAAAAACTGCTGGCGGTGGCAATTTTGAATGCAGGGTTACATGTGCAGTGCTTCACTTTTACTTTGCTAGGTCCTTATCTATTTCCATATCCCTTGGCTGCATCAATCTACAGATGTTTTCCCTTTTCTCAGGTTCAGAAAACATTTTCCTTATGTGCTTCTCTCCCCTGAGATATTTCTCATTACAATAGAGTCTCGCTTATCCAACCTTCACTCATCCAACGTTCTATATTAGCCAATGCAGTCTGCCTCCCACACGGATCCACAGATATTTCAATACATTGCGATGCTTTGGCGCTAAATTCGTAAATACAGTAATTATTACTACATAACGTTATCCTGTATTGAAATGCTTTTTCTGTTGATTTATTGTAAAACATGATGTTTTGGTGCTTAATTTGTAAACTCATAATGTATTTTGGTGTTTAATAGGCATTTCCTTAACCCCTCCTTATCCAACATTTTTCTTCTTAAATGTTCTGCCGGCCCATTTCTGTTGGATACGCGAGGCTCTACTGTATTACCAAAAATCCCTGATGATTGTTAGGCTCTCTAACATGTATCTGCACATTATGCTTGATAAGGATGGGCATGATCTGACATATTCCAGCTGGAGGTCTACATTGAGCAGTGGGTCATACCTGATGACCCATAGAGCACCTTCCAAATCTATGATTCTTTGAGTTGATATCTGAGATGGTATATATGTTATGGCGGCAGAGGACAGATGTGACACACTGCTCTCCACACTGATGTCTTGCTGATAACTTCACTATATTTCATCTGATGCAGCCAATTCTCTCTGCCTAATGATAGGGACTGTCCTCACCCAGCAACTCTACTTATCAGTCTTGAGTATCAGGTTCTGTTTGAGATTTTTATCTTTCTTAGAATCTGAGTGATAGTTTCACAGACAGGAAGAGGAAAGTTGGCCAGACACTTTGCAGTATCAACTTGGCACACCTCATACATTTTTGTTCCATTGTGAAGCATGTTGACTTTGAAGATGACTTTGGCCGTTGGAGTGATTTAAAACATCTCTGTCTCTTACTATTTCTTTACTGAGAACAACTTTTTTTTGAAAAAAGTATGCCCTGTGAAAGTTAAACAGAAATGACCTAAATATAGACTCTACAGAGGAACTGTAGCTCAAAGGACAAAGGAAGTTTTGAGTCAGCGTAGTCTAGCAGGCTCATTTGCGATGATCACTGTGTATTTTCTGATGACATTCAGATATAGTCAGTGAGTTACGAGGGAACTCCGAGATGCCCAGCTCTTAATGGGAAGCTTCTAGATGATGATGAAGCTTCCCTTCTTAAAAGACTGTCACAGCATAATGTCTGGAGAACACTCAATAACAGCTGGGGAATGTGAGATGAAAGGTGCAGATGACTTGCTTCGTGGATTCCTTCTTTAATTGGTTGGCCACTGTATGACCAGAATTTTAGACAACGCAAGCCTTTGCTCTTATCCAACAGGGATTTGCTCTTATAAATATGTATATACAGTCTTCCCTCCGCATTTGCGAGTTGAACATTCTCAGATTTGATTATTCATGGATTACTGCATTACTGATAAACAAAAATCATGAACGTGATTTCTTTTATCTGGGAAAACATTACTCTGTTTATCTCATGGTCCTCCACCATTTCCTACTCCCTGCTTACCCATCACCCCCGCCCCCAGAAGAACAAAGTCTCCCCTTACCTTGAGCTCCATGCTGTTAACTTTCTGATTCTCTTTCTCAATCAGGAATCAAAGCATCTTGGGAGAAGTGATACTCTCCTTCTCTGTAGCTGCCTGAGAAGAGTGGGATGACTGTAGGGACACAACTTTGGACCCTGTATGGGGATCCAAAATGGTGTTCCTCACAGCCCCCAAACTGGGAAATGTGTGTATCTTCCTGGAATCTTGCCAGAACATGTATTTTTTTAACTTGATAGATTAAAATGCTTATCCTGGATTAAATGCATTAGCCTGTGTGCATCATTTGACTGCCCTTAGCTAATGCAATTCCTACACTGGATTAAATGCCAGTATAGATGCAACCTAAGTTTGTGCCATCTTCTACATGGCATCCTTTCAGATATTTAGAGATGTTTCTCTCTGTTTTCTCTTCTTCAAGTTAAACACATCGAGTTCTCAAGTCATTCCTCATAAGACCTGTTCTTAAGACCTTTGATCTTCTTGATCTTCCTTCTCTGGACATGTTTCAACTTGTATTTTGATTCCAGGTGAAGTTTCTGACCAGTTCCCAAAAGGCAAACCCCTGTATCTGTCGTTGCAACCATCTAAATGAACTCTATCACATATATCAGCATGGCTAAGTCTGCCTCTTTTAGCAGCTGGCCATTCCATTGTTGAATACATTTTGAGGCAACATCTCTTTTTTGAGGAAAGCTCCTGAGAAGCAAACTCATAAGATCTGATTTTTGTCTGTCTTTTGAAGGAAGAATTTATGCCAAAGAAGAACAGATAATAAAGTCTTGAGGGGATATTTCATAATAACTCTGTCACATCCCCGGACAAGGTAATGTTATTTAATAACAACATTGTGTTATTAAACCTCAGATTCAAAATACACATATTGATATTGTAAACGACATAGAACTTTTGCAGCATCTCATCTGTTCAGTACAAATTCTAAAGAAAGAAAATTTGCTAAAGAATTCAGACTAACGACCTCATCAGATGGGAGGTCCAGAAGCTGAGGGATAGTGGGAGACAGTGAGGGACAGTGCCCAGCTTTGTCCCCTTACCATGATTGGTCATGGGCTGCAGTCCCATGACATTTTCCAGCTGTCCCTGGCTTCCTCCCATACTCTCCCTGTCTTCTTAAATAAGGATATGGGTAGTCACTTGTATCCTCAGGACTTCCTCTTGGTGTGCTGGTAGCATGCTGCCAGAACGGAGCCCAACAGAACCCTGCCAGAAATAGTCTAGAGTCATATGATGGGCTCCAGCAGACTCCATTCATGCAGCATGCTGGCAGTGCACTAGGACAGGGAAAAAATTGATGAGGTCATAAGAAAGCGTCTAGGCAGAAAGTGAGATTGATTTGGGTTGTTGTAGGTTTTTTTCGGGCTACCTCTGAGGATGCTTGCCATAGATGCAGGCGAAACGTCAGGAGAGAATGCCTCTAGAACATGGCCATACAGCCCGAAAAAACCTACAACAACCCAGTGTTTCTGGCCATGAAAGCCTTCGGAAATATATTGGGATTTTTTTTTCTGAAAAGCAAAGCAATATTTATAGTTTTTCAAAGCACTAATGAAAATGGTTTTAAAACCATTTTCATTTGCAGATCACCACCAGCACTCTCTGCACAATGCATGACAAATGTCTTTAAATATATACTTTCATAAAAAGTTACACTGGGAACATTCATTCATATTCAGATCAAAAGGTTTAAAAGGCAGCCTTCGACCCTTATCATTAACATTCACAAAAAGTCTCTTTGAAATAACTATGAGCCAGCTAATAATAGACATCCCTTGAATTGTATGACTATTGCTGCTCCCAGAGTTCATCCCACACCATTTTCTGACCTGGATCACTGCTACTTGTAGTAACTGCATAGATCAAAAGTAGAAAGCTGTTGCTCATCCAGATATTTTGGACTTCAGCTTCTAAAAGTTCCAGAAACATAGTCAATTGTAAGGGATTAGGTGAGTTGCAGTCCATGAATTCTGGAAATTTGGATACACCCCAGTTCTAGCAAAAGTGAAAAATCTTCCAAATACTTGGATATCATCATTATAGTTGCCCAAAGTGGCCTAATCACAATCCTCATTAGTGACATCTGCAGATTAGTTGGAAGCAACCACAGGCTCAACTGCTTAACATACACATTTACTTGGATGTGGAAGTGTATATACATCACACAGCTGTAACAGTTCCATACCACATTTATTGCCATTTATGGAATCCTGTATCTGTAGTCTAGTGAGGCACTTAGAAATCTCTGGTAGAGAGTTCTGTTTACTCTCAGAGATCCCTAGTAGTAACTCACTTAGGTATAAATCCTAGAAGGAAACTCTTGACAATTGAAGTGGCATTAACCTGCTATAATTGTGTAGTCTAGACACTCTAAATTTCACTCTGTTGGTGGGTAATCTATACAGGGTGGTGGTGTCAGTTGTATAGAAGAGATAGCCAGTGTTAAGGCACAGCTTTATGCATCTCTTGCAGTGTCAGCACAACTAGGTGGCATTGTTCCACCAAACAAGCTAATCAACTATATGTATGACTTTGAATCATTCTTAGGTTGCTTCTTACTGATGGGATTTTTTTTTAAAAAACATCATCCAATTTGTTTTGAACATTGTCCTAGAATCCCAGGCCATTTCAATATCAGTGAATATGTGTAGGCTTGTTCATATGTCTTATTTCCCAAATGAGAAGATTTCTTGAATAAAAAATAATGCCCAAACCTGCCTAAGCTGTGTGATCTCACTGTTGAGAAAGGCAACCTAAACTAAGCCCGTGAGTTCCTCAGAACCTTCCATCTGGTCTACCACCCAGATAGAAGATGATTTCTTGCATTAAGCAGGGAAATGCTGCAAGGTAGTGGAATCCTTAGATGGTATTCATTAGTGTTGCTTTGTTTAAAATGGTAACGTTTCTCCTCCACACCAGCTGGAGATCTTGCCCAGTATAGTGAAGGGTCTACTATTTTGTATGATCCCTTTTAATGGCACAGCAGGGAATGTCTTTGTGTTGTGCAGCTCAATCTGGTTATGCCTTAATACTAATTGATGAGAATAATTTTTAGTGGGAGTGGAAGAGTTTATTAACATACACACCAAGAAGCATCTTTCAAGTCTTTTGAATCATTCGTAAGGTGGATGATACTTTGCAATCTTTATAACAACAAATAAGGCAGGGTATTGTTGGTACCCATTTCACAGATTTATTTACTAAATCCACACGCAGCCATCCACCAAAGGGGCAATCAAGGGAGTGATTAAGAAGTGAACATTTCCAGCTATGTAAAGGACACTAACAACTTCCTGTAGAAATTAGTCTATCCATAGACATTCATGGAATACCATGTTAGCCATTATGGATGTGGAATCACCTATATAACAACATCTTATACGTGATGAACCACAAGTGGTCAGGAACATCATTTCAGCCACCAAGGTTCACCACTTCTTTCTCACATTCAACTACAGGCACTCCCTGAGTTACAAACATCCGACTTACAAACAACTCATAGTTAAGAACGGGAGTGAGACAACAGGAAGTGAGAGAAATCTAACCTCAGGAAGGGAAATTCATTCCTGGCAGAAATATCATGGGTAAAAAGTGTCTCCATTGAAGCTTTCTCACCAATTCTTGTTTCCACAAGAAGCCAAATTTCTCAAAATGCATTTATCACAGGGACAGAAAGTGAGATGAAATCTTCTGGACAGGGGCACAGGCAGCAAAACAATCACCACAGGAGTGTTAACCCTTCCCTATGCAATCCAAAGCCATATGTCTCTCTCTCTCTCTCTCTCTCTATATATATATATATATTTGGCTGGAGTTACACTAAAAATATATCTGTTACAACTTACAAACAAATTCAGCTTAGGAGGAAACCTACAAAACTTATCTTGTTCATAACTTGGGGACTGCCTGTATTTTACTTTTGGATAATAATATATACGGTACCTTGAAGTTAACAGTACTGCAAGGCACCACAACAGGCCAACATTTTCATAACTGACCTAGAGCAATGCTTCCTTAACTCGTGCATCCATAAATCTGAGGTACATTGATGATATCTCCACAATTTGACTTCATGGGGAGCATTCACTCAAGATATTCCACCAGAATTTTAACAGTCTTACCCTGCCATCAGTCTCTGCCTGGAACTATCAACAGAACTAATCCCCTTTCTGAACACTGCCATACAGCTACATAATGACTATCTGAACATAAAACTGTATCACAGAAGCATTTACATACTTATATGCCTCCAGTTTCCACTCTGTACACACTTCCAAATCCATAGTTTACAGTCAAGCCGACTGATACAATTGTATCTGCTCAGACCCACAAGACAGGGACACCAAACTCACAGCGTTACAACAAGCATACCTCAAGCTGCAGTAATCATGTCATGAAGTCATTTTTTTTTTTAAAAAAGGCAAGAATTGTACCTATGACTATTACAGAACAAACTTTTAACAGAAAATGGCAGAATCCCATTAGTGATCACATACAGCAGTGGTTCTCAACCAGGGGTCCCCGGATGTTTTTGGCCTACAACTCCCAGAAATCCTAACCAGTTTACCAGCTGTTAAGATTTCTGGGAGTTGAAGGCCAAAAACATCTGGGGACCCAGGTTGAGAACCACTGACATACAGCTTCCAATTTAGACCATTCCATGAACTACAATCTAGTCTGGACAGTAACTCTGTCTTCTCAAACAGTCTTGGTGGCAGGCTTTTTCTTACCCACAGTCTCCCAATCTGAAACAGTGGACTTCATCACATGATGGTCTGCAAGCGTCCTAGGGTGCTTGCAGTACAGCTGATTGAAAAAGCCCCACGCTACCCATCACACAACGTAGGCTCACTTCCGGTGGGACTCTGTCGATGAACTGAGGTGCAAGTATCCTACAACACTGCACCCAAACCACGAGGTCAGGATGGGGAGAAGCATGCAGTGACGCTTTCCCACATGTGATGCTGGTGAGGTGTGGTGCCAGGTGCCAGGATTGTCCCACTACCCCCACCGATTCACCACAGAGGTTGGCAAATCCTCCCGCAGGACCTCAACAATGTGACGTGGTCCAGTTACTTACCTACAAGAAGACACATAACATGGATACAGTAATTGGTACATGGCTTTGCCAGATGCCAACTCTGCCCACACGTTTACTCAGGAAATATCTTCATAGGATCTAATCATATCACCCAGAATATTAGAGGGATTTTCATTTGCTCATCCTTTAATGGGATATATGCCATCCTCTGAAAACAATGCCTTTCAGGACTCTGCACTGAGCAAACAGACTTGTCTCTGCAGCAGATAATAACTGGACATAAATCAAACATTAGAACTGGGAAAACCTACACAAACAGTTGCAGAATATTTCAATCTTCCTGGATATTCTATCTCTGATCTCAGAACAGCTGTCCTTGAACAATGAAAAAAACAACAAAAACTCACAAAGGAAGATTATACCCCAATCTTACGAGGGCTCTCATGGCCAGATTATCATATGTCCTTTTTTTCCAGCCAGCATCACACTGCATTCTGATAACTCCTCCACCATTCATATAGTTATCTAGTGATCCTAGCTCCAGGCAACAACTGAGAAAGTAGAATTAACTCTATAAAAGCTTATGCTACTAATTTGTTTCTCTTAATCTCTAACGTGCTACAATAATCCTTTGCATAGTGTAAAATGTACAGTGTGTATATGTGTGTGTAATTGTGCAGTGTGGGAAAATTCTCAACAAGTTATGAAGTGAGATTCTCAGGTTGCAGTTATAAGAACAATGACTAGAAAAAAAATCTATCAGACTCACTTTGTCAGAAAAAACATATTTGGAACTGTACTGTCAAAGTTCAAATGGAAAATTCATCAATTTTTGTCATGATTCAACATCATACAAGTTTGAGGGATCAAAAAATATGCTTAAAACAATATGACAGCCCTGTACTTACCATCCTGTACAGTTTGTCTTCTAGGTCTTGATTAATTCTTTGTAAGGCTAGGTAATTGTTTTGTATCCTGAAATAAAAATGAAATCCTATAATTAACATATCCTTGCACATTCAGTATTGTACTTTTTAACCTCAGATTTTGCATGAGCAATTGTAAATTAGTTTCCCACTGACTTTTAACATCTATTTGATTGCTACTTTCCGCTACTTGGCAAAGTCTTCTTGATCAATATAAAGCCAAGATCTGTAGACTTCAAGATCCCAAGAGGCCTTTGGGAAAGGTGCTTTGTAAGTAGGCACTCTGGAGTATCAATCTTGACTACAGAATTATCAAGCTACTTACACATCAGGATTATCAGGTCCACATTTCAACAAAATGCGAGACTAAGACAAAAGGAGACATAGGTTCAAATCCCACTGAGCCACAAGCAAATTCGGCAGCACTGGGACAGTCATCAGTCTTGTAGGATTCTTAGGGGTGACTGGGACAGAATTTCAGGACATAGTAAGGGGAAATTGGAATGCAGTATGAACCCCTTATCCATGGATTCAATGTTCACAATTTCACTTACCAAGCAATTAAAAATATTCCCCCTTTGTAGGTCCCTCTGTGCAGTGTTATGGTATGCTTCAAGACTTTAATATATAGTTACAGGTATCCACAGATGCTCTTATTGTTTCTGCAGTGGATATGGAGGTTTTACTATACATGCATCAGAGTGTGCTGATTAACCCAAATCAGGTCATACATCTCAGGGGAAAAAATGTAAATTTGCCTCCTTGTGTGAGTATGTATGTGCCTTCAAGGTACCTGTACATATATGATAACCCAATGAATTTCATAGGGTTTTCTTATGCAAGGAATACTTAGAAATGGTTTTGCCAGTTCTTTCCTCTGAAATATAATCTATAGCATATGGTATTCCTTGACATTCTCCCATGGATTTGATTTCCATCTGAACATGATGAAGAACTTCCTGACTGTGAGAGCCATTCAGCAGTGGAACTCTCTGCCCCGGAGTGTGGTGGAGGCTCCTTCTTTGGAAGCTTTTAAACAGAGGCTGGATGGCCATCTGTCAGGGGTGATTTGAATGCAATATTCCTACTTCTTGGCAGGGGGTTGGACTGGATGGCCCATGAGGTCTCTTCCAACTCTTTGATTCTATGATTCTATGATTATTAGTAGATAAGTATTTCGGAAATAATAATAGAAATATGCAGTAGGTATTATAGCTCAGCAGCAGTCACAGCAGCCAGGGGCTGATGGGTTCACTGATGATTTAGATTGGAAGGGATTGTGGGCTTTCCTGGGATTCATAGTGATACAGGCCAAGGGAATGAAACAGAACAAGAAAATGAAACTGCTTCAGACAGTGATGCAGGCCCAGATAATATAATTGCCTCATAGCCTCAAGGTTAGTCACAGGAGTTGGAATCATCCTCCTTAGATAAGTGGTTGAATGAAGACGAATTGACAGGAAACTCTCACAGGAAAGCACCTGGTGATACAGACCTAAGATTCCAGATTAAGGCTCATAACCAGCTTCGTAGATCAACATGGCTTTGTGGGAAACAGAACTTCCGTGGCAGACATAATGATTTAATGTCTTTTTATTATCAGACACTCTGAATTCAGTTCAGGCAACGTAGCATTCAAGTTAGAGGCTAAGCCTGAATGGTCTGGTTCATGTTTCAAGCCTTGGACTTAGATTTAAGTATCCTGGGAGTTTTTCCATGTTCTTGTTTGTATTCCAGTTTCAGTTTTGATAAGCATATTTTCTGCTTGTGGAATTAAGCTGCCTTTGCATTTTGGAACTATCTTTGGACTATGTATTGTCGAAGGCTTTCATGGCTGGAATCACTCAGTTCTTGTGGGTTTTTTCGGGCTGTATGGCCATGTTCTATCTTTGGACTGTTTTACCTTTGGTTTTATACGAGAGAATTGTATTGTTTGGTTATCACCTAGTGCTGACCCTTTTGGATTGCATACCTTACTTTCTTATACCTGATTTTTCTATATACCTTCTATGTATTTTTTTAAACAATAAACTGTTTGCTTATACTCTGGACTAATGTGTGGTGCTTTGGCTTCAGGCCTAGGGTGCAATAGTAGGTGAAAGTAGAGAGGTTCAGATAAAGCTGATATGTATGTCTATTAATATACAGATCAAAAGTAATTTCTCCATCTATTTTATATTCCTATTGGAAGATATTTTGTAATCTTAAGGTGCATTTACTCTGAAGAATTAATGCAGTTAAACACCACTTTAACTGTCAAGGTTCAATTGTGTGGAATCCTGGGAGTTTTATAAGGACATTAGGTTGTTTTATTTTGCTTGTTGCTGTTTTTATTAATTTTAATGTGTTATTTTAACTATGATTGATCGGGCTTGTCCCCATGTAAGCTGCCCTGAGCCCCATTGGAGAGATGGAGGTGGGGTACAAAAATAAAGTTGTTGTTGTTGTTGTTGTTGTTAGAAAAAGAGTGCTGGTGACTCACCAAACTGCAACACCCTTTGTTGTAGAAGTATGATTTTTTTCCTTTTACTGGTTTGCCATTTTATTATATCTTCTTTTAAAATTTATTAAAATATATACCATTGGAACGAGGCAAAACCAGAAAAAAATCCTTATATATGAGTCAAAGTATTACACAAATTGATTCCAGATCGTAAGTAACAGAAAAAAAAACATATTTCAAAGAACTTCTTCCAAACCAATCAATTTGGATTAAATATGTGGTATTTTAAAAATGTCAAAAGATGAATTCCTGAAAAAAAATCCTATGCTTCAATTGTACATTGAAAATACAATATGTGTCTCCTGATCGGTTCCCACTGCTCATTGCCATGAAGCTTCTTTACTTGTAACATGGCAAAAATGCCTTTTAGAAAGCAGCAGGGGATTGCAAAATGTGTTCTTTACATACAGTCCTCCCCGTGGAATCCCACTGCAGAGGATGTAGAACATGATGGGGAAAAAAAGTTTCTAACAGTAATGATATTTGGAGGGAAAGAAAGGTTTTTTAAGTGAAAGCCCCCTGAAAAGATTAAATGGGACAGCAAGGTGCTTGCTCTTTGCTCAGAAATGTTTCACTTCCCTTTCGATTTTGAATCAAAGCAAAACCACATATGCATTTTTGGCAATGGAGAGAGAATATGTTGAGAAAAATGGAAACCATCAGGGATCAGAAGGATAAAAGAATCCTTACTGTGCAGTTTACGGGCCCACATATTCCAACTGTCCTTATTTAGCAGGGGCAATCTCAATTCATCCTCTATGACCTTCCTTTCTTAAATTATGTTAAAAATGTTCCAGTTTCCTCAATCCATCTCCCCCTTTCCCCTTTGTCATCACTTTACTACAAGTGCCACAAATTTGGTTTACACCAAAAAAAGTCCTGTACAGGCAGTCCCTGAGTTACAAACATTAGACTTACAAATGACCCATAGTTAAGAATGGGGATGAGACCACAGGAAGTGAGAGAAATCTACTCCTAGGAAGGAAATTCACTCCTGGAAGAGTTATGATGGGGAAAAGGTGTCTCAACTGAAGCGTTACCACAAATTCTTAGTTCCACAACAAGCCAAATTTATTAAAATCCAATTATTACAGGGACAGAAAGTGAGGTGAACCCTTCCCTATGCTATCCAAAGCTAAAAAGTACATATTTTTGGCTGGAGTTACACGTAAAAATGTATCTGTTCCAGGCCTGTAGCGAGGGGGTGGTTTTAGGGGTTCAAACCCCTCCCGAAATGTTTCAGATTTTTTTTAAAAAAACTGGTTTACTCATGAATTTTAACTGGTTAACCAAATCTCCATGCTAAGTTTATGAGATACAAAAAATTAAGAGTCCCTCCAGAACTGCAAGCACTATCTCAAGCAAATATTGACAATTTATTCACACTGTCATTACTTGCAGCAATAGCCGATGTACCAAAGCAACCAAGTTGGGGGGGGGGGGTGAATGCTCTCATTAAGGAGGCCAGATTTGGTGGAAGTGGTTGACAGGGACGGAGCTGCAGGGTATTGAAGGCTGCCCTCCCCCCTGCTGTGCTCTTTGCTTCAGCGTGAGCTAGAAGGCAGGGTTCAACCTCCCCCCCCATACATTTTAACCCCCCCCCCCAAATTGTCAACCCTCCCCGATTTTTTTTCCTGGCTACAGCCCTGATCTGTTCCAACTACAAATTCTGCTTAAGAACAAATCTGCAGAATCTACCTTGTTCGTAACTTGGGGACTGCCTGTATATACTTATGTATAAATCGACCTCATGTAGAAATTGAAGTAAGCCTTGGAGCCAAATTTGTGAATTATGCTATGACACATGAATAACTCAAGAGTCATTCCATTGAAAGGAGAAAGCACCAATGCCATCAAAATCCCCACCCAGGCATCCAAAAAGGCTAGAAGTGGCTCCATGGAGGAGAAAATAGAGCTTTGGTGCTTCTTTCATGTCCATCTAAGATCATCTAAGTTCTTTCCTTTTGCCACTCTACTTTTTTGTGATAAGAATTATGGTACAGTACTCACATTGACTCATGGATAAGTCAACCTAGATTTTCTTAAACTGGTATTTTCACTATGTCTGGATCTACACTGCCCTATTTCCCTGGATCTGGTCCCAGATGATCTGCTTTGAACTGGATTATATGAGTCTACATTGCCAGATAATCTGGGATAAACAGATAATCTGGGATCAGATCCTGGGATATAGGGCAGTGTAGATCTAGCTTCAAATGTCTGGACATACATGTGTGTATTGGTTAGTTTACATACAGCAGGAGGAAATGTCAGGACAGGTCAACATCTTGCCCTTCTCTGACTCTCCTGCTAAGTGTAAAATAACATAAAACTCATGTATAAGTCCAAACATTTTAGTAGATTCAGACAAAAGCAAACTGCTGAAGCCTTTCCTGACTTGGGGCCCTTCCACACAGCCCTATATCCCAGAATGTCAAGACAGAAAATCCCACAATATCTGCTTTGAATGGAGTTATCTGAGTCCAAATACAGATAATGTGGAATTTTCTGCCTTGATATTCTGGGAGATAGGGCTGTGTGGAAGGGCCCTTGGATGCTCTTCCTTAGCTTGATTAAATTCTATTGTTGTTTGGCCACATATGTCCCAGTCTTCATCTGTGAAATGTTGGAGGATGTGTGGGTTTCCCATAGATTAGAGAACAAAAATCTGTGTCATTCTAAACATTCTTGGAATCAGAGTCCCATCAGTCTCACTGGTGATAAACAGTGGGAGTTTGTACATGTCAGTATCTAAGGTGCATTAGTTCCTCCCCTCATAGGAATTTCACTGGAATGTGAGGGAACAGAAAGCTGCACTACAGACCTTCACTCTTATCTAGGTGGGTTATTTTTGTGTTCGTGGGCCTACTGACTGGAACATGATCTTCTACCAATTGTATATTTAGCACATTTCCTTCTAGCATTCTTTAAAAAGCTATGACGGTTCAACATATATTTAGTTGTACCGTTTTGTTGTTTTGATCTTTTGTTGCTAATGTTTTTAGTTGGTTTTGTTGTAATGGATGACTTTTAATGGATTGTTTTTTTTAGAGGTCACCACTTTGAAGCTGTTGCTGAAAGGCAATCTAAAATGCTCCAGAATGAATGGAAGTGCTCAGGTCCAAAACCCTTCTCAGGGCTGGTCTTCCCAATTCTCCAGACAGAGACCTCAAAAAACATTTCTGACAAGAGCTGGAATATATTTGGAAACTCACAGTGTGGTTGTGGTAATTCTATCAATAAGCCATTCTAGATTTGACAGCTATGTATGGTCCAGTTACTGCTTTAGGTCGGTTTCCACCCTTTCTTGGGTTGCATCTATACTGTCAAATTAATGGGGTTTGGCACCAGTTTGGCTCAATGCTATGCAATCATGGGGGTTTGACAGCTATGTATGATTCAGTTATATATGTATGATTCAGCTATGTATGATTCTAGATTTGACAGCTATGTATGACTCAGTTGCTACTTTAGGCCGGTTTCCACCTTCTCTTGGGGTGCATCTACACTGTCAAATTAATGTAGTTTGACACCAGTTTGGCTCAATGCTATAGAATCCGTAGTTTGATAAGGCACCAGAGTTCTTTGGCAAAGAAGACTAAAGACTTTGGCAACTGAAGTGTGATCGAACAGTATTCAATTGACAATGTGGATGCCTTCTTGGTAAATGTCCTCATTTACTGAACTTAGTAAACCTTGCTTCTGAACATACATGTACAGTATATATTTGCACAATCATTCAAAACAATTCAACACTTATTTCATTTTTGTACATAAGCCATAACAAAATGTAATGGTTGTGTGTCAACTTCTCCCAATAGCACTCATTTGTCTCTGTAATTTGCCAGTGATTTCACCAACTGGCTTCCTTCAGAATTTCCAGCAAATGCCAACATTCCCTCAAATTCCTGGCATTTCCCCAAATGAAGCATGCAACTTTTCTGATGCAGAGTCAATGCATTCAGAAACTAACCGTCTCAGCTTTTCTGTCACTTTTTCGAGTTCTTCCTGAGCACGTCTGAGTTCTACTTCAAGATACTGGCGTGTAGAATCAAATTCTGTTTCAAGCATTTCCAGTTTGTGAGTTGTGTAGGAGAGCCGCTTGCGAAGTTCCCCCTTCTGTTCTTGCAGCGTGCTGGAAAAGGACAAAGACTGAAGCTGATTAAGAGTTCTATGGAGGTCCTGGGGATAGAAGTGGTCATAAATTATACATCTTTACAGTAATGAAATGAATAATAGTACTTAATTACAAGCACTCAGCATTGATGTCATTCGAATTATAACTGCCCTCCTGCAGATCAAGATTACAGGTTTGCTATACGACCTTCAGAAAGTGAAAGTCACCGCCAGTGTAAACATTTGTGTTTGTGGAAATTTGTTCATGAATTCAGGAAGTGTTTTTTTTTCTGTGAAAAGCAGGCCGCTGCTTCAATTCACCCACCATTACTTATTTCGATTTGAATTGGTTTTCCATGATGGGCAACATTTATGTCTAGTCATAAGTATTTTGCGACCTGAGGCAAAAATCCAAAATTGCATCTCTTCCCATTCCACATATATAAAACCAGATAAGATCTTGCTTCAACAATCGCGATGAACCACATCTGAGGACAGCAGAGTACTGGGGAACTGGTTATCAGTATGCATAGCTCCATGCTTCAATAGAGGAGCTGTTAATGTCATCCCCTTTGTGCCATCCACCGTCTGTTACGTGAGATGACCACCTCACTTTGCACAATGATAGGACACTCTTGACTGGAGATGCTAAATACTGACCCTGGGGCTTTCTATATAAAAAGCACATGGATTGGATCCAGAGGAGCCCTTCCATGAATATATGTGGGCATGTAGCTGGATGGATGTGAATGCTGAGCCTGACTAAGGCTTCCACAAAGGTACAAATGGGAATGAAGGGGGCCTGAGAGCTGTTGACAGCCTAAGGGGTCCCCCTCTACATCCTCCAAGCTTGAAAAAGTGTCTCCAGACAGCACAAAACTCTAGAGAGTATAGACTTAGGCTCAATTGCTGCATCGTGTGGTCCCATTTTGAAATAGCTAAATAACCTTGGCTGATGGGAATGTCATGGTTCTGTTCTTTGTTTGCAAAATTGTGGGTGCAGACCACATATGTTTGGGTGTAGAAAGTGATTTTTGCTTCTGTGTCCACCTACAGCTCCTCCATATAACCACCCTTTCTACTTTAGATGCTTCTCCTGTCCTTTAAAGAATATTTTTGGATGTGTGGGGGGAGCAAAGGGAGGAAGGAATCAGTTAAAATAGCCTCTCCATCATGTCCCTAGTTCCATAATTTCATAAGCAGAACTTTGATCTCGGGATCTTTGGATCCTATTCATGCTCTTCCATTGAATTATGAGTCCTCTCAATTAAGATATTAGATGTCTTCTGTTTCAGTATTCAAAAAACCTACTATATTGTTCTATAACACCACTGCAGTATATAATAGATCAATCATATATCCATGCTCTTCCACTGAATTACAGGACCTCCCCACTAAGACATTAAGATGTCTTCTCAGTCAGCATTCAATAAGTCTCTTACATTGTTTTGTGTCACCACTGCAATATATGATAGATCAATCACAGTTAAGAAATAAAGAGGGAGTCAATTTAATTTAATGTAAGTGGTGATTTCTCACCATTTCATGGCATTTGTTTTTATTCAAATGGCCCACAAAGCTTGGCAGGAATTGCACCAATCGAGTCATGTTTGGAACCATATAATTCATAGGCAATATTTCATACGAGAATCTCTGTTATGAATGATTTTCAGCTGATCACAAAGGAAGTCTACTGAAACACCCAAAACAGTATGAATAAACTGGGTTGTTGTAGGTATTTTCAGGCTATGTGGCCATGTTCTAGAGGCATTCTCTCTTGACGTTTCGCCAGCATCTGTGGCAAGCATCCTCAGAGGTAGTATGAATAAACTATGCCACTACTTTTAAAAAACAACACAAGGTTATTTATGAGAATACTGAGATTCTCATTTGGGATTCTTTATTTGTTTTATTTATATCCTCTACTTTGCAGTCCCTGGGAACTAAAGCTGCTTACTGCATAATTAAAAACAGGTACAAAGAAAAATATAGTAAATTATAAGCAATTAATTAACTGCAAGTAATCAGTAAATTACAATAAATAATCAATTGTCTCAAAAAGAGCTACCTGCCCATTAAAAGACCACCCATAAAGTAGTAGTCCCTCAAATGCCAATTGCTTTTCTGAATAAGGTAGAAGCAAAGCAGAGAGGGTATCCTACATACAACAATGTGAGCTATATAGGGATGCCTCTTTTTGGCAGGGTAGACCTTTGGCGGGCAAAGCACAGCCCATAGGCCACATGCTCCCCATGGACTGTTTTTGTGACTTCTAGGACAGTGGTTCTCAACCTTCCTAATTCCTCAACCCTTAATCCACTTCCTCATGTTGTGGTGACCCCCAACCATAACATTATTTCCGCTACTACATCATAACTGTAATTTTGCTACTGTTACGAATCGTAATGTAAATATCTGATATGCAGGATGTATTTTCATTCACTGGACCAGAGCAAATTTGGCACAAATTCCTGATACCCTGAAATTTGAATACTGGTGTGATTGGGGGGTGGGATGATTTTGCCATTCGGGAGTTGTGGTTATTGGGATTTATAGTTAACCTATAATCAAAGAGCATTCTGAACTCCACCAATGATGGAACTGAACCATATTTGGCACACAGAACTTCCATGACCAACAGAAAATCCTGGAAGGGTTTGGTGGGAATTGATCTTGAGTTTTGGAGTTGTAGTTCACCTACCTCCAGAGAGTAATGGACTCAAACAATGATGGATCCGGACCAAACTTGGCACAAATACCCAATATGCCCAGATGTGAACACTGGTGGAGTTTGGGGAAAATAGACCTTGACATTTGGGAGTTATAATTGCTGGAATTTATAGTTAACCTACAATCGGAACACTCTGAATCCAGCCCACAATGGATCTGTACCAAACTTGGCACACTACCCACATGGCCAACATTGAATACTGGTGGGGTTGGAGGGGTGGGGGCTGTTTTTGAATTCTGGGAGTTTGAGTTCACCAACACCAAAAAGGAAGAGAAGGACGGGGGAGAGATCTTCAGCCTTCTCTGCCAAAGAGGTTCCTAAGATCATCAGAAATATGTATGCTCTGATGATCTTTGGCGACCCCTCTGAAACACCCCTCACGAACCCCCCCCCTCCCGAGGTCCCAACCCCCAAATTGAGAAACACTGTTCTAGGGCATCCTAGACTGAAGCATCTTTTTCCATCAATCCCCCCCCCCCCCCTCAATTTCCTCTGTTCCAGAATGCTGCAAAATGTACTCTAGGGCCATGTGTAGGGCATTTCCACCATATTTGGAGCCCTCATCCAGACTATGTTTAGAAACCTCCAAAGGAAGAGTCTCCACCATGCTCCGAGGCTGCACACTCCATGGGAGAACAGCTGTTACTGTCAAGAAGTTTTTCCCTAATGCTTAAGTCGAATCTTTTTTCCTGTAGTTTAAATCATTACTCCATGCCCTAGTTTCTGCAGCAGAAAACAAACCGATTCCATCATCAATATGACATCCTTTCAAATATTTAAACATGGCTATCATGTCACCTCTTAACTTCTCTTCTCCAGGCTAAACATACTAGATACTTATTATGACTGGTAGTCTTATCTTCCATGAATTTTTAAAATCTTCTTTCAAAATCTTGGCCATTATACACCTTGTAGCAAATGCTATGACATACTTCCTTTCATCTGTCTCGAATCTCCCACTATCCACCTTTACTGGATGACCCCCATATTTTCCTACATGCAGCCAGGAACTCTGTACAAGTGACCTTATGTTTTATGCAAGCGGTTTTTAAAGTTGCACAGAATTCTAAAGATTATGTGTTATTAAAAAAATTGCTGCCTTATTAACACAATGATGATGATGATAATGCACCAGCCAAGAAATTCTGAGTTTGATGCTCTGCCAACATCTGCAGGTTAAATGGTTGAAATGAAAAGTCAAATATGAATACTCCACATTGGAAGAGCAATTTGATTTTTTTTTAAATAGCACACAGTTGGAACAAAGGGGTCATGTCAGGAAATTGCAGGGCATTTAATCATATCCTTTTAGCCTAATTTTATTACAGGTTGAAAAATATACAGAAAATGGGTTCATCAATGAAAGGGGCATCCATACCACAATTAGTTTCATAAAATATTGTCATGGCTATGGAATACTAGAAGCAATAGTTTTAGAAGGTACATGGAAGGCACTATGATAACCTAGGAAAGAAAGTCCTGTTAACTTTTTTATGAAGTACAGATGAAGCATTTTCTGCAGAGTCCACTGTAAACACTGCATGTTGCTGCTAACAGATTTCCTCTGTTGCCAATTTTTTTTGTAACCCCAACATTGAACTATGGGTTCCAGGCACTTCCAGACGGCACCAAAACCTCTGTTTTAAATTGAAGACAAAAAATCCTAGGATGTGACTGCAGGTCCCCATATATTTTATTTATTTATTTATTTAAAACATTTATATTTTGTCCTTCTCACCCCAAAGGGGACCCAGGGCAGAGCACAACATATATATGGCAAGCATTCAATGCCGGAACATATAATAAACTACAAGTATACACAAACACTAAAATCAGTTATATCTACCTTAAAAGCATTTGTTTACAACCATCTCAAACAACCATACTGGCTCCAGTCAGCAGTGGATTTCCTATTATTGTTTTATTACATTGTCCCAAAGGCTTGGTCCCACAACCAAGTTTTTACCATCTTTCTGAAGGACAGGAGGAAGAGGGCTGATCTAATCTTGCCAGGGAGGAAGTTCCATAGCTGAGGGGCAATCACTGAGAAGGCCATCTCTCTCATCTCCGCCAATTGTGCCTGTGACAGTGGCAGGACCGAGAGCAGGGACTCCCCAGAAGATCTTAGTCTTCACGGTGATTCATAGAAGGGAGAGGCATTCAGACAGGCAAACTGGACCAGGTCTATTTAGCACTTTATAGGCGAAAACCAGCACTTTGAATTGTGCTCGGTTGCAAACTGGCAGTAGGGGATCTGATGCAACATGAGAGTTGTGTGCCCCCTGTATGCCACCTTAGTTATTAACCTGGCTGCCGCCCATTGGACTATTTGAAGCTTCTGAACAGTCTTCAAAGTCAACCCCATGTAGAATACGTTGCAGTAGTCTATCCTGGATGTAATAAGAGCATGGACCACCGTGGTCAAGCCTGACTTCCCAAGGTACGGGCACAACTGGTGCACAAGTTTTAATTGTGCAAAAGCCCCCCAGCCACCGCTGCAACCTGAGGTTCCAGACTCAGTGATAAATCCAGGAGGACTCCCAAGTTGTGAACCTGTGCCTTCCAGGAGAGTGTAACCTCATCCAACATAGGCTGTAACCCTATATCCTGTTTGGCCTTGCGAGTGACCAGGGGGATCTCTGTCTTGTTTGGATTCAATTTCAATTTGCTCGCCCTCATCCAGACCATCACAGTGGCCAGGCACTGGTTCAAGACGTGGACAGCATCTTTAGCATCTAGTGAAAAGGAGTAGTAGAGTCGGACATAATCTGCATACAGATGGCATCCTACTCCAAACTCCGGATGATCTCACCCAACAGCTTCATGTAGATGTTAAACAACATGGGGGACAGTACTGAACCTTGCAGCACACCACAGGACAATGGCTGTGGGGCCAAGCAGGTGTCCCCCAACAACACCTTCTGGGTACGATCTTCCAGGATGAGATGAAAACATGAGAATGACAAGATGGGAAAGGATACAAATGCTCTCTGTGGTTTCAGCTGCAAGAGTTCTACACACCACGCTTCAAAAACTGGATTTTTATTGTATTACATGTGAGGGAACTTAAAATAGTGTGAAAAACTACTTTTACTGTATGTCTCCCAAAGCTCATCCTATCATAAACCTCTTAGTCTTAAAGTTGCCACATGACTTGTTATGTTCTTGTAACAAACTAACATGGCTGTTCTTTTGAAACTGCAGGAATTCAGTTTGCAATTTCAAAGAAGACAGGATTGTTTCCAAATATTCCATTTAAAAAACAAACAAGCATAAAATAGCATGCAATGACCCTGAAATTTTCTTTGATGTCAGCGCCAAAGATGTTAATAGCAATTCTAAAAAGCAACTTACTTGAAAAAATTTCTTCCAAAACACTTTGCTCTCAATTGTCCTGATTCAGAGTGTTCTTTATACAAGCCTAGTGCATGAAAAGCTTTATACCTAATCTGTGGTCATCTATATATATAAATTTGTTAGGGGCATCCAACGAGGAAACAAAACTCAAAAACCCCCCAACGAAACTTAACCAAAATTCCCATGCCCATAACACAACCCACAAGGTACAAACATATCTACTCAAAATGAAAAACAACACAACAACACACTCACAAAACGGCAAAACAACAAAACTCAAAAATCCCCCAACAAAACTTAACTAAAATCCCCGTGCCCATAACACAACCCACAAGGTACAAACATTTCTACTCAAAAAGAAATCAACACAGCAACACACTCACAAAACGGCAAAAGAACAAAACTCAAAAAAACCCCAACAAAACTTAACCAAAATTCCCATGCCCATAACACAACCCACAAGGTACAAACATATCTACTCAAAATGAAAAACAACTCACTCCAAGCCCCGTCGCGCCGCTTCCCGCACACACACACCCCCTGCCGCACACACACACACAACCCCACACTCCATCACTCCCCCCGCCGCCGCACACACACACGCAACCCCACGCTCCATCACTCCCCCCGCCGCTGCACACACACATGCAACCCCACGCTCCATCACTCCCCCGCCCCAATCTTACCTCCTTTTACTTCACGCCACCTCCAAACCCCACCCCGCCCCTTCCCGCCCTGTCAAAATCTAGGAAAGACAGGAAGGAAGGAAAGAAGGAAGAAAGAGAAAGGGAGGTAAAGAAAAAGGGGGAAGGAAGGAAAGTTAGAGAAAGAAGGAAGAAGAAAAGGAAAGAAAAGGAAAGATGGAAGGAAAGAAAAGAGAGACAGCAGAAAAGAAAGAAAAAGGGGGAAGGAAGGAAAGAGATAGAGAAAGAAGAGGAGAAGGAAAGATGGGAGGGAAGGAAGGAAGGAAGGAGGGAAAGAAGGAGAGAAAGAGGGAAGATTGGCCACAGCAACACGTGGCGGGTAAAGGTTGTTATTTCTATTATTATTATTATTATTATGCTATTGTTCCTCTGAGACCCTTTTAGGGGGAATGGGAGAGGTGTCAGTTCCCAGAGGCAATGTATTGCATTATTGTTATTGTTATGATGGTGGTAAAATAAAAGGAAATAAAAAGTGAAAGAAGGAAGCAAACAGGGAGGGAAGAAAGGCAAAGGAAGAAAGGGGGAGGGAATGAAGGAAAGAGAGAAGGATGAAACCAAGTAGTGAAAGAAAGAAAGAGGTAGAGAAGGAAGGAAGGAGAGAAAGGGGGAGGAAAAGGGGAAGGAACAGGTAGGGACCTCTCTTTCATAATAGTCCAGATATCTACCTCAACTTTGATAAGTTTTACTATAGGCCACAGCAACGCGTGGCAGGGCACAGCTAGTTTCATATAAAGGGCAGTCACAAGGATATACCTGACTATAGTAAATGGGAATATCTGGACCCAATAGTTTCAAGACTGTGAGTGCATCTACCTTGTAGAATTGATGCAATTTTCTATCACTTGAATTGCTATAGATGAATGCTATGGAATCATGTTTTTTGGAGAGGCAGCAGCACTCATTGGCAGAGATGGTTAAAGGCCTTGTTAAACTACAATTTACAGGATCCCATATAATTGAGCCATGGCATTTAAAACGATGTCAAACTTCTATCATTCTATAATGCAGATGCACCCTTTGACTTTCAAGTGTTGGATATTTCATAAACAGGTCTAGGGAACTGTAATGATTTTGGAGTCTGGTTGCTTCCATCAGGAATAAGACAGCTGGCCAGATGATGTTATGTTAAAGATATTTGGGCAACAAGGGCCAATTTCTCCTAGGCACACCTGCTGCCCACACCACTCTCAACGTTCTCCATTTTCCCCTGGAGTCCCTCTCAAAATGGCAATGGGAAGTGACATTGCATCACTTGCTATAACCATTTGTTAGAGGGACTGCTGAGGAAAATGATTCTGGGATGTGTATAGGTATCTTTTATGTGCTTTCATGCGGGGTTCTTCATGGCTTGGGGCCATACCTGCAGGGTTTAGGACACAATGCTATGATATCCTAAGGAAAGCAGGAATATATATATATATATATATATATATATAGAGAGAGAGAGAGAGAGAGAGAGAGAGAGAGAAGATGGTTGAAGGGTTTGGGATGAATGTAGCCCACAGACTACTTTGCCCACCCAATGTTATGGAATTAGGTTTTTCCCCATATTTTGCCTAACATTTGGAGGCTAGGCAAGGCATGTCTATGAGATTATCTAGTTTTATATCTTATCCACCACCTATTTTGTGTGTTCTCCATACTCTTATCTTCCTAGGAATGCTCCTGTTGGGATTCCAGTAATAATCTCTTCAATGATGGTGGAGTCACTCTGATCACTGATGGCCACTTGCTTTCCTTAGAGGATATACTAATTGGGAGGTCTCCTTTGCTCTAAGGTGTGTGACTTTGGGAAAGAAATTTTCGGGAAAGAAAAGAAAATCCCCAAAGAGTAAAAACCTGGCTCTTCAAGCAAGCTTTTGGAACCTCATTGTAACCAGATAAACTCAGTATTGTGGACGAATATGGAACGGCTTAACAATGCAAATGGACATGGATTTAAGCCTGGAAGTCATTGATTTTTATAGTTTTAAATTGTTTTTATATGAATTTTATTATGTGATTTAACCTGTTTTAAATTATGTATTTATGTGTGTTCAGCATCTAATTGTTGCCAGTCTGTATGCTGCCCTGATTCGCCTGAAAAGTGTGGGATAAAAGTGTGGCAAATAAATAAATAGATTTAGACTTCCAGCAGGCAATACTGGAGTCCTTTCTGACATAAACCCAGTGGTCAAAAACAGCTCTAGTCAACTTGGGATGGCCTTAAATACGCAAACAAGTGGCATGACCTCATTCTTTTATACTACAGCATCTCACATCCATTAATGGAGAATTGAACTTGAATCAGCTGTATGTTATCATGGCTCTAAAACTACAGTTTTGGAAATAATTTAGGGTCACCATATGTCATAAATGACTTGAAGGCACACAGCAACAACAAATGTTGCTGTGCTTTTCACAGCAGATTCCTCTGTGGGTGTTAAGAGGTGAAAACGTTTATATCCATGGGGTGCCACTCTTCTCTGTGTTTTTCCTCCTAGTAGACACTGCTGTAAAAGCCACAAGAAGGGCTCATGTTATTTGCCTCCTTTTCCCTTTATGGTTTCCTTTGAATAGGTTATATGGTAAACAAAGCGAATGTAAAAAAAATTAAAGTATATATATAATCATAGAATTTTCATTTGCATATGCATATACACACACTCAAGTGCACTTATAGGATTACAAATTGCTTCTCTTAAGACTTCAGAGAACTTTAAATTCGAGAAAGAACACCAAAGATGAAACATTGAAAATATGATTTCTATCTAAATGACAGTTTTGTGCCACGTTTTGAAAATATGAAAGCACAGAGCAACTACCAGGGGGGCTGCTTCTGCTAAAATAACATTCCAGCACAGATGTGCTATTCCTTTGAGGTTTATCTGATCTTGTAGTAGGCAATAATTTCGGTTCTTGTCTTCTCTGTGAAATCAGGCATCTGGATGCCACTGCATTTCCCTTGAGCTTTAGAGAGCTTTCATCCTTAACTCAACCAGCTTTCAATCTAGGTCCCAACAACTCCAAACCAGCAGTTCTAGGATTCTTGCACGGGTTGTGAAAACATAAAAAATGAGCCAAGTAATCTCATAGGACACCCAAAATCCCAAAGCTGTTTGATTCTTTATGTCATTACTTTGTAGAAAGAGAGACTGTCTATATTTTCTGGTGTAGGTATACAGAAGCAATTTAGCAGGATTAGGGCCAAAGTGAAGCATCTTCCCCTGGGATGAGTCATGGTGGGGGGGGGGGGGCAGCTTCCCACCTTCGTTTCTCCAGCCCTCTCTCTTTCAGGATAGGAGTATATGTGTGGCAAAGGTTACTGAACCCCTGAATCCCTAACACAGCTTACTGCCTATAGGTATACCCTACTCAGGTTGTGCCCACATTATAGAATTAATGCACATTTACACCACTTTATAGAATCAGGATAAAATACAAGCCATGGTGCCAGTTACAAGAATAAGCCTGCATTTGTCGGTGCAATTGAAGACTACTGCAAGTTCTCGTAGAACAGTGGTTCTCAACCTGTGGGTCCCAAGGTGTTTTGGCCTTCAACTCCCAGAAATCCTAACAGCTGATAAACTGGCTGAGATTTCTGGGAGCTGTTGGCCAAAACACCACTATCATAGGACGCCATCCATAATTCCAGGTACTGAAAAGGCTCTGCTTCCTGAGTGGACACAAACTATTTCAGCTAAAATGAAGTTAACTTGCTGTAACAGGGAGAAATAATCATGATTGAGAAAACATAATATGCAGTATTTGATAACTCACACTGGATATTACAGATATTTGATATTCAGGGTCGACTCCCTGAAGCACATAGGAAGGAAATACAGGTATAAATATTTGGGGCGGGGGGGAGAGAGAACATCTATACAGGAGCCCCCGGTAGCGCAGTGGGTTAAAGTGCTGAGCTGCTGAATTTGTTGATCAAAAGGTCACAGGTTCGAATCCAGAGAAGGGCGTGAGCTCTCAATGTTAGCCCCAGCTTATGGCAACCTAGCCATTCAAAAACATGCAAATGTGAGTAGGTCAATAGGCACCGCTCCGGTGGGAAGGTAACAGTGCTCCATGCAGTCATGCTGGCCACATGACCTTGGAGGTTTCTATGAACAACGCTGGCTCTTCAGCTTAGAAATGGAAATGAGCCCCAACCCCCAGAGTCGGACATGGCTGGACTTAATGTCAGGGGCAGAGGTGGCCCTAGGTAATTTTCAATGGTAAGCAAACAGTATTTTGGTGCCCCCCCCCCCACCTATCACTGATATATATTTTCTGTGTGCCATATTTGGTTCAATTCCATCATTGGTGGAGTTCAGAATGCTCTTTGATTGTAGGTGAACTATACATGAGTCAGTCATACGCTGGATTATGAGATAGGAATGCACAGGAAGTTGACCACATAATTGCACTGGATGATCTATTCTCAAGATTCTTCTACTACTTCAGCATACTAGAAAATGAATCCACTTCAAATCCGGTTTCTGCCTCCTGCAGAATTCTGGGGTTTGTAGTTTAGTGAGGCTGTAAACCGGATTTAAAGTGGATTCACTCTTTAGTGTGATGAGGTTCTTAAGAAGTATTTTTTCAGGCAAAAGAAAAAAAATTGTGGGGTTTTAAATGGTAAATTTTCAAATTTTGCAGGGTTCCTGTACCCATAACTCCAGCAAACATGGTGTTTTGATTATAAACACAACAAGGGTTTGCTGCCCAATGAAAATGAACCATGTGGGAATTACATGCAAAGTTTGGAAGTTATGTTCTTCATCTTCCCATTTACTGTTCCCAGAATCTCCCATCCAGTGTGGGCATGCTGGTTAGGAGCTTCTGGAACTCATAGTCTTGCAAAACTGTACTTGCATGTGCTTAAATTTCAAGATGGAAAGTAGCTAAGAGACTTCTGCCAATCGCCTGTCATCTGATGCCACCCAATTAAACCCTTTTGTCATGGTAGGAAAATGATTTAAGCAGAGGATGTCTGTATCTTGCTTTAGCTCTCCTCGCCTGTTCTAGTTTGCTATCGGATATCCTTGGAGCCTTGCCGAGTTTTATATTAGGGAAAAAATTAATTAATTAGGCCACTTTCTGCCTCTGGGCAGGACTGTACAATTTCCATTGCCTCCAGTGGGAACTGAACACACTTTTTTAATTGGGACCCTTGTTTGGCAGGCACGGGCAAGTACTGCATGCAAGTTATTAGGAAGTGAATGGATGGAAAGAATGAAAGGGAACAGGTTCCAGCATTAAATGTGCCTACAATATTCTGTTAGCGTGCTATATGCTAGGCCAGGAATGAGCAGATGGCAGGCTGTGTAGTCCCTGGATCTGGCATTTTTGGCCCCTAAGATCCCTCTCCCAATCCGGCAAAGCCCCCAAACACCTTACGCTTAAAAAAAATAGCTGGTGTAATGATTGTGTCCTAGACCCCTTGCCCTTCCTGGATATCTAAACAAGACAGAGGAAGATTGGCTGAGTGAGTATTGAAAGTGGTTGATGGCTTTTTTCAACAACTCAACTTCTTGATCTTATTATATCAATGGTCTTCAAACGTTTTAAGCAGAGTGATGGTTCACTGTATCTCAGACTGTTGGGGGTCCAGACTATAGTTTGGAAAAAAAGAATAAATTCCTATGCACACTGCACATATCTTCTTCGTAGTGCAAAAAACATGAAATAACAATACAATATTTAAAATGAAGAACAATTTTAACCAACATAAACTTACCAGTATTTTTGTGGGAATTGTGGGCCTGTTTTTGGCTGCTGAGATAGTCACATTAATTAGGTTTGTTATTGTTGTGTGCCTTCAAGTCATTTCAGACCCAGGGTGACCCTACGTCTAAACTTTAGGGCAGGGGCCAGGTAAAAGACCTTGGAGGGCCACATCCAGAATGTGGGCCTTGATTTGGGGACCCTTGTACTATATGGTATGGGTACATCTACAGGCTAGAATTAAGACATTTTGACACAACCTTAAATGTCCTGGCTTAATTCTATGGAATCCTGAGATTTCTAGCTTGGTGAGGCACCAGCACTTTTGGGCAGAGATGGCTAAATCCCCTCTAAAATTACACCTCCCACAACTCCATATCATTGAGTCATGGCAGTTAAAGTGGCGTCAAACTGCAGTAATTCTACAGTGTAGATGCACCACATGCTCTCATATCCATAGGGGATACATCCCTGAACCAACCATGGAAAAGGAGAACCTTGGATAAAACTGAACCCTACTGAAATGAATGACTTCTACCGGAAGTTACCATAGAGTCTCACTAGATGGCCTAGAAAATTCCTGGAGGAATCTACTACGTTCTCCAGTGAGGCTCTGTGGTATTAGTCTATGATTCTATTACTGTAATTTAGTTTCAGGCCTGGTTATAAGACAGACATAGCTTTGGTCATGGTGGATTTCAGATGGGTTGACTCAATCAAGGGCTGTCAATATCAGCATCTTTTGGAGGTCTATCATTCATAATGCTGCTATATGTCAATGGGGATTTGATGGCATGTAACGGCTTTATGCACTGATTTGAGAGGAAGCATTTGATGCTTCACCACAGACAACATATGTCATGGCCTTGACTGGCCTCCCTCCTTCCTTGTGCAAATGGCATATCCAAGGGCTGGATTCAGTTTGAGAAAGTTCTTGGTAACTGGTTTTGGTCAGATCAAGAGGAAAAGACATCACTTACAATTATCTTCTTATTTTGTCTAAAGCCTTCCTCTGCCAGCAGTTGAGCTGTAGAAGAGGCAATTCAACCTTTTAGAATACAAAACTGGGAATCAGCCAAACATTGTTATCATGGGGAAAGGGCATCTAAAGGGTGGATTTGTCTCTTTAGTTATAATTTGGCCTCAGGGCATAAGGCTTTCCACATGGGTTTCATTATCACCCCAGCTTCAGAGTTCAGAAAGAGTTCAGGCTTCTAGGATCTTCATCTTAGTTATTACATAACAGACATTCTAATTACTTAATTTGGAGGTGGGAAAGACTCTGTTTTCATTACTATTGTTAAACAGCTCGGAGTCAGAAATTCTTTTTGATCTGTTATGAGTCAGAAAATGATGATCTACTTTCAGTACAACCTTAGTATGCATCTTATAGCATATCCCAAGTCCCAGTGTTGAGGGGAAAGCAAGGATATAAAGTTAATATGAATGCTAGTAGCACAGAACAGAAGTAGGTAAAATGCAGGCCATGCTTCAAGATGGGTTTATCTGGCCCAGCCCACAAAGTATTCCTTTTCTTGAAGAGTAAAAGGAGGAGGAAGAGGAAAAGAAGGAGGAAGAGAGAGGAGGAAATTGATGAAGAGAAGAAAATGAAGGAGGAAAACAAGGAGGGAAGGAGGGAGGAGAAGAAGGAAGAAGAAGGGGAGGAGGAAGGGGAACAGCAGGAGAGGGAGGAAAAAGAGCAGGACAGGGAGGAAAGCGGAGGAGGAGGGATGAGGGATGGGAAGGAAGGATAAGGAAGAAATAGGAGGAAGCATGTGTTGCTTGTCCTGAAGGCCATCAGAAGGGGCAATTCATTTCATAGAATTATAGAACCATAGAATCATAGAGTTGGAAGAGACCTCGTGGGCCATCCAGTCCAACCTCCTGCCAAGAATCAGGAAAATTGCATCCAAAGTACCCCTGACAGATGTCCATCCAACCTCTGTTTAAAAGCCTCCAAAGAAGGAGCCTCCACCACAGTTCAGGGCAGAGAGTTCCATAGCTGAACAGCTCTCATACTTCCCAATGTTCAGGTGGAATCTCCTTTCATGTAGTTTGAAGCCACTGCTCTGCGTCCTAGTCTCCAGGGCAGCGGAACACAAGCTTGCTCCCCCCTCCCTATGACTTCTCCTCACATATTTATACATGGCCATCATGTCTCCTCTCAGCCTCCTCTTCCTCAGGCCAAACATGCCCAGCTCTTTAAGCCGCTCCTCATAGAACTTGTTATCCAGACCCTTGATCATTTTAGTCATCCTCCTCTGGACACATTCCAGCTTGCCAACATCTCCCTTAAACTGAGTTGCCCAGAACTGGACACAGTTTTCCAGGTGTGGTCTGACCAAGGCAGAATAGCGGGGTAGCATGACTTCCCTGGATCTAGACACTATACAGGCCAAAATACCATTGGCATTTTTAGCTGCTGCATCACACTGTTTGATCATGTTCAACTTATTGTCCATGAAGACTCCAAGATCTTTCTCACATGGATTGTTGTTGAGTCAGTCATCAGCCATTATGTATTTTTGCATTCCATTTTATTTCTTCCTAAGTGTAGTATCTCATATTTTTGTCCTTGTTGAAATTCATTTTGTTAGTTCTGGCCCAGCTCTCTAATCTGTTAAGGTCATTTTGAATTCTGAATCTGTAGACTTTTAAAGTGGTTCCGAACTGACTTCTGCTAGTTCCTTCAATACTCTTGGATGTAGTTGATTCGGTCCTGGGGACTTGAAGTTGTTTAGAGCAGCCAAGTATTCCTGGATGACTTGTTTCCCTATTTGGAGTTGGATTTTCTCTAATCCTTCATCCATTCCATGTTGCTGAGGTTGAGGATGGCTTTCTTTTTGTGAGAAGACTGAGGCAAAGAAGGCATTAAGTAGTTCTGCCTTTTCCCTATTTCCTGTCAGCATTTCCCCATCTTCTCCTTACAGTGGCCCTATCACCTCCTTGTTCTTCCTTTTTCTACTGATGTAATCAAATAAGCCCTTTTTATTGTTTTTAATATATTTGGCAAGCCTGAGATTTGTTATATAAGTCATGGGGCTCTCACATACTTCAGTACTGGTCTCATTACCCCCCCCCCCCAAAAAAAAATTACAAGTGGACCTTGTTTGCTTCTACTTCTACCTTTTCTTGCTTTTCAGTATTTTCCCACCTCCAGAGGGACTCAAGAATAAAAAAGGGCCTATAAGGCCACAAAAGTTGACTATCCCTGCTATAGATTCACTTGTTAATGTGTCTGGGATAGCTTTGTTAGTTTTATGCATATTTATTTGCTTCTCCACGCCACCCTTCTAAACAAAACGTGCATTACATTTGACATTTTAAAGAGCAGAGTCCACACAGTGATGTTTGCCATCTGCTAGAGCCAATTCTTCCTACATTCCTGATTGCATCTCTCTCCGTATGCCCATCATGTTGCTTTGAAGTAACACTTTTTTTCATCCTCTGTTCAACATATTTTGGCCCTGATTTATTGATGTATTAAGATTTATTATCTAATGTATCAAGCAAAATGATGTAGAAGCATTGGAGATTAAAAAGTAATAGTCTTTGCTGATGCGATTAGTTTTTAACCTCCAATGCTTCTACATCATTTTATCTGCTATTAGTGATGAGGTAAGGTACAATTAGTTTGAGGGATAGGTAGATACCCATTTTCTGTGATGAATGCAAATATAAGCTCTTGTACAAAAAATGAAGTGTGAGGAAATTCTGGCCAATCCCATCTCCTTTGGAGTCCACTGTTTTGGTGAAATGCTGTACTTTGTTTCATTTTCATACAAATGTATTGTTGATTAATCGTTGATGTATCACTGTTAATTGACAACATTGACAAGGATCTTGCCTGCCACCTAGCATTACATGGATATGCTTTAGGCTTGTGAATGCATTGAATCATGGAATCAAAGAATCATAAAGTTGGAAGAGACCTTGTGGGCCATTCAGTCCAACCCCTGCCAAGAGGCAGAAAAATCACATTTTGCACCCCGGACAGAGACCACCCAGCCTCTGTTTAAAAACTCCTAAAGAAGGAGCCTCCACCATACTCTGAGGCAAAGAGTTTCACTGTCACAGCTCTTACAGTCAGGAAGTTCTTCCCAAGTCAAGGGGGTGGAGCATTCAGTCCAACCCCCTGCCAAGAACCAGGAAAATTGCATTCAAAGCACTCCCAACAGATGACCATCCAGACTGTTTAAAGCCTCCAAAGAAGGAGCCTTCACTGCTCAATACCTCTCACAGTTAGGAAGCTCTTCCTAATGTTCAGGTGGAATCTCCTTTCCTGTAGTTTGAAGCCATTGTTCTGTATCCTAGTCTCCAGGGAAGCAGAAAACAAGCTGCTCCTTCCTCCCTTTGACTTTTCCTCACATATATATACATACATGGCCATCATGTCTCCTTTCAGCCTTCTCTTCTGCAGGTTAAACATGCACAGTTCTTTCAGCCATTCCTTATAGGGCTTGTTCTCCTTTGGACAGATTCCAGGACCCCTGACAGATGGCCATCCAACATCTGTTTAAAAGCCTCCAAAGAAGGAGCCTCCACCACATTTTAAAACTAAGTCAAAATTGGAATTAATATACCCTCATTCACTTGAAGGAGCATAAAACCAATGTGAACATCAAATCATAGTGGTATATGTTTTTTTCTCCTTTTTAAGTGTTTATTTTACTTTTTCATCATTATGTTGTTTAATTGATTTAAAATTTGGAAAATGTGATGTTCTGGTACAAAGATGGAAAATGCCATGCCATTTAGATAAAAATAAAATAAAGCTACAACCAGTAGCAGACAGGATGGGTCATGAACCGAAAAGAAAAATATGCTTTTAGGGTGTCATCTTTTTTTAGAATCTTCTCCATTTTGTCTTCTTTTCCTTATACATCTGACATTTGGAAGGAGTTATGTTTTCGAAAACGTAGTGGAATGCTAGATTTTGTTGCCCTCATTTGGATGGAAAGCACCACAGGTACAGGCAGAACATGGTGATGTGAATCTCTATCAAAATCAATACAATACTGTTGAGTAAATGAAAATGAATTGTGTTGAAACCAAAATGAATGGCCTTTCCCCCCAAAATGAAACAAAATCAAGTGATTTACATATCCTTGCAGGTGTGTGTTAATGCATGAATTCAGTCAGGTATATTTTAAGTAGACACATTAAAGTAAATAAAGAAAGACATTGTACACATAAGGAGAGATGTGTCAGTGTGTATAATGTTGAGGTGTGCTGGATGCTGATTGTCTAGAGATAGGCAATACATTAAAGAAAAGTGATGAAAAACAACCATTGAGAAGTGAGGGTTAGGGTATGGAGGAAGGAGGTGATTCTGGTTGATAGGTATAGAGGGTGGATTAGATATAAATTTAGATTAGGAGTATGTTTTGTGTAATCTGATGAAACATAAAATATAAAGAGGGAAAAATGTAATCTCAAGCTTACAGCTGAATGCAAGGCTTTTAAATGTATTATTAAACCATGCCTGCTCATTTAGCCTTAATGTCAAGGACTTTGTCAAAAGCGGCAGAGGACAAGATAGTCTAGGGGCACATCTACACAGACCCTTTATCCCAAGGGAGGAGTGAATCACCTCTACGATGACTGCATGACGCACAGAGCTGATTCAGGTTAACTTGGGCAAAAGCTGTTTAACATGGCCTTGAACCTCAGTAACAAAAGTCACAGGTTCCTCTGAATTTTCCCCAAGAATGCAGAGCAAACGATTACTTCAGACTCATGTAAACAATTCAGCTGTTTCCAAGATGGATCTGGCACAAGAGTTTACAAGGTCATCCTATATTCCTCAGACTCAGATGGTCTAAGGACATGGGATAGCACTTAATGTCCCTCTCCTGTTCCCGTTGTAGTGATGGCCTCCAGGTGCAATGTAGTTAGTGGCCATCATCTGTAATAAGGGCAATGGTGCAAGGGCGATTGGAGAAGGAAGCAGGGAAAGAGGGGAGACAATCCTCTCCCTCTTTCTCTCTCTAAGTTGCTCTGGTGACCTGGATGATGTCACCTCGGGTGATGAGCAAAGGCCACTAGAAATGTCACTCTAGTGGTGGCCATTACAACGAGAACAGGAAGGAGACAATAAAGGTGGTTGTCCAGTGGTGCTGAGCTGGATTTGGCACTGGGTTTGGTCAGGATTCCCTTCTGCCTATGCCGGTAGTAAAAGCCATCCAGGAGACAATTGGCTCTGGAGTGTCAAATTTCTAATTGTCCCCAGTGTGTTATTTCATAAAATTATTTTATTTACATCTCACTTTTCTAAGATGGCTTAAAAAATTAAAAGTTTACTATTACAAAAGTTAAACAACAGACAAGTTACATCCAGAGGAGAGCAACCAAAACGGTACAAGTTATGGAAACTATACTCTGTGAGGAGTGATTTAGGGGACTTGACATGTCTAGCTTAGAGCAGAGTCAGTTAAAAAGGGATATGATAGCCATGTTCAAGTATTTAAAAAGATGCCATATTGAGGAGGATGCAAGCTTGTTTACTGCTGCTTCTGAGACTGGGGAACAATGGATTCAAACTACTGGAAAAAAGATGCCACTTAAAAAGCTATTCAATAGTGGACTATGCTGCCTGAGAGTGTAGTGGATTCTTGTTCTCTGGCAGTTTTTAAACATAGACTGGCCATCTGTTTGGAATGTTTTAATTGTATATCCCTGCATTGTAGGTGGTTGGATTGGACAGTCCTTGTAGACTCTTCCATCTCTATCATTTTATGATTAAACAAACAATTATATTAAAACAGTGAGTTAGTTTAAAACTCATTTTAAAAAGCAGAAGAAAATATACAAGCACAGCCCTGTTGTCATGATTCTGAAGAGTGGACTCAGGTGGAGAGGGCAGAACATTCAGCTGCATTAAGCACCAACAGGTTTAACAGCAGGAGAAACAGGAGACATGAATGGCTCCAGAGACTGGTCTAAAATAAACCATTGCTGCACAAGGAGCTGTCCATGGTCTTTATTTCCTGGCTGAACTCTGCAAATTTTCATCAATTTTCTCTTGTGTGCTTTGTACAATGAGCTGCCAAGGAAACCATAAAATATAAATGGAAATTTCTAGGCCAAATTGCAAATTAATTTTTGAGTTTTAGAATGATATTGGCTGGGAAGATGGGCAACAATTTCTCCTCTGGCGTTTCTGTTTCCAAATTTTTGCAACTGTTATTTCTAGTTCTACCAACACGAACAAGATCTTGATGATCTTGCTGAGAAACATATGAGAAACATATATCTTGTTCCCAGTAGAATTGCATTCTGTGGTAAAGAGTGCCTACTAGGTGATAGTGATAGTGAGTACAATGGTGCAGAGAATTGAGATTTGTGCTCACTGTGCATGGTGTTTCTAGTTTTGTCAGTGCTGGAAATGCTTATTGGTTTTTGGCAATAGCAGGAGAGAGTACAGAGAAGTGCATGCAACCTCAGATCCTGAAAGTTGTTTAACCCCCTGCTGGATATGGGCGGATGGGTGTGTTGGTATCTTTAGAGAATAGTTGAAAATATAGTTAACCTTCCCTATCCATGGACCTTGCATTCAACCATTCATGGATTCAACCATTGGCAGCTTGAAAATATTTTCAAAAATCCAAAAGTCAAACCTTAATTTTGCTATTTTATATAAAGGACACTATTTTACTATGCTATTGCATATAATGAGACTTGAACATCCATGGATTTCAATATTGGGGGATCCTGGAACCAAACTTCAGTGGATACCAAAGGCCCACTGTATATAGGAAGAATCCTGAAAATATGTATAATAATAATATTAACAACAACAACAGCTTTATTCTTATACCCTGCCACCATCTCCTTGAATGACTGTCAACTTATCCATGGGTCATATCAAAAGCCATATTTTGGCTCCAAACTTGCCCTTGACTTCTACATGATGTCAACTTACACATTATATATGATTCAATGGTGTGTCCAGTGAAGGGTAAGTGCAGCCCCCAAAGCCCCAGAACTGTTTCACTCTGGGTTACATGAAATCTAAAGGAATCAAATCTACAGGTACAGCCTCGACCAGTCACAACATTTTGTACACAGAATCCTTCTTTCTCTTGTTATTTTTCTACCATTTGTTCATTTCTCCTATACTGCTTGTTTAAAGTCAGAAACCCTGGATTATGTTGGAGATGATGAGTACAATGGTTCCTGCTTGTAAGAAAACAGACTCCCTTAGGAATAGAGAAGATTCCCCTTGTGGTCCTTATTTGCAAGCCTAGGGTTTCTCTAGCAATCATGTTGTGACTAGAAAAATAGCACGTTACAGTGAACCCTGCAGCAAGAAATCCAAATGGGATGTAGTAGCATGGAGTGAGTTATATTTTCAGAACAAAAACACTTATAATCTAACTTTTGCTGTGTTGCAACTGACTGTCTCTCTTTCTCCTAAAATTGCTCAGAGGCCTATACAAATTACTTTATTGTTGTATACCTTCAAAGTGTTTCTGACCCATGGAGATCCTGAAGTGAACCTATTCTTTGAAAGCCCCCTTCTTATAACCAGAGTTTCCTGTCAAGCCATGCATGACAAAAACAAGATAACCTAAATATGATTTCTACTGATGTTTGGCTGTGTCAGATTCCCTACTAATATGAATACTTATGCTCTAACACAGATCTTTCTTCCTCCCTCTCCTCAGGATTACAAGTAGGGTAATGTCTCAGTCTCTTAATCATTTAAGAACATCACGGTAACCTCCAAAAAACAAGATCCAGTAGCACATGGACACCTCTTTGTATTGGACCTGGAGGAGAGATGGCTGAGAACACTTCCACACAGCCCTTTATCACAGGAGCATCCATGTTTAAAAAACACGGATGTCCCTGGGCCCCTATCCACACACACAGATGTTCCTGGGCCTCTATCCACCCCCCCCCCAGAATCCCAACCCCATCCCCCAAGGCCCTAAAACCCCTTTTAAAAGTAAGGAAAACTTACCCGGCCTCCAGTAAAATGTTGCTGGAGCTCTCCTGGCACGTAGAAATGACATGCCAGGAGAGCGGGGGGGGAGGGGGGGATCGATTCCCCCCCCTCGCTCTCTTGGCACATCATTTGTATGCATCCGGTGAGCTCTAGCAACACTCTACTGGAGGCCAGGTAGGTTTTCCTTACTTTTAAGAGAGGTTTTAAGGCTTTGTGGGATGGGGGTTTGGATTCCCACAGTTTTCTGGATTCCCACAGTTTTAGTCCAGAAAACTGTGGGAATGGTGTCTGGACTGCAGTCCAGACACTGGAAATAGAGGGTTTATCCCATGCCTTCCAAGAAGGTGTAGAATAAATCCACTATCTAATTAATTCACCACAAACCAGGAAAACCCTGGTTTGTGGCAAATTAATTGCGGGTTTCCCAGAATGTCATCTGGACAGCCCTCTTTTTATTGTGGAATTTTCTGCAATAAAGGGACTGTCTGGATGCACCCATAGTGTCTAGTACATTGAGTGAGATTAAGAGTATAAGAAATCTTGCTGTATGCATTTGGCTCAGGGGATGTGAAAGAACTTTTGAAAACATGTTTTGCTTTTGATCTCTTAGGGCAGTGGTTCCCAACCTTTGGGCCTCCAGGTGTTTTGGACTTCAACTCCTAGAAATCCCAACCAGCTTACCAGTGTTAGGAACTGTGGGAGTTGAAGTCCAAAACACCTGGGGGACCAAAGGTTGGAAAACCACTATATTAAGGCATCACCTTACAATCTACCTGCAGTCAATATAGTCATATTTCATATCTGTTCATTACTTTAGTTTATTCTTGAACACAGGATGGCTAGGACCTGAGCGGGTCAGATCTTCCAAACAGAGGCAGTGGACCTCTCAACAGACAAAAGCTGATCTGGAGTCTTCAAAATGCTTTGCTAGATACACACACACACACCCATACATTAACAAGGTCTCTTGTTTTGCTGAAAATACATTCCTGAGAGTTATATATCTGAGAGAGGGGAAGCTGCATGATTGAGTAAGACAAATTACTTGGCTAAGACAAGAAATACAAGGGACTCAGTGCCAAAGCCAACGATGAGTCAGGGAAGCTAAAGTAGGCTGGACACTTATGGAAGCTGGAATTGTCATATTTTAGCCTCTCAAGCCTCTGTAATATGCATTTCACTTCAGATTACAGGAGACAAGCTGGTTGATCCTGGTTGTTTTGACAAGAGAGAGAGGATGGAAGGGAATGGCTCTAATGAACAAACTCTTTTCACAGAAGCCTTACATACTGATACAAGGCAATGAGTCACTAAGCTACTCATACCTACAGATCTAATTTTATTAATGCCAATTGGAGAGCCAGCATGGCATAATAGATTGGGTTTAAGCCCCAATCACCTGTGTGCACCCTGGCAGACAAAAAGTTTGGTAGCCCTAGCATAGAAATTGTAGTGGTTGTTTTAGAATAGCATATGGAGGTCCTAGCTGTAGTCAAATATATTATCTATATATCTAAAGCATCTATTTGAGGCTTGCAGTGCTTCTATTTTAGGACTTGTCATTTTCCTGCTGAGGCGTTCTGTTCTTTCAGCTAAGAGGCAGGTTAAAGGTCACCCAAGAAGTGAACGGTTTATTTCTCATGACAGTTGGTTTTTCATGGGATTGACACTTGGGACTTTTAACTAGTTTCCTTTCCAGGTCTGACAGCCCCATGGTGCTATGACAGGAGGAAACCTTAACAAGCTCATATTACATGGTGGCCATCTAAAGAAGATATGCAAGAGTATGTTAGAGTTACACTCCATATCTCCTTGGCAGGGTTCAGACAGGGTGACTCTTCCATACCAGACATCTGCCTAGTTTATTGTGGAAAATGCCTGAATATGCTATCTCTATGTAAGTAAACCTGGATCTGACTTAATTGCTTTCTTGGTATCTCCAAGCTCCAGAGATCAAGAGATGGGAACTACAAATGACGAATCTCACTGGGTGATTTTGGGCTAGTCGTTTCCCAGCCTAACCTATTTCAAGGTTGGTTAAAAGATGATATTTGGAACTAGAGGACCATATATGCTGCTTTGAGCTCTGTGAAGGGATACAGGATAGAAATCCAACAAACAAACAAAAATCACAAATGCAGCCTCTCTCTTGAAAACAATATATGTGCTAAGAAAAATGGGAAAACAGAAGTTTTCTGGGGGGAAATGACAGGGAAAAGTTTGGCTGCTAACAGCCCCAACCCCTTTTTCTCTTCTGCATCAGATACACATCCAAAGCTGCTAAAAACCTTCTTAGTAAAGATATGGGAAAAGACAGCCGCACAGGCATTGCCACCTAGAAAGGTGTCATATCAGCTCACTACCCTCCCATCCCTAAGAAAATATTGAGAGTATAGGCTGTGTAAGAATGGCACTAATGTGAACAATGGCTCTTGTAGCTATGCTATTCCCAGAGGACAGGAGGAAAATAATATTAGGATTTCATCTCCTCGAATGCATAGCCAACAATTCAATTGCTCATGTTAGCTGCAAAAAAGTAAGTTTCCCAATTATTGGTGGTTGCAACTTTTTCCTTTTTTTTAAATCTAGAATAACACATTTCTGGAGACCAGAGATTCAACAGAAACACTATAAACAAAAGTGCTGTGTGTGTGTGTGTGTTTTTAAATCCAAGCAATCCAGTTAACCTTTGGCTCTATAGGGATGGCAAGTTCTAATAGCAGCAATACACAGATATGCTTATTTTTCAGCATTACAGTAATCAAAATTACCCCACCACCACCACTTTCTGCACAGTTTGGTTTTCAGAAAGCATCAGATGAAGACTTCCATAATATGTCGATATGCATTTTGGCCTACTGATATCTATAGATCAGTGGTTGCCAACCTTTTTTTTGGCCAGGGACCACTCTGACCAGGGACCACTTCCACCAGTGACTACTTTCACCAAGGGCCATTTCCACCAGGGACTTATTTGACCAGGGACCACTCTCAAACATTAGTAATAAAAGGATTATGAATCAGTTTTTGGTCAACTTTAGATTTGGTGTGGGGTGCTGATTCAGAAAATTGAATTGGATAGACCACATCAGCTCTAGTTTCTGACATATGCCATGGTCAGCGATAGGGAAGGAGTGGCAGGTAGCATGAAAGGAGCAGAAATAAAATAAATAAATAAAGAGGAAGGAGGCTCATGGACTAGTTTTTCATCCTCATGGCTCACTGGTGGTCCATGCCCCACAGTTTAAGAACCACTGCTATAGATCAAGATACAGGAACACCACCAAATCGTTGGCAACTCTGTTCAGAATCCATTGTAACTTCTGTTGTTTTTTTTGAAGCTTTATTAATTAAAGAATGAGTGAAACAGACTTTTAGCTGCTACCATACAATGGCATTAATAATTAAAATAGGCTGCTGTGAAGCTCTGTGGTGTAGATAATGAAATGGAGCTGTTGTCAAATCCTACATTTCCAAAACGCCGCATCTGTTTATTGAAATTCCTGGAAAATAAACTAGCAAGGGAACTGTGGGTTTTTTAAAAAAATTAAAAAGCAAGAGCAGAAAGTCATAAAAGAAACATCAATTTGATAAAACATGACTGTTTAATTACCTGTCCCAGAGGTTAGGTGAAGATTTTGTGAGCCTGCCTTGGAGTATTCTAGGTTGCCATAGGCAAGCTGGCACCCAGGAATTTCGCACCCTGCAGCATGAATAAAGGATAAACCATGGCTAGGAATGGGTCAAAACAGACATCTGCCTGGTAACCTAGCTTCAGAACCCACACACAATGTCCTAAAAGAATATTATGACCCTGTGCCTGAGTTTCTCATTTTCCTTTTCCCTCCCTTTCCCTTCCCTTTTTCTGTAGTATCTTTTAGATTGTAAATCTGACACTTTGCGTTTGGAAAAAAAATATGCAAGGCATTTTTAATGTAGAATGGGTCAATACCCATATATCTTGATATCCATTGAATTCATTAGGATGGATTGGATACATAAAAGATCCATAACAAACATTAAATTTTCTGGTATGTCATAATGTTGAGTGAGATATCCTGGCCTTATTACAAAAAGAGGTTTATGGAGTAATTAATTATATATACATCTATTCATAGGCAGTTCCACTAAGATCAATGGGATTTATTCCCCTGTAAGTCTGCATGGGACTTCAGGTGTAAAATTAAAAGAAAGGGTGGATTCATGCAACCATTCTGCATGATTAGAATAGAGAAATCCTGAAGAGAATATTTGCATCCAGTACCGAGACTGAAAAATGTTACTTTTTGGAGTCTTAACTCTCAAAATCAGCCAACCAGAGACCATGCAGTCTGGGGATTCTGGAGAATTCTGAGGGCCCTTCCAAACAGCCCTATATCCTAGAATATCAAGGCAGAAAATCCTACAATATCTGTTTTAAACTGGAATATATGGCAGTGTGGACTCAGATAACCCTATTCAAAGCAGATATTGTGGGATTTTCTGCCTTGATATTCTGGGATATAGGGCTGTGTGGAAGAGCCCTGAGTTAAGAGTCCAAAGAAGTAACTTTTTCCAGCTCTGTTCAACACATGGCCTGGATAGTGAAAGGATTAGTTAAGTAACTTCTTTAATATTATTTACAAAAGAAGTACCATCTGTGGGTTCAGATAATTTTTTGACCAATGTGCTTCCCATAACCCTCAAGGTAGCTTAGGAGCATTAATATCTGAAAAGCATTTTGGAGATGTATTATATTAAACCGCATTGAGTCGCCTGTTTGGGCTGAAAAATGCGGTATAGAAATAAAGCAAATAAATAAATAAATAAATAATAAATATGTGTTTTACTACCCATTGGTTGTAAATAAATATGATGATAAACTGATGCCCACTTAAGGTTGTTTTTAAAAAACTATTATTACATGGGTTTTATTTGGCCCTTCTGTCCACCAAAATGTAACCAAGCCTACCAGGACATGCCCATTGCTCCAAAGCAAATATGTGGTCATCTAAACATCCCACTGTTTAGGTTTTCTTTTTTCTTTTTTGTAATGATGAGAGTTGTGGTCCAACCCATGTTCCACATCAATGTTTGGAGACCAGAGTAATGTCCTGGGGCATTCATACACAGTGATCGGATGATTGAGTTGTATGGCTTCTCCACACCTAAGCATTTATTTACTTAATGTATGTACAGAAATTTGGTAATGTTTTTGATGAATTTTATTGATGTAACTGATATATTTGATGCATGAAAAAGCATGGATACAGGAAGGGAATATATATCTAACCTTAGCAGAACTGGGTTATGTACAAATATGACACTCTTAATGATTACAAAACTGGAATTGGACTCTAGCTGTTTTTCCCCTTTTCCTTTGTCAGTTGTAAGGACAATTGAGTTAGAAGCAGGCCAAGCATTGTTGGACCCTACACGTTCTTGTTGTAGTGGAAACTGGAGAGAGTCATGGTTGAGAATCTGAAAAATATACTGTCTAATCCATCCTTGAATGTATATCAACTTCAATTGTTTTTTCTTTTAGAAAACTTTGTATTAAAGCTTAGCTCACTATTGCACATTCTCTCTCTTCCCCGCCCTCCTTGTAATTATCCTCCCCACATTCTTTTGAATTTGCAATAGAGAAATCAGTAAGAACAAAAATACAAACTCAACTAAGAACCAGATTTTGCATATCACAAACTAAACACAACTAGCAGCAGAAGAACAATAGCAGCTTTAAAGCAGAACAGAACACAATTGGGAGTCGAATCCAGAAGAAGCAAATAAGCAGGCTATGATTAACATACAACTAAAGCAGACTGGGAGCCTGACGAGAAAACAACAGGTAGGCATCTGATAACCAGATAACCACATGAAGTGTTGCGTGCAGATACACAGCTGTGTTGAAGCCTTATCAGAAGGCACTAGTTGTAACCCTTAATATCATTTTGGTTTCCCCAGAGCTTGTAAGTTATTTTGGGAGCTGCAACATGCAAAATTATTTAGCTGCTCCATTCCCCCCACCCCATTTATGGTTTACCAACCATTTAGGTTTTACCAGAACATGGGAAAGTTACTTTCTGGGCTAAGGTAAAAGTTTAGTCTTGTCCGACTCTGGGGGGTGGTGCTCATTTTCATTTCTAAGCTGAAGAGCCTGTGTTGTCCGTAGACACCTCTGAGGTCATGTTGCCAGAATGACCTTCCTGCAGAATCGGTACCTATTAATCTACTCACACTTGCATGTTTTCAAATGGCTAGGTTGACAGAAACTGGGGCTAAGAGAAGAAGCTTACCCCACTTTACGGATTTGAACCATCGACCTTTTGGTCAGCAAGTTCAGCAGCTCAGTGGTTTAACTTGCCATGCCACTGGGGGGTTCAATTTTCTTGGCTACAGCTACCCGGATCCCTCAGTTTCTTCCCCAGTTTCTCCTCCCACAATTTTTTTTCCACATTTCTGGTTTAATGACAATATCTTTTTTGGAAAGTGGTTCATTTTCTCTTGCTTCCACTGAGGCAAAGGCTCTCCTTCTTGAGGAATAACTGTGCTGAAGTAAATAACTGGCCTTCACTATTTAAAATTTTATGAATTGCTTTCTTGAGACATAGTTTTGACACATGTTTGACACTTAAATCCCATCACACAGCTTTCCAAAACTCAACAGGGTGGTTTTCAGTGTGGTTTACCACCATATGTTACAATCAAAACATTATGATAAAACAATTAAAAACCTAAGATTACATTTTCCAGTCACAACTCAGGAACATCTTCATCACTGGATTGTCTTTTAAGAAAATCATTCACTGAATTAAAAATCATCTTTGATATTTTCCTTAAAATTAATGTAGTAGCATTTGTTTCATATCATGCACACTATACAGTTGATGTTATAACTGGACTACCTGAATTCTAAAAATATCCTGGGATTTGTAATTTGATACCCTAAATCAGGAGTCCCAAAATTAAAGCCATAGGTCTGATGTGGTCCTCCAAGGTAATTTACCCACCGTGCACTCTAAATTTTAGACTTAAGAGTCATCTTAAGTCTAAAATGAATTGAAAGCACACAACAACAATCCTAATTAACTTGACTATCTCAACAGCCAAAATGCCCACTGAAATACTGATAAGTTTATGTTCGTTAAAATTGTTCTTCATTTTAAATATTGTATTGTTCTTTTATATTTTTGCACTAATAAGGTATGTGCAGTGTGCATAGAAATTCATTCATCTTTTTTTTAAAAAAACAAAAAACTATAGTGCAACGAGGAATGACCGTTCTAATACCACCGAATATCACCAATTTGTGAAAGATTGCCACACCACTGACACCAATTTGTTAAAGTATCCCACTTCGCCAACTTGCACTGGATTTGTTTTACTGTGGTTAGCAACACTGGCCAATCTGCGAAGGTATTCCACCTAATACTGTTTAAATTTCCAAAGGTTTGCTAATTTATAAAAGGTGTAGATAATTATAGATGTAATTCAGGTAACTGCCACCAACGGGAGGTAATGCCGATGAGAACTGGTTCCCAGACGCAGATATATAGAGATGACACTCTCTTCAAACAAAAGTTAATAAGTTTATTTTGAACAAAGCGTATGGTTGCAGGCTGTTGATAAACTTGGAAATACTTTGAGAACTTTACATGTAACTTGGTTGCAATACAGTTCACACTTCTGGATGATACAACTTGTAATTGACTTTTACTATGGTGAAGCACTTTCTTAAACAATGTTTCCTGAGGTGAATAGCCTTCCTGTTTGATCCTTTCGTGATCAAACCCCAGATCTCTAGTTCATTTCTAACTAGTGATCTAAACAAGCTTCTCTTAGTCCTCTCTGACTAATGAAACTAATTAGGTTTCCCCTTCAGCCTTCCTAAACTGAAGAAACCTCTGACTATTCACAAACACTGCTTCTCTACTTCCCACTCTCTCTCTCTCTCAACTGCTAACTCCGACTCCAAACCCCCAATTGACTGCTTCTTTTCAAACGCAGATAGATTTCTCTCACTAGGCTCCGCCCACTTTACACTCTCTCCTGCCTGGTCTCCTTGGCAACGCCACAGTAGATACAACCAGTCAGTTCTAGTCTTCAGCTACTGTTACCAAACAAATAGTTAAACAGTTCAAATACATATACCTAGTTTCAATAACTTCCTTACATATAGTCTCCCCACCCAACACTCTGAGGGTCCATGAACTGGCCCTCTGCTTCAAAAGTTTGAAGACCCCTGCCTTAAGGAACTAGATTTCATTTGATCTTGGAATCATAGAATCATGGAGTTGGGAGAGACCTCATGGGGCGTCCAGTCCAACTCCCTGCCAAGAAGCAGGAAACTCGCATTCCAAACACTCCCGACAGATGACCATCCAGCCTCTATTTAAAAGCCTCCAAAGAAGGGGCCTCCACCATACTCAGAGGCAGAGAGTTTCATGCTGAACAGCTCTTACAGTCAGGAAGTTCTTCCCAAGTCAAGGAGGTGGACCATCCAGTCCAACCCCCTGCTAACAAACAGGAAATCACATTCAAAGCACCCCAACAGATGACCATCCAGCCTCTGTTTAAAAGCCTCCAAAGAAGGAGGCTTTTAAGGAGGCTTCTCTGCCTTGGAGTATGGTGTAATAACTGTAATTACTGTAATAACCAGGAGACCACCTGGAATGTCCGCCATGACACTCCTAATTGGCAGTGTCCCGAAACAACAGTACAGTAGGGCTACTACAATCTGGACCCATTAATTTAATGCTATTTCTATTTTTATTGGACAACACAAAATATTAAGAAAGTATTAGAGAATACTGAACTTGCATTGTAATAAGAAATCAGATGGAAACATGGGATGGATTTGGATATATGGGAGGCATTTGTGGACATTCTGTTACATTCTCGTATTGAGTAGGAGCATTTGAAAACTGAGTGTGATGAATGTGCAAAATTTCTGCAGAGTAAATCATTTAGATCAGTTATAACTTGCACTCCCCACTGTGAATAGATTTTGGCAAGGTAATTGAGGTCTCATTAAATACCAAAGTCAGAATTATCCAGGCCATACTATTTCCAATTTCATACATGGTTATAAGAGCTGGAGAATGAAGAAGTTGACAGGAAGAAAGTCAACTCAAATGAAACGTGGTTTTGGAAAAGAGTTCAATGGATACCAGGGATTGCTAAAAAGCCCCCCTAAGGATTAGGTCTTCGAGCAAATCAAGCCTGTACTTTTACTAGAAGTGAAGTTGACTCAACTGAGGATATTTTACTTTGGACATATAAAGAGATGATGTGACTCCCTGGAAAATACACTAATGCTTGGTACAGTGGAAGGCAGAGGGAAAAGAGGTGGATAGCACTACAAGTGGATAGATTCAATTAATGAATCCACAGTCCTGAATGTGCAAGACTGAGCAGGACAGCTGATGCCCAGAGATTTTGGCAGTCTCTCATTGGGATGCAATAAGTGAAAAGTAACTAGATAGCAAACAATAACAAATTGAGGTAAAGTGCTAGTCTGTACAATCAGATGATGTGGCAAGGTTACTTGGCTAAAACTGCATTTTTGACAGGGATCAATGTAATTGCTGCCACCCACATATTCATTAGACCAGTGGTTCTTAACCTGTTGGCCACGGACCACCAGTGGGCCATGAGGATAAAAATCTGATCAGCGAGCCTCCTTCCTCTTCATTTATTTAATTTTATTTCTGCTCCTTTTGTGCCACTTGCCACTCCTTCCCTGTTGCTGACCAGCCTGCCCCCTTGGATAGAGCACATCAGCTCTAGATTATTAAATATGGTTTTCTGTGGACGAGCAGATGGCGACTACTGAATGGCGTATGTTCTGTATCTGAACATAGAGCTGATGTGGTCTGTCCAATGCGACTTTCTGAATCAGTGCCCCAAATAACCAAACCAAATCTAAAGTTGACCAATAACTGATTCATAACCCTTTTGGTACTAATCTTGGAGAGTGGTCCCTGGTCAAGTGGTCCCTGGTAAAAATGGTCCCTGGTCAAAGTAGTCCCTGATCGAAAAAAGTTGGGAACCATTGCATTAGACTCATGCCCATTCTGACAGAACCGAGTTGCTATAAGGGAATTAGTCAGTTGTGTGGTACATGTAATAAGTGAAGATTTTGTTCAAACTCCCCTAAAAGAGTGGCTATAAGATATAATGAAGACCTTCACTGAACCTGCAACACTATTTGAACTATGGGCCAGTTTCTAATCTTCATTATAAAGTCTTAGGCTGAATATTGGCAGCACAATTCCTAGCTTTCTTGGATTAAACTAATTACTGGCTCTAATCAAGTCTGGACTTAGACCAGAATGGATCCCAGATGATTTTCTGTGTCTCTCAGCAATGTTTGACTCCACTGATCTTGGTATCTTTCTGAGATGTTTAACTGAAATGGGGCTGGGAGTGGAGGAGTGATTTTGTTGTTCATTCATTCAGTCGTTTCCGACTCTTTGTGACTTCATGGACCAGTCCACGCCAGAGCTCCCTGTGATACTGTTTTGCAATAGTGCTGGTCCTTTTCGGTTGAATGTTTCCAGAAGGTAGTATTGGGAAGTAATTGTTTAGCCTAATGCAGTGGTTCCCAGCCTGTGGGTCCCCAGGTGTTTTGGCCTATAACTCCAAGAAATTCCAGGTAGTTTACCAGCTGTTACGATTTCTGGGAGTTGAAGGCCAAAACATCTTGGGACCCAAAGGTTGAGAACCATTGGCCAAATGGATATCACCCAGTGAGTTTCTCTGAAGATCAATTTTATGCTCTATGATTTTTAACATCTCTGTGAGATTTTGGGCAGACCACCTGGAATTTTGCTACTAGGTGTCTTTGGTACCCAGTTTTACCATGCCAAGGGATCTGTCCTGAATTGTTGCATAGGTGCTGTGATAAATTGGATCTGGATAAAAAGTTTGATGATCAATCCACAGTCAATAGTACTATTACTGGTGCAAAAATTTAACCTGGGGTTGGGATTGCAGCATCTTTCTTTGAAAGACTTTATGTGCAGCTTGAAAGATGCCTTTGGACACAGTTGTACTCCTGGAAATCCATCTGACTAGTTTGTCCAGGAGCACCTTTGCCCAGCATGTGCCAGCTGCTCCTCTTCCTAGAGAAAGTGGATTTTTCCAAAAGGAATCAGGCTCCAGCTCCCTTGGGAAACTAAGGTGAGGCAAAACACAGAAGTCTATTGTTTTGGGAGAAAATGGGTATCTGGCTGTTGCAGCAGAATGCTGCTTTTCCAATTCTCAGTTCTGGGGAAAACTGACACTATTTGCAGAGAATTGCATTCTGGTTTTACAGTGCATAGAAGAGAAAAGAGCCAAGACATATGAATGAATAAGGGGAAATAAAAGAGAGCAAAGAACTCAGGCAAAGCAGGATAAAATGTCATTGTACCATAATAAAAGTATTAGCATTTGAGTTGCCATGGATTCATTTGTTTTTGTGCAACAGACTTGGCATGGAAATATTCATCTTTATTGGGTTTCATGACTAACAGAAGTTCCACTTTTTCATCAACAGGCACTACTGAATAGAAAGGAGGCACTGAGATAGGGTTTAGAAATGCTGTTTCACATTGAGCCAGTGACTATTCCATGTTTCCCAAACTCTGGTCTTCCAGGTATTTTAGGTTTCAACTCCCAGAATCCCTGATGGTTGGCCAGGGCAACTGAGGCATCTGGGAACTGAAATTCAAAATATCTGGAGGACTAGAGTTCAGGAATCAGGATTTCTATTGTTCCAATATGTTAGGAATTCAGAAACAAATGTAGAATGGATCGACTGTATCAGTAGTAATGGGGGAAAGAAGGAGAAATGTTAATGATATACTTCACATCAAGTGAAGCTGACATAAAGGAGCCCCTAGAGGCACAGTGGGTTAAACCCTTGTGCCGGCAGGACTGAAGACCAACAGGTTGGAGGTTCAAATCTGGGAAGAGCATGGATGAGCTCCCTCTGTCAGCTCCAGCTCCTCATGTGGGGACATGAGAGAAGCCTCCCACAAGGATGGTAAAACATCAAAAAAACTCCTGGGCAGTGTCCCTGCAGATGGACAATTCTCTCATACCAGAAGCAACTTGCAGTTTTTCATGTCGCTCGTGACACAAAAAAAACTTCACACAAACATAGCTATTTAAACAGTCACCACTTAGATTATCTAAAATTACCACTGCACCACAATTAGCTGTATAATAAATGAAAACACATATAGTATTTTCTTCTTATTTTGCATACATTGTCTTCTGCAATGGAGTACATTGATATCCCAAATACCAAGTTTATTTCAGTTTATAAAAATATATAGATGAAGACAATAAGAATCATGATAATCTTGATATACCTGCATGTCTCAAAAAGTAAAACATGACTTAATAATAGGAAGAGCACAAAAACAATTTCATAAAATTAAGGTACTTTTCTCCAGCTGCCATTAGAAGATGAAGCAGCAATTTTGAAATCCTTGAATGTTATTCAGAGACTGTTCCAGTGCTTTTGAGCCTTAATGAAAAAGAAATCATGATGGGCAACTTAAATGAAGCCTAAGCTCCTTGTGTTAAATAGCCTTTCACAAGGGACTATAAAGTACTCTTTTTTAGAATCCAGGATATTCTACTCAGTCCTTTCCTTCACCGTTGTTTCAAAGCAATGGGTTACAAGTAATGTCATTACAAGCTTTCAGTGAGTTTTAGTAAATCAAAAATCTACAAAAGCATTCATTATACTTGAAAAATGTGACATGACAAAATATATACCTTTGAAAACAAGCTCAGGTTAATGGGAAAATTGTGTAAAAACACACACTTTGATGAGTTTCCATTTGTGTGATTTAAAATAAATGGGCACAAAAAACACATGAATTTCCATATGAGAAGTGGAAAAAAGTTTTGTAAGAAATGCAGAGCCAGTAAGAATGCTGGTGGGATTGTGAGAAATGCAATGAAATGGTGACTGACAGATTTTCACATCCCCCTTGGCCTTCAATCTGTTTCATGTCAGTTTGCACATGGACTGGCAACTTGGCACATTCCTGCTGGGCCAGAGGAATAGCTTCAGATTCAGTTTCTATATTTCTACATGAACTGGATGTCATTTCCACACTTTATCCTTATCCTATGCCTGATCCAGTGGGCCTTTGGTATTCATGAGGGTTTGGTTCCAAGATCATCTGTAGATGCTCATGTCCCATTACATAAAATGGCGTCCCTTATGGCAAAATCATGGTTTGCTTTTTGGAACTTTTTTTGGGAGGGTGTGTGTGTGTTTTGAAGCCATGGATTGTAGAATCCATTGATGTAGAATCCATGAATATTGACAGCCAACTGTGTTATCCTTTTCCTACCTATTCACTATGATGTAATCATACTTTTGGAATTGAATTGTAGTCTGCAAGAACTGTTTATTTGCAGGAAGGACTTCTTCCCACACAAGATAGAGGTTCAAGTTTAGGTATCCACTGCAGTGCGGTGCACCATGTTCCTCACCAACTTTGGCAAGGTAGGCCTAAGTGCAAACTTATGGCTCCCGTCATCTCATTGCCTCTCATCCTTATTCTTTCTATTGATTTCTAGATTTTGGATGATTTTGCATGGCAGAGGATCGGACTGGATGGTCCTTGTGGTCTCTTGAAAATCTACAATTCTATGAGAAGTTGCACAAATCCAGCACATGCACAGTTGAGGTTTTGCACCAACCGGAAAGGTTGGAGAATATTTTATGCCCGAGCTTCAAAACTATCTCTCTGTGGCTGAAACATTGAGACCTGGCCAACATTTCATGCCCATCAGGGATTCAAAACCTGGTCTCCAGAGTCATGGTCCAATGCTCAGACCACTACACCATGCTGACACTTTGTGCTGATAAAAATCTATGACTAAATGTAAAATATCTCTGCATTGTTAGATTCTAGTTGACACCTAAATTGTTTGATATGTTTTTTGTTTTTTTCTGCTTCTTCTTTTCTCATAACATTTGTTGCTTTTCAGACTTGTATAATTTCTACTAAGTAAACCAATCCTGAGAAGTATGCTGATTTGTAATAAATGTGGCAAAACCTATCTTGAAATAACACACACATATGCCCCAAAGGGATTTAATAACTTCCTGTCAGAGATAATCAGTGTCGGTTGTGTGACCACAGTAATCCAATTCAAAAGTGTTAGCTTGAGAGATAATGAGTAATTATATGACTTATTTATTCGCCTGGCATATTAGAAATATGAAAATGAAGTTAGTAACATTCTGAAATTACTGTAGCCTGGGAATAGTTTTTTTTCCTTCTGGCAAAAGGGGAAAAAGAAATCTGACACAATGTGGCATTAGTTCTTATCTGGACGAAGCTGGGGTTAAAAAATATTAGCCGGGAACATTCTACAATTGGTTTTTTTGGTTAAAAAAAAACCTTTATAAAGTTTGTAGCCAATGAATATACTGAATAATATCCATTCCTAAAGGAGTTTTATTTTTAATTTTGTCTTTCATTCAAAGCTGGCATGCAATCGTACAAGAAAAAGAGGTTTCTATAAATAGCTTAGCAAAGTGCTGAATATGATGTACAGTATGGCTCCTGGATCAAAGCAGGCTATGTTCCTCAACTTATTGTGGAAACAGAAAGCCACAGATAATCATGAACCCGACTGAAATGAGTGACTTCAATTAAAAGTTAGCATACAGACATGCAGGAGGACAATTCCTACAAGGGACATATTTTGTAGGTGAAACTGCAAATCCTGGTCTTATGGATTTGTTGTTCTTGGTGTTTGTGCATGTATATAAGTTCACCATCTCTCTCTCTCTCTCTCTCTCTCTCTCTCTCTCAGCATCTATAATATGCAAGTTCACTGAATGGCACTGAATCTCACAATTCAAAGCAACTCTCCAGGGTACTGAATTCCACTCCTGCTAAATAGGGCCAGCACTTTGGATAGCTCCTTCAGAACTCAGCTTAAACTCCAGTGGATTCAACAACAACAACAACAACAACAACCACCCTCTCTCCCTAAAGGGACTCAGGACGATTTACACACACGCAAAAAGGCAAGCATTCAATGCCTCAGGTGAGTACAAATGTATCAAAATAATACATAATAAAGCACAGTAATCAATCCATAAGTCACCCTTTCCAAGTGTTATTGGAAAACAAAGAGAAAGAAGCTCATAGCTTCAATTAATGAATAACCTAGAGATGCTGGGCTGTCTGTAGGTTGGTAAGGTCAGAAATAACTAAGGAATTTGCTCCTTGTGTATTCTGATAAATAATAACACAACCCACATCTCCTGGTCTAATTGGAGGAGCAAAACTAAACTCACCACTGCTTTTTCATAGTTCCAGAATGTCTCAACACACATCTTGGCTCAAAATATAAAACCAACATACATTTTGAGGCATTATATGAAAAAATGTCACATTTAGAAGGGAATTTTATACATAGGAATATTGCTTTTAGAGAAAACATATGGACCACTGACAGAAGTTGGAAAAGTTATGATCGTACTCACTAGAGGGGTCTTGGAAATGGTAGCTCCCCAAAACAATAATTTCTAAATACCTGCTAGACATAGACTGATTTGTCCATATTTAGCAAACAGAAAAATCCAAGGGTTGATTTGAAGAATACTTGCCCTTTCTTAATCTTCTTCTTCCTTGCCTTCGGTGTAAGGAGGCAAGGAGAAATAAGAACTGAGCACATTCATTTCTGCTGAGTCTTTTCTCCTGTTGGACTTATTCAAGAAACATAACTTACAGCAAATTACAGCAGGGATGGGGGAGCAAGTTAGTACGATAGTAGCAAAAGTTGCCATCAGTTTCTGGCTTAGCCAAGGATGCCAGACAACTTTGCATTCCCATTTTATGTCTCTATAATCCAAAAGCAAGATCACCAAATGAGGACTGGTGAGGTGATGCTATAGGGCTGCAAAGCTCTTAGGCTGAGACTCAGTCATCCAACACAACTATACTGGCATATATGGCAGTGATGTAAAAATGATGGCAGCAGAAAGAACAAAATGGCCACAGACACTACCCTGATGAGGTAAAAAGAAGAGAAAGAAATTGCTGTTGGGAAGGAAAGCTGGCTTGCTGGCTCCCAACCTACATGGCTCCCAACCTACATTGCTCATTTTCATAAGAAGCCATTGAAATCCACAAGCATGTGGACAATTTCAACAAAAATGAGGAAATAATGAAAATGATCAAAATCTGGCTACCAGTATTAAAACATCTCTAAAATCAGTATAGTAAATAAAGAGCAAGACTCAAAAAGCAGGGGAATTCCAGACAAGAAACAATCAGGGCTATCTAATACCTCCCAACAAAGGATTCCCCTAGGTAGCTACCAGCCAGGTCTGGGAACTGTGAGGCATTAATGCTAATCAACATGGCAAATGGCAACATTCACATGTACAGTAGAGTCTCACTTATCCAATCTATGCTCATCCAATGATCTGTATTATCCAACGAAGTTTGCTTCCTGCCTGGATCCACAGCTGTTTCAAAACATTGCCATGTTTTGGTGCTAAATTTGTAAATACAGTAATTACTACAAAACGATACCATGTATTGAACTGCTTTTTCTGTTGATTTGTTGTAAAACATGTTTTGGTGCTTAATTTGTAAAATCACAATGCAATTTGGCATTTAATATGCTTCTCCTTAATCCCTCCTTATTATCCAATATTTTTGCTTATCCAATGTTCTGGTGACCCTTTTATGTTGGATAAGCAAGACGTTATTGTACCTCAAACAGAGAAGAGTTCTTTCCCTGACCCTGGATATTCTACAGATATATAAACCTCACTTACTTAGTTTCCAACAAACCCCTCAACCTCTGAAGATGCCTGCCATAGATGTGAGCGAAATGTCAAGAGAGAATGCTTCTGGAACATGGTCATTCAGCCTGGAAAACTCACAGTAACCCAGTGATACCTTTCATTAACTTTCCTCTGACACCATTGAGCACACTTATAAAGAGTTGATTGTACCAGTAGAACAGATGTGGCATAAAACACCAACAAGAATCCAGCTTTAAAAATAAAAAAAAATCAGATACAGGTTGGCCTGGCTGAAGAGTAAAGAGATGAACTCTTGTAGGAAAAAAGAATGGCTAGAAGTGCAACAGCCTAGAAGAATGGGAAGACATTCTACCTTTTTTAAGTTTTGGAGACAACTGAGAAACCTTTTATGAATCATTATGAAAATTAAGTGCTCCCCTTGCACTGTCTGCTTCTCTGTCTGACAATGATGTGGTCAGATCAATCCACTTTTCCTGAACACTGTTTATTTGAAGAACAGTTGTTGCTTCACGTGCACAGTCCATGTGCGGTAGTTACCCCAGGCAGGGATGCTCTAGGCTTCACAGCGCACATGTAGACGTACAAGAAGCAGAGTTTGGAAAATCCTCCAGAGAGTCACCATGCTCACTGGGGATTCTGAGAGCATCAGAACCCCGCCACAAAGTAATTTTTCCAAGTTCTGAGAAGAAGCATCAAATAGTCAGATGTGTTATGCTCACTGACGGCCCTGAGATTCAATTTGTTGGCTGGAGAAATAAATCCCAGATCCTGAAACCTGGAAAATCAATTTGACCTATTCTGCCAACAGATATTTTTTTTGGCTAGGCTTCTAATTGTTTGGCAGTACATAATATATCTGCAGGAAGAAGCACATTGGGTGTCTTTTTGCTACTGGACAGCATTTAAGATGGTGTTGCTAGTTTATACGGCAACTTGGGACAAGTGTAAGCTGGGGAAAAAACCCACTTTCTGCCTAATATGCCCATTTGGATCTTAATGGCATCTAGAGAAATCCTTCCATTAGTCCATGTGCTATCAGGGACTTTAGCACTGTAGCACCAACATGCAAATGTGCTCAGGCACACGAAAGAGCTCGCTAGGAAGGTGGACAGTTCTTCCCTGCATCTGTTGTGTCCTTTCCTCAGAAATTATTATCAGTATTATATGCTATTTGAATATTTTGACACCAAAGGAATTTATAAACACTCATAATCATAGAATCAAAGAGTTGGAAGAGACCTCATGGGACATCCAGTCCAACCCCCTGCCAAGAAGCAGGAATATTGCATACAAATCACCCCTGACAGATGGCCATCCAGCCTCTGTTTAAAAGCTTCCAAAGAAGGAGCCTCCACCACACTCCGGGGCAGAGAGTTCCACTGCTGAATGGCTCTCACAGTCAGGAAGTTCTTTCTCATGTTCAGATGGAATCTCCTCTCTTGTAGTTTGAAGCCATAAAGGGGAGGGAGGCATGTTCTCCCTATTTCTCTTCCCTGGTATATGCATGTTTTCCTGGAACAGGTGCAAAAGAGAGAATTGGGAGTACAAGGAAGTTTGGGAGTCTTTGTCCTATTTATTTCCAAGGTCCATCAATTCTAAGGATTTGGCTGGAAGAAAACTGGTTCAAAAACCAGCTCAAGAAAGTCTTTTGGGACTGTTTTGATATTCTTAAAAACTGTTGTTTGGAAGTGGGAACCAAATTCTGCATGTTGTTGTTTTGTTGTTGTTGTTATTAAAATGATGATGATGTCTATTTTATACTCCACTTTTCTGCCCAACAAGGAGAATCAAACTGGCTTACAACATGCGGAAAGCATTTATTTGCCATTAGAGATTCCAATCCACTTTCTCAAAGTACTGAATGCTGACAGCTCTTTTTATGGCACTGGATTCCTAGGAGTTTTCTCATGAGTTCATTTTTTTGAATAATATTGAAAGAAGGAGTAGAAGCTACATGAAAAGGGAAGACAAAGGAAAGACAATCTCTACTACCATGTGAAGAACAAAATCTACAATTCTAACAGATGCATATAAGCAGAGAATATAAAAAAAGCATTTGATATATAGATGTTAATCTGGCAAAATGTACTTTGCGTTCCATAATATTCATTTTTTTCAAGCATGACTTTGTTCCATCTTATTTCCACATCAGTTTACAACCCTCTAAGCTCTTTATGAAAATGTATATGCAATTTCCTGAACACACACACACACACACATGCAAGCACTTTTCCAGTACAGTAGTCTCGCTTATCCAACATAAATGGGCCAGCAGAACGTTGGATAAGCAAAAATGTTGGATAATAAGGAAGAATTAAGGAAAAGCCTATTAAACATGAAATTACGTTCTTATTTTACAAATTAAGCACCAAAACATCATGATTTACAACAAATGGAAAGAAAAAACAGTTTAATACATGGTAACGTTATGTAGTAATTACGGTATTTACGAATTTAGCACCAAAACATCACAATGTATTGAAACAGCTGTGGAACCGGGTGGGAGGCAGACTGCATTGGATAATACAGAACTTTGGATGTGTGAAGGTTGGATAAGGAGACTCTACTGTAATAAGCATGCAACATGTTATTTTGTGAAGCTGGCAAAATGTATACATACAAAACACATATTCTTTCAGGATATAGCCTTTAAACAGGTGATCCTAAACATACAGTTGATATTTCACAGGCCAGTAACTGCTAAACTATGTTATTTTGTTGATAGTATATTCATATTCTCCAACATTTTATAGGTATGTGGCCAAGTAACATCAGAATATGATCAAAAGGGGAAAATTATTGATGAGGGGGGAGAGGAGAGTTACAGCAGTTTGCATTTGCTGACCATGCTGGAAATAATCTGACTTCTCCTCTCTTTTCCTGCTGTTAAAATAATGTGAACCCAGTTTGCAGCAACTGAAATAACTGGCAGACCAAGGAGGAAAATGGGAGGAGACAGAAACCAGGGTATTTCAAATACAGCTGAAAAAGTGTGATAACAGATGATTAGCAAGGTCTGTCCTTACCAGATTGAGACAGCTGGAGGTTGTGTATAGTTTGACTCTCACTAATGTTGGGACCAAGAGAGATAGGACTTTACAGGCCAAATTAGGGCTTTAATATCATCTCAGAGCACTTGCATTAGAATCATAGCAACATAAAGATGCACGAAACCACAAGGAACACACCATCAAAACACTCTTCACAGATGGTCATACAGGCTCTGCTTAACCACCTCTAGAGAAGGGGAGCCACCCTGTTCCAAGGCAGCATATTCCAAATAGCTTTTACTGCCAGGAAGTTCTTCTTAGTGTTTAGGTGGAATCTTTTCTTTCCTGCAAGTTGAATCTATTGCTGTGTTCCAGTCTGCATAGCAGCAGAAAACATGACAACCTTTCTGATATTTAAGCATGACTATCATGTCCCCATTCATCAGCCAGTTCCCTCAGCAATTCCTCATAGGGCTTGGCTTCCAAACCTTTGATCATTTCTTCTCTAAACATATTCCAGCTTGTCAACATCCTTCTTGAATTGCAGTGTTCAGAACTGGACACTAGTTGGCTCTGAGACTCATGATATATCACAAATTTTTTTAAAACTGACCAGGATTAATTTCTATTATTTCTGTAAATCCTACATTTTTTTCTTCCTGTTTTGGTTTCATTATCATAGAATCATAGAATCAAAGAGTTGGAAGAGACCTCATGGGCCATCCAGTCCAACCCCCTGCCAAGAAGCAGGAATATTGCATTCAAATCACCCCTGACAAATGGCCATCCAGCCCCTGTTTAAAAGCTTCCAAAGAAGGAGCCTCCACCACACTCTGGGGCAGAGAGTTCCACTGCTGAACGGCTCTCACAGTCAGGAAGTTCTTCCTCATGTTCAGATGGAATCTCCTCTCCAATATGTTTTGTGATAATTTGTGCACATTTTACATACTTTCACTAATGTAAAATATGCTCATATTTTTCTATGGTTCACATTGATTCATAGATTCAATAAACATTCCCATTTTCCTCATTGATTTGAAATGCATTTTGCATATTTTTATTGGCATGGATGGTGGCCATTTGCATTTGAAAATACAGACAGTGTTCTGCATAAACTTTTTCTGCCAAGACACCCTGCAAAGCTTAAAGATTCAGTGAGGTAAAATGCATTTATTTTTGTGAAGAGTCTCAAGTGTGCACAAGCCTACTTTCACTGAGACTGTTAAATCCGGCAAAATTATTTTCCATTCCTAGCATATCGTTTTGGGAGACAGAATACTGTACTAGATGTAAAGCTATCTCTTCTGTGCCTGTTTAGATAATATGAAATGTTGTCATGTAGTACATTTTCTTTACCTGCTCCTTATTTGGGGGGAAAAGTTTGGGAAGGTATCACAAGAAGAGTTTGTTTCACTACATGGCACAAGTAGAAGACGAAATTATATGGAGAAATTTCATGGAATTTAGATGGGAAAGCTTCTTATGGAAGAACCACGTCCTTGTTACCATGTCTAGTTCTATTTAGGGCGAATCCACACTGTAGAATTAATCCATTTTGACAGCATTTCCACTGCTATGGCTCAGTGCAATAGAATCATGGAGTTTGTTGTTTGATAAGGTATTTTGCCTTCTTTGTAAAACAGTGCAAGTGCTTCCCCAAAGTACACCTTCCACAGTTACACTGTTTAGCTGGAATAGCACCACCTGACATCCGCTGGGAAGTAGCAGCCAATAGTGAAAGGACCAAGGCAGTGACATCTCCAGCTCATCCCTTGTTTGGGTATCAGCCAGCACGCCAACAACTTAAATCAAGAAATAGGTTCCCCAAGTGTTTTGGTCTACAACTCCCAGAAATCCCAACCAGTTTACCAGCTGTTAGGATTTGAGGTAGTTGAAGGCCAAAACATCTGGGAGCCCACAGGTTGGGAACTACTGGTTTAAAAGTTTCCAAGGTGGGAGCTTCCGTCACACTCCAAGGCAGAGAGTTTCACTGCTGAACAGCTCTTACAGTCAGGAAGTTCTTCCCAAGACAAGCAATCAGTAAGTTAGTATTCATTGGAGGTCTCCCATCCAAGTATTAGCTTCCAAAATAAGAGGGATCTGGTATCATTAGGATATCCATTGTGCTCATTTATATTCATTCATTGCTATGTAGACAGTGCTTGTACCTTAGGATGAATTTTAACAACTAAAAACTACCCATCTCAAGTGCCTATTTTGGTGAAATTAAACAAAGAGATCTATCCCCCTTCTTCTAGAGAACTATGAGAAACCGAACACCTTCCTAGACTTTTAAACAGAAGGTTTAAGCAATGCCCTATCAATTTATAGCATCTTTGGTTGACACCTTTGAGGATTTCTTCAATGTGTTTTTGGATACTTTGCTAAAGAAAAATGTCTTTCAAGAGATACTAGAAACATCATTCCATCTCCACAGGGGTTACCCTAACTCTAGTAGCAAACTAAATCTGGAAGAGAAATCCAAGATCAAACTACAGTCCTGATTTTATTTTCAGAAAAGGGGAATATATAGGTAGGCTATATAAACCTCATCTGTTAAATAAGTCAACTCAGCAGTGCTTTAAAAGCCTTTACACCACTGTTTCCTGTGACAAATCATTTATTCTCTCTCTCTTTTCCTTCAGAGATCAGAGGTTAGCTGACATGAAGGTAATATTCATCGGTCATGATCTATTCCCCTCCTTGATTTGATCCCACTCTCAGTTACAGATGACAGATCATTCTCATTCTTGGCTAAATATATGAAATTTCAGGACCTTTTCCTACAAGGGCATTTTAGAGTTATTAAAACATAGATTTTAAACAAACTTAAGTTATGTTTTAACTTTTTTATGATATAGGTACCTTAAAAGTACTGGATCCTGTGCTTCTTGTGGATTTTCACAATTAGCACGAGGGTTGCATGAGTTTCTATTGCAGTGTTTCTCAACCTGGGGATCGGAACCCCTAGAGGGGTCACGACGGGGTGTTAGAGGGGTCACCAAAGACCATCAGAAAACACAGTATTTTCTGTTGGTCATGGGGGTTCTGTATGGGAAGTCTGGCCCAATTCTATCATTGATTGGGTTCAAGGGGCTCTTTGATTGTAGGTGAACTATAAATCCCAGCAACTACAATTCCCAAATGTCAAGTTCTATTTTCCCCAAACTCCACCAGTGTTCTCCTTGGGCATATTGAGTATTTGTGCCAAGTTCAGATCCATCATTGTTTGAGCCCACAGTGCTCTCTGGATGTAGGGGAACTACAACTCCAAAACTCAAGGTCAGTGCCCACCAACTCTTCCAATATTTTTTTATTGGTCATAGGAGTTCTGTGCACCAAGACTGGTTCAATTCCATCATTGGTGGAGTTCAGGGTGGAGCTCTTTGATTGTTGGTGGAGCTCTTTGATTGTAGGTGAACTATAAATCCCAGTAACTACAATTCCCAAAGGAAAAAATCAATCCCCCCCAACCCCATCAGTATTCAAATTTGGGTGTACTTGGTATTTGTGTCATATTTGGTCCGGTGAATCCTGCATCCTGCATATCAGATATTTACATTACAATTTATGACAGTAACAAAATTGTAGTTATGAAGTAGCAATGAAAATAATTTTATGGTTGGGGGTCACCACAACATGAGGAACTGTATTAATGGGTTGCAGCATAAGGAAGGTTGAGAACCACTGATCTAACCCATTGTCAGGCATGTAGCCGGGGGGGGGGGGGGGCTCGAGGGGCTTCAGCCCCCCCCCCCCCCAGAAATTCTCATGGTGGTTCGCGAACAGGCCTTACTGGTGCATTATTTAAACTGTTATGTTTATTCATATCATGATCTGATCACCATACTCCATATATCCCATATGCATGGGGGTATTGGGGTAATGATACAAAAGGTTTGCTAGGGTAGACCCTCTTTCACTCAGACTCAGCCCCCCCCAAAACCACCCCTGAAAAAAATTCAGCCCCCCCCCCCCCCCCCCGAAACAAAATCCTGGCTACGGGCCTGCTCATTGTGTAAGAAATAGATCAGCTGGCTGCACAAAGTCTAGTAAAACTGGTAATGAAATGGCAAACCTATTTTAACAAAGAAGCAATCCAATATAACTGCACTCACGAGAATCTTCATTATTTTTTATTTTGGCCTTACTAAGATTCTAATTCAAGAAAGTGATTTGCATTATGACAAATCATGTCTAGCATGTGAGATTCAATTCAACCCACAAGAGTGACTTAAAACTTCAACTTGATGATTCCAAAGACTATCTGAACCATTTTTGAAGCCACCTTATTTAATCTGTACATAGAAGTTCAACATTCATTCGGATAAATATCTTTATATGATCTGTTTGTTATCATTAGAAATAACCTAATGCCTATAACCTGTTGCTGTTTATTAGAACTGGATAAATTGTATCCCTTACAAGGCAGCAAAGCCTTTCAGATTTGTATGTTTCTCTTTCTATGTGTTTAAAACTTGTAGTTTTTAAAATGGGAACAATTTTTTAAAAAGTTTTGGATGAAAATGTACACAGATTGACAGTATACCTAGAGATGATTCAGTGCTGGAAGCATCAGTACTGAGAGGATGTTCAAGGAGTGCTGGAGAATTACTATTCCCAAGTTTGCAATGAACAATGAAACAAAGCCTAAGTTAGGAAAGAGTGGGATTCTGTTCTGGCCAATGCTACTTTAGCCTGAAGAACCTTCTTACAACTAGAAAAGTAAACAGCAGCTGACTTTGGGATCCCTTACAAAGCATGTATCAACAGCAAAGAGGAAACCAAAGTGAAGAATTAAAAGCACAGATCTATAAGTTTGGTTACCAAAATGGAAATTATAAGGAAAGCAGAGACTGGTGAAAGGATACAGTCATCTCTGCATGCCTTTGGGAAGATGCCTTGAAGTGATTGCTAAAAGATTCCAGATGTTGTGGCTTATTTATGCCAGACTTACCTGACCTACTTATGTATTACATGCGCATATTGCTAATTTTGAATAAAAAGTTTGCTGATATTTACTGAATTGTCCTTTTGTGTGTGATGCAGGCACTGATCCACCGCCCTCCCCCCACACCCCCTGGTTATTTCTCATAATAAATTTTCGGTTAAGGAAGTGATCTCCTTGAACACATCTACGCCATTATCTGATATAAGTCTGTAATTAAAAGTTACAAGTATATCAGTCACTATACTGTAACTTTCTCTTCAACTCTCTTTTTTCTGACATTGTTGTTTCTGAGAACTTTGGAAGAAATGCTTTGATTTTTGGAGATGATGTCTGTCCTTTCTCTCTCAAGATATCTGAATTGCTAAAATAGCTTTGGGATGATTGAAGTTAGCTTAATAAGAATGACTATTGTGAAGGAACTCTGAATTGATTTGGATATCTCCTGATTTTTTTTTTAAAAAAATCAGTGTGATATGTAAAGAACATGTTGAATCAGTGGAACTCTCTGCCCCAGAGTGTGGTGGAGACTCCTTTGATGGCCATCTGTCGGGGGTGCTTTGAATGCGATTTTCCTGCTTCTTGAACTGGATGGCCCACGAGGTCTCTTCCAAGTCAATGATTCTATGATTCTATGAATCTCATGACTGCTCCTAATAGCATCTTCTAAATGCCTTTTGTGTGTGTCAGGAACTGCTGGATCTTTACTGTGGCACTCTGTGTAGTGAACTGAAAAGAGCAGCATTTTCAGTGAAGAACAGTTAGAACTCCACATGTGTGGCTTTAGCTTCTGAGGATCGCAAGTTTGATTAGCATGATCTCTCTAAGAATCTCTAGGTCCTCCTGTGCTATCCGATGGTCAACTTTCAGCAGACATTGAGCCTAGGATCTGGAGATTCCTAGAAAGGTGTTCTCTCAAGTAAAAAAAAAAACATATTAATACCATTTTTTTTTCATTTTGTGGGTGTCTTGTGTGAAAGTGGAGGGCCCACTCTACCTCTTCAAGGCGCAAACTGACTTTGCTTCCTCCTTGGCTTGTCCTCGGATATTTAGGGAAGAAAAGATGTAAATAGACTATCCTGTTTTTGTTGATTCAACCACATGGTCTTTCTGCATGGTGGTTTCTTTTTGGAAGCTTTTCTTTCTCTTTGTTTTGCATGTTCTATAAACTTTGTTTGATGTATTCTTAGGTTCTTCTAGCTTGCTCATCAGTCCCACTTCCTAGTTTGTTGATTGGTTCTGACATCCATCATGTTCTCCAAGTTCTGATTTTTGGCTTTCTTCGAAGCCCCTGGCCCAGCTTTGTGAGTATATTTTGTTTCCAATTAGAATGATCAATCAGAAAGATTAATTCAGAGGAGATTTGATTGTAACCTCTCCTGAAATGTCTTGGATCAGTATAACATATCTTGGGAGGTCTGACTTTATGTTTGTACTCTGGCTACATCCCGATAGATTACTGCAACACACTCTATGTGGGATTGCCTCTGAAGACTGCTCGGAAGCTCCAGCTAGTCCAGACTTGGCAGACAGGTTGCTCACGGGAGAGGTGTACAGGGAGCGGGCAACTCCTTTGTTACACCAGCTCCACTGGCTGCCTATTAGCTTCCATTCACAATTCAAAGTGCTGGTCTTAAATTACAAAGCCGTATACAATTCTGGCCCAGTTTACCTGTCTGAACGTATCTCCCTCTACGAACCACCAAGGACCTTAAGATCAACCGGGGAGGCCCTGCTCTCGGTCCCACTGCCATAACAGTTGTGTTTGGTGGGGACGAGAGACAGGGCCTTCTCTGTGGTGGCCCCGCAGCTGTGGAACTCCCTCCCTAATGAGATTAGATCTGCCCTATACCTCCTGACCTTCCAGAAGAAACTCAAATCCTGGCTGTGGGATCAACCATTTACAGAATAGACTGATTTACTGGTGAAGATAAGGCATTAGTGGACCGCAATTTGGATTTGGATGACGATTTGAATTAGCAAACTGATTTAATGTATATTTATAACTGTTTTAATGTATGCTAATTGCATTTTATATTGTGTTATTATATTGTATTGGCATTGAATAGCTGCCTATTGGAAGCCCCCCTGAGTCTCTCTTCGGAGGTCGAGAAGGACGGGGTAGAAATGTTCTGAATAAATAAATAAATAAATAAATAAATAAATAAATAAAATGGCTGGTTTCATGCATCTCTCTAGTGGCATCTTTCAAATGTCTTGTGCTTTTAAATGCAATGCTTATAACAACTATTATGTGATAGTTCTAATAACACAACACACTTGCCCAGTTCAAATATTGTTTTATCATTTTGATGCCCCAGCCTACATACAGAAGATACAGTTTACTAATACACTTCTGCATTCCCTGTCATGATTTATTTACTACAATACAAAGATTACTTGATGACATGAGTCAAGATTAATATAATTTTTCTTGATCTGAAGTCAGTGAAAACCCACTGAATGAGTATAAAAGATTCCCAAATCAAAGTAATTAGAGCACTGATTCTGCCAAGACATCGCTAATGTGTCTTATTGTGTTAATATTGAACTATTACATGATGTAATTTGAAAAGCTGATTTACATGAATCCTGATTTATGTTCATAGCAAACTAGACGCTGCTATGAGAGACTGCTTTTTCATCCCATTGGAGTGGCTGATTACCAATGTCTTGCTCATTTTAAAGGGATGGTTAAGAAGGCCCACTGAAATTATTTTAGAAATTATTAAAACCAAGAGATCATTCATAGCTATTTTGAAATGACTGTTCTCCTACAAATGGTGCAATTTCTAGATGGAGTGGGCCTTTCATATCCACTGGAGTTTGGTTTGGTTGGCAGGATGAGCTCCTACTGTTAGGCTCAGCTTCTGTCAACCTAGAAGTTTGACAACATGCAAATGTGAGTAGATCAATAGGTACCACCCTGGCGAGAAGGTAATGGCATGCAATGCAGTCATAGAATCATAGAATCAAAGAGTTGGAAGTGACCTTATGGGCCATCCAGTCCAACCCCCTGCCAAGAAGCAGGAAATCACCCCTGACAGATGGCCATCCAGCTTCTGTTTAAAAGCTTCCAAAGAAGGAGCCTCCACCACACTCCGTGGCAGAGAGTTCCACTGCTGAATGGCTCTCACAGTCAGGAAGTTCTTCCTCATGTTCAGATGGAACATGACCTTGGCGGTGTCTACAGACAACGCTGGCTCTTTGGTTTAGAAATGGACATGAGCACCACCCCCCAGAGTCAGACACGACTAGACTTAATGTCAAGGGGAAACCTTTACCTTTACCTTTACCTTGTTTCCATGAGCCACCATGGATATTAACATCTGTGGATGAACAAGTCCCATTATATACTATAGGATAGTAGAATAGTGTCCTGTATTTAAAATGGTAAATAGTTTGAGTGCCAGAGAAAGCTTGGGGATCTGTGAAATGGTGGGAGGCTACAGCAGGATACACCAATACATGAGTGTAGTGCTCAGTGTATAGTTTAGCTTTTTGGATTTTTTAAAACTCAAAACATGGTTGGTTAAATCCATGGATGTGGAACCTGTGGGAATAGAAGATAAATCATTCCTTTTATGTAAATGGAACCCCAAATGACAGCACTATAAAAATTCATGGCGAAGTTCATATTGGTTACACATGGGTGCTTCCTATGACCTGGATCAGTTTCTTCTCTGATATTGTAAGCCTTGAGCATAACAATGCACATATTAATCTAACAATGGCTTATTTAAATCACCAGGTAAAGCTATGAATACCTGCCATCTCTCATCACTCCCTGCAGCAGCTGCTTTGACATACCTTCAGAAGTCAGTTTGAGTTTACCATTTGAGCTCTGTGAGCACACAGTTCACTGGGAATATCTATTGCAAAAGACCCACTGAAGAGACTGGGAATTATTTATTCATTCCGGTATTGGCTACACAAAAGTGCTTCTGATCTGTGATAGGCCAATTAATGTCTGAGGAACGTTTTGGACTACAATTCTTAGAAGCCTGGCTCATTGTTAAGGGAGATGGGAGCTGTCATTCAAAACTCATGGAGGGCATCAGGTTGCTACCCTTCAGCCAAACTGTCAAATGGCTAAGCAGAATAAGCCAATCAAAGGGGCAGAAACACAAAGGCTTGATGCTTGGCAATGTAGCATGCTATCAGGTTATCTAATGTTATGCTGCAGTTTGCCAAGAAAAAGAATGAAAAGAAACCATATCCATCCAATATTCTCCAAAGGTATTTCATACAAATACCATTTGCCTGCGACAAAGAATTGGTGGGATCATAAGCCAGAAAAAGTTACAGAAAATGAACATGTCAAACTCCTCTGGGACTTCCGAATTCAGACAGACAGAGTTTTGGAGCATAATACTCCTGACCTCTCTATCGGGTTAAAAAACAAAGCATGGATTGTTGATGTTGCAATCCAAGGTGACAGCAGGATTGAAGAAAAATAACTGGAAAACCTGACATGATATGAGGATTTAAAGATCAAACTGCAAAGACTCTGGCACAAGCCAGTCAAGGTGGTCCCAGTGGTGATTGGCACACTGGGTGCAGTGCCTACAGACCTTGGCCTGCACTTAAACACAATCGGCGCTGACAAAATTACCATCTGCCAGCTGCAGAAGGCCTCCTTACTGGGATCTGCATGCATTATTCGCTGATACATCACACAGTCCTATACACTTGGGAAGTGTCTGACGTGTGATCCAATACAACAGCCAGCAGAGTGATTTTGTCTGCTTTGGACTCATCTTATAATAATAACAATGCATGTAGTTTTTTTTTTTATTAAAAAAATCACCAGGTCGTCATACAATTAATTCCATTATGAGCTGACTGAGTTATCTTCCCTGCTATTTTTAAAGTCAACTATTGTCAAACATGTCTCCCTTAATAATTAAGAGATCGTTAAATTCAGGTGAGATTTAATGCTGCCTGGTTAATTCCCATCACATGTTCATTTCATGCACTTTCTCAAATTCAGAAGAGACTGTGCAGCAAGAAAGAGGTATCATTCTGTTTGGTGTAGAAAAAATCTGGAAGGCCCAGAGGCTTTGATCTGCATTAAAAAGAATCTTAAAATGACTACATTAGGGTGATATTTGCATTTAAATATATTTAAATTTAATGCTATACAGACTTTCTGCTTTTCAAGGCAAGAGGAAGTCTTCTTTGGTTACTCAAGGACGGAGGTGGTTAAAAAAAGATGACTACAATTCTGCTACAATTGCTAACATGGCAACACTAGTGACAACTTTCTAAGCTAGGATCTCAGAGAAAACAATTGCCTTCTTTACTATCTATGGAGTAAGTACGGTTAGTTCTAGATGATGCTAAAGAGATAATGATGAATAGCAGAAATCCCAGGGCCAATTGATCATATAGCAGCTCATGGTAACACACACACATTGCCTCAGTCACATTATCTACAATAATATAAGCCACTCTTTAGTGACCAAATGAATGTGGGGAAATGAATTAATTTTTGTTCCTCCCCCGAAATCTTATGGTTGGATTAATGCAGTGGTTTTCAACCTTCCTAATGCCACAACCCCTTCATACAGTTCCTCTTTTTATGGTGACCCCCAAACCATGAAATTATTTTTGTTGGCCCAATTCTATCGTTGGTGGGGTTCAGGATACTCTTTGATTGTAGGTGAACTATAAATCCCATCAATTACAACTCCACCAGTGTTCACATTTGGGCATATTGAGTATTCATGCCAAGTTTGATCCACATCTATCATTGTGGACCAAACTTGTGCTCTCTGGATGTAGTTCACAGTGCTCTCTGGATGTAGATGAACTGCAACTCCAAAACTCAAGATCAATGCCCACCAAACCCTCCCATTATTTTCTATTGGTCATGGGAGTTCTGTGTGCCAAGTTTGGTTCAATTCCATCATTGGTGGAGTTCAGAATGCTCTTTGATTATAGGTGAACTATAAATCCCAGCAATTACACCTCCCAAATGTCAAGGTCTATTTTCCCCAAACTCCACCTTTCACATTTGGGCATACTGAGTATTTGTTCCAAGTTTGGTCTAAATCTATCATTGTTTGAGTCCACAGTGCTCTCTGGATGTAAGTGAACTACAACTCCAAAACTCAAGGTCAATGTCCACCTAACCCTTCCAGTATTTTCTGTTTGCCATGGCAGTTCTGTGTGCCAAGTTTGGTTCAATTCCATTGTTGTTGCAGTTCAGAATGCTCTTTGTTTGTAGATAAACTAAAAATCCCAGCAACTACGCCTCCCAAATGACAAAATCAATCCCCACCAACCCCACTATTATTCAAATTTTGGTGAATTGGGTATTTGTGCCAAATTTGGTCCAGTGAATAAAAACACATCCTGCGTACCAGATATTTACATTACAATTCATAACAGCAAAATTACAGTTACGGAGTAGCAACAAAAATAATTTTGTGGTTGTGGGTCACTACAACATGAGGAACTGTATTAAGGGGTCACAGCATTAGGCATGTTGAGAAATACTGGTGTACAGTCTCAGAGGTGGTGGGATCTTCTTTAGAGATTTTAAAACAGAGGTTGGATAGGCATCTTTCAGGGCAGCTTCCAGTGTGGCAAGAGGTTGGACAGAGCACAACGGAGCAGCATGAAATTGCTTTCAAATCATGTAATTGTCCTCTTCCTCCATTTAGAAAGGCCACACCAGCTATAAGACAAACCTGGAAAGGAATTAAATTATCCCTCATTACCTTACAGTCCTAATGTAGCTCAATCATGCCTTAGTTATTGTAAAAAGGATTAAATTTTAAATAATCTTGTAAAGCTCGGGTAGTTTTGCACTAGCTACCTATGCCCTTCTATGTAGGTTTGATTATCAGATATTCCTGATTCTATTTCTCAAGGGGAAAGAAAAAGGAAAATTATTTGGCTGAATGGTGCAGAAAATTCTTTGATTTTTCTTTATCACTTTAAGGGGATAGACAAAATAAAAAGACATTAAATCACAAGCAGGGTTTCTGCAACTAATGCACTTTTCTCTGAGAATCATAATGTGGAAGATTCAGAGATAAAGGCCAGAAAATGGAAAGACTAAAAGTTGGTTAGCATAAAGGCAAAATAACAATTAATGGAACAGTTGGGTGATTGTCACTACAGACGTTTCTGCCTTAAAAGTCCCAATTTTTTTTAAAAATAAAATTTCCCCATACTGATAAAGCAAGCATAAAGATATTAGATTGGGGATATTTTTAATTTCTGAGGATTTAAATATGGATAGAATTTTCCTCCTTTGAATATTAGTTCAAACACACAAATACTGCAAGTTGCTTGTGTAGCTTCCTAAGATCTACAGAGATACTCACAGGAACTACTCAACAAGCAAGAGTCCAAAAGTGGCAGGCAAAACCCCAGAACCTCAATCAGTGGCTAAGACTGGATGACAAACTCCCTCCTGGACAGACAGAAGACTGGGGGCGGATCCAGACAGGCCTTTATCCCAGGAGAATCCGCGTTTTAAAAATGCGGATTTTCCTGGGGGCATGTCCACACCCATCCCAGAAAGCACGTGCTTTCTGGGATGGGTGTTCAGACGTTCTCTTGGGCTAGTCCTACCCCCCTCCCCCAAGCCCCCAGACCCCTTAGAAAAGTAATGGAAACTTACCTAATCTCCATTACAGGCTTCGGCCAGCTCTCCCGGCACATAGAAATGACACGGCAGGAGAGTGGGGGGAGGGAGCAATTTTCTTCCCTCATCCCCCCCCCCCCCTTGGCATGTCATTTCTATGAGCCGGGAGAGCTGGTCAAAGCCTGTAATGGAGATTAGGTAAGTTTCCATTACTTTTCTAAGGGGTCTGGGGGCTTCAGGGGAGGGGGGGATACTGTCTGGACCGCAGTAGTCCAGAACCAGAAATAGTAGGTTTATCCCACACCTTCCAAGAAGGCACAGAATAAACCCACTATCTAATTAATTTGCTACAAACCACGATTTTCCTGGTTTGTAGTGAATTAATTTGGGACTGTCCAGAACGTTGTGTGGACAGTAGATACTGCATTAAAGATACTGTCTGGATGGGCCCTGGGCGACTTGGAAGGCACTGAACAGACTGCACTCTGGCATCAGGAGATGCAGAGCCAATCTTAAGAAATGGGGCTATAAAGTGGAGTCCACAACCTGCAAGTGTGGAGAAGAGCAAACCACAGACCCACTACAATGAAGTCTGAGCCCTGCCACATGCACAATGGAGGACCTTCTTATAGCAACTCCAGAGGCACTCCAAGTGGCCAGCTGCTAGTCAAAGGACATTAAATAGAATGCCAAGTTTGTGTTTTTAAATACATTACAACTGTATCCTCAATTTGCTTCTGACATGATGAATAAAATACACACACGACAAGACTTTTAATAAACTGGATGGGAATGTGCCAGTTTTAAGAACAAAGATCAGATGATTTTACCTCACTGATTATTTCAGTGCAGAGTTTTCCACTAGCCTCCTGTTCAGATCCAACCAATCATATAACCAGGGCAAAGAAACAAAACAAAAAAACCCCAAGATGTAAATGCACAAAGAAATTGTAATCTTTGAGTATTGTCATGCGAGCTAATAGAGAGAGAACAATGAGGAACTGGAATGCTCCAATTCCAAGCTCAAGTAATCCATTCTCTCTCCTTGAACATTTCTTCTTATATTTGACAAGACTTTTAAAGGAATAGAAGAAGGTAAAGGTAAAGGTTTTCCCCTGACATTAAGTCTAGTCGTGTCTGACTCTGGCGGTTGGTGCTCATCTCCATTTCTAAGTCGAAGAGCCGGTGTTGTCCATTGACACCTCCTTGCAGGAAATGGGCTACATGAATGCAAGTGGCATTGTCTCATCTGCCACAGTTATCCACCATGAATACTTCAAAATGCTGGAGACACAGGGTTGCAGTTTTTTTTTTGTTACAAACCCACACAGAGATTCTGCCCTTAAGCGCATCTATGCTGTAGAATTAATGCAGTTTTATAACACTTTAACTGCCATAGCTCAATGCTATGGTATCATGGGAGTTGTAGGTTCCTTAACCTTCTCTGCCAAGAGTGCTGGTGCCCCCACAAAGTACAGTTGAACCATGGCAGTTAAAGTGGTGTGAAACTATTAATTATACAGCAGCCCTAACTATTTAAGCAGCCAGTTATAGTCAGTTACCTGATACCTGAGTACAAACAGACATTTGTGGCTCCCAGCATTGGGCTGCTGTAGGTTTTTAGGGCTATATGGCCCTGTTCTAGAAGCATTCTCTCCTGAAGTTTCACCTGCATCAGAAATGGAGTGGGCAGATCAAACCTGGCAAAATGGCACTGACTAAAAGAATCCCACACCTTATGTGACTGTGGAGCAGAACAGACAACTCCACATCTGTATGCTTGTCCACTATGCCCTGCCTCATGTACAGAGGAAGAATTGTTGGAGGCTACAGACAATGCCATTGCTGTTGCCCATTTTTGATCAAAAGATGTTCTAGAAGCATTCTCTCCTGCGCTCCTTCTATTTTTATCGGTTTTATACCAATTTATGCAATGTTTTTGATACAAAATAAATAAATAAATAAATAATCTGGATCTATGGCATGCATCCTCAGAGGTTGTGACGTTTCGCCTGCATCTATGGCAGGCATCCTCAGAGGTTGTGAGACCTCACACCCTCTGAGGATGCCTGCCACGGATGCAGGTGAAATGTCAGGAGAGAATGCTTCTAGAACATGGCCATATAGCCTGAAAAACCTACAACAACCCAGTGATTCTGGCCATGAAAGCCTTCGACAGCTCCCAGCATTGTTGGGACATTCAGCATACCAGCTGTATCTGATATTCAGTCAAAAGAATTCACAAATTCTCAACTGTATATGTTCAGGAAGGATGCTTTAGGTCAGTGCCTGAGATTAGGCAGCACTTCAGAAACTGTTGGACTACAATTCAGCAACGGGCATTGCCAATGGTACAGAATGCTGGAAGTTGCAGTCAAACATCAAGAAGGTCACATGGTTCCCATTCCTCATTTAGCTAAATTAGTTATTTGTCCATCTGGTCTATTGATAACATAATGCAAACATGGTGAAATACTATATATCGTCCTGGTTGTCATACCTAACAGAGCAATATTGCAGTGTTGGAAAACACATACAACCCGAATACAGTGCACCCTTGCAATCTGCTGGGATTTAATATCAGGACCTCCCATGGATATCTAATGTAGAATATTATGGGACTGGCATACTGAGGAACCAGTGCTCACATCCCTAGTTGGACAATTCACACTCTCAGGCACAGAGGAAGACAAACACAAATCTCCTCTGAAGAAATCATGTCAAGAAAGTCCTGTAATAGTTTCTCTCAGGGTTGTCATAAATCAGAAGCAATTCTAAGGCACACAAGAGCAACAACAGCATCTCAATGGGATATAATGGAATCCTGGCCAATATCATTGTTTAAAGTCAGGATTGATGTGTGTAATGGACTTGAAGGCACATAACGCAACAGAGCAATAAGGCAAAGTTAAACAAAAAGTCTCCCATGCTTGGAGTCTGTTCCCATGAACTTTCAACTGTTAGCTGTGCTGGATAGGGCTGTGGGGATTGGCTGGTTGGTCAAAAACATCTGGTGGTCTACAATTGCCCAACCTTTATTTGGTTTATGTTGTCTGGTCAAAGCTCTTCCAGGTTTCAGATAGGAATCTTCCATAGCTCTACATGGAGAAACCTGCCAGAGAATGTACCTGGGCCCTCTGGCTTATAAGTCATGTGCTCTATCACTGAACTATGCGTTTCTGTGATGTACAGCGTTAGAGAAAGAATGGTAACTTTCAGCCAAGAACCACCTTAAAACCATTTCTACCATAAGATATTATGCCTCAAAATTTCTACTTTAGGAGGGCTAGTATGGGAAATTATCTCACCCAATGTATGATATATTTACATTTGTTTACAAGGTGCTTGTACAGCTATGGCCCTTTGACTCCCCAAAGTCACTGTGATTTTTGCTGCTTCGAGTCTTCAAGGTTTGGTCCTACACTTAAATTGCTATTGAGCCTGGTTATTATTTTGTCCTATACAGTTCCATTTATTGACTGTCGGACTCCTCAACTAGGTATACCCTCCCTTTGTTGCCTATCTTTTATTTTTAGATTGCTCTTTGACTGTTGATGGGATGAAGAACATATTCTTGGCACTGCGTACACCTCATGACCACTTTAAAACAGAAGAAGGTAGTAAAACTCCCACAGTGCTAAGCCCTTGTTATTGACCTCACTCAAACAATAAGAACATTGCAATTTCATCTTTGAAGCAATAGGTACAAAACACTTTTTATTGCTTGAGAGTTGGTATGAATTTCTGGAGAAATAAATAGAACATTTCAGAGTCTGTTATAAAACAAAGGAAATGTATAGAATGCTCTCTGTTGTTTATAGGCTTTTAAAATTGTGAGCTTTTGTACCAACTGAATTTTTGGATTTGTTGTATATTATTAAAATTATATATACTTAATAATATATTATATACTCTGTTAATCTTTTTTAAAGCTAGAATTCGTAATTAATGTATTTTTGCATGGAGCCAGCCATTAATTTGCTTTCCTCATTAATTCACAGCAAGGCTGGAGAATTTGATGGACTACAGTTTCCATCACCCTAATCTTCCTTGTCAATGGTGAGGGATGATAGGAGCAATAGTATGTGAGGAACTGCATATTTACTGGTCTTGACTTAAATAATAATAATAATAATAATAATAATAATAATAATCTTTGTATCTCCCCAAAGGGACTCAGGGCGGCTCACAAAAGCACTCCAAGTGCCACATGCATTGTATTTATACATAAGTATAAATGCAATGACATAAGTACAATCAACAGCACATAAAAATCTCATTAATAACATTATAACAATTTGAAAATTATAAAATTCCTAAAACACAGTGGAATCTGCCAGTTGGCTATCTGTCATAACAATCAATAAAAAGTGCGGGTCAGTACTATCAATGATTCATCACATTGGCTATGGTTCAAAGGCCTGTCTGATGAGCCATGTTTTTTACTTACCTGGAAGAGAGGAGGCTAAGCTAATTTCTTTATGGAGGATATTACAAAGTTGGGGAGCCACTACTGAGAAGGCCCCCTCTCTCGTTCTTACCAACTGTACTTGAGACGGTGGTATGACCGAAAGAAGGACCTCCCTAGTAGATCTTAATGCCTCTGCCAGTTCGTAGAAGGAGATACAGTCTCGAAGATAGGTTGGACCCGAAGTGTATATAGGTAATTACCTGCATTTTTAATTGGGCCCAGAAACTTATTGGGAGCCAGTGGAGCTACTTTAAAAGGGGGTGGTATGCTCCCTAAAGCTTGCCCCTGTTAATAAGACAATAAAGGCTACTAAATTTAATTCTTTCTCTTTTTAGAAGTGCCAAGTGTAAATGCAATAATCATTTAAACAAGGAGCCCCCGGTTGCGCAATGGGTTAAACTCTTGTGCTTGCAGGACTGAAGACTGACAGGCTGGAGGTTCGAATCTGGGCAGAGAGCGGATGAATTCCCTGTCAGCTCTGGCTCTCCATGCGGGGACATGAGGGAAGCCTCCCATAAGGATGTTAAAACATCAAAACATCCAGGCATCCCCTGAGCAATGTCCTTGCAGACAGACAATTCTCTCACACCAGAAGCGACTTGCAGTTTCTCAAGTTGCTCCTGTCATGGAAAAAAAACCCACTATCCTGGGTCTGGGAATAAATTATTTCTCTTTTGAGAATTCTTCCATTTTCTAGCAATTGAGCTGTAACTGCTAAGAATACTATGTAGTCTTTCAAACACATCAATGTATGTCTGAAGTACATCTAATATGCACAGGTGTGCATCCTTATTTAAAATGTTTCTAGTGAGAAACCCATGAGGTAAAACATATCCCTCATTGTCAAAATTATTTTTAGAGGTAATTTGAGAAAGTACCTATGCTCCATAATGTTTGGAGTGGTACTCACTGGCAGTCATAGATGTGCAAATCTCACTCTCCAGATATAAACCCAGGCTTACTTGATACTTCCATATCTCCAGGGTACAATGTAATACTCCAAACTCTTTGGTCACATCAAAATTATCAAATCCTTTTAAATGATAGGACGGTTATCCAAGATTTGTGTTCCCATAGTCGTTTCAAGAATATTTCAAAAAACTTATGAATACCTACTTAAAACCAGATGATAAATTTACTGTCATTTGGGCAAAGCTGCTCCCCAATTAGTGAAATATGTGTTTGTCATATCATGATGCTGTTGCTGTGTGCCTTCAAGTCATTTTGCAACCTTAAGGCAAACCTATCATGGGGTTTAATGAAACTGTTCTTGCAAATTGGTCTCTGTTGAAACACTTCACCATTCTCTGTTCATTTGCCCCCAAATATGATAATATATTCATAGTGTTCCCAATGGCAGGGATGTTATAAAATTCCATATCTTCTGAACAACTCTGATGCGTTCTTTTGTGAGACTGTTGCAAATTTTATTCTTGAGATTACTAACTTTTAAGTATCGTTACCTCTTTATTTGTGGCTTCCTTTTTTTGTATATGCCCGTGCTGTGATTTTGCTTTTGTATGCCAATAAAGGTCATGTGTGCATATGTGTTTACTGAAACTGAAAATATTTGATTTGCCCAGAGGTTATCCTATCCATAGCTGAGTGGGGAATTGATCCCAGGTCTCAAACTACAACACTACACTGACTACCTATGATGAGAATTATTCTACTTTATTTTGTGATTCATATTTGGAAAATACACAGTCATTTTCCTTAATACCTAGTTTCACCCTAATTTCACCCTGGATTCCAATCATAGTATTTAAAAAAACCCAGAGATAGGGGCATTGCAGATGTTACCAGAAAATGAAAGCAAAGAGGGAAATAATTGAACCATGAAACAAAGTTATGATCATAGTTGTACTGAATAGAGTTTAGAAGTCTGAAATATTTTCCCCAGTTGTCAGGCAACCTTAGGATCATTTTCAGCATTTGTTGTCATTGTTTCTTTAACCTCTACATTTAAAGACCTTTGCCTTCCAGCCTGCTTTGTTTTGAATCAGTCTCATGGATGTTCACAACCTGTCAGAGACATATAGTGATAGTGAAGATGTCATGAAACTTTTATAGTCATTCAGATTTAGTTGGAAGCAAGTGAGGCATGCTTCATCGGTCAGACAGATGGCAGGTATTAGACCATCTCAGATGGTGTAATGAATAAATTGATGTCATGATTCTACACAATCGAACATATTTGGTTGTACAGTGACATCAGTAATAGAAAATTAAGAAAAACAGTTTTTCTCTATCAGCAAATAGAAGAGGCAATCTGGCCAATTAGAGAGTTTCCAAGGACCAAAGTGGAACTCTCTTGCTGATAAAACATTATGTAAGAATGAACTCAGCACATATATCCAAGGGAGTTGTGTCCTGTACATTCCTTGCTGTTTGTTTGCTCATTTATTTGTTAAAATATTTATATCCCATACGTTATCCAAAGGTCTCAGGGCTGATTACAAGAACACAAACTTACGATGATTACCTTCCCCCTTTCAGTGGCAGTACTCCCACTCATGGAATGCCCTACCATTGGTGTCCTAATAGACATCAACACTGGTTTCTTTTAGCTGCCAAGTAGAAACATGGCAGCTTGTGAAAAACTTATGGGTCCACTGATTCATTTCAAATACAGTTTCACCTTTATTTGTAAAGCTTAAGATTTTTGGACATTGGGTGGGGTAAAATGAATATGCAATGGAACACATTACAATAGTTTCTGAAGATGGACATCTAGAATGAATTCATTGCCCTTGTAAAGGCATTAGACGTAGTGATTTGCAGTGCCCTCTGGACCATCCTCAAAAAAATTGGATGCCCTGACATTTGTGAACATCTTCCGGCTCCTCCACGATGACATGATGGCAACAGTCTTGGACAGCAATGTCTCCTAGGGTGACCCATTTAAGGTGGAATCAGGTGTCAAACAGCGATGTGTTATTGCCCCAACCTTATTTTCCATCTTCATCACTATGATACAACATCTTGTTGATGGGAAGCTTCCCGCCGGAATGGAAAACATCTATCCGACAGATGGCAAGCTATTTAACCTCAGCAGACTGAAAGCCAAAACCAAGATCACAACATATGTTTCAGAACTCCAATATGCTGATGATAATGTAGTCTGCATGCATTCATAATAAGACCTACAAGCCACTCTAAACACCTTAGCAGAAGCATACGAGAAGATCGGCTTGTCATTGAACATCGAGAAAACCAAAGTGCTCTTTCGGCAGACACCAGCCAATCAATATGCAATGCCAGAAATTCAGCTTAATGGTGTAACATTAGAAAATGTTGGCCATTTCCACTACCTTGGCAGCCACTTCTCCACAAATGTCAACACTGACACTGAAATACAACAACACCTGAACTCTGCAAGTGCAGCATTTTTATGATTGAAGCAGAGAGTGTTTGAGGATTGGGACATCTGTAGGGATTCCAAGGTGCTTGTTTATAAAGCTATAGTTCTTCCAACCCTGCTATACACTTGCGAAATGTGGACTGTCTACAGACATTATACTCAACTCCTGGAACCATCAGCACTGCCTCCAAAAATCCTGCAAATCTATTGGGAAGACAGATGGACAAATGTCAGCATGCTGGAAGAAGCAAAGACCACCAAAAACTGAAGTGATGCTCCTCCGCCATCAACTCTGCCATGTTGTCTGAATGCCCAATCACTGTCTCCTAAAGCAGTTTCTCTACTCCCAGCTCAAGAATGGAAAACGGAATGTTGGTGGACAGGAAAAGAGATTTAAAGATGCGCTTAAAACTAACCTTAAAAATTGTGGCCTAGACACCGAGAACTGGGAAGCCCTGACCCTTGAGAGCTCCAGCTGGAGGTCAGCTGTGATCAGCAGTGCTGCAGAATTCAAACAGGCACAAATGAAGGGCAAAAGGGAGAAATGAGCTAAGAGGAAGGTGCATCAAGTCAACCCTGACTGGGACTGCCTTCCACCTGGAAATGAATGCCTTCACTGTGGAAGAACATGCAGGTCAAGAATAGGGCTCCACAGTCACCTGTGGACCCACCATCAAGACACAACACTTGGAGGGACATCATACTTGGGACAATGAGGGATCGCCTAAGTAAATAATGAGTGAATTACTGGAAGGTAAAATCTAATACTCTGGGAAGACAGTTGTTGGGTGAATGATTTCTAGCTTGTGACTACCTGAGATACCAACAATATGCAGTTATAAAACTATACTGTCACCTTTTGACAGTCGAAAAATTAACACAGCCTAGTGTAACAGAGGTTTTAGGCATTAAAGCCACTGCTAATAATTAACTTGACAGTTTTACTCTAAGCACTTATTGCAAGGTCCCTTCTTGTGTGTTTGCCCTGAAGCCAATCAGTGATGATTGTATATTTGATTAAGCTGGAAGGAAAGGCAGATGCAAACCACTGGAAACAACCTTGGGTTATCAAATAAGGAAAAATTCCGTCAATATCAAACCCGTGCACAATCAGAGCAAACAATGGAAGGATGAACTTATCTAAAGAAAGTTACATTCAGGGTGGGAAATGCAAAGCTTTGAAATACTATCTCTTTTGGGCTATAACTCCTGGAATCCCCAACCTACGATAGTCTACACAGATCTAAGGGCTTCTGGTTTCAGTGGGAGAACTGATTATGAACATACAGCATTATCACATGAGGCATGCAAGCCAGATTTGAAACCAAACTATCAACTTTAATATAGTCCCCGTCACACAATGTCGTATGCATCCCATTGCCAATTCTTCTCCACTCCCATGATTCTCCTGTATCTGGCTATTAATGGATAAAACCTATCAAGAGCTCCCAATTGTGTAATGTTCCTGTCCTCTACCTTGGCATGACGGGTCCCTTCTGTTTCTGTGCTGGCATTATGTCAATAAAGTGATGTCAGGAAATGACTCCCAAGGGCACTGTTTTTCTTTTAGTTTATATTTCATATTTATAGGTGCCTTTTTCTTTTTGGTTTTAGACACAAGAATTGTGTAATTTTGCTAAATAAAAAATAAAAAAAATTACAGAACAGCTGTAGTTATGAGGAAGTATGATTGCAGGACAATGAACTGGCCAATTATCACAATTGTTCTATTGAAGAGAGGCCTTTGATTCCTGCATGGCAGGGGGCTGGATGGCCTGTGTGGTCTTTTCCAATTCTGTGATTGTATGGTAACTGGAACTGCCAGCTGATGATATAAAAACATGCGATAACTTGCTGCCCCATGGCTCTCCTGTTTCACTGACATTTAGGGTCCATCCAGACAGCACCTTTATCCCAGGAGCTTCCTCAGTAAACAGGAGGGTGCCCAGATGCCATTCCCTGTAAATGAGGAAGCAATTGCTACAAAAGGCAAAAGCCACAAGATTTCCAGGTGCAGAAATATAGCATTTTTGAGCTGAATATGTGGATCTTTGCATGTCTGTATGTCCCTGCAATCGAAAATCAAGGATTTATTTTAATCTGGGTTTGTTCTCAGGTTTTAGTTGTTTGTTCCTGAGAATTACTGATCTTAGACTTGATGCTGGTTTTGATTTAAGTCTGGCCATGAGTCGAGCTTGGGTGTCATCTGACCATTTGAGTAGAAGGCAAAAACTTGGTTTGTGTGCCAGAAACTTCATGAAACATGTGGAGGATGCATTTTCTCTGGCTAGGACAAAGTTGTGGCCCCCTAGTCAACGTTGTACATCTTTTCACAAGAAGAGCAATCAAGAACAGCCATGTATAACCCAGGAACCCCTGTTGTTTGACACCACAAGTAAACAACCAAATCTGTCTGGACAGATGGCCAGGCAGCCAGGCTCTAAAAAGTGTTAATAATGTTAAATTTCTGTTTCTGGCTTCAAAGTGTGTGTTCCTGTTTGATTGTGCAGTGCTGACTTGGGTAGAAGTGGTCCTACCCTGTACACTTTGTTTGTGTGGGAGATACTTCATGAAATGTTTGGAAGGCACAGTTTCTATGGCCGGGACAAAGAATGGAAGCTTTGCAGTGATTTGCTGAAGTGATTCTCTGCATATCCACACAGCTGCATATTGAGGGTTTTTAAAAATAAAAAAAACCCACTGAAGTTTCCAGTGAAAGTCCCCCAGTGGCCATCTTGGAAGTCTATAAATCTCACAACAAAGCATCAAGTCTGGATAATGGAAGCAGAAATCCCGGAACCAACAGGTCTGTATGTGGACCTCTTCTGAAGTCCCAGATTTTTTTTCCCATTTAAAACCCATGATTTAGTGTTGTCTGGAAGCACCATTGGGACCCTTCAAGACAGGCCCTATATCCCAGGATCTGATCCCATGTTTCCTGTTTATCCCAAACTATTTGGCAGTGTGGACTCATATAATCCAGTTTAGAGCAGAAAACCTGGGATCAGATCCTGAGATTGAGGGCATGTCTCAAAGGGCTCTTAGAGCCCACAGTACCTTGAAGCCTTTGTCATTTTCACATCTTCTAGTGGGACCTGAAGAGAAAAGGTTTGTGAGCCTTCATTCAAGTGTAATCAAAGCACATGTGAAAACAACAAATGTCACGATTGTTTGGACTACAACTTCTAAAAGCTCCTAGCTACTCTGACTACTGGTCATGCTTCTATCATGATGCAAAGGGAGGAAAAAGATAACCATATTCTGCCTGCGATGTCCCCAAACTGGCTTTGACAATGTGAAGACACAGAAATATGGAAAACATTGTAATAGCAGAAAACTTTTGTCCAAATGTATAATATTTAATTTGTAACTTGGGGAGAAAATCATGAATTATGACAGGGTCATTTTCCCCATCACTAATAACGAGTCCTTTGGAATCGTATTCATTCAGTTGTAATTCAACACATTCAGATGGTGCCAGGTTGGAGAACACATTGTGCTAGCGGATACGGCTCTTTCTTGTCCAAGCATGTGCTTCTGACTGCACTGAGAAACGTCAATGTGAAGCAAAGTACAGAGGGATTGCAGCTGCAGCTCGTTCTGTAACTGCAGTGGCTGGAAAACACAAAAGCTAGGACTGCCAAAATAGCTTCTGGCTAGGTAAGGACTGGGTTCCAAGTCTGACATTCTGTATTTAGAACTATTATATTTGCAAGTGTATTTAGGCAAGGAGTTCTTTCATCCTTCAAAAGTATTTAAGCCTTTTGTTTCAAAATGTTGTGGTTCTTCACCATGAGGAGCAATTCACACATGTCTATCTGTTCCTCACTGACTGCGGAATGAAGCAATGCCTTGTGTGAATGAAAACAGTAGGCAGAATGTTGTTAGCAAAACAGGCCCTTTGTTGTGGAGGAGGAATGAGAGTGCAGTAGCTTCGATGTGTATCAAGAGTGTGTGTCACGTGTAATCCTAATTTCTCCCTAATGTTTAACGTATTCAACATTTGGGGGATTGCTTCAAAAAGAAATTACTTGCAAACGTGTTCAAGGCTCAATGGCAGTGCCATTATATTTACCTTAAAAGAAAAAAATTCCACTTGTTTCTGAAAAAGGAAAAGGGGGGTAGCTGCTACAAGCTGCTGCCATATGGTACAAAGCATTTTGTTTTTCCATCTGCTTCTTTGTTACTTCACTATTTAGAAAAAATAATGCTACTCTATTCTGCTTTGGTCAGACCTCAGCTAGATGACTGTCCAGTTCTAACCACCACAATATAAAGGCTAGGACGTGGAACAATGGCTTCAAACTACACCTGAACATGAGGAAGAACTTCCTAATTGTGAGAGCTGTTCAGCAGTGGAACTCTCTGCCCCGGAGTATGGTGGAGGCTCCTTCTTTGGAGGCTTTTAAACAGAGCCTGGATGGCTATCTGTTGAGGTTGCTTTGAAGGCGATTTGCCTGTTTCTTGGCAGGGGGTTGGACTAGATGGCCCATGAGGTCTCTTCCAACTCTATAATTCTAAGGCTGTTGACAAAGTGGAACATATCCAAAGGCATGCTACCAAGAAGCAAGGTGTTTGAGGAATGGTTAAGAATGTTTCTGCTGGAGAAAAGTGAGATCAGCATGATATATGGTATGTTCCCTCAAGTTGCCTATTGACTTATGGTGGCCTCGTGAATTTGATAGGGTTTTCTTAGGCAAGAATTACTCAACAATGGCTTTGCCAGTTCCTTCCTCTGAAATGTAGCCCACAGCACCTGGCAACAGCATGAGCTATACCTGAACAAATGTGATACCTCACCGTCACTGCAAACTAAGACTAACTAAAAATATACAGTTCTATTTCAAATGGCAGGGGATTGCCCTCATTAAGTTACACTGTAATGCTGTTTAGTTATACATTTGTTAGTAAACAAAGGAGTGCAAATGTATAAATTTGTTATTGGAAAAATGAATTATTTATGAAGAAGTCATTTGAAAGTAGCTATTTCCAAACTCTGCCCCTATTATGATACACGCTTCCCACACCTTTACCTGCTGTTTAGAGAGGAAGAGATGAAAAGTCATGTCACAGGTTCCACTGACACTGCCATATAATGCAGCTTGAAACTGCATTAATATGGTCAATGTAGACTCACACAATGCAGTTTAACTACACTTAATTGGAGCCCCCGCTGGCACAATGGGTTAAAACCTTGTGCCGGCAGGACTGTTGACTCACAGGTCTGGGGTTGTCAGAGGGTTGAGCTCCCTCTGACAACCCCAGCTCCCTAATTGGGGACATGAGAGAAGCCTCCCACAAGGATGGTAAAATATCAAAACATTTGGGTGTTCCCTGGGCAACATCCTTGCAGACATCCAATTCTCTTATACCAGGAGCAACTTACAGTTTCTCAAGTCACTCCTGACACACACACATACACACAAAAATGTATACAATGTAGGAAATTGAATTCAAAAATGTTTATGTGAAGAAAATATTATTTCCTTCATATAAAACACACAAAAACTATACTGAACTGCATTATATGAGTCTACTCTGATCAGATATAATGCAGTTTTGATGAGGCCATAGTATTATTAGAGATGAGGCCATAGTATTATTATGATCTATTGCCATTACTTTGAAACACAGTTTTCAAAGAGAGAATGTCATGATGGATGTTAGCTCAGTTATGTCCATTTCTTAAGTTCTTGATTGTACGTTTTTATATCCTATTTCTAGATTGATCTGCAAGTGTTTAAATGTGCACTGCATGAAATCTGTATACATCTTTATCTAAATTCATAATATTCAAATAATATTTCCGTCACATAAACATTTTTGAACTCAATTTCCTACATTGTATGCATTTTTAAAATATTTTAAACACAAGATAGCATAAAATAACATAGAAAGCAGAGTACAATTATACAATATTGTGTAAACTAATATATATATATATATATATATATATATATATGGAGAAAAGAAGAAAAAATGAAAAAAACCTACGCAATATATGTATTTTTGAACTTCCACTTGCATCACATACTTAATAGAAGTGTGCATACTTAAAAAGGAAGACAAAATGAAAAATCTTCCTGTTGCAGGCAAATCACACTCAAAATAATGAATTGTGGGAAAATATCAAACAAAGCACTAAGTAGTGGTTTGCTGTGAGTTTTCTAGGCTGTATAACTATGTTCCAGAAGTATTCTCTCCTGATGTTTCACCCACATCTATGGCAGGCATCCTCATAGGTTGTGAAATCTGTTGGAAACTAGGCAAGTGGGGTTTATATATCTGTGGAATGTCCTGGGTGGGAGAAAGAATTCTTGACTGCTGGAGGCAAGCGTGAATGTTGCAATTGGCCACCTTGATTAGCTTTAAATGGCCTTGCAGCTCCAAAGCTGGACTGCTTCCTGCCTGGCGGAATCCTTTGTTGGGAACATGGCCATACAGCCCACAAAACTCACAGCAACCCAGTGATTCCAGCCATGAAAGCCTTGACAACACACTACTAGGTAAATTTCCATATTGGAATGAGTCTTTAAAAGCAGAAAACACTACTTTAAATCAATTAAAATATAGACAATTCAAAGAAAGCCAATGCCCAAATGTCTATGAACTGGGTGTTTAAAAGAGTAGGTCACATTGTCATTTTGACCAAAAATACTTTAGTTTATAGCTTTGTTCCTAACTAATAGGTTTAAGGAAGAATGCTAGTAAATCAGGGGATGGGGAAATCATAGTGGCTTGGGAAGATGGCAAGGATAATTAACAATTCAGAGGCTACACATTCTCAACTCTTTCTTTACTCAGTACATTTATAATACACAATTTATTATGTGTCAACTCTTAGCTACCAATGAAATCCTAGGACTTTCTCCATGGTGCTGATGGCTAATCTACATGTGCGGAATTACCAAAACGTGTTCCTTTTCTATTGTGATTTGGCCTATGATCATTTAAAAGATTAATGCAGGAGGAGAAAACAAAAGTCTTTTGTCTTTTGAATGTTGTGTTTTGACAGAATAGACAATAAGAAATGTTGAGACAAACCAGCGTTGTTTCACTCGCCTGGCATTAAGGAAGGTCATTGTCTTTCTAATTAGTTATATTGCAGTATAATAGCTCTCAGTTACTGTTGATTTAATTAATTTTTAAAAGTCATTTTTGTTTCCAGTATGTATCCTGGGTTTAAAGTTGCCAGGATACAAGGTAGCAATGTGAACTACACTTTGAAGTTTCCTGGTATAGTAGGAGGAAATGCATATAGAGAAAAGTAAGGGTGGGCAGAAAAAAGCAACAGCTACCTTTCTCCAGTGGTGGCTGATGGCTCCCATCAAGGGCCCCTTCTACACTTCCATAAAATCCACATTATCTACTCTGAACTGAATTATATGAGTCTACACTGCCATATAATCCAGTTCAAGGCAGGTAATCTGGATTTAATATGGCAGTGTAGAAAGGGCCAAGGATCCATCTAAATCGGTGGTTCTCAACCTTCCTAATGCCACAACCACTTAATTTTATGGTTGTGGTGACCCCCAACCATAAAATTATTTTTGTTGCTACTTCATAACTGTAATTTTGCTACTGTTATGAATTGTAATGTAAATATCTGATATGCAGGATGTATTTTCATTTACTGGACCAAATTGGGCACAAATACCCAATAGGTCCAAATCTGAATACTGGTGGGGTTGACGGGGGATTGATTTTGTCATTTGGAAGTTGTAGTTGCTGGGATTTATAGTTAACCTACAATCAAATAGCATTCTGAACTCCATCTGCAATGGAATTGAACCCAACTTGGCACACAGAACTCCCATAGCCAACAGGAAATACTGGAAGGGTTTGGTGGGCAGTAACCTTGAGTTTTGGAGTTGCAGTTCACCTACATCCAGAGAGCACTGTGGACTCAAACAATGATGGATCTGGACCAAACTTGGCACAAATACATAACAAGCCCAGATGTGAACACTGGTGGAGTTTGGAGGAAGCAGACCTTGACATTTGGGTGTTGTAGTTGCTAGGATTTATAGTTCACCTACAATCAAAGAGCATTCTGAACTTCACCAATGATAGAATTAGTCCAAACTTCCCACAGAATACCTCCATGACCAACAGAAAATATTGTGTTTTCTGATGGTCTTTGGTGACCCCTCTGACACCCCTTTGTGATCCCCCCAGGGGTCCAGACCCCCAGGTTGAGAAACGCTGTTCTAAATGGTGAACATTTCTGGAGGGAGGATTCAGTAACCTGGATAACTCCTTTAAAATGCATATTAAAATTTAGGCCCAATCTACACTGCCAAATAATCCAGTTCAATGCAGCTAATCTGCATTCTGAAGATAGGGCCTTAGCGTGGATTTATCCCCACTAGGAGGGGAGCCACCATTCGCTATCACATGAGTGTATCTGACCTAAACCACTTTAACTGTCATGGCTCCATCCTATGGAATCTTGGGATTTGCAGTTTGAGGAGGTTCTAATACTTTGTATTGTCGAAGGCTTTCATGGCTGGAATCACTAGGTTCTTGTGGGTTTTTTCGGGCTTTTATAGGGCCATGTTCTAGAGGCATTTCTCCTGACGTTTCGCCTGCATCTATGGCAAGCATTCTAATACTTATTAGGGCCCTTCCACACAGCTATATAATCCAGAATATCAAATCAGATAATCTGCAATATGTGTTTTGAACTGAGTTATCTGAGTCCACGCTGCTATATAATCCAGTTCACTGTGGATTTTATACAGCTATGTGGAGGGGGCCTAAGAGCTATCCATTTTCCCCTGCAGTATAGCAGAGATTTCTAAATATCCCGGCAGTCATGACAGGTAAACTAGTACCAAAGTGCTATAGATGTGCAGTATATATACTCTCTTATTTCTCACTGCAAGATCTTAGAAGTCCATCTTCTCTCCACTCTGTTTTTAAAAGCATAACCTGCTTTGATCCTCTTCGCAGGATGGGAAAGAAGAATATATTTCAGATGGCTGCAGGAATTTAAAGGATAATTTTGACTCTCTAAGTTCCACCCTGGTGATCTTGTCTGTGCCTTGAAGTCAGCTTAACATTCTGACCTTTCCCAGTGGTGGCTTCTCAGTTGTGAAACTCCCTTCAATTAAAAACCTAGCTGTAGGTTCACTTTCGTCTTTCAGTCAAAAAACACACAAGCCTTTGGGAATAAGCAAATGTTTTGATTTGCATTTCCTGTTGCTTGGTTGTGCAGCGTTTATGAAAGGGTTTACTTTGCTATTTTAGATATTGGTATTTGTATACAGTGAGACCGCCACATTTACTGGAGTTAGGGGCACAGGATCCCTGTGAAAAAGAAAAACTTCAAATAAAGAAATGGCTATTTGTTCACCTGAGAAAACACATCTCTGGGAATGTCTACATCTTGTATTGTGACTCTTGGGGGGGGGGGGTCAGAGGGGTCACCAAATACCACCAGAAAACACAGTATTTTCCATTGGTCATGGGGGTTCTGTGTGGGAAGTTTGGCCTAATTCTATTGTGGGTGGGTTTCAGAATGCTATTTGGTTGTAGGTGAACTATACATCCCAGCAACTACAACTCCCAAATGTCAAGGACTATTTTCCCCAAACTCCACCAATATTCACATTTGGGCATATGGAGTATTTTTTGCCAAGTTTGGTCCAGATCCATCATTGTTTGAGTTGTTGAAGGCTTTCATGGCCGGAATCACTAGGTTGTTGTAGGTTTTTTCGGGCTACATGGCCATGTTCTAGAGGCATTCTAGAATGCCTCTGGAACATGGCCATATAGCCCAAAAAAACCTACAACAACCCATTGTTTGAGTTGTAGGTGAACTACAACTTCCAAACTCAAGGTCATGCCCACCAAACCTCTCCAGCATTTTCTGTTGATCGTAGGAGTTCTGTGTACCACGTTTGGCTCAATTCCATTGTTGATGGAGTTCAGAATGCTTTTTGATTGTAGGTTAACTATAAATCCCATCAACTACAACTCCCATCAACTACAACTCCCAAATGACAAAATCAATCCCTCCAGCCCCACCAATATTCAAATTTGGGCGTATTGGGTATTTGTGCCAAATTTGGTCCACTGAATGAAAATGCATCCTGCTTATCAGGTATTTACATTACAATTCATTAAAGTAGCAAAATTACAGTTATGAAGTAGCAACTAAAATAATTTTATGGTTGGGGGTCACCACAACACGAGGAACTGTTTTAAGAGTTTGCGCCATTAGAAAGGTTGAGAAGCACTGTTCCAATAGAAGCTGAACTCAGAATCGCATTGGAGAAACTATAGATTCCTAAATAGTTGGGTTTTTTTTCTATAAATCTTTAGGTTTTCCAGCATTACTGGAGGAAGCTAACTATAGAGAGAACAGATTCAGGAATTATCAAATCCACAAAAGTCAAAATCACAAATGATTTGCAAATTTAACTGTGTGTTTTAATATAGATTGTTAGTTCCTTGACCTCTTGTTAAGAAAAGTGAACAAATAGAGCCAGCTATTGACACTGGTAGGTTTAACTTATGTAGATTTCATTATTCACAGATTTGATTAATATGTTCTTTCTAGTAATCTCTTGCTTCTCCAGTAAAAGCTCTACTGGAAATTGACTATAGAGTTGTGACGGAGGACCTAGAAATTCTTAGAAAGAACACTTCTCTGTTGTGTTCCAGCACTCTGCTGGGATAAAGTCATTTCCTGGGGCTTTGCCATTTTTGAGTTGTGAGATGAGTTCAGTCATCTCCTCTAGTGTAACAGGACTCCATTTTGGGGCATGTATGAGTGGGGGCTCTGAAGAGTTTGAATGTTGCAGGGTAGTAGGGTTATTTCCAGAGAAGACACCTCTGAAATAATTTCCCCAAACAATAGATGGTATCTGCTGACTGATTGCAATTTCTGAAATTTCTGCCAAGTATGATATATATGCAATAAGAGTATATAATGGCTATGTCTCTAAATAAAAGGAACCTGCTGTACACGAATTCACAAACATTCCCAGTTTCTATCTCCTGATTGTCATCTTAACTTCTTGGTTGCTCACTTGCCAAATTGCTACAGAATGAAATTAACCCTGGATTATTGACCTTGCATTACTAGAGTTTAATTTTTTCATGACATGAGTACATTATGTTGATTTCAACATTCAGTGTGTAATTTCTCTATAATAAGATAAAGTTTTAGCCACAGGCATCATTGAACAGCATTAGAAGTGAGATCACCCAAGTGAGCTTTTCACCAGCAGGATTTTGCTGGATTGGTTTCCTCTCCAAGTCGATACTGAACTAATTGTTCTGTTAATATTTTCCTTCTTTCTTTTTTATCAACCCTATATTGACCTAGAAGTTAGTTAAATTAGAGGATGAAATAGAAAGATCACCCAGGCAGAAACAACACAGATATCTCCCATCCCTTTAATTGGAACTATTTTTGGATGTGGTTTAAAACAGCCTGACTAAGGTGAGATATCATACTTTAGTGTCAGAGCACGTTCGCAGTATGCAGAAATCTGTTGGAGATACTTTAGCTGGCCTTCAGGGAAACAGGCAAGTTACACTGATGTCATGGCAGCAGAGCCAGAGAAGTTATATAGTCCTGCTGCCCTCTTGTCTTTCTCTTTGCCTTGATTTTATCTCATGCAAGTAAGCACGGTTGTTCTACCTGGTGAAAATGTATGTGAGATACAATGCCAATGATCTTTGTGTCTAGACAAGAAAACAATATAAGTAAAAAAAGACAGTGAAAAAAAGCTGAAGAGGTGGGGATGAGCAGAAGATTACCAGTTTGGGGCTGGCTAGTTGCAGAAAGGGTTAGTTGCACTGCAAAAAGATCTTTTAAGATTAACCGTTGTGCAATGGGCATCCCTTTGTTTGCTATCCTGGGGGCAAGGAAGGTTGTTGGATATCACTATGAGTGATGGGAGTCTGGAATCTGTAAAGAGGGTTATACTTACCATGAGCCTACCATAGCATATAAGCTATGGGCCGGGCTGTAGCAGAGATGGTTAATTGCCAACAGCAATAAATCACTGCCAACTAGAAGGTGGTAAGTTCGAAGCCCGAGTCGGATTGAGCACCCGACTGTTAAGCCTAGCTTACTCTCCACCTAAGTAGTTCGGAAACAGCTGAGCTGTTAGTAGAGAAATTAGATACCACTTAAAGCGGGAAGGTATTTTACAACACCATACAAATGCCACTGATCAAAGAACAAGGAGGAAATATTACGATCAAAAGTACTCAGTGAATGAAGTCCCAGCATCCCCCTGTGGCCTGAATTGAGCATTGCCTTCGGGTGCCGAAGTTGTAAAATGCTGAAATGCTCTATCTGTCTGTCTTGTATGTCTAAAAATGGCAATGAATGTTTGCTAGTGTATGCGTGCATTATGATCCTCCATGAGTCCCCTTCAGGGTGAGAAGGACAGAATATAAATACTGCAAATAAATAAATAAGCTGCAATGGGGCATCTCTTGGGTAGGCAGGCATCAGCTGTGACCCACCCCCATCCTTTCCAGGGCATGTAAGACATGCTCTTAGCTTGGAGAGGTCTCCTTTTGGCCTTGGGACACCGCTGATCCCAGTGGACTGATTTGGTGGAGAAGAAGGATAAAGAAGAGATGGAGGAAAAGAATAGGGAGAAACTGAGGAGATATAAGATACGAAGTTCTTGTGCTAATTGGTTATTTGGTTTTGCCAAAGTATAGTCTTTACTAGACTTTTCCCCAATCCAATAAATGGACATTTTTTGCAGGTTATATGTAAATTTCTCTAGCTTTCCTTCGTGACAATGCTTTCAGGATGAGAAACCCTGCCCTCAGGTGGGATCAGTTGCAGTCACATGCCTGGATACATATCTTGACCAACAAAAGGTGAATGGTCTCACAACAGCCATTTATCTCAGAAGAGTCAAGGTGGTTGATTATTTCAGACCCCTCAGTGTATCACAGAAGTTGCTTTGGTTAGAGTTTGGCTTTCAGAGTGCATGCACATTCTAGCAAGTTGAAGCCTAAATGTTCAGTTTGTGGAGGGTCTTGTTCCTTTTGGGATGCCAGGGCACAACCCAGATTTTGGGTTCTCCAAGAGGCTCAGATGTTTCACTGGGGGAAAGCTGAGGAGGAGGTTTGAGTGAGACCACTTGCCCCAGTCATGTCCACACTAGGTTGCTTACCAATTGTGCCTCCCTCAGAAGGTAAAATAAAATAGGTTTCGATTTTAAATAAAATGGCCCATTTTTCATCATAATCTCTGTGTCTGGTCTTTTTATTTCCCTGGCTGGTCAGAGAGTCACAAGCTCAATTTCTGGCACTGCATTTTCTTCTAATATAGTACAAGCGTTAGAGTGCCAGACTGGAACTTGAAAGACCCAGATTCAATTCCCCATTCAACCACAAAGCTCCCTCGGGTCACTAAGTATCTTCCAGCTTAACCTACTTTTGTTGAGGTTCAATGGTATAAGATGCTTAATATGTCCATTGCTCAATGAGGTATAGTTCACTTTCAGAGCATACTTTCTATTCAGAAAGTCCAGTTTGAAACACTGATATTTCTAGATACATCTGAAGCAAAACTCTGAAAGCCTTTGCTCCTGGATTTAGGACAAATGAGCACCTGTGCTAGTTAAGTTATGAGGCCCCTTACTTGGGCCTTGAAGGAGGTAGGCCCAGTAGGCCTGGTAGGTCCATTACCTGCTTTGTGGCACACTCCCATAGACTATCAACTCTATCACCTTCAAATTTAGAATTGCACCACATAAGCAAAATCCATTGTAGACATTTTTTTTTGGCAAGAAGATAGAGCCCTTTGACCAACAGGGGCCCTATGCTTACCTACACTGAAACACAACTGAAACACAATGGTAAATCCGGCACTGCTCCTGAGGACCATGGTGCCTAGAGAGCCATTTTTCCTAGGCTTTACTCCGCTCATTGCCCTCCCTTTAGCTCTCAGGACCATGTCAACACCTTTCTGTACCCAAAGAGTGCACTCTCAAAGCAAAGCAAAGCTACTCACCCCAGCATTGATGCTAAGGATCTCTGTCCCCATGATGGGAAAAAGGAGTTGCCTTGGCAGGGTGCTCTTTTATCTAATATGGATTGGGTTTTTAATGCTATGTAATGCTATTTTTAGGTGTCCCCCCCCCCCCGGGGTTTGTATAAAGTTTTTATGAATTTGAATTTTGTTAATATGAAATTTTAAGCTTATATGTAGTTCCTATATATATATATATATATATATATATATATATATATATATGATAAGAAGCCAAGTTAGACCTTCGACTCAGTCACTGCCACGAACACTCCAGGGTATTCTGGAGTCAATTTGATTGTAGATATCAGGGATTAAATCCTAGATATTGTGTGCACAAAACCTGTGCCCCACATCATCATCATCTTCATCTTCATCTTCATCATCATCATCAGGTTTAGGTTTATTTATACCCTGCTTTTTCTCTGGTTATATTAAATGGAGTCTGCTAATTGAATTTAATGTATATCTTGTCTTTATTTACATATGGGATCTAATATAGCCCACAACACAAGTTACAACAAAATAGTTAAAACACACACACACACACATTGTGGTGTTTCACTAGTATGTATGTTGCTTAAGCTCTTAAGAAGGCCACAGAAATGAAAACTAAAGGTAAAATAATGTTCGTTCACATCTCTTCAGCTGATTAAAACTGTCCTTTTATCACAGTTGCTGTTAACTGTAAATTATACTGAACTATATGCTGCCCCAATGTTTTTCCGGGCTATGGACTATGGATTCAAAATGGAACTCCTCGGGTTAAAACCAAGCAACCTGGTTTTTCCTGATCATTAAGTACCCCTTCTCTCTAGTTCAGTGATATACAGACACTTTCTTGGGCAAGGAAATGACACTGTCCTCTCCTATCTCCACAATGTGAGCTGACATTGCATATCCTGATAGAGAGACTGTAACTATCAAAAGCCACATTTTCATCATAATCAACTACCAAACTACTTGATCAACGAATAAATGCCCAATTAAATGACCAGTATATGTTATACTTAGTCTTATAGGGGAAAATGAGAACTATCGCTCCTTGCTGAATATAATTGTTGAACTGCTCTCCATGGTCCTGAAATGAGTATCTCCTGTATTTTGCAGCTCTTCAATAGACACACAGCTATTTCCAGACAGGAATTAAAGATGAGGAAACTTAGGGGGAAAAGGCAATGAAGATAATTTTATATAGACTGGAAATAAAACTTTTTGATAATTAGGTCTTCTACAAGAATAGTAAATTAATAGTTTTTGTTTTTTCCACTTTTAATTTTTTTTAAAAAATGATGGTTATTTCCATCCCAAATATGAAACAAGTGATGAACAAGATATATTGTCATGAAGCCTTAGAGCTCAGTTTGTATATCACATAACCATTTTTGTTTCTTTGTTTACTAGACCAAAAACTGACAATGCAAGATTAGCTTGTAAGCCTGAGGGCAGGGAACTAGTTTTTTATGATTTGTTCTTTTACTTGTAAAGCATGATATACAGTGATAGCACTATATAAATATATATGATGATGGTGGAGGAGGAGGAGGGGTAATTTGAGTGTGATCATGTGTCACACACCATAGAATGGACAATAGTGAATATTTACACACAGAGAAAATCTCAGCATTCCTCATGGCTATATAATGCCAAGCAAAGCCCCTTCCTTGTATTCATCTAAGAGCACAACATTGTACAATGCTATTTCCACCATGGGGACTGGCAGCAAAGCAATATGTAAAATCAGCCCATGGCATGACACCATTGGGCACCAGAGATGCCCGTGGCAGGACAGCCAACGTAGCGCACTGATTTCAAATTAGATCTGCTTGGGTTTGTTCAAGTTTATGCCTTGCTCATCTTAGATAAGCCAAGTGGAATAACACAGACAAACTCTCTATGAGGAGCTGTCATTCGAGGAAAATATTGGCAAAGTCATTTGGGGACAGGGGGCAGTGTGGAGTGACTCATGCAGAGTACATTTTCGGTATGCAGCATGAAGACAGATAATGAGGAGAAATCGGAAGGCCAGGGCAGCCCATGAAATCACAAAAGGGTTTTGTCAGAGGTGACAAATCCACCCCTGATTTAATTAACACCGTCTCACATCTACAGGAGAATGCACAAGTTCATAAATGTTGACAATCCTTCCAGCACAGTGTTGCTTGCTGTCCTTTTCTAAAACATCTCACAAAAGGACTATCAGTTCCTCCATTCAGATGATGGCAACATCTTTTGGGGATGAAACAGTCTTAATCCCATTAAGCCCAAATACAAACAAAAGTGCTGAAATTATATCTACAGGGTTAAGTGAGTAATTGTGTTTTCTTTCAGCCCTTCCAGTGGCCTTTAACTGTGGCTTGTCAGCACAATTTGCAGGCTTCGAGTAATTTGCTGAGCTATTTAGTTCCCGAGAGATTATTTTTATATGCATACACTCTAATTTTGGTTTCCAAATTTAGGATGTTCTAAGAATGGAAAGCACACATATTTCCCCAAAGATGAACGGGTAAAAAAAAAAAAATTAAATGGAGAAGGATATAGAAAGGAGAGTGTGAATCAACATGACTTAAAAGAAATTTGGATCTGTTCCAATCTATGTGTATCCAATAAAAAGAAGATATACACTACTCTAACAAAATAAAAAAGAGGGAACACCTTAGAGAATATGGGGTCGAGCATTTATATCCTGTCCTTTTCAACCTCCGAAGAGGGACTCGGTATGGCTTACAACAGGCAACCATTAGATGCCGACACAATACAATTAAAAATAATAAATACAATAAAGCAGTTAAACAATTATAAACTATAAATAAAAACAGTTCGCTGGTTCAAAGTCATAATCTAGATCCATGCAATTGCAGTCCACTAAAAACATTCTCCTCCTGGTTGATCGATCTATTGTTCAAATGCTTGATCCCACAGCCAGGATTTTAGTTTTTTTCGATAGGTCAGGAGGGAGGGGGCAGATCTAATGTCATTGGGTAGGGAGTTCCACAGTCAGGGGCCACCACAGAGAAGGCCCTGTCTCTATTTCCCACGACTGTGAAGGGGGTGGGACCAAGAGTATGGCCTCCCCGGATGATCTTTTTAAAAAAGATTTTTATTAAAGAGTTATACCATAAACTAAAAAAAAAGTTACAATGACAAAAACATCAAATAACAAATAGACTGAAAAAGAGAGGAATAAAATATCTAACAAGAAAATAATAATAATAATAATAATAATTTTAAAAAGAAAAGGGGGAGGATGGAAATATATTGACTTCCAGTCTTCTTCCTTTCATTTATTCTTTCGTAATTATATCTATGCAGACAATTGTATCTATGCAGCCACTGGAAGGGCTGAAAGAAAACACAATGTTTAGTCCTTTTCTCTATATATCTGAGTCCATTAAAATAAAGACTAGTCCGGATATCATTGATTCTCTGACTGAAACTCACAGGGTCAATTTATTTCATTTTCTTAAAAAAATAAGAATTTATTTGGTGCAGCAAGTGTTTTTTATGTTTAAAAAGCAAGCATTTATACTCAGGCTCTCTGAGCACTTTTAGACATAATGATGCTATATTAAGTGACTGGAAAGAAACACCCTTGCTTTTGCAAAAGAATGTTTTAAAGCAATTTTAAACCATGAATTTTAAATTGACATTCTATTACTATTGCATTTTAATGTTTGTACCATGTATTTTAGTATATATAATATTATAATAATGTGTTTTAATATAGGCATTTTATTGTAAGTATTTTATGGTGAGGTGTTTTAAATGTTACTAGAACACAGCCATCCAGCCCAGAAACCACACAGCACACCATAGTTTTAACGGTGTTGTACCCCACCATGGAGTGTGAGGAGAGGTTGGCAGACCATATTTTAGTTCTTGTGGACCACTGGAGGTCCATGGACTACAGACTGGGAACCAATAATGTAGGCAGAGAGACTGAAATGGGGTGAGGAATAAAGGATTCCCTAGAGAAAACCTCTTAGTTTCCTTTGGTTAAGGATAGTGCTTGGAAATGTTATCTTTTTAGAACAAGCATAGTAAAGCAATGTGTTTTCTGAGGATCCAAAAAGGACATTTTAAAAATCTCTGTTTGGGGATTGCTTTTAGCAATTGCAGCAACATCGCTTCTCCTCCATCTAACTCTAGGTCATTTCTTTGCTACTTTTGCAAGTGGCCTAAATACCCTGAAGGCACCAGATCCAGTATTTGAAGTTAAACAGGGTCATGTCTGCTTATTACTTAGATGGGAGACCACCAACAAAAAAGCAAGTGCTCTAGGCTACATTTCAGGGAAATGAACTGGCCAAACATCTCTGAGTACTCCTTTACTAAAGATGCATCTATACTATATAAATAATGCTATGGCTCAATGCTATGGAATCACAGGATTTGTAGTTTGATGAAGCACTAACACCAGTGGTTCTCAACCTGTGGGTCCCCAGATATTTTGGCCTTCCAGCTGATAAACTGGCTAGGATTTCTGGGAGCTGTAGGCCAAAACACCTGGGGACCCACAGGCTGATAACCACTGACTAACACTCTTTGGAACAGAAAGCTTGAATACCTTGTAAAACTACCACGCCCATGATTCAATGGCCTTTAACTATGGCAGTTAAAGTGATGTCAAAACTGCAATAATTCTACAGTGTAGATGCACCCTAGTGATGTCAAAACTGCAATAATTCTACAGTGTAGATGCACCCTAGGAAAACATCATGGAATTCATAGAGTCACCCTAAATTTTAGAAATTTAACACACACACATAGATAAGTGGAAGAAGGGGCAACTAAACTGGCAACCTGGCCAGTTTTTCTTTTTTTTCCCTAGTGCCCCTTTGCATCAGTCTGCATCTTTCTTTGGGATATATGTACGTATAAAGAAATGGCAGCCTCTAATCCACACACATGCACTACTAAAGTGAATATTTGCAGAAAAGTCTTATGATTGAGGTTCCACAAAGAAAATGCATGTATTTATTATTAGTTTGGGAGAAATATCTTCAGAAAAAAAATACTAACTTCCCTGGAGAAGGGTCAGCCTCTTCTCTCCCACAAATCAATGCAAATGCACCATGACAACATTCTGTTTATGTAAAGCGACACTGGCTTTTGCTTCAAAAAGCTAAAGCTCCTTTAATGTTGGTGAAATATTATGTGGTTTATATTGTTGTACGAATGCAGCAGGTGGCTCACTTGAAGGAACAGCTTGGCAGGCACAAAAAGTCTAAGGGTTGCTAGATTTATGGAAGCAATATGGATCATATGCTTGCAGATCATGTAAATAAGAAGCCACTAACAAGAAGCTGATGCATCTATGCCTGGAAGGGAAAAATACTTATTTAACACACTTGCACCCTGCAATTCTTCCAAGGTGCCCAGATCAGGATAACGCCATTGTCGCTACAATAATATGGGAGAGCAAGAGGTAATTAATAGTTTGGGGTTGTTTCCAGGACTGACCTGAGACTTTTTGTTGCCTTAGATGGAACAGAAACCATCCTTCATTTACCTGAGCATACATAATATGCTCATCATAAATAAATATAATATTTAAGCCATCTATATTATTTTGTACATGGGGAAGCTTCAGTATTCTGATTCACATTGCAGTAAAATTGTCTATACATTGGGGTTATGCCTGCACACTCTCTGCACAACACAATAGTTGAACCAATATTTATAGATAGTAAATCTGCTTGTAGACAGTTTATTCAACTGAGCTGAGTGGGATACCATCCATGAGCAATCTTTAATAATATACAACAGCTTGTATACGGATATGTGTTACTTTGAGGTCCTGGTGATGCAGCAGATTAAATCACCGAAGCTGCTGAACTTGCTGACCGAAAGGTCAGCAGTTTGAATCCAGGGTGGGGTGAGCTCCCGCTGTTAGGCCCAGCTTCTGCCAACCTAGCAGTTCAAAAACATGCAAATGTGAGTAGATCAGTAGGTACTGCTTCTGAGGGAGTTAACAGTGCTCCATGCAGTCATGCTGGTTACATGACCTTGGAGGTGTCTACGGACAATGCCAGCTTTTCAGCTTAGAAATGAAGATGAGTATCACCCTCCAGAGTTGGACATGACTAGATTTAGTGCCAACTATGTGTTACTTGCGTATATACCCAGTGTTGGCCAGGTTTGCATTTTCTTTGTGGTTTTCTTTTCTTCCTCCCCGCCCCCCCCCCCATACATGTTGTTCCTCTCTTTTTTCTTCCTTTCTTCCCTTCTCTTATTTTCCCTCATACTCCTTTTCCCTTATTCTCTTTCCTTCTTTTTCATTCTTCCCTCCCCCTTTTTAGTCTTTTTTCTTCCCTTCTTCCGCTTTTCTTATTTCACTTCCCTTTCCTCATACCTTTCTTCCCTACTTTTTTCCCTTCATCTAGCTTTTTCTTGGAAGTCACAGTCCTCAAACACTCCTACCAAAATATACTTTTTATTAAATGGCTTACTTTCTTATGGGATGGATGTCTTGACTGTGGCCTTGAGGACTATGTTGTAGACCTCATAGTGTGACCATTTTGTCTACCAGTATACAATCCTCCCCCCCGCCCCCTCTATATATATTGCTGTCTTGTGGTTTCATTTGAGCACTGGATACATCCATACCTATAGGTAAATAGATAATCCTTTCTATCTGTATATTGCCATTTTTACTTTTTGGACCCTTTGGATTTTATAGTTGAAAATCTGAACATTATTTTAAGTTGGTAATTAAGGTTGTGTGTGCCAAGTTTGGTCCAGATTTATCAAGCCATGTAGGAGACTTTGTGGTATAAACAAAAATAATGCTTTGACTTTTATGTAGGGATTAGTAATATATGACAGAATGCCAAACAGAGCCTAAATGGTGAGAAATATGCATTCCATCCAACAATTATTTTACAAATAAAATGACAGACTTACGCAAAGCAAAAATAACTTAAATACTTTAAAAAATAGAGATACACGTGTCCTATAAAACTTCATATTTATATTTTGACAAGTGATGCAGACTTCCCAATTCTAAAGTGGGAGGAAGAAAAAAATAATGTTAATTGTATGCTTTCAAAAGTCTTTGAAAGGACGGTTATTTTACAATAATAACAGAGCTATTGATTAGAAGGAAAAAGAAGATTTTGTTCAGGGGATTTATTTGTTAGCTAGGATTGCTGCCAAAAAAAAGGAGGGTGGGAGGATTAGAGAAGAAGAAGGTGGCTATATCTGAGCATCTGGATGGGACTTGAAAAGAATTAAAATTCACTTTAAAATGCAGATCAAAGTGTTCTGATTAAAATGCAAAGGCAAGAAATCCAACTACAGTCAATCCACTAAACCAATGAGATATGAATAGTATTAGAATTTACTATTCAGAGACCTAAATTCCATTGGCAGTCTCAACTACAGAAACTTGTTTAAATCAATAGGATTCAGATATGTGTTGAACTGATTAAAATGGGCCGACTTACTCTTTTATTTATCCTATCAGGAGCGAATCACGAGTACAGTACTAATGTATTTGGGGGAAAAACCACAACGTTTAAAAGTTAAATGTTCTTTGACCAGTAGCTGGCCACTTGGAGACTCTCTGGTATTGCTATAAGATTCTCCATTGTGCATGTGGCAATGCTCAGGCTGCATTGTAGTAGATGGTCTGTGGTTTGCTCTTCACACTCACATGTTGTGGACTCAACTTTGTGGCCTCATTTTTAAGGTTGGCTCTGCATCTCACAGTGCCAGAGCGCAGTCTGTTTAGCGCCAAGTTGCCCAGTCTTCTGTTTGCCCAGGAGGGAGTCTCTCATTTGGTATCAGCCATAGATGGAAGTTCTGGGTTCTAGACTCTTGCTTGCTGAGTTGTTCCTGCGAGTATCTCTGTAGATCTTAGGAAGCTCTTTCTTGATTTAAGGCATTGGTGTGCTGGCTGATATCCAAACAGGGGGTGTGCTGGAGAAGTTACCACCTTGGTCCTTTCATTATTGGCTGCTACTTCCCAGCGGATGTCAGGTGATGCAATACCAGCTAAGCAATGTAATTTCTCCAGTGATGTAGGGCACAGTCATCCTGTGATAATGCGGCATGTCTCATTAAGAGCCACATCCACTGTTTTAGCATGGTGAGACGTGTTCCACACTGGGCATGCATATTCGGCAGCAGAGTAGCAAAGCGCAAGGGTAGACGTCTTCACTATATCTGGTTGTGATCCCCAGGTTGTGCCAGTCAACTTTCGTATGAAATTGTTGGCTCACTTCCTAATTGGATTTAATACACCTATTCTAGTTATGACTTGAAATTGAACTTAGGCTAAAGGAAAACGATTATTTAAAGTGCACTACTTTTTCCTCATTTCCATCTTGCCAGCAGGAGCCAGTAATTCCAACTGAAGCTTGGGATCACATTATTTCGCTGGCTCTGCACTGTGGAATTATGCAACTTGACACCACTTTAATTGCCATGGCTTAATGCTATGGAATCATAGTTTGGTGATGTTGAGGAGGGAAGAGGCTTTGTAAAACTACAATACTCGCGATTCCATAACACTGAGCCATGGCAGTAACAATGATGTCAAACTGCATTAATTCTAAATCTCTAGCATACCTTCCACAACCTTGCACTGTTCCTATTATGATTAGTGAAGGCTTCCTAGAAGCAGGATGGAAGCACAGTGTGAAGGAGCCAGAAAAGTTGAATTTTAATGGAATGACTTCTGTTCTTTGCTTGTGGGTTGAACTGCCCTGCTAAGCATGGGTAGAATTTGGAAATGTTATCAACAGCTTTGGCTGGGTGTTCTTGGGAATTGAATCCAAAAGAACCACCCTAAATCCAACTCTTCTAAAATCTAATTATGGTTATGGAGGCTAAGGTAGATCAATTTACACCCTGTTAGAGAGCTGTGGATCCTTCTCTGCAGTATGCTGTCACTGTGATGTGTTACTGCACAATGGCCATGGAGTTAATCTGGATTATATGTGTCATGAAGAGTATTGTTTTAGTGCTACTCATGCTGATTAAGGTTGGCATTACCATTAAGCAAGGTGAAGTACTTTCAAAAATCGAGAAAGGAAGTGAGGCATTTGTGGAAAACCCCATGGGTGCTGCATAGCCATATTCATAGCTATCCTGTCGGATGATGATGATGATATTTATACTCAAAGTCCTATTGCTGGTCTTGCTCCATCATCAGTATGGTATTGCTCCCTCAATAATATTCAAGTAAGATTGAACCAGTACTGAGGAAAGCTTCTTATTGAGATGGCAAAAAGGAGCCATGTTATACTTTATTTATTTACCACACTTGTACTATGCTATTCTTACCCTGAAGGGGACTCAACAGCTCTCTCTCACACACACATATTGAGAAATAAACAAATGCATTAGAATCCAAAACAATGTAAACAATTAAAATTAATACTTGACAGCATTTTTATTTTAAAAATTTGTCCAAAATAACTAATTATAAAAAGTCATTAAAATCTACAAGATACAAAAGTTAAAACAATGTTAAACATTAAAATAAGTAAAAACCAGATTAAAACAGATATTAAAAATGCACACACACATACACACACACACACACACTGCAGCAGCACAGCAATTGGCAAGATCTAGCACATCATTTTGGTTGTACAGGCCATATATTGTTAGTCATGAAATGTCTGTCTAAACAGAAAAGACTTTACACATCTGCCAAAAGAAAATATGGAGGCTGCTAGTTTATCTTTTCTGGGAAGGGAGTTCCAGAGCCTAAGAACGGTAACTAAGATGACACTCTCCCATATTCCCACCAGATGTACATGTGAGAAAGATGGGACAAAGAGGAGGGCCTCCCCAGAAGATCTCAAAGAACATTTTCATAAGGGAAAATACAGTCCTTTAAATAATCCTTTAAATAAAGTCATATCAGACTTTATAAGCACTTTGGATTGTGTCCAGGTATGGTTTCCAGCAAAGCTTTTTCAATAGGGCATTGTGTGATCCCTGGAGGCATCCCCAGTTAACAATCTTGCTGAAGCTCTTTGAATGTTCTTCAAAGGCAGCCCCATGTAGAGTGCATTATAGTAATCTAACAGGAATATAATTATGACACGTGTAATCATTACTAGATCTGATGACTCAACAAATGAGCACAGCTGGTGCACAAGATTTAACTGTGCAAATGCACACCTAGTTATTTTCTGAAACTTAAACTTCCAGGCTCAGAGTTGAATCCAGGAGTGCACATGATTGTGAATCTGTGTTTTTAGGGGGAACATAATCCCTTTTAGCAGAGGCTGAATCCCTATTAACTCACCTGCCTTTTGACTTGATTTGGGTTAAGTTCATTTATTTGCCCTCATCTAGCCCATTACGGATATCAGGCACTGATTTGGGATCAAAACAGCTTTTCCTTGGCTTGTGACAGAAAAGAGAAATGACATTGGATGTCAACCACATAGAGATGGCAGCAAATCCCCAAACTCCAAATAACCTACCTCAGTGCCTTCATGTATATATTAAATAGCATGGGTGCAGAACCAAACTCTGGGAGACCCCACAGGTCAAGGGGTAAAGTAGGAGTCTCCAAGTACCAACTGGGATTTGTCCCACCAGGAAGTCCTATCCCAGCAAGGCAATCCAGAAAGATACCATGGCCAATGGTATTGAAAGCTGCCAAGAACAGCTCTGTTATTATTGTAAAATAACAGTCCACCAGAACAGGGACACAATTTCCAATTTAGCTCCTGCTATAGGTCATTCACCAAGATGAACAAAATCCCATTTCTGTTCCATAATAAGGCCTCCAAAACCTCACCCAAAAGGGAATGTTAGAGATTGGCAGATAAATATACATAATGGTGGCTCCAGGGAGGTTTAATAGCAACCTGCCTCAAGCAAGCTGGAACTCTGCAAGGCATTGACTGTTCTCCATTTACCAACCCAGCCAGTTCCTCTCTAGTTTTTTTCAAAGCCAAAAAGGACAAAGCTTTATCCTACATGTTATGGCTCTCATCTCTCCAAGAATCTTGTCCACATCTCAGGTTGCACAAACTGAAAAGCATCAATTGTCAGTGGAGAAGTAGGGACCAAAGATGGATCTGTATCAACAATGATAACATTCAAGTCCTATCAGCAGCCATTTAAGCTATTTCAGGTCTGAACTGCTTCACTTGCTGATTTTGTAGATGAAGTGGCTGCTAAAAACACAACTGCAAGACAGAGAGCATTGTGGGTGAGTGTGTTGTAGGCTTCCCAGTTAGTGGTGGAGACTCCTTCTTTGGAGGCTTTTAAATAAAGGTTGGATGGCCATCTGTCAGGGGTTTTTTGAATGCAATTTTCCTGCTTCTTAGCAGGGGCTTGGACTGGGTGGCCCACGAGGTCTCTTCCAACTCTATGATTCTATGACCCCTTTATTAGACTGCAGACTTCATGGACAAACCAAAAATGAAGAAAATGTTTGCAAAACCAGCATAATGTGCCACCACATGTCCCCATATGAGAGTGTGAAATCCCATTCGTGCTTGCTTTTTGAGAGCAACACCAGGTAATTAAATTGCAGCTGGCTTTTTTGTTCCTTATAATGCCTTGTCTAACTTGGCCAGGAAAGCAAACTGTCAGAGCCTTTGATTCATGGGTCTGTGAGGCTGCATTCTGCATCTTAAAATGGTCTATTAGTATTGCAGATCTGAGCATTAAATATTTAGAGCTTTAGAAGTTGCTGCATGTTTTATACTTTTGCTGGGTATTGGTAGTTGGAACAAGCATGGCATGGTAGCTGTTTGATAAATCTCCTCTCCCGTTTTGCAGTTCCAGGCAAGCAGCAAAGAAAGGGAATTTTATAGAGCCTCCTGTGGCAGCATTCAGGTGGTGGAAATGCTCAGTTTTAACACAGGCACAAGTCTACTGCAGCAGATCAAAACAAGCAAGTGCAATTCCATTCAGACAAATGTGAAGCACAGTGGAAGACTCAAAATCCTTCCAAATATTTTTCCCAGTTCCAACAGACCTCACCTCTGAGGATGCTTGCCATAGATGCAGGTGAAACATCAGGAGAAATGCCTCTAGAACATGGCCATATAGCCCGAAAAAACCCACAAGAACTTAGTACTTCCAAATATTGTTGGACTCCAATTCTTGCCATGCATGGCCAGCCTTCCTATTGGTAAGAAATGATAGAGTGACTGATTTATCAACATCTGAAAGGCCACAGATTCCATGCCTTTAATGTATAGCGTAAAAGCCAGAGGGAAAAACAACTCATTCTGTCTGCTTTATTTATTTCTCCTCTGAATAAAATACAAGGCATATTCTAGTTCTTTCAGACTCAAAGGACTGAACCTTTCTGCCCTTTCCTATAGACACAAGTTGGGCTATGTGTTTTCAAATCAGTGGCAATTAACCCTTTTTTAAAGTGTCTATATAAGCATATGCAGTCAACCTACAAAAATGGAGACTGTCAAATGAAGTTTTGATTAAGAAGTTTAGCCTCACATCTGGGTTTGGTGAACATGCACTCTAGCCCAATAAACAGAACTCGGCAACACAACATGCATCTAAGAATTATTCACAGTGTGAAGAGTTTGCTTCACTGGATATTCTGGCAGCTGAAATTGGAAGCCAACTAGCATGCTTCCACTTCAAAAGGGAACTTGAAGCTTAATTTTGAGAATTTCTCAATTCTTCCAGCCTGACCCTCTTTCCTCCCGTACCCAGCTGTCTTTAATGCTGCAATTGTATCCTTCAGCGCAGAAGGACAGGATGAAACATAGCAGGTCAGCATACTTCCTTCGCTAACAAACAGAATAATAATAGCAAGCTCTGTGTATATGCTTGCATGCAGAAACATCACTTTTTGAGTTCTATCCAGACACTGTTTATCTCATTCCACCTACCTCATACCTATGGACAAAAACGAAGCAAAATGAAAGAATCTATGGCATTCATGAAGTAATTGACCAAAGATCTTGTGTGTTTTGAACAGGATAGAGATATTTTTGAGTATACATTGGACTTTTGAATTTTCAAAACAGAGATTCAAGGTTACCATTTTTTCTTCTACTCATGTGCTTAGGGACTGGGTAAAATTTTACACTGCCACATCACCCAAAGAGCCTCATTTACAAAACCTTCCTCCATTATATGTCAATATGTGTCCTTAAAATGAAGTCTTTTTTCCCTTTTACACACACTCCTCCCTCTTTGAATAATTTTGTATCATTCTGCCTTATCCTGAGATGGTAAATTTATTTATTTATTTTATTTCAGACATTTATGTCCCATCCTTCTCACCCCCGAGGGGGGGACTCAGGGCGGCTCACAACTGGCACTCATGAGATATCAAAAACAGTAGTAATAAAATCACACCTAAACATTAGTTAAAACAGCAGAATTAAAACATCTATTTTAAAATAAGACAAATCCAAATCCAGAGTCATAATCCAAGGTCTGTTGATTGTCAATCACACAAGTCATTCCCAATTATTATTGCTGTGTCTGCTGCTCAAATGCCTGGTCCCATAACCAACATTTAAGTTTCTTCCTAAATGATAGAAGAGAGGGGGCAACCTGATCTTATTAGGGAATGCCACATACTGGGGGCCACCACTGAGAAGGCCATGTATCTCATCGTCACCAATTGCACTTGGAAGAACAGGGCCTCCCCCAATGATCTTAACCTCTGAGGTGAGTCATAGAGGGAGATATGTTCAGACTAGAAAGCTGGGCCAGAACTGTTTACAGCTTTATAAGTTAAAGCCAGCACTTTGAATTGTGCTCAGTAGCAGCTAGTGGAGCTGCTACTCCTGTATGCCACTCCAGTGAGCAATCTGGCTGCCACCCGTTGGACTACTAAAGCTTCCGAACAGTCTTCAGAGACAACCCCACATAGAGCGCATTGCAGTAATCTATTCGGGATGTAACAAGAGCATGGACCACTGTGGCCAAGTCAGACTTTCCAAGGTATGGGTGCAGCTGGCGTGCAACGTTTCATTGTGCAAAAGCTCCCCTGGCCATTGCTGAAACCTGAGGTTCTAGGCTCAGTGATGAATCCAGAACTCCCAAGCTGCAAACCTGAGTCTTCAGGGGGAGTGTAACCCCATCCAACACAGGCTATAATTTCTATGGATAATTTCTATACTTTTTGATTGACTTAACAAATGGATTATAAATTGGGAATTTCCCCAGAACTACTCCCATTTTCTAGTTCTGATAGAAATATCACGATGCATGGCATTTCAGGGCTTTACTACTACCCTAGTGTGTTAAATCCTCCACCCATGATCATTTGGGTTCTAGTGAGCACCATAGCCTGAGGCTGGCACTCTGATGATGCAGGAGTTATATTTTGAAGGACTTTAGAAGCACCACTTATTCTAAAGATCCTTATGAGACAAAAGTCTCAGGGAGCCAACTCCAGAGATATCATATATTCCAATGCTCTGTTTTTCTGCTATATTTTTCAACACCATATATTTGCCTAAATTATTCATAGTTGTCTGTGCTGTTTTAATGCAATCAGTTATGTTAGATGGGCTAAATATAGGACATGAACTCGCCGTTATTTTTTTGAGGAGACAGGCACTGACAAGGACTGGACTGGACTAGTCTAGACTAACAAATCAATGCACTTCTAAGCTTGTTTCTATTTTGCAAAATCTCTTGTTTCCCAATCACTCACAAGTACAAGAAATCAAGGCATGAGATAAGTTTCCTGTGCTCAGATGCAGATTCATCCTTTAGTGAAACAAAATGTCTAACTATAGGTACTGAATCAGATTTTTTTTCTCAACTTGAAAAGGAAGTTATAAGTAGAGCAGACTGAGTGAGTGAAGCTAAAGATACCACAGTTACACTTCCGCAATGGCAAACTAAACTGCACACACACACACACACACACATGAATGGTACAGCTTTATTTGGCTGGCCTAAATACCCTAATGGCATCAGGTCATATCTGATCTTGGAATCTAAGCAGGGTTAACTTGTTTATAGGTACTGTAGGATAAATTTCAGAGGAAAATAACAGGCAAATTGCCTCTGAATATTCCTTGCTTAAGAAGAGATTATGAAAATAATGGAATTAGCATAAATTGATAGGCAACTTGAAGACACATATCCACGCACAAGGTTTTGTTTACATATATTCCTATTTTTAAAATTCATTACTGTCATCTGTGGTGTAATCATTTTTGTCAAATATAAGGAAAAATATAATAAATATAATATTATAAAAAATATAAGGAAAAATAAAAAATAAAGGCCTTCTCAGTGGTGGCCCCTCAGCTGTGAAACTCCCTCCCTGTTAAGAGCTTAGGTGTCATCCTGGATTCACAGCTGACAATGGAAGCTCAGGTCGCTGCTGCCAGCAAACAGGCCTTTTTCCATCTATGACAAGCGAGGCAACTGGCTTCCTACCTATCTGACGAGGCTCTGGCAACTGTCATCCATGCCACGGTCACGTCTAGGCTGGACTATTGTAACGCCTTGTATGTGGGCCTTCCGATGACTACGACCTGAAAGCTTCATATTGTTCAGAACGCGGCAGCCAGGTTACTCACATGAAATGCCATATAACACCAGTGCTGCAACATTTACATTGGCTTCCAACTGAGTACCGTGGCCTGTATAAGATGCTAGTTCTGACCTTTAAAACTCTTTACGGCCAGGGTCCATCGTACCTTAGGGACCACCTCTCCTCCCATCATCGGAGGTCGCAACGACCAGCCCAACGTGACTTACTCCATATACCGGGTCCTAGAGAAGTGCACCTGGAAAGGACCAGACACGGGGATTTTTCTATTTCTGCCCCTGCCTTGTGGAATTCCTTGCTGCCCTACATGAGAGCCATGCATGACTTAGGGCCTTTTACTCTCACACTTAAGACCTGGCTTTTTACTAGAGCATTCAATCTCTGTTAATTTTTAATTTTTGTATGTATGCATTTTATCTTTTATAATTTAGCTGTAAATCGCCTGGAGTATTCTTGGATGGAGGGCGATTAATAAGTTATTAGATGATGATGACGATGATGATGATGATATTAGATCAACCTCTTCCCTTCTGACTTTCCACAGTAAAGTGAAGACATGGCTTTTTGAACAAGCCTTTGAGAACCTAGTGCAATAGTTAAACACAGAACTATGTAAAATCGAATACTGGAATGGTTTAGAGATGCTGTTTTTGGATGATGATGCTAATAGTGAAGGTAGTGGTTTTATATGTTTTTAAAGGTTTAAATGTATGTATTTTATAATTCTGTTTTAAATGTTTATTGTAATTTTATGTTGTTTTAATTGCACTGAATAGCTGGCTAGCTGCCTATGTTGTAAAGCTGCCTTGAGTCACCTTTGGGTTTGAGAAAGGTGGGTTAGAAATATTGTAAATAAATAAATACATGCACATTATTTTCTTTACATTATAAATATTGTAATGCAATAATTTCCATATGAAAGTTTGAATTTAAAGCTAAATAAGGGTGAATTTACATTGTACCATTAATGCAACTCAACATAACTTTAAATGCCATGGTTCAAAGCTATAGAATCATGGAGTTGCAGTTTTAGAAGGTCTTTATTCTTCTCTTCCAAAGAGTACTAGTACCTTGTCAATCCCAGGATTCTATAGCATTAAGCCATGGCAGTTAAAGTGGTATCAAACTGCATTAATTCTACAGCATCTTCAGATAACAGAGGGTTTTTTTTCCTGGAGAAGCCGTCATAGTAAGCAGCTGCCTCGGATTTAGAAGCTTTGCTCTGATAGCTCAACTTAAGAACTCTTCATGGTTCTACTACTCGACCACCAGAATCTCCAATCCTATGAGACACAATCAAGAAAAAGGACATGACCACCTTAAGATCAACATCTATTTTCAGAGGGAATGGAAGGAAAAGAAATCTCTTGTTGATGATAGTGGAGGTTGGCTTCCACAAGCCTCAAGCCACTAAGGGATTCAGGATTTTGATAGCCAATATCCAAAACCTCTGGAGAGCCAAGCATTAAAACTATAGCTACAGTAGTATTAAATCCCATAGCTTTTTCCAGACAATTGTTGGAGCACTGCTACTATTCTGAATGTTTCTTGCCCAGCTTCTGAGATGTTCCACAGGGAATGTGTCCAAGGTGCTGAACCCTGGCAGTCATCTTTCTCTCTAACTCCTGCCAACACCATTTCAGTGTTCCAAACAGGTACAAGTCTAAAAATGAAAAATGTTGAGGGATTTTTAAAATTAGGATAACATTTTCCTCCCTCTGGGAACTAATTCTGAGTTTTTCCCCTCCCTGCAAAACTGGAAACTTTGAAGAACACAGACAAAACAATGACATAATTTCTCTTTTCAAATTAGTGAAACGATGCAGTCGGAGACCATATTCATGCATTTAACTTTTATGTATTTGATTATTCATAGAAATAATTATTTTATTAATATGGAAGTTGACTATAGAGTCACATTTGAGGACCTAGAAATTTCAAGAGATGTATTCTCTCAGGTAAATAAAGTGGCTTTTAAATTTATGTATTCTCCACTTTTGTGAGGTTCCTGCACCCATCTCTATATATATTCACTTATTCAAAATGCCAATAACTGCATTTTGAATAAGTGAATATATTCACTTACTCAAAATGCCAAGAACGGCATGGTATACAGATCTGTAGTATGGCAAGTCGACATAAGAAGGGAATCACAATTATGATGTACACATAAGACATGTACAACTCTCAGATCCAAGATGTATTTTCATAACATGATAACACACTTTTTAAGAGGTCAATATTCTTAGTGTAAGGTTAAACTTTATCCCCAAGTATGTCATTAGCTTGATTCTTAAGATTATTCTTGTTTCTGTCTAAATAATGCATTTTATTACAGAAGGTTGTGTTCTGTTTTTATTTATTCCTACTCATAAGATGTTATTTAGGTAGCATAAGGTGCAGCAGTTTGTGGCTCTCCAGTATTGATAATATTCACCTTTTTACCTGATAAAAATGAGGCTTTCATATTTTTAAATTTCATTAACATGCTAAATACTTTCATTGTGTAAGAGATATACACACACACATACACACAATTTTTTGTTGCTCAAACAGTAAAATAAATTTGGTCCTGGTATGAAAGACATTACATTAAGCTTTTCCAACAATTATGAGGTTTCCCAGGAAAAAAGGACTAATCTGCTCCACTCTAGAATAGCTTTAAAATATACAAAAATATTACTTCCCTGGGCTTTACAGTAATGGACATTTGGGAACAGTTTCTTTTTAACCAGGCTTGGGATTTAACAAAGTCTACAGAATAGTTTAAATTTGTAATGTGAAAATCTATGGCTTTTAATTTTGTTTTTACTAAACCCATATTATTATTGTTTTTCATTTCTAGGACTTTATTTTTAACTCATAGACTGAAATTTGTGTGTGTGTGTGTGTGTGTGTGTGTGTGTGTGTGTATATATATATATATATAACATTTCTATGCATAGCCTATGGTTTTTGAATGTAGATGTGCAGGTTATCTAAACTATGAAAAAATTCCCTTTATAGCTTAAAATATGTTCCTGCATATTTTTCAAATTATGCACATTTTAGCTGTTTCTATTTTTAATTATATGTGTTGGCTTTATTTCTTAAACATTCTAGAGAATAATGTGTGAATGGTCAGGAGAAGGCTTTAAGGTTCTCATAGTCTTGGGAGGCATAAAAATTCTACATTTGTTGAGACGTCAGAGTCCATCCTTAATATAAAGTGCTCCTACATTGAGATTTCCTAGGAATATTAATTAGGAAAGGTCATATATGGATCTATCATAAATGTCATAGACTAGCGGTTCCCAAACTTTTTTTGACCAGGGATCACTTTGACCAGGGACCACTCTCCAACAGTAGTGCCAAAAGGGTTACAAATTGGTTTTTGGTCAACTTTAGATTCGGTTTAGGGTGCTGATTTGGAAATTTGCATTGGATAGACCCCATCAGGAGGCTTGCAGACCAGATTTTCATCCTTGCAGTCCACTGGTAGCCCACAGCCCACAGGTTAAGAACCACTGTCCGAGACCAACAAGAGCTTTATCAATCAAGTTCAAGAGATGCCAACTGTTAAAATAATTCTTAAAATTCTAGTACACTTGTACTTTCTTTTGAAAGTCTTGTAATCAAAGTACTCTTGATATTCATTACAATCCTAAAGGGCAGTGACAAACTAATCTGCAATGTACAATATTACTTTTTCTTAGGTTAGTATTTTGAACTATAGCTCCTGAAGGTAGCATGGATAGCATGTATCTGGTCTGGTGATAGATACAGGTGGAGTCTATGATATAAAACAGGGGTGTCAAACCAATTTTCATGAATGGCCACGTCGGAGGGCCTTCAAAGGGCCATTGAATCCAAGGATGGAGAATCTGTGGATACAGAGGGCCAACTATATATAAAATAAATAATAATAAAACTTTATTTGTAGACCACCTTATTTCCCCAAAGGGACTCAGTGGTTTCCAGCCTATATGGCAAACATTCAATATTGTTTTTAACATACTGGTGCTCCTTGTTTTTACCAAATTTGTTATTGAATGATGATTTATGCAGACTGCGAGTAATGGGAACTGCAACCCAACAGTCCTTATAGTGCTCAGGTGTGGGGAAGAGTAAAGGACATTTTAAAGTTAGACTTCATCTCCACAAACCTTGTATCTAAATTCAAATTCCACTATCCTGACAAAACAAATTGCAGCCTTCCAGATATTTCTGTATCACAACCCCCATCAGCTCTATTCATAATGTGTAATGATGAGGAATACAGGAGTTGTAGTCCATCATCTGGAAGGCCGCATAAAATGACATAGAGGCTGGATTTGGCCCACAGGCCTTGATTCAGACATATGGAATCTAAAATAAAGCAAAATTGCACCCTTGTGAATAATTATCAGATCATTTAATGAAAATTAGAGCATGGAGAGTGGACAATATTACTTCTTGCTTTTCTGCCAACAGATTGCTTGATAATATTGCACCAATTTTGCTGAAGTTGTAAAATAGTACAATTCTATTTCCAGTTTAAACTATTAATGTTAGCTGACATAAGACTCTGACCTGCCACTAAAGTCATGGATGATACAGCTTTCACTGGTTACTATTTATGATGATTCTGTGGTGTCTACAGGGCTGCATGGACGCTTGCAACTAAACAGTAACTGTTAGGGAATAATATCACAATGGTGTTGGAGAGGTATTTTGCTGGCCACAATGAGAGGGGAAAGGGACCTCCTGTTCTATAGATCTAATTCAGCCACTGGGATCTCTGGTCACTTCTTCCTGAAGAAGGGAGAGAGGGAGCTCTGCATCTTGTAAGCCAGACTTGCTCTCCAACTCATCTACTTGACCATGTGCCATGACTAGAACTTCTATTTTTGCATGCCACCAAGTTTTATGTTTCTCAGCATCATGTAAAACTGCAGACCTCTGAAGATGCTTGCCACAGATGCAGGCGAAACATCACGAGATAATGCTTCTAGAGCATGGTCATACAGCCCAAAAAACCTACAACAACCCAGATACCATCCCTGTTGGTAACAGCTCACCAGAGAACAAAGAAACAATGTCAGGCATTTTCTCCTGACGTTTCGCCTACATCTATGGCAAGCATCCTCAGAGGTGGAGAGGTCTGTTGGAACTAGGAAAAAGGGTTTATATATCTGTGGAATGACCAGGGTGGGACAAAGGACTCTTGTCTGCTGGAGCTAGGTGTGAATGTCTCAACTGGCCACCTTGATTAGCATTTGATGGCCTGACAGTGCCCGGGGCAATCTTTTGTTGAGAGGTGATTAGATGTCCCATACTGTTTCCTCTATGTTGTTTTACTGTTGTAATTTTAGAGTTTTTTTAATACTGGTAGCCAGATTTTGTTCATTTTCATGGTTTCCTCCTTTCTGTTGAAATTGTCCACATGCTTGTGGATTTCGATTGCTTTTCTGTGTAGTCAGACATGGTGGTTGTTGGAGTAGTCCAGCATTTCTGTGTTCTCAGATAATATGCTGTGTCGAGGTTGGTTCATCAGATGCTCTGCTATGGCTGACTTCTGAGACATTCACACCTAGCTCATGCAGACAAGAGTCCTTTGTCCCACCCTGGTCATTCCACAGATATATAAACTCTTTTGCCTAGTTCCAACAGACCTCACAACCTCTGAGGATGCTTTCCATAGATGCAGGCGAAACGTCAGGAGAGAATGCCTCTAGAACATGGCCATATAGCCCGAAAGAAACCTACAACAATCCAGTGATTCCGGCCATGAAAGCCTTTGACAATACAACTCCATAACTACTTGGCTCTTCTGACAGGAAGTATGGAAATTGGATGTCTTACCTCTGCTTTAAAAGTACTTTTGATCCTATTCTCATGCAATGATCCAATTCCTTGCCTATTTTTAAAAGGCAAAATGATTGACTCTACTGTTCGAGTCCATGGTATAAAAACCCTGTTGTCTGCAAACAGTAGGTAGCAGGGATTACTGGCCTGACTTCGATCTTGCATACCTGAGCAACTGTTTCTATGGACACAGACCACATGTCTGAGGTCTTTCTCCTCTTTTCAGGCAGAGAAAAGAACTTTCATTTCAGCACACACAGGCATTCTCCAAACATCATGACTTCAAAAATCTTCACTGATTATAACACTTTTTCATCTCCAAAGATAAATCATTACATATTGAATGTAGAATGCTTTTTAATGTTTCCTTTTTATCCTTGGTACCCAAATTTTTGCCTCCTAATAAACATTTCCTACTTTCCTGAGAATTCAGTAACTTGGGAATTCAGTAACTCTGACCTAGATCCTTCACCCTCTTGATTCTCTAATTCTGTGCTACTTAGATGACCTTACAATAGATTGGGCGAAGAAAGTAGAATCTCACTGTCTTAATTATAGATACATAGATGTCAGTGAAAGCTTCCGTCCCATTTGTGCTAGCCAACTATCTCTACTGGAACTGGGTCTCTCTTAGTTGCTGTAAGACAAGGAGGGAGGCTTCATCAGAACCAGCTTGTTCCTCCTACTCCAAGGCCTTCATTTTCCTGGCTGGTACAGCCAGTCACTGGCAGTGAGTCAATGCTTTGGTGTCCCCCTTCAGGGACATGTACTTGGCTGGATCTCAGGGGAAGGGGAAAGGAAAAAAACACAGCACTCCTATTGATGTAGCCATGAGTAGAATGAGGTATATTTCTGGGTTTGGTCATGCCAGGTAAGGGAAAGATAGGATATTTGGAATTTATGCTCATGTTTCAGTTTTTTCTATTCCTCAAGATTTAGGTTGTCTTTTCATAGCATACCTTTTGGTCTGTTGGTGCTAAATCTCAGGTGAGTTCAAAATAAAACAAGAATCATTCATGACTTCATTGTGGATTAACAAGATTATCAGGTAGGTATTACAAAGAGCTAGTGGACAAACTTAGTAGAATGGACCTGTTCCAACTCCATCAGCCCAAGTTCTTGGTGCAGTACAAGCACCTCATCACAACACTTTAAATCTGGTTGCTGCCTTCTGCAGAATTCTGGGATTTGTAGTTTAGGGAGGAGCCTTTTCAATTTTTTTCAAAAATCTATACAATTAATAGATTGTCAGAATAAAGTACTTCGCCTCTTTAGCTTTTAGAAGTCTGAATCGGAATCCTTGTGCACTGAACTATTTTTGTTATTATTAATCAGGGTCATTCCCCTAATTATTTCATCTTTAAAAGTGACAGAGCAGACATGTCAATATAGAGAAAAGTCATCCAGAAAGTTACCCAGTGCAGGTATTTAATAGTTTCATTTGGTTCATTTTTAAAGAGAACTATCCAAAGTGAATCTTTATAAATTTAATAAAACAACCTTGAGGAAACTGAATATGCGAATAAATGAAATTACCACATTTCTTTGATTCTTAGACACACTTTCCCCCATACATTCTCTTAAAATGGGGTTTGTCTTAAAATTGCAGGTGATAGACATACGTACTGTACATACATACATTTCTGTTGATGGTGTGGAAATTAATGTGCATCTGTGAATTGATGGTACCTTAGAATTGAAGAAAGGTAGTAGCAGAACAGCTTGCTCTTAGCAGAGCTTGGAAGAGTTACTTTTTAGGATTATAATTCCCAGAGATCCCTCATTAGCAAAATTTGGGTGATTTGAGTAACTAGTAAAGGTAAAGATAAAGTTTTCCCTGATATTAAGTCTAATGATATCCGACTCTGTGGGGTGGTGCTCATCTCCATTTCTAAGCTGAAGAGCCAGCATTGTCCATAGACACCTCCAAGGTCATGTGGCCAGCATGACTGCATGGAGCGTCGTTACCTTCCTGCAGAAGCAGTGCCTTTTAATCTACTCATAATTTGCATGCTTTCGAACTGCTAGGTTGACAGAAGCTGGGCCTAACCATGGGAGCTCATCCTGCTTCCCAGATTCGAATCACTGACTTTCTGATTTGCAAGTTCAGCAGCTCAGCGGTTTAACCTGCTGCACCACCAGGGTCCCAAAAAGTATTTTTCCTCAAGCTCTCATCCCTCGTGTGGAGCACTGGTTGAAGTTCAAGAGATATTGCAGGGAGATCTAGGTTCAGAAAGATATCCTTTCCCAGTAAAAACAAAATCTATTAGCCCTAGTCACCTATGCCATCTATGCCTCCTCTTAGATTTGCCGCAATAAAAAGGCATATGTGAGTGCAATGCGATGTCATTGTAGCAAATGGCTTCAATGGCATTGGGATCTTTTCCCTATTGTTGTCCCCTGTGCCACCTTAAAAGCAGCTTATGAACATTTCCCAACCTTTGAAGGCAGAGAGGGAGCCACAGTCAGAGAAGGAAATGACCCCTCCATTGACAGAAGTCTTTCTTCCTGCAGAACTACATAATTGGATCCTTGCAAGCACATTTCACCCTGAGCTCCTTGGAGAAAAACAAAATGTGCTTTAGCCTCAGTATATTTATGGTCAAGCAATGCATCAGGCAGATGATCTTGGGTGTTCTGAAAAAGTTTCAGTATTCAATGTATTATTGTAACGTTATTGTCAGGAAGAAGGGACGGTGACGGTGTACTTTAGATGCCTTACATGGTGAGAAAGTAAAGCATCTTGATAGATGGAGAATTTAGAAATTTTCTGTTCTGCCATGGGCAACAAAATACTCTGACCTAAGCCTACTCCTAACTTGGAAAAGCCAAGTCTTGACTGCAGCTCCCAGAATTCATAGCCAGCAGAGCATTTTGCAGTTGCAGTACAAAAATAATCTCTTAAACTTTCAAATGAATGGGTCTCAACTTCATTGATTCAGCTGGATCGGCTCCTTTGATATATATACCCTCATTCAGCTTGTCAATAGTGATCCACCATAACCAGTGTGATGGAAGAATGGCATGCATTTTGCACATCATTTTTCTCTCCCGTCCACATTTGAGTGAAATTCTTCTGAGTTTTTCCCATGTTCAAAATGTGCTGGGAAATCTTGATCTTCCAGATCTTTAGAACATACTGCCAGAGGCTCCTCCCAGCATGGTAAGGGATTATGAGAACGATAGTCTAAAAGATCAAGGGTAAAAGGTTCCAAAGCCTTGCCCTCGTCTCAGCTAATGCATAAAACAATAAAGCCAGAGACTAAAAGATAGATGCAATGAAAAATGGCAACAGCAAGTATTAAAAATTGGAGGAACAGACATCCATGGAGCAATAGGGATAGCTGAGTGACAGATGGGTAGCTTGCTCAGTAGTCTAGTGGAAAATTGTGAAGTGTGGGAACTCATCCCAACAGTCCTCATAGCCATGCCCTCGAGGAAAATCCAAATGCAGCTAGCTGTATTGATCCGTATAAACAAATCAGTTCTAGCAGTTCACATTTCAAGCAGGTAAAGGTAATGGATTTTAATTGCCTATTCACCTCAAGTCACCCCCAAATACTTTGCATTACATTAAGAATACAATGTATTGTCGAAGGCTTTCATGGCCAGAATCACTGGGTTGCTGTGAGTTTTCCAGGCTGTGCGGCCATGTTACAGAAGCATTCTCTCCTGACGTTTCTCCTGCATCTATGGCAGGCATCCTCAGAGGTTGTGGGAACTGTTGGAAACTAGGAAAACATGGTTTACATATCTGTGGAATGTACAGGGTCGAAAAAAGAACTTTTGTCTGTTTGAGGTAGGTGTGAATGTTGCAATTGGCCACCTTAATTAACATTTAATTTAAGAAAGGATTCCCCCAGGTGCTAAGAAGCCAGATCTTGAAACTGCTAGACTATTAAATGCTAATCAATATGGCCAATTGCCACTTTCACACCTATCTCAAACAGACAAGAGTTCTTTCTCCCACCCTGGACATTTCACAGATATATAAACCCCATTTTCCTAGTTTCCAACAGACCTCACAATCTCTGAGGATGCTTGCCATAGATGCAGGCAAAATGTCAGGAGAGAGTGCTTCTGGAAAATGGACATACAGCCTGAAAAACACACAACAACCCATTAAGAATACAGTTCACAGTAATATATTGGGGAATCCATCCTCCTATGCACAAACCACTAAGCTTAAGGGGAACAAGGAGGAATGAAGTTGCTAGCAAATGATGTCATTCATGAAGTCTTCACGCTTCAATCCTGCAAACCAAGTCTGCACTATACCATCAGCCTCTCATCAAGTCTTATGCCAAATTTTGTTTAATTCACATTATTCTATTGCAGGATACAAAGTACTTTATACTCTGAAATAATAAGCAAAGCCCAGCTCTTTCTTCAAGAAGTTAGCAGTCTTAAACTGAGGCAGAACTGAAATTCGACAGGATTTGATACAGCTAGGGTTGGTGATCCCCATGCTCAGCAGTCAGTCCCTTGAGTGTGTAGGATAATCACCAGATTAAGACATAGACTTCTTTCTTTCTTTCTTTTTAGAAATCATTACTAATAAAATGAATATCCACGCTAGTATGGAACAAGCAAATGCTCGGCACTTGACACAAATCATTTCAAGCTTTTTGCTTGGATGAGGCTTTGCCAAAGCCAGTGTGTTTTGATATATAAAACACAAACTTGGCTCTTGAGTCCCCATTCAGTAGAGATTTCCAATCATACAGAATTTGATATGGCAAAGCTACTACTGGCTGTGAAAATTTGGTGTACTGAAACTGTGCTAAGCAAGTCTGACACTCTCAAATATGTTGGATTAAAGGTAAAGGTTTCCCCTGCCATTAAGTCTAGTCATGTCTGATTCGGGGAGGGGTTGCTCATCTCCATTTCTAAGCCAAAGAACCGGTGTTGTCCATAGACACCGCCAAGATCATGTGGCCAGCATGACTGCATGGAACGCCGTTACTTCCCCGCCAAAGCGGTACCTATTGATCTACTCACATTTTCATGGTTTTGAACTTCTAGGTTGGCAGAAGCTGGGGCTAACAGTGGGAGCTCACCCCGTTCCCTGGATCTGAACTACCAACCTTTCAGTCAGCAAGTTCAGCAGCTCAGCACTTTAACCCACTATGCCACCGGTGGATTACAACTGCCGTAATCCCCAGCTATTGCCCTGATGGTAAGAATTTCAATCAAACAGAGCAAGACAACTCCAGTTTAGGAAAGCCTGGGCTAAGTTTCAGAATTCTAGTATAGGGATTAATCCTTCAGTTAATTATTCCTGCTATTATAAATGCCAACAATAAATCCTCACGTTTCAGTATATTTTAGTAGAGCTCAGCTCAAATGAAACATACTTAAGTCCTATAGACATGTTTCTATCCTATTCAATTTAACTCAGCTAGGGCTGTGCTTTTCATGTTTCCTCCTTCAAAACACTGCTTTCTTTTCAAGTGATCTCTCAGTATAGAAAAGTTATATATTTTTACACATTACTTCATTCTCTCACTTGCCTTCAGTTTCTCACAGTGATGTCATCGCACTACCAAATCCAAACAGCTAGGCAACACTGTGAAATCATCCCAGGAAATGCACGGTTGCTGGCATCACTTGTGTAACGAATCCAGAAAGCAAAAAGAAATAGCAGGACCCAGGGGAAATCATGCAGCGGAACAAGATTGATATCAGGAAGGGGAGGGGATAGAAGAAAAGGTAGAGTGAATCTAGATGATGCGAAAGGCAATTTCAATCCCACTAGAACTGCTGGAGCAAATCTCAGGGCTCAAACTGCAAAAGATTCCCTTTGGCTGTACTAATGAGTTCATTAAGCTTTTTTTTGGATGTGCTGTATGTCCTCAGTTTTGCAAAATGCTGCCTAATGCAAGCCTGACTTATGGTTCATGCAGAGCATAGAAATGACATTTTTTCTGGAGTATGGGTGCCAAAATCCCATGGCCAGCAAGGTGGGAGTTTAATTCTTCAATTAGATTTTCTACAGAGGAAGTAGCACTCCAACACTGCCACCTGAAATATTGTTGTGTCAAAGGAATCCCCCTTCAAAATCCCACCTGGAAATGACGCTGCAGCTTATATCCCTTATTTGTAAAGGAAGACTTGGTTCTCTCCATGCTTTCATTACAACGCCAAACTTGCTTTCCAGCGACCTTTCCTGAGCTGACCAAAAAAATGCATATTGATAGGTTTGGGGTGGTTAGGTTCTGGGCTGGGCAAAAAATTATAAAACTGGGAAGACAATTTTGGACCATCACAAACAATCATTCTGGACCATTGCAACAAACACACTGCAACAATTCTATTGTTACTTGGCTTATGTTTTTAACCAGCTTCAAGGGAGAAGGTAGTTCTGTAACTCTGTCATTTGATAAACAGCTGCCTACACTATAGTGATCAATTATGTAGTGGAAATGCTAATCAAAACAATACTCAATGTCATGCCCACAAATAGAGTCCAAAAAGGCAGGCAGGGCACTGCTTTATATTAGCAAACCAGTTCTAGCAGTATTCATGTTCACCAGAAGCAGGTTTTATATAAAGTTAATGCGTCTCAATTGTTTATTCAGGACTACGCCACACCAAAATATAAGAGATTCTCAGTTAAGGTAAAGGAAAAGGTTTCCCCTTGACATTAAGTCTAGTTGTGTCCGACTCTGGGGAGTGGTGCTTATCTCCATTTCTAAGCCAAAGAGCCAGCATTGTCCATAGATGCCTCCAAGGTAATGTGGCTGGAGTGCTGTTACATTCCTGCTGGAGCAGTAACTATTGATCTACTCACATTTTCATGTTTTTGATCTGCTAGATTGGCAGAAGTTGGGGCTAACAGTGGGAGCTCACCCCACTCAATTCAGAACCAGTCAGTGAGCTCATAAGCTCCGCCGCTTAACCCATGGCACCACCTCCTATCCGGATTCTCAGCTATCCAGAACTTAATCAACCAGATTTTTCAAGCACCCAGTAAAAAACAAACAAACAAAAAAAACAAACAAAAAGAAAGAAAATCAAAGAAATAGTATTGGAAATAAAAATAAAAATTACATTATTTTAGCAGAAATGTTACATTAAGTTTATCTTAATTTTTTTAATTACTGTATTTCAATATTAATATCAAGTCAATGCAAAGTTTATAGTATGGTAACTCTCAAGCAGCCAGAAACTACATTTATCCAGCATCAACCAATTTCCATGGATGCCGGTTAACTCAGTCTACTGTATGTGATTTACAGTAGGTATCGGTCACAATAGCATATGGCTGAGAAGATAACAGCCACACAAACATTATTGTCACAATTGTAGGAAATTTCAAGTGAAAAGGGGTGGCAGGTGACATATTTCCTGCTCACCACAAAGGTTACTTCTGGCACCACCTGAAAAAAACCAGGTTTGTATTCATAGATTCACCTACCACAAGCATTGTAAATGCTAGAAAATTAATATTTCTAGAGACATACTCATGGGGAAGAAGAATCAGAAATCACCTGTTGAGGGGAACACTAGTTTTGTTTTAAGGACCACTGTCAGATTTCTTTTGTCTTTCTTTGGTGCTTTCCAGAAGACAGAGTGTTGTGTGTCCTTAATGTCCTTAAAAAAACAAAGCAGCACCAATGTGTTTTCATTGTCAAATCCACAGAAAGAAAGCTTACTACACTAGGTAGGCATGCATTGCTAAAGCAACAGATTCAGAGGAAAGGATACCTTCCAGTACTCGAAGCCACTTACTGGGGAACACTACCAGGAGGGAGTGCCTGGGCTTAGATCCTGTTGGTGACCATTGCACTGAATGGGCCTTTGGTCCATCCCAGATATTCTTAGGATAAGCCTGTGACTATGTCTGCTTGATTGTAGTTTGAGGTGAACTATACCAAAATGTTTTGAAAGCCAGAGTGTTGAAATAATAAAGAGAAAGGTCATATATCCAGAAAGAGGGTATATATCATATTAAGGCTGGGGCAGAAGACTGTAAACATGGCTACAAAGCTCAGCTCTTGGACATAGAATCATAGAATCTTTGAGTTGGAAGAGACCTTGTGGGCAATCCAGTCCAATCCCATTCTGCCAAGAAACAGGAAAATCGTATTCAAAGCATCCCCAACAGATGGCCATCCAGCCTCTGTTTGAAAGCCTCCAAAGAAGGAGCCTCAGCCACACTCTGGGGCAGTGAGTTCCACTGCTGAACAGCTCCCACAGTCAGGAAGTTCTTCCTCATGTTCAGGTGGAATCTCTTTCCTGTACTTCGAAGCCGTTGTTCCGCATCCTAGTCTCCAGGGCAGCAGAAAACAAGCTTGCTTCCTCCTCCCCATGACTTCCCTTCACATGTTTATCTATGACCCCCATCACATCTCCTCAGCCTTCCTTCTTCAGGCTAAACATGCCCAGCTCTTTAAGCCGCTCCTCAAAGGGTTTGTTCTCCACACCCTTGAGCATTTTAGTTAAGATATACTTAAGATGAAACTGCATGAGCTCTATATGAGTTTAATATATTATCCATACCTCATAGTGATGACAGAAGTATTATCAATACTTCTTTCTCTTTTCTGAATGAAGCCAACATGCATCTGTGGCATGCACACCTAGTAATATATGTACAATATGCACTTGTTTGTGTAAAACAAGGATGGCCAACTGTGGTGGGTCTGGAAGTCGCTTTTCTATCATGGAGACCCTCCAGATGCTGTAAATATGACCAGACTTTACAAAAAACTAAACTAGTCCAAAGTCAATGACTTATTTTTGAAAACACATTTTTCTTTGTGTTTTTTAAGTTCAACAATGCAAGGGGAATCTGCAATGAATTTAAAGGGGGAATTATTGCTCCTGGAGGCTTCTAGAATAGGAAATTCATCCTCTGAATTGACCAGGGGGAGTGTGAAGGAAACAAGTGCCATAAAAGTTACTGGGAGGGATATGCAGACACAGGGCTATACTCCTTCATGCGACAATGTTATAAATTGTACAAATTGGCAAGAAAAAGAAAAGGACTGACCATAATTACCAGCCAATATGATATCGTGGTTTCATTGTGAATGATGAATACTTTCAGATGATCTTAAGTTGAAAAATTACTCAAAGGCACGTAACACAAACAATAATTGCTTGAACAGAACATACAGCAGTTCTTGAGGAATAATTACACTTCTGAAGCCTATGGGGCAGGCGGAGTTTGGCAAAATTACTTGCGTTGGAGAAGAAATCTCAAAAGCTGTGTTGCCTGGGGAATTTTTTAAGTTCAGAGGTTGAGAAGACCACACAACCCTCTCTAAGGACTCTTTATGCTGATACCTGTAAACATGGAGATTATAGTAGTATTATAGCCAGTATATATTATCAGCGGGGTGGAGAGACGTTAGGTAAAGGTTTCTCTTGACATTAAGTCTAGTTGTGTCCGACTCTGGGGGGGGGGGTGGTGGTGCTTATCTCCATTTTGAAGTCAAAGAGCTGGCATTGTCCATAGACACCTCCTAGGTTTGTGGCCAGCATGACTGCAGGCAGTGCCATTACCTTCCCGCTGAAGCGGTAACTATTGGTCTACTCACATTTTCATGTTCCTTGGGAGACATTATTCCCATTGAATATCGGGTTTTCTAGTATTTTATGTTCTGGCAGGAATTTTATCCAAACAGGCATATTCCAGATGTACTAAAGTATGAACCATCACATGCTGGATGCAAGCAATGAAAGTTGTATTACAACAGATCTAGTGGGTGCCAGTCTGGGCCTGAATAATGTGAACTTTAGAAAAACATGCTATAAGTAGGTTTGAGAGAACATTTGCAATGAACTGAATTGAGTTTCTAGCTCTGCAATGATGGTCTGAGTATACTTGAGTTATTGATCAATTATAGAATCCTGGAGTTGGAAGAGACCACAAGGGCCATTCACTCCAATCCATTCTGCCATTTCCTTTCCTGTGAACTACTGTCCCCATCAGTTCATCACTTCAGATTGTTGTTGTTGTTTTGTGCCTTCAAGTCATTTGTGATTTATGGTGATCCTAAGGTGAGGGTTTCTAGGCAAGATTAGTTCAGAGGGAGTTTGACATTACGCTACATGCGTTGACGGGGGTTGTTATGATTTTATGTGATTTGTTTTATACTTTAATACCATTTTAATCAGTTGTATGTTATATGTATACCCTGTAGTGCCTTGTGAGCCGCCTCGAGTCCCTTTAGGGAGATGGTGCAGGGATATAAATAAAGTTATTATTATTATTATTATTATTCCTCTGAGTCTGAGAAATTGTGGATTCCCGTTGCTCAGTAAGGATTTGAACTCTGGTCTCCCAGAATCCAATGCTAAAATCACAATACCACAAATCTTCCTATCTTTGCAGTCTCTTACATCTATGTAGCACACCTAGAATTTCTTGAGTAGATGTAATAAACATTTATGGATCAGTCATGTGCTTCACATGCAAGAAACCGTAATACTCCCCCAAGACATTTCCAAGCGTCCTTGAGAACTTTGAAACGGTAATGAACAGCACATCAAACAAATTTCCCAGTACAGTAATGGCTGTCATCAGTCCTCCTTGCTATGTATATATATTCTGCCTATCCTTTTTATTACAGTTACAGTGAAAGGAATCCATCCATATGTCTTTGAACTTTGAACATTGTCTTCTTCTTCATCATCTGGACTTGCCTGATTTTCCAACAGAGTTTTGCAACTTTCTTGACACAGATTAACCATGTTGTGGAAAACCCTTTGACATCTAGGTATCTGAAAGCTGGACCAACTGCATATTAACAGTTCACTAAAAATGAAAGAAAATGAACTTAAACTCAAAGATGAAAACATACCTCAGGATATTGAGAGAAACCTTTTGCCAAAACAAAGGTAATTTCCAATTCTAGATCAGGCTCAGGGCAATCTTATGTGTGTTTACTCACAATGGTGCTTTCTCTTAAGGAAATGTGGACAGAATTGCACCTCATAATGACATGTGTGTATCTGCATCTACACAAACAAGTTAGTTGGTTCAAGAGGGATCAATGGCCTCGTTCTAAAACAAATTAGTCTTTGTAAGACACACAAGGAGCAGAATCTCCACAGCAGACTTCACATTCAAGACAGAAGCTGGGGAAACTTGTACACTTTGCAATGCTCTCCCCCCCTTTGACTTATTGCCAGGGGCGATGGGAAGAAGAAGAAACTTCTACAGGCTGACAACATTTTGGAGACAAGAGGAAACAACATTTAAAATAATAATGGAAGAGAAACACCTAAGAGAATTCCCAGCTAATTTAGGAATGCAAATCAGAAAACCAAATACCAGGGCTACAACATTTAGACTGATGCAAGCAAAGGCGATTAAATGCTTTAACGCATTTGTGTGTGTTTTATTTTGAAAACACCAACAGTAGAGCTTTTTCTCCCCCTGCCCTGCTTGGAAATCATTGATCTGGCTTGTTTCCTCCAACAGGAAAAGCATGCTCCTGCAAAGAAATATGCAAGCGATGGCTACTGCTGAGTTGTTGTGAGTTTTTCGGGCTGTATGGCCATGTTCAAGAAGCATTCTCCCCTGACATTCCGCCTGCATCTATGGCAGGCATCCTCAGAGGCTGTGAGGTCTCACAATCTTTGAGGATGCTTGCCATAGATGCAGGTGAAATGTCAGGAGAGAATGCTTCTCGAACATGGCCATACAGCTCGAAAAACTCAAAACATATGAGAAGCATTCTCTCCTGACGTTTCACCTGCATCTATGGCAGGCATCCTCAGAGGTTGTGAGGTCTCACAACCTCTGAGGATGCCTGCCATAGATGCAAGTGAAACACCAGGAGAAAATACTTCTGGAACATGGCCATACAGCCCGAAAAACTCAAAACATACGAGAACTATTCCCTCCTGACGTTTCGCCTGCATCTATGGCAGGCATCCTCAGAGTTTGCAAGGTCTCACAACCTTTGAGGATGCCTGCCATACATGCAGGTGAAACACTAGGAGCGAATGCTTCTGAAACATGGACATACAGCCCAAAAAACTCACAACAACCCAGTGATTCTGGCCATGAAAGCCTTCGACAATATGATAGCTACCACATTTGTTCATCAGAGTAGCCCGAGCATCCTTGGATGGAAACATGCCAGTGAAGGAGAGAAAGAGAGAGGGAATGGTCTGAATTAACATGTTTGCAAGAAGACTTCAGTTATGACCACACTCTGCTTCTATCTCCCTTTAGAACCAGACCAGTGTCATTCCTAAAGCAGGCAATCCACTATGACAGCCAACTATCCAAGCCCATGCTGATTTAGAGTGGGGCTCTCTCTTTCCTCTAATATTACACGCAGCCGACAACGGCTTGCCTCCTAAATGACAAGATATATGGACTTGAAGAAGAACCAAATAAGAAAGAAAAATATATAGACCCAGCTGACTTACCTTATTTTCTCCATCTCTGCCGCAGAGGCCTGCAAGAAATCAAACAAGAAGGAAGCAAGTGAATGGAAAGTGGATCAGCGGGCAGATGTATGCATAGTTCAGGCTATAGATCCAAAGGCTGGCTGGCTGGCTGGCTGAGGGACTTGGTGGCCGGCTGGTTAGGCAACCCTGCCTATTCTCTCTCTCTCTCTATCTCTCTTTCTAGAAAGGCGCAGCCAGCGGTGCAAACATCTGCATGAGCAGAAGAAAGGCGAGAAGGAGGGAGGAAAAGGGAAAGAAAAGGAAGAAGAAGAAAAACCAACACCAGAAGCACATTGACAGGTTTTAACTCCAGCAGAAAGAAGCCGCTGCAGGAAGGAGGGGAGGAAAAAAAAAAAGAAAGAAAGCTATGCCCAGGAGGCATATATGGGCAGCAACAGAAATGGCATAGAGGTAAGAATAGGAAGGAGACTGTAACAGGTTACAGTGGGAGAGGAGAGAAAGTTGGCATCCTGGCAAAGAGGAAGAGGAAGGAAGGAAAGGGGGGAGGAATACAGGAAGAGAGCCACAGCTAGGGGGATCTATCTCTCTATCTATCTCTCTATCTAGCCATCTATCTCTGCTGAGCAAAGCCTCCAACGCTCGGCTTCGGCGCTGCTGAATAAATAATTAAATAGTGAAAGGTTTTTCCTTTTTTTTCAGAAAGCACATTTCTCTTCTCTTCCCCCCCCCCTCCCTCTCAAATAATAACTCCACCGCAAGGAGGGAGGGAAGGAGGGAGGGGGAAAGGGCGCCCATTCGGCGGAACAGCCCTTAGCCATGGGAACGCAGCCGGCTCTTCCCACCCATTCTCCTCTTTCCTCCCCCCCCCCGCTCTTGGCCGGGGGCTGTTCATTCTCGTTCCCCCCCCCCCCCTGCTGGCCGGGCGCCTTTCCCATTTGAAGAGAGGGCTCTGCTCTTCCCTCCAACCCGCCTCCCCCCCTCCGCCATGCTCAATTCGCATTCAGGGCCGGCTTGCGGCGTGGGATGGGGATTTCGCCCTCTCTAGACCAAGGGGGGCAAAGTTTGAGGAAACCCCCCACTTCTTTGGCCTCAGAGACACTGACATTTTCCCCTGAAGCAGAGATCATCTCTAGAGAAGCAGAGGCGCCTCCTCAGCCTCAAGCAACTCAAGCAACACAAGCAACACACACACACCTTCTTCTTTTTTTTACTCTCCTGCTTGCAGCCCACCGACATGGCCACCAGGAAGCCCCGCTTCACCCGAGCAGGCGGGTGGCTCCGGCTTCTGCCCCCCGCAGAAGGAGGAGGGTGAGGAGGAGGGGGCGCGGGCCCCGTGAGGACCGAGAGCCACACGCCGCCCTTGGGCTTCATCTTGCCCGCCCATGCCCCTCGCCCGCACCCGCACCCACCGCCGCGCTCCTCTCTCCGCTCTCCTCGCGCGAGGAAGGCACCGCCGCGCCAGGACGCCCCGCTCTTAACCCCTTGCGCTCCCCGCCGCTGCCCCGCCAAGCCCAGATGGACCTCGTGGGGTTTGGGGGAAGGGGGAGGGGGGGAGCTCCGCACCGTCGAATTAGCGCACTTTGGCACCACTCGAACTGCCGCGGATCAGGCCTAGGGGATCTTGGGAGGTGTAGTGGGGGGGGGGGGGAGGCACCAGCATTTTTGGGCAAAAGAGCCCTGAAAAGTGGTGTCCATCTGCCTGCCTTCCACAGCTCAGTGGAAGAGACCTCATGGGCCATCCAGTCCAACCCCATTCTGCCAAGAAGCAGGAAAATTGCATTCAAATCACCCCCGACATATGGCCATCCAGCCTCTGTTTAAAAGCTTCCAAAGAAGGAGGCTCCACCCAGGCCCGTAGCCAGGATTTCGATTGGGGGGGGGGGGGTGAGTTTGTTTCAAGGGGGGGGGTCTGAGTCTGAGTGAAAGAGGGTCTACCCTAGCAAACCTTTTGTATCGTTACCCCAATACCCCCATGCATATGGGATATATGGAGCATGGTGATCAGATCATGATATGAACAGGGGTGGCTCGTCCATTACGCGAAGTAAGCAGTCACAGAACACTTTTTTTTGCCAGGGGCACAGAGGCGCCTCTGTTAAATGCCCCTCGACCGCCACTTGAGGAGCTCCCCCTCAGCTCACAACAGCCCTAGCAGTCTGGGGGGAGCATCGGCTTTCTTGCCTCGCTGCCGGGCGATCCTCTTCCCAAAGGGGCCGGGCCCTTGAGCCTCGCCTAGCCCCTCCCGTTCCTGCTCCACTCGGCCACCGGGTGCATGAGCAGAGCCGGTGCTCAATCGTTCTCTGCGTTCAATCCCTTCCCCATGACCAGCTCCCTTTCCCGATCTCCCGGTGCTCCACCCACCTCCTCTTCTCTCCCCAATCCACAGGTGGGCCAAGGGCTGGAGCCGCCGCGCCTTGACTGCTTCGGATCTGGAGGCATGTCTGAAGACCCCAGCGTGCGCACCAAAAGTCGCCTCTTCTTCTGAATTTCTCTTCAGCCATTGGGACCAAGAGAGAGAGAGAGAGAGAGAGAGCCCCTCTGGCTGGAGGTATCTCCCACCTCCGCTCCCTCCTTTGTTTTTGCGGCTACCTTCAGGAAAGGTGGGCATCTCTACCTCTGTCTCTGTCTCTCTCTCGGTCCCAATGGCTGAGGAGAAAGTCAGGAGAAGAGGTGTCTTTTGGTGCACACGCCGGGGTCTTCAGGCACGCCACCGGACCCAAAGCGGGCCAGGCAAGGGAGCAAGTGCGGCAAGTGTAGTTACTGGGATGTATAGTTCACTTACAATCAAAGAGCATTCTGAACTCCACCAATGATGGAATTGAACCAAATATGGCACACAGAACTCCCATGATGAACAGAAAATATATATCAGTGATTGGTTGATGGGGGGGGGGGCGGGGGGCGCCAAAATACTGTTTGCTTACCATTGAAAATGACCTAGGGCCACCTCTGGATATGAATAAACATAGCAGTTTAAATAATGCACCAGTAAGGCCTTTTCGCGAACCACCATGAGAATTTCGGGGGGGGGGGGGCTGAAGCCCCTCAAGCTCCCCCCCCCCCCCCCCGCTACATGCCTGGCTCCACCCACACTCCGGGACAGAGAGTTTCACTGCTGGACAGCTCTCACAGTCAGGAAGTCCTTTCTAATGTTCAGATGGAATCTCCTTTCTTGTAGTTTGAAGCCATTGTTCCGCCTCCTAGGGCAGCAGAAAACAGGTTTGCTCCTCCCTCCTCCCTATGACTTCCTTTCACATATTTATACATGGTTATCATATCTCCTCTCAGCCTTCTCTTCTTCAGGCTAAACATGCCCAGCTCCTTAAGCCGCTCCTCATAGGGCTTGTTCTCCAGACCCTTGATCATTTTAGTCGCCCTCCTCTGGACACATTCCAGCTTGTCAATATCTCTCTTGAATTGTGGTGCCCAGAATTGGACACAATATTCCAGGTGTGGTCTTACCAAAGCAGAATAGAGGGGTAGCATGACTTCCCTGGATCTAGGCACTAGACTCCTGTTTATGCAGGCCAAAATCCCATTGGCTTTTAAAGCTGCCACATGTCATTGTTGGCTTATGTTTAACTTGTTGAAGTTGGCAACTGCACCCAGGGCCATAGCCAGAAAAAAAATTCAGGAGGGGATGAAAATTTTTTGGGGGAGTGTGTGAAAATTTCGCGGGGGGGTGGGGGGTTGAAACCTGCCTCCTAGCTCACGTTGAAGCAAAGATCACAGCAGAGGGCAGAGCAGCCTTCCATAGCCTGCAGCTCCGCCCCTGTCAACCACCTCCACCAAGTCTGGCCTCCTTAATGAGAACATTCAACACACACACACAAGTTGGTTGCTTCACTACATTGGCTATTGCTGCAAGTAATGACAGTGTGAATAAATTGTCAGTATTTGCCTGAGATAGTGCTTGCAGTTCTGGAGGGATTCTTAATTTTTTGCATCTCATAGACTTAGCATGGGGATTTGGTTAACCAGTTAAAATTCATGAGTAAACCAGGTTTTTAAAAAAATCTGAAACATTTCAGAGGGGGTGTGTGGTTAAACCCCTAAACCCCCCCCCCCCTCGCTACAGGCCTGTGCACCCCAAGACCAGGGCTCACTCACTCACTCCAGTAGATGGACTGCCTTCAGGGGGTGCCTCTTTCTCACTGTTAGAACAAATGAAGCTGAAACTGACACTGCTTTTATCATCATGTCTGAATGCTATGAAATCATGGTAGTTTCACAAGGCCTTTTGCTTTCTCTTCCAAAGTGTGTTGGTGCCTGCCCAAACTTCAGCTCGCACGGTCCTGTGTCTCAAGTAGTATCTGAGTTCATTCATTCTGCAATAGAGATGCTTTCCAAGTTTTCCATTGCAGACTAAAATCTCACTAAACTTAGGATTCCACAGCATTAAGCTGTGACACACCAAGCGGTATCAAACTGTGCTCATTCAACAGGATGGAGGCACCTGCAGACAGGAAGTGCCAAGGGGCTTGGGCAAACTTGGGCCCTCCAGGTGTTTTGGACTTCAACTTCCACCATTTCTAACAGCCTCAGGCCCATTCCTTTTCCCACTCAGTCGCTTAAGGGCCTGAGGCAGTGAGGAATAATGGGTGTTGAAGTCCAAAACACCTGGAGGGCCCAAGTTTGCCCATGCCTGCTCTGGGAGGTAACGTCTGAAATACCTGGATGACTTTGGCTCAGTCCTATCTGACCTGAATCTGGGGGCATTTTTAGGAAATGGTCATTGGGTGATATTTCCCTTGAACCTGGGATGCTGTTTCTTTTTCTTTTTTTTTAAGTGCCACTAAAAGTGGTACTAAGGTGACACATCCTATCTGAATCTAAGGGCATTGTTTCAAAAAAATATGATGCCCTGGGTCTGAGGACATTTGCTACTATGTCTACACAAAATGCTACCAATAGTCAACAAACTATACTGAATCTAGAGGCTCTTTTAAAAAGCTAATAGAGTAATATCATCATTTGCTACCATGTCTACACAAAATGCTACTAATAGTCAACAAACTACACTGAATCTAGAAGCTCAGCTACCAGGGCAATATCTGCCATGAATTTTACTTGAGGACCTCTAAAGTGATATCCACTCTGAATCTGGGAGCACCTTTAAAGCTACTAGGGTGATATCTACTTAGAATATTTTAAAGCCCTTCAAAGAGCCATTCATCTCCAAAAGCATTAAGTAAATGACTAAATAAATCCCCAACAGGAATGATGTTCACAGAAGTCTTCCATCCTCGATGTCCTCTCTCTGCCGCAGGATCTCAACAGCATTTCTTCTTGCTGCCTCATTCTCAACAAAACACTGTTCCTACCATTACATTAGAGTCTTCGTTTAATGATGCCTCATACTTTCTTCAACATTGGTTTGAGAGTGGGGTCTCTTTGTGTCATTTGCCCTTAAATAATCTAGAGCATCTCATAACCTTTTCCCAATATAAGATTATTAAGACTAAGATTCCATGGCATTTCTACAACCCCACAGGTTTCCCTGTAACATCCTCCCACCCAGAGACCCCAAAGCTAATCAGAGCCCATTTAAAATGTCTTTCTGTTTTAGAGATACCTGGTTCTGTGACATCTGATGCATAGGTATAAAAGAGATAGCGGGAAAGACTTTCATAACAGAATTGTGTGGCTCTATGGGACATCATTTTGTTTCTTTAATCGAGAACAAATCCCCCAGTCCTCCTATATCAATCCTGTTTTCCCATGGTCTGTTCTCTTATGATCTTCTCATTACGTGCAGAGTCATTCCTCATGTCCATTGTTGCCTTGGCAATCACTACTAAAAAGCGTGGAGAGTCAAACAGAATCTATCGATTTATTTCCCCTTCTCTCACACATGCAAACACACCTGAATTCTTGATATTGCTCAGCGTGCAAGATCAAAATCATTTCCCAAATGCCACACAAAAGGGTGTGGCGTGCACCATGAAGAGCTTTTGATATGCACCCTAAAAGGTACCTTGTTCCATCTAACTGGATTTCTCCTTCTCTCTCCCTCCCTCCCTCTCTCAGTCTTTCTCTCTCATGATTTCCTGGAATGTGCTGGTGCTTTTATGTTCTCCACATGTGCAAACACACCCTCTTGAATTGTCCTGGCTTTGCTATAGACAGTGATGAGCCCATTCACATTCTACTTGCTCCAGTGAATGTTCTGTGTCTAAAAGGAGGAAGCAAAAAGGAACTAAAAAGAATATAGCACCATAACATGCATCCTTCTTTTGAGAGACATGGTGTAGAGGAGCACCAAAGATTTCCTTTTGTCACTAACAACAGGTTGGTCCAATGTCAGTGGGGCAGTGTATCTAAACTTGCTTCTGAACCGCTTTAGTCATTGATTGGCTGAAAAAGGCGGTATACAAATACAGTAAATAAATAATAAATTAATAATAAACTAGGAGGGAGCTAAATATTATAGTATTAATGCAATTTGATACCATTTAACTCCCATGACCCAATGCTATGGAGTCAAGGGAGCTGTAGTTTTGCAAGATCTTTAGTTTTCTCTGCTAAATAGTACTAGTACCTCACCAGCCTGCAGCTTCCATGATTCCACAGCATTGAACCATGGCAATTAAAGTGGTGTCAAATTGCAGTGTAGACTTATAGTGTACAGTTAATACAGTTGGAGACCTCCCTAAGTCATACCCACAACACTTAAGGTGGCTTTCTTTGCATTTCAGACTAAAACCTGGAATAGATTTTCCAGGTTAATGCATGATATTACTGCTTCTCCACAGGTGGACCATCTTTTGGGACAAGTGTTCCATGACTTAAAGATATTTGAGAACCAAGGCAACTTACTTCTCCAATGAATGCTCAACATCCTCTAATGAAATGTGGATTCTTGTAGGTACATAAGAAGAAGGCCTTTCCTAATAGTCTACAACAGTGGTTCCCAACCTGTGGTACATGGTCCGCTACCACTGGTCCGCAAGAACTAAAATATGGTCCACGGCCCCACTTTTACTACAGTGTTGCAACAAAAGCGACTCGTCTTGTGAAACCCTCATATAGTGCTGAGGCTTATTAAATATGATTTTCTGTGGGCGAGCAGATGGCAGCTACTGGATGTTTTGTATCAGAAACTAGGCCTGATGTGCCCTATCCAATGCAATTTTCTGAGTCAGCTCCCCAAACAACCAAGCTGAAAGTTGACCAAAAACATGTGGGGTCATAGAAATGCCATGGAATCTTAGTCTTAAAAATCTAAGTTGGGAAGAGGTTATGAGATTATTTAAGGGCAAATAAGACAAACAGACCCCACTCTCAAACCAATGTAGAAGAAAAATATGAGCCATCATTAAACTAAGACCTCATGTAATGGTAAGAACAGTGTTTGTTGAGAAGGGAATGAGGTAGCAAGAGCTACCTAATGTTGGAGAGTGGTCGCTGGTAAAACTGGTCCCTGGTCAAGTGATCCCTGGTCAATTGGCCCCTATCAAAAATGGTTGGGAACTACTTGGTCTACAGCAATCCCTGGACGTTTCAGGGAAGGACATCAATAAGATATAAGGAAATAAAGTAATCCCCATCTTAGTTTCATTGCTGTTTCTTTGACCATTGCATTTAAATTCAGGAGCGGGTGTAGGTGAGGAACCCACAGCTTTCATCGTATTTCCATAGGGGGCTGTGATCCCATAAAAGTTAAGAACCTCTGGTGTACAAAAAGATTGCAGAATGATCCACAGCGTTGTGCTGCCTGAGGTAAAGATCAAAATGGCACCCATTTCCATTCTGTCTGTAAATGTCAACTTGGCTGTTAGCTGAATATTTCTTTTACACCAGCAATAGAATAATCTTCTCCACCACGGATGTGGGTTGCAGGCTAGTTAAAAGGAATTTGGGTACTGTCCCATTATTCAGGCGGAGGCCACTAGGGGGCACTAGACAGAGAAGGATACTCCACTTTACAGGGGGAGGGCGATTGAAGGAGCCATGTCACCCTCCTGGAAAGAATTTCATTTATGAAATTGGAAAAAAAAAGGGGGGGGGAGAATGGGGAATAACCAGCAAAAATTGGGAAAATGGATTTTCTCCTTCAACCCTCCCCCCTAAGTAAAATGGACTATCCTTTTCTGTCTAGGAACAGTACTGGAATTTGTTAAGAGCAATAGGCATTGTGATAGAAGGGATGGTTTTGGGGCACAAGGATATGTTGGGATCTGCTACAATACTTCCTTGTAAGATCTGACTGTATCAGTTGTTCCAGCAACAACTGTGAATGAGATGATATCTCCTAACATAACCACAGCACAGCCTATTTAAGACTGTCACATCCCCAGCCAGCTTGTTGAAATGAGACCAGTAATTAATTGCTAACCAGTTATTTCTTTCTTTCCCTTTATTTTCATATGTTTAGACTGTAGATGTGAGGGCAGGGAGTGTCTCCTTTTTATTGATCTGTAAGTGGCTCTGGGAGCCCTCTTGGCTGAAGAGTAGGGCATAAATCCATTGGATGAATGATGATACTTATTTTTAACATTTGTCAAAAGGCAAAGGTTCTGTATGTTCTAAATCTTTTGAGCTAATTTTTTGGCCAATTATCTAGAACATGGCCATATAGCCTGAAAAACCTACAACAACCCAGTTCTATATAGAGCTTGGAAGTAGCTCCAATTAAAGTATGTGTGTGTTACATGCCTTCAGGTGAACATGAGGAAGAACTTCCTGACTATGAGAGCCATTCAGCAGTGGAACTCTCTGCCCCAGAGGCTCCTTCTTTGGAAGCTTTTAAACAGAGGCTGGATGGCCATCTGTCAGGGGTGATTTGAATGCAATATTCCTGCTTCTTGGCAGGGGGTTGGACTGGATGGCCCATGAGGTCTCTTCCAACTCTTTGATTCTATGATTCTAGGTTGCCTGTTGACATATGGCAACACAATTAATTTCTTAGGCAAGGAATAAGAAGCTGTTTTACCAGTTTCTTTCCTCAGAAATATAGTCTACAGCACCTAATATGTATTGGCGGTCTCCCATCCAAATACTTTCCAGGATTGACCCTGCTTAGAATGCAAGGCAGATAAGATCTGGTACCTTTTACTTGTGTTTCACTTTTTTCTGCAATAATTAAGGTGTAACAAAGGCTATGTCTACACTTGTTACAATACAGGCTGTTTCCAAGTTATAAACAAGATAGTTTCTGTAGATTTGTTCTTAAGCTGAATTTGTTGTAAATTGGAACAGGAATATATATATATATATATATATATATATATATATATTGTAGCTTTGGATAGAATAGGGGAGGGTTAACACTCCATATGTTTCTTTTGCTATCTGTGCCTCTGTTCAGAAGATTTCACCCAGTTTCTGTCCCTGTGGTAATTTGATTTTGAAAAATGTGGCTTGTTGTGAAATCAAGGATTGGTGATAAAGCTTCAATGGAGACTCCTTTTCCCCATGATAACTCTTTCAGGAGTGAATTTCCCTTCCTAGGGATAAATTTATCTCTCTTCCTGTTGTCTCACCCCTGTTCTTAAGTATGAGTCATTTGTAAGGACTTCATCACATGGGGACCCATCCCACCATGCAGTTTCACCAGTGTCCATGGTGAAACGGCAGGTATGAGGGGTGACTCTGTTGCTCCATGCACCACTTTGTCATTGTGCCACTTCCCCCATCACACAGTGGAAGCATTGACTAAAGTGATGTGGATCCGTGCTGGCTGCATTGGAGCCAACATGACACAAGCAGGCTTCCATGTTTGGAGGGAGCTTCCACTCTGGTTGGGGGCTGGGTCTCCAGCAGAAGTCCAGCAATGTCATGTGATGTGCAACGTGCCAATCCATCACTGGACTGGCAGGGAAGTGTCCTAGGATGGTAAAAGAGCCCAGTGTGATGAAGTGGTAAATTGAAGGTTTGTAACTTGGGGACTGTATTGCAGTTGCAGAAGTGATGTAACAAAATTGCAGTGTTTTTACATTGTTACAAGTAAATGTAACTGTTCTCAGTTTTATGTCTAAAGAGTATATGTAAACTAATCGCATACGTTTATATTATACCACCATCCCACATTTTGTTTCATCTTTATGCTTTTTAAAGTATGTAACTTGTAACTTCAAGTAAGTACTCTTGTTCTCTCTAAATGAGAAAGTAAAGAGTTGCTTTAAAATTAAAGCTATTATAACTAGCTACTTTAGAGAGTGCTAACTATATAAAGTTGCTTTTAAAAGCTCTCTCATGTGTGTTTGGCATTGAATTTTGCCATTAGTATGTTGTAAAGTGCTTTGAGTCCCCCCAGAGGTGGGAAAAGCAGTATATAAATAAATATTTTTTTCATATTGAGCACCGAATACATAAGAGTGTTATAGTTATAGAGCTGAAAACTCTCTGAAGTTGACTATGGAATAATTTGGAAATGCTCAGATTTTTTAAAAACAGAATATCTTAGTTTATTTTTATGCTTAAATAGAAGGCACAGGGAAATATCGCTTGGATTGAGAATAACTGAAGGATTATATGAGGATGTGTCTACTAGCTTCTAAGATTTTCAAATGAAGCCCTTCTCTCAATTCCACCATCTTCCCAGGCAACTTTCTTGGGAAGCAATAAGGTCTCACCCTACCTAGGGAGGCTAGGAGAAACATCTATACTATACAATTAGTGTCATTTGATACTACGTTAATTGCCATGGTTCAGTGCTATGGAATCCTGGGATTTATTGCTTGATGACAATCCATTTGTATTTTTAAATAAGGTTTTAGGAAAATGGGAAAGAATACAGAGTTTGTAAAGTCCACCTTTCTTTATAGGAAAGGCTTTAATGAGCCCCAGTGGTTCTTCTGCAAAACTGTTGTATCTAATTACAGCACACCACTCTGGAATTCACTGAAGCCTGAATGACAGCGGCAAAGTTCTTCCAGCAATGAGCTGAGATAGCATTTCAGTCAAAAGACTTTTTTGAAAATCTGGGACTGTCATCTGAACAGCCCACAGTGACTTGCTCTTACATACATAGAAGTCTGTATCCATAACATAGTGTTTCTCAACCTGGGTGTTGGGACCCCTAGGGAGGTCGTGAGGGTATGTCAGAGGGGTCATCAAAGACCATCAGAAAATACTGTATGTACAATGCTCTCTGCATGTAGGTGAACTGCAACTCCAAAACTCAAGGTCAATGCCCACCAAACCCTTCCAGTATTTTCTGTTGGACATGGGAGTTCCGTTTACCAAGTTTGGTTCAATTCCATTGTTGGTGGAGTTCAGAAAGCTCTTTGATTGTAGATGAACTATAAATCCCAGCAACTACAACTCCAAAATGACAAAATCAACCCCCCCCCCCCCCCCCAGCCTCACCAATATTCAAATTTGGACGTATCGAGTGCTTGTGCCAAATTTGGTCCAGTGAATGAAAATGCATCCTGCATATCACATAATTACATGGCGATTTGTAACAGTAGCAAAATTACAGTTGTGAAGTAGCAACAAAAATAATTTTCTGGTTGGGGGTCACCACAACATGAGGAACTGTATTAAGGTGTCGTGGCATTAAGAAGGTTGAGAATCACTGGCACAACAGAATGCTCAGTTCCTATTTTTCAGCTGCTTTTAAAACATTCCAGTTTCTATCTCCTTCTCCAACTTTTCTCCCTTTTCTTTAGCATTTTTCGGTTACTACAAACCAAGTTCAAAGTGCAAAAGTAATTTGCACTCCATTCAATCAGGAGAGGCAAAGTACAGGAAGGACAAAATCTTGCCATTCCATGTAAACTCAGGCAAAAGCAAACTGCTGCAGCTTCACATCCTGGTGTTGTTTGTCCACATCTCTCCCATCTGTGAAATATTGAAAGGTACAGAGGGGATAGGTAAATGTTTTTAAAAATATGAATGTTCTGATTCTTGCTTTGTTGACACAGACAGCTGGTAGGCAGCATTCCACACGTTGGGTCAAAAGTTGTGCAGGCATCTTCTGAGTAATGTGTGTTGTTTTTATATTTTAGTGTAGACATCTGTTAATGCAATGTCACCTCCTCTTCTTCATGCAAAGGAGATGCCTGGCATTAAAAGGCCATTACCAAACCACATACTTACTGATTGCTCCTATGGTTCTCCCTTAGAGGCAGGGTGGGAAAAGCTTTTAGAATCTTGCAAACATTCCAAAAGGCTTTTATGATTCATTTGGATTTTGCTTTTGCGAAGATGTCAGCATGAATTTTTTATTGTGTTCAAATGCATTGTTTCATAACCAAACTCAGGCTAGCAGTATAGAATGTCAGGAGCAAAGTTGTTGAACAAAACTTTTCAGGAGGTATAACCCATACCATATCACAATGATTCCATATTAATAGATTCTGCCATCAATCCATCCATCCACCCACTCTTTCATAGCTCAGACACAGACCAGGGACCCGCCCCCCAAAATAATTATAATCAGCCCTCTACATTTGAAAGTTTCAATTTTGTGGGTTTGATCATTCATAAATTTGATTAAAATGTTATCTTTAGGAATTTCTAGGTCCTCCAGCTTACTTAATGATCAACTTCCATTAAAGGACTAGAGATTCTGAGAGAGAACTTTTCTAGGCATTTGTATGTCTTCCAGTATGATTTTGTGGTCTACACTATAGAATTAATCCAGTTTTACACTATGGATTTGTGGTAGTTGTCATATTATGATGTTAAGTCTTCTTTGTCTAAGAGTGCTGGTGTTGCAAGTAGCTTCTGGTGTGAGAGAATTCGCCATCTGCAAGGATGTTCCCCAGGGGATGTGCAAATGTTTTACCATCCTTGTGGGAGGCTTCCTTCATGCCCTCGCATATGGAGCTGGAGCTGACAGAGGGAGCTCAACCCGCTCTCCCCAAATTCAAACCTCCAACCTGTTGGTCTTCAGTCCTCCCATCACAAGGGTTTAACCCATTGTGCCACGGAGGCTCCTAAGTGTGGCCAGGAATTGCCCCCCTATAATCCACTAGAAGGCTTTTGGGGACAGAACACATACTGATTCTTTAATCTTTGTGGTCTGTTCTCCAAGATGTCCAGGAGATCTTAGGTGACCTCTTATTTCTTTATGTAAGATGGAGCCATGGCAATCAAAGTGGTGTCAATGGATTAATTTTATAATGTAGATGCACTCAAAGTTATACTGGGTGCCTAGTAATCCTAGAAAGGTCTTCTCTCAGTTTAGAAATACTTTTCTGTGCCCCTAACCCCAGAAAATGTAGAGAGCTGACTGTAGCGGGAAATAAATGTGGTTGAACTCAGAGTTCCAAGATTTCCCTTCGGTGGGTATATAAATCCCACACTTTTTGTCCATATTGGACAAAAATAGATGTGGACTACAGAGGTGCTGAATGTCAGTCATTAGCTTGGGGGCTTCCCATTGCTCGGATGAAATTTCCAGCACCTAAATGGGGAAGGAAGTTCCTCCTGATTAATATATTTTATTTTATTCTTGGTAACATCTTTGATATTGTGTGCCTTCAAGTTGTTTCAAAGTTGTGGCCTCCTTAATGGGGGGGGGGGGGGGGGAGGCTATCACAGGATATTTTTTGCAAGAATTATTCAGAGGTTTGCCATTGTCCTCTTCAGAGGCTCAGAGAATATGATGATTTCCATGGCTAAGCATGGTTTTGAACACTATTCAAACACGATTCTCCTGGAGTCCTAGGACTTTATTGCACAAAGCAAGCAAAGCCTGCATTGCAGCTGGACCATCATATGAGGTGATGATCCCTATCATATGGCACTATGTGCATCCTGCTGCTGGGCTGCCTTCTCCATGTGATTTTCCCATCCCTAGCTATTAACAAGCTACAACCCATAAACAGCTTTCAGTTCTGTAACTTTCTTGTCAGCTGGTCTGGCACAATGGGCCCTTTCCGTACCTGAGTTGGTTTACAAGCAGTAACGTGATGTTACTGCTTGTAAACCAACACATTGAAACCAAGACATTGAAATACAAAAGCATGTGGACAATTTCAACAGAAAGGAGGAAACCATGAAAATGAACAAAATCTGGCTACCAGTATTAAAAAACTCAAAAATTGCAACAGCACAACAACAGAGAGGAAGCAAGCAGGGGCATCTAATTACCTCTCAACAAAAGTTTGCTCCAGGCACAGTCAGCCCATTGTATGCTAATCAAGGTGGTCAGTTGAAACATTCACACCTAGCTCCAGCAGACAAGAGTCCTTTGTCTCACCCTGGTCATTCCACAAATATATAAACCCCTTTTCCTAGTTCCAACAGACCTCACTACCTCTGAGGATGCTTGCCATAGATGCAGGTGAAACATCAGGAGATAATGCCTCTAGACCATGGACATACAGCCCGAAAAACCTCCAACAACCCAGTGATTCCGGCCATGAAAGCTTTCGACAATACATGGTCACAACAGATAATGAATATAAGGATAACATTAGCAGGGAGAAAAAAAACCAGGAAGCCAGGGGAGGAGAAAATCCGACCGACCAAGAACACTGTCTCTTTCACACAGCTCTATTTAGCATTTCCTGAACCTTGCTAAAAAACCTGTGTGGGTGTACAGCATAATACAGGGAGGTAGTTAGCTGGGATGTTTACAACTGCATCATGCAATTTAGGTACAGAGGTGGTTATTTTAGAAATTTCAGTGCTTTTTTGTCCCAGTGAATGCACAGCAGTATTCTGGAAATGATCAGACTTCTGTGGATTTGCTCTTCAGAAGATTCTTAGGCACTTTCTGAGTTGACCTGTGTTATGGTTGTCAGACTGATGCTACCCAAACATCCTCTGGTTTAGATGATTGGAAGAGATAATAGACAGATACTGAGTAAGTAAGATTTTACAGAGATGATAAGGAAAATTGCTAAAGGTTTGTATTTATGATAAGTCTTTTGCAGTTAGGAAGGTTATTATTATTAGGTTCTTGTGGGTTTTTCCGGGCTATATGGCCATGTTCTAGAGGCATTTTTCCTGACGTTTCGCCTGCATCTATGGCAAGCATCCTCAGAGGTAGTGAGGTCTGTTGGAAGTAGGAAAATGGGTTTATATATCTGTGGAATGACTGGGGTGGGGCAAGGAGCTCTTCTCTGCTGAAGCTAGGTGTGAATGTTTCAGCTGACCACCTTCATTAGCATTTGAAGGCCTGGCTGAGCCTGGGAAAATGTTTTGTTGAGAGGTGTTAAGATGTGCCCAGGCACATCTTAACACCTCTCAACAAAACATTTTCCCAGATTTGTTTCCTCTCTGCTGTTTTGCTGTTGTAATTTTAGAGTTTTTTAATACTGGTAGCCAGATTTTGTTCATTTTCATGGTCTCCTCCTTTCTGTTGAAATTGTCCACATGCTTATGGATTTCAATGGCTTCTCTGTGTAGTCTGACATGGTGGTTGTTGGAGTGGTCCAGCATTTCTGTGTTCTCAAATAAAATGCTGTGTCCAGGCTGCTTCATCAGGTGCTCTGCTATCTGTTATTATTATTGCTATTATTTTGGGAATTTCTATGCGGCCTTTCTCTGGTGAGCAATCTCGCTGCCGTTCTCTGAACCAATTGGAGTTTCCAGACACTTTTTAATGGCAATCCCATGTAGAGTTCATTGCAGTAGTGTAACTGAGATGTAACCACCATGGCCAGGTTGGATTTCTGCAGAAATGGGCACAGCTGCCACACAAACTTTAATTGTACAAAGGTCCTGGTCACTGCTGTCATCTGGGCTTCCAAATATAAGGCTGAATCCAGGATCACCCCCAAACTGTGAACCAGAGATTTCAGGAGGAGTGTAACCCCATCCAAATAAAGTTGTAACCCTATTCCCGGATCCATCTTATGCAAGACCTGCAATGCTTCCATCTTATCTGGATTAAGCTTCAGTTTGTTTGCCCTCATCCAGTCCATTAAGGCCCTCAGGAAACTGCTTAGGTGTGGAACTGCTTCGTTGGCATCTGATGGAAAGGAGTAATCATCTACATACAAATGATACCAAACTCCAGAACTCCTAATGATCTCTCCCAGCGGTTTCATGTAGATGTTAAATAACATTGGGGATAAAGTTGATCCCTGCTGGTCCCCACATTCCACAGACCATGGGGATAAACAGGACTCCCCTAACACCACTTGTTGTGAACACGTTTCATCTAGAAATGTATGACCTCATTGTGAAAGAGCACGCAGATCCAGAATAGGTTTCTAGAGTCACTTACAGACCTACCACCAAGACTTCACCTGTGGAAGACAATCATACTTGACCACGAGTGATCGCAGATACATATATAGATCGATAGATTGATAGACTAATAGATTGATAGATAGTAGATTTGAGAAAGATGCTTATAACAGTGATCAGGAAAAAGAGTCGACTAAAATAACTAAAACGAAGTAGCAAATACATGGTTGGGAGAAGTAGGATTATGGTTGCTCTCTCACCTTCCTTACAAATGACAAGACTCTGAAGGATTCTCCAGACTTCAATTAATGCAAAGAAGTGAGAGATCTTGCAGGAAATATTGATGGCTGATACCCCTTTGAAATACTTGAGCATTCATACAGAATCTATATAATCTAAAGATGCCGGATCTGTCTGATCTTGGAGGATAAGTAGGGTTAGCTCTGGTATACTTGGATGGGAGACCACCAACAAATTCGAATTGCTGTAGGCTACATTTCAGAAGAAGGAATTGGTGAAAACTACCTCTGAGTATTCCTATGAAATGTATGGGGTTGCCATAAGTTGACAGATGATTTGTAGGTATACATAAACACCGCAGAAGGTAGCAGGAATTGGGAGAAGGATTGAGGGAGTTCTATGATGTTGCAAGCAATTGGCCATTCATCATTCAGATGCCATAAGCCTGTAGGCAACTGGCCAAGCATCAGTGTCTTCACTCACTTTTAGCTCTGGGGGGCAAAGGGGCATGCCTCTTTCTCTTCTTCCTCCTCCTTTTTAAAGAGCAGTGTTCCAAAAAAATCTTGTGTTAACACTGTAAAGCAACAGTCTTTCTCATTCAGCAAGGACGAGGAGGAATGGCTAAAAAATCCAATATAAATCCCATGCATTGAATCATGTGAGTCCTTTGAAATTATAAACAAAAAAAGCCCTTCACCCTCTGGATGGAAATAAAACATTGATGCGCATGTAGGGAATTGCCACAGTATGCTCCAAGACCACATAAGCATTATTTGGTTCTTTTAAAATTTAAAACATCTACAGAAAAAATACAGCAGTGAATAGCAACATTTACTGTTTGGAGGAGCTCCAAGGGTGCTAAGAAAAGACCAGAAACATGAAATTGTTCATCTGCACTTTGCATAGGGATGAACAATACTGAGTCTCAGGGAACACATGAAGCTTACTTACTGTTTTTGTGCCTTGATTTGAATGTCCTTGTACACACTAGTTCTGATGCAACTTGAAAAAGCATAGCTTTTCCCATAAAGAAGGTGCACGCTTGCTATATATCTTGTTTAGTAATTAAATAACCTCGGAAATCCCTAAGAAGGGCACATGCATTTATAAACAAGCTGTGCAGGAAATATAGCTTTTTAATTAAAAAAAATAGCTATCTCTGTCTTTTGGATGTGCAGGTGTGCACTCTTGATGCTTTGAATACAAGGCATCAATGCGCACAGGTCATCCCAGTTACAGTATCCCAACCTGTGGTGAAATGCATTACTTTTATATCTATTAAAAGGTATAGGTCCTAAGAATGGCATAATAGCATATGCTAATATTATGTGAAAGCTAGCACTTCAATCTAGGCTTTGATTCCTTGCTCAACCATGGAAATCCACTGGATGACTTTGAATGAATCACACATTCTCAGCCTCAGAAATACCTGTGATAGGGTTGCCTTAGGTTCACCATAAGTAGGAAACAGCTTGAAGGCACACAAGAAAAACAATATTATGCAAATCAGCATCCTCTTATTTTTCTCAATGTTCTCTTTTTGGATGAAACCATTCCTGTTTTTTTTTTTTTTTTGGTGACTAGAGTTTGGGCTTAGCCTGGGCTCCACTTTTAGTATAAGCTCCTTTCCAATAATTAAACATCACTATCATGTCCCCTAACAGTCTTCTCCAGCTCCCTAAGGTTGCAGTCTCAAATCTCTTGTATGGATGAAGACCCCTTGATCACAGGGAGATCTCCCTCTATGACCCACCTCAGAGTTTATGATTGTCAGAGGAGGCCTGGCTCTCAATCCTGCCACTCTTGCAAGCATGATTGGCAGGGACGAGAGACAGGGCCTTCTCAATGGTGGCCGCCGTCTGTGGAATGCACTCCCCAGTGAAATCAGGGCGACTCCATCTCTCCTCTCCTTCAGAAAGAAACTCAAGTCTTGGCTTTGGGACCAAGAATTCAGGCAGCTGGCTGAGCAACAACTGTAATGGCTTGTGAGAATTGTCAATTAAGAGACCTTGGACTGGAATTCTGGACTATGATTTGGATTTGTAGACTCAGACTTGGTTGTGTTAATACTTTAAAGGCCAATATTTGTAATGTATTTTTTTGCTTTTTAATGTGTGTTTTTTGTTGTTGACCTGTTTATGTTAATTGTTGTGCTCCAACTGTTTCTTTGTCAGCATCTAATGACTGCCAATTGTGAGCCATCCTGAGTCCCCCTTCAGGGGTTGAGAAAGATGGGATACAAATGCTCCAAATAAATAAATAAATAAATAAATAAATAAATAAATTTCTTCCTGAGTAAAAATTTGCAATACGATTCAGATGTTAAGCAGGACATCTGAAATGGTGCAAAAGTTCAGTGATTGTTAATAGATCATAGATTGAATTACTTTTTATACTCCGTGGATGTTCTGTAGTCCAAAAGGCAATATTCTCAAGTTCTGTAATAGTTTCATGCCTTTTGTATATAAGTACATGAGGATGGTGGACAGGGGTGGTATTTTTCTTATAAACCAACCAACCAAACAAAGAAACATTACCAGCATCATTATTTTACATGATCACATGCAAAATAGCATCTTGACCTGATGCAGTGAAGCATATTGTTAGCACCTCTAAGGTCACATTCACCTCATCCAAATATTGGACAAAATGAACAGATCCCAGTATCTTTGAAACAAGGGGATTATTATTATCTCTTTCTTTGAAAAGAAAGTGCTCTATCAGAAATTTCATTCTGTTTCTTCTTCTTCTAATGTGCGTTTTTGATCTTTTCAAAGCTGTGAACTTGTGTATTGCCTGGACAAAATTGTGTGTGCAACATGGTGCTTCGACACACACAAAAAGAGGCTGAACGTGAAGCTTGTATTGGACTTGGATGATGTTTGAACAGCCGAAAGGTCATTACATTCTCTTTATTCTATGCACCCCTTTCCCTATGTGTTGTGCATTAGTATTCTACTCTCAAGGTCTTGCGTTCCTGCAAGTTTAAAAGAGTCGGTTCATGACTCCCACACAAAATGTGGAGTTGTTAGAATTTGCCAAGGAGACATTAAATCAGACTCAAGAGAATCCTTTGTCAAAAGCAAGCCATATTCATTAAAATTGCAGTTAGCTTCTTAAATTCGTGTGTCACTTTTCCCACCCCTCCCTGGTACTTTTTCCTTCCTTGCATCAATTCCTGCCCACCCCCATCTCAAAACCTGAAGGATCATTCACTGAATTTGATCTAGTGGCTTGTGCTTGTCATTCTTTTCCCATGTGAGGCTATTTTTAGAAAGGAGTTTCGTCCAATTGCAGTTCAGTAGACTAGTTGTCAAGGCAAGCACGAGAAGGTGGTTAAGGGTGAATTTGTCAATGATTCAGCAAGCGCTGGCTGTTGCTAGCCCCGCTCACATCCCTGATGTGGGATTGGTCCTCCTAGTGAGGCATGTGTCAGCCTCAGGTAGCCAATATGGGGGATCATTTAAAATAAAGCCAGGAGGTACAGGCTTTGTATAGACTGCTTTGTCCAGAAGGGATGCTGGTTGGATATATTTCTGTAGTGTGACTGGGTGGTTGCAGTAATGTCTACCAAATATTTGAGATTAACATATAGAAAAATGTGGCATTTCAAATGGAAAGTGCTTTAGTTAGAGGAGGGACTGAATGCATGCAAAAAAAGGTATCTGAGTTGCCAAACTGCAGGCATTTTAAAAAGCAATATTTAAAAGGTGGGAGAAATTACATTCCACATAAATTGAAGGGTAACAGGTAGCATGAACTGGGCATGGAGAAAAGGAGGAAAGGTGGAGATATGGTCTTGTATGATGTGCACCTTCCCCATATAAATTCCAATATGGACCGTGGGTGCTTTATTCAGATTGGGGGCATTTTGAAAAGAAGTAAATAAATAAATAAATATCAAAACTTTCTTTATATTCAGCCCTGTCTCCCTGGAGGGACTCAGGGCAGATTCCAAACATAAAGGGCAAACATTCAATACCTGAACATAATAACAATACACCCATAATAACAAAAATTGATAGCTCCACATATAAAAGCAAATTATAACTTAACAACTAAAATTAAATGAAAAATGCAACCTGACATGAAACAAAACATCAGATATCAAACAGAAGTGTCCATTACCCAGTTCCTTGGGTTTGCTGATGGGGCAAACAGGGCAAGGATACGGATGGCAGCTATTAATCAGAGGTATAATGGTAGTATTATCATATATTCCTCCTACTCATAAGCCAGTGAGCAAAAGTACATTTTTAGCTGTTTCTTGAAGGTGGGGAGGTGGCCATTTTTAATTCCTTAGGAAAGGAGTCCCAGATGTGGGGGACAGCCACAGAAAAGGCCCTTTCTCTCATTCCCACCAGCTGCACTTGGGACAAGGGTGGGACCGAGAGTAGGGCCTCTTCCGATTAGTGCAGTGTCTGAGCTGTTCTGTAGTGGGAGATGTAGTTCATTAAATAGTCTGGACCCGAGCTATTTAGGTAATAGCTAGCACTTTGCATTTAGCCTGGAAGCAGACCAGCAGCCAGTGGAGATGCCACAGCATGGGAGTGGTTTTCTCCCTGAATGGCATTCCAGTTAGTAAACTGGCTGCCAATCTCTGGACCAGTTGAAGCTTCTGAACTATCTTCAAAGGCCGTCCCACATAGAAAGTGTTGTAGTAGCCCAAACGGGATGTTATTCAGACATGGACTACCATGGCCAGATCTGGCCTGTCAAGGTACGGGTACAGCTGGCACACAAGTTTTAACTATGTGAAGACACTCCTGGTCCCGCCAACACCTGGGGTTCCAGGGTTAGTGATGAATCCAGGATCACCCCCAGACTTAAACCCTTCAGGGGGAGTGTGACTCCATCCAACACAGGATGTAATCCCACACCCCGATCCATCTTATGACTGACCAGGAGTGCCTCCGTCTTGCCTGGATTTAGTTTCAGCTTATTAGTCCTCATCCAGTCCATTACTGATGACAGGCACCTATTTAGGACCAGGACAACATCCTTGGTATTAGGTAGAAAGGAGGAATAAAGTTTAAACTACTCTTGAAATTTCAGAGCATGAACAAAAGGACTGACTTCTGAAATTTGCAGGGTATGACGAAACAATTCAGCAAATGATATGCATGAAAAGCCAAGGAAAAAAAATCATCCATTTAGTACATTCTCCCCAATTAGCAACGGTTCAAGCATTAATGCCATAAATGTTACGCATTCATTTATAGTTCTCTTTTCTCGTACCCATCTGTTGTGAAAACCACAGCTGCCCATCAGATGCGATATCATGGACGAGACCGAGCATGATTGTCTCACACCAGAAGTGACTTGCAACATGAAAGAGGGCAACAGAACAAAAAGATAACACCAACTAGAAAGGTGTCCGTTGTGGGTTTTTTAAAATGTCAGGGTATTCTTATTTTAAGGATACAGTATGCATTTTTCTTTTTCTTATACATAATAATTAGTGTTCCAAACTGAATAGGAAATATACAAGACATTCAATCCAAGGACTCTGAGAAAGCACTTGGAATTTTGAATGTAAAGAAACGAATGAGACAGATGAGATTGTCATTTTGCCTGTCACTTGAATAATTGTCACACATTCATTTTCTACAGATTGATACATGCAGAACAAGCATATATTACATTCTATTTTCCCATTCTTTCTCATTCAGCTTCCTGCATTTTTCTTGCACATGTATTCTTTATGTAAACTCACTTTTCTATTGAAAGTGAGATGGAATTATGTGTATGGACTATATCATCTCTTCTCAACCTTTTCTTAACCTGGAGGAACTCTTGAAGTAATTTTCATGTCCCTGGGAGCCTCTGTATAAAAATTATTACATCTACAGCTCTAGAATATTTTTCCCAATTGTGATCTCTCATGGAACTCAAAGTGAAGTCTTGCAAATCCCTCGGGTTTCTCAGAATCTTGATTGAGAAATCTGAGCTATAGGCTTTAATGAGAACAAGAACATCCCTATATAATTAGTGTTGGCTTTCCACATTTGCAGATTTAACTTTTTGCACATTTGATTATTCAGATTTGATTAATGTGGTCTCTCCAGGAATCTCTAGGTTTCCCAGTGCAACTGGCCACTGCTAATTGGTGACCACAGAGTTCTGATGGAGGACCTAGAGATTCCTAGAAATATGTTCTAGTGAGGTTAATAGTATAGGTGGTTTGTTTTCAGTTTTCCCACTTTTACAGATGTCCTGTGCGCTCAACCCCAGTGAAAATGAAGAGCCTAATGGATACCAATAATTCTGATATCAGTAACAACAACAGCAGTAGCAGCAACCTGTAATGTATGATTATTATCAAGTGCTGCAAAATGAGGTGAGAGGAAAAAACTAACTTATTCAAAACCGAATGTCAAAACAAAGGTTGAAACTAGGATGCATCCACACTATAGAACTGATGCAGTTTGACAACACTTTAACTGCCATTGCCCAATGCTATGGAACCATGGGAGTTGTAGTTTAGTGAAGTTCCATAGCATGCAGCCATGGCAATTTGTGGTTTTCAATCTGTATTATTTCTATAATATAGATGCACTCTACATAAGAGCAAGGGAGAGGGAGGATCTCTGTTCAAGAATGTTGTCCATATGAATGCACTCCAACTGTTCCAGTTCAGCAAGGACAACCTTGGTTATTTCTCTGACAATTCATTTTTAGCTCCTTTTAAAATGCCCCAGCTTTCCTCTTCATCCCCTTTCTGTCTTCATCTTTGGCTTTATTTCAATTTATGCAAACCAAGTTCGTAGTTCAAAAGTAGCCTGCACTTAGTTAACACTGTAGACAAGAGAGAAGGGGAAAGGCGAGAGTTTCAGCCTTCATAAACTCAGTGGAAATGAGCAACTGTAAATAATAGCAAACCTTATTCTACTAAAGTTACCACAGCGTCCCCTTGGAGGACCTAGAAAATTCCCAGAGTGGTATCTCTTCTGGCTGCTAGGTCTTCCATGGCAACTCTATGGGAATCTCTGGTGGAAGCATGTTATAAAATCTTATGGAGGACCTGGAAAATTCCTCGAGATGACATATTTTTCTTGGATGTGTATAGGTGCAACCATGGATTCTGGTCCCATAGGTATGGGGGCTATACTGTATTTTATACAAGTAGCACCCCTTAAAATCTGGCAACCCATCTTTGTTCAGCCATGCCATTGGAACATAGAAAGAGAACTGTTGGATCAGACCAAAGGCTAAGCTATGTCAGGATTCTGTTCATGCAGTGGCCAGCCAGTTGCACATCAGAAACCCAAAGTTTGGGTATATTTGCAGTATTCTCTTGTGCAGTTTTCCCAACAACTGATAAACAGAATCACACTATTCTAGAAACCAGGATAAAGAAGGATGGATTCAAATTGCAGGAAAAGAGTTGACACCTAAACATTAGGACAGTGGTTCCCTATCTGTAGAGCCATGGCCCACTGGTGGGCCGTGAGACCTAAAATAAGATCCATGGGTCTAGATTATTAAATATGGTTTCCTGTGGTTAATCAGATGATGACTATTGGATGGCATATATTCTGTAACAGAAACTAGAACTGATGTGGTCTATCTAATGCAATTTCCTGACTCAGCAACCCAAATAACCAAATCGAATCTAAAGTTAACCAGAAACAGATTCGTAACCTTTTGGTACTAATGTTGGAGAGTGGTCCATGGTCAAAGTGGTCCCTGGTCAAGTGGTCCTCAGTCAAAGTGGTCCCTGGTCAAAAAAGGTTGGGAAATATTGCATTAGGAAGAACTTCCTGATGGTAAGCGCTTTTCAACAGTGGAATATTTTGCCCCTGAGTTGGTGGAGTCTCCTTTTCTGGAGGTTTTTAAGCAGAGGTTGGATGGCCATCTGTCAGGAGTGTTTTTCCCACATGGCAGCGGGTTAGACTGGATGGCCTTGCAGTCTCTTCCAACTCTATGACTCTATGAATAGATATCCCCCAATTCCTAGTGGCCTCTTCCATCACCAGTTTCTCCAATCCTTTTTAATGACAAATGACAAATGTGGTAACTGTCACTACACACAATTTAACTATGTACCAACTGAAGAAGCATTTTCTTTTATCTGCCCATTCAGTTTTGGCAAGTGGCCTCAGATTCCCATTTGAAAAGAAAATATCACCTTCTCCCAATTACACTTATATATGCACTTTTTCCGTTTGCAGCTGTTGGTTGACTAAATTGCATTCGTGTGCAGTTTAGAATTGTCTGCTATTTTCTATGCATGTGTTTCAAACAGGTGCATGATACCAAAGACATTTGTTTCATTTCTCAGAACACATTGCAGGCTTGGAAATGTGTGGATTTCCCAAAAGAAACTACCTTCCTGTTTGGAAGAACCAAGCTAATGAAAATCCATGAAAAATCCTTGTCAATCTGAATTTCCCATCCATCTCTATTCTTACTTTTACTGGAAAGGCCTATTAGTATGATTTTGCAAAGCCTCTCATTTATGTTCTGCAGCAAGCAACATTTGTTTGCTGAGAGATTATTGGCGATCCCTGAAGAGAGAGGTTGAGCAATATTGAATTTGTTAATGCAGATAAAACAACTTGCAGGTTGCTTGTTTCTAATAATACCAAGGTGTTGCTTTAAAGATTAATTAAAACTATTAACGTATTGAGCTGGCACAATAAACTCATAAATAATTCCCCATGACGTGCTGGAAGGTCTGGGTTTTATTTGCTCTCAAGGTTAGTTGGAGCTTGATGCACAGTAGAAATTGCAAAGTTCTGTGGATTATACTCCTGTCCTATTTGTTACAGTCCTCACATTCAAAAGCAGTAGTTATGTCTCAGTGGACTCAGAATCAGTGCGCTTAATTACAATGCTGAAAAATTGAATTCTGCACATGGGTCAAATTGGAAGGTACTCAATATCCATCCAAATGAGAATTTGGTCAGGTTACCTACAGGGACTCTCTGAACTCCTGGAGAAATGAAACTGCAGACTGGATCAATGATGCGCTTAAGTAGAGAATTAGAAATAAGTTCAGGCAGGAATCATGACATAATCATATTGTGCCAATAGGTTAGCGTGAACAAGATCCAAGAAAGGGGAAGAACCCAAAAATAAATGTAATAAAAAACGTGCTTCAGGACACCAGTAAAGGAAAATTGGATACTTTGGAAGTTGTTATGCCAAGTCAGAGTGAAAAGAGAGAGTCAATTTCAGGATGTATAAAAATAGTGTTTTCTGCAAATCGGGAACTGGTAACCTTTCAAAATATGTCTTGAGACTAGAGTACATCTACATTATAGAATTAATGCAGTGTGACAGCACATTAAGTGCCATAGGCCAATGCAATGGAATCCTGGGATTTGTAGTTTGATGAGGCACCAGTACTCTTTAGTAGAGTAAGCTAAAGACCTAGGAAACCTAAAACCCCCATGATTCTATAGTGTTCTACCATGGCTGTTAATGTGGTGTCAAATTGCATTAATTCTACAATGCATCCATAGTCTGTCTTTCATAACTTTTTGACTGAATGCTAGCAATTTCTTCTGGTTTCATACCAAGTCAGATCATTGTGTTGTTATTTATTTATTTATTTATCATATCAGGAGCAAACCAAGGGTACAAGTGTAATGTATTTTTTAAAAAACCCAAAGTTTAAAAACTTGGCATTATATTAAATATCCTTTGACCAGTAGCTGGCCACTTGGAGTGCCTCTGATGTTGCTATAAGAAGGTCATTCATTGTGCATGTGGCAGGGCTCAGGCTGCACTGTAATAGGTGGCATGTAGATTGTTCTTCGCCACACTCACATTTCGTGGATTCCACTTTGTGGCCCCATTCTTAAGGTTGGCTCTGCATCTCGTGGTGCCAAAGTGCAGTCTGTTCAGTGCCTTCCAAGTTGCCCAGTCTTCTGTGTGCCCAGGAGGGAGTGTGCAGGAGATGTGTTGTTGGAGGTGAGGTTGTTGTTGTTGCTGTTGTTGTTGTGGTAGTCTTGAGGTTTTTCTCATGGTAGCCTTGAGGTTTTTCTTGCCAAGATTTGTTCCTGAATGGGAGGGGGGCTTGCATTTGCCTGCCTCTAAAGCTGAGCATGACTTGTCCAAGGTCACCCAATGGATTGCCATTCCATTGAGTGGGAATATGAATCCTTGTCACCCTGAGTCGTATTCCCACACTCAAAATATTGTACCATATCAGCTCTCTAAGACCATGTGCCTGTCTCATTTTGTATCATCTATAAACATACAGTGTTTGCATGACATCCCAGCTAAGAATCTGCTGGACCTCTAGGCTGTCATGAGAAGGCAGAATGCTAGGACATACATATTGCTCAGTTCCACCCACATGCATTGAGAGCGGGTCAACAAACCAGGCAGCTTCTCCACAGTTGGTTTAGTGTGTCATCAGCAAGCAGGCAGCTTTTTTCTCTAGTTCCTTCCCTCTTAACAAATCGGAGAAAGCAGCCAAGAAAAAAACCCTGGTTTCTTTCTCTCTGGTTTGCAGGAAGGAATCTAGAAAAAAAAGAAGCTGCCTGCCTGCAGAAGACATGATAAACTATCTGCAGCATGGAGCTCAGTGACTGTCTTAGATGTTTCTGCTTTTCATGAAAGCTGGATTCCTGGGTTAAACCCTGGGTTAAACCCTTGTGCCAGCAGGACTGCTGACTGACAGGTCAGCAGTTTGAATCTGAGGAGAGCAGGTTGAGCTCCCTCTGTCAGCTCCAGCTCCTCATGCTGGGACATGAGAGAAGCCTCCCACAAGGATGGTAAAACATCAAACATCCTGGCATCCCCTAGGCAACATCTGACGGCCAGTTCTCTCACACCAGAAGTGACTTGCAGTTTCTCAAGTCGCTCCTGACATGAAAAAAATTGGCTGCATCCTTACTCTGAGTGGTTCAAGCAGGGATCTTCCTTATGCCTTCTTGCATATGCCAGGTTTGTGCAAACATATTTCCAGCTTAAAATAGAGTCACTATGTTTCCACTATAGCAATGAGGGACAGTTGAAATCCATAACATGCAGGACTGGCAACCACAAAGTAGATATTCGTAGGTTTGTGTTCTACCTACATATATGTATAGAAGTATTGCATTTCCTTGTAAAATCAACATATTGTTCCCATTCATAAATGATATGCTGCACACATTTCTGTCTACATGAGGTGCCCACAAGCCAAATCATAAGAGTTTTTGGCATCTTGTCCAATTGATGTGAACAGAAAAGCTTTCCAATGCTTTCCGATGCTCACATAGGGGATGTTCGCTGTAACAAGCAACATTGTAAGGGACAAATGTTTCTCAACCTGGGGGCCGGGACCCCTGGGGAGTTGCGAGGGGGAATGTCAGAGGGGTCATCAAAGACCATCAGAAAACACAGTATTTTCTGTTGGTCATGGGGGTTCTGTGTGGGAAATTTGGCCCAGTTTTATCATTGGTGGGGTTTAGAATGCTCTTTGATTGTAGGTGAACTATAAATCCCAGCAACTACAACTCCCAAATGTCAAAATCTATTTTCCCCAAACTCTACCAGTATTAATATTTGGGTATATTGAAGATTCATGCCAAGTTTGGTTGTGATCCATAATTGTTTGAGTCCACAGTGCTCTCTGCATGTAGGTGAACGACAACTCCAAAACTCAAGGTCAATGCCCACCAAACCTTTCCAGTATTTTCTGTTGGTCATGGGAATTCTGTGTGCCAAGTCTGGTTTAATTCCATCATTGATGGAGTTCAGAATGCTCTTTGATTGTAGGTGAACTATAAATCCCAGCAACTGCAACTCACAAATGAGAAAATCAATCTTCCCAACCCCACCAGTATTCAAATTTGGGCGTATTGAGTAGTTGTGCCAAATTTGGTCCAGTCAATGAAAATACATCCTGCACATCACATATTTATATTATGATTAATAACAGTAGCAAAATTACAGTTATGAAGTAGCAACAAAATATTTTTATTATTGTGGGTCACCACACCATGGGGAACTGTATTAAGGGGTCGTGACATTAGGAAAGTTGAGAAACACTGCTGTAAAAGGATAAATCATAGAGGATAAACATTCTAACCCTCAAATAAGAGATCCCTTATAATATGGGGCACTTGGCAACACTAGTTTAAATATATATGCAAAGGCTCACATTTTCATAGTTCTTTTTTCTGGAATTTTAAATAGACATTATTTTTTTGTCCAATATCCTGCCCCAAAACCAAATCTGGTGTTCTTTTCCTTGAACCTCATCAACGTATAGATTGACAGATCTGAACTAATCAGTTGAACAGCACTGACAGGTAATTGCATAAAGCAGTGGCACTGAATCCAAATCATGGTGACATTGAGGCCTCCTGCAAATTATTGGTCCAATAAACTCATCAACTGAGTTGAAAAATGAAAAGGGGAAGAGACTTTCCCCAAACCACTTCTTTCTAAGGCTCCCAGAAAACAAAATCTGATGCAATTTAATGTGTGCAGCATGGAAGATTTGCACAACTGATGCAACAGTTTCCTAGCAACCATAGATTCTCCAAGAATCTTCTCCACCCATGGCCATTAAAATGTATGTTAAGCAGCATTAGGCATTTTTGAAAAGAAAAGGAAATGAAATAATGGCGAGATCCATGCCTTAATAGGAATTGTAAACTGGATGCTTAGTGAATGTCTGAGGCATATTTGAGCCATAAAGCACAAACCTGTCTATAAATAGAGGAGGCTCTATTGAAATGGAGTTGAGTTTAACAGCAGAACACATGGTTGCAATAACTTTTGTCCAAATGTTTGGATTCCTCCGCTCTCTCATTTATATTATCTGCTCTGATTAAGAGGCCCGGAGTTCCAAGGAGCTGCATATTTTTGTTTAGCTATAGTTGCTCCTGATAAAGGCACTGCCAACTTGTTGATTTTTTAAATGGAATCATAAAGTTGGAAAAGGCCCCATAAGCCATCAAGTCCACCCCTGCCCACTCAATGCAGGAAATCCAGCAGGTAGCTGTCCAGCTTGTTTTTACATTGTTTTATTTATTTGAAATATTTGAAAAGGTGGGCTAAGTTTGTTTTCTGGTGCCCTGGAGACAGCAGAGCAATGGATTCAAATTGCAGGAGGAAAAGATTCTTACAAATTAGGAAGAACTTCCTGATAGTAAGAGCTGTTCAGCAGTGGGATATGCTGCTTGGGAGTGTAGTGCAGTCTCCTTCTCTGGAGATTTTTAAGCAGAAGCTAGATGGCCATCTGTCAGGGGTGCTTTGATTGTGTTTTCCTGCATAGTAGGGGGTTGGACTGGATGGCTCCCATGACCTCTTCCAACTCTATGATTCAATTTATATACTGCCTTTATCCCACAGCAGAACCCAAAGCAGCTTACGTCCAGTGAAAGGGAGTCAACCAGCTCTTTGGGTAATTGGGTTGCTTTGAGTTTTCCTGTCTGTATGGCCATGTTCCAGAAGCATTCTCTCCTGATATTTCACCAATATCTATGGCAGGCATCCTCAGAGGTTGTGCAGTCTGTTGGAAACAAAGCAAGTGGAGATTATATATCTGTGGAATGTCCAGGGTGGGAGAAAGAACTCTTGTCTCTTTGAGGCAAGTGTGAATGTTACAATTGGCCAGCTTGATTAGCATTGAAAGGCCTTGCAGCTGAAATTTACTTTCCTGTGATTTAAAACTATTACTCTGCCCAACCCTATTGGGCAGCAGCGATCAAAACCACTCTCTCCTCTCTATGACAGCCCTTGAGATAGTTAAAGAGTATAATTGTTTCAGCCAAGTCTTTTCTTCATCAGTATAAATGTGCCCAGCTTCCACAACTTTTCCTCATAGTTTTGTTCCCCATATCAGATGGGGCTTGACTGGTACAGAATACAGTGTGATTATTACTTCTGCTGTCTTGGAAATTGTGGTCCTATTAATGCAGGATAAAATATTATTTGCCTTCTTCATTGCACCATCAAACTGTTGGCTCATGTTCAATTTATGATCAACGAGCCATGCAGAGAGGAGAGTAAGAAATAAAATTATTATTATTATTATTATTATTATTATTATTATTATTATTATTATTACAATAATCCCAAGATCCCTTTCTTATGTAATACTGCTGATCCCCATCCTATACCTGTGCTTTCAGTTTTTGTGGACTTAAATGTAGAACTTTAATTTGTCTCTGTCAAATTTAATTCTATTAGTTTTAGGCCAATTTTCTAATAGATCAAGATCGTCATAAATTCGGATCTTCCAATTGTACTCCTACTACTTTTGTATCATCTACAAAACTGATAAGGATTCCCCATTACATAACTCACTGATAAAAATATTGAAGAGAGCTGGCCCCAGAACAAAACCCTATGGTACTCCCCCAGAGACATCCTTCCAGTTTGAAGTGAAGCCACTGATTTTATTTATTTATTTGTTTATAGCATTTATATTCCACCCTCTATCTGTCAGTAGAAGACATACTGGCAGATAGAGGCAATTTAGTATTTTTTCCAACTTCGGCTCCTGGAGGTTGCTCGATTCCGGCCACGGGGGGGGGGGGGGGGGAGCTGTCCTGTCTCTTCATCCACTATGACACCGAGCCTTTGATCATAGTTTTTCCTCCTTGCTCTTTGCTCTTTGATCTCTGTGATTTTTTAATGATGTCATATATTAACCTTCCCTCTTTAAGCGGTCCCTAATTTCTCTACTCACAGCTCAGCTGTTTTCAAAATCCTTAGGTGAGCAGTAAGCTGGGCTATTAACAGTCAGGAGCTCAAACCCGACTTGGGCTTTGAACTTGCCACCTTCTGGTCAGCAGTTATTTATTGCTGCTAGTGATTAACTAGCTGTGCTACAGCCTGGCCCTGATGATGATAAAAATGTAATCAAGATAGGGGATGAATATTTTTGTCTTTTTGTTGTGATCTGTTAGCATTTTATCACCCTTAGTGAGCTATGGCCCCACTGTATCTTTGGACACTCTCTTGCTTTGAATGTATCTGGAAGCCCTCTTCAGTTGTTCTCTGCTTGCCCAGCCAGTCTCAGCTCCTTCTGACCTGATACTATTCCTGCAAGCTTGGGTTACACATCTGTACTCTTTTTTTGGTGATGTGTCCTTCCTTCCATTCTTGATTCATGCTCTTTTGCCTTTTCACTTCCTCCCCGGCTTTTTCAAATCCTTCCCATTTTCCTTCTTCCATGTGATTGTGATTGTGCTTTTTACAAGTCCTTTTTTCCATACTTGTTGAGTATTTTTTTCTTTAGTCTCTCTAGCTGTAAGATTTGATCCACTATATTTTTGAGCTTGTTAAATTCAGCTTTCCTGAAATCCAGGTTCACACTTTCCTGTCCCACAACAGTGAATTCTAGCACTACACAGTCACTTTCCTCTAAAGTACCAACTGCTTTGATTCCGGTAACCATCTCCTTCCTATTGCTTAGAGTCAAGCCCATGATTGCCGATTCCCTTTTTGCTTCCTCTATCTTTTGAAATAGAAAATAATCTACAAGACACATCAAGAATTCATTGAACAGCCTATGCTTAGCAGAGCTAGTCTCTCAGCAGTCCCCCAGAACTACGAATTTTTGCATCTTTGAGATTTTTTATGTGTGAATAGCATGATCTATTACCTTTTCTTTGTTTGGTGGCTTGTAGTAGATTCCCCAACCACAATTTTGCTTGTATTTCTCCATTTATTTTTACCAAAATGTCATCCTCTGGTCCACTCTGACAACTTTTATGGATTTCTGTACGCATGAATTTGTCTTTGATGTCTAATGCTACTCCCACTCCTTTCCTGCCATATCTATTGTTTTTGAATAGGTTAGATTCTTCAAGTGTTATATTTTGATCATAGGAGTCATCCCACCAGGTCTGTTATGTTTACCTTCCTGCACTTGTTTATTTCCCAAACACTGTGTGTTGGTGTGCAAACATCTTAAGGCTTGTTTGTTCTCACCTATTAGTTTACTGTCAGTTTTACTGTGGATCTCATTCTCCCGTCAGCTTCTCCTCTTAAATTCGCATCCTTCTTTTTTAAGTTTGCCTTTGGGCTGTTGTTTGAACTATCACTTCCATCCCCAAAAGGATTTTGTTTAAAGCCCTCTTGATCAAACGTGCTACCAAAGGCATTCTTCCTGATCTTTGTGAAGTGGAGCCCATCTGTAGCCAGTAGTCCTCTGTCTAGGAAATGAATACCAATGTCCCCAAGGCCAAGCCTCTCCCATCTACATAGCAAATTATTCCATTTTATTTTCTTCCTGTCTCCGTGTAGTCCTCTATCTTTCACTGATAGAATTGGTGAGAATACCACCTGTACCTCAGACCCTTTCAGCTTCCTGGCAGAAGCTTCATAGTCTAGGATGATCTGATTAAAAGTTGTCTTTACAGTGTTGTTGGTGCCCACATGAATAAGGAGAAAGGGGTACTGATTCATGTTCCTCGTGAGTTTTGGTAAGTTCTGAGTGATGACCCAGACATGTGAATGAAAAAGACGGCAACCTTCCTGATTCGTCGTGTCAATCTGACACACAGTTGCCTGAACAACAAATCCCCAAACATCAGTGTCTTTCTTTTCTTATTGTTGTGATCAGAGGTTACATTAAATCCTTCCTTGGCAGATGACATCGCTTGTTAATGGTTTGGTGTTTCATTATTTTTACTGCTATTATCCTCATGAAGATTTGGGAAGGGTTGCTCAGTTAGAGCAGTTCTGGATCACTTTTTAGTTTTGTTTTATCCTCATAGAGCAACATGGCTATCTTTATTTACACTGGTTATCCATGAATAGTGTTTCTACTTGTATACTAAATTATGGTGATGAACTAAAGACAGCTTAGTATACCCTAGAAGACCATGGATATGCATTCTGTCACTCCCAGATCATGGCTTCAAAGCAGCCAGTGTGGAAAAAATGGAAAGTCCTCTGCACTTGTGAAAGATGTTGATGATGTACCTGAGTTTTACAAAGCCAACTTCTCAATATAAGTTGAAATTTATGAACCCTGAAATCCTTTCTAGTTGGGATCCAAGTCTGAACCACTGAGGAATCAAAATGATTGGATTGAAAGGGCCTCTCAACACATCTACATACTTTAATCATCTCCCCCCTTTTAAAAAAAAAATCATAGACTTGATTTCTATCACCTTTTCTTCCAGTATGGAAAATAAAGAGGCGTACACTGTTAAAGCAAAAAGAACAGAGGGGATAAAAATGGGGATGAAATTTGGTGACAGGTTGGTCAAGTTCAGATTGTAGCTCAGACAGGAGAGAGGGGAGCAAAATAAGGATGTTGTTCTGCTTCCCTTAATGAAAATTTCCTTTACTCCTCAAATTTCTAGTATTGTAATAAGTTAAAATTACAGTTGAGCAATTAGAGATAGAGCACCTTATAGGCATCCAGAGAAAGAGGCCAGGCAAAGTCACTATAGGAATGCAAATACAACAAATAGAAGTCTACATGTGAATACCTAGAATGCTGGACAATGAACAAAAAGAAAATTCGAACAAAAAATGTCATTTGGAGGGAGAAAATTCTTATCTGGAGCAATACCCCAATTTCCCCTTCTTTAGCTACATCCCTGCTCAAGCTTATGAGGATAATGGATGTTTTTACTTGGTCTCCTAGCTACAGTGTTTTCAGGAGTGTGTGGAGAACTGCAATAATATTTGCCAACTGCTCTAGTACTTTTTTGGTTTGCTAGTTCCCTCTTTGAAAAACAGGAAACTGTGGAACCTTTTTCTTGGAATTCATGGGATCTTGAGCCAGGGAGGGAGGAATTGCTTGGGAAGTGTTGGGTATTGAAGTGCTTCTGACTTGGCTGATGTGCCCTATGTACCACCTACTCCTGCTTTACTGCACTTTATTTGACATTGGTGACAAGAAAATGAGGTGGGATATTCAACCAAAGATCTTTAACACAAAGATTATGTAAGAGTTTCAAGTATCTTGAATGATATCTTAAGGTTGCTTTCACTTCAGGGGATCTGTTTCTTTAAGTGACATTGAAGACACTGCCCATATGTTGAGCCCAGTGGCTGAAAGAGGTCATTCTTCTGTCTTCCAAATGCCATCTGGCAGCAAATGGGGAGACTGAAACAGAAGGCTGAAACTTAAGTAGAGTGGCTGAAAGTCATCTATGGCCATTCAGAGAATAGGACTACTCATATTTTGAGATCATGTATCAGAAGATGGATTCTTACTATGCTTGCGATGAGTGAGTTCTGAAAGATTTAATTAAACCAATGCTTTCCTTTCTTTTGTTGTTGTTGCTGTTTTGTTTTTAATGGAGGACAAACTAATGGACAACATGATGGCAACTGGTGATTGGATCTCCTTCTCTTTAAAGCCCAAGGGATTCAAGCGAGGTACGGTGACACTTAAGAAATTGTATTTAATTTTTTTGTGCCATTATATTGACAAATAATGTTTCATCCTCCTTGTTATTATTTCACATATTAGGGGAAACTTAATAATTAATAATAATTATCTGATGTATTTTCATCAGAAAAACAAGAGTAAGGTTTGGAAATCCAGTTCTCCAGAATCATGGAATTGTACTCTAAACCACATAATATGTTTTTTAAAATACCAAAATTACATGCATTATGGCCACATGTCACACATATGTAGAATGTTACATGCATTTGGTAATGTTGCAGATATGTGGAATTATATGTCACATGTTACTGAAATTACAAGTTACAAAAAGCAATTGACAACTACTGCAATGGCAGCCCTCTGTCAACTCTATGCCATGTCCTCCATAATGTGGAGAACAGTGTCTTTTGGATGAATATCTTAAGCAGCCCACAATGCAACCTCTAGCACAGTGGTTAAGCTGGTAGAACACCAGTTGCACAATCCTCTTGCAAAACATCCTTCAAAACTTGCATGGTAGCATTTTTGTCACTGTAAATCAGTAAAAGGATTCTTATTTATTTATTTATTTATTTATTTTCAAAGGCGTTCATGGCTGTAATCACTGCGTTGTTGTAGGTTGTATGGGGATTGTCTTCTATAGATGCAGGAGAAACGTCAGAAGACAATGCTTCTAGAACATGGCCATATAGTCCGAAAAACCTAGACTACTCCTATTTTTTTATTTGCCATATTTATTTCCTGCCCTTCTCACGCCAAAGGGCACAATTTGATGCCATACAATACATACCCATAAAATAAAACATGTACATTAAAACACCCACTAAAATTTTTTGACATTAAAATTATTAAAATCAAGTAATCCAATATCTTAGTCCAGGCCATTTCAGTTATCATTGCACCATTCCATATTCACATATTGCACTAATCAATTATTCAAAAGCTTGGTCCAACATCCAAGTTTTCAGTTTTTTTCTAATAGTCAGGGGGGAAGGAGCTAATCTGATGTCACTAGGGAGGGAGTTCCACAGCCTAGGGGCACCACTAAGAAGGCCCTGTCACTCGTCCCCACCAACCGCACCTGCGAAGGAGATGGGACCAAGAGCAGGGCCTCCTCGGATGATCTTAATCTCCAAGATGGTTCATAAATGGAGATATGTTCAGATAGGTAAGCTGGGCTGGAACTGTTTAGGGCTTTATCGGCCAAAACCAGCAGTTTAAATTGTGCTTGGTAGCAGGCTGGCAGCCAGTGGAGCTGATGTAACAGGGGGGTTCTGTGCTCCCTGTACATTGCTCCAGTGAGAAATCTAGATTCTTTGCATTGTATCCTGATGTTATCACATTGAGTATTTCCCTGTCTGATGTCATTGGCAGTCAATGATCCAGGAAACAACTGAAGCCCACCTCATTACTTGTTACCCTGAAATATTAGGAAGATGGCTTTGGAAATGGAGAAGAAGCGAGCTGGGCCCAGGGTTAAAACAACTACAAGAATTTCAGAAAGAGTTGTTCTCAACTACTCTGGAACTTCCAAAATGAGGAAGCTGATGCTCTTATCTCCAATCACAAACATGAACAGCATCAGTGATCTGAAATGAGACCTCCTGCCTTCCATCTGGCACTCTGGCATCATCCCGCATGAGTTCACATTATAACTCTCTGCTTGCAGACAAATCAGATTTTTTTCCCCAGAGAATTGATATCATAGTTTTCCTTGACCTGCTCCCATCTCTGCCAAACAGGTTTAGTAGGAGTTTTGTACAGATTTAAAAATGAAAAACATGTTTTAACGGTCACACACTAGGATATACTTCTGTTTTTATGGAGTTGCATTTGGTTCCTGAATGCACAATGAGCTAGATTTATAATGCAGACATTTTATGCCATTGGCATCGAAAAAGTTGTAAGCACTGGGTGTTTACCTATTGTGTAGGGTTGTATAACATAAATCCCCCAAGTCAAGTTATACATTAATTGTACAATACAACTTTTTGAATGGCAATGTAATACAACTGAGCTGAATCATGAAGCATCTATGCAGGAGTAGTATATATCCATGCACAGGGCTATATTTTAAAGGAAGGAACTATGAGTATTCCTTGCTTAAGAAAACTCTATCAAATTTACTGGGTTGACATAAGTCAATAGGTGACTTGAAGTTACAAACACATACACACTGTGCACATCCATATACAATGGAACTACATGCACAGTTCTGCTTTGTAAAGTTGAACTGGATGTGGTCAAATATCTAATTGCTTCCATAGGGAAATGCACACATGCATGAGACATCAAAAAGATTCAGGGTAATATCCCCATGTTTTGCCTACTTGTTACATGTTGTTGTTGTTGTTGCTGTTGTTGTTGCTGTCGCTGCTGTCGCTGCTGCTGCTTCTTCCCCCCTCCCCTTCCTCCTCTTGAAGACAAAAAGGACTGGAACAAAAATTTCCTCATGGAATCTATTGCTTTCTGCTATTGTGCTACATTTTGTCTCAGGCAGTGTAATATATTAAGACTAAATGTCCCAGTTTGTTTGTCAAATAACCACAATTCTGTGAAACAGAAATTACTTTGTCAGTTAGTTGCTCCATTGGGGAAAGGGGGAATTAGAAGACCTCTCAATGAATCCAGGAAATGCTAGTAATGAACAGCACATTTTAAGAGATGGTTTGAGTACTGGGCTAGGATTAAAAGAGATCGGGCTTCAAATCCTGCAAGGCCATGGAAACCCATTGGTGACCTTTGGCAACTTACCTTCTCTTGGCCTCAGAGGAAATATTTTGAACAAATCTTTCCTAGAATATCCTGTGCTAGGTTTGCCTTAAAGCCATCATAAACCAAAAAGATCTTGAAAGCACACAACAATAACTACAACGAATTATATGGGGGTGGGTCAAAAGGTTTTGCCTCCTGTGTTATAAAAATGTTATGAATGAACATATAACAGCAGAAGTTGCTACAGATCATAGCCTGAACTATGCTCTACACAAAACTACCATTCAACATGGTAAAGGTAAAGGTTGTCCCCTGACATTAAGTCCAGTCATGTCTGACTCTGGGGTGTGGTGCTCATCTCCATTTCTAAGCCGAAGAGCCAGTGTTGTCCATAGACACCTCCAAGGTCATGTGGCCAGCATGACTGCATGGAGCGTTGTTACCTTCCCGCCGGAGCAGTACCTATTGATCTACGCACATTTGCATGTTTTCAAACTGCTAGGTTGGCAGAAACTAGGGCTGACCGCGGAAGCTCACGCCACTCCCCGGAATCGAACCTGCAACCTTTTGGTCAACAAGCTCAGCAGCTCAGTGCTTTAACCCACTGCGCCACCAGGGGCCCCACTGCACCACCGGGGGCCCATAGTCACCATCAATTTGTGGATATGGGGCTTTCCCACCCTGGCGCAGCTGGGGAGGGCCGGGGCAGAGCAATTTGCCTCCTCCCCTTAAAAGAGAATGGATGGTTCTTGTAGAACCATCCAGAAAAGGGGGCGTGACCAGCTAGGAGAGCGACCAGCCCCCAAGTGTCATTCCTGCCCTGGACATCAACCCACCACGCCCGCCCATTTATAGTAAAATTATTGGTTGTCCACTGGGCTTCTAATGCTTCTAATGCTTTCCCTCCGGGTGTTTTGGACTTCAGCTCCCACAATTCCTAACAGCCAGTAGGCTGTTGGGAATTGTAGGAGTTGGAGTCCAAAACATCCGGAGGGCCAAAATTGGCCCATGCCTGATCTAGAGGAACAAAGGCCCAGGAGATGCCAAAGAAACTGGGAAATAATGGGAAGAAACAGTACTTTCAGTTAAAAACCAAAATGTGTGTGTAATACAGTAATTTTGTATAACATTGTGTTAAGTGTCTCCTTATTGATATGTGATGTTTTTATACATGAGAGGCATTGAATTTTGCCATTGATTATGTTGTGAACCACTTTGAGTCCCCCCAGGGGTGAGAAAAGTGGCATATAAATGCAATAAAGAAATAAAATAATAAATAGTGTGAAAGCCAATGAGATAGTTTGGCTTCCTCAAAGGGTTATGTTCCCTGAAAAAGGAAAACATTTAGAATGCAAATCCATGGAAATTTCACTGGGCAGGCTGGAACAAATGTAAGATCAATATCCCGCTGTTTTTCACTGTACTTCCCCCGCCTTTCAAATTGTACTAAACTGAAATTCTCTCATCACCACAAACTACAAATGGGAAAGTTGGCTGTTTTTTGTTTCCTTTCACATTAAAACTTTAGAACTTTTACATTGTTTCTCCCAAATAGAAATTTCAAAATTCTCAGAAGTTCTTCAAAAATGCACTGAAATAAAATTCTCACTCATTTGAACCAGATTAACCCAAAAGGCACTGATATTCCAAGCAAGGAGAATGCCTCATTGTACCTTTCTGTCATCCAGGTGTTCAAGATAAGGAGCCTTAATGGAAAAAAAAGAATAATAGATTAATGGAACTCAAACTCAAACTTTTAAGAACTAATTTCTCAAAGCCATCAGTCTGAATTGATGAATCGTTCAGTTTGTTTCCCTACTGTTTGTTAAAAATGCAGGCTCATTTTAACCCTAGAAATGAATAAATTAGCAGAGTAATATGAATACGAAGTAGCAGATCAGCTGTCCCCACCATCTGCACAATATCTTGTTGGAAGAAATCAGCCGGTCCATTTTTTATGCCAGAGTTTGCCGCCTGCTGTACTTATTCCCACCAGCTTCCATCCAACCTGTTTCCAAACTCTTGCTAGCCCATTCAGAGCTTAAATGCCCCAAAGGCATAACATTCCATCTAATCTTGGAAGCTAAGCAGATTCAGCTCGGGCTAACACTTGGATGAAAGACTGTCAACAAATACCAGGTGCTGTAGACTATAGTTCAGGTAAACAAACTGACAAAACCACCTCTGAAGATCTGAAAAAAAATTCTTATGACTCTTTTAGAGAGGCTTGGTGGGTCAAGTCCAACATTTCAGTTAGATTTGTATTTGAATAGCGGGAGAGTGCTGCGGATGCTGGCAGCTTCCAGATCATTGGACATATCATCCACATTTTAATGTGAATTGTCTAAAATGCAGAAGGCAATATGCCTTCCATATCAGCAGGGCAGTAGAATTTAGCCTCAAGTTTATAGTAGCTAAGATACAGAACCTACTGAGGAAATAGTTGGGATTCAATACATATTTCCAAATAAGGTTCAGCACCTTGGAGAGCTCCTCCAGCAAAATCCCGTAAAGTCTTTAACATCCTATTGACAGACTCTGCCACTCTCACTCCTTGTGGTAACTGCTTTATTCTGCCTGCTTCTTTCACTGCTTCTTTTTGGATGGGTTGCATCAAACAAAAAGTTGTTTTTTTGCAGAGCTCGAAAAAGTTACTTTTTTTTGATGCAACAGTTCCCATAATCATTTCAGTTTACATATTGGCTGGAGCAGATTTTGGGGTTGTTTTTGTTGTTATCCTACCTTTCTCCTAAAATTGGGATGAAAGGTGGCTTGCAAATGAAAAAAGAAAAGAAAAATATAATTTAAATTGTACAAAAAAGGAACATTAAAATTGAATTACCATATACAGTATTAAATAATGAACAATTAAAAGCAGTCCACTTTAAAACTATTATTTAGCTCAATCTTTAAAAACGACCTGTGACACCCCAAAGTAACCTTTCCAAGATCTCAGTTTTTGGAAAGTAAACACTAATGCATGTATATGCGTGTAAAAAGTAAGACTTCTCAATTCATGGTGAGCATTATTCTCTTAATTACGAAAGGTTTTTCTTTTTGCATCCCTTCATTTATGAGCCTTTTAAAAATCTTTAGCAGATTTTGTGGCACATCCCTGTGCATTTGGTTCACTGACACCACTTTACAGGTTGGTCTCTGGTTGCTTTCCATATCTTTTGCAACTGTTATTTACTGAACTTGCTTCCTGAAATAGGGCTACATATCATACACTGTGTGAGATTCTCCGCAGAGGACTCTTACCCTCAAGCAATGCTGAGTGGGAACATCCAGGCATGTCATGTGCATAAGGAAACACTTGGATAATGTCCACCCTGTCAATTTTTAATGCACAACAGATTTTGGGAAAGGCAATTCTTGTACTCTGAGGCTGCTTATGAGAGCATGGAGCAGTAGCTGTTTTCATAAGTCATCACAGCAGAAAACAACAAAGAGGCTTAAGACAGATGTGATAGTCAATGCTACTCACAAAGCTTTCCCATATTGCTATGGGCAGCATCTCAAAAGGCATGCCATGTCGTCCTCCACTTCTGAAGAGGAATCAGAGCCTTCTGGGCCTAGATAATGTAGAGGAACATGTTCCTCCATGTGAACATAGACTCTCAGGACATAAAGGTGAAGCTCTGCCAGCCCAAGAGGTTGCTGTCTTTTTAAAACATGGGGAAGGTTTATGGCCACTTGAAGGTATGCCTGCCTCTGAATAAAACTCCCAGGATGAATGGTTTCCTCATGGGCACGATCCTCCTTCTGGAGAGGGGGATCTTTTTTTTTAATAACTTCAGCTGAGCCTAGGTGGGTTTGGGGAAATTCCTGCTCACAGGCTGAGATGATATCTTTAAATGATTGTAAGATTTTCATGTGGAAGATGGAGCAAGCTTGGTATTTTTGCTTTTCCAGAAGATAATGTGTGAAGAAGTAGATTCTCAGATTCGGGGCCAACCAAGGGCAAGATGGATGCATGGCATCCTTGAAGTGACTGGACTGACCTTGAAGGAGCTGGGGATGGTGATGGCCAACAGGGAGCTCTGGCGTGGGCTGGTCCCTGAGGTCACGAAGAGTCGGAGACGACTGAACGAATAACAACAACATTGGGAACAACTATATCTCACTTATGCATCTTATATTTACTTTCCCCACCATTTGTCTGGACCATGAAATCTCCCACTTTACTACTGGGCTGTGACATACTTTTGACTTTTAAGAGTTGGCAGCCTCTGACATCACCAGGTCTATAATAGAGCCCTCAAAAATCTGGCATAGCCAGTATTATACCCCAAAGCCCAGATGGCAAACCTATGACATGTGTGCCAGCACTGACATGCATAGCCATTTTCGATGACATGTGGCTGCATGCGACCGCATACAGAGAAGTATGGGGCTGCATGCTGAGAAGGACGTTTCATCCTTGGCTCCTGCATGGCCAGGTGCAGTAGCCGAGGGTGAAACATTTGCTGTGCCAGAGATCTGTAGGCCAAAACAACAAAACTCCAGCACAGAGTGCCTAGTCTGGGACTTCTGGTTAGGCCGTTAGGGGATTTTTCACATCACTTCCAGCCGGCAGAGCAGAGAGCAGTGGAATGCTACGGGGATGCATCTCTGGGGGCTATGTTAGCACCATTACCAGCAACCACATAACCACAGCAACCATAATCCAATGGACTGTTCTGGGGTGTTGTGGATTTCTAATTGACCATCATTACTGAAGTAAGTGAGGGGGAGGCTGGGAGAGGTGAGGACCTGTGCTATGGGTGCTATTTCCCGCCATTAGAAATAGTGGCAGCCATCTCAATTTACCTAAGGATCACCATCTTGCAGCATAGCACAGACTACATCAAATTTTTGTTATTTAAACTATACATATCATAAAATGATGGGTCTTTTTCTTGAAGTGACACTCCACCTGAGTTATCCTTGGTTGGTTTTTTTTCTTTTTGCAAATTTTGACACGCCAAGCTCAAAAGATGGCCCATCACTGCCCCAAACCAACTTATTTATTGACTTTATGTATACTTAATTCTGAAATGGGACGCAGGAGCTTACACATGAATCAAAACAAGATATATGAATTAATTATTAAAAGTTTTAAAAATTAAATGGCTTCCAAATTTAAACATCAATGTTTTAATGTATTTTAAATTATTTAAAACTTGGTGCCCTTTGACTACATTTAAATAAACCAAAAGAAACAATTCTTTTCTGTCCTAATCCAGGCATATAAAGTGACTTGGCGAAGCTGCTGTGCCTTCAATCATCTTTATCAAGATCATGTCAATTACCTTTATTAGAGGCAGAAAGCAACAGCAGTTTGGCAAAACTAAAGACAATGTCTACAACCACAGTGTTCCATCATCTTCAGCTATACACCCCAAAATAGGAAATGAAGACAATTTTCTGGGAATGAAAATACTATTATATTTTCCTACAGTGAAACAGGCAGTGAATCTGAAGTTCACAAAATATAAGACTTGGGCAGCTCACAAACTGATGACTATCCCTTTCACTTCCTTGCTATGAGGTCCATTCTGTACCATAAGCAGGTGCCTAGCCAGTGAGTAAATACAATGCCCCAGGAGTGTGTTAAACTGGCAAATGGTTTTGAACAAAATGTCATAAATCTTGAATAAAGACTAGTTCTATTGTTCAGTCTTTTGGGTATAATAATTGAAAATGGTTTGTCTGGGATTCTTGGGTCCCAGCTTTCTGGAAACACAGTAGGCAAACAGACTTGAAAGATGTCTTACCTCCCAATTCAACTCCAGCATCTAAGTTTTCATCTAGTTTATAAGTGCCTCTTGCCACTTGCATGTGACTGAAAAACATATTCATCTGACTGACACCCAAAAGCTATTTTGGCAGCATAAACTGCAGTGAATGTGATGAAGAGCTGATGTACATGGGCATTTGCAGCAATAACTTTATCTTTCAGCTCAGGATGCTCTCTGTTCAGCACTCATGGAAAAATTGGCAGTGGCATGCAAAAGAGAGGCCAATCTTTTATGAAGGCATGGCAACATCTGCTGGGAGGCAGAACCCGTAAACCTTGACACAACTAGCTTTTTAAAAAGTCAATTTTGTACAAGAATTAAGTTGGGTGGCTATGTTTCCCTTCCCTTGCAAACAGTTGCCCACTGGCATGTATCAAGACTACGGCTTCTCTTCTCCTGTCTATGAGATGGCAGTTAGGACCATATTTGATAGAGCAGCCACACATTAGCTGTAATTCTCGCAGTCCCTTCCAGGCACAGTGATACAATGGATTGTTTATTTATTTATTTACAGTATTTATATTCCACCCTTCTCACCCCGCAGGGGACTCAGGGCAGATCACAATACACATATACATGGGAAACATTCAATGCCATAGACACACACCAGATATAGACAGACACACAGAAACTATTTAACTTTCCACTTCATGAGGGTATGCTTGAATTCTGGCCACCAGGGAAGCTGTTGCTTCACCGTCCACTTGAGACACTGATGGAGTATTTCCTCATTCTTTTGCATGCTGCTGGAGATTTTTATGGCATAATAATTTAGTTAAATTAACCTCCCTGCATAAGCGGTACCTACATTTCGTAATTGACAGATGCAACTGTCTTTCGGGCTGCAAAGGTCATCAGCAAGCTAGACAAATGGTCGGGAGCTTACTCCGACCCGGGCTGGCTTTGAACTCATGACCTTTCGGTCAGTAGTGATTTTAATGCAGCTGACTCCCAACCAGCTTCACCACAAGCTGGTCCCATTCTTTTGGGTTTTTTTAAATGCATTTTGAGTCCCCTTTAGTATGTAATTATGCTTTTCCGGTGTCTGTATTCAGTTGAAGGTTACAACAGCAGAAACATACGTATTTGCATGTTGCTATGAATTGAATGAGATGCATTTCACATTGTACAAAATTGCACATTGTGCATTGATTGCATGGGGAGCATAACACATTGTGCAAAAAGATGTGATAGGAGTATGATTGTGCAACATTGCAATTCCATGACAAGATAGCACAATGGAGCTGATGGATACATTATTTCATGTAAAATTAGGCTACTTCTCTTTGATGCTGGATGTTAGCCATTGCTGTGGCCTACCCCTTTGTGATGCAACATATTCTTTGTCTTGAATGAACAATCACAGACCCATTAATCTTTGCAACAGCCAGTGGAGATGAAAATTGCAAGAACCAATTTGTGGATGTGGATTAATGTAGCTGTCTGCATTTTGGGATTGCCCTTTGAACCAATGAGAATTAATAGAAAAAGCTAAGTGGGGCTGAGCCCATGAGTTCTCTCTGAGGCATGGCTCCAATTATGTGGACTACCATTATGATCATTATTACCTCAGAATTGATGGCAATAACCAGTGACAATTCCTACAGCAAAATGAAAATGAGAACATAACCAACCAAAGAAGGCTTCAAACCTTTTTCATGTGACAGAGCTGCTAAACATTTGGGCTTATGCATGTTCCAAAGATCAGTCTGTTCCACTTACTTTTTATAGAATGCTGTGCAAAACAAGATGATTTTTTCCCCAAAAAATATCCACAACAACCAAAATAAATCCACACCTCTTTTAAAATATGAGCTTGTGTCTTGCCTCCTGAAGCCAAGCTGTCATAGAGTGGCAGACTATGAGCTGAATTAAAAAGTATCTGAAAGTACCATTGAGATGCAGGTGGCCATGGTGATCTCCAAGTGTAATCTACCAAGTCTTGGAGGGGACTGTTGTTTGGATTTTGCCAATGCCTCATTAAGCAACTGACTCCTATAAGCAACAGGTTTTGAAGCTGAAAGCAGCCTTGTCATGTCTCTGCCTGAGGCATTTGAGAAAGTGGATTATGTGACATCTTGACAAGCCTGCCAAACCACTGGACGCCACCAACTTCTTCCTAGGTTTTTTGGAAAGTTGCTTCCTTGGACTGTAACTTCCAAGCCCTGGTTAGAGAATTCTAGGAATTGTGGTTCAAAAAGATTACTTCCCCAGGCTCTTCTTGTTTTGCAATGCTCTGGTAAAGTACATGAATTTTTTAAATTTTCTCAGTTCTATCCATCTTTTTGCCCAGAAAGCATTTTGCATTGGCATGCAAATGGGACAGTCTGGGCCAATAGTCTTATTTTTCAAAAACAACAGCTCCTGGAATTCTGACTCTTTAAATGAATGAATGAGTGAATGCATAGACATATACATCAGTCTCAATAGTTGGTGCCCCCAGGCACTTCTACCTTTTAATAATATGGCACAGAAAACATTTAGGGGATTCATAGAATCATAGAATCAAAGAGTTGGAAGAGACCTCATGGGCCATCCAGTCCAACCCCTGCCAAGAAGCAGGAATATTGCATTCAAATCACCCCTGACAAATGGCCATCCAGCCTCTGTTTAAAAGCTTCCAAAGAAGGAGCCTCCACCACACTCCGGGGCAGAGAGTTCCACTGCTGAACGGCTCTCACAGTCAGGAAGTTCTTCCTCATGTTCAGATGGAATCTCCTCTCTTGTAGTTTGAGAGGGATTCTGCGTCCCTCTCTCCAATCTGCTCCTGCCACAATTTAGCAGCTCTAAAGTTTATTCTGCTGTAGTTGCTGCTCACATCTAGCAGCAATTGTGACCATTCTTTATACTGCAGGAGGATTCCAGTTTACCTTTACATATCATAGAGCCTTGCAAAATGATTTGGGAAGGTGCCTCCTTTCCTTTCAGAAGGGATGTTGGACTGTTTTGGACTCCAAAACATGCCTGCCAAAAACTTTATTTACAACAACATCTTTCATCTCGGTCCTGTCTTCTTCACAGGCACAAGTGGCAGGAACGAGAGACAGGGGCTTCTCAGTGGTGACCCCTCAGCTGTGGAACTCCCTCCCCAGGGATATTAAATCAGCCCCCTCCCTCCTGACCTTCTGTAAAAGAGTGAAAATGTGGCTCTTTGGTCAAGCCTTTGCAGAACCATATGCAATAGACAAATACAGAATTAGGTGCAAAGACTATTGGAACTATTGGATTATGATTATGAATAGTGTGGTTTAACAGTGATGATATTGATTTACATGTTTTAAAATGTTTCAGAGTATTTTATAATTCTATTTTAAATGTTTGTTCTAATTTTACATTGTTTTCAATGGCATCAAATAGCTGCCTATGTTGTAAAGCCACCTTGAGTCCCCTCTGGAGTCGAGAAAGGTGGGGTAGAAATGTCTTAAATAAATAAATCTTTCTTAAATGAACCAGATGTGGCTTAGTTACAGCATGTCTAGACTGCTGCAGTGTGCTCTATATGAAGCTATCCTTCAGTTCACACAAACCGTAGTATCTAAGCTACTGGGCAGTGTACTGAGATCCTATTATTCAAATGCTGAAAGATCTGCACAAATTGCCATTTGTATTCTGGGCACAAAACAAGGTGCTGATTTTAATCTTCCAAGCCCTAAACCACATGAGGCTGAACCATTGGTCTCATTATGAAATTGGCACAGTGATAAGAGTTTCAGAAGGAATCCCTATGAGAATATCAACACTTGCACAGACTATTCGATAGGCTTACAGGAGAGAGAGAGTTCATCTATGTTACATGCAAGTTGTGCAATGCTTTTCCATTGGAGCGGTGATAAATCAGTCCTCACTCCGTTTAAAATTAAGAGGAGTCTAAAATTATAAAGTCTTCCTTTAAAACTCCTTTGGATTATTTCAATCATCATAAATAATTTTACTGTTTAAATTGTTTATATTGTTAGTTACCTTCATTACTATTTTTTTTAGTGGAAAGACAGGATACAATATGATGATAAATGAAAAATGCCATTCGCAGGAGCATGCATCTTTGTAGAAAAAAAATGATATATTGACACACTTTTAAGTGCAGGCATTGATTGCAACAGTCCCCATGGCCATGTTCTCAAGGAGAATCCAAAATAGAGTATTTTTTTCCAGCAGCAGGAAGAAACAAACCAGCTCTTCTAGTTTTTATGTCCAGAAGGAGCAAGATTTTTTATATATAAATCTAGTGCCTTTTAATTATCCATTCAAGATTAAAGGTGCATCTATATTGTAGAATTAATGCAGTTTGACACCACTTTAACTACCATGATTTAATACTGCTAAATCATGGGTGTTGCAGTTTTACACAGTCTTTAGCCTTCTCTTCCAAATGATGTTGGTGCCATGGCAGTTTAAATGGTGTCAAACTGCATTAATTCTACAGTGTAGATGTATCCTAAGTGAACCCCCAAATATTTTGCATCATAAAAGGGAGAGTCAAAAGCAATACATTGCTTCTGGCAAAATCCCTCACTGCAGCTCTATGTGCTAGGAAGAATTTTGACAAACATAGAGATGGGATGATGTCATTGTCTCTACTAATAAAAAATTCCCAGCATTTTGACTCTGGAAACCCTGAGGCTATGATAGCTCTGCATGAAAAGTTTGAAAAATGTTTTTTTTTAAAACTACCTTCCCACACCTTCTATTATCTGCTGCCAATTTGACCGGCCATTATGGGACAATCTACAGTTGTAGTCACATGGACTTTTCTGGTTCTTATTGCAAAATCAATAAGAACGCAATACAAAATCCATACCTCTGCCAAAATGTTGAAAATGTGACTGGAATTCACAATGTTTGAGAAGTTCTTTTCATTGGGAGTCCAAAATTAGGGGACATATGTAAATCGTTATCGGAAGGATGCACCCGTCTGCAAGGATTTACAGTATATATGCATATAAATCCTCATGTATAAGATTAGGGCCAAAATTATGGATTTTGAAATGACCCGTGGATAAGTCATCACTATTTTTAGTAGAAAGACAGGATAAAATGTGATGCATAGAGGGGAAAATAGCAATGCCAACTCATGAGGCCAGCTGCCTTTTGCTGCCACTACTATTTTTCCACCCAGACATTTAAAATGTTGGGTTATTGTAGGTTTTTTGGGCTATATGGCCATGTTCTAGAAGCATTCTCTCCTGATGTTTCACCTGCATCTATGGCAGGCATCCTCAGAGGTTGTGAGGTCTAAGGATACCGGCCATAGATGCAGGTTTTTTTTTTGTCATGTCAGGAGCGACCTGAGAAACTGCAAGTCGCTTCTGGTTTGAGAGAATTGGCAGTCTGAAAGGACGTTGCCCAGGGGATGCCCGGATGATTTGACGTTTTATCATCCTTGTGGGAGGCTTCTCTCATGTCCCTGCATGAAGAGCTGGAGCTGATAGAGGGAGCTCATCCGCCTCTCCCTGGATTCGAACCTGCGACCTGTCGGTCTTCAGTCCTGCCAGCACAGGGGTTTAACCCACTGCGCCACCGAGAGCTCCATAGATGCAGGTGAAACGTCAGGAGAGAATACTTCTAGAACATGGCCATACAGCCTGAAGAACCTACAACAGCCCAGTGATTCTTGCCATGAAAGCCTTTGACAATACATTCAAAAAGTCCACAATCACAGACAGATTAGAGAAGGTCAGTGTTTCCTTTAGGTTTTCCTAGGACAGACTAAGCTCTTGCCTTTTGCCACTCTGCTCAGAGAAGGACATAATTTTTTAAAAATAATAATTAAGGTGCAGTACTCACATTGACCCATACTTAAGGTAACCCATACTTAAGGTTTGTTGGGGGTAGTTTTTTACACTAAAATGTCTAGACTTCTACATGAGTATATAGGGTAGCGACTGTTCCCTTGGCATTCATCAGCAGTTCCTTTCCTTTTACGTGAGACGTATTTGATACTTCCATATGAAGACAGAGTGAAATGTTCAATCATAACTTGTGACAAATACAGCATGTTCACGAAAGGAAGTGTATAAATAGAAACCGATTATTTAAAATTCATCCTCATGGGAGGATTATGGAGGTAAGTTTTTGATGAAAGAAAATCAGACTATCAGGCTAAAAAAGAGAATAAGCTAATGCAAACAAAATTTGATCTTTCACAAGTACGAGCTGTCTTCCTTTTCTCCTATAATTAACTGTTCTTTCACTTTGCCAGAGACTTATTTCGTGAATCTAAAAGTATAATTGCTTTCTTTCCCTGGAATGTAGATTTCAATGGCACGGCCACAGCCTTGCCATTTGCATATATGAGAGCATTTCCTACTTATCCTGAGAGTAGTCAGCACACAGGATATGGTGGGAGGGAGGAAATGGTATGGAGAAGAAAACAATACGAGAAGAGGGATGAAAATCTGTACTATTTCATCATTTTATGTGGATATGAAAAATTACAATAGTTTTCTCCCCATGGTAGGATAAAACAAATATTCCTCTACACTATGCATTCAACACATATTCAAATAAATTGGAGTGTTGTGAAGGGATTATTCCATGCAGAAAAAGATGTGGTAGGATGCTTGATCATACTATACTCTTTTTTTCTGCAGGCAGAGATTGCAGGAACCCAACCACCCCCAAGATGGAAAAAGTGTTTTTGGTGAAGGAAAAAGGTTTCCGGACAGAACATTGTTTTTGTGAAGAAAATCCTATATGTTTTTCCATGCAGAATTATTACAACACAACAGGACGTTCTAGCAGTGGGACTACACTGAGCAAGACCAAACTTAGGCCCTTCCACACAGCCCTTTATCTCAGAATATCATGGCAGAATATCTGCTTTGAACTGGGTTATCTCAGTCCACACTGCCATACATTCCAGTTCAGATCAGAAAATGTGGGATTTTCTACCTTGATATTCTGGAATATAGGTCCTTGTGGAAGGATGGTTATTCTTTCTGATCATCAGGAACCATTTTTTCAACTTGGGAATGAATAATAACAAATTTATTTTCCCATGTCCAATGTCAGGCAATGTTGGCTTAGGTTCAGGAAGATCTCAGTTATGAGATTATGTTACTTACACATATCAGAGCATTCCAGTGCAATCCCAATTTATTAGTTCCCTTTAAACCCTGCCTTTTGGAATACCCTCCCAAAAGAGGTTAGATTAGTCCCCACCCTTCAATCTTTTTGTCCCAGCCTGAAAATATAGATGTTCAGACAGGCCTTTGATCTTGAGTAGGCTGAATGAGCCCATATGACACTGACACTTGACAAAAGTTAGTTTTATCTACTGTTGTTTTAAAATTGTATTGTTTTGATTTTAACATGTGTTGACATGGGGTTGTTGTTATAATTTTATGTGACTTGTTATATATTTTTGTACTGTTTTTACCATTTATATGTTATATGTGTACTCTGGAGTGCATTGTAAGCCACCCTGAGCCCCTTTGGGAAGATGGTGGAGGGATATAAAGTTTTATTTTATTATTTTTTTTCTAATAAGATTATGTGCATGTTGGCCATCCTTTCTGCTTTCTCAGAACAACCTTTTGAAAAAGATCAGAGAGAAAGAGAGAAAAGTGAACTCAAATCTATCCATTGAGTGTAATGGTTCAGTGGTGATTTAAACCTGGATTTCCTAAGGTGCACTCCAATGTCCCAGCTCATCTAACCAATCAATCACTGTGGCTTTCCAGTTTGTTGGGAGAGACTATGCTTACAAAATTAGATATTGGTTTCCTCTCCTAAGGTGCATCTACACTGTAGAATTAAAGAGGTTTACACAACTTTTACTGTAGTTATTCAATGCTATGGAATCTTGGGAGTTGTCGTTTGGTGAAGTACCACCACTCTTTGGCAGAGAAGGCTAAAGATGTTGTAAACCTACAACTCCCATGATACTGCACTTAGTAGTGAGTCAACAGATAGTCAACAGATACTACTGAGTGAATGGATCTATTCTGGTCAGGTCTCAGTCCCCTTCTTTCCTGGGAAGCTCGTTGGAATAGATTTTCTCAGAGGATGGTAAACTCTCCTTTGGAAGTCCACACACAAGTTGAAAGGCCATCTCTTCAAAATGCTTTCCCTATCTGTTCCTGCATGGCAGAGGGTTGGACTAGATGGCCCTTGTGGTTCCTTCCAGTTCTTAAGAGTCTCCAATTCAACACTCACAGCAGGAAGCTGGAACATGTTCCTCGCCAACCTGAGAATAGCTGTATCAAATGAATTTGTTTGGTGCAGTTGCAGGAAGATACCAACCAAAATTGGTGCATTTCTCAGTATGATGGACAGTAGAGCAATAGGGTTTACCAACTCTGTAGGCTGACCTGTCACAGCCCTCAACATGACAGAAAGGCAGGAGACTTAGTAGAAACAGATACAAAAGTATAAGATTGACAGCAGATAGCACGAAGCCTTTTAATACAGAAGCTGCTCTTTGATGTTGAATTTCTGCCTCAAAACCTCAAGAAAAGAAGATAATGAAACTACCATTTTACCTTCCCATTTAAGGTCTGTAAGGTAAGGTTATGCCAGTCCTGCACATTTTCAGGCTTAACTTTTGTGGATTTGATTATTCTCAGAGTTGATTAATTAATATGTTATCTCTAGAAATCTTGAGGTGCTTCAGGGAGACTCAGTGTTCAAATTCTGCTGAAGGTTGACCATCGAGCTGCCTTGGAGGACCTAAACATTCTTAGAAATGTATTCTTTTAGGTTATAAAATTTGTGTATTTTCTATTTGTGTCTTTTCCAGTCTCACAGGGGTTCTGCACCCCTAACCCCCACAAAAGTGGAGGGCTCACTCTATGTTGATAAACAGCCAATTATACAGCAATCAGCTTGGAAAACCAATCTATTGTCAATGATTAAATGTTTATAGATTATACCAGCTGCACAATATATAAAAACATTATTATTTGCTTGTAATAACCTGAAGGAGCCCCTTTAATCAGCAATAACATTCTAGTGTGATACAGGACTTTTTTATTAGACATTGTGTAAAATATCAGATTCAATATGTTTCTGGTATGATAACACTTTTGTATGCACATAGACACACATATTAAACAGCAAAAGCCAGGGGGATATAAAAGTTAGGCTTCTAGTGTAGCATCATTAGCTTGGTTTTACTGAACATCTTGGAATGTAAGTCTCAATTGATCTGCTAAGATTCTGCCAAGCTTTTAATATGGGCCAGAGTTCTGTCTCTCAGCGTTTATATTGAATTGTTTTATCCTGCTCTTGGTTTCTATTCATGGAATTGATTCTAGTGCTGTTAACTCTTTTGAGTGCTTTGGATTATTTATCTTACTGTCTTCTTTTTTCATATGCTACTTTTAGTTTAGTTTACAAAGAAACACCTTTTTATTTTTAAAACTGCCTGAATTGTGTTATGTATTATTGCTATTTAATTGCTACATATGCAAAATAATGCAGCAAACATCACAGCAGCCATAAGAGATTGAATGAAGGACTAAGGAAAAAACCAAATAAGTACAAGGAGATCAAGATATTTTGAAGCCTTCCTTTTAACATTTCTTAATATGCGTTGCAAAATAAGACAGTTATTGAGTGTTCCTGAAAAAATGTAAAGCAGAAGAATACTGTGTTAAGGGGAGTCTGAATACCCTAAGCGGTGTTTCTCAACCTGGAGGTTGGGAGCCCTTGGGTGGGGAGGGGTTGTGTGAGGCCATAAAAGACCATCAGAAAACACAGTACTTTTTTTGGTGTGGGAAGTTTGGCCCAATTCTCTGTGGGAAGTTTGGCCCAATTGGTGGGGCCCAAAAGGCTTTTGACTGTACGTGAATCCCAGCAGCTACAACTCCTAAATGTCAAGGTCTATTTTCCTCAAACGCCACCAGTGTTAACTCTGGGCATATTGAGTATTTGTGCCAAGTTTTGTCCAGATCTATCATTGTTTGGATTCACAGTGGATGTAGGTGAACTACAACTCCAAAACTCAAGGTCAATGCTCACTAAACCCTAAAAGCATTCAAAGCACCCCCAACAGATGGCCATCCAGCCTCTGCTTAAAGGCCTCCAAAAAGAAGCCTCTTCTTAAAAATGATTACAAGTGATGGACAATATGTAATGGACTTGATTCTAGAGAAGTGGTTCTGAACCTGTGGTTCCCCAGGTGTTTTAGCCTCCAACTCTCAGAAATCCCAGCCTGTTTACCAGCTGTTAGGATTTCTGGAAGTTGAAGGCCAAAACTTCTGGGGACCCACGGGTTGAGAAACACTGTTCTAGAGCATAGAGAAGTTACTTTTTAAACTGCAATTCCCATAATTCCTAAACTAGCATGATCATTGGACATTCTGGCATGGGAATTTGAACACTGTAATCCAAAAATGTTATGTTTTGGAGCACTGGTTAAGAACATAGGCAATCAGACCACTGATCACATCTGTCACAGTGCTGAAAAGTATAACTAGCAGCAATGGCTTTCCATGGTTTCAGGCAGAACGTGTTCTAGACTATCATGGGAATCCCTGAGCACCCCTGATGGCCTCCCCTCTGAGTATCAATCAGGCTCAGCCCTACGTAGCTCTTAAAATCATGCACAACCCTTTAATATAAAAAACAGGAGCTCTTCAGTCATAGCACCTCACAACTGCAATGTAAATTAAATATACATTTAATTTCTGGGTTATGCATAGAAACTATTGTATCCTTCTCCCAATCCAAGCGCCCAAATCACCATCCCATTTTTCTTATGGTAGTCTCTGAGGACTGAAAAGAATGTCCTGTGGTGAAAGATCAGGGTGATATGTTAGTTCCGTTGATATAATTCCCTGAAACCAAGAACAGAGCAATTTCCCCACTTTCCTACAACTCCCACTCCACTTTAAAGCCTTCAAAACCAGCTCTGGAAAGCTATGAAAGTTTTCCAGTGCAGGTTTCTGACCAGTATGGAGGGCTATAGAATTAAGATAGAAAAAGAAGTCGTCGTTCTGAATATCTGTTGTATCAATCACACAATTGCCTAAAATCTAATAGCATCCATTAGAACTGAGGAGAGTTCTTTGCAAGATTATTTTCTTACCATAGCTTCAATTTGCTGGCCAAGGTTATGACCCCACTTTTTCAGTTCACCGCTGTCTCCTGCCCAGAACCATGCCTGGAGGGCATCTTTGACAAGGAGCAAAATATCAAGAGTACCTTATGGAAATTAAAGCTGTAGGGAGGCCTAATAGTTATATTAGAAGCATCAATGGCTCATGTCTGTGTGTGTATTTGGGGTATGCTTAGAAATGAGGAGAAAAAAATCTTGCCAAGAAAACCGCATGATTGGTTCACCTTAGGGTCACCACTCGTGAAAGAGCAAAACAACAAGAAGTTTGTACACTGTGAATGGGTCCAGGCTCGGTTTACTGGTCTGTGTAGAGACAGCAAGGAGCCAGCAAAAAGGTCCATGAATTCTCTCCAAACTACAAAAAAGCTTAAAATCAAGAATGAGATTGGTATAGGTCATATCATCCAATAACTGCAATGCAATCACTCTAATCACATGTCAATCAAATATGTCTTTGTATTTTTTGGCAACTTGATGACCATTCACCTGTAATTTGCTGAATACAAGTGTCCTGAATGACTTTTCAATAACTTTGAAGAATAGGTTCTTTTTATTGCAATTTCCAGTGTGAGAGGGTACATCAGATTACAGAAAAACATTTGGACGAAGAATGACATTGGACATACATACAGATTCTATGCAACTACATTGGATTTACAGTTACATGGCTAACAAACAAACAAAGGGAAATTACATTTTCATTCAACATTCACACCACATGTACACGCATTCATCCTCAGGCATCCAAATATTACCATATCATTTTCTCCCTCCTTGGATAAGCACCTGTTAGGCCAGACCCTGCTTTCCTGCAGCCTGCCAATGCATAGTTCCATAACTTAAAAATGCTGAAATCCCAAAACTTCTTTCTCTAAGAATAATGCCAAGGACCAGATTTCTGTTTTGCTTACAGCAGAACCCGACTCCCTGCACAAAATCCAAGACTCCAAAAGTGCACTTCTTCCTCTTCCCTAGAGAAAGAAGCCCCAAAGTGTCCAGAATCATGCTTTACCATAGCATATCTGACACTCTCCGAATACAACATCTCTCTCCTGCCCATGGAATGGAGCATGGCGGGTTGAACAGACTCCTCAGGTCTGCCACATTTTGAGCATTATTAGATTGAGGCTTTTATAGGAATATTCTGCTGATGTAGTCCCAAAGTTGTAAATTAATGATCCATCCTGGATCCATCTCAGTTTCCTGGCCAGATGTTGATCTTCTTGATTGGTGTTGACAAACACAAGGCTTGTATTAAATTCCTTCTTAACATAAGGAATGTTGCAAACATTTTCTTAAATTGAAATAATCATTGTCACAGTTTTTATCACAGTTTACTTTTCAGTTCTTATTAGCAGGTTTTAATCACACTCCAGCAAGCAGGTAATTAGTCATTGCAGGCCTTAATATTATACTGGTGTCTCCAAAATTATTAACTCCATACATACATCCTTCCATTCTTCCATTCATTCCCACACATATATTAAATCCAAATTGATAAAATCTTCTACAATATTTTCATGACACAAGGTACATATAATTCGCCATCTTTCCCAGTGCCTTATAAAAGTTCCTTTTTTTGTACAACTACAAGATCCTCCTAGCTAGGATGGGGGAATCTGGGAATTATAGTCCAAAAAAGATGGTAGCCTTCTACAGACATGTGTGGTGCCACTGATTTTTGCAAACCACACTTCCTGATGGGGAGTAGGGAGAAAGAGTCACAAGGAAACAGTTATGCAGCAAGGTTTTAGAACAATGTAGAAAGTGGATTAGGAAGAGAATCAACTCATTTAAAATGTGTTCCTGGCCATGATATCATAGGCTACCAAAAAGTCAAATAAGTTGGTTCTACAGAAAATCAAGCCTAAACTCTTCCTGGATGCCATAATTGACTAAATGATGTCTGTTGTACTTTGGCCATATCATGAGATGGCATGATTTACCAGAAAAGCCAATGACACTTGGTAAGGTAGGAGATAGTAGGAAAAGAGGAAGACCACAGTCTAGATCAGGCACGGACAAACTTCAGCCTTCCAGGTATTTTGGATTTCAACTTACACCACTCCTAACAACTACAAGTCTGCTCTGTCCTGTTCTAGATGGATTGACTCATTCAAGGAAGTCCTTAAGTTTGCAAGGGCTGTTGAGAATAGGAGATCTTGCTGGTCCCTCAAGAACAGTTAACAATTGCAAACAACAATTATCCACCTTCTGTTTACGGACCAATCTTTGTATTCAGCCACTCACTGCTGCATTTACACGGCAAAAATTGTCCTCTAGCAGACATAAAACAACTTTCCTTTTAGCCTTGAACATCACTCCTTATAAAGTGTGTGAAGTATACACGTTGCACGGATGCGTAGGGGTAAAGTCTGATACTAGCGAAGGCAGATACACACAAGTGAGAAAGCTTAATTGAACAGACACTTAGGAGATTAACACAATATACTTTGAAGAGTTGACATCCTACTTTAAATCCTGTGGGTGCCTCCTGTAGAATTCTGGCGGTTGTAGTTTTTTGAGGACCTGGACCTCTCTGGCTGAGAATTTGAGATGGCCCCTCCCTAAACTGCAAATCCCAGAATTCTACAGGAGGCAGCCATAGAATTTGAAGTGGAATAGCAACTCTTTAACAGTGTGGGGTGATAATCTCCTAAATAAAGGTATCATGTTTTAAGACAGCTTTTCCCAGCTCGACAATTTCCACTAATATTGGACCTGTACTATTTCTAAGCAATAGTCATAGTATGAGTTCATCATCCACTTGGAAGATAATTCCAGACTGGTGAAAGACAACTTCAAAATGAGTGCTTTGGAAGGCCTCACTAAACTACCAACTCCAGAATTAAACAAATGACAAAATGTGTTTCCAGAGTCAAGGATGACAGTCTTCATACCATTTTCAGCACATTCCATGATCTGTTCCAGAAACAAACAATCCAAGTAAATTTATGAAACGCGAATTAACAGATGTCATGTCTTAGTGTGAGTTAAAATGGATTAACCTTCCAATTACAAATGTTTAACATTGGCAAATTAATTTTTAGACCTAATGTACCAAGCTCTGGGATTCATGAATTACAAAAAATGGTAGCTGGTCAAATAAACAAACAAAACAGAGATCTGTTAGTAAAAAAGAAAGAAGCTATACCCTTGCCAGTGCTAATAAAATACCCCCATTATTTACTTACTTGACCTGGAATCCCGTTTCTGTATCTCCCAAAAGAAGGCCCGGCATCCAAGGACAAAGATTTCTCCAGCTTCCGCATCCGTGCTCCAGACACAACATCATCACTTCTCAAACTCTCCAGGTCTGTCTCTCTCTGTGATTTCTGGGCCAGATTCTCACCCTTCCAGCCCTCAGAGCTCTTCTTCCGTAGACGTAAATCATCAAGGCTTCTCCCTGCAGAGCCAAGGCTACTCTTCAGTTTAGCTGCTCGGAAGGCTTTCACACTTGTAGGGTCGAGGACCCGGAAGGTAACTTCATTCAGGAATTGTGAGAACTTGAGTTTGGCTTCAATTTTCTCTTCCACAACAGACAAGGAGCTTGAGGAACCTTGGCTCAGGATGCTCAAATCAGAGGTGGATGAACTACTCCGGTTATGCAACTTCTTCCTCTGCTGATGCTTCTGGCTGGTGTCTCCTGCTTTCCCCGGGTAGAGTGAAGAGTGCTCCAGATGATGGATTTTTTCACCCCACTTCTGGTTGCATTTGAATCGATGTGATTGATAGCCTTCATCCTTATTTTTGCTTTTAGCAAAGCTTTTAGCTTCTGACCCAGGGCCACTTTGAAACTCGAAACTGTCCTCACTGGAACTGCAGGGTTTGGAATAGCTGCCCATGGCCAGTGCTCCCAAGTGTCGGCTCTCCATATCACTGATCACTTCAGCATCACATAGATGGGCAGCGGAACTGCAACGTGGTCGTTCTTCAGCCATTCCTCTAGACCCCTCTTGCTTATGGGCCTTCCCATGTGTCCCACTCTCTGCCTTGATTTGTGACAGAGGTCCCTTGGACAACAGTTCCATGTGTTTCTTAGGCATCTGAATGTGACCTATTATCTGTGTAACCACCCCACGTTTTATTTCAGCCAGACAAAATAACCAGTTTCTTTGCAAAATATATCCCTGGCCCAGCTGCCACACTTTACAGCCCCTAGTTACATATAGTCACCAAAATTAGATCAATAGTTGATTTGCATTATTTTAATTAGTCATACCAATCAACTGAATCTATAGTACATACTTGATTCCTCCCCTTCACCATCCCTGAGGGGCTGCTGATGAATGTGGCTTTGCATTGATCCAGACAAGCATATGATATGTTCCTGCCTGTTGAACTGTAAACTCATCCACAGTGATGTGAATCCATTTGCACTAAGTATGCTTTGGGGCAGTTACATAGCATGGCTTTTGAAAAAAAAATCAGATAAGAGAGAAGGTCATCTTATGGTTGTGACATGTCCTGGTCACACTCATGTTCTTGGTTCCACTGCTATGGTGGGGGTGGGAGGAACCCAGATTAAACTAGAATAATCCATCAAGCCATAGGAAAGGATGGCTGAGATTTGCATTGGGAGGTGTAGCATAAAGTTCCACACAAGCAAAAGTAGGACAGTGGGTTGTTGTAAGTTTGTTATGCTGTATGGCCACGTTCCAGAAGCATTCTCTCCTGGTGTTTCGCCTGCATCTATGGTAGGCATCCTCAGAGGTTGTGGCATCACAGAGGTTGTGGCTTGATAGCATACATGGGGGAAAAAAGATCTTGGAGTCTTCATGGACAGCATGTTAAACATGAGCCAACAATGTCATGCAGCAGCTTAAAAAGCCAATGGAATTTTCACCTGCATAAATAGGAGTATAGTGTCTAGATCCAAGGAAGTCATGCTACCCCTCTATTCTGCCTTGGCCAGACTACACCTGGAATACTGTGTTCAATTCTGCATACCACAATTGAAGGAAGATGTTTACAAGCTGGAATGTGTCCAGAGGAAGGTGATTAAAATTATCAAGGGTCTGGAGAACAAGCCCTATGAAGAGTGGCTTAAAGAGCTGGACATGTTTAGCCTGAAGAAGAGAAGGCTCAGAGGAGACATGATGAGGGCAATGTATAAATATGTGAGAGGAAGTCAGGGAGGAGGGAGCGAGCTTGTTTTCTGCTGTCTTGGAAACTAGGATGTAGAACAATGGCTTCAAACTACAGGAAAGGAGATTCCACCCGAACATGAGGAAGAACTTCCTAACTGTGAGAGCTGTTCAGCAGTGGAACTCTGCCCCTGAGTGGAGGCTCTTTCTTTGGAGCCTTTTAAACAGAGGCTGGATGGCCATCTTTCGGGGGTGCTTTGAATGTGATTTTCCTGCTTCTTGTCTTCTGCAACTGTCCTCAAATTGACTTATGCAAATTGCACTTAGTTTGTACTTCATTTAGGTTGTGTTGTACATAACTCATTAACAGAATGCCAGGTATGATTTAGGACATGACTTCTTTTTAACAAATATCCATTGGCAAATGGAAAGGTAGCACAATATAATTTAGGAAATAAAACATATATGTGTGCTCCTATGTATATCCATCAAGTCTACATTCTATGGCCCAGAGCACTAATGCACTAGTCAGGGTTGACTGGTGAATCCACTAGTCACCTTAAGTCACAGTTTGGGAAAAAAGTGATGGAAATAAATAAATAAATAAATAAATAAATAAATAAAGGGATAGATGAGATAAAGTATCAGTGTGATGTAATGGAGGAGCATTGGACTACCACCCTAGAGACCAGGGGGTCAATTTTCCATTAGCCATGGAAAATCACTCGGTGATCCCAGGCTAATCACACATTCACAGCCTCAGAAAACTCTGTGGTTGGCTCTTAGGGTTGTCATCAATCAGATATGACTTCAAAACACATAACAATGCTGGATGAATGGCTTGATGGAAAGTTCTACAGATCTATAGCAATATTTGTGGATTCACATCACACTAGGTGGAGAGAGTTGAGGATCAATGGACCTACTGGTACAGGGGCAAGGAATCTAATCTAGATTTTGTCACTGTTCCTTCCACTGCTGCTCCAAGTTCGATCCTCAGAGCATTTTGGGGATATGTTGGAGTAGATTTTCTGTCCCTACAGCAGTGGTTCCATTAGTTGTCCCTGAGGCAGGGGAAAATGTGTAGAGAAGAGGGATATAGGAAATTTTGTCATTATTTCAATTTTGATTGAGACAGTCTATTATGACATGGTGAGAGTGCTTGTCAAGGATTTCCCAATTTTGTATTTCCAGTTTGAGAATAAGATATCAAATTTGTAAAACATGGTAACTGTACCTGTTATCCAAAACTAAGCAGAGCCCCTGGTGATGCAATGGGTTAAACCCTTATGCCAGCAGGACTGCTGACTGATAGGTCAGCAGTTTGCATCTGGGGAGCATGGGTTGAGCTCCCTCTGTCAGCTTCAGCTCCCCATTGGGGGACATGAGAGAAGCCTCCCAAAAGGATGGTAAATCACCCAAACATCTGGGTATCCCCTGGGCAACATTTTTGCAGATGGTCATTTCTCTCACACCAGAAGCGACTTGCAGTTTTTCAAGTCACTCCTGACACGGAGAAAAAAAATCCAAAATAAAACATTTCATGCTCACAGAATTTTTGGATCTGGTAGGGTTGGTTGTATTTTTTATCCAGATCTAACAATAACCCCAAAGTGATGGTCTTTAAAGACATTTTAACAGCATGACAAGCCTTTGTGGGTGCCCAAAGCAGGCAAGATCTCACTCAGATTTGTGCTGGAATAGTATACTTTGCCAAAACCAGAAAGCACAGGTGGCATGTTCAACTCCTTTTATACAAACTAATGGAGTAGTTAGGAAGAGTCTAGGTCATTGCTACTCCCCTTCTCCAAACTCCTGCCATCTGAAGCAATTGTCTACTGCATAGAAGCTACATAGAAACTCTTTCAGTAGAACAGTTCTACTGAATTCCATAAGCTTTTAGCAGGCATCTGGGATAGCTAACTAATGCCGAGAAGAAAAACTCATATGAATGACCAGCATCTCTTTTTCATATTAATTCTATTTCTACCATTCACAGATGTCCCAGGGCAAGTAACAATATTAAAGCAATAAAATACAATAAGCAATGTTAGTGTAATGCACCTAATAAAATCTGTAACAATCAGCAGAGATAAACAAGTATAGTGCAGAGATCCAATCATATTCATTGCCTGCTTATAAATGCCCTGGTAAACATATGGCAGTAATGAAATCGCAGTAAAGTCAGCCTCAGACTAATGTCGTGTTGGGCAGCAAACCAGTGAGGGCACTGGTTTGGAGGAACTCTTGTTCTGAATGTAGTTCTCTCTACATCCTAACTGTCATTACCCTGGTAATGGAAAGAGAGAAAAAGAGGCAGTACTTGTTGGACAAAATCCCCTCCCACCACCCCCGTCCCTTTTTCTTTTTATAGCCTGTCTTAATTGGATTGTAAACCTGAGGGCAGGGAATTATTTTGTTGTGCTTCTATTTGTAAAACACCATACACAGGGATGGAGCCATATAAATAAATTATGATGATGATGAGAAGAGGACGTGGTGTTGGTGTTGGTGGAGGAGGTGGTGCAGGAAGAGGAAATAATTGTCATATTCAACCATTCAGGAATGGGCTTTCGGTGCTTAGGACTGGTGTCAGTGATCTCAAAGGACATGTTTTTCGCTCCAGGACCTGGAATGGGGGTGGGGGTAGGGGAGACACACATAGATCCTTGGTAGTTTGAGGGATATATTTTACTATTTTGGACACACACCCTTTATTTTATAGTATATATGTTGCTATGTCCCTGGTATTTGAATTCCTGTGAAACTTAACATTTTATTTGAAATGATACAGCATAGCATATTGAAAATGCTGTCACATTTCACATCCAACTGAGTGATTTCTATAGAAAGCTCTTGCTTAAAAACAGAGCAAAGAAAGGGACTCCAAAGAAGACTTTAGACCAGTGGTTTCCAATCTTTTTTAACCAGGTACCACTTGACTAGAGACCACTCTCCAATATTAGTGCCAAAAGGGTTACTAATCAGTTTTTGGTCAACTTTAGATTTGGTTTGGTTATTTGGGGTGCTGATTCATTGGCTAGATCACATCAACCCTAGTTTCTGATACAGAACATATGCCATCCAGTAGTTGCCATCTACTCGCCCACAGAAAACCATATTTAATAATCTAGAGCTGATGTGGTCTATCCAAAGCAATTTTCTGAATCACCACCCCAAATAACCCCAGGAACAGGCCTAAAAATGAAGACACCAAGGTGCCCCCACTTCCAGGTGCCACATGGAATGACTCTGTTCGGGGGGAGTGAGGGAGGAGGAGGAGAAGCAGCAGGCAGCAGGCTTGTTTTCACACTTTTAGTGGGTAGTGAGCCTCTCCCCTCCTGACATCCCAGTTGCCTTGGCACTATAAGAGGGTTTTGTGAGACCAGTTGCTCTCGTTACATTGGTGTAGTAACGGTGAGGCCGCCGTTCTTGTGGACCACTCGTGGTCCACGGACTACAGGTTGGGAACCACTGCTTTAGGTGCTGTGTTTTTTTAAACTCCTCAAGAACGGCTTTACTATCAATTCCTAAAATCTTACTGATTACTAAGAAAACATCACCATTCACCATATTTTCGATAAGAGTGGATTATTTCTAGCAGCCTGGGATGAGTCATTTTGCTTCTTTTCCATCTACTATTGACCCCCCCCCCCAATATTGTCTTTTGTGATGTTCAAGTAGTTTCTTTCCCCACCTCACCCTTTTTTGGCTTTTATTGTTGTCATACCAAAGATGTTGTAGTACTTTGGCCACATCATGAGGAGACAGGAAAGCCTAGAGAAGACAATGATGCTGGGGAAAGTGGAAGGCAAAAGGAAGAGGGGCCGACCAAGGGCAAGATGGATGGATGGCATCCTTGAAGTGACTGGACTGACCTTGAGGGAGCTGGGGGTGGTAACGGCTGACAGGGAGCTCTGCCGTGGGCTGGTCCATGAGGTCACGAAGAGTCGGAGACGACTGAACGAATGAACAACAACAACAACAACAACCAAAGATGTGGGATTTTTGTAAACCATATTGCACAGAAAAGGTAGGTTAAATCCTGTACACATCTACAGGGGTATGAGAATTTCAGTACTTTCGCACTTTGCATCTTAAAGGCTGTGTTAAGGTTCTTTGAAATTGTAGTCTAGAGTCTCTTAAGAACTGAGATACCTTGGAAAACCAAGTTGAATAAAAGAGAGAGTGATGGCAGCTTTCTTTTGGCAAATCAGCATGTAGATGCCTAGCTCGATACCTTGGAAATGTTAAGATGATACATTCTGGGGGGCATTTCTGGTAGATGCGGTAGAGTGCATATCAAGATTTTTTTTAGGCAAAGGGTAATTGATGCTGATTGAGCTGCCAACATGATATTCTAGAGATATTTGTCTGGTCATCTAAAGAGTGAATGAGAAGCAACTTTCCTCCTCTAGAGGTTAATTGATTCAGTATGGCGTATACCATAATGGGAGCTCCATTGTATGGTGAAAATAAAATAAATAGCATTGTGTTTGGAAGTGGCATGGGGGCTAAGAAGAGATTTGTTCTTTCCCTTGAACTGGGCTTCTGTTTAATTTTTCAAAACGGCTTTGTTTTCCTAGGAATGGTGTCATAAGGAAATGAAAACTCCCATAGCAATAGGAGGAGAAGTGCTGCAGCCGAGGTTGTTATGACAACTGGAAGTTTCCTAAAGAAGAACTCGGAGAGATGTTTTCATTTTGTGACCAGAGCTGTTAAACATTGTCTGTAGTTATGCTGCGTAATATCATCTCTTTCTCTTCATTGTGCAAAGTGCTGTTGGCATTGCTGCTTTAACTCAATCTGCTCCGTGCCTAACTCCTACAAGTGGTAATGAGACAACATCCAAAGATGCCACTGGGAGTGTTACAGAAGAGAGCACCATGCTACATTAACCTCCTCTTCTTAAAAGCACACTAGCAAAATACATTTAATTTTGTTGGGTGTGGTGTGTTTGGAAGAAGGTCTGACATAGAACTGGGCCTATCACTTGACCTCAATGGACAACTTGTCCAACCCTATTTCAGTACAAGAATTCACATCTTAAAACTTCTCTGAAATATGGTCACCCAGCCTCTGTCTAAATACCACCAGTTATATCCACATTCACGTCACTAATAGGGGGCTCAGTGATCTGCAGTCCCTGGAAATCATGGACCCAGATCATATGTATCTAGAGGGCCCACTATACCCATGCCAAGGGTGCTTTGAATGCAATATTCCTGCTTCTTGGCAGGGGGTGGTGCAGTGGGTTAAACCACTGAGCTGCTGAACTCGCTGATCGAAAGGTTGGTGGTTTGAATCCAGGGAGTGGGGTGAGTTCTCGCTGTTAGGACCAGCTTCTGCCAACCTAGCAGTTTGAAAACGTGCCAATGTGAGTAAATCAATATGTACCACTTTGGTAGGAAGGTAACGGTGCTCCATGCAGTCATGTTGGCCACATGACCTTGGAGGTGTCTACAGCTTAGAAATGCAGATGAACACCAACCCCCCAGAGTCGGACACAACTAGATTTAATGTCAGGGGAAACCTCTACCTTTATCTAAACATCTTCATGAATCATATCTTGTTCTGAAATGGGAATATTCAAGAACATTTGGCAGTGGAAGGCTATTTTCCCACATACAAGAAAATGTGGCTATTGATTATTCTCCCCTCCCCCCCCCCCCCCACACACAACACATACCTTCTGTTCCCTTTTAATTGAATTCAACATATGAAGAAGTGAGGTTCAAACTGTTAGTTGTACATTTGAAACTATGAGGTGACTGGATGTAGAATTCAACCTGTGGCACCCAGGCCAAGATGCTGTCAACTAGACTAAAGAGCTCCTGCTAAGATTTGAATGGAGTGGGCAGCTTGATGGAATGAACAATTTGGAAAGAGGAAAATGTAATTTCAAATATTCATGGAGCTCTTGCAGAGAAACAGGAAAAGTACAATCGGAATAAATAAGGTTCTGCTTGTATGGGAAGCCAAGAGTGGGGAGTGCACCAGGTTAACAAAGGCCACGTGGAAGTCTCCAGCAGGTAAGAGCTTAATTTCACATGTCAATGAGAACGTCACATTGACTGAATGACACATTAGAGCTAACCTCAACGTAGCAATTTAGCTCTCCCCTGTCACCTTTGGTTTGGCTCACTTTTCCTTGAGTCATTTGGACCCAGTTGGTTTTTAAATTATTATCCTAAATGAAGTAAATGTCAGATCTCACATTTCAGAATGCAATAGCATTTGTGGGATTGAAAAAGTGGGTAAAAACATTTTTGTAGTTTCATTATGTTTTTATAAAGGAGATAAATGAAAGCAGGAAAGCAGTGTTTGGCAGATCCTTAAAGGAATAAATTTGTTTCAAGATTCCCAAGAGTACAACAGTTCTTCACACAGAAATATAAAGCAGTCATGGCAAAAGGGTATGAAGCACTTGACCAGTGTCCCTGGAAATTATGAGCATGCCTACAAATCAGAGACTATGTCTCAGATGAAATATAATATGTGTCCATTCCATTTCATGTACAAAAGCCAATTGGCAATTGAATCTCTTGTCAGTTCTAGTTATATGACCAAAGACACAAGGCTGCTGCATCATACTCAGTCAATGATGTGGCACAGCAGCTAAAAAAGCCAGTGTGATTAGAGGTTGTGTTAATAGGAATATAGTGTCTAGATCAAGGGAAGCAACAGTTCCACTTTAATCTAATTTGGTCAGACCTCACCTGAAATTCTGGGCACTACATTTCAAGAAGGATATTGACAAGCTGGCATGGGCTCAAAGAAGGGTGACCAAATGGGCAATGGTCCAGAAGGAAAATCCTATAAGGAGTTGTTTGGAGAGCTGCATGTATTATGCCTTGAGAAGAGGAAATTAGGGTTTGACATGAAAGCCATGTTTACATATTTAAAAACATATTACATTGAGGAGCAGGGAAGCTTTTTAAAAACTATTTCTACAGTTTCAACTCCATTTGCAACAACTGAAAGAAGCTTTGGACAAAGGAGGAGGAAGAGAGAGAAACAAGAACAATTTAAAAGCAGCGGAAATGTTTTGTTTCTGTTTTTAATTTGTTGTGGTCGCAATATATTTTAATATATTAGTGTATCGTTGTTTTGACTTGAGCAATTCTTTGAAGGGGCCTCTGAGCAGAAAAAGGATTAATAAATTCTCTGAATGAATGAACAAATGAACAAGTTATACTCCATGCAATTATAATGTGCAGCAGAACTCACTGAACTGATATACAAGATCTGGAGCCATTGCTCATTTTTGAGAGTCCCATTTATATTTAGATCTATATACCCACAGATCACATTCCCTATTCATTTTAGCATGTTCAGGATTAGTCCTGATTATATAACCCTGGTTTCTGCACATTTGCAGAAATTGATCATAGAAATTCCAAAAGGCAGAGCGCATTGTGGATGCATTGATGCTGTTCATATATATATATATATATATATATATGGTGTCGACACCACTATTGTAGGAATTCATTTCTGTGTAAGTAACTCCATTTGTATTGAATTTAATAATAATAATAATAATAATAATAATAAAAACTTTACTTGTAACCTGCCTTATCACCCCAGGGGGGCTCAATGATTACATTTATAGTAAGACTAAAATCTATGGGCCAAAGACTTAACTCCTTTCTCCAGGCTGGCCTAGCCCTCTTGATAGAGAACATAAAATACGTTTTTGGAGACATTTCCCTGTTTAATTGCAAAAGGGAAAGCAGGGAGTGGTCCCTATCTTCAATCTTTGGTGGGTGATGAGAGATCCTCTATGTATCCCTCTGCCTCATCTGCTACACAGGAGTTATTTGATGATGCTGGAGGAAGGGCTAGTTCTTGCCTCATCAAATGCTGTGACCAGGATTTTCAGATTTTAGGACCTGGCCATCATTTCCAGGTCTTGGCCCCTCTTTTCCATGTATTTTAGGGTCTGGGGTGATGGCAAGGAATATCAAGGTGGGAACACTATATTGAAATGTGTTTCCATGTTTCTGAACTTACCATGAAAACAGGAAACCATTGAATCATCGAATCATAGAGTTGGAAGAGACTCTGTGGGCCATCCAGTCCATCCTCCTGCCAAGAAGCAGGAAAATCACATTCAAAGCACCCCCAACAGATGGCTATCTAGATGCTGTTTAAAAGCCTCCAAAGAAGGAGACTCTGCCATACTCTGTTGAACAGCTCTCACAGTTAGGAAATTCTTCCTAATGTTCAAGTGGAATCTCCTTTCCTGTAGTTTGAAGCTATTGTTCCATTGCATCCTAGTCTCCAGGGCAGCAGAAAACAAGTTTGCTCCCTCCGCCCTATGACTTCCCCTAACATATTTATCATGTCTCCTTTCAGCCTTCCCTTCTGCTGGTGAAACATGCCCAGCTCTTTAAGCTGCTCCTCATAGGGCTTGTTCTCCAGGTCCTTGATCATTTTGGTCACCCTCCTCTGGAAACATTCCAGCTTGTACAGTATTGGAAACAGTATTCCAGGTGTGGTTTGACCAAGGCAGAATAGAGGGGTAGCAGTGAATCCTACTGAAATGAATGACTTCTGCTGGAAGTTATAATAGAGTCTTACTGGAGGACTTAGAAAATTCTTAGCTAGATATCCTCTCTATGAACTTCTTAGGTTCTCCAGTGAGACTGTATGGTAACTTCTGGCAGAAGTCATTTTGCTGGGAAAGAGATTTCCCCTAAACATTAGGAAGGCTCTCTGACTGTAAGAGGTGTTGGGCAGTGGAATGTGCTGCCTTCGAGTCTGATGGAGTCTCCTCCTCTGGAAGTTTTTAAGCAGGGGATGGATAGGCATATTTTGGGGATGCTTTGATGCTGTGTTCCTACATGGCAGGGGGTTGGACTGGATGGCCCTTGTGGTCTCTTCCAAATTCTGTAATACTAAGATTCAACACTTGCTTAGGATCTGGATATTGAGCATGCCGAAAGCTCATCAAAATTTTTGATGTCTACATTCATTTTGTTCTTTTCACATTTTAGTTCATTATTAGAAAAAAAGTAAACAAATTAGAAGCCAACATTTCCCCTTAAAGCCAGTATTTTAAACTCATTTTCATAAGGCATGCATAATTTTAACAGCAGATATCAACTGACATAGAAGAAAAATTGGGATTCAATCTGTGCCGTCCTGGTGAAATCCTAACATCTGGCGAATCTGTTCAAAATGCAACCCCAATGCATAATGCATGTGAATTCAACACACAGCAAAGATGACATCTGTTTGCCTGCTGTGATGAATCTTTAAAAGTCCTTCAAACTCTTTCATCTCTAGTAAAATGGCTTGTAGATTATGAGAGTTCTGTGCATGTGCAGGATTTGGACACCTTTTCCCACACGCTTTGAAAAAAATGTATAAAAGCAAAGGGTAAATTCAAAGTGGTAGGCACTGCAGGATGAAATTGAAAGCAATTTTTCAAATTTACAGTCACATTTTAACATTTTGAGTAAACAGGAATGTCCAGAAATGCTCCCTGAATAGCTGAAGCAGGACATTTTATTTTCATTTCCCATAAAAAGAATTTCTAGACTGCTCTTCAGTAAAAATCTTAAGATAGTATACAACACTCCCCCCCCCCCCCCCCGACGAAATCTTTGTATGAACAATAATTGTCTTGGTTATTGTGAAAGTGTTTCACTTCTGTTAAAATGACTTGTTCCTCTCCCGTTTCTCTTTCTTTCTGTCTGCCTGCCTGCCTTCCATTCAATCTTTCTCCTCTTTCTCCTTCTTTCTCCTCTTTCTCTCACTTTCTCTCTTTCTTTCTCCTCTTACACTTCCTTCCTTCCTTCCTTCCTTCCTTCCTTCCTTCCTTCCTTCCTTCCTTCCTTCCTTTCTTTCTCCTCTCTCTCTTTCGTTCTTTCTTTCTCCTCTTTCTCTCTCACTTTCTTTTCTCTATCTCTTTCCTTTTTCTTGCTTAGGTTTTGGTAAAAGTTCAGTGGTTACCTGCAACCAGTTGAAAGAAGTGTGTTTCCCCACCCCTCTCTTTAGACAAAAGGGTGGAACACTGTGTTGTCGAAGGCTTTCATGGCTGGGATCACTGGGTTGCTGTAAGTTTTTCAGGCTGTATGGCCATGTTTCAGAAGCATTCTCTCCTGATGTTTTGCCTGCATCTATGGTAGGCATCCTAGGAGGTTGTGAGGTCTGTTAGAAACTAGGAAAATGGGGTTTATATATCTGGAACATTCTTTGCAGTTTGTCAGCCAACAAGTATCTGTTTGTAGGTTCTTCTCATGATTTTCTAGCTACCTTGCCTCCCAGCTTGTGATCAACAGTGTACATAGTTAGCCCTCCATATTTGCTGGTTTTAGGGACACAAGACCTCCCCTCCTTCCCTGCAAAAGTGAAAAAATTACAAATATATACAAATAATTTCAAAGAATACTACTATAGGTCCTCTAGCATGATTCTATGATTGACTTTCACAGGATATTAACAATAGAATCATGCTGGCAGACCAGCTCTAGCACCAAAATTGAGCTGACACTATCATCAAATGATTCCAACTTTGGCTTACAGATGACCCAGGACTTTAAGCTAAATTGCTTTTGATTTATAATTGAATATATATGGCACACCCTTTTAAGTATGGGAAATTTGAGATATTGAAAATGAGAGATGAAGCATGCAGCTTATCTTTTAAACTATTTTATGACTAGCCATCCTCTGCCACGCGTTGCTGTGGCCCAGTCTTTGTATATGTGCTTTGTGTGTGTATATGTGTGAGTATATATATTTGTGTATATGTGTATATATGTGTGGTTTTGCGCATGCATTGTAATGTATTTTTGGCTTATGAAGAAGTCTCTTCTGCTGTGTTTTCCAATGTTTTATGAATGATGGTCACTCTTTGGCCTTATAAGTGTATTGTGTCCAAATTTGGTGTCAATTCGTCTAGTGGTTTTTGAGTTATGTTAATCCCACAAACAAACATTACATTTTATTTATATAGATAAACAATCTCTCCCCCCCCCCCCCTCTCCCTCTCCTTCCCACAAATACACAGACTTCTTGGAGGATGAACACAGGTGTCTTATTGATTATGTGCCTAGTTCATAATTACATATAATCTGTTGAGGCATTTCATAAAGGCTTTAGAACAGGCCTGTACAACATGCAACCTGGGGGCCAGATGTGGCCATCACAAAGATGTGGTGTGGCCAGCAGTGGCTCTGAGCCAAAGCCTTACAGAGGGAGGTCACATGCAGTGCTATAGCAGAGTAGCCATCCAAACCCACCATTCCCTCCTCCAAGGGTTTTATCTCTACACATTTCCTTTCTGTGTGCAACAAAATTACCAAAATAACCTGTGACAAAGGAAGCAGTACCAATAGATCAAGTCAGGATGCTGGAGGTGCTGGTCTTAGTTGAAAATGTGGCCTAAGGAGGTTGTTGGTCTATTGGGGAACAGGGATTAAATTGGAAGGGATATCAGACTGTCATTGAGGTAGCTTGTAAGATTGGGCTCCAGGTTATGTTTAAACTTAAAATTAGATTGGCTCCTTCGTTGGAGGTTTTTAAACAGAGGCTAGATAGCCATCTGTCAGGGGTGCTTTGAATGCAATATTCCTGCTTCTTGGCAAAATGGGGTTGGACTGGATGGCCCATGAGGTCTCTTCCAACTCTATGATTCTGTGATTCTATGATTCCAGGCCTACCCAGTCAGTTTTAATCATGAATTTTAAACCCGTGTATTGTATTTTAATATATGTATTTCTATATGCGCAAAATACATATTAAAATACAGAACAAAGCTTAAACATAAGATGCAAGTTTAAAAATTATGATTAAAACTGACTGTGTATACCTGCTGGAAGAGATAGATCTTCAAATCTGTTTTAAATTCCAACAGCTCATTTAGCCATAGTCGTGGGGCGGCTGATGAAAAAGTCCTCTGGGTAACAGTTGGCAGTTGGGTTCTGGCTGGCTGAAGTAGCTGCCCTCCAGAGGACCTCAGTGTTCATGGTGGATTGTACAGTAGAAAGCGATCCTGTAAGTAACATGGACCCAAACCATGTAAGGGCTTTAGAAGTCAAAACCAATATTTTGTGTTTTGCCCGGAAACTAATTGGCAGCCATTTAAGTGACTTTAGCATAGGTGTAATATGCTCACTCCTGGGTGGTCCTGTAAACAATCTGGCTGCCATATTTTGAACAAGTTGAAGTTTCTGAACTTGGTACAAAGGTAGCCCATGTAAAGAGTATTGCAGAAGTCCAACTTTGAGATTACCAGCACATGCACTATCATTTTAGGCCCTCCAAATATAGGAAGGGGCACAGCTGGCATATCAGCTGAAGCTGGTAGTAAGCACTCCTGCTCGTTGTATCTACCTGGGCTGATATTTGGAGAGATGTATCCAAGAACACTCCCAAACTGCTAACTGATCTGTAATTATTAAGATCCAGGGGGTCCAGGGAGGGCCTTTTGAACAGTTGTCTAACTATTGCTCACTTCAAATAGGATGGAAAATGTCCCTCCCTGAGAGATACATTATTAATGTGTTGTATTTGAGATCAAATTGCATTTCCTTCCTGGATGACCAACCAAGATGGACAGGGATCAAGAAAGTCTTCCTTACTAGCCCCAGCAGCTTGTCCACACCAACAGTACTCACCAACTGAAACTGGTCCAGGTTAATCCCACTCACAGAGTTGCTGGACACCTAAATGTTGGCATCTGCTTTAATTATAGTGTATAAGTCAGTTCTTATGCAAGCAATTTTTATCTGTGAAATGGTTGTTAAAAGCATCACAGTGAACTACTGAAAGTTCTAATACTGGGTTTGGAGGAGAGGATACCTGAGTTAAGCCTCTCACCACTCTGAACAATTCAGCTGGATGCGAATCTGCAGATGCAATGTGTTCAGAGAAGAAAAGCTTTCTTCACTGCGCGTATTGCAAAGCTGCCCTTTATACCATGTCTTGTTGCATAAAAGTTGAGTTTTTCTCCATCTGCGCACTAATCATCATCCTTCCCATTTCCCTGAGGGTTTCTATATATCAGGGAGCCTAATTTGTAATGGGTTGGAGAATATGTTTGGGAGCAATCGTGTCAATATCCCTGGTTACATTCTGATTTCATTTATTGACTACTGATTCAACAGGATTGTTGGTGATGTCAGATCCCTTGGAATCTCAGAGGATCCATTAGCCTTTGAGGGAGGAAACTTTTAATAAGCACCTCAGCCCTGCAAAGGAAGGGTTGTAGCTGTGATAGTGGCTTTGACCAGAAAATTATCTGTCCATGACAATTCTGAGGTATTGATAATCTCCGGCCACACAATCATATGTTTCACGTTGAAAATTGCATCAAGGGTATAATGTTCTGAATGTGTCGGTCCAGAAAGAAATTGGGATAGGCCCATGTTTGCATGGGTACCATGAACTCCTGAACTGGTTTCCAGTGGTATGTTAGAGTCACCCAGAAGCAAAAGTTGGTGGCTCCAACAACCAGTACCATGAGCTTGGCTAGTTGTGTTATGGACCAAGAAAATGAAAAACCCATGCTCTTGTACTGAATCTTACTTGCACTGGAGGAATCAACATGTCAGACACTTGCTTAGTAATCATGTACATTCCAAGTTAATAACCTTGTTATGCCTAAGACAAGAGCTAGCCAAAGGAAAATAAAAAAAGGAAAGGAAAGATGGGTAGAGAAAATCCTGAAGCTACAGTACAAGTTGGAAGGTACTATTCACTCAATCAATCATTTAAATGATTTAGAAGACAACAAAATCTGGTTGTTATATTATTTTGTATTTTCCATTTGAATTGGCATTCATTCATGATAGGTAGTCATGTCAGTTGGCAGTCAACAGATGGACAGAAACTTCTACGTGCATCAACAATGCTGAATAACCATTTGGAAGCCACAAATGCCTTCATGTTCCTGATATAGTTGATTAGTCAGGATGTACTAATGAGGCACCTCTTTCCTTAAATAAGGATGTCAATTGAAGCCCTACTAATGTCTAGAAATATCTGTTTTGTGTTACTTTCTTGATTCATTGATTTATGTTCATAAAGCTCTTTCATCACACTGTTAATCAATTGACTAAAGCAGCAAATCCATAAAATTGTCCAGCTCAAGAAAGGACTCATCCAACAAAAATGAGATATACATAATGTTGCTAAATAATAATGATGATATATTGCATGGATGTTTGAAAGGTGTTTTTAGCTTGGCTGCAGCTGGGATGTGTGTTGGTAGGTACAGGCAGTGGAACTCTCTACCCCAAAGTGTGGTGGAGGCTCCTTCTAAGGAGGCTTTTAAACAGAGGCTGGATGGCCATCTGTCAGGGGTGCTTTGAATGTGATTTTCCTGCTTCTTGGCAGGGGGTTGGACTGGATGGCCCACGGGGTCTCTTCCAACTCTATGATTCGGGCATATCTCTGTGCATATACTGCAATTAAGAGATAATATTTGTGTGTGGAAAAGTACAAACATCTTGCAAGCCAGTAAAAGAAGGAGAGTCTTGCAAACTATCAAATATAGAGGTGATGGACATTATTTATATCACACCACTTCCTGGATTACTTTCCCTGCTGTGAGTTTGAGAGACCTGCACAGACATCACAGAAATGGTTCCAGTCCCGAAAAGGGAGATCTCTTTCTTGTTTCATCATTGCGCCCTAAGACAGCTGCATGTATGAACGAACATCCCACAATATGGAAATATTTGCTTTGGCAAGCACGCCAATCAACTTCTGCTGGTGTTGTTTCACATATGAGCAATTATTTCATCTATACATCACAGCAAACGCTGAGGCTTGTCAGCAGCCAGGGACTAACTAGCGCCTTGCATAATGAAGCAAACGGTCTGCTATTTTCTTTAAAAATTATGCCTCCAATGTTTAATCCAAACAGCTCAAGTGTGTTTTTATCCAGTGTGTGCCAGCTTGCTAATTAATAAATCGAAGAGGAAAACCTCACTACCGCTCTCCCCCTCCCTGGTTCCACACATTCCCCATCAAAAATGACAGCAATGATTTCGTACTTGACAGCCAATAGGGTATTTGTGATACACTTGCCATTTAAGAGGAGACAAAAGAAGCTTGCTCTGTGACATATATTATTCAAATGAGCCAAGGACAACTCAATCTTTCCCCCTTTCTTCTCCTTTCCCCTCCCAAACCTTCCTCCGAACCATTATAAAACATCACACTGTTGAGTTCTCCCTCACTCTGGCGATAGGAAGCTATACCCTTATAATTTGCCATCTTTGTACCATGGTGCTTCAATTTTTGGGATGGGGGGGGGGGGAGGAAAGCCATCAACAACATCTGCTGAACGCAATGAACAAGCATGCTAAATCACATTAAAGTAGGCAATTGACATGGCATATTGCAGCACAGTTTAACTGGAGAGTTCTCCCCCACCTGTAACATTTCTAAAACCAAAGACATGCAGTGCATTAAAGGGAAGAAGCGAAAAAAACAACAACACTTACTTAAGAAGGTTTGCTTAAGCGATGCTCTCCTGTTCCACAGACTGCAACAAAGGTACCAAATCTATCAGATGTGCATGAGATGCATACGGTTCCAGCAGTTCCAGCTCATATATATATATTTATTAACTCTATCACACATAAGGCAATTTGAGGCTCCGGTGGAAAAATAATCTCCTGTCTGTGGCAAACCTGTTAACAATGGCCACTCACTTTTCTTTTCTTTTGAAGATTAGGCACTGCTTTCCGACGACATGGCAAACTTTCCCAGTATTGGAGAGAGCCATTTCAGAAGGTTTTGTGCCTTCTGTCTGACACACATGAGGATCTTGGGGGTGGAGAGATGAGGTTAGCTATGCTTTCGTGGAGTAATCCCAAAGCAGTCATGTTTTCTATACAGAGTCTTGCTAATGACCACAGAAAGGAGCTGAAATTCTGGAAGGAAGCAAGCTGTGAATCTGATCAAGTTGCTTTAGTGTGTCCCAATTAGGATTACATCAATCCCCATGAGTTGACATATTTGCTGTCACTCCCAATTTTGTTGTGTTTCTCTGAGCCCCACTTCTGTCATCCTCCTCTTGTAGATATGTATCACATTGTAAGATTTTGTCCTTTTTACAGGAGAATTTTGCTTGGAGGCCCAAGGAATGCAATAGGAAGTGACAACATTCAAGCCTCTATCCACATTTGCACCTTTTGGGATGCCAGGTGGTATTTTATCCTTTTGGAGGTCTTTCAAACAGAGGTTGGAGGAGCATATTTCAATAGTGTGTTAGTTCCGTATTTCTGCATGTCAGTTGGTTGGTCTAGATGGCCCTCGTGGTCCCAGTTCCAACATTCTATGATTATATGATTCTTCCCCACTCTTTCTGTTTTAAAGATAAATATGAGAGGCCACCAATGAAATCCAGGTGATGTAGGCTACATTTCAGAGAAAGGAAATGGAAAAACCACTTCTGAATATTCATTGCCTAAGAATATCCTGTGAAATATTTAGGGTTGCCATAAATTGACAGACAATTTGAAGACACACTTATACTGATGGAGTTAGCCAGTACACCTGATGTGTGGTTTCCTGTTTGCCTACAATTTAGTAGGTCATATTGCAGGTGGATTGATACCCAAACATGTTTTGCCTTCTGTGACTCCAGAAAAACCACAGACTGGCTGTGAGGTGAAACCATCAGCCAAACTGGTCTCCCTAGGTTGGCTGCCTCTGACAACTGTGCATGCATATGTTGCTGACTTTCAATACAACAAAAGCCTGTATCTTGGGGAGTGGTATTTCTGTTTTATGCAACACCCATTAATGTTTGTAACAAATTATTTATGCACACAATTCCCCTGGAGATTCTTTCTATAAACAAAGATCACTTTATGAAAATGCAAACTAAAACAGTAACATATGGACCTATCATAGTTCAGTAATAAAACCTCTGCCTAGCATACAAAAAGGCAAAGGATCAATGCTTAGGTGTGGGGAAAATGTGGTCTGTAGGCAACGTGTGGCCTACTTTGTTATCCCCAAAGCCCCCAAAATCCAGGCTCTCAATTTAATTTTTTTAATTCAGCTTTAAGAGGAGCAAACCAGTCAAATAATTTATACTCCTGAAATTACCTATATCTTCCATTGGTTTGGAGGAATAGTCCCAATTAATCCTCAGTCACCTCCATTTTCAGCTGTTTTTTAAAATTCCCAGTTTTTCCTCTTCTTTTCCCATTTCCCCCCACTGTTCTCAGTTTACTTCAGTTGCAAAATAAGTTGAAAGTTTGGAAATATTTGGTTTGCACTAAGTGAATTCAGCAGGGGGGGACGATGCAGAATTATATCATCTTCAGTATGCTCAGTCAAAAGCTAACTGCTGCAGACTCTCTTGTAAAGTTTTCCACATTAATTAGGGGTTCAACCCCCCCCCCCCGATTTTTTTCAGGTAACCCCACAATCCTTTCTAAATCAGCAGTGAAGCCATCAGCCTCAGGAGCCTCAGGGTGATCTCCAACACGCAAATTGCTATCTCTGAACTACAAAAAAGAGACTGAAAAAAAGAAAAATGAAAATCAGAAGTGATGGTGCTGCCCCTGTCAGGGCATTGGGATCAGAATACCCCAAAGCAATTGTATATAATATTTTAAATAATTTTGTGAAAGGTTTGTGTACACATAAAGATGTGCTTATCTTAGGTATCCAAATGGACGATTTGCAATTTTGGAATATTTCAAGTTTTGGAATTTCAGATAAGGGATGCTCAATCTGTATTTCCTCATCACATAAGTACATCATGAAATTTGCTACCACAAGATGTAGCAATGGTTGTGAACTGGAATGCCTTTAAATGGGAATAGGATAGATTCATGGAGGATAATACTACAAATGGCTTCTAAAGGGTTGTGAAGAAATAAGCCCTAGGTATCCACTGAAGTTTGGTTCTAGAAGTCCTGTGGATATCAAAAGCCATGCATGGCCAAGTCCTATCATATACAATAGTATAGTAAAATTTCCCTTATATAAAATGGCAAAAATAAATGTTTGCTTGTTAAGGTCACCCCCCCCTTCCAAAAATTAAAGCCATTGATAGTTTAATCCATGGATGAAGAATTAATAGATATAGTGGGCTGAATGTAGTTGTCTTGTTCTTAAAAAGACAGGCTGTCAGGGATTTTGCTAACTTCTGTAAGTGTTTTTGCCTCAAGGACAAGTGCTTTTTTGGGGTCAATTATTCTCATGTTACTCTAAATGACTGTGCAAAACAAGTACTTTTTCCCCTTTGTGAAGTTAAGCGCACACAGCAAGCTAGAAGGACTGGCTGATTGAGCAGAAAGATGCAAACAACCCAGCTGATGCTTCCATTTCTAAAAAGTCCAGGCAGAAAGGCAGCAGCTATTATAGCTTTGTGCAATTTGCACAAAAACATTCTTGCAAATGCAGAAAACCCCTCTCTACTGTGTTTGCAAGTATTCCATGGAGCATCTGTTTGGTCACTGTGAAAAATGACCAAGTATCCCTCCTCTATGTTTATGTCAAGCCCTTCTAGATGGGGGGGGGGGGGAATATCTGAAGCCCCAGGTTTTGTTCTGGTAAAGACCAATTTTATTTTGACATATCTGTATTATATTCTCCATCTCAAATGTATTTCCTGGAAATGGTCAGTGTTATCAAACACTTTTCATTCCTACATCTCAGAGCATTTTAATCTAACCCCATATTTTCTGAAATGAAATGTACCTCACCTTTGCAATGATTGTATTATTCCACAACGAGCTAGGATGGCCACTGTCAGTAAAATATATCTTATCATTGTTTCCACAATACAGATTTGTACCAGAACAAAATAATTCTAATGCTTAAGGAGTTTAATATTGCTAAAGTATTTCATAGAATCATGAGTTGAAAGAGACCACAAGGGCCATCCAGCCCAACCCACTGCCATGCAGGAGTATACAATCAAAGCACCCAAGACAGATGGCATTCTACCCCAGTTTTAAAACTTTCAGAGAAGGAGAGGACAGACCCCCTCCCTCTCAGGGTGAAAATATTATGTTAGTATAGTAGGCACCACAGCGGGGAGTTCTGCAGATGACGGGAGCCCCTTTCATGTTAAAAATTCATTTCTGCGAATGATCAGTGGTCTGGAGGAGCTACCTGCGTCGGGAAACCTGTCTGCAATATTCTTCTCCCATATTATTAGTTATATTGTCTTTTACCCCTAAATAAAATGGTTATTCTCAGCTTTTGCTCTCCTGAGTGTTTTCTTGCCAGTTCCACATTCCATAGCCTGCCCAATAGTCACTCGGGCCACATGGCCCACAGCCCTCCATGGCCCCCGGAACGGGGCTAATTTTTTTCTTACCTGAAACTAAATATTGCTCTTTCCTCCCTGAACCCCTTTGCCAACCTCTCACCTCCGTGGGTGCCCTGGTTCCCTTGGCGGGAACCTTGGTATCCATGGATTCTTATTTTTCTTTTAATGTGCATATTTCACATCCTGCTTGCCCTATATTCACCTAACCTTTATTCTAACCCAATAACCCCATGTCAACTCTAACCTCCCCCACTTATACCAAAACCCATTGAGGTTCGCCAGGTATCCACAGATCTCTTATGTTAGTTTTCCCTTCTCCATGGATATCAATCTGAACTATCCATTTGCAGGGTTCCCTTGATAGCCATGGACCCTCATGTGTGTGTTTAACCTGTTATGTTTTAGATTTTACTATAAAAATCCTTTTGGAGAAGTTTGCCATGAACTAAGTCTTGTGATGATATTTTGCCCTCATCTCCTGACCCAGGAAGTCCACCTAGCTGTCTTCCTGGGCTTCACCTAGATGAAACTGAACTCAATCACCCATCTTCTTCAGGCCAATCCATCTATACTAGCCTCATAGTCCCCCAACTTGGCAGATGACACCAGGATCCATCTGCTGGGCCACCTATCCTTTGTCCCAGTCACCTGGACATAATAATCCACTCATCACCCGGCATGACCAACCAGTTTCCCAGGAACTTGCCACTTAATCCTATCAGGATGGACAATATTTCTGCTTTTGGACTCTATGGACACAGTGCACCCGTTCACTGTGGACTTAGATTGCAGTCACCTTAACAATAAAGACTCATGGGACCTGATGGCCTCCTTTGGTTATCAGGGACCATCACCTTTGTCTTCTGGACCTGCCAGCCTCTTGCCAGTCATTGGGGAGTGGGAATCTGCATCAACAGTGGGAATGCTTTCCTATCAGCTGACAGGCGTTGCACTCCCACCTCTGCGGGGATTCCTCCCACAGCTGTTCCTACATCATCGGACCTCAGTCAGCTGGGTCCAGCTGGGTGGAAGCAATAATTACAAAAGGTTTCAGTATATTAAAATATCGGTTTTACAATGTACAATATCTCAGCTTACTTTGGTGGATATCCGTGGGCTGGCATCACTTCAGCTGACTTAGCAAACTACCTCAATGACTTCTTCTACAACTTGGTGAGATTTATTTGGGAATATTGGGCTTCTTTGTCTCACCAAGTGCACAGACCTACAGGGTGGCCTGTCGCCAGTACCAGTACTCGGTATCTGTGCTTCAGGATTTGCTATCCATGGCTCAGGTCTCACTACCTGCCGCCATTTAAAATTTACCTCTTTGAACTCCACCACATTCCACTATTGAAAAGCTCTTATTGTCAGGATGTTTTTCTCAATTTTTAGGCAGACTCTCTGCCTAATCAATAATACTCTCTGTATTATTGATAGTGATGTTGTTATTGTTGTTTGTGATATTGCCTTTATGGTAAATTGTTTTTTTTATATGTTGTACACCGCCGTGAGTCGCCCTAGGGCTGAGAACGGCGGTCTACAAATGCAGTAAATAAATAAATAAAATAAATTTTCCTGTAGTTTAAATCAATCGCTTCGTGACATTGGACTTTATCATAAGAGGCAGACTAACTGACATTGCAGCTGGTCCATCACCAAAGTTCCCTATCACATGGCAATATATGCATCCTGCTACCAGTTTGTTTGCTTCCACCTGTGAATCCATCTCCAAACCCTGTTATATTTACATCATCTACATTAGTGCTTTGGCTTCCTTCCTCAAGGGCTAGGATTTTCCTCCTCTTCTCAATGAGATTCCCAGGAAGAATTTTTATTTTTTACTTTATATATAATGTGCCTTTTTGGGTATTTTCAATGCTGGAATTGGACAATTGTGCTAAAAATAAAAATAAAGGAACTGCAGGAATGCAGGAAGATGGGGTTACAAGGATGTGTGTCATTGCTGGACAGCCAAACAGTAAATACACGCAACTGTGATTCTGAAGAAGGATGCAATATCAAAGGTGCATATATCCAGTATATATCCATTATCTGCACTAATGTGATTGTAGCAGAACAGCAGCTTGGTGTGATAAAGCTCTTAGTCCCCGGAGCCACAGAAAACAAGCTTGCTCCCTCCTCAATAGGACATCCTTTCAAATATTTAAACATGGCTATCAAGTCACCTCTTAACCTCCTCTTTTCCAGGCTAAACATATCCAACTCCCAAAGCTGCTCCTCACAGGACTTGGCTTCTGGACCTTTTAGCACTTTGACTGTAACTCCTGAATTATAATTTTAAAAGGCTTGGTGGAAATGTCTGAAAATCAGTTTCTGAAATGTTGCCCAAGTCTAAACATGAGACAAGATAAGTGGGAGGGGGAAGAAGAGGAAAAATGGAGGGGGAAGGAAAACAAGGATATTTCAGGGACGAGTCTGATGTAAATTTGGGAAACAGGCAGGTAAAAGCACAACAAAACCAAAACAAACATTTGGAAACTATTCTTGTTCTACAGACTTTTTTCCCTGGGTAAGCACTTCTACATGCATTGAGCCAAAACAGAATGTAAACAATTGTCTCTATAATTTGCACAGCAACAATTATTTACCCAATCTTCACACATAGTAATCTCCTTCTCAAATTATCATGGAGTAAGCAAAGAGACCATACTGTGGATCCATCTATAGTAGATCTATTTCCCTGTGGGTTCAGACCTGATTATGGGACAGAGACAGATTTAGTCACCTTGATGGATGACCTATGCCAGAAGCAAGACAGAGGGAGTGTGTCCCTGTTAGTTTCGCTCTGACGCTTTTGAAAGCATTAATCATGATATCCCTCTGAATCACATTGCTGAAATGGAACATGGGAGCACTGTTTTACAGTGGCTTCATTTCTTTCTGAAGGTGCAAATTGGAGGATTCCTGCTTGCCCCCTTGGTTTTTTTTTCTATGAGATCCCCATGGTTTTGTGCCTTGAGTCCCCTCTTGGGTCAAGAAAGGCAAAGTAGAAACGAAGTAAGTAAGTAAGTAAGTAAATAAATTTGTGCTGCATGCTATTTTTCATATCAATGAAACTGCTGGAAGAGGTCGTTGGGAGTTTTGGAGCTGGATATGCATCAATATGGAGATGACACCCAACCCCATGACTCTTTTCCACCACAAGTGAAGGAGTCTGTTCTGGTCCTAACCTATGATTGAGCACTTGACTGGGGAGGACAAACAATTCCAAGCAAGGCAGAGGTGTTCCACATCAGTCAAAAGGCAAATTAGGAAATAGGGATTCAGTCTGCACTCCCTCTGAAGATGCAGGTTTACAGCTTGAATTAGCTTCTGGATTCAAGTTTGTGCCTGGAAGCCTATGTTTCAGTAGTGGCTACATTTGAGCATTAGTTGTTCCCATTTCTTGAGATGGCAGATCTGTCCATGGTGACACATGGCTTTCTTACATCCCGGTTGGATTATTGTAATACACTCTATGTCGGGCTGCTTTTGAAGAGTGTTCAGAAACTCCAACTGGTCCAAAAATCAGCAACCAGATTACTAATAGGCTGGCTTTAGGGATCACACACTCCTTTGTTGCAACTGCTGCACTGGTTGCTAGTACATTTATGAGCACAACTCAAAGTGCTAGTTATGATCTTTTAAGCCCTACATGGCTCAGTTCCAGGTTATTTGAAGTACCATATTTTCCCTTATAAACCATCCTGTGCTTTGAGATCCTCCAGTGAAGCACTGCTTTTTGTCCCATCACACTTACAGATAGGAGAGAGGTTTCTCAGTAGTTGCCCCCCCCCAGGCTGTAGAAATCCTTTCCCAGAGAAATTAGACTGGCACCCTCACTACTTCCTTTTTCACAGACAAGTGAAGGCTTTACCATTATGAACATTGCTTCAAGAGGGGCTGTAAAAGGCACCTATTTCACAATGTGCTGGATATTGCAAATTGTTGTGTTAGGGTGTGTGTCTGTGTTTTAATGATGTATATTTCAATCTAGGTTTAATTTTTAAAATCTTATTTTTAACTTTTGTATCTTGTGGGTTTTTAATTATGTCTTTTTCATTTTTGTAAGCTGCTTTGTGTCTTGATCTGGGGAAAAGGCAAGATAGAAATACTACTGCTGCTACTACCACCACTACTACGCTAGTTTATTTATTTATCATATCAGGGGTGAACCAATGTATTTGAGAAAACACAAAGTTTAAAAACTTGGCATTCTAGTAAATGTCCTTTGACTAGTAGCTGGCCATTTGGAATGCCTCTGGTGTTGCTATAAGAAAGTCCTCCATGGTATATGTGGCAGGGCTCAGGTTGCATTGTAGTAGGTGGTGAGTTGTTTGCTCTTTTCCACACTCACATGCCATGGACACTTTGTAGCCCCATTTCTCAAGGTTGGCTCTGCATCTCGTGGTGCCAGAGCACAGTCTGTTCAGTGCCTTCCAAGTTGCCGAGTCTTCTGTGTGCCTAGGAGGGAGCCTCTCATTTGGTATCAGCCATGGATTGAGGCTCTGGGTTTTAGCCTGCCACTTTTGGACTCTGGCTTGCTGAGGTGTTCCTGCAAGTATCTCTGTAGATCAGTGGTTCTCAACCTTTGGGTCCCCAGGTGTTTTGGCCTACAACTCCCAGAAATCCCAGCCAGTTTACCAGCTGTTAGGATTTCTGGGAGTTGAAGGCCAAAACTTCTGGGGACCCACAGGTTGAGAACCACTGCTGTAGATCTTTGTGTGCTAATACTCACTGCCTTCTAGTTAATATTGCTGCTGTTTGCTTTTCTGCACACATTGTTTTTCTGCATCACTTTATTTATCCTATATCAGACCATCAATTTGACTATGCACCCAGTGGTTTTGACTATGCTGGACTGTGTGCACATGTTTGTGTGTATATGTGCATGTGTGTGCATGCTGTTCGGCTTATGCCTTGCCAATTGATTACTCTGCTGGAGAGATCTCATATTTTCCAAATGGAATGATCTTGACTTCTTGTTGTGGTGAATGGGATTTAAAAGAAGACACATGATAAATGTTGCGTTAAGTTTGTAGACAAAGGTGTTCATAGTACAACATCTGGACAAATTCTTTCAAAACGAGAGGCACATTATTATAGTATCTTGTGAGTTTCATTTCCAAAAATAATAAATTTTATTTCTTTACTACAGTTATCATTCTTTGCACATAGCTGCCTATCGCCACATCAGTCATACTCAGCTCCCAGCTGCTTTACTGCTGTACACCTACGCACATCTTCCTACAGCTTTCATTCATTTCACATTGCATTCCACTCTGAATGGCTCAAACTGGGCAGAAAAAAACTGGTGGCATTCTATCATTGTGATTTTCCTACCATTCCATCTTTTATATGCTCTTTTGCTCTGTGGGGGGATACAATCTAAATGAAAAAAAAATCCACTGTGTAGATTTGTGTACTATTTGTGAACTCAGGTTCAGATTCTAAGTGTGCGTATTAGGGAGTGAGTCTCACTGAATTCAGTAAAAATGAGTTCTGAGTAAATATTAATAATTTTGCACTGCTTGGATCTTAAAAGAAATATATGTTCAGGTTGTCAGCCTTCATATATAGATGCATTTTGGAGAACTGAAACAGGCTTTGAGATATTTTTTTATATATTTACAGTATTTTGCTGTCTTTGGAAATAGATAGAGGATATACTTGGGTGAGGTATCTTCCGTATATGTGGAAGATATCTTGCCAATTTACTCAATGGGTATCTTCCATGAAATGTCTTCATCCAACCCACCAACTTCTCTGCTGTGCTTATCTCTGACAAGTGATTGGAAATAAGAGATTTGAGCCTTAGCCAAAAAAAGGTTTTATCTGCAGTTGAGGTAACTGTTTCAGGGTAGCAAGAATCTAGTAAGGGGGTTGGGGAGGGGGGGGGGGTTCTCTCTTTGCTTATCCGGGCCCATGGGGCCCAAATAAGAAAATTGGGCTGTGGGGACATTGGCGAATTGGGCAGTCAGATACTACCCAGTAGTCTGCCCCCACAGGGCCTATACTCCATTAGACCCAGGTCTTGTTGGAAATAGCAACCTTCCAATTATCTTCCATAGTTGTCCTCTTTGACATCTATCGGCCAGTTTCCAATCTCCCTTTTTTTGGGCAAAGTCTTGGAACGTGTGGTGGCTTCACAACTCCAGGTATTCTTGGAAGACATGGATTATCTGGATCTGGCACAGTCTGGCTTTAGACCGGGACATGGAACCGAGACAGTCTTGGTCGCCTTAGTGGATGATCTACGCCGGGAGCTGGACAGGGGGAGTGTGTCCCTGTTGGTTCTGCTGGACCTCTCAGCAGCCTTCAATACCAAGGTAGTGGCATTTGCATTCAAGAGGCTATACTGGTCGGGTCTCTCAGAATAAAGAGGTAGCATGACTTCCCTGGATCTAGACTTTATGCTCCTATTTATGCAGCCCAAAATTATTTTTTTTTAAAAAACTGCTGTATGACATTGTTGGCTCATGTTTAAGTTGTTGGTCATGAGGACTCCAAGATCTTTTTCACACATACTGCAGTCAAGCCAGGCATCCCCCATTCTTTATCTTTGCATTTCATTTCTTTTGTTCCTATGGGTATTACTGTGACCAATATTGTTTTACCCAATGCAATTGCATGAGTGGAAAAGGTGAAATAATGGTGACAGAGTACAAGGAGCCTTCTCTACGGTGATGACAAGGAGGGTGGTATCAAAACCATCTCTTTCAGGATATAATTCTATCCTGTTGTCTCCACATGTTTTGAATGTGATTTTCCTGCTTTTTGGCAGAAGTTTGGACTGGATGGCCCATGAGGTCTCTTCCAACTTTATGATTCTATGATTCTATAAGTGGATCCATTTTCAGAAGGGTTGCTTCAGTTCCTGGTGGAAAGAGCTTTCTCTGTTGACCCCCTACTGCTGCTGCTATGTCGCAGTTGAAAAAGAATATATGCCTATTTAAGGGAGACGTCAATCAGTACGAGTCACCAAAAAGCATCCCATCCTCCACATTAACATCACATAACTTCCATCACAATACATTGCATACCCATATTGACAAAGCATCTAATAAAGAAGCTCCTTTTTCCATTAAGAATTTACAGCTATATTAAAATTATATACACTGCATTACAGAAGAGAGCAAAGACATACTAAAACAAAAATAAGAAAACATGAAAATAAATGATGGCAGAATCACAATAATAAATAGTGGGAAAACAATCTGAAGACACAATAGACATACATCAACTTCCAGATCCTACCAGTGCTTATAGATGTTGCAGAATTCTATTTCATTTGTTATATGACACCTACAATATCTGTTATTCCTACCACTGGTATATTGCATCTAATTTTCAAAGCCCACAGTCAACATGCTATTGTTCTTGTCTTTCAATATTCAAATTATTTATTTGGTGTCAAAAGCATTGCACACATATGTATATAACTGTTAAAATAGTTGACATATAAATCTGAATAAATCAAAAAACTTTAGCAATTTGGTTTCCAATGACAGAATTTCTGTATACATCCAATTTTGTGCAAACAACATTATTCAGTAGCAGTCATTCATGAGTCTTTTCTAATTGTTCATCCAGTAGTCCCAATAAAAGCAGTTCCAGTTTTAATGGGATATTACCTTAAGAATCTTCTGTACAAAGTTACATTTTTTATTCTGGAATTCTTTTTCTTTCTAACAAGCTCCTTTACAAAGGTTTGTTACACTCCTTTTCCGTCTCCACTTCTTTCCCGTGGGAGATAAACATGCATTGGAATTGGGAAGAAAGTGAAGGATGACTGGAAAAACAGAGACTTTCAGTGGCAGGTAGAAGCATCATGTCTACTAGGATTGCCGTGTCAGAACTCTCTTAGGCCCTGAAGTTTTTAATTCCAATTGAAAGAAAGAAAGAAGGAAGGAAGGAACAGCAGTTGAGCAGGAATGTGGGGTTACAATGCTATTTGGAAATATGATCATGGGACCATGGTTTGGTGAACTGGGACAATTGTGCTACTGATGCAAGATGCAGTATTGAAGGTGCTCACCATGGTATGTGTCCACTCTCAATGATAACATTATTGCAGCCCAGCCACCTACTTGATCCCCTTTTCACCCAAACACCACACAGATGAACAAGAATAATAAGTTTATTAAAAATAAAATCTAATATAAAAACAGTTTCAAAATGCATCCATGACCTGGATTTTCAGAAGCTTAACAAAAAACAATGACCATTAGGAATTCCAAAACTAATTTAATTTAATTTAATTTAATTTAATTACAAGAAACTGTAATCCAAGGGTTGTTGCACTTAAACTAGAATTATATCCAAAAGTTTGAAAGCACGAACATGACCATAATCCAGAGGCTTGATTCTTGAACTTGACTATAATCTCAAAGGCTTGAAAGTGGAAACAAAATCTGTAATCTGAACAGGAGGCATGGACTTAAACAGGAAAACAAGATACAGACCCAAGAACAGAACTCCTAACTTGGAGCTCCCAAGACAGGCAACTTGACACGTGAAAATTCAGTGTTGATCTCCCCACCAAACATTGATTCCAATTCCTTCAGAATACTCCTCTTGCCCCTTACATCATCCTTTCTCACACCCGCATTCCCTTTGTTTATCTTTCAGTCTCTGGGAACGTCAGATTTGTCTTGCACTATCCCTTCTTATATGCAAGCGCTGAGTTATCTGTAATGTTCCTGTCTCCTTCACATTCCTTTCATAGTAAATTCTCATGATAATCACTGCCTATTTCCCTGAAAACAGATCTACCCAAAACACTCCCATTGTCTTGAAAAACACTTTTGCTATCCCCCATGGAAACAAGAGGTTCAACAAGAAAATCCCCATCCCCATCTTCAGAGGCTCCACATGCCTCAATAAACATGGCTATCGTGTAATAGTGGTTTCATGCGAAAAGGTCTTTAGGCTCCTCATGAGATCTTTAAACTTGATGCATTAAGTATTGTATACAGTTATTTCCCCCTCGATGGACTGTCACCTTGTCATAGTGAGGGGGCTTGCATGTTCCGATGAACCTTTTTAATTTTTTAATATGTATTTTTATTGAGGTTTTTGCATTTGCGATACATTTGCGATGTCCCGATGAACTTTTTTACAGCTGATCATTTAAACACACAATTTACAGCTTATCATTTAAACACACACAAACACAGAAAACATATTTTCCTGTTTGGAAATTAAGGCAAAAAATATTAATAGTACTGTTTGGAAATTAAGGCAAAAAATCTTAATAGTACTGTTTCCAGAGCAAAGTGAAATAAGGGGATTATATATATTTTATTCTCATTTACTTATGGAAATAGGATAAGGAACTGGATAACAATAACATTTTATGCATTTTGACACCATTTTACTTGTGGCTGAATGCTATGGAATCCTGGGATTTGTAATTTGGTGTGGCCATTGTAGTCTTTGGCAGGGAAGGCTAAAGGCCTTGTATAACTCCAACTCCCAGGATTCCATAGCATTGAGCTACAGGCAAGATAAAGAGGCAAGATAAACAGCTATCTGGGTTTGTTCCCAGGTTTTAGAAGTTTGTTCCTGATTGGTCAGTTCCTAAAAAGAAGGTGATACTTGAGTAGAAGGCAAAAAAGTTGTGTGCCAGAAATTTCATGAAACATGTGGAGGGCACATTTTCCCTGGCCAGGACAAAGTTGTGGCCCTCTAGTCAATGTTGTACATCTTTTCAGAAGAATAATAATCGAGAACAGCCATGTATAACCCAGGAACAGCAACCTATTGTTTGATGCCACAAGTACATAACCAAATCTGTCTGGACAGATGGCTAGGCAGCCAGGCTCTAAAAAGTGTCAATAATGACAAGGTTCTGTTGCTGGCTTGAAAGTGTGTGTTCCTGTTTGATTGTGCAGTGCTGACTTGAGCCGAAGTGGTCCTGCCCTGAAAACTTTGTTTATGTGGCAGATACTTCATGAAATGTCTGGAGGGCACAGTTTCTCTGGCCAGGAAAAGGAACAGAACACTTGCAGAGATTTGCTGCAGTGATTCTCAACATATCCACATATCTGCATCTTGAGTTTTTTTTAAAAAAATGCCAAAGTTTCGGGCGAAAGTCCTGTGGGAGCCATCTTGGGACCCTCTAAATCTCGCAACAAAGCATCAAGTCTGGACAACAGAGACAGAAATCCTGGGACAAACAGGTCTGTATATGGACCTCTTCTGAAGTCCTGGGATATTTTGCCCCTGTTTAAAACCCATGATTTAGTGTTGTCTGAAAGTGCCCTGAGCGAATATTCATTGGGATCTTGCTCTTAACATTTAAGTGGGCACTAAGCATCAAGGCAAGAGCCAGTGTGGTTTAGTGTTTTCAGTGTTTGACTAGAACTCTAGATATGAGGGTTTGAACCCCTGATCAGTCAGGAAAGTGCAATGGTTGACTCAATGGCTAAGGCACAGTCCTGCTGTCTCATTGGAAGGCAAGGGCAAACCCTTCTGGAGAGGGTACTCTGAATGCGATTTTCCTGCTTTTTGGCAGGGGGTTGGACTGGATGACCCACAAGGTCTCTTCCAACTCTATCATTCTATGAAATCATGCTAAGAAAACCCTGTAATAGAGTTGTCATGAGTCAGGAAATGGCTTGAAGGCACACAACAACAGCAGCATCAAGAACAGCCCAGCATCTTCTAACCAGACCTCTCTGCCCATTTTGTCCTGCTCTAGTGTAGAATTCTCTGAATGGTAATGTTTTCTGATTGTGGAGCTGATGTTGTACAATAAGTTGGCCCCTTGTACATCCTGAACAAACAGCTATCTTGCCTGCTATTCTTTGAGGCTTCTGTTGGAAGCAACTTCTTTGTAACTTACAAAATGTGACAATTTCTTTCTTTCTTGGCAGACTCCATTCCAGCCTTTGTGTGAATCAGCACTCTAGGATTGTTCAGAGATCTCCTCTGAACACCTTCCTGCTGATATGACAAGAGAGCTCATTCCCATCAGATAACCAGGTGACATAGGACCATGCCCCTTTGAATCTTTAGAAAAGGAAGCTTTAATGAGACACCAAGGGGTTTCAAGTTGTGGAATATGGTTCCCTCTGCACAGTTCCCTGGATAAAGGGAAATACAGCACAGGCATTTATACTGCTGGTTTCTATTTGAAGAAGAAAATGCCCTAGACTCATGGTATCATTTGATAGGGGAAAACAGATTTTTCACCCATTTTTAGCTTCAGCACATATTATGCCAGCAAGAAGTGCTAGATTCTTGAAACATTAACACTTCCCTCCCTGTGTATGTTCATCAAAACTCTGCCTGCTTTCCTGTGAGAATTTCACAGTACTGCTTTTTTCATGTCAAGAGCTACTTGAGAAACTGCAAGTTGTTTCTGGTGTGAGAGATCTTGACTGCAACTTGACAACAAAAGTCTGTGCTTCTCTAGCCAGGGGATGTCAAACTCATTTTCATCAAGGGCCACATCAACTTTATGGTGGCCTTCAAAGGACTATTGAATCCATGGACTGAGAATCCATGGATACGGAGAGAAAATTGTGTGTTTTTTTACATAGTGGTCAATGCTCTTTAGTTTTTATCCAGTTTGGGTCCCTAGATTTGTGTGTGTGTGTGTGTGTGAGGTGTGACTTGAGGAACTACAAGTTACTTCTGGAGTGAGAGAATTGGCTGTCTCCATGCCTCACACCTCAGAAATCCTAGCTAGCCAGGAATTGTGGGAGATGAAGTCCAAGACACCTGGAGGGCCAAAGGTTGGGAACCACTTATCTAGACACTATACTCTAGTGACCACATTGGTTTTTTTTTCAGCTGCCACATCACTGTGTGGTCTACTTAGACTCCTAGATTCCATTCACATATGCCATTGTCAAGTTAGGTATCACCCATCCTACATCTTTGCATTTCCTCTTATTTGCCTAAGTATCTCTCATTTATCCCTGTTGAAATTCCATGTTTTAGTTTTGGCCCAGCTCTCGAATCTATTAAAGCCATTTAGAATCCTGATCCTGTCCACTGAGACCTAGAGAAAACCCCTGCTGATGTTATAGTGGTGTACTCTTATAATTCGGAAGTATCACCCACATAGAATCATAGAATCATAGAGTTGGAAGGGACCTCATGGACCATCCAGTCCAACCCCCTGCCAAGAAGCACGAATATTGCATTCAAAGCACCCCTGACAGATGGCCATCTAGCCTCTGTTTAAAAACCTCCAAAGAAGGAGACTCCACCACACTCCAGGGCAGAGAGTTCCAGTGCTGAATGACTCTCACAGTCAGGAAGTTCTTCCTCGTGTTCAGATGGAATCTCTTGTACTTTGAAGCCATTGTTCCGCATCCTAGTCTCCAGGGAAGCAGAAAACAAGCTTGCTCCCTCCTCCCTGAGACTTCCTCTCACATATTTATAAATGGCTATCATATCTCCTCTCAGCCTTCTCTTCTTCAGGCTAAACATGCCCAGCTCCTTAAGCCACTCCTGATAGGGCTTGTTCTCCAGACCCTTGTTCATTTTAGTCACCCTCCTCTGGACACATTCCAGCTTGTCAACATCTCTCTTCAATTGTGGTGCCCAGAATTGGACACAATATTCCAGGTGTGGTCTAACCAAGGCGGAATAGAGGGATAACATCACTTTCCTAGATCTAGACACTAGGCTCCTATTGTGGCAGGCCAAAATCCCATTGACGTTTTTTGCCACCACATCACATTGTTGGCTCATGTTTAACTTGTTGTCCATGAGGACCCCAAGATCATTTTCACACATACTGCTCTCAAGCCAGGCATTGTCCCCCATTTTGTATCTTTGCATTTCGTTTTTCCTGCCAAAGTGGAGTATCTTGCATTTGTCTCTGCTGAACTTCATTTTGTTAGTTTTGGCCCATCTCTAAATGATCTTGACAGATTAGAGAGATGGGCCAAAACTAACAAAATGAAGTGCAAGATACTCCCCTTTGGCAGGAAAAACGAAATGCAAAGATACAGTATGTTCAGAGCTTGTAATTCACAATGAGCAATTGTTCAGAGCTTGTAATTCACAAAATAACCATAAGATAGGTTTCTCTGGTTGAAAATTAAGTAGTTCAAGTTTTGTGTTTACAAACAAAAAAACCACCACAATGTAAAAAATTATTTGAAGCATTGCTTTCAAGGACACATAGACAAGATACAGAAAGTTTTCCAAAGACTTATTTAATCAAAATCTAAACTGTAAATAGCTGCTCCAAAGTGCTCTGTAAGAATTGCTTTTCATTCTGAGATTCCTGCCTGTCATCTATAGAAGGTCAAGACCTTGAGATTTGAAACACCATTAAAAAAATCAGTATGGAGTCTGGATAAAACTGAAAGACCTTGAGGTCTATACAGCAAAATACTGGGAAACCCATGGCTAGCCAGCTCAATCTATCTTTAAAGCTCCTTTTTAAAAAAAAGTGTCCATTAGCCTTCATGTAAATACAAAGAGATGTTATTTGGCATTGGGTAGGTTAGCCAATGTGCACTTTTGTGACTAAATGAGCTCACTCTGCAAATTAACCTGTGAAACCTATGGGAGAGGAGAGTCTCTGCTGGATAATGATCTGCCTCACCAGATGAACTTGGAGCTCAGCCAATGCACCTCTGGAATCTTCCAAATATGTACTCAATTTGTGCAGAATCTTTGTAGGAGAAACCTGAAATTCAGCTTAATGGCCTTGGTTCTGGCGTGCTGTTAGCATGGCCCGTATTTAATTCAGGTTAAGAGAAGGTTTCTGCACTTTCTTCCCATGGTGTTGCTAAAGGCACAACCCTGTCCTGAAGGTCCAATGGCTGAGGGACTGTACAATACGGCCTTCTTCTAATGATGTACAATTTGATCTCCTTATCTGTAGACTCCATATCTACAGTTTCACTTACCCATGCTCCTGCAAGTGTTTTTGGGCACCTCTAGATTCTCCAGTGCTATTATGTGGTATGTTTCTGGCCCAAGTAAAGGTAAAAGTAAAGTTTTCCCCTGACATTAAGTCTAGTCGTGTCCGACTCTGGGAAGTGGTGCTGGTCACCATTTCTAAGCTGAAGAGCCAGCGTTGTCTGTAGATGCCTCCAAGGTCATGCGGCCAGCATGACTGCATGGAGCATTGTTACCTTCCCGCAGAAGCAGGACCTATTGATCTACTCACATTTGCATGTTTTCAAACTACTAGGTTGGCAAGTTCAGCAGCTCAACGGTTTAACCCGCTGCACCACCAGGGCCCCCCTCTGGCTCAAGGATAGTCAAAATATTGGGTTCACTATTATCTGTGGTTTCAGATATCCATGCGGGTCTTAAATCATACTCCGCTAGCAGAATGGAACTCATATTTTTTGTTTTTGCATTCCCTTTGAAAAATGGCCTGCACCTTAAACTGTAAGTCTGAATACTGATCTATAGTTTTAAATTGAAATGCTGTAAATGTGGGGGACTGAAGGAAAGATTCATTCAGGGGACAAATGACTTTCTGTTTACTTTTCTTTCTTTTTATTTTTTGCCCTAATTCTGTAGCTACCCTCCTGCTTTTGCCATTGCCTTCCTCCAAGTATATCCAATAACACCTTTTATTTCCTGGGTGTCCCCATTGTGAGGCGTGAGGAGTAAACAAGCCTGACCCCGCTTAGCTTCCTAGTTACCAAAATATAATCCCAAAGAGAGGGACCCTGATCCAAACAATCAGCACAATTTTAGGAATTCCCCAGAGTTTAGAACATTTCTTTTCAGAAATAACATCTTATGTGTGACTTAACTTTTCCAAATAATATATCAAAGTTTCCTCCTCACTAACATTCTACCTTTTCAGCCCCCCCCCCCAAAAAAACCTTAAAAACTAGTCTCAATGACCTCAGGTAACCCACACAAACCATAAATGGTACTTGTTAATGACAATACCAGTTGTGTCATTTTCAAAAGGAATGTTCCTATAGGTTCCCCCCAAATTGAATATGCTATTAGCTAATATCATTATTTGTAGTGTGTCACTTCCCAATTCCCTTCCATCCTTGAAAACCTATCCAGTGACACTTTACCTTTGACCTGCTTAGTGTAACTAGATTATAAAGGTAAGGATGCTTCTGGCAAGGTCAGAGGAACGTAGCAAACAGAGAATGGTGACAGACCTTGGAAGCCATTAGTTATTTATTGATATTGAAGAGCATTCTATGAAATTTTCATCACAGTGAAATCTTGGGAAAAATCTCAGAGATTTACCTTGGTGACCATAAGTACCAAGAAGTATTGCTTCAAGTTATATATAAAACACTTAAGGCTTCAAACGTTGATGCCAGAGCATTGGATAATTTTAGGCAGTCCCAGTACCCAAAACAGAAAATCCAGAGTGATTAAAGTATAACACATACTAAATAATTGAGAAGTTGCTATCTCTTAGTGCTTTTCTGGTTATTTCAGGAGCCTATTCCTTCTTGTTCTGCCTGATGGAAAGTCCTGGAGGTTAGAATTAGGCCCTCTGTACTACACTCTCATCCATGTTTGGTAACCAATTGTTATGTTCAGTTCCACATTATAATCTTTGAATTTGCTTGGTTGTTGTTTTTTTTTAAAAAAAAAAATCTGTGCACTGCATTTAAAAAGTAAGACTGTCCGATTGCTTCAGTTGAACTTTGAAGACTGAAAATCAGGCTGATTTGTACTGGTTTTAACAGCACAGGCTGAAATGTTTCGGAACACCCTAACATTCTAGATGTCAAAAGTGAACAGGGGAAAACTGTACAATGTTGTGGTGACCCCCAACCATAAAATGATTTTCATTGCTACTTCACAACTGTTGTTTTGCTACTGTTATGAATCACAATATAAATATATGATATGCAGGATGTATTTTCATTGTTACAAACTGAACATAAAGCATAGTGATTAATCACAAAAACAATATGTAATTATATATTGTGAAATATTTATTTCTAATTACAAATAAATGAAATTTTGACTTCATGCATGTCATAGCATGGGTATCAGTCTTAACATAACAGCAGGGAACACATGAATATGTTTACTAATCAACCTATTGGCCGAACTCCCATGACCAACAGAAAATACTGGAGAAGTTTGGGGGAAATACTCTCAGACATGTGGGAGTTGCAGTAACTCCTGCAATCAAAGAACATTCTGAACTGTCCCAACAATGGAATTCAACCACACTTGGCATGCAGAACTCCCATGTTTTTCTGGGTTTCTTTAGGAAAGTTTACTTCTCTAATTTCAATTGTTTCAGTGTCACTGTACAGCTTTCAATATTTATTTGGTGGCAATGCTGGCAATTACTTTATTTTTTGGATTTATGCCTCACCTTTCTCCCAGAATGAGATGGGAATTGTAGAACTCTATGTCCATTTAATAGGGCTTTGAACACTGCAAGTTTTATCATGCAATCTGGACACAAGTTTTTTTCCAATCACATTTATTATGGGGAGAAAATCAGCAAGAGTACTGAAATTAGGTAGTTTTCTTTATTCTGCTATAGAATAGATTGTAACAGAGATGTAATGATGGATGGGAGATGGTTGATCTCACCAAATCTTTCTTTAAACTCCTTTTGTCTTGTTGAATTGTCTTGCTCAATCTTCTTTTTGGTCCTTCTTGTTAATTTAGCTGCACAATGAGATTCTGCGTTTTAGGTAAGGGGGAAATATCATCCACATATCCAATTGTCCCTAGTTGTTTTTGCTACTGTTGTTTTGGTGTTAATGCAGTGTGATGCCATTTTAACTGTTGTGGTTCAATGCTATGAATCATGGGAGTTGTAGCTTTACAAGGACTGTAGCCTTTTTTGTAAAGCTACAACTCCCATGATTCCATAGCATTGAACCACGGCAGTTAAAGTGGCATCACACTGCATTAACACGAAGATCACGAAGAGTCAGAGATGACTGAACGAATGAACAACAACAGCCTTCTTTGCCAAAAAGCACTGGTGCCTCATTAAACTACAAATCCCAGTATTCCAAGGCATTGAGCCATGGCAGTTAAAGTGACATTGAATTCTATTAAATCTATAGCTATGCTATTGTCCATAATCATTTCAAAATGATTATGGACATTTTGGAAGAATATCCTAGAATTTCGATCTGCTTTCATTGTAGGTAGCACATGAAGTGGGGTAAAGATATTACAACACCAACAGTCTGTAAAGAACTGAACTACATTATTTAGAACAGTGGTTCTCAACCTGTGGGTCCCCAGATGTTTTGGCCTTCAACTTCCAGAAACCCTAACAGCTGGTAAACTGGCTGGGATTTCTGGGAGTTGTAGGCCAAACACCTGGGGGCACACAGGTTGAGAACCATTGATTTAGAGAGTTGTGCAATCTGCTAGGAAACTAAATCCCAGCCTACCCATTAGCTTGAAAGATATGAATCAGCTTCATGAAGGAATTTGCAAATATGAAATTCCCCTTGATTGTCCTGTCTCTTAACAAGGATCGAAAGTTGTCTGAGATATCTGCAAGGGTAGCTGATTGCCCTATTGGGTTAAACTTTTTCATTAGTTTCGGTGCTCTTTTATTTTTTATATTATGGTCATTCCCATCACGATCTATGTCTCTAAAGTCTACATTAGACTTGTAAGGAAATGATAAATAAATTCACTACTTGTCAGTGGCCTGACCTAGAAATGTCTAGCAGATAGATATTTTACTCGGGTGTGATCTGTCCCATCATCATGTTTTTTTGCCTTCAGATTTCATTAGAGCACTTGAGCTTCAAAGGCAGAATCTTTAGGCTCTCTTCAAAAGGAGCACTGCAGAGTTAAAATGTGACATCTTTCTTAACACTTCCAGAATTGAGGACATCTTAGTGTGACATAGATGGGTTGGTGATGTAATGGTTTGAATTCCCACTCAGCCATGGAAATCCACTGGGTGACTTTGGGCAAGTTACACTTCTCTGGCCTTCGAGGAAGACAAAAGCAAACTACCTCTGAAAGAATCATGCCAAGAAAACTCCATGGTAGTGTCTCCTTAGAGTCAGCGTAAATCTGAAATGACTTCAGGCACTCAACTTCAACTAAAACAATAGGAAATGGCATGTAACTTAGCCCCCCCCCCCCCCACCTCCTTATTCTCTTTCCTATGCATGTTTGCCCATGGAAGGAAATCTGGCTGTAGACTTCATGCCAGTATGCAAGGCACAGGTATTTCTCCAAGGTTGTTTGCAAGGTCTGGGAAAGGGTCTAGGAATGCAGAGAGATTTGGAGCAAATTTGGAGAAAAATATATGTCATTCCAGAATCCACCACTAACATTGTCACAGGGTCCTGGGCATTGTGCCATCTTCTATAGATTCAATTAGTCTCAAAATAAAAATTGGAAAAGCTCCTGGGGGTGGGGGGGCACTATGACTTCAAATATCCCCTATACTAGCTGGAGGACTCTCAGAGTTGTAATCCAAAAAAGGAACTTTGCCAGGATGTGACGTGAAAGAAACAGAAGAGTAGATTGGGTAAAAATTTGGATCAGAAAGAAGCTGAACTTTTTTTTAACAAAATGGGAATGTACATACAAGAAATAATCTAGACCATTATTTTTCACTAGAAGTCCAGATGGACTTTGTGGATCTGCATGCTTGGTGTCAGCTTCAGCTGGTAGAATTGCTACAGGCTTTCCTGCACAGCAGTGGTTCTCAACCTGTGAGTCCCCAAGTTGAGAACCACAACTCCCAGAAATTCCAGCCAGGATACGAGCTGTTCGGATTTCTGGGAGTTGAAGGCCAAAACATCTGGGGACCCACAGGTTGAGAACCGCTGTTATACAGGGATAACTTAGCCACAGAATTCAATGCACTGGTTATGTCCTGAGTAGCATTATGTGTGGGGCTGCCCTTGAAGATGACTCAAAGATGCAGTGCAAACGTAAGCCACAAGATTATTGACCAAAGTATCTAGACTACTTATAGCATGGCATTAAAGCAGCTGTGTATGTGTGTATGCCTTCAGATTGCCTGTTGAGTTATGGCAACCCCATGAATTTAATGGAATATTCATAGGAAAGGATTGCTCAGAGATAGTTTGGCATTTCCTTTCTCTGAATAGTCTACAACACTTTAGTTATCTCTTATCCAAGTACTAACCAGAGATGACTTGGCTTAACTTTGATGATCGGATGGGATCTGATGCCCTTAGGGTTTAGGCTTAAAGCCAATTTACTTCTGGTCTGAAGTCAAGATGCTGATGATGATATTTAACTTAAAGCCCAAAAGGTTTGGGACCTCAATACTTGAAGGAGTGCATTTCCCTATGTATACAACCACCCAAGAATTAAGGTCTGCCAAAAGGGGGGCTCTCTGTGTCTCACCAGTGGGGCAAAATGAAGTGGGAACACATGGCAACGCTTTCACTTCAGGCCACAAACAAACTGCCAGACATGTTGCCCCGATTAAAGAAAGCCCGACTTTTGGAGGATCTAGCTGACTAGTCACAATGTAGGTTTCTTTTTGACACCAAAGCAAAACATGGCTTGTTATTAAAGCCTTCAGAGACTAATTTATTTCCAAGTGTAAATGTACATGGTTTTAAATAGTTGTAGCTTTTCAAGTCGTTTTAACTGTTGCTTTGTTGAACACATTTTAAAATCTTGTTTAAATATTTATAGCTTTAATCTAGGAGCGTTTTTAACTGTTTATATTTTATGTTGCCTCAAGATGCTATCATAAAGGGTGAGATAGGAATGCTTTAGTCAATAGGTAATATAAATATCCATTCCAATTTGATCTGCCACATTTCCTTCCCAGCAAGACTTGACTTCAAACAATCTACTTCCCAAAAACTGGAGCGGAGAAGGAAAAGGTTAAATTCTTTTTGCCTGTAAGCTCAGATCCCATTAATTATTATCCTTTCTACCCCTGGCAGCTGATGCAATTTGCATCTTTCAAAGCCTGAGGAGTACATGGAAAAATACATTTAATGTCACATGTAGTTTAGCCGTGGGATGGATGATTGGGTTGGAAACAAGCACAATCCTTTCATATCTGCTGGTGCTGCTGTTCCTGCAATGTACTTTACATGTCTGTTGGAAAATGACAGGGTGAAACTCAGCTAATGCTGAAGATAACACATAGGGAGGAACAGAGAGACTTCCTATGGTTTCAGACCACCCTTTACCTGTATCTGACCTATGCTGACCTTCCTTTCAATCTAGGGCTCCTATTTCAGGACCATCCCAAACCCCGATGTTTCTGCCCAAAACTGAGACCTAGGGATGGCTACTGGTGATATTGTTAAGTGACATGCATTGGTACTTAATATGGTCACTCACAGCGTGCAATCCAAACATACACAATTGATTTCCTGTTGCAAATTAAGATTAAATCTTAGCTGAACATGATGTTTTCCAGATCAAAATTTATTTATTTATTTATTTATTTATTTATTTATTTATTTATCGTGTCAGGCATGAACCAAGACTACAATTGTGATGTATTTGAGAAAACACAAAGTTATATTAAATGTCCTTTGACCAGTAGATGGCCACTTGGAGTGCCCCTGGTCCTCCATTGGGGGACATGAGAGAAGCCTCCCTGAAGGATTGCAACACATCTGGGCATCCCCTGGGCAATGTCTTTGTTGACGGCTGATTCTCTCACTCCAGAAGCGATTTGCTCCAGATCAAGATGAAATGTAGAGCTTACTTCCTTTCACTTACTTAGATTCATTTCTTCCCAATACATTTTTAAAAAAAATCAAAATATTTTGAAATAAATATGCAGATGTCACAAAATCAGGAACCAGGGGTAGGCAATGTTTCAAATGATAGGATCAGAATGTGAAATGACATTGACAGACTGAAGAACTAGGCTAAAAGCAACAAAATGAATTTCAGCAGGGATAAATGCATTACATCTGGACAGGACAAATGTATCTGTCCAAATGTATCTCCCACTCACCTCAGAGGCTATGATCATCTGGGGAGGCCCTGCTCTCGGTCTCACCTCCTTCACAGGTGCGACTGGTGGGGACAAGGGGCAGGGCTTCTCAGTGGTAGCCCCTCGACTATGGAAGTTTCTTCCCAGCAAAATTATATCAGCTCTCTCCCTCCTAACTGTTACAAATAAACTAAAAACCTGGCTGTCTAACCAAGCTTTCGGAGAGTAGCACAGTTCAATAGGCAGCCATGAAGTGATTGTAACATGATTGGAACAGCTCCTGGATTATGACTTTGGCTCTTGTGTTGTTTTGACAGTTTATTTTAATGTACTGATATGTCATGATTTTAATATCTATTGTATTTGCATGTTTATGTTTGTTGTGGCATGGAATTATTGCATTTATTTATGTGCATTCTAGCTGATCTTTGTTGTCACATTTCGTTGTTTTGCCCTTGAGGTTAGGCATTTTTGCAAACACAAGATCCTCTGTCAACCGAAACTGAATCTGTATAGTCCTGCTGGGGCACAAGTGGATTATACTTTTGAAGGAATGCTGTCTTTAAAAAGCCTAACTCAGCATTTCTTGCCAGCACAGTCCCTGAACCTTGTCTTCTGGGCCCATCATTGTTCTTACAAGTCCACATAATCCCTTCTTAATTACTTTCTTGGAGTCATTTATGTCTCATGTATTCCCATAGCCCCTTGTCCAAAAGTTCATGAACAAACATCCCTTGTTTTTTCACTCTCTCTTTAGCTGAATTCACTGCTTCAGTTCATAATCTTTTACTAAGCACCATCTTCTGTTGAAACCTTCAACCCATGCCAAAATCTCTAAGCAATTAGTTATACTCTGCTACACATAACATGGATATGAATGCTTCCATCTGCTTTCCCCTTTTCCCAATGAGCTTCTTGAAATACAAAAGATGTTGGTATTTCAAACTACCTGAAAATGCACAATTACTTTCAATTGCTATTTGCCTCTCATGGTGTTGATTAATATTTCTGAAGGTAGATCTGCCAGATGCAGCAAGCTCTTCCTATTCCACTGGAACAATGTGCATACTTTTGAGTATGGAGACAATGAGGGGACCAGTAAACCCTATATTTACAAGGACAGAAGGTAGTCTCCAACAACAAAGAATTCTGCAAGGTGGGGCCCTCCATAAGAAGTGCAAACATTGGGTTTTTGTAAGTTTTCAGGCTGTATAGCCATGTTCCAGAAGCATTCTCTCCTGACATTTTACTTGCATCTATGGCAAGCATCCTCTGAGGTTGTGAGGACTGAGGATACTTGCCATAGATGCACATGAAACGTCAGAAGAGAATGCTTCTGGAACATGGCCATACAGCCCGAAAACTTACAAAAACCCAGTGATTCCGGCCGTGAAAACCTTCGACAATACAATGCTAACATTGCAGCTCCCCCAGCTCATTTTTCTGCCACTACAGCCAATTGTAGTCCCAGCTGTGGGTAACAGCATCTACCCCTTTTGCCCCATCCTAAGATGCTTCCAGGATGGAGCCAGTATGGAGCCAGCCGGAACCCATCACATGATGCAAGCTTACTTCTGGTGAGGCTTCATCCTGGAAGGTTCGTAGGATGGAGCCCTGAGAACATGGGTGGCTAGCTACCCATTTTCTCATTACCTCATTATGAGAGGAAGCCAAGGAACAACAGTTTCCCCCATGTGATGGGGATGGGGGCGATGCAGGCAATTTTTCACAAGGCATCCTTTCCAATATTTAAAAATGGTGATCATGCCCCTTCTTAATTTCCTTTTCTCCAGACTAAACATACACAGCTCCCTAAGTTGCTTCTCATAGGGCTTGGCTTCCACAACTTTGACCACTTTGGTTGCCCTTCTTTTAAATTCAACCTGTAGATCCACACTGGATTAATTGAATTGTTCTGAATAAAAGAAATCAAGGAATGATCAAAATGACTGCGTCTTACAATGGTCTAACAGAGAAGTGGATTGCCCAAATTGCAGGTGCAATTTGCTCATGTTGCAGGTAGTACTGAGTATGGGACACAGAGGTGAAAAATACCAGTGGTCTGACTCTTATGCAAAATAGCTTCATATGTTTCCATTTGTGATGGTAAAAGCCCTGTCTGGAGAAATCTTGCTCTCCTTGAGATGGAGGCTGGCAACTATATTTATTCTGTCAAGTAGAGAAGCAAACCATGCTATTATCAAGGTTTATATTCCTATTCAACTATGGAACTACTGGGTAATACCTCTCAGTGATATCTTTTTATTTGCAAAATCCAAATAACTATGGGAATGTCCTACCTCATCTTGTTCTGAAGGCTAATACTGCATTTGAAAGGTTATTGCACACTTAGAAAAAATAAATCAATGCTCAATAATTACCACCATCTTTTCACCTGGCATGCTGTCTCACCTAGATTGCTGTATCCAGTTCTGATCTCCACAAAGAAGGATATTGAAAAGCTGAATTGTGTCTAGAGAAGTGAGAACAAAATGATCAAAGGTTTCAAAACCAAGCCCTATGAGGTACAACTAAGGGTGCTGGGTATGCTTAACTTGAGAAAAGAAAGGTGAAGGGGCACATAATAGCCATATTTAACTATCCTATTTGAAAAGATATCACTTTGCCAATTAGTTACCAGGCCCAATTCAAGTACAGGTTTGGATGCCTCTATGGTTTGGACCCCGTCTATCTTTGCAAATGCATTTCTCCCTATGAACCAGCGCAAAATCTGAGATCTACTGGGAAGGTCCTCTTCTTGCTCCCACCACCATCTCAAGCATGGTTGGTGGGGATGAGGGTGAGAGCTTTCTCAGTGGTGGCCCCTTGCCTCTGAAACGCCCTCCCTAGAGAACTAAGACAGGTCCCATCACTCACCTCTTTTTGAAAGGACTTGAAGACCTGGTGGTTTCATCAGGCTTTAGTAATGACTACTCCCAGGCCCGATGCCCCTGGCCACTAGTTAAGGCCCAACCAGCACCTTATCCATTCCCTTGTTCCTCTTCCATGTCATGACACCGGCCCAGATCTTCCTCTTCAAAATTGCCAGAAGGCCCTGGAAAAAGTAGTCCCAGGCCCAAATAACTATGGGAATGCCCTATGGGAGTGCCACTCCCGGCACTTTACTCATTCCCTGGCCTTTATTACTTCCATAGGAACCCCAACCAGCCCTTTCAACCTATCCTGGCCCACATATAAGTGGGGCTATTGGTAACATAAGATTCACTATGGTCTTCATAGTGTTGCTATATGGGCATAGTTATACAGTAATTATAGAACGAGCACAGTGGAAACACAGTTGAAACATTGAAACATTGGACTATAACTCTGGTGACCAGGGTTGAAATCACCACTTAATTAGGATGGACATTAAAAGAAATATAGGGGGGTTTGAGGGCGAAAAGCCCTATTTCTACAAGAACCAAGTTTGCACCTTGATCAAAAAAAGGAGTTTATAATCCCACTTCCATCACTGCTGTCTTGCAATGTTGACACTGCAGTAAGGTCCTTCAACATCTGGAAGTTGTCCAGCTTCATTACGTTTTATTTCAGATTCTTTATATCTATGTTAGTTTCAATTGATATGATTTGAGGATAGGTTTTTTAAACATGGTGTCTTCACATCACCCCAATATGTGTGCATTTGATAGAGTGCACTTACGCCTAGGAAAGTTCATGCCATAATAAATATGATAAGTGCCACAGAACTCTTTGTTGTTTAATCTCTGCTATTCAACAGTAATATACTGCACATGAAAGTGTTTGCTTTTGCTTTGAACTATGATCCATAATAACAGCTGCACAGCTTAAAATTTCTTACTTTCATCTCATTCTCAGAATTACTGCTTTCTTGCCTTTGGAAGAAACTATGGAACAAGAAACACATATTCAGGGGCTGATGCATTCATTAGCATTATGCTTTTTAAAAAAAAACATATAATGAGGTTCTGATAATGAACAGCAATGGTCTGAAGACTGTTGAAAATAGCTATAAGTTCAAAAGCTATGTCTGATATGCAGCAAATATTAGTTGTTTCAGTTATTTTGCTATTAGCAATAAAGAATTTAATTGGCTGTTGCAAGAAAGATGGAAAAATAATAATTAAAGCTCTTTGATAGGCTAAATTTTGGGAAATGATGACCACGAATTAGGTCAGGGAATATTTCCGAAACATCTAAAGCTGTGGACATTACCAAATGTGAACTGCTATTCAAAGTGTTCCTGTGACCTGGGACATGGAGAACTTATCATCATGATGATAACTAAAGTCACATAGCCACTGGCATCACATGATTGCAATGCCAAGCAAAAGACAATAAACTGCAAAGTCACATCTTAGGGTGTATAGTGTAACACCACCTTGCTGTGCTACTTTCCCCCTAGACTGTTGTACAATCAGTGGCCTTTGCCCATCAGTAGCCCCTTCATCACAGAGAGGAGGTAGACCAGAAATAATTATCTCACAACATCTTGTGATAGGAACCATCACCAAAGATGACAGCTCTACCACTTCAGCAATTTATTACCACTGTGTGATAAAGTCCTGATGCTTTAGAATCATAGAATCCTAGAGCTAGAAGAGACAACAAGTGTCATCCCATCCAACCCTCTGCCATACAGGAATACACAATCAAAACACTTTTGACAGATGACCCATCAAACTTCTGCTAAAAAACCTCCAGAGAAGGAGACTATACCAGACTCCAAGGCACCATACTCCACTGTTGAACAGCATTTACCATCAGAAAGTTCCTTGAATGTTTAGGTGGAATCTCTTTTCCTGCAGTTTGATTTCATTGCTCTGTGTCCTAGTCTCTGGAACAGCAGAAAACAAGCTCACCCCCTTCTCAAATAATAATAATAATAATAATAATAACGCTTGGGAAGTGTTCGACTTATGATTTTGTGATATGAAATCCAGCATATAGATCTTGTTTGCTGTGACATACTGTGCTTTTGTGTCAATAATAATAATAATAATAATAATAATAATAATAATAATAATTTATTTATATACCACTCTATCTCCCCTAGAGGACTCAGGGCGGTTTCCACAAACAAACATAAAACATACAGAATATCCATTAAAATATAAACATAACCTGTTAACACAATCCTATGCATTAAAACAAACCGATTCCATAAACCATTGTGTAAGATGAGTTCTGTCTTCTCTCAACAGTCATATAAGTTTGATACCACTCATAACACTGTAAGAAATCTTAGGATTTCTAGTCGAGATTCTTTTTTAAAAAAATTAAAGAATTATTTAACTTTTGTGTCACTACATTCAGATCTCTGTTCCCTTCCTCACTTCTTAATGAGCCAAATATGTCACTGACTATCACCGTAGATCTAACATATCTTCGCAGTATTAACAGTTGGTTATATATCGTTCTTAACATTCAGAATACATTTTTCCAACAGAAAAACTGATTGTGTTCACATAAGTAAGATAAGATAAATATTAAGTAATATATACTTTAATTTCTCTTCTTGCTAATCTCATTTTATATATTAGCTTTTCTGGATTTTTGAGCATTTTGAATTTCCAGATAAGGAAAATGGGATAGATTGGAACAGAAATAAAAAACATCAATAAAATATATGCTTTGACTACAGCACGCCTATCTTCTTTCAAAGCTATTTTCCCAATGGAGGGGTTAGCATTGTGACTGTTGTTTCCACAGGGCTTTGTTTTGGGTTCCTCAGGTCTCAGGTTGGCAGCACCCATGTCTTCCTTGATGGTGTCCATCCATCTTTTCTTTGGCTGTCCACAGCAAGTCTATCTAAGATGGAAAACTGAAGCTCAGATCACTCTTTTTGTTTTTGACTGGTATATAAAATTGGTTTATCATTTTTGTATCTTAAATATATGAAATTATTAGGTATGGGAATATCTAAATATTAAAAACCAGAAAGACAAAGTGATAAATTGACAGTCTCTTTAGCTTAATTCAGTAGTTCCCAATCTGTGGATTGTGGACCACCAGTGGTCTGCAAGAACTAAAATATGGTCTGTAGCCTCACCATTGCTACACTGTTGCAATGAGAGTGACTACTCTCACGAAACCTTCTTATAGTGCCGAGGCTCATCAAAGGTTATTTTCTGTGGGCGAGCAGATGTCAACTACTGGATGGCATATGTCTGTATCAGAAACTATAGCTGATGTGGTTTATCCAATACAATTTTCTGCATCAGTACTCCAAATAACCAAATTGAATCTGATTTGTAACCCTTTTGTGACTAATGTTAGAGAGTGGTCCCTGGTCAAAATGGTCCTTGGTTAAGTGGTCCCTGGTCAAAAAAAGATTGGGAACCACTGGTTTAATTGATTTTCCTGTATTATATTTATATTTAATACTTCTAAAAAATGTATTTTGTGTCCTTCAAATTCTAGAAAATTCTTTATTATATTTTGCAAATGTCTGATACCCCCTGATTAGAATTGAAATAAATAATCAAACATCATCTGCAAAAAGATTTATTTTTTTAATAGTTTTATTTGTGATATATGACTACTGCTAATATCTGTGTTGCTAATGTAGAGGTGCAAATGTGCTGCCTTACTCTAAGCAATGAAAAATTTTGAATTTTACATTGACTACAGCTTAAAAAAACCTGTATAGCCTACTTATGGTTGAAAGAAATGTATCTCCTGTGTTCATTTTAAAAAACACCCAGCAATCACATAAGTGTGCTCCAGATGGTTAAATGCTTTTAAGATACCTAATGATGCTACTGCAGCTGGATTTTTATGTGATTTACTGACATGCATTATATTTAATACTCTTCTTATTGCAGCTTGTAATGTTCTACCTGGAATAAAATCAGTTTGATCAGGATAAATATATGATGTTATGAATTTATTTAATCTTTGCACAATAATTAAAGTAAATATTTTTGATCCTGATTAACCAATGTTATAAGTTGCTACAATTTGAGGGTCTTATCCAGGTTTTTGGTATAATTACTACTTTAACACTTTCCCACATATCTGATATTTCCTTTCCTATAAATATTTCATTATATAATCTAATGTGGAATTAGATCTTCTTAGAAAATTATTTTAAAATCTGTATTTACATCTAGGTCTGGTGATTTATTATGTTTCAAAATTCTAGTGCCAGTTTTAATCTCATTGGCTGTCATCAAAGCATATAATAATAATAATAATCTTAAACAATGGAAAACTGAGTTGTTCGTAGGCAGCAAAAGCTATGGAACTGTTAACATCAAGAGGAATTTTCCAAGGCAATTCACTGTCACCACTGCTGTTCATCATTGCAATGATCCCACTGTAAGTAATTCTACAGAAAACAAACCTAGGCTACCAAACAACAAAAAATTAACCAAAAATTTCCCACTTACTGTACATGGATGATCTAAAGCTTTACAGGAAATTAGAAACTGAAACTGAGTCACTGACCAACACAATCAGAATCTTCAGCACTGACATCAGTATGGAGTTTGGACTAGACAAATGTGCCACAATGGCATTAAAGAAAGGGAAAATTACACACAGAGAGGGCATAGAGATGCCAAACGGACAAGCGATAAAGTGCAATCAGCCTGAAGCCTATAAATATCTGGGCATACTACAGTTGGACAATAGCAAGCATGGGCAAGTGAAAAAATGTGGTCAGCAAAGAATATATGCAAAGAGTCAGAAAGGTTTTGAAGAGCAAATTAAATGGCGAAAATACGATCAAGGCTATCAACACCTGGGCCATCCCTGTCATTAGATACACTGCTGGAATTGTGAGCTGGGCACAAGCAGAGCTGGATGATCTGGACAGAAAAACAAGAAAACTGATGACAATCCACTATGCATTACACCCACATAGTGATGTCAACAGACTTTACCTGCCCAGAAAATCAGGAGGCAGAGGGCTTCTGCAAGTGAAGAAAAGAACACTCACTGGCAGATTATGTGAAAGGCAGTCAAGAACCAACAATGAGGGAAGTCAATAGCAGTAAATTGCTTAAAGTGCAAAAGCCAAAGAGGGAATACCATAAAAACACAATCCAGAGCAGAAGAGAAAACTGGCAAAAGAAGGCTCTCCAGGGTTAGTTCTTAGGAAAAATTCATAGCCAAACTGACAAAAAAAAAAAACAAAACAAAACATGGCTGTGGCTCACAAATAGAACTCTGAAAAAGGAGACGGAGGGCCTGATTCTGACAGCCCAAGAACAAGCCATTAGAACCAATGCCATCAAAACCAGAATTGAAAATTCGACAACAGATCCCAAATGTAGACTTTGCAAGGAAGCAGATGAAACAATAGATCACATCCTCAGCTGCTGCAAGAAGATCGTGCAGACAGACTACAAGCAGAGGCATAACACCATTGCTCAGATGATTAATTGAAACCTGTGCCACAAATACCATCTGCCTGTGACAAAGAACTGGTGGGATCACAAGCCAGAAAAAGTTACGGAGAATGAACATGCCAAATTCCTCTGGGACTTCCGGATTCAGACAGACAGAGTTTTGGAGCATAATACTCCTGACCTCACAAACGTGGTAAAAAACAAAGTATGGATCATTGATGTCGCAATCCCAGGTGACAGCACAACTGGAACAACTGGAAAAGATGACATGATATGAGGATTTAAAGCTCGAACTGTAAAGACTCTGACACAAACCAGTAAAGGTGGTCCCAGTGGTGATCGGCACACTGGATGCAGTGCCTAAAGACCTTGGCCTGCACTTAAATACAATCAGCGGTGACAAACTTACCATCTGCTAGCTGCAAAAGTCCACCTTACTGGGATCTGCACGCATTATTCGCCAATACATCACACAGTCCTAGACACGGGAAGTGTCCGACATGTGATCCAATTCAACAGCCAGCAGAGTGTGTGCTGTGAACTCATCTTGTTGTGTTTCAAATAATAATAATAAACTTTATTTATATTCTGCTCTATCTCCCCAAAGTGACTCAGGACAGATTCCAAATATAAAAGGCAAACATTCAATGCCCGAATACAACAACAATGCATCCATACTTACAAAATTTAAACAACTCAACATATAAACACGAATTAGAATTTAACAACTAAAATTAAATAAATAAAATAAAATAAACATTTATTTGTGTGATGTTTGCACTAGCTTAAATGGGAGTCCTCTTCAGGATCTATCCATATCAGTATATCAGTATTTTCTATCTATTTGTGAAAAATATAAAATAGAACAATATAGAGTAATGGCTGTAATGAATGACTCACATTCACAATCACTATGTATTCAATAGTATAGGGAACATGCAGAAATTTGAAGAGACCCCCCCTCTCCCCAGAGTAACAGGGCAGCAGCAGCTGCAAGCAGTAGGGGATCTGTTTTCCTATTGACTGGGAACAGAAAGATATTTCAACCTGCCTCCAGCAGGAATCCAGTTTCAGACTATCACACACTTGAAATACGTAGCATGAATATGGTGGAAATGTCAGTCTGCAGATCTAAAAATATATAGATGCCAAGGATTTATAGCCCACCTTCCCCCAAAAACTGAAACTCAATGCAGCTTTTTCAACTCTGTGATTCTGTTATCTATGATCTATGGTTCTAAATGACTCAAGGACTAGAGAGTTTAACCTGATGTAATTATTCCCCAGCGCAGCCCAAAACTGGAGCCATTCTTTACATGGTCTGACAGGGAGTACATCTGTTTCCTCTGTGTCACCACTCCTAGTTGATACCTGAGCTCTGTGTGAATTCCTGGCCATCGTGAACATCTCTGCTGGCAATGAACGGGGGCACCTGTATAACCAGCATGTCTTGTCTGGGCAGGGGATCAGGCTAAATCAGATCTGATCCTGCTATCCAGACTGCCCTGAAGTCGTTGCATACTCTGGAATTTCCATCAAAGTTGGTTTAAACCCCTAAATCTAAATCTAGGTATGCTCACTAGGTTTATTTGTGAACCATGAAGACAGACATTAGAGGTGAGCCTGGGGTTTTAGTGTTTTGTTTTGCTAGTGTGGACAAGCTCAAAACTGTCTAGGGACAGATAAAATTGCTACATACATCTCAACTCTAATGTGTCATTAATACGTGGAACTGTGGTCTGCCTCATTGGAGACTTCTAGGTTGCCTTTGATAACCTGGTGAACCCCTCACTTTTGACTCTTCATACAATCAGAGTCCCTTTTATTTCAGTCGGCCATATTTTTTCCTTTTTCGCTACAAGATCTCCATGCATATTAGAAACTAATTTTTTCTCTTTCCAATTCTTCATTCAGTCAGACCACCCACTCCAATTCAAATCTTAGCAGGAGCTATTTAGTTGACAGCATCAGGGCCTGAGTCACATAGGTTTAATCCTGCATCTAGGAACTTCACAATTTCATATTGCAGATTAACAGTTTGAGCCTCACTTTGCTATATGTAAAATTAAAGCAAAAAGGACTGTATGAAGAAGCAACATGAAAGCACTCCTGTGTGAGACGGAAAGAAGCAGATATATCCAAGGGATAATTAATAACCAAATTTTCTTTCAGCTGTGATCAATCTATCTTACTTGTAAAACAGACTTCCACTGGTAAATACCTCCCTGTAGATATATTTCAAATTATAATTTCAGTCAATACTGAACATCTGTTGTATTCCTTTTGAAAACAATCTCATTTAAGTTTAAAGACCAACTCTGCCAAGCATATGTTTAAAACAGTGGTGGCTGGTGGTTTTCATGCCAATTGAGCAGTGAATCCATAGTAGGCTTTAGACCAAAGCCTAAAGCAGTGGTTCTCACCCTCCCTAATGCCGCGACCCCTGAATACAGTTGCTCATGTTGTGATGACCCCCAACCATAAAATTATTTTCGTTGCTGCTTCCTAACTGTAATGTTGCTCCTGTTAAGAATCGTCATGTAAATATCTGATATGCAAGGATGTACTTTCCTTCACTGGACCAAATTTGGCACAAACACCTGATACGCCCAACTTTTAATACTCATGGGGTTAGGAGTGGGAATTGATTTTGTCATTTGGCAGTTGTAGTTGCTGGGATTTCTAGTTAACCTACAATCAAAGAGCATTCTGAACCACCAACAATGGAATTGAACCAAACTTGGCACACAGAACTCCCATGACCAACAGAAAATACTGGAAGGGTTTGATGGGCATTGACCTTGAGTTTGGGAGTTGTAATTCACCTACATCCTGAGAGTACTGTGGACTCAAACAATGATAGATCTGGTGTGAACTTGGAATGATTCTTCAATATGCCCAAATGTGAACACTGGTGGAGTTTGGGGAAAATAGACCTTGATATTTTGGAGTTGTAGTTGCGGGGATTTGTAGTTCACCTACAGTTAAAGAGCATTTTGAACCCCACCAATGATAGAATTGGGCCAAATTTCCCAAACAGAACCCTCATGACCAAGAGAAAATACTGTGTTTTCTGATTGTCTTTGGCAACCCCTTTGACACCCTCTCATGACCTCTCCCAGGGGTCCTGACTACCAGGTTGAGAAACTCTGGTTTAAAGGAGCTTATTCCAGGTGCTGAACCCTGTCCTAAATGGTACAGGGTGCCAATTGAGACCATAATTCTTGTATATTGGGGTAAATGTTGCTTGTGTTCTCCCTGCCTTTGTGTATGTGCATGATCATTCATACTATTATCACCCAAGGTGGTTGTTGAATAATTGTGGGTCTGCTTACTTCAGAAGTAATGTTTTTGAGGAGGTGGAGATGTGTCATCCTTCACCAGCCATTTCTTACAAAGATGGCCTCTACAAACGGCAAGCTTTTGGGGGTTGTACCATTACAAACAGCAACAGATCGAATGTTGCTCCATAGCAAGACAGAGAGAATAAATCCCTCTGATTAGAGAGCAAAGTTCCTGACAGAAGCTGCTCCTTACAGGCTTATTATCTCTGTGGAGCAATGCTGGTTTATCTATCATATGACTGACATGTGTAGACTGAAATAATGCAGGAGTTACATGAAACCTACAGTTGGATTCTACTAGCATCTAACAAATAAGAGAATGGTTTATGCTATCTGTGATTTTTGTTGTTTTGAGGGAGATAAATTCATGAAAAACAAACTAAAGTCTCTCTCCCCTTTCACCAGCCATATGCAATATGTTCCTATCATGGATAGGACTATACTGTACATGTGATTATATAGCTGTTACAGATCTAAAACTGTAATGACCTATTTGATATTGCTTTTTTGTGACATTGAATTGTTGCCTATGTTAGCCGCCCTGAACCCCCCCCCCCCCCGGGGGGGGGGGTGTTGAGAAGGGCGGGGTAGAAATGCTGTAAATAAATAAATAAATAATTTATCATCACTGCTGCTATATGGCCTATGCACTTTACTCACTAGCCCTATCCTCTGAAATGTTATGGCACCAGTTCACCCACCCGAGACAAGACATTCAACTCTGCAATTGGTTGTTGGCTTGATCATTGTTTTATATTTTGTTATAATGTTGTTGCTTTGTTTTATTTTATACTACTGTTTTATGTTTTAATGTGTTATGTTTTAGCTGTATTGTTAGGCCTGGCCCCATGTAAACCACCCCAAGTACCTTTTGGGAGATGGAGGTGGGGTATAAAAATAAAGTAGTAGTAGTAGTAGTAGTAGTAGGAGGAGGAGGAGGAGTTATTATTATTATTATTATTATTATTATTACTACTACTACTACTACAGATGAACAACCACTTGCATATCAAAGCAATTCACCTAATTTGGAATTAACAAGGCAGAAGAAATATGTCTTCAAATCTCAGGTTTGTTGAACGAAGATGTCAAAGTCATGAGTTTAGAAGGAAAGGTAAAGGTAAAGGCTTCCTCTGACATTAAGTGTAGCCACGCCTGACTCTGGGGGATGGTGCTCATCTTCATTTCTAAGCTGAAGAGCTGGCGTTGTCTGTAGACACCTCCAAGGTCATATGGCCAACATGACCGCATTGAGTGTCTTTACCATTCCACAGAAGCGGTACCTATTGATCTACTAATGTTTACATCTTTTCAAACTGTCAGATCAGCAGAATCTGGGCCTAACAGCAGAAGCTCACCCCACTCCTTTCAGTCAGCAAGTTCACCAGCTCAGCAGTTTAACTTGCTGTGCCACCAGGGGACCCTTTAGAAGGATAGGAGGCTGCATTAGTCCCCCAGAAGATCTTGGAGTGTCACTTCTTTCAACACACCTGCTCCACAAAAAACTTTTTGTTTGTTTGTTCATCCCCAAATGCCCTTTAAGGGACAAGGGAATGTTTAAACCATGGTTTTGGACCTTCTTGGACTTCTTTAGGCATAGGGTGTATTTGTCCTTGCTTGCCTTTCATAGTAAAAACAGTTATCTGCATTTATAAACTGATGAGGTATAGGCTCAATGTGTTCAGAGTTAAGACAATGACTCTCATTAAGGCTGAATTAAAGTGTGAGCATTTTTATACCTTTATTTTAGTAGGAATGTAAGAACACAGTCCAATACAACTGAGTAAGTATGTATAATGTATATGCTTAGAGTATAGCTGAAAGGCAAGTGATACCCACCTAATACAATGATTGAACCAGGAAGTCAAAATAATTCTTTAAATTCTCTTTTGTGTTATCAAAAGTCAGCTAAAGCTTGGAGGGCTTATATCAGAAGTTAGAAGGTCATTGTCAGACATTTTTTCCTGCAGTAGGGAGAAAACAGCTGAAATAATGTTGAGGGTTTACATCTTCATATGTGGACTTAAACCTACACGAAATTGATAGTTCAATAATACCTGTATTCATTAAAGTGCTGCTGTTGCATTACTATGAAGGAAAACCAGCAAAGTGACCAATGTGCGTTAGGACCAATCCACATCTGGAATAATGCTCAATGGAACTGATGTATATCAGTCATGTTGTGCACTGAGTCATGGGGTGATTGATGTCTATCACATTGAACCAGATTGCATTGGGAGACTCTCTAGAGACTGTTCTGTTATGCATCTTTCTCCATCACTGAAAGGGTAGTAATGAGCTCCCACTGTTAGCCCCAGCTTCTGCCAACCTAGCAGTTCGAAAACATGCAAATGTGAGTAGATCAATAGGTATCACTCAGGAAGGTAACGGTGCTCCATGCAGTCATTCTGCATCACCTTGGAGGTGTCTATGAACAATGCTGGCTCTTTAACTTAGAAATGGAGATGAGCACCAACCCCCAGAGTGGACCACAAATGGACTTAATGTCAGGGGAAAACCTTTACCTTTACCTTCAAAGGTTAGAGTCTTAGTGATGGGTCCATGAGTGACTGTAGGGACCTATTCTGGATCTGCATGGTCTTTCACAATGAGCACATGCTAAGTAAAGTTATGAGATGGATACTATGACCGAAAATTCTATTTATCTATTTCAGTTATTTGTCCTTGCATGTGAGGAAGGAATAGCCAAATCCCTACTCCAAGGTATATAGTAGGATCAGGGTTTGAAGCATGTGATTTGTCAAATGTTGTTGGACCACAACTCTTAGCATTCCTAATTACAACCTGTGTTGGCCAGGACTACTGGGACATGCAGTTTGACAAAATGTGGTCCTCATGATTCCACTGCCATTGGTACTGGATTGCAGCAGTAATTACTTGGACGAAGGGCAGTGAGCTGCCACAAAGCAATAAAAGTTAAATCAAGCAATTGCCTTTCTGGCATTGCTTCTCAAATTTTTAGATGGGTCAGGCCTTTGTTGCAACTGAAATATCTTTCAATCAAATAATCTCCCTGTCGATGCATGTTATAACTCACTACTCTGGCTTTCATTTGGACTATGTCAATGAAAAAACATAACACAAAACTGTAAAGCTTTTATCGGAAGTACAACAGAATGAAATAATTTCTATTCCTGCTGACACAAAGTCAAACTGAACTGTGAATAAAAGCACAGTTGCTGATGAAAAGCTTTTCATTTACTGCGGCAACAAAATAGACTTTGCCAAGTTGGGCATCTTTGTGGTTACTCCATGCATCGTGACAGCAAACATAACTGCCAAAGATTCCTCTGGCAAGTTCAAACTGATCAATGAAAAACCAGCGCTTGCAAAATTAATCTGAAATGGAATTAGTTACAATTTCAGTTCCAATGGCCAATATATTCATGTTGTGCTCAGTAGTAAATTCCATGTTGAGGCATTCTTTTAATTCTTTTTATTTATCTATCTATCATGCCAGAAGCAAATTGAGGGTACAGTTATAATGTATTTAAAACTTGGCATTATGCTAAATGTCCTTTGACCAGAAGTTGGCCACTTGGAGGGCCTCTAGAGTCGCTGTGAGAAGATCTTCCATTGTGCATGTGGCAGGACTCAGGTTGCATTGTAGTAGAATGGTAAGGCATTAATTGATTTAGATTTTTATAGGAGCTATCCAAAATGTTGAATCCTGTTCTCAAAAGAGCTTCAGTATCTTTGATGGTTCCTTTAAAGTTCAGACAGAAACTTTAAACTTTAACTGTGTTTAACAAAAACTTTAACTATGGCCTAGTTATCATGCCAACAGACTACTTCGGCTCAATGTAGCTCCTGCCTGTTAAGGGAGTTTGTTGGGTCTCAGGAAATGTTAGCTGGTAGGTGATGTAGGATATTGGTATTGGTTTATACTTTCAAAATCCCATAGACTACATAGTTTGGAGGATTCTGCAAGTTGAAGTTGAATAAAATAAGTAATTTCCAAGCTGTGCTCCTAATGTTGCATGGGTTGGTCCTGTATGAATGAGATACTGCATGAAGGTGTTTCTCTGGTTCACAGCTCACAAACATAACTGACATATTTTATTTATTTCCCGCATTTCTATCCCGTCACATCTCAATCCCAAAGGGACTCTCGGGACGGCTATCTGGAAGGTGATGCCCTGCACCATCTAGGGAGAAATTTCACATGTACTCTGCCTATTTTTTACTAGTATTTTTAAGGATGGACCCTGGGAATGAGGCCTGACATGAAGAAGAACATGGCTACCACTTTCAGTTAATCAAAGCACGAAAACTGAATTGGCAATTAAATCTTTCTAATGCTGGTGATGGGACAACATCTGCCATCTTACCTGAAGGCAGCAGGTGAAGTTAGCTCTTTCTTCCTACATCTTCCATCATCTGCTGCCTGGGGTGATTACCATACTCTTTCTAGTGGTTGAGCCAGCCCTGACATTTTCCCAGTAAATTAGAATAACACAGGCTTAGCAATATAATTGGATATCATCCATGATAAATTAGGTATGTCTCAATCAAGATTACAACAGCAGTCATTTTTCCTTAGGACTCCTCCCATGCATGCTTTTGCAACCAGATCTTTGAAATAACCCAGCAACATCAGGTGCAATGACCTTTCGTCACAAGTAGCGGATGATACATTTAGCTCACGGAAACCAATTTAAGATTTTTTCTTCAAAAATAGCCTTCCTTCTCCAGGTTTAAAGGGTGTGTGTTACTGCGAGCTTCCATATTCACAGCACCTTTCAACTGTCTTGTGTAGTAACCATCCTGGTAACTAAGCAGCTAAATATAAAGAGCAAAACTAAACCTTTAGATGTTTCCAACAAAGGAATGTTGCAGGGAGTGGAGTGGGAGGGAGAGAAGACTGCCAAAAGCATGATTTTTCCACACACCCCATGGGATTTTAGCTACGAGACTCCCATTGATTCTAATGAGAACCGTGTTGCTAAAAACACCGCACCGCATTTGTGAAAATGTCTCCTCTGAATGGAAAATTAGATAATTTCGAACATTTTTGCTGCCTACACAAGCTTGTGTCTGGATCCAATCCAGGAAAACAGCATGCAGAGAGTAAGACAGTGTGCTCATAGAACAGTTGCAGAGGAACAAAGCTTTAGTGACCAAAGAAGGATATAGGAATCATGTGGTCCTCCTGGTGTTACTGGGCTGCAACTCTCAGCATTCTGCATCACTGGCTATACTGGTTAGGGTTGCTGCGAGTTGCAGTGAAGCAAAACCTGGAGGGCCACGTATTTTTCACCAAGTGACCATGTTCCTGTACAACATAAGGTAGCATAATCATTCTTCCTGCAGAACTAAGCTAAAGCTTTGTCCACTCAAAATACCTAGACTCATTGTTGAGCCGCATCAATCCAGACATTTATGAAATCATAGAAACATGATCCCATGATTTCACTCCTTCTGCTGCAAAGTTTTAAATCTCTTTCCTCTATTCCTTTCTTTTGCTGCCCCATATCCTTCCACATCCCTCCAACTATGTTAGTCTCTCACTCCATTGACCACCTTCCCACCAGATTTTAAACCCCCTTCCTAACAATCCACCTCCTTGCCTCACTCCTTCCACCGTCCTAATAAAAAGAAGTACCATTGATTTGAATGGCTATTACTCCAGGAATTTGTGCATAAATCATCAGATTACAAGTACATGCAGCAAATACAGAATGCATCATTATAATACCTGTACATTTTTTGTGTATCTATTCAAAATCCATTTTATTTCTCCATTTTGAAGCAGAAATGTGACTATCCAACTGGAACAGGAAGGAGTTCTCTATAGAGCTTTGGACCTTTATTGTAGCACAGCCTTGTACAGGCAAGAGAATCTGTCATCCAAGGCAGGATATCAGTCCAGGTGCCACTGGACAATTTGGTTTTGATGAGTTTTTGCAGTGCTTTGCTGCTATAACAGGCTAATTCATTTAGCCTTTGCAAAAAAAGCCTGCAACAATCTTTTCTCCCTAACACATTGAAATAATGACAATACACCATCTAGTGGGCAGCAGCTCGAGACATGCAAAAAGGATGGTATTATCTGAAGTATTAGCATTGGTGTAATCTTTAATTTATGCTGGTTCTGTTTAATATCTGCGATGCAATCTGGATGCTGTTTATTCTTTGACTCAAGCAATAGCTAGAAACTATTTACACAGTCTTGAAATCTTAGCTCAAATTTGTAATAAGCCCTGTAATTTGTGATGAGGGAGGATTACAACCCCCAGCTATATAGAATTTGGCTAGAAATTTATAACATCTAGGGAGAGATTTGTGGGGAGAGTACACACAAGGTTTAAAGCATCTTCCTTTCATCTCCACAATAGCTTGTGTGGAGAACAGACTACTCAATAAGACAAAAGAAAAATTAAAAAGTTTGAGTGAGAACAAGTAACCATCCTTCATTACATCTTTTTTATAATCTGCTTCTAACACAGTGTTTCTCAACCTTCCTAATGCCCTTATACAATTCCTCTTGCTGTGGTGACCCCCAGCCATAAAATTATTTTCATTGCTACTACATAACTGTAACTAGTTATGAATCGTAATGTAAATATCTGATATACAGGATGCATTTTCATTCACTGGACTAAATTGGCACAGATATCCAATATGCCCAAATTCGAATACTGGTGGGGTTGGAAGAGATTGATTTTGTCATATGGGAGTTGTAGTTGTTGGGATTTATAGCTACAATCAAAAAGCATTGTGAACTCCACCAGTGATGGAATTGAACTAAACTTGGCACACAGAACTCCCATGACCAACAAAAAATACTGGGAGGGTGTAGGTTTTTTCGGGCTACATGGCCATATTCTAGAATGCCTCTTGAACATGGCCATATATTCCAAAAAAAAAAAAACCTACAACAACCAGGGTTTGGTGGGCACTGACCTTGAGTTTTGGAGTTATAGTTCACCTACATGTAGAGAGCACTGTGGACTCAAACAATGAAGGATCTGGACTAAATTTAGCATGAATACTCAATATGCCCAAGTGTGAACACTAGTGGACTTTGGGGGGAAATAGACCTTGACATTTGGGAGTAGTAGTTGCTGGAATTTATAATTCATCTATAATCAAAGAGCATTCTGAACCTTGCCAATGATTGAATTGGGTCAACCCCCCACCCGCTGCCTTAAATGGACTCGCCAGTGCAAGTCTCCCTCCCACCTTGCACACTCTCCCTCGCCTGCACATGCACACCATGCTGCCATGTGCCAAGCATGCCTGCTCTCCCTCCCCCTTCTCTCCCCTCCTCACTTGTAGTCTCAGAAACAGTCCTCTCCTTGGCTGAGTTTCACCCGGAAGGCCTGAAGATAGCAGGCTAATCTAATTTCTTTAGTGAATGTATTCTAGAGCCAGGGAGCCACCACAGAGAAGGCCCTCTCTCTCATTCCCACCGACCATACTTGAGATAGTGGTGGGACAGAGAGAAGGGCCTCCCCATCAGATCTTAATGCCCACCCGGTTCATAAAAGGAGTTGCTATCTTGAAGATAGGTTAGACCTGAAGTGTATAGGACGTTATAGGTAATCACCTGCTCTTTTAATTGGGCCCGGAAACTTGTTATGGTTCTGTAGCAGGAAAAAAAATATCTTCTGAAGTGTTACATGACCAAAAAAGTTTGGGAACCACTGAGCTACATGACCATACTCTCCAACAGTCCAGATTAATCCACTGTAATCTCTCCTTTCCAGTTGCTTTTAAAATGTCCCAGTTACCTCTCTGCCTGCTACTTTTCACCTATGTCCTCATCTTTCAAGTATTAATGTAAATTGTATTCAGAGCAGTTTGCATTCAACTCAGCATGAGGAGAAAAGAGTGGAGGAAACGTGCTCTTCCCTGTTAGAAGCTATGGGATAACTATAAAGGGTATTCAGTCATGAAAATGTTAGTCTGCTGGGCCTGGACTGGACAACAGGAGAACAGACGTCTGTCATTTGCAATGGCTGATGGCCATTAAGAAAGGAGGAGAGGGTCAATTTAGGAGACATTACCTTGTTAAATATACTTAACCTAAAGTAAGCCTTTATAGATTAGATTTTATACTGTAAGGTTCTATTTTCTACAACTCTTTGTCCATATTCCTGTTTAAGAATTTTTTTATTGTGTCAGAAGCGACAGTCGCTTCTGGTGTGAGAGAATTGACCATCTGCAGAGACGTTGCCCAGGGATGCCCAGATGTATTACCATCCTGTGGGAGGCTTCTCTAATGTCCCCGCATGGGAAGCTGGGGCTGACATATGGGAGCTCACCCTGTCTCACGGATTTGAATAGCAATTCAGCTGGCACAAGGGTTTAACCCATTGCACCACCATGGCTCATGTTTAAGAATGTTAAAAGGAGGATTAATTCATACATGATTATACTGAACCCAATGATTAATATACCCCGTGTGTCCAGTATGATGAAGCTTTGCTTAAGATTATCTGTCCAAGCTGTTTAGGACCTTAAAAAATAAAAACTTGAAAGCATTTTGAATCGAGGCCCAGAAACAAAGGAGAATCTGAAACACATCACAAATTGGTGGTGCAATGATTATTTTAGCCACTTAAAGATTGCTTTGCTTTTAACAATCAGAGTAAGAAGGTTTCAAAAAGCGGGGACTTGCAGCATTTTGGGCAAGTTTTTGTTTTGCTGTACACCGATGTGCAGGTCCTTCTCAGGCATTGACTTAGCATGCACCTCATCATTATATGAAGTTCTGCAGCAATGCCCTCTGGATATTCAGTGATACTTGTAGCAGAATCTGCCAGTCATCTGAGGAGGGGTAGGGGGAGGATTCGGCGCACAGGCTGTCTTGCTCATCAGTGAATAATCAGATCCGCAGCTGCACTGAAAATGCCTCCTGAATAAACATGGAGAGGAAGACAGCTTGCGGATGTGATAGTGATTTTAATCATGGAATGCCACTATTTCCTTTTCAGTGACACTGTTCAAGAAGAGCTTCCCAGAATTATTGGGATGATATTGTCAGCCAAGTAGCACACAGGAAACTAGATATTGGCTCCTTTCTCCATCCCACCCCCCGCCTCCGCCCAGAAGTAATCCTGCTTTACGCAGAGTAACAGGGAAGAGCTAGTATGTGCTGGAGCAACCAAATGATTCAAGCCATGCAGCAAATGGACTTCTTTCTCTTCCCTTACTTAGTTCTTCATTGGCTCACCTCATCTACACCATGTTGGCTGTCTTTACAAAGGGTAGGGTACAAATTTAAAAATACCCTTATATTCACACATGGCTTTGGGGAAGGGAAAGACCACTTAAGTTAAAATCTGGAACCTCAATCCATGGCTGATACTGGATGGGAAACTCCCTCCTGGGCACACAGAAGACTGGGTAACGTGGAAGGCACCGAACAAACTATGCTCGGGCACCACAAGATGCAGAGCCAGCCTTAAGAAATGGGGCTACAAAGTGGAGTCCACAACATGGGAGTGTAGAGAAGAGCAAACCACAGACCACTTACTGCAGTGTGATCTGAGCCCTGCTGCATGCACAATGGAGGACCTTCTCACAGCAACACCAGGGACACTCGAAGGGGTCAGCTTTTGGTAAAAGGAAATTAATGCCAAGGCTTTGTGGCTTTTATGCATTATAACTGTACAGTGTTCACTCACGTATCATGGGTGTTATGTTCCAGGACCACCCACAATAAGTAAAAATCTGCAAAGTAGGGACACCCACTCCTTTCTCCCCTCTCCCCCTCTGTCTCACACGCTCCAGACATGGGCTGCAGGAAGAGGGCATGGGGTGAAAGGTGGTGGCTGAAAAATGCGAGGCCGGCGCAAAGGGGCTTGCTGGCTCAAGCCGTTATGGGGTTTGAGGGGGGCAGAAGCCCCATGGCTGAGGGCCTGGTGCAGGCTGAAGGAAGAGAGGGCCCAAATCCTCTCATGAAGGCTAGAAGGGGTAGGAGGCCCTGAATCTGCAGGTCCTACCAGGGTTGGGTGCCCTGGCTGGGCTGCTGCTGCTGCAAAAAAAAAAAAAAAAAAAAAAAAAAGAAAGAAAGAAAGAAAAGAAAAGAAAAGAAAAAAAAAACCCCAATGGAAAAACAGGCCAAAGACCAGAAGCAAAACCTGTCGCTGTTGCTCTCATCTCCCATGTTGCCAGCACGCTGCTTCCTGCTGCCTAGAAATTGCCACCACCAAAGATTCCTTCAGTTGAAGCACACACAGAGCCTGCGCTGGCCCCAGAGCAGCCTTTTAAGACTGCCACATGGGGAAGGAAGCTGGCCCTGCAACTCATCTGGCCAAGCGGCAGGAAAACTTTCCCACCATGCAGGGGGCTTCTGGAAAGAAGAAGCCTCCTGCAGACTCCATGGCCAGCAGGAGGGCACCCACCGCCGCAATGGGCCTTTCCTCTCCTCTTCTCCCACCTCTTTCCCCTCCTCCAAAGGAAAGGAAGGAAAGACCCTTCAAAGCTGGAGGGAGGGAGGACTGAGGAGGGAAAATTTTCCCACCTCGCAGGGGACTTCTGGGAAGAAGAAGCCTCTTGCAGACTCCATGGCTGGCGAGAGGGAAAAACCCGCAAAACAGCGAGTCCGTGGTAAGTGAACCGCGAAGCAGTGAGGGAACACTGTATTCTCAGTTTGCTTCTGACATGATAAATAAATAGTTAAAGCAGGGCTAGGGACAATGTAGCCAAATGTAGTTTATAGTTTGAACTTAAAACAAGTTCTCTGGAGCAGTAAATCCATGCCATGTTTCAGTATGAATGTTCAAGGAGTTGTCCTAGGTGCTGAACTGCTGGATTGTTCTTAAATTCAAGCCTAGGGAAACTTGCACAAAGGGACACTTTTGCCTCCTACAGGATTCCCAGTACAGTCTTAGTTAACTTTAGGTCAAACATATTGGGTGAGGGCATGGAAAGCCACAAAATGGCATTGTGCCCCTTTTCTGAATGGTTAGAGCTGTGCAAAATATTTAGCCAGGGCATTTTTATTACTAAAGTGTAAGAATTAAAGTAGTTAATCATACATTAATATTACATTCCTTGTCATCATTGCTGTATTCATTTCACTCAGTCTCCTTTGTTTTAATTCCAGATTACTTTTGATGGAAGATCTAGTTGTTGTTTTTTAGCTATCAGGAACTTCTGCATTTTTCATGCCAACCTTGCTGTTCAAAAACATCCAAATGTGAGATCAACAGGTACTGCCTCTGCAGGAAAAAGCAAAAAGACACTCCATGTAATCATGCCGGGCACATGACCAGGAGGTGTCTACAGACAAAGCAGGCTTCTCAGCTTGGAAATGGAGACGAGCACCTCCCCCAGAGCCAAGGATGAGCACCACCTCCAGAAGCCAGAAATGAAAGGAGAAGCCTTTGTATTTGTATTTCTGTTTCATTGTATGTCACTGTAATAAGGCATTGAATATTTCTCTGTGTCTGTTATATGCTGTAATCCACTCTGAGTCCCCTCAGGAGGAAGGGCGGAACATAAATAAAGTGTATTATTATTATTATTATTATTATTATTATTATTATTACCTATCTATCTCTTATCTTGATCCTATTCTTAAGGCCCCTTTTACACTGCCTTATATCCCAGAATCCGATCCCAGATTATTTGCTTATCCCAGACCATATGGCAGTGGAGACTCCTATAATCCAGTTCAAAGCAGATAATCTGAGATCAGATTCTGGGATATAGGACAGTGTAGGTCCAATCTTAGTTGCATCCAAGCAAACCAATTACTAGGTTTGCCCTTCTTAAGAAGCATCCCTCTTGATTTAAACACCTAGCTAGTTTAAGGTACAAATATCATAAAACAGCTGTTTCTAATTTGTAACTCATTCTTTCCTGGAAAAGGATTCCTGTAGTGAGGTGACTAATACTATTGTATTTATACCAAACCCACAGAAGAGCCATCGCAATACAATGATTTCAATTTACGAAAGGTAATTTTGCCACCCAGATCTTAAAAGATGACCTTCAAATTTGCAAGAGTCTCTAAGCTATATCCATTACTTCGACTATAGAACACAACAGGCTTCATAATACAATTTAATATTTGGAATTTACAGATCACCCCTTTTCTTAGCATCATATAGTGTTTTAAATGTAATTCTGGGTTTCTTTACCTGCAAGATGAATCTGAAATTTCTTACTGATGTTTCACAAAAGGTATTCAATTTCTTATAATATGGATATGCAGTGGGACCTTGAGTTTGGTTCTAAGCCCCTCAGTGGATATCCAAATCCATAGATGTTCAAGTCCTATTATCTACAATGGTATAGTAAAATGGTGTCCCTTACATAAAATGGCAAAATCAAGGATTGTGTCTTGAAATTTTTGGGGGGAGGGGGGTGTCAAGTTATGGATAGTTGAATAACCTATGGGAGTAAATTTAAATATTCCAGTTTTCCTAAATCTCCTTTAATTTATTTCCAGAATATTCCATAATGATTTTGAAATTGTTCTTCATAATTGTAATTCCCAGATATTTGACCCCCCCTTTAAACTTTCAAAGTATAAAGAACAGTTAATTCCTTCTACCTTTCTATAATCAAATTTTAGTCCACAGCTTTCTGTCATCACAGTTTATTTTAAACCTGGATCATGTCCCAAAAACCTTAATATTTCCAAAAAAGGGGCTTTCATCGAGTTCAATGGATTTTGTGTGATTATCACAAGATCATCCTTATAAGCCCTCAGCTTGCTCTGTTCTTTTTTACCCTCACTTGACAGATTCTGTCATCTTGTCTGATATCTCTCAGTAAAATCCCTTGTCTTTCATGTTAGAAACGATGCTATTTTCAGATTTCCCTTAATCTTATTGCTATGTCTAGACAAAAGTGAAGCCAAAATAATGAAACAAAGTTATGTTTCCACTTCCCCATGTATATTGAATATATTAGTTCTATAAACAGCAAGATTTAAATATAAAATTGAAACAAATGGGTGTGAGCTGTCCCGGGTTTCTCTCAGAAGGCACTTAAGTTTTCTGAACCTTTTAGGAAAATGTTTAGAATAGGAGTGGTCATTATATCCTCCTTTTCTGGGTTCTGTCCTGAGTCTGGTGTTGTTTAACATCTTTAAAAATGAGTTAGATGATGAAATAGGGAGCATTCTGATCAAATTTGCAGATGATGGCAAATTAGAAAGGGTAGCTAATACCCAGAGGACAGGCTCAGAATTCAAAGTTCTCTTACATAATTGGAGAGTTGGGTCCAAACTTTTTAAATGAATTTCAGCAAAGAAAAATATAAGGCTAGGGAAATACACAACTATTAGATGGGAGATACCTGGCTTGAAAGCACCCGAGTAGACCCCCAATTAAACATGAGTCACCAGTGTAATGTGATAGCCAATTCCATACTGCATTAGCAGGAGTACAGTCACCAGAATGAGGGAAATAACAGGAGCACATTTCCACCTTGGTCAGATTCAATCTGGAATAATGTGTTTGGTTTTGTGCACTACAGTTCAATAGGGATGTTTACAAGATGGAATGTGTTCAGAACATGGCTATGTTTAGATTGCAGAACAGAAGATTGAGAGGTGAAATGATAATGATACCTGAAGGAATGTCATATAGAAGATTGCTTTCAGGATACTCTGGATAGCGGGAAAGAATGTCAGACTGAAGATGGAGCAAGCTTGTTTTCTGCTGCTTCAGAGATGAAGACACAGAGCAAGGGATTCAAACTACAGGAAAAGAGATTCCACCTAAACATTAGAAAGAACTTTATTATTGAAATAGCTGTTCAACACTGGAATAAACTACAATTTAGCAAAATTAAACATTGATTTCAATGGTTATGGTGAGACTTCAGTAGTTCTCCAGTGGTGCTATATCCTTCTGGTAGATCTTGCTAGTTCTCGCAGACAGAAGACATGTATACCATGTTTTCCTCTTTACTAACTGACCATAAGAATGCCACAGAAAACAAGAAAAGCAAGTGCAGCAATGTCCCCGTTATTTCTGGCAGAAAAAAAAAATCAAGATACTGTTGGCAGTTTCTGCTGTTTTGGAACTTACTTAGGCGATCTCTCGTAGTCCGAGGATGATGGTCCTCCAAGTTCGGTGTCCTGGCAGTGGGTTTCTTAGATGGCTGTGGAGCCCTATTCTTGATCTGCATCTTCTTCCGCCGTGAGGGCATTGGTTTCCAGGTGGAAGGTGGTTCCGGTCGGGGTTGGCTTGACGTACCTTCCTCTTGGCACATTTCTCTCTTTTGCCCTCCATTTGTGCCTCTTCAAATTCTATAGCACTGCTGGTCACAGCTGACCTCCAGTTGTAGCTCTCAAGGGCCAGGACTTCCCAGTTCTCAGTGTCTATGCCAGATTTTTTAAGGTTGGTGTTGAGCCCATCTTTAAATCTGTTTTCCTGTCCTGCAACATTCCATTTTCCATTCTTGAGTTTGGAGTAGAGCAATTACTTTGGGAGACGGTGGTTGGGGATTCAGACAACGTGGACAGTCCAGTGGAGGTGATGGCGGAGGACCATTGCTTCAATGCTGATGGTCTTTGCTTCTTCCAGCACGTTGACATTTCAAAATAGGGGACTCTACTCCATATAACACAACATACAGCCACCTTGCTTCTGCTGCAGATTGCTTATATATGGTCTTGAGGACTTTCCTCTTTATCAACTTTCTTCTTATTTTTTAAGGATGAAAGAATCATTTTCTCAAGACCTTTGTTAAACCCAAGGTGGAAAACAGTCGTGCAAATTAGGAACAGTCTATAAATAATAAAAAAAGTCATAATTTAGAGGAGAATATTTTTTAAAAAAACCTTACTACAAAGAACATTTTAGGCATAAAATTGAATTTGGCATTTGAAATGAAGCTTCAAGTGATAAAAGGAAGCTGTCATAAGTTGAAAGTCAACAAAAAATTCATTTCAAGACAACTGAAATCTGTCAGGGAAAACCTGAGATATGAGGGAACGAAATTACTATCGCTGTAAGAGCTACATATACTAAAAGTCTTTAGTTATTATTAACTTTAAGAGATTAGATGTGGGGCACAGACTAGAGGTACAATTGCCATTTTATTTCCAGCGGGCACACTAAATGTTCTCCTTGCAATAACTTTTTATTTTATTTTATCAAGGCTCTCAAAGATAAAATGTTTTCGAGAGTTGAGATTAAAAAAAGTTATTGTGAGTTGAGCAGTTAGTTGTGCCCGTTGGAAATAAAATGGTTTACAGAAATGGAATACCAAAGCCCTGAGGAAAAGCTGTAATGAGACAACAGGCAGGTTATGTTGACATCTCTCTACCATTGTGGAAATGAATCATTTCTTCAGAGCTCCATTGGAGACAGGCAGCCTAGCCCATTGACAAACAGCTATTGATCCAGTGAATATCCTTTGCTGAAATGAGGGCAAACAAAACATGAGATTTTTATTATACAATATGACCCCACCCAAAATATCTGTGGGACCAGTACTCACAGTTTCATTTATCCATATTTGACAAAATGTGTCCTCTCTACGCATTTTCTAGATCCTCCGGTGAGACTCTATGATAGTCTTGATCCGGAAATCTTTCATTTCATTAGGATTTCCCATTATGTGAAGTTTCATGTATTCACATGGAGTCTGAATACGTATCCCCTATAGCTATGGAGGTTGTATAAAAAGTTACTTTAAAGACTAGTTACTCACCAATATCAGACCAAATCTCCCAAATTAATTAACATTATAATTACATGAGGAATCCTTTCCAGAACCCTTCGTGTAATATAATTTAATGTATAATATACAACCTTATTTTTCCTTATCTGAAATGAACAATGTCTGGGACTTTTTGCTGAAGATATTATAGAATCACATTAGAGGACCTATAGATGCCTAAGGAAGTGTTCTCTCTAAGCTTTCAGTGTGATATTATAGTCAACTTCTGATGGGACGTCCAGCAGAAGTTGATCACAGAATTGCATTAGAGACTTAGAGAGAACATTTCATTATGTATTGCTAGGTCCTTCAGTGCAGTTCTATAGTATTCAAAGGTCTTCGAATATAAAGGACACTACACTTAATGAACTCACATAACAAGAACACCTAATCTATTTCTTCTGTGTTTCCCACAGCACCTAAAGCAGTTATTTTTTTAGTCTCTTAAAAACCAGGAATGCTATGTCTTTTTGTAGTACAATAACATTCCCTTCTTGTCCACCTAGACACCTGTAACACAGCATGAGACAGCAGCACAAGCAAACACTAGAACTATGGGCTATTCCACCTCCATCATTTAGTGAGGCTGCAAACTAATTAAATTACTGTTGCATTGCAAAAGGAATGAAGTCAATTGTTATTAACCTTCTTTTGTTATGTTATGTAATTACGTCTTCGTGATTGGAGGGGGTGGGGGTTAATTGCAAATAACTATTGGTGTGTATCCAGCTATTTCCAATATCTTTTTTTTAAAAAAAACAACAACAAATATTTGCCCTTAGGTGACAGCGCCAAGGTGGTTTGGATCAGAGTATGAGGACAGGATTATTAACTCTGATTTTCCCACAGTCACAAACAGGGCCACTGACTCCCAGTCCCCTTCCACACAGCTACATAAAATAGACGTTGAACTGGATTATATGGCAGTGTGAACTCAGATAATTCAGTTCAAAGCAGATATTGCGCATCATCTGCCTTAATATTCTGATTTATAGGGCTGTGTGGAAAGGCCCTCAATCTCTGCTATTTTCAGATAAGGAAGCCATTGTATGCCAGTGGGATTGTTCTGACCCTACAATATCTTAACTACTTGAAAAGTGAACTGGCTGCGTAGGGATCTGATACTATATAGTGGAATCAAACATGAATAACTAACTATCTCTTCTCCCGAGTCTCCTACAGAGTCTTTATGAGGAGAGGTAAAGTGTTTGAGAGATAGATTCAAGAGGCCAAACCGAGCCTCTTGAATCTTTATTTCTTCTTATTGTCTCTTTTTTGTATGGTGTTCAGCTGTCTCTAAGATGGTATCAAAATTTAATTCTGACTGGACTTGAATATAGCTCCAACTGGATTTAAATACAGCTCTGACTGGACCTTATGGTCTTCCTCTCTCTACACCTTCCAGTCATAAAAAAAAACCCTGACTCTTCCAAGAACCAGAAGTGTCTTGTCTGAGGCTCTGCCCCTGAGGGGATTCTTAAAGGGGCAGGATAACAGAGGCTTCAAATGCAAAGAGGCTGTCTAGACAGATACCCCAAAAACTGTACATAAAATATTAATACCTCTAACTAAAAGGGCTTAGCAAGGTGTAAACAGTGAGGATCTTCATGGGGCATAGCAGGCATATTTCTTTCTTTTGCAAATAAGTTATACTGGAGAGGGAGATTACACCATGATGGTGACAAAGTGCTAAACCTTTTCCCCTCAACAGCATAGTTCAGTTCCAATCTGATATACCCACACGAGCCCTGAGATCATGAGGACAGGCCCTCCTCTCAGTCCCAATACCATCACAGGTATGGTTGGTGGGAATGAGAGAAGGGGCCTGTTCAGTGGTAGTTCTGGAACTCCCTCCCCCAAGATGTGCACTCGTCCCTCTCATTATTGGCCTTTTGCTCCCATGTGAAGTTACCTCAGTTAGACAAGGCTCCCATAGCCAAAGACTGGAGCTATGAGACATTTAGTTTATTCATACGATATCTAGGAAAACTGGAACAAAATGTTTTTCCGGTGGTATATAACACCAGTCAAACTCTCTAAATGTTTTAAAAACAGTAATGATAAGTGCTGGAAATGCAGTAAAGAGAGGGGGACATTCCATCATATATGGTGGATTTGTGAAGTAGCTAACAAATACTGGAGGGCGATATATAAAGCGATTCAAACAATCCTGGAAACCAAATCCCAATTTAAACCAGAATATTTCCTCCTGGCACTCTAGATTTTTATGGAGATAGAAACAAAGAGATATTATTCAGTTACTTAACATCGGTGGCTAGAATTGTCTGTGTGCATTATTGGAGGGGAAAAGAAACACCCAGCTTAAAAGAATTGCTAATCAAAATGTTAGAAAACAGAAATATAGACTGCTTGGCACAACAACTCAGATATAAACAAGATAAAATAGAAGTAGATTGGAGCTTATTAACAAAATTTATGGAAGAAGTAAAAATGGAAATTTGGATATAAATAATCAGGGAGAAGAGTTCCTTCCCTGAAACCTCTGAAGAAGAAGACGATACAATGTAGAAGAAATGTGAAAGCGAAAAGATACAACCCGGAATTGAGAAGATGGGAAGCCAACCCCACCTGCCTTTCCCTCTGTTCCTTACCCCCACTTTTTTCTACCCGCCTTATATCAGCTTCCCTCCCCATTCCCTCCTCCCCCACCCTCCCTGCCTCCTATTACTATTACTATCCAACTACCCTTACTCCCTATACACCCCCTTGTTTTTATGTAACTGCATTGTTTTCAATACATTTTTAAAGAGTCATTTAGTTTAATGTTTTGATGTTTTAATTTTTAGGACAACCTCAGTGGTCTGAGGCACAGGGATTTTAATTATTATGATATATGTGACTACTTTTATACATATTTATATTTTTGTAATTTGTGTTTTATGCAATGAGTTGATTTTTTTTGTTTATATGTCAGGTTGGGGAGATATTGATTATCTGTACTTTGTAGTTTTTTTTATTATTTTGTTCACTGCTTTGAGTCCCATTCATGGGAGAATGGCGGGATAAAAGCAAGTAAAATAATAATAATAATAATAATAATAATAATAATAATAATAATAAAATACCTTTCTAATGTTAACAACCTTTTCCATGCCGACTTATTGTGTAAGAAAAGGCAGCGATACAATGGCAGAATAAGTGTTATAACTGGTTACTGATTTGGCCACACAAAGTTAACAGCATCCTTCTACAAGAGGAGTGGAGGAGATGTCTCTTGCAAGGAGTTCTTTCACACTGTGATGTGTGATTATACAACTATCATTACATTTTCTCTGCCATGGTTGTATTCTATGGAACCCAGGAGTTGTAGTTTGGTTAGACACTAGAGCTCTTTGGTCAAGAATCCTAAATGCCAGCCCTTAAACTGCAAATCCAATGATTCCTCAGCATGCATCCATGGCAATTGGCCGTGTCAGGAGCGACTTGAGAAACTGCAAGTTGCTTCTGGTGTGAGAGAATTGGCTGTCTGCAAGGACGTTGCCCAGGGGACGCCCGGATGATTTGATGTTTTTTTTAAATCATCCTTGTGGGAGGCTTCTCTCATGTCCCCGCTTGGGGACCTGGAGCTGACAGAGGGAGCTCATCCACCTCTCCCCGGATTCGAACCTGTGACCTGTCGGTCTTCAGTCCTGCCAGCACAGGAGTTTACCCACTGCGCCACCGGGGGCTCCATGGCAATTAAATTTGGATAATATGCTATAGTGTGTGTAGAGTGAAATGGCCCCAGATGTTTAGAAAACAACTGTGGTAAGCTGTAGTCCGTAATGCCAATAATGAGGTATGCTTAGTGTTACAGTTAGACAAAACATTCAAATAACTGTTTTAAAGCAGGTAAACACAGTTAAACTTTTGGTTGCTGTTGCTGATTATAGAATAAAAGAGTTGGAAGTAATCTTATGGGTCATTGAGTGAAACCTCTTCCTCTCTCCCTCCCTTCATTCAATGTAGATGTCATTTTGGAACTGTTTATTTTATTTTGTTATGTTATGTTGTGTATTTATTTTGATGGTATTTTTGCTTTTTATATTTTATTTTGCTATACTTGTATTGTATTTTGATGTAATTTTGGGCTTGGCCTCATGTTAGCCGCCCCGAGTCCTCTTCAGGGAGATGGTGGCGGGGTATAAATAAAGATTATTATTATTATTATTATTATTATTATTATTATTATTATTATTATTATTATTACCCTATCAGGTACCTGTCCAGACTCTTTTTGAAGATGTCCAGAGATGTGTGGCCACATTCCAGTCAACAGGAAAGGTACCATCTACTCACAAAATCCCAAATGTTTGTAAAATAAATAAAATAATTGGGAAAGTTCATGATTATATCAAATATTGCAGGAAAATAAGTTTGGAAAATCCAAAAGAATTAAATTTCTATGGGAGTCAGATTTGGGAACAGAATATTCAGAAGAATAATGGGACACAAGCAGCACAATCCCATCCTTTAAATACTTATATTCCCAGGCTAAAGAAGATATAATAAAATTATTCATAAATGTTATTACTACCCACCAAAGGTTCAGAATTTTAATTATAATCTGCCAAAGCTATCCCGAAGAAGCTATAGTAAAAGAGGAAATTGGCAGCATATCTGGATACTCTGTCCAAAAATAGTTTCTTGGGGGAGGGGGTATTAAATTGGATAACTAAAAGGTTAACTCAAAAAGTGCATTATAAACAGGCTCTATTGTTAATTTCCTTATTTGGAAATTAAAATGAAAGATTGCCAAACAAAAATCTTATAGCACTTCTGTTAAGTGCTTCAGGACACAACAAGCTAGTGAAATCATGGAAACTTTTAGAAGGTCTAAAGTGAATCAATATAATGTGATCTATAGCATTATTAGAAAAGATAACCTATAAAGTAAGATTAGTAAGAGGAGAAATCAAAGAAGAAAAGGTGAAGGCATTTGGAAGCCCTTTATTAGTCATGTTATCCATGTGAACTCAGAATTTAAACTATCTGCCGATCAAACCTTTCTCTGGAAAAGCGTATTTTCAAAGTTAATCCATTTGTCAGTGTTCTGAGCATGATTTAGACCAATGGTTATAGGCAATGATAAATGTATAGGGTTATTTAATGGAAAGGTACAAGGGAGGGGAAGAAAAAATGTATATTATATCTAGCTATTTATTTAGTATTCTCTAACTCTCTAAAAATTTCCACTGAAATAAAACATTTCTGTGTGTATCCCCAAGTAATTCTCACATATGTTATTAACAGGATTCTGGCCAACCACAGACAAATAAGGCTTCCTCTTCTACCATTGCTCTGCCCCTTTTTGGCCCCTATGCTCCTGTACTCTGGGCTCCCTTCTCTTGGACATTCAGGTAAGGAACACCTGTGTGCCTGTTATATTTTAACACTTCCAAGAACAAGCCACCTAGCAATGGTGCCAACTATTCTTTCACCAAGGCTATTGCAGTTTTTTTTAATCGTGTCAGAAGCAACTTGAGAACATACTGCAAGTCACTTCTGGTGTGAAAGAATTGGTCGTTGTCCAGGGGATGCCCAGATGTGTTACGATTATGCTGGAAGGCTTCTCTCATGTCTCCACAAGCTAGAGCTGACAGATGGGAGCTCACCCCATCTTGCGGATTCCAACTAGCAACCTTCAGGTCAGCATCTCAATCTTCAGGTCAGCAACCCAACTTTCAGGTCAGCAGTCCAGCTGACACAAGGGTTTAGCCCACTGCACCACCGCAGCTCCCTAGGCAACTGCAATGGTGTGTACATTTTAAGATATACCCTTACAATTCTGTTAGCACATAACACTATGTAACAACATTTGAAAAAAAATGGCTGGTGACTGCTGTAAGAGCACTTTGGTTTTCTCGATGCTCAATGACAGGCCGAGTTTCTTGTATGCTTCTGCAAAGATGTTTAGAGTGGCTTGTAGGTTTTCTTCTGAATGCGCACAGACGACACAGACACCGCAATTGAAGGGAGATGTTGACAAGGTGGAATGTGTCCAAAGGAGGGCGACTAAAATGATCAAGAGTCTGGAGAACAAACCCTTTGAGGAGGGGCTTAAAGAGCTGGGCGTGTTGTTTAGCCTGCAGAAGAGAAGACTGAGAGGAGACATGATGGCCATGTATAAATATGTGAGGGGAAGTCATTGGGAGGAGGGAGCAAGCTTGTTTTCTGCTTCCCTGGAGACTAGGATGCAGAACAATGGCTTCAAACTACACGAAAAGGGATTCCATCTGGACACAAGGACATGAGAGCTGTTTGGCAGTGGAACTCTCTGCTTGGAGTGTGGTGGAGGCTCCTTATTTGGAGGCTTTTAAACAGAGGCTGGATGGCCATCTGTTGTGGGTGTTTTGAATGTGATTTTCCTGCTTCTTGACAGGGGGTTAGACTGTATGGCCCACTGAGTCTCTTCCAACTCTACGATTCTAAGAGGAAGGCACAGCTCCATCATGCCTCCACCCAGAAACAAATGAAAGATTCCTCCTCCATTCCAATGGCCGCAACCCTGACCTTGGAAAGAGAGAAGAAGAGGCAGCATCTGCTGGACATAATTCCTTTTCATATTACCATTCTATTTTCCTTTTGTGTCACGTCTGAGTTAAATTGTAAACCTGAAAGCACGAAATTGTTTTTCTGTTCTTTTACTTCTAAAGTGCCATGTACTGTGATGGCACTATATGAATAAATGATTATGAGAAGAATGAGGAGATTGCCATATTCCAGGCTTTCAGTGCTTACCTCTGGTCCGGGTCAACTCAAGGAGCTTGCTGGTCATGTTTTGGGTGCCAGGAAGTCATGGAGAACACACTGATCCACGTTGTGAGCCCAGAATTTGTTTCAACTCCATTTCCAGTTGTTTGTGGAAGAAGGGATGTGTGCCTATTTTTAGGTGAGAGGAACTGCACCTTGCTCTAGAGGTCACTCTTTACTCCTACAGACTTCCAAAATGAAAGCAATTTCATTTTGGAAGAAAAATATGGATGGCTTGAGGAGATTTGGGGGTTCAAGAATTACCTATGGTTCACAAATGTGATTGTTTGCAGCCCACAGGCAACAAGTTTCCATCTTCTAGCTTAGTTCTCCTATGTCTAGGTGTGATTCCTTGTATATTCAACCAAGTTTGTTTCATCAAACACCTCTTATTTCAGACAAGCAGTTTTTATTTCAGAGAAGCAGTGACAAGACCATAAAGTACAATTGTCCCAGTGGTCCCTTTCACAGGTGAAAATTAAATTACCATAAACTGCTATGGCAACCTGCTCTGGAAATCTGGAGGTTTTTAGTTTGTCATTAGAGCTCATTCTAAATAACTCTTTCTAAACTGCAAGTCCCAGGATTCCACAGGACATACCATGACATTTAATGTGACATCAGAGTATTGCAATTGTGTAGTGTGAAAGAGTCCAAAGTTAATAATGAAAAAAGCGAGACTAGCTTTCCTGCTTTATGCATTACTTATTTGGGTGTTAAAAACACAAAGATCCAATAAACAGAATAGCCACTCTAAATCACACCTGCGTTCAGGCTTAAACAGTGGAACCTGTTTCTAATGATTGCTTCTTTCCTAATTGCACATCCTCTGGCTGTGAACAGTCCTGGCCTTTCTTCTAGCAGTTTAAATGTCAGTAAGCCAGTTGCAGATTCAATTATGATCCCCAAACAGAGAATGTCTTGTGTTTTTATTTACGGGTCTGTAAATAAAACATTGCCCAAACTAATTAACATTTTTGTTGCATCGTAATAAGGCTATCCATTTAAATGCTCCACACCTTCCCCTACAGCTATGAGGTAACCTGGGTCAATTATGCACTCTTGTTTATTTCTCTGCTTTGCTTTGCATTTCACAGATCAATAGAGTCCCTCAATTGCAACATAACTGAAAATTGTTCTGTATATACCTGAAGGCTAAATCTACTTATCTTTATGACTCCTTCCATTAATGTTTGTAGCTGGACTTGGGTAGTACAATTAATTTCATGCCATGACTTACAAAATAATTCAGGTAGTAGTCTACTTTATTTTCCCTCAAGATCACATTTTCCTAAACCTTTCTGCTCTGTGTTTTCTGCAGTCAGAAGAGACATCAGCATTGAAATGTGAGAATGACACAAGGGGTCTTCCATACCTAGATTCATGCTCATAGGTGCTTTATCTGATTATAGAAAACATAAGGGAAAATGTACTTACTGTTATAAGTGCATTACCTTTTTAAAAAGCAATCTGTAAAGTCAAAATAATTGAAAATTACTGGAAAGACTGCAAATGATGTTTTATTGATATTTGGATAATTTAGCAAGATCTGTATGGAAGGCACAAAAATGGATTGGGTTGCACTTTTTCCATCCCTGACTTTAAGAAACTAAGAGCCCTTCAACACAGGCCCATAATCTACAACGTATTGCGGGTTAACTTGAGGCATCCAAATGACGCATCCATTAAATAACCCTATACATTTATCGTTGTCTATAACCATTGGTCTAAATCATGCTCAGAAGACTGACAAATGGATTAACTTTGAAAATACACTTTTGCAGAGGGACTCATCCAGACAGGAATTTAAACATGGGAGCTCCCATTTCAAAAATGTGGGTGGCTAGACAACATCAGCACTAAATGTGTGCCGATTCAGACCAACTGAGCGAAACTACGGGATAAAAAGTTCCCCCTTTATCCTGTTTCTGGCTGAAGGTGCAGATCTTCCTATGTCTACGTGACTCTGCATGCCAAAAAACCCCCCATCTGTTTTCCTTCTGTGCATAACCATATGTTGTTGTTCATTCCTTCGGTCACTTCCAACTCTTCGTGACTTCATGGATCAGCCCATGCCAGAGCTCCCTGTCAGCCGTCACCACCCCCAGCTCCTTCAAGGTCAAGCCAGTTACTTCAAGGATACCATCCATCCATCTTGCCCTTGGTCGGCCCCTCTTCCTTTTTTCCTTCCATTTTCCCCAGCATCATTGTCTTCTCTAAGCTTTCCTGTCTTCTATATATATGTTAAACACTTTTGGTGGATATCCCCTGTCCACCCACCATTTAATGCAGAGACACACAAGGAAGGCCAGTGAGGACGGTGGGGGAAGAAATAAGAAATCCCAGGATTGGCAGATCTGTGTGGGAACCTGCTCTGAGGTCCTAGTTTTTTTTTTGTCCCTCTTTTTAATCCTGTGCTTTGGCACTCTCTGGAAGCACCCTAGGGTTTCCCACTTTACACTGGATTAATTTGACACCTGGAAAGATCTGAACCTTATTGTAAGGTCTGGATTTCTCCAGATGTGGGCCTATGGGGATTAACTACCAGGCCCACAATCCAGGAGTCAATCCCCATTGCCATCCTGGTTCTTCAGGCTCTCAGGAGCCCGAAGGAGCAAGATGTCACCCTCCCCCTCCCCTCGTAGTTCCCCATTTTGACCCAAAACTTACTGAAGGGGCGGGTCTCCATGTGCAGCCCCCTCAAAGACACTTGAGTGAGGGGTTTGGGAGAGGTGCGGGGACTAAATTCCAGGAGATATCTAATCCCAATTCCTCATGGGATTTAGCTCTGTGTGGAAGACCCCTAAAACTCAATATTCTGTTTCTCTTCTTCCATGTTAGATTTGAGTCATGTCTTTGTTGCTTTTCATAGAGGAAACTAGACTACATCATTCTTAGCTTGATGTGAGGAGCTCAGTTCCCATTTTTGAACAGTCTTTTCTATTTTCAACCTTTCTAAAATAATCTCATATCTGAAAAAAATCCCCTGGCTAACAGTTTAGTTCCCATGGCAACATATCACCTACGTTCAAGGCGGGAAAGAACTCTGTTGTGTATGAATGGTAATGCAAACAGACCTCATTTACATCTACCAAAATAGGTGAAAAGGATCAGAGTTAACAATTCCTGTTTTTCACTTTTCTGAATTTGAAGATGTAGCCCTTTCATCAAAAAGCCCACACAAAACTGTGTACACTGAAGAAAACAACAATGAGATTAGGGGAAAGAGTTTGCAAAAATGCACGTTTTGGGCAAAATGACACATAAATAAAGCAGGAGCAAAGCAGGAAAACGTGCAACTATGGATGGTTCAATCTGTGGAAGCGGAATATGTGGTTTTGTAGGACTGACTTTATGTTGCTAGCTCATTTGAATCCTGTGATTGGGAGAAAGGTGGGTTATAAATCAAATAATGATGATGATGATGATGATGATGATGATGATGTCCACTTTGGACTAGCTCGATCCCAGTCTGGCTGGCTCACAACAGTATTAGAGTAGCTGTGTTGTTTTAATTTTCTAAAATGCTTTTTTTGGGGAGGGGGAGTGCTTAGATTAGAAAAATAGGATTATAATGGCAGCTTGTTATCCAAAAAACTTTGTCCCCTAATGCCAGAGCAGGGAAATCATTAAGCCATAGTTGACCAGATTGTTGCAGCTAATAATGAGCAAGATGACCTTTAAGTAGAGGCTGAAGGAACTTTAAGGAAATTCTGAAGGAGCTTGGTGAAAATAAAACTTAAGGTTGACCAACAACCTCGTCACAAAGGGCTAAAATCAGCGGTATGAGCTAATTTTAGCTCAGGTCACCCACGGAGCCAGCCAGCTCCCAACCAGCACATGCCGCCATCAGGGTAACACAAGAAGCCCCCCCCCCCCCAATCCAGGTGAGGGCGATAAGATGGGGGAAGCATGAGCACACGTAGTGCGCATGGCTTCCCCCCAGGGATTCTATGGCAACACAGGAAGGCTCCCGAATCCAGATGAGGTTGATAATTTATTTATTTATTTATTTATTTACAGTTCTTATATTCCGCCCTTCTCACCCCGCAGGGGACTCAGGGCGGATTACAGTAAACACATATATGGCAAACATTCAATGCCAGTTTGACAAACAACATTTAACAGACAAATGCACCGAGGCTATTTAACTTTTTTTTGGCCGCCAGGGGAGCTGCTGCTTTTCATTGTCCATCAACGACACCGATGAAGTTCTTCCGCATTCCACATTCCCCGGAGTCTTTTTTCTTTATGGCCTCATAAATTAGTTAAATTTAGCTAAATTTAGCCTCCCACACAAGGTGGTACCTTATTTTCCTACTTGACAGATGCAACTGTCTTTCAGGTTGCAAAGGTCGACAACGGGCTACACAATGGCTGGACACCCACTCCAGCCCGGGCTGGCTTCGAACTCATGACCTTTTGGTCAGAGTGATCTTAATGCAGCTGACACTCAGCCAGCTGCGCCACAATCCCGGTGTGGGGCACTGGATTCCCCTACAAAGCGGAATGGCCATCTGATGAGGTAGCTGATCTCATTCTTTAAAGACTTATAAGCCTGCCACAGAAACTAGGGGACAGGCCCATTTTCTCCTGCTCCTAAGGGTCAGGCTAGGTCTAATGATTTGAAATTATAGGATGATAAAGTTAAAATGAACATTACTAAGAACATCTTGACACTGAGGGCCCACACAGAGGGCCCTATATCCCAGAATATCAAGGCAGAAAATCCCATAATAACTGCTTTGAACTGGGTTATCTGAGTCCATACTCAGATAATGTGGGATTTTCTGCCTTGATATTCTGGGATATAGGGCTCTGTGGAAGGGCCCTCAGTCCACACTCAGATAATGTGGGATTTTCTGCCTTTCTGGGATATAGGACTCTGTGGAAGGGCCCTAAGAATAGTTCAGCAATGGAACAAATTTCCTAGAGGGGTTTTTCTAGTTGCTTTCTCTGAACATCTTCAAGTAGAAGCTGGACAACTGTTTTCTCGGAATGCTTTGCCTGGAGATCCTGCATTGAGTAGAGTTGGACTCAATGGGACATGAAACCCCTTCCAGCTATGCATGTATGAATCTATGCAGAGATATCATTTTTCGTAATGACATAGGTTTGGTCACATGTGCCAGTCTCATTGTATTGCTGCACATCATGGAGCTTTTCCAGGCTTTGAGCCTCTTCCCTGTAAGGAAAAGAAGATGAAGGCGCTAAGCAAAGTCCACCAAAATTTTCAAACACCAGGCAAAAGTTCTATTCCTCCCTCCATTGCCTCATATGGGAAAGAGGGAAGGATAACAAAATGCTCAGAACTGGTACTGCTTTGAAGTGCTGGTTAAAAATAGAATGACACAACCCTGCTAGCTTCAGTAAAGAAGAGTGGAGGACTGCTTTGCTGATAGTATATGTGAGAGGTAGTTAGAGAGCTAAATCCATGACACAGTACCTAGATATATACTAGTTGGGGGAAAAAAGCAACTAACTGTGCTGCTTTCGTAACTGAATCCTGGAAGGATACTATTAAGATCTGAAACTGACTCAATTAAACTTAATGCACTCATTGAACACAGTGCTTATTATCCTCTAATATTTGTTGGAATGGGAGAGCAACATTATGCCATAGCAGTGATAGAATTCCTGAAGTCTAGGCTTGGAAATATATCCATTTAAACACATTCACATACAAAAAGAAGGGGGAGAGAGAGAGGTGGAGGGGGGGGGGCACCTCCCCGAGCTTGATGCTGGGAGAACATGGAATTGGCATATAAGATATGCTCATCTCAGCCTTTGTCTGCTTTCTCTTGCCGGTGGTACAACTGGTAGCAGGGCAACCGCAGGATTCCACATGATAGAAAGTTGAGTTATATTCCTTCAAGTCAATTCTGATGTTTAGTTATATTCCTTCAAGTCAATTCTGTATATATTCTGAAATATATACAGAAACTAAAGACTTTCTGTATATATTTCAGATTTCAATATTAATGTCAAAAATACATAGTATGATTTAATAATAATAATAATAATAATAATAATAATAGTAATAATAATAATAATACTTTATTTGTACCCTGCTACCATCTCCCCAAGGGACTCAGTGCAGCTTACATGAGGCCGAGCCCACAATACAACAATAAAAACAATAGCAACAGTAATACAAACAATAAATAAAACTCATAGACAGAAAATAGCAATAAACATTAACAATAACACAACAATGTTTAAAAACCGCTGGCAGGGCCAAATGTACTAATTAACATTTTAAAAAATAATGCTGGGCGTGACGAGGTGACATATAACCAGGATAGAAATTTTGGAGAGGGGTAGAGCATGCAGACAATCCTAGATCACTAATAAAGTGTGTTTAGGGACGTATTGCTGGGAGTTTCCTTATTCTGGGAAGGCACACTGGGACAACCATGTTTTCAGGCTCCTCCTAAAGACTGGCAGAGTTGGGGCCTGCCTGATGTCCTTAAGGAGTGAGTTCCAGAGTCGAGGGGCCACCACCGAGAAGGCCTTGTCCCTCGTCCCCACCAATCACGCTTGCGATGGAGGTGGGAGTGCGAGCAGAGCCTCTCCAGATGATCGAAGAGATCGCGTGGGTTCGTACACAGTGATGCGGTCATGCAGATAGGATTTGTGCTACATTAGAACAGTAAAGACAAATATCAAGTAAAGACTTTCTGTAAGTATTTCAGATTTCAATATTAATGTCAAAAATACATAGTATGATTTTACATAGGATTTGTGCTACATTAGAACATTAAAGACAAATAGCACTTAAGTAAAATAAACATTAAATATTAAATAACCAGAAAAATAAAATAAGGCGTAAATACTAAACTAATCTGGGAATTTGCTATTGCAACACATCCAATGAATGAATGAATGTGACACTAAGGAAAACCTATCACAGGGTCTTCATGATAAGATATATTCAGGTGGAGTTTGCCATTGTCTTTTTCTGAGGCTGAAGAAATACAAATAGTCCAGTGTTATGCTATGGGTTTCTATAGCGTAATACTGGAAACCCATGGGCATCCAAACACTACACCATACTGTCTCCCCACTTATCATTCCACATGATAACAGAAACAAAATTGTCCTTTCCCTTGGAGCAAGGTTGAGGAAAAACAAATGTGTGTTTGTGTTTATGTATGGGGGAAACAAGGATCTCCGTTTAGTTTTTATGTTATGCTCAAATTCCTGAACTGAAAATTCTAAATGTACACCTTTTGCATCAGACTTCTAATGGTGGATCTTGGTGACAACAGTTAAAAATAAAATAAAATATACCACACAAATCTGCTTTAGATACTGTGCTTGCATAGGAAAGATTTAGGAGTATGGACGACAAGATCATTTATTTATTTAGACCAAGACTACATCACCTTCCAGCCAAAATGGCTCATAAATGGTTAATTAGACAACTCTTTGCCTTCAAGCTTACAAACTGAATAAGAGTGTATCTACGCCATTTGAACTCCCAGTGCTATGGTATCCTGGGTTTTCTAATTAGGTGAGGCACTATCACCCCTTCTGAGAGAAGGTTAAAGATTGTGTACAACTACAACTCCCAGGATTACATAGAATTGAGCCATGACAACTAAAGTCATGTCAAACAGTATGACTAGTTGAAGTTCAGAAACTTCAACTAGTCCAATGGGCCGCAGCCAGGTTACTTACTGGAGCGACATACAGGGAGCACGCCACCCGCCTGTTGTGTCAGCTCCACTGTTTGCCGATCCACTTCTGAGCACAATTCAAAGTACTGGTCTTGGCCTATAAAGCCCTATACGGTTCTGGCCCAGCTTACCTGTCCAAACATATTTCCCTCTACGTCCCACCTCACAGTTTAAGATAATCCAGGGAGACCCTGCTCTTGGTCCTGCCAGCCTCGCAAGTGCGCTTGGCAGGGATGAGGAACAGAGCCTTCTCGGCGGTGGCCCCACGTCTGTGGAACTCGCTCCCCAATGAGATCAGGGCAGCTTCTTCCCTCCTTTCTTTTAGGAAGAAGGTTAAATCATGGCTCTGGGACTAGGCTTTTGGACAACAAGCATGACAGCGCTTTGGATGTTGAATCGGACTGGAATTGGCGATATGGTTGATGACAATGTTTTTAACGTGTTTTAACTTAATGTACTAATTACTATTTACTGTTTTAAACTGTTATATTTGTTTATATTTGTATTATGCAGGTTTGTAAGCCGCCCTGAGTCCCCCCTTGGGGACTGAGAAGGGTGGAATAGAAATGTTGGAAATAAATAAATAAATAAATTTTAAAATGTGGCTACATCCTAAGACAGGACACACAAGGAATGTGAGGTGGCAATGAAGGAGAGGGCTAAATCCAAAAGATACTGCCTACTATTTTCTCCCTTTGAGGTCACAGCAGTAGCAATTGGAATGGAAGGAGGTCCTTTTATCAGCTGTTGAGCCAAGACCTGTTGGAGCCAAGGCACAATGGAAAGAAACATTTGCACCAAAAAGTAATTTTTGCAAAGGTTGGCTTTTTTATTATTAATATCAGATAGAATACACCATGGTTCAGGGATCATTCTGGTCCCTGCTTGAAAGGAAATTGTATAATCTGTCAATCCGACAAGATGCAATGCATTTTGTAATCATCAGGGGAATGGAAAAATGCATTCACCCAGAGTTCAAATTCCAAAGGCACGCTGGGATATGAAGTTAAGTTCTGTAGCTTGACCCTCAAGCTTCCATCAGATACTGCCTGAAGCACACAATAGTTAGCTTCCCTTCTTTTTCTTCTTCAGTTTTAGCAACAGGAGGTCTTGCCTCTGTTCTTATTTCAGATGAATGAAAAGGAAAAGAATGACATTTCAAATACTTATATAGCCCCCCTTTCCTCTGAGGAACTGAATGCAAGATGTCATATTAATAGCACTCACTTGAGAGATGTTAGGGCTCAATGGGAAAGCTTTACCTGCACAAAGCAAGAAAAATCAACCCAATCCCAGAGAAAATTTCTAATAGGTGTGAGGGGAAATATAAAAAAATATTCAAAAATGGCTTCTCAAGGGATAGGAAGAATCCTGAACGGACAAATAACATTACAGTTCTAGACTTATTCAAGGAAAATTTTCAGAATGTGGTTTTTTGTGAGCAGAAAATTATTGTTTCACTTAAGTATTTTTTTTTCCTGCGTAGAACCTTTTTCTTATACAGCACCAAAGATGAGGTCTATTTCTGCAACTGTTTTCTGAGGAAAATAGCCAAATATGATTTATTTGCACAAAATCAACCTCCAACCGTGAAAGTCTTTCTTGCAGCAAGAAGAAACATGCTTAAATTACTTGTTGATTCCTTCAAGAAGAAAATTAGCAAATGATTACATTTCTGCTTTCTGTGCATAAGAATGTACTGCCAGTGCCGTTCAGAACAGACAAATTGACCAATTATCTGATGTAGGATAAGGAAAGTAGCGAGAACACATGCCACATTTCAGAGGTCCTAATTTAAATATCAGAATATCAGTTTAATGCCTAGTTTGCAGAGGCTAAAGTAGCAGAAGATGGGTTATGTCCAAGTCTATGTATCTGTCTAGCTCAGTTTGGATGGTTGTTCCCCATTGAGTTAGATGGATAAACTAGCCTGATTTGGAGTGAAACGTGCAAAGTTAATTTGGCTTTACACGTTTATGATTCCCTTCTAGATTCCCATAATGTCAGGATTTGTAACGAGATGAAGTACTTAGAATTCCAGTTTAATTCAGATGAGTATCCTAAAGCTCTCTAAAAACCTCACCAATCCAGCCTTTGTCTTGTTAAGCTATGTCAGTTAATGTGATGGCAAATGGCTATAACTGTGTTGAGCAGATACACACCTGGAAAAAGGTAATTTCTTATTATCTCAATATTTCTGGTTATCTAAATTCAATTGGAAGCTTCAGGGATGATGGGGTACTTGAGTCCAGATCTCTTTGGATTATCCACATGTGATTCTTCCTTTTTCTTCCTTCTAGGCCTATGTTTTAATAGTGTGATTAGCTGACTCTTATTTTGATATTTATTTATTTGAAATATTTATATTCTGCCCTTCTCACCCCATAGAGGACTCATGGTGGAGCGCAACATGTATACAACAAACATTCAGAGCCAGGACATAAAACCATAAATATACACAAACATTAAAATCACTTATATCCATTTTAAAATCAGTTGATTAAAAACCATTGACTTGTGCATGCTTTTAATTATATTATACTTGTTTCAGATTGTAAACTGCATTGAGTCCCATTTTCAGGGTAAAGATGGGATACAGGCAATTATGATATTGTTGTTGGTGTTGTTGTTGTTGTTGGTGTTGTTGTTGTTGTTGTTGATGATGATGATGATGATGATGGCAATGATAATTTGGTCCTAGACTGGCATTTTACCCATTACATATTCATACCAAATGAATTTCATTCATTTCAACTTCTAGCTTATCCAAGAAGTTGCAGAAAATTGACCGAATTAACAGAATCTTGTAGCACCTTAAAGGCTAACAAATCTTATCTGGCTAAAGCATTCATGGACTGAAGCACACTTCATCAGATACTTGGACAGTGGCTTACTTGGCAGATAAGTGTATGTATGCATATATATATGATGTGGGGGTTGGCAATCCTATGTAGATTGCATTAGGAGATTTCTTGGACTACGTAGATTGCATTAGGAGATTCCTTGGATAAAAATACAGTAAAATAAAAAGGGAAAGAACAAAGGGTGATGGCGGGGCTATTCACTAATTCCTAAATGAAAGGATTTACTTTCATATGTTCATTCATTTGGAGTTGGCATCTGAAAAACTGCACATTCTTATGTGGCTAGAGCAATAAGATCATTTGACCACTGAATGATGAAGGGTGAAAATTTGCCTTGTTCACAAGACAACTCCATGTAGGCAACTGCTGGCTAATAATAATAATAATAATAATAATAATAATAATAATAATAATAATTTTCATGTGTTATCTGCCTCTCCTTATGACCCGAGGCAGGGCACAACAAGTTCAAACACATCATCATAAAATACATAATAAAATAAATACATAATAAAGTGAAGCCCTAATGTTATGGATCAGATGGCTGGGTCCCACAATAACTTTCCCGGCATAGAAATGGTGTGTCAAGATGTCTTCTGGATCAGCCACAGAATCAGCTTACAAAATGCTGACCCTGTACCTGCTTACAGAACACCAACTTGAAAAAGACTGTTTAACAGCAACATCAGACCTGTTACATACTTGTCTAGCCGGTTATTTCACTTGGTGTATTCTGCCATGTCCTAGTAGTGTAGTTAAACAGCACTTACTACTGATAAACAGACATGTCCATAGAGCTCACTGGGGCTCTTAGCCACCTAATGTGATAGATAATGATCAGCTCCATCAGGCTCAGAGGGTTAGGACACAAACCATTTCAATTAAACACCAGAAATCCCAGACTCCTGAGCTCATGTTATCACAATATATTCATGTGCCAATTTTAAACATTTTTAAAAGGATTGTATTTTCATTTTTGTTATTTTATGCCATTTCAAGACAGGCTATAGTTATCTACCAGATTCAGTTGGGGTTAAATGAGGTCTGGACATAAATGTCTTCATCACAATTGTCAGTGTAGATATCTGGGCTTGGCATATTGTGTGCTGATCTGGTGACCTCACCACACAAAAAATATAGCAGATCTAAAAAAGGTGCAGAAAAACATGCAAACAGGTGAAAGGGCTGGAGTGAGTCCTGTAAGATGTCGAATTATAGCACAGGGGACTTTTTAACTTAGGAAAAAGACTGTGAGAACATGACAGGGGTGTGTAAAATGTATGTATTGTGAATTTAAATTGTGCATGATAATTTGTATAGGGAATTACCTCCCCACTTTATGCTACCAGAAACCTGGATCTTCTATTGAGTTTACATCTGGGGCAGTTCAGGACGAATAAAAAGAAGCATTTCTGCACAAAGTGCATTGTTAAACTGTGGAACCAATATGTGTGTTATAGTGATGCTGAATGGTAGCTAGTGGTGCATATGACAATGTGGTCCATATTTAATCCATAATTTAAATTTGGGTTCAGCACCTTGGACAGTTTCTTTAATATGCAGCCTAAAACCTGCAAGTGGGTATCTAACCAATTGCCATGGAAGCTCTGGCCACCACTGGTGATGGCTACAGATTTGGATGGCTTGAAAGATGATCTGACAAATCCTTGAAGGAGAAGGGTATTAATGGCTATGAATCATGATGGCTGTGTATTAGTTCCAGTTTCAAAGGCAGGCAGTAAGCCTCTCAATTTCAGTTGCTAGGGAACATGAGCTGGAGGGTGCTATTGCACTAATGCCTGGCTTAGCGATGGAGGGTAAGCTGGGAGATCTTCTTCCACTGATGTCTGAAAGATCAAGTTCTGGTCCCCTTACTAATTTCATTCTCCTTTTTTCCTACCTTCTGAAAGCCTCTAGGATTAGCAGTTCACTTCAATAGGCAATTGGGTCCCCATATAATTTGACCACACAAAAGTTTCAGCTTATGACTGTTGTGACTTTGGAGAAACTTATGTTATTGGAATGCCTTGGAGTCTAAAGCTTATGGAGAATTCTTGGAAAGCTGGAGAGCAAAGAATAGGCAATGCAAACGGACTTGGTGGAAAACTGTCAGGAAAAGCCCATCTGTTTCTCAGTTCAAGTGGGATTTTTTTTTCATGTCAGGAGTGACTTGAGAAACTGCAAGTTGCTTCTGATGTGAAAGAATTGGCCGTCTGCAAGGACATTGCCCAGGGGACTCCCAGATGTTTTTGATGTTTTATCATCCTTGTGGGAGGCTTCTCTCATGTCCCAGCGTGGGGAGCTGGAGCTGAAAGAGGGAGCTCATCGACGCTCTCCCCGGATTCAAACCTCTGACCTGCCAGTCTTAAGTCCTGCAGGCACAAGGGTTTAACCCATTGCACCACCAGAGGCTCCGTGGGGAATTTAAAAGGCACCTAGCCTCTTTAATGTTGTTGTTGTTGTTGTTGTTGTTGTTGTTGTTGTTGTTATTATTATTATTATTATTCAGTTTATGCACTGTTTTTTGACCAGGAATGGGATGCAAGGCAGCTTAGATGAAGTATGACAATTATGACTGAAATATAAAATCAGTCATCTGGTCAAGGAAAGCTTCATCCAGTTCTTCCATCTGGCTTGGAGGTCTGTAGTAGACCCTCACAACTACATTTTTTCAGTCCTTGTTCCCTTAATTCTTACCCAGAGGCTTTCAACCTGGTTTCCAGGATTGAAGTCTTGCAGCAATGAGAAGAGGTTTAAGTGGGTGAATTGGACTCAAGAGTCAGTATTGGGCCCCTCTGCAGATGGACGGGCCTTGGCTGATTTTCAATACTATAATAATTCCTCACCCTAAGTTTTGAAATTATGATGTGCTTATATTTCCTACAGTGTTTCCTGCTGCTGTCTTCCTGCATTGTTGTAATCACCTGATTTGATTCCAAAAAATGTAATGGGTACATATGAGAATATGACATATTCCAACTGGGAAATAAGGCTGCCTTTTAATTGGACCCCAATTAAGCTAATTAAAAATGATAAACATTATTTCGGAAGAGCAGATGCACACAAATGCTGTCAAGCCATTTTCACAGGGGCAATGAAGCCGTTGGAGAATGCGAATTGCCACTGAGGCGTGCAGGAGAGAATAGAGTCTCTTTCATAATGTTGAACACAAAGAAACGAAAGATTGGTGTTGGCTTTATCATCAGAAACCTCTCCAGCTATCCTAATTCATTTCTGTGGGAGACGTGCCCTTTTCAGCTCATGAAATTAGTCTCCAAAGAAAGTTAGCCTTTAGGGGCATTTAGAGAAGCACTGTTTGATAATAGCAGTGCTCCAAAAATCTATAATTCTATTTGCAAATTATCTGGGAGATAAATGGGATATGGAGAAAAAGGAGAATGTCAAAAATAAAATGTAAGCTCAGAAAATTTTAATAAGTGGGAATTAATGACTAATTGAGTTCTGATTAATTGGGACTGGCTAACCAGTCTCTTTCATGATAGTAGTTTGGAAAAATGCCTTTCTTGGTCATGCTGGCAAGGGGATTATGCTTCTGATTTCACCAAATCTGCTTTCTTGCTCACCCAGCACTGTGTGAATGTCAACAAGTGAAAAAAAATTCCCAGGGATCCTTTAGGCATTGCCAAAAAAAGCAGAAAGCTCAAAGATACCGGCATGATTGTCCAAATCTGTGTTAATGTCTATATCATCCTTCATCTTCCCATGGATGGTTGAGTAATGACAACATGGTAGACAGTTAATCCATGGAACAGCTGACAAGTGGACAAACACTTTTAAGAGAACATTTAAATCAGCCAAATTGAAAGAAGACAAACAAATAATAGTTCATAACATGTTAGGAAATAGGAAGGCATAGGCTTTCTTTTTTTGTTTTCAAAATGCCTAATAGGAATTTATGTTTATAAATTTCAATAATGAATAGCAAGTTCTATAGCTGATCCAACATTTTTGGATTTTAGTAACATTATCCAGATCACCAAATCCATGGGATCAGATTGAATAATCTGCAGTTTCGTTTATTTATTTTGGATGTTCTGTACAAGTTATACCCTATTCTTGGTGTCTCTGTTGTTCATCCCATTAACAACAATAGAATTTGCCATTATCTGAGGTTTCATGGATCCATTTTAGTCCGTATTGTTTAAACAGTAACTGTTGCTATTAAATACAATTATTGTGTCATAATTAATCCTGCGGAATTTGACACCAAGGATTCAGATCTAGAAAAGACTTTGGCTCTTTCCCAAGAAATCTGAGCAGTCCAGATATGTGCAACAACTGAGGAACTTGAGCAGATGGGGTCCTCGCCTTAGCTGGAATTGATGGACACCAAAAAACAAACAAAAAAAAACCACTGCCATCATGCTTCATAAATAAGAAATGCTAAGTAATTAAGCCCTTGGCCCCTAGGGGTCAAGAGGCTATAAATCCTATAGCACAGTGGATCACAAGCTTCCTAATGCCAAGACCCCTTAATACAGTTCCTCATGTTGTGGTGACCCCCAAACATAAAATTATTTTTGTTGCTAGTTCATAACTGCAATTTTGCTACTGTTACGAATTGTAATGTAAATATCTGATATGCAGGATGTATTTTCATTCACTGCACCAAATTTGGCACAAATACCCAATATGCCCAAATTTGAATACTGGTGGGGTTGGGGGGGGATTGATTTTGTCATTTGGGAGTTGTAGTTGCTGGGATTTCTAGTTCATCTACAATCAAAGAGCATTCTGAACTCCACCAACAATGGAATTTAACCAAACTTGGCACACAGTATTCCCATGACCAACAGAAAATGCTGGAGGGATTTGGTGGGCATTGACATTGACCTGGACTATTGCAATGCGCTCTACATGGGGCTGCCCTTGAAGATGGCCCGGAAGTTTGAACTGGTACAGCGGGCGGCAGCCAGGCTTCTTACTGGAGCAAACTATAGGGAGCATACAACACCCCTATTAAAACAGTTTCATTGGTCGCCGATTAGTTGCCGAGCCAAATTCAAGGTGCAGGTCATGACCTATAAAGCCCTAAACAGTTCAGGCCCTGCCTGTCTCCACGATCGCATCTCCTTCTAAGAACCAGCATGAGCTCTAAGATCTTCTGGGGAGGCCCTCCTCTCAGTCCCACTACCGTCTCAAGCGTGGTTAGTGGGGACGAGAGAGAGGGCCTTCTCAGTGGTGGCCCTCCGTCTCTGGAACGCCCTTCCAAGAGAAATAAGACAGGCCTCATCCCTCCCCTCATTTCGTAAGAGCTTGAAGACCTGGTGGTTTCAACAAGCCTTTGAAAATGACCAGTTCTAACTCAGCCCCACACATTGTCGAATACGGCCTTATTCTTCCTACCAGTTACCCAGATTCTTTTCTCTAATTGGCCCCGGAATGAACATCCACAGACCCATACCTAATATCATTGTTGCCTGCCATAGCATTGCACTTAATTCCTGGGTCCCCTAGAATTTTTGGGCTTGCACAAATCTTGGCCCGGGCTTTTAAATTTTTAATTGCCTTCAACAGGCAGGATTACTTTTAATACATGTGTGTTATGGCGACAATTTTTATGCTTATATTTTGTTTGTTAATTTTATGGTTATGTTGTGTTTACTCTGTATGTTTTGTGATATTACTTGGGAACAGCTCTGAGTCCCCTCGGGGAGATGGAGCGGTATATAAATAAAGTTTTATTTACTTATTTATATTATTTGAGTTTTGGAGTTGTAGTTCACCTACATCCATAGAGCACTCTGGACTGAAACAATGATGGATCTAGACTAAACTTGGCATGAATAATGCCCAAATGTGAACACTGGTGGAGTTTGAGGGAAATAGACCTTGATATTTGGGAGTTGTAGAACCTCCATGACCAACAGAAAATATTGTTGTTTTCTGGTGGGTTCGGTGACCCTTCTAACATTCCCTCGCAACTGCCCACCAGATTGAGAAATGCTGCCACAGCAGCTACTCACATAACCTCAAATATTTCACAGATAAAAACTGGGACACATGTGGCCAAGTAACCTCAGAGTGTGATGAATATGGTTGTTGTTTATTCGTTCAGTCACCTCCAACTCTCCGTGACCTCATGGATCAGCCCCTGCCAGAGCTCCCAGTTGGCTGTGGCTACCCCCATTTTTTTCAAAGTAAAGCCAGTCACTTCAATGATACTATCCACCCATCTTGTCCTTGATCGGCCCCTCTTCCATTTTCCTTCAATTCCCCCCAGCATTGTTATCTTCTCCAAGCTTTCCTATCTTCTCATTATGTGGCTAAAGTACTTCATCTTTGCCTCTAATATCCTTCTTTCCAGTGAGAGAAGAAGATCAACCCAGTCCATACTCCAGAAAATAAAGTCCAATTGCTCACTGGAGAGAAGGATCAATATGGTAAAAGGTATTAATGATGAAGAACACATGGGTCAGGATGAGTTGGAGCAGTTTACTTTGCCTAGCTTACTGGGAAGGGCAAGATTCCACTTCTTCCTCTGTACTTTGAATGCAGTTTACATCAAGTGAAATAAGTTGAATACAAAGCAAGAAAGTCACCAAGGGAGGGAGAAACTGGGACATTTTAAAAGCAGCTGAGAAAGTCAGACAGCAGAAGATTAATTGGCAAAATTAGCAGTTGGTGGGCATGTCTTCATTCTTCCTCCTTTTTGGAGTAATTTTTGCTCATGCCTTTATTGCATTCTACGTCTTTGGATAAAGAATGTGGGTGCAAAAAATTGACCCCTGCATCCTTTGTAGTTGCCCATCCTGATGAAGACTGTGTATCATAGCTTAAGGCAGGCATGTAGCCGGGGGGGGGGGGGGGGGGGGGGGCTTGAGGGGCTTCAGCCCCCCCCCCCCGAAATTCTCATGGTGGTTCGCAAAAAGGCCTTACTGGTGCATTATTTAAACTGTTATGTTTATTCATATCATGATATAATTACCATACTCAATATATCCTATATGCATGGGGGTATTGGGGTAACGATACAAAAGGTTTGCTAGGCTAGACCCTCTTTCACTCAGACTCAGCCCCCCCCCCCCCCCGAAACTCAGCCCCCCCAAACCCCTCCTGAAAAAAATTCAGCCCCCCTCCCCCCAAAAACGAAATCCTGGCTACGGGCCTGGCTTAAGGATACCTGCACAGTATGGGATAGAATTCACGAGTTTCCTTAACATTGCATATCTGATACCTATGATGTAATACAATTTTGGCTCTTTGCCTATCTTTTGCTTTCATTACAAGCTGTGGAGGCAATCGGTGAGGAGCAATACCTATTATTATTCCAAATAATTGTTTTCCCCCTGTATTATATGATAAAATAGATTTAATAAATTACTCATCCTAACAAGGTTCAGGGTAACGTGTGAGTAAATACAAATTGCTTTGGTTAGTGCTCTGCATTTAGAAACAGAAGATAATGAAATTATGTTTTTCTCGTCAACAGCTTGGTTTTTCTCTACTTGGATGTTCCCAACATCGATTCATTTATGTGTGCCAGAGATATTTGAATATTATTGCTGCTCCTGCTCCTACTGTTTGTTTTTCATAAATACCAGCCTACATGAAGAGGTATAGTGATATTGGGTGGGTAGAAATAAAAATAGGTACACACAAGGTTTGGGTCATTGGTCACTATCAAATAGATTTAATTTAGCAAAAGATTTATAGGTTTTATTTATTTTAATTTAGCATATTGGGGACCCAAGGTGAATTACATATATGGGCAATTTGATGTCATATGGACATATATATATCCATACGTATGGGTTTGAATCTGATTTGGCTATGGAAACACACCAGATGACCTTGGTCAAGTCACATCCTCATCGTTAAAGGAAGACAAAGGTAAAGCCTATATTTTACTTTATTCTTTTCCACTTCATAACCCCCCCCCCCAAAAAAAACTCCCATGATTGCCTTAAAAGTAAAGGTAAAGGTTTCCCCTGACATTGAGTCTAGTCATTTCCGACTCTGGGTGGGGGGGGGGGGGTGCTCACCTCCATTTCTAAGCCAAAGAGCCGGCATTGTCCATAGATATCTCCTAGATTTGGCTCTTTTAACTGTGATGATAATGTTTTAATGTGTATGGTGCTGATATTTTAATCGTGTTATGAAGTGGCATTGTGTTGTTATTGTATATTCTTTGTATGTTAACACATGTTGTGAACCAGTCCGAATCCCTCTTTGAAGGTGAGAGGGTCGGTATATAAAACCTCAAAATAAATAAATAAATGTGGCCGGCATGACTGCATGGAGCACCACCTTCCTGCAGAAGTGGTAGCTATTGATCTACACACATTTGTATGTTTTTGAACTGGTAGGTTGGCAGAAGCTGGGACTAACAGCAGGAGCTCCCTCCACTGCCTGGATTCAAACCATAAACCTTTCATTTAGCAAGTTCAGCAGCTCAGCGGATTAACCCACTGCACCACCAGGGGGCCCTGGGGATTGCCTTAGGTTTGCCAAAAATCAGAAAGGACTTGAAGGCATACAAAAACAAGAATTGTTCTGGGGAGGAAATTACTTTATTTGCCTCCACAGTCACTACATCCCTGGCTACATACAAAGTCAAAAGTTGTATTGGAAAATTGAAGGTCATGAAAACATTTTTAAAAATGTAACCTGGTTTTGTAGGTATTGGGCACTCAAAATCCAAAAATGTGCTTAAATTGCTCATTACAAACATTCCAACCTCCATCTGCCCCAGACAAAAAAAATGCTCAAATTTTCTATGTTGTATGATGTAAGCGAATGGAATTAGTGAAATTAGTGGAAGAACTGTGTGGCACACCATTTTCCTGTGTTTTTTAAACTGCACATCAACAAACATATTAAAAACAGCTGCACTTTTTGCATCTCAGGCCTCTGTTAATATTTGTGTTGACTGGTAAAGTTATGCAACTGAATGCACACTCGTATATGTTATCAAATACATGTGTGAACCTCTAACTCCACGCACAATGTCATGGTATGAGGAATGCCCTTTTACAAAATTGAATGCAGATATTGGATATTGAATAAAATGTCCACCTGTTTCCAAAGAGTAGGGTTGCAGTATTCTGCTTTTTCAAATCTTGGCACTGAATTTACATATTTTGGAAATTAGTCTAGCAGTACAAATATCGTATAATGTACAATTATACAATATAATTACGCAAATTATCCCATTTGCTTTCCATTTATGCAAACCCAGCACATCAGTTGTTGCATTTGTACCATCTGTGGCAGATGTAGTATAGTTTGTACTATATTTTTACAGTTACAACTGTTCTGAGGCAACCAGTATAATGTTTAAAATGCTGAACAGGGATTTAGAAAAAAGACAACTGTCTGTAATCTACAATGTAACCTTGAACAATCCCTTTTCCCTCTTCAAGTCATGTATAAATATGTGAGAGGAAGCCACAGGGAGGGAGCAAGCTTGTTTTCTGCTTCCTTGGAGACTAGGAAGCGGAACAATGGCTTCAAACTACAAGAGAGGAGATTCCATCTGAACATGAGGAAGAACTTCCTGACTGTGAGAGCCGTTCAGCAGTGGAACTCTCTGCCCCGGAGTGTGGTGGAGGCTCCTTCTTTGGAAGCTTTTAAACAGAGGCTGGATGGCCATCTGTCAGGGGTGGTTTGAATGCAATATTCCTGCTTCTTGGCAAGGGGTTGGACTGGATGGCCCATGAGGTCTCTTCCAACTCTTTGATTCTATGATTCTATGTGTGTCCATGTAGACTGACTTCTAAAGCCAAATATTAGATCTAATGCCTTCTTGCATACTTGAGGGCAACAGTATTGTTGGTGTGTAGGACTTTGTGCAGACAACAGCACTTTGACATGAAAGTCACTCAGTCCAATTACTTGGAAGGGGAAGGGAAGATCCTCTTCCCACCCCCTTTGCTCTGATTATGATGGAAGGAGGACTCTGGCCGGCCCGTAATGTCTTGACGTGCTTCTACACCAAGCATGAGCAAACTTTGGTCCTCCAGGTGTTTTGGACTTCAAAACACCTGGAGGGCCAAAGTTTGCCCATGCCTATTCTACACTGTAAAGTTAATGCAGTTTGATATCACTTTAACTGCCATGGCTCAATGCTATGGAATCTGTAGTTTGGTGAAGCGTAGGTGAACAATTGAAGTCATGGAGGGAGCATAACCACATGGGGGGTTAAGCATTTTTCACAGTGCATTTGCAAAACATGCAAAATTCCAAAACTGAATAACTATTGTCTTGATACACTGCCTAGAAAATCTAACAACAGTAGGTTGTTTGTGTTTCTGCCTTGAATCAGCCTGTTCTTTTGCTCACTCTATATATGGGTGTTTGTGTGCTTAGCTTCACAAAAGGAAAAGGCACCCTTTTTTTTTTTTTTGGAAAGACATTTTGTACAAAATTCTGGGAACACATTTTTTAACTCTTCCTATTATTTGGTTTCATGATGAAGGCAAGACCTCATGATGAATTTAGCAAATCCTCACCATGCCAAGACACCTTGGGCCTCATCACACTTGAGCATTGTCTTAACCAAAATATGGACTGAGAAAATATTTTTTGTCACTCCTATGGTCTTCCCATAGATTTCTGCTTAGCTATTGAGGTGGAAAAGGAGTCTGGATCAGATTAGATCTTTAGTCTGATTCAGAGCAATTTTGTAGTCTTAATTATGTTGTTCTGACCTCCTTGTTGATAGGGCAGAGTAATTGCTACAAGTGTAACAATCATCATCTTAACCTATGCATACTCCAACACACATCTTTGTCGAGCAGTTTCCAGAGTTATGTATGTTTTTCCTTTAATAAGGATCCCATCAAAATACACTGGAGGCAACCATTTTTACAGGGATACCTTTGTGTGGCTGCATCCACCTCTTTGACAACTCCTTTTCTTAATCTTCTCTTTCAATTTCATTACAGAGGCTGGTGACAGTTGCCTGATATTTTGATAAACCAATGCAGCTCACTTAGCATTATATCACCAAGAATATACTTTGATAACATAAAGATAAGTCTGAAATACCTCCTTTTGTCAAATGGCTAGGAAGCAAAAAATGAATGACTTGAAAGGTGGAGCAGGAGAACAGGTTCAACAAAAGAGACAAACAGGGCAATTTAAGAAGTTAAAAGGAGTGACTTAAATGTAATGTGTGCTGTAACTGCTGTCTATTTACACTAGTTTTTGTGTACACACTGACTGCAGTCTATTAAAGTCTCCTATCAAAATCCCAGGAAGTATAACTTTGAGAAAGCTTATTACTGTGTTTTCTTTCCTTTTTAAAAAAAGAGAACAGTTTAGATTATGTTGATAGTAATCACAGTTCATCAACTGAAGATAAAGATGTAGTGAAGATAATATTCTTTTTTCAAAACACTTGAAGAATGGGGGCTAATCTAATCTCTTTGGGAAGAGCATGCCAAAGCCAGGGGGCCACTACCAAGAAGGCCCTTTCTCTTTTCCCCACCAACCAACCACGCTTGAGATGAGGTGGGACCGAGAGGGGGACCCATGCCGGTTCATAGAAGGATATGCAGTTTTGAAGATAGGCTGGTCCTGAAGCTTATAGGGCTTTATAGGTGATAACCTGCACTTTGAATTGAATCCGGAAACTTAACAGCCAGTGGAGTTGTTGTAAAAGGGGCATTGTATGCTTCCTATAATTGACCCCAGTTAGTAATCTGGCAGACGATCTTTGCACATGTTGCAATTTCTGGGCAGTCTTCAAAGGCAGCCCCACGTAGAGTGTCTTGCAATAGTCAATTCTAGATGTAACTAAGGCATGGACCATCATGGTCAAATCAGGCTTTTAGAAGTACGGTTGCAGCTGGCACACAATTTTTAACTATGTGAAGGTCCTCCCAGCACTGCCAACATCTGAGCTTTAAGCACCAGTGCTGAGTCCAGACTGTGGACCTCTGTTCTCAGGGGGAGTGTAACCCCATTGAGCACAGGTTGCCACCCTATACTCCAATTGGCCTTGTGACTGACCAAGAGGACTTCTGTCTTGTCTGGATTAAGCCTCAGCTTGTTGGCCCTCATCCAGTCCATCACAGCTGCCTGGCACCGATCCAGCATCCAGGGAGCTTCTTTGGATTATGATGGAAAAGAGTAGTAGAGTTGTGTGTCACCTATATAAAGATGGCACCCAACTCCAAAACTCTGGATGACCTCACCCAGCAATTTTATGTAGATGTTATAAAGCATAGGGGAAAGAATAGAACCTTGTGGGTCCGAGGTCAATGACCAGGAGAACGAGCAAGTGTCACCCAGCATCACCAGCTTGGTACAATCCTCCAAGAAGAAGTGGAGCAACTGCAAGCAGTTTCCTCAAGAGCTGACCCAGAAAGATATCATGGTTGATGGTATCAAAAGCCACCGAGAGATCCAGGAGAACCAGAAGGGGCACACTCCCTCTGTCTAGTTCTCTGCGGAGGTCATTCACCAAGGCAACCAAAGCTGTCTTCATTCCGTGACCAGGCCTAAACCCAGACTGCGAAGGTTTCATCCAAGAATCCCTGGAGTTGAGAACCCACCACTGGCTCCAGAACATTGCTTGGGGATATTTGCACCTCAAAAAATATTTAGATGAAGCCACTGGGAGAGATCATCTGTAGCATGGGGTGAGGTTTTATCAGTATGCTGATGACACCCAAATTTATTTCTACATGCCTTCAAAAACAGCCTCAGCTAAGGATGCAGGATGTTTTTGTTTCTTTTTACTGTCATGCATGATGAAGATTTCTGGATATCCCAAAAACCCATTTACATTCAAATTCTATAATATCTCAGCAGACCCAGTAAAAAGTACCTGCATATTTTTGAATTTCATATTCAAATGCAAATGTTCATGCAGGTTTCTTTTTTTAAAAAATCACCAATGAATGCAACATCAGATAACAGAAGGTTATGTGACAAATAGGATAAGGAGAATGCCCAAGTACTCTAGGGCTTCCCAGCTCCTTTCTTTATACATTCATGTTCTATACAAAGAAGGGCTGCTAAGGAAGATTTTGCATGCTCAGAACCTGAGCATCTGTGTTTGAGTTCCCCAAATGAAACAGGGCAATGGTTTTAGTCAAAGCCATAATGAAAGCCAGTGCACACTAATGAATGGTGTGCTGGAAGATGGCCGAATAGTCTTGTTCTAATGGTGCTATTAGTTCGTTCAGATCTTTTGGTGAAGATAAATAGACACCATGGGAACAATTTTGCTCCCCTTTGCCTAAATCATACTGACAATTTTCTTTCCTTGAGAGACATTAAAAACCAGATCTTTGGCTAGGATGATCGTGTGAGGAGTTCATTAATTATTTAGATTCTCTGAATCTTTTATATTAACCTTTCCACACTGGGTAGAAAGAACAGAATGGGTGGTCAATTTTAAAGAAATAAAAATGCCAAATACTTTTAGTTTGTCTTTTCAAACAACATACAGGAAGCCCAGCTGTATGCTTGTGTGTTCTGCTGCTAGCAACAAAACTATGTAACATACTCTCACAATGGTCCTGAAAGTTGCTCAGCATGTATGACATCACTCCAAGGAATGGAGGAGGATTCAGCAAGGACACCTGCTTATGCATTCTTGCTGTGTGAAATGTTGGATGTTGGGGTTGATCTCAAGCATTTGTTTGTCACAATCAAAGAGCAGAGGGTTTTGGGGAACACACTTCAGTCTATTCTTTCCACACATGTACTTTTCTTTGCTGCCCGAAATGGTGATGGTTTCAAAATGACAGTCTTGCATTCGGAAGTATCTTCAAGGTGGATGAACATTAGAGCGTGGGTTGAAGGTAGATTCCATGTCAGCAGAACATGTTATCTACTCCAGGTTTTAGTCTGTATTTCACAGGAGCTTCCCAAGATGCAGAACTCTATTCTCAAAATGGGTTCAGATCTTGGGTTGCACCTTCAAAATTTAGATGAAAACCTGGAGTGACTTCACTGTTCACTAGGCTTGGGTCTGAATTACGGGTAACAAATAAATTTGTAGTTTTCAGTGGGCTATTTTAGTTTAATTACCAAAAACAGACAGGATAGGAGAGAGATGAAAAGACTGGTGAAAAGGATTACGACAGCCGATATTTACGGTTCTGTAGAGGAAATAATTAAGTCTGCAAAATACCTGAGGCAGGGGAATCTGCAGAGTCTTTTTCTATTCCTGGCAATAGAAGCCTCCTCCATTTTTTCTTGGAAAGCTCCCTCCTTCTCCAGAGAGAGTCCCAGGAATTCACTTTCCCAGTGGCACTAGCATAGGGTGCCTCCTGAAAAGTTCCTTTTAGAGAATGATTGAAGTTGAAGTCTTTCTCTCTGTGTGTCTCTCAATCAATAAAAAGCCTGGTGGTGTCCATGCTCTGACTGGCTGAGAATGGAAACAACCAGTAACTACACATCCCAGAATCCTCTCTTGTGGTAAACCTTATTTTTTTAAAAAAAATATGTTATGGTTAAAACTCAAAATAATTCTAAAAATCAGTAATTTGTGGATTTTTTTTTTTAAATGGCAGGCCTGCAGTTATAAATGGGGTCTACAGCTGAGGTAGGTTTCATGCAGATGGGACTTAAAAAGCCTTTAAAGTTTCCCATTATATCCAATGAGCCAAATCTCTGCTGAATGAAACAGCATCATCCCTCCCCTTTCTGGTAACTTTGTTGTAAACAAAATGAGGGGTCAACCAAAATGGACCTGAAAATGGCATGTTTTTGGCCGAAATGCACATGCCTACTGTTCACTGACATGGAAACTACCAACTACCATCCCACCCAAATCTTAATTGTATCTTCCCATTTGCCAATTGGTTTTTGCAGCTCAGACATAAAAAATTTAATCTCAGGTAGAGTAGAGTCATTAAACAAATGGGATTTCAATGTGTGCTGGTTTATCATTCAGGAATTGATTTAATATAGGTTAGCTGTAATTAGGAATAGCATTTGGATATAGGCCATTATCTTCTTCTTTGCCCTGACAGAGGCATGATGAAAAAAGAACAGAGATCTAGTTTAGAGCAGGACTTGGAATTACTTACAAGTACCTAATTACTCATAACTAGCTATAATTTATTAATTAGTTACTAATTTATTGTAATTCCCCCCAATTACTTAAGTAAAACTATATGATGTTGCCATTGTGGCTTAGTTTCCGCGTAAGAAAAAATGACATTTTATAGCTAGAAAAGGCAAAGAAAAAAGTAACCAAAATGATCAAGGGATCCGAACAAGTTCCATAAGGGAAGGTTGCAGTGTTGGGCTATTCACATTAGGGGAAATGAGGCTATAGAAAAACATGATTAGAAAATGTATAATATTCTGTATGGTGTGTAGAAAGTAGATAAGGAGAAGTAATTCTCCATATCTTATAATGCTACAATTTGTCATTTCCAGCCCCACGTTCTAAAATGCACTCCTGTGGTGCAAAGCAAAATGTTTCCAAAATGATTCATGAGATCACATTTCACTATTTGCTCTTTTCTTTATGATATAACAGCATCTACAATTGTTTCTTGATAGTCACTCGGATGCAGTATGCTTTCATAGGACCACAAAGAACCAGGACAATATAGCAACAATTTGGAAGACAGTTGTGAATGTCCAATTGCAAGGGAAAGTGCATTTAAATGCATAAGGCAAGTAGAGCACATAAGTGGGAGGAACCAAAATGGAATGGCAATCCCTGTGCTGAGTTTCAGCCATTCAGTCCAATATCTTCAGTACACATTCTTACAAACAAGCCGGCAGAGTGATGTTACTGAATATGTCTCTAAATTTGAGATTTTTGCAGAAATGGGGTGTAGAATAAGGAGGTGGTGGTGATCCTCCTTTGCTGTTGAGCCATTAATTCTCTTGTCATTCTGCAAGCAAGCTTTTGCAACTGTAAGATTGATGTATGCTTCCAATTTTTATTCTCTGTGTGAAACAAATCAAACAAAGAAATATGCGGCATCTATCCGATTTTTAAGAAACCATGCTGTATTTTTTTTTGTCGTGTCAGGACTCCTGGTGTGAGAGAATTGGCCGTCTGCAAGGACGTTGCCCAGGATGATTTGATGTTTTTATCATCCTTGTGGGAGGCTTCTCTCATGTCCCCGCATGAGAAGCTGGAGCTGATAGAGGGAGCTCATCCGCCTCTCCCCGGATTCGAACCTGTGACCTGTCAGTCTTCAGTCCTACCGGCACAGGGGTTTAACCCACTGCGCCACCGGGGGCTCCTGTTACCATGCTGTATTTAAACACATTGACAATTTTGTGTAATTAAAATCTTGGTTTGAATAAATGCTTATCAGGCAGTGCTCTCATTTCAGATCCTGGGGAGAAGAAGGCTGAAGTAGACCTGTGCCAAAAGACTTCGTGAAAGGATGAGCTTTTGGTGACTCACATGGAAACTGTCTTCCTTGAGACAAACCATTTGGCCACAAGGATAATGATGGTGGTGATGAACATGTGTGATCTGTGTGTAGCAAGGATGTTAAATCTATAGCTTCACTTTGATATTTTGAACTTCAGGTTCACTTCATCCCAAACAGAAAGGACTTGGTAACTTTTGGTTACCAGTAATTCTTTTAAAAATGAGCCATAATCTCACATAGAAGTTGTGTCTTTGATTACAAGTTTAAGAAAGATCTGAAAAATGAAGAGGAGCTAGAGCAGTGGTTCTAAACCTGTGGGTCCCCAGATGTTTTGGCTTTCAACTCCCAGAATTTCTAACATCTGGTCAACTGGCTGGGATTTCTGGGAGCTGTAGACCAAAATACCTGGGGACCCACAGGTTGAGAGCCACTGAGCTAGAGGATACATACATTGGAACAGATCATCAGGAAGACCCAAATGGAATGACACAAGACTCGAGTAGTGGGGAAGAGGAGGGAGAGCAATCAGGCAGTGACAGGAAGAACCTAAGCAAAGACAAGATGGGAAAGAAAAGAAAAAAAGGTTGACAGATAAAGAATAACCAGCAACTGTTTCTGACTTATTTAAAGAAAGTTTGGAACATTGGCTGCTAATAATTGTTATTATAAAGTATGGAAAGAAGAACATTGATGGGACAAATGGCACTGAACATACCTAAAATATGATTTTTATTTGTGATAGATGAATGGGAAAATTTGATTGTACCACAACTTTTTATTAGTTTACCTGGGATAGAGTCTGGAAGCAGTCAAATAAATTTTGTTGTATATAAGGTGACAATACCGTATATGTTTTTAGGTAAATACATATGTGCTAATATTTTATGCCAAAACCAATTATGTATTTGCGGATAAGAATAATATGAGTAGACAATGAAGATGATATGAAGTGAGAAGATCAAATTGAAGGCGTTTGAAGAATATCAGTATTGTTTTAGTGTGTTTTTGATGTTTTTATAGTGAGAGTGAATGAACTGTTTATTCATAGATTTGTTTACTCTGTATTTAGTATAAAAAAAGAAGTTGTGTCTTTGTAAGCAGATTTATTTGTGCAAAAATTAGAACTACAAAGATGTGAAACATCCAGATCCAGTAGAGGTTGCTGTTATGTACCTGTATGGCACAACTGGCAAAGGGGCCAATGCACAATGAGACCAATGTGCATCATATCAGCTTTGATGCTCATTGGCACTTTTGCTAGTGTCCTTTTACACATTGTCAGAATTTGCTAACAGGGTTTCTTAGCACCTCTGCTAGGTAGTTAAGTGTATGCACATTTGCAAAAGTAACAAGTCATAAAGGATTCAAATGATAAACTGAAACAAAATTCTACCTCATGTACACTAGCCATATTCAGCTAGTACATATATTCCCTTCATGGAGAAGGAGCATGTTGTTGAACCTAGTGATATATGAATCAAACATAATTGTCTCCACGTGTGTTTCAGCAAGTCAAGTATCCTCATGCAATCAATTCCCTGTAAAGTATATTTTCCAGATTTTTTTATGTTAGTGAAGTTTGGGTGGAAAGTAATATGCATAATAATATGCATTATTCTACAAGGCATGCCAAGATAAAGCCACTTGTAAAGATTTGCATATACAAAAAGATGTATTTCTCTTGTCTCTTTTATCTACATCTCTTTCATCATCATCCATCACTTTCTAAAAAAACAGAATATTTTCCATAGGCATGTGCATAAATCTCTCTTGATTTCAAGAACACCAAACCCTTCCCTCCCTTGACATAATGCAGTCCAGTGCCACAAGAATACTGCCCTTTGAAATGGGGGACTAGTACCAGATTCCATGATGTGTTTCACTTGGCATTCCTAGTTATACTTGTTACAGATATATTAAAGATCAAGAACTTCCCAGAATAAAGGACATGGCAGCTAGTAATGGGCCTGAAATTTGTCCCATTCGTTTGATTCATGTTTCTGTTTCATTTAGTCCATTCAGATGGCATGAAACAGAAAATCCCCTCCTGGAATGAAAATGCAATCAAAACGAAAGGCAGGTGGGAGCGGGTACCAGCCTGAGACCTGGTAGGACCTGCAGCCAAGCAATAAGTAAGGAGCGCTCTTTACTCGGCACTCAGCTGAAGGTCCTGCCAGGCCTGGGTGGATAGGCCAAAAGCGCCGGGGTGCCTGCAGTCGAGTGCCAAGTAAGGAGCGCTCCTTACTAGGTGACTGGCTGCAGGCCCTGCAAGGTCCAGGTGCATAGGCCCAAAGTCTGCACCCTCAGGCCAGGGCACTTTGGGCCTAGGGGTGAAGTCCCCCCTCCCAAAAATGGGCCGAAAGAAAATGGATATTTTAGCCCCAAAAACAAAAAGAAATATCTGACCTCCTGATTTTGGGAGGCTCAGGCAAAAATTGATTGGGACCCCCTCTGAAAGCCAGGACATGAAATGGATCAAGGTAAGTCCCAAATGCACATGACTAATGGCATCCCTATTTTGGTAATAATCTGGCTGAAGACAGAGACATTTGATGCCAGGCATTTAAAAAGGGAAAGAATCAAGATTGTGGAATAGATCTATCTGTTTTGGTTTCTCTCATGTTCTCATTTTTAATAAATGGGAAGGTACAGGTTTTTTTTAAAAGAAACAATAGCCATATTGCTATTGATTATTACTGGAGAAAACTCATTAAATCAGTGGAATTTATCTTTGCGTTGACTCAACATTCAATCAATATACTCCAGTTGAGACAGAACTTTTTTTTTTACATTTTGCTGCCAGATAAATAGACAACAAAGGTAGATAGATGGACAGATAATCTCCGCGAGAACACATTTTGGCAAAATGTTTCTTCTAAATCGATTTGCATGAAAAATAAATGTATATATTTTACAAAATTTAATATTTGATCAGTTTTAAACTGTAGAAATGTTTAGAAAAAAGCCAGATGGTGTTGGAACTCATAAGCAGAATTCATTTGTGTTTGGTGGCATTGCCCCAGGATTCAAATATGTTGGCAAGCAATCATACGGTTTATCAAAGATTATGTAGATTGTGACCTCTCTGTGGATCTGGTAAATATTCTCTTTTGCAACTTGAAAATTTAAAACTCTTATTTGGAATTCACCCATTCCAATTAAACTAAAGACATTGTGTTTATTTTTAAGGGGAAACATTTTAATACAATTTTCAAAGTAAAGAAAAAAGCATACAGAAATACAACAACAAAAACATACCCTTCAACTATCTAATTTGTCATCCCACTTTTTCAAATGTTCTCAATTTCTCTCTTTTCTTCCTAATTTATCTTTTTGTCCTCAGTATAATTTAATTGCAGCAAATTAAACTAAATTTTATGTAGCGGTGGAAGGAGAGGAAGAGTATACTCTTGCCTTTTCCAGCAGGAACATGCAAAAGCAAATTTCTGCAGTCTTTTGTTCCTTGTGTATTATTCCTCATTAATAAATTTTACCATGTTGACCACACTCAGGTGCCTTTGGCCACAGAATTCCCAGTTTTCATCCATGAAATGTTGGAGAGAATGCAAGAATGCTAGATGAACAGCTCATATTTCATTGTAATGGGATTTATCTTTTACTCATTATGTAGTGCAGTTGCTACTTCAGATGTGACTCCCAGCATTTCCTGACATTGACTTTTGTGTCTAGGGCTTATAGGAATCACAATACCTGGAGGGCAGCACTTAGTTCACCCTGGACCTAAGCTGGTTTCTGATAATGCAGACACTATTTAAGAAATGCCTTCATGGTTTGAAATGGGTTCAGAGGAGAGAGGTGGAAATCATTTAGATCTAAATCCTACTGTAACGCTTAACTAGACTAGTGGCTTAGTGGCTCAATTCTAGTTAGAAGTATCAGAAGTATTTATACCCAGGAGTTCTTTGTCTCATCATTCAACAAGTGATTCAGTGGATCTACTTCAACTGGAATTTGATGATAAGATTCTGGTCATAGTTTCAATTTTTATAGAATCACATAATCATGCAATCATAGGGCTGGAAGGCATCTGAAGGGCCATCCAGTCTAATCCCTTGCCATGCAGGAACACACAATTGAAGCACTCACAACAGATGGCCATCCAACCTCTGCTTAAAAACCTTCAGAAAAGGATCTCATCCTCTAAGGCAGCAAATTGCACTGTTGAACAGTTCTTACTATCAGGAAGTTCTTCCTAATGTTTAGGTGGAATCTCTTTTTGTGCAATTTGAATCCATTGCTACATGTCAAAGTGTTCTAGAGCAGCAGAAAACAAGCTTGCCCCCTCCTCAGTATGACATCCCTTCAAATATTTAAACATAGGGCATCATGTGTCTTCTCAGCTTTCTCTTTCACAGGCTAAACCTATGTTGCTGCCTAAGTTGCTCCTCTTAGGATTTGGTTTCAATACATGTTACCAGTTTGGTCACCCTCCACTTGTTCCAGCTTGGAAATATTCTTCTTGAGTTGCAATGCCCAGGTACGTTCTGATCAAAGCAAAATTGAATTATACTGTTGCTTCCCTAGATCTAGACACTATACTTCTATTGGTGCAGCCTATAATTGCATTGGGGATTTTAGCTGTCATATCACATACCTTCTGCGGTGAACCTTCTTTATATTGCACCACCTGCACAGATACATTTGGTAAGAATATGGGAGTGAGCAATCTTGGTAGCTGTCCCCAAACTTTGTAACTCTTCCTTAAATATGTCAGGCTGACACCCTCCTTGCTGTCTTTTAATTAGCAGGCTTCTATGTTTTCGGCAGGCTTTTGAATGCTGACTGTTCAGAAGAAAATTGCAGTTCATGTTCTAGGTTTATGTTTATTGTTCTTTTGGATGATTTGACTTTTACCATTTTAATTTTCTTGTTAGTTTAACTATATATTGAACTTTCATATGATGTTAAAATTTTATAATCATTTTTAAAGCTTTATCTATTTTAACTTTGTTTTAACTTTTATCCCAGACTGGGGAAAAAGCAAGATGATGCTGATGACGACAACAATATATCTTTCCTTCCTGCATGCAAGTTCATATCCATTCTTTGTGCACCTTTTCTTTAATGTACAGACTTACTGATACATTTTTCCTAACTTATGAATATTTGAACACATATTCTTTCTGACTAAAACTTTTGTGCATGTCTTAGCAGTTAAACTTTTTCTAGAAAGTCTACATGGTTTTGTAGGTACAGAATTCATCGCAAGCATTGAAAATGGATAAATTTTAAATTAAAGTATGGTTTGTCTTGCAGTAAGTCTTACGAGGCAAGAAATGTATTATGCTGATGTGAATCTCAAAATCGGCACATATTCTATCCCAGTCTCTTTTAGATTATGAATTTTAAAACTATGTAGCAAGTATTTTAATATGTATTGCCTGCATATGGCTCTTATTCAGCTGAAGTTTGTGTTTTACCTGGTTTATAAGTTTATAAGTGATGGTGTGTGTGGCATTTTAATTTGTTGTTGTTCCCTGCTTCAATCTATGGAGATTGGAGGCAAGAAAGAAGAAGAAGAAGAAGAAGAAGAAGAAGAAGAAGAAGAAGAAGAAGAAGAGGAAGAAGAAGAAGAAGAAGAAGAAGAAGAAGAAGAAGAAGAAGAAGAAGAAGAAGACAGATGTCTTGTGGAAAGGTTGACAAATATAGCTATAGGTCTGCATCCAGATTACTTACTGGGCTCCACACAGGGAGGGAACCACTTCTATGTTGCAACAGCTCCACTGGCTGCCAGTTTGCTTCCAGGCAAAATTCAAAGTGCTCATAATTACTTATAAAGCCCTAAACAGTTCGGGTCCAGACTATTGCTACGATCAGCAGACGAGGCCCTGCTCTCAGTTCCACCCCCATGCTTGAGCATGGCTGGTGGGAATAAAGAGGGGGCCTTCTCTGTGATTGCCCCCACCTTTGTAACTCCCTCCCTAAAAAAGATTAAAATGGCCCCTTCTTTACTCTCTTTTAAGAAACAACTAAAAACCTTCTTATGCTCTCAAGCATATCCGTAGAGAGAAGGACACACAGAACATCAAGCATTAACACTATGGAACAAAAATGGCTTACCACTTTGGTTATGTTGACTTTTATTTTTTTTTACTTTTATTAGCCTTAATCCTAAATTTGTTTCCTTAATGTTTAGATATGATTGTGTTATTCTGTTATGTCATTGTCTAATCTGTTGTAATATCTTTGTTATCACTTTGATGTGGATGTTGGATTTGATTTTGATTTGGGTGGCTTTGGTTGTTTGTTTTGTTAGCACCTTATGGCATTGAATGTTTGCCACTGCCTGTTGTAAATAATAATAACAATAATAACACTTTATTTATACCCCGCTACCATCTCCCCAAGGGACTCGGTGCGGCTTACATGAGGCCGAGCCCAAAATACAACAATACAAGCAATTTAAAACAAAACAATAAAATAATAACATAAACATTATCAAATAGGACAACACACTTTAAAATCTATGGGTAGGCTAAATGTAATTAAAATTAAAAATAATGCTGGACATGAGCAAAAAAGGTGATGGGGCAGTTTGTGGAAACATACAAGCAGACCTAAAACAGTATAAAGTGCTTTGGAGGACAAAGTGCTATGGGATCATTATTCTGGGAAACCACCTTGAGTCCCCACAGGGAGATAAGGCAAAATATAAATAAGGTTTATTATTCATCATCATCATTATTATTAGGTTTGCTCAGGAGATAAGAAGACCAAGGGCCCACCTATATAGGCCAAATGAGTCAGCTCATGGGTGAATTGACTCTTTGGTATCCATATGATGCACTGGACCCATTCACCCTAACACAGTCTGGTCCTACATTTTAAAAGGGCAAAGGGTGCTCTGGAGCTTTCCTGGAGATCCAGAGATCACTCACATTTTGGGCCAGTGTAAACAGTTGGAACACTTTCTGTTTGGAACCAATTCTGGCACTGCTGAGCTGTTTGGATGTTTATTCAGTCTCTGAGATGGATTGGGGATGCATGGTGTGGTCACCCAACAACCCAGCTGGCCATGTGGACTTTGGTTACACTATGCTGGAGTACATCACTCTGGATCATTGTTTTTGGAACTTGTAGATTTCAATGAGTGGATATATGAAAGCACTCTCCAAATATCTGGAGGGTTAGTATACAAAGAAGGGCAATATAATTTTCATCTGCCACAAAAAGCAGAACAAGCCATAATAGATAAATCTGAGTCATAGATGAGGAGGAGCTTGTTAATGATTAGAAGAATTTGACATTGGAACCAAAAACTAGAGTAACTCTCTGAATATTGGAGTTCTTCAAACCAGTCTAGATACTAGCCCAGTAGGCTGTTAGGAATTGTGGGAGTTGAAGTACAAATCAACTGGAGGGTTTGCCAATGCCTGTACTATCCATTTCTTTGTGATGCCTTAATTCTGGATTCCCTAGATCACAGAGGTGGATTGAGTTAGACTGTCTACAAAGACCTCTCCAGCTATGAGTCTGAGAAGAAGGGCAAATTTATCTAAACTGAGAATGTCTAGAACTATGTGAATCATTCAAATGACAAAAATTTATGTTAGGGCTGGAGAACGAAGCTACTGAATTTATACAGCGACTGACCTCATTTCTGCACTGATGGAATAAAATGCTTGATGACAGCGTACAACTGCTTCTATTATTTCCCCTTGTTATAAAGCATTATTTTAGAATTGAAAGACAAGAATGTAAGATAATCTTTAAATGTACTATGTCAAATATAATGTATGAAAAAAAGTTCAAGTTACAAGGCTTAACTTTACTCTAGGAATGTATCCCAGGAGGGGTACCTTGTGTGTGTGTGTGTGTGTGTGTATCGTTTCAGAATATTGTTTCATTCTAATTTTTAATTGATTCCCCCATTATGTCCTGTTACTTTATGTTCTATTATTTTATGGATTTTTGGTGAACATATGTACTGGAGTGCTGAACATTTTGGAAACAATCCACCAAATATCATCACTGCAGATGTCATATCGTTATAAAAGTACTAACTGATTGGTATATGGGGAAATTATCCTGTAGAATATTCCTTCCAATTTTATATAATTTCTTACATGTTGTATTGATTTTCATGTATTCAGCAGCAGCACTGGCACGAACATTTTGTCTGGAAAAAAGCGTTTGCCTCCAAAACCTGTTGCTAAAGTAGCAAATTATGAGTTTTATAATAGTTTCAAATGTTCCCATTAAAACATGACATCTCAGTTCTCAGGAATGTGATGGAACTGGGTTACATTAAACTGTAGCAGCTAATTAGCATCTTGAACTACCGGTATGTCAAAACCGAAAATTAAGATCTTTGGAGAAGGTAATATAAGTTAGCAGCATATAATCAATTTTTTAGAGAAGTAAGTTCTTGTGTTTCACAGAAATAAAACACCTTTTTGAGACAGCTTTGGGCTAAATTTAATTGTTAGTCCTAACTAGAGCAGACACATTGAATAAGTAGAATCACATTGTATAAGTCAGAAGTCAACTTTTGTGTTTGCACCATTGATTCAATGAGCCTCACTATAGTTGGGACTGACAACTGGGTTTAAGCCTTATTTGGACAATATCACACATTGAAATACTTCCCATGAACAAGAGATTCCTACATATAGTCAGCCCTCCATATCTACTGATTCTGTAGCCATGGCTTCCACCATCCATAGCCTAAAAGTATTCCTCTGCAAAAAAAAATTTAAAAGAAACCTTTATTTTGCCATTTTTATATAAGGTACACCATTTTATTAAACCATTGTATATTATGGAACTTGACTAAGTATGAAACTGAAAACACACCCACATGCATATTCATATGCAATGAAAACACCCATATTTGAGGTGTGTCATGTATAATCTACAGTGAAAATGCATATCCATGTGTAACTCTCTTATAAAAACTTGAATATAAATGTTCCATATCAGAAAAAATGTCCAACCACTTCCACAGATGAACTTGAGAATGTGTTCAATAGAATTCCAGCCATTCCTATTAGAGACTCTTCAGACCTTTCTTGGACAGATAAATCTAAGGACAGATAAATCTAACCATAAATCTAATGGTTTCATTTGAATGTTTTGTTTGCATGATGCAGGGAGGTTTTGGGTGGTGAGGAGATGGAGATGCAAGATTGGATAACATTTCTGATCTTTGCTCCATGTTTTAACAAAACACTGTCTGGTGTGGTTTGCCATTTTCAAAATTAGTGAGGTCTTCTAATAGAAGGAGTAGCAGCATAATGGAGTTGTAATGTGAATACAGCCCTAGACATTAATGCTCTGAATGCAGAACTGCTATTACTGCAAGGGAGCTGAGGCTCTTTAACATCAATATAGCAGCACTTCAAGAGACCTGGAGAGCAGGAGAGGGACAGCTGAAAGAAGAAATGGGAGGCTACACCTTCTTCTGGAAGGGACTGCCTGAACAAGAATGCAGAATAGCTTTGCTATCAGAAACAACTTGGTAACGCATCTGTCCGAGGCACCCATTGGCTCTCAGCCCTCCAAATTAATCTTGCCAAAAACCAGCACGCAATTATCATAAATGCTTATGCTCCAACACTAAAAGCTGATGAAGACATCAAGGAAAATGTTTACTGTCAGCTGGACATCATCCTATCAGAGATACCAAAGGGTGATTTTAATGCAAGAGTTGGATGAGATTTTGACCTGTGGCTAGGAACTATAGGGAAAGATAGGGTTGGAAACAGCAACCCAAATGGCATTCTACTTCTCACCAAATGTGCAGAACATAACCTTGCCACCAACACACTCTTCAGCCAGAAAAAAACCAAGTTTAAGACATCCTGGAAGAACCTCCCGTCCCCCCGTCAAAGCATTGGCACCTCTTAAACTATGTGCTTTTCACAAGAGCTATGCAAACATGAATATAAGTGTTCCATTGCTGGACAATTGCTGCACAGATCACAGGTTAATTTGATCCATGATAGCCATCAAGATCACATTTTTAAAAAAATGAAACAGAGTGTTGGAGGATTGGGACATCCGTAGGGATACCAAGATGCTTGTGTATAAAGCTTTTGTCTTCCCAGCCCTGCTATACACCTGCAAAACATGGACTGTCTACAGATGTCACACTCAACTTCTGGAACGATCCCATCAGTGTTGCTTCCAAAAATCCTGCAAATATCTTGGGAAGACAGGCAGACAAATGTCAGTGTTCTGGAAAAAGCAAAGACCACCAGCATTGAAGCAATGATCCTCCACCATCAACTTTGCTGGACTAGCCACACTGTCTGAATGCCTGATCACCGTCTCCCAATGCAATTACTATAGCATCAGCTCAAGAAAAGGAAATGGAATGCTGGTGGACAGCAAAAGATATTTAAAGATTGGCTTAAAGCTAACCTTAAAAACTGTGGTATTGACACAGAGAACTGGGAAGCCCTGGCCCTTGAGTATTCTAACTGGAGGTCAGCTGTTACCAACAATGCTGTGGCATTTGAAGAGGCATGAATGGAGAGTGAAAAAGAAAGGTGGTCCTGACAAGAGTCGTCTTGACATATCTTCCTCTTTCACTCTCAAGGCAGCACTTGTCAGGACCACCTTCCATCTGGAAATCAATGTCCTTACTGCAAATGAAGGTGTCTTGACACACCTTCCTCTTTCACCCTCAAGACAACCCTTGTCAGGACCACTTTCCATCTGGAAATCAATGTCCTTACTGCAAATGAACATCTGGGTCAAGAATAGGTCTCTCTCTACAGTAGCCTAGGGACCCATTGCCATGACCCTACACTTGGAAAGCATTCCTACTTGGCCTATAATGATGATGAGACAACAAGAAGTTGTAATTTGAATTTTCCAGTGCAATGTCAAAAGCATTGTGGAAAATTAAAAAGCTAGTTTCCAGATAGGTAGACATTAATAGTGGAACTGAGGGGCACTGGGTTCTTGGGCATGACCTGAGAATTGCTTGTGCTTACTGTTGTTATTATCCTTTTTTCTTAATGAGTTACTATTGCTTCAGTATATGTAATATGGCTGTACATAAAGGTTGTGGCATGAGTTCAGAGTTTGCATTAAAAAGAAATAGAGGAGCCTACCACTGAGGAAAAAGGAGCAAGGAAGATAATTGAAGAAGCCTTCCCACCAGGAGTAAATAATTAAAATGCTAATAGACCTAACGATACTCAAGGATGTTTGTTCAAACATCTCCCCAGGGTAGGTATACATGATAATGGAAGTATATATCTCCCCAGCAAAATATCTGTTAGAAATATTTGCAGTGTAGCATTAAGAGGAAAGGACTATATTTTTGTGATAAAAATAATGATAGATAGAGGCACATGCAGCAAGTAGGAGGCAAGATTGTAGTACTTTCACCATATGGGAATTTTATGACTGCTATTCAGGACTGCAGTTACAGATGCATAATCTAGAATTATGGATCTATAACTGGTCCCAGGTCGTAATACCTGTGTCCACTATGAGAAGCCTGTAGCAAAATGGGTGGATTACATGGAATGGCAAGGGTGTTCAGGACAGGTTTGCCTGCATGGCTCTCAGAATGCTTTGCCAATTTCTTCAAGGCACGCTTGAATGTAACTTAAGCAATAAGGGACCTGCAGGGAGGAGAAACCTGTTCCCCCTTTTCTGTCTTGGATAGATCTGTCATTGTTGCTGTGTACTTTCATGTAATTTTCAAAGTAGGATGGCCTCATAGCATTTTCTTAGCAAAACCGCTTTGGAAGGGATTTGACATTGCCTTCCTTCTGAGGCTGAGGGATTGTGACTCACCCAAGGTCACCCAATGCATTTCTATGGCTCACTGGGGATTTAGAGTAACAGAATCATAGAACAATAGATTTGGAAGACACCACATGGACCATCTAGTCCAACCCCGAGTTATGCAGGAAAAGCACCATCAAAGTACCCCTGACAGATGGCCATCCAGCCTCTATTTAAAAGCTTTCAAGGAAGAAGCTTCTACCACACTCCAAGACAGAGGGTTCCACTGCTGAATAATAGCTCTTAGAGTCAGGAAGTTCTTCCTAATGTTCAGGTGGAATCTCCTTTGAACTTTGATCTCCAGTTTCCCAATGCTGAAACCACTTTACTATGCTGGGTGCCTGTGGTTCTGACCTACTCTTCAACATTTCATAGATGAAAACCAGGACCAGAATATGGCAACATTGGCAGAAGTTGCTAATGATCAAGAACAGACAAGGTAGGAAAGGCTGCAGCAGTTTTCTTTTGCCTGAGTCTACAGCAGTGGCTCCCAATCTGACGTCAGTGGACCACCAGTGGTCCGCGAGAATGAAAATATGGTCCATGGCTTCACCATTACTACACCGTTGCCTTGAAACCATGTGGCAACTAGAGCAAACGGTCTCGCAAAACCCTCTTACAGTGCCAAGGCAATGGGGATGTTGTGAGAGTCTGACTACCCATGAAAGATTGCTACTACCACATCAGCTCTAGATTATTATATATGGTTTTCTGTGGGAGAGCAGATGGCAGCTACTAGATGGCATATGTTCTGTATCAGAAACTAGAGCTGATGTGGTCTGTCCAACGCAATTTTCTGAATCAGCACCCCAAATAACCAAACTAAAGTTGACCAAAAACTGATTCGTAGCCCTTTTGGTACTAATGTTAGAGAGTGGTCTTTGGTCAAGTGGTCCCTGGCCAAGTGGTTTAAAAAAGGTTGGGAACCACTGGTGTACAGGGAAGGGCAAGACTCTGCTTCCCTCCCAATTGTTCTTTCTGTTGAGTTACAAACTTGTTTTGCAGTTTGAATTTAGTTTTCAGGAACTAAATTCTGCTTTTTCTCTAGGTTGTATTTCACATTAACTTTTACAGAACAACATATATAAACATCTCCTGCTGTGTGGTGTATTTTGAGCACACTGCTTACTTGTTTTTGTTGCTGTATGCCGGAAAAAAGTCTTTATTTAGCAGAAACAGCTATCTCAAGTGTGCCAGCGACCATGAATCTGTGTAAAAATCTTAGTGCTGTTTCTGTTGTTGCTCCATTAGCCTAGCTGGTAGCATGCCAATTTTAAATGTATATTCAATTTCTTTCCAAAAAAGGTACACATTTAGTATTCATAATTAATGATATCTGCTGTTACTCAAGGTTCATGAGGTGTGTAGTGACCTCTGCTGGTGCAAATCTGAATTAATAAGAAACCTTTCTAATTATACATGGAAAATTATAAAACACTTAAAATGTTCATCGTCTTTAGACTCTGCCTCTTTCTCCCTCATTGCATTTCCTGGGGAAAAGAGACATATTTGTTGTAGTTTTTTTTTGTAGTTGTAATGTATTTATTTTCCTCACTTTATATAACCAAAAGATGAAACAGTTGGATTTATTGTTGTTTTTGTGGTGGGTGTCATTTTTCAAAATTTTCACAGCTGAAAACCAATAACACCAGAGCCCCATGTTTAGATTTGATAGTTTGCATCTTGAGATTAATACTCTCATATTAAAATAACTTCAAGTATAGCACTGATGACAAAATATATGAGGGCATCTCTCTTTTTGGTGTTTATGACTGGGTCTAATGTTTATATGCATTAGTATGATGTCTCTGTAGATCATTTAAAGGAAATGAACTGGATGGTCTTCATTGATACTCTGGCTCTCCAATAACATGAAAATGGCTACTTTGGGATGGGCTGTGCTGCTTCTAAAATGGTTCACGTTAGATTTTGGTTGCTGTATGGTCAAAATAGGATTTCCGCCTCTGCAACCACAATTGAAAGCATTGAAGATGACAGATACTATCATAATTCAGTAGAAAAAATGGCAGCCATAAGAAATGTCAAAATGAATTTTGACAATGGGATAGAAACAAGATGAGAGATGAGATACAGCTGGAAAAGTAGCAAGGGAAGAATGTGAACAAATGGCAGATACATTCTTGGATGTTCTCCTGATTGTTCTTGAGACTGGGGATAAAGCAATGAAATCACATCTTGCTGGACAACAACTCTCATCAGACGCAGTAAGCACGGACAATGGGTTCAGAGCTTATAGTCATTCTTGGTTAATAGTATTTGGTGGTTACAGGTTCCCCATCCATGGAATAAACCAAGGGCTTAACAAGAGAGATTTGTACAAAGGGTTACTTCTCCAAATCTGGACAGCATGTCAGTTTAATCCCCCCCTTCCCCCCCCCCCCCTGTGCTAGCTTTTTCATTTGGTATGAAGCTTCTAACTGTCAGGTGCTTGTCAGGGCACAGACATGTCAGGATCCCTGCTCATTTGGCATCCAATATACACGACAGCTACACAGAGTAAAATGCTAGTAATGAGTATACAGACCCTCTTGTAGCAGAGGCAGTGTGTCCTCCTGCACCAATTGCTTAGGAATGCAAGAGACATATATAACATTTTTCATGGTATGTGGAAAATGGATAAAAAGAGCCCTTTCTCCCTCTTTGATCATATCAGAAGGCAAGTAGTTGAAAATCTATGGCATAGATAAAAGGGAGAATTTTTCTGCAGTGCTTAAACTATGGAATTCTCTACCACAAGCTGTGCCATGTTGTTCCAGGCAGATTGGCAAGGAGTTTAATAACAGGGCTTCTCATCCATGCACATACATTTATCATAATATAAGTACATTTAAACGTGCCAACATGCTTCAAATCACACATTTAACTTCTTCATAGCTTCATTGAGCTTGAGGCCCATGTACTGTAAAAGAACCCATTAAGCATAAAGAAAAACAGAGGTGCGCCCTTTGTGTGTGTGTGTGTGTGTGTGAGGAGTGACTTCAGAAACTGCAAGTTGCTTCTGGTGTGAGAAAATTGGCCATCTGCAAGGATGTTGCCCGGGGATGCCCAGATATTTTGATGTTTTTCCATCCCTGTGGGAGGCTTCTCTCATGTCCCCGCATAGGGTGCTTGAGCTGACAGAGGGAGCTCATCCACACTCTCCCCAGATTCAAACCTCTGACCTGTCGGTCTTCAGCCCTGTTGGCACAAGTGTTTAACCCACTGTACCACCAGGTTAGTTTCATATGAATGTGTATGTTTTGTTGGTTGCATGCTGCAAGTCACTTCTGGTGTGAGAGAACCAGCCGTCTACAAAGACATTGCCCAGGGGATACGTGGAAGTGTTATGTTCCTGTGGGGAGGCTTCTCTCATGTAAATGTGGGGAAGAGCAAACCACAGACCACCTATTACAACCTGCACCTTGGAGGACCTTCTTATAGCAACACCAGAGGCATTCCAAGTGGCCAGCTACTGGTCAAAGAACATTTAGTATCATGCACAGTTTTTAACTTTATTTGTGTTTTTAAATATATTATAACTTCTGACATGATAAATAAATATGCCACAGGGCCCCTTAATTAATGAGTTACCATAACATAATTAATATATTTTGTTGACAGCTGCAGAAGTGGAGTTGCGCATATACTAATGTTGTGTTTTGCAGTTGCACATTGCAGTTAAATATTACACATTACTGTTTCACACTGCACATTGTGGCCTCAAATTATGCATTGTGCGGTACATAAAACACCCAATCATTGAGATGTTTTATACAATACTACTATTCTATAGGCGGATTGCATGCTACTGTCACAGTGTATCTCCTCATGCAAATATTTGTATTATGTTGAGGGAATGTTTGATTTCAGTCAGTATGAGATAAGTTGCTGAGAAGAAGCACTCTGTAACATCAGGAATTGGGTGTGTGTGGGGGGGGGGGGGGAGGCTACATTACTCTTGGACTTGTGAGCATCGGCTTGTAGCTTCTATAAGGTTTATCCTGTTATGATATATTACTCCTACTGAGGATTTCCTTTTCTGTGGTCTTGTGGAGGGGAAATGTGAAAGCCCACCTGGAGCTAACATCTAATAGTGCAGATCTTCTACACTTCTTCTCCTTCTCTGAATGTTTTTATACAAAGGCTGGATGGTTTTCTGTGGTTAGAATCATAGAACCATAAAGTCGGAAGAGACTACATGGGCCATCTAGTTCCACCCCTGCCATGCAAAAAAAAGCACAAAGTACCCCTGACAGATGGCCATCCGGCCTTTGTTTAAAAGCCTCCAGGGAAGGAGCTTCCACCACACTCAAAGGCAGAAGTTCCACTGCTGAACAGCTCTTACAGTTAGCCTTCCTAATGTTGAGGTGGAATCTGTAATTTGAAACCATTGCTCCGAGTTCTAGGCCCCATCTATACTGCCATATAAAATCCAGATTATCAGATTTGAACTGCATTATGTGGGAGTGTAGATGAATATATTCCAGTTCAAAGCAGATAATCTGGATTTTATATGGCTGTGTAGATGGGGCCCTAGTTCCCATGGCAGCAGAAAACAAGCTCCCTCTTCCTCATGTCATTCTATCACGTCTCCTCGCAACCTTCTGTTCTGCACATGAAATATACCAGCTCTTTAAGATGCTTCTCATAGGGCATAGGATGGGTTTGGGCTGGGTGGCCCTTGGCATCTTTTCCATATTATGATTCTATGACTTGAGACTCTACCAGAATTTCTATTGAAGAGACATGAAAGCACTTTCTTTACTTATTATTTCTGTTGATTGAACTTTTTCTCTATCTTTTCTCATTAATAAAGCAACCATTCTCCTTTGAGTAACGTAGTCTTGTTGTTGTGTTTCTTCAAGTGATTCATGACTTATGATGACCCTTCAGTGGCTTTATTTTGGCACTTTCTTTAAAGGATTTATTCAGGGGGGTGTTGCCATTATCTTTCTCAAAGCTGAGAGTGTGTGGCCTGCCTAAGGTCAGCCAGTGGGCTTCCAAGTCTGAGTGTTCCGTGTCTAATGGCTGGAAGCAGTGCTTCTGTTGTGAAATTGGCTGGACATCATGTAGATGGCTCTCAGTGGGTTCAATATGAGAGCATTTTATTTGGCCCATGTAGATATGGGGCAAGTCTCAATTAGCTCCAGAGTTGTCCAGCAACACCTCAGGTAGCAAATGCTGGGGAAGATAGAAGGGATGCAGCCTTACATGCTACTTGCTTGTGCTGTATATCCTAGCTATGCTGCCACTAAGTGTAGTGGAGAACACTGTCCAGACATCATCGTTGCTTTGCCAAAGAAACAGAGGTGCAGCAGGGCAAATCTGTCACTCTGCACACTGCTACCTCATGGCGATGCTTCCCCCATCACATGTGGGAATTGTTGCCTGAGTGGCAAGGATCTGTGCTGGTGGAGCCAGCACAACATGGGCAGGTTTCTGTGTTGGGAGGGAAGCTTTGTATATTTTTTGGAGGTTCACGAAAACAGATCCGTTGGTCCGCCAAAACTGAAATACCAGAAACGGATCGTGGTTCAGCCAAATTGCACAATCCTATTTATTACCCTTGTTTCTTTCATTTCTTGGGGGGGGGGGAGTATATAAAAACAACACTTAAATCATATTCTAAACAGTGTTTAAATTGAGGACACTTCCAAAAGAGAAGCCTATCCTGCCAGTAGTTGAAATAGAGGACCTCTCTATCTAAAGCAGGTCATTGGCCTCCTCTTTGTAACATTATTATTATGATGTCTACCCCACTTTTTCTCTCCACAAAGGAGACTCAAAGCAGTTCCTTCATCTTCTAAACATCTCAAAATGACAACCCTGTTTTGCAATCCACATGAAAAAATATTATATAAACAACTACAATGTATTCCCATTCCACCTTGATCTCATTATATCAAACATATGGGTATTCATTGAGTAAATTGGATGAATGGGGCTGCTCCACCAAATCATAGTATTTTCATGTAGTCCAGTATAGCAGTTAAGCTAAGTAATTGTGCCTTTTCTAGGAACTTCTAGAATAAACAGGGTTTTTTTTTACTTATTTAAAGAAACACCTTCTTCCATGGTTTTGTTTCATGTGCACAAAGCAAAAAGTGTTTCCATAGAAACAATCAGAGATCTATAATTTTAAAATAATGATTACTCTACAGAGCTCTGAACAATAATCTTCATATTAGAAGCACCAGCAGCAAGAAAAGTAAAATGAATTGAACATGTAAACAGGGAGTTGTAGACATTCTATCTAGATATTAAAACTTTCAGCTTTATTGATTTTCATTCATTGTAAGCTATTGTCCTTGTGCCTGTAGTAAGCTCTGAAGTAAAAGGTCAGGTTCAAATGGATGTCTCTTGCCCCAAAAGGTTATTAGAGAAAAAATCAAATGCCTTTTAAAACACACACTTGGGGTCATGCTTTGATTTTATTGTATTTCTCTTCCCATTTTTCTGCCTTTCAATTCCTCCAAAATATCTCATAAATATTAACCATGTGCAAAATATTCAAATTAATTTTACATCTGTACTCTGAACCAAACTGGGCCTTTCAGGGCTGGTTCTGATACTTTCTGAAGAGAAGTCAGCTTCCCTTCAGCACTTTGTATTTTTGAAAATGTATAGAAATAGTGGCCAGAATCCTGATGGGATCCTATGTCTTCATAAGTAGACTTACACATGTGGGATTCAGAATTGGACAGATTCATGATGTACATATCTGTCTGAAAGCTGCTTTTGTCACTACATAACAGAGGTGGCAAAGTGCCTGATATGCACTGCGCACTGATGCTCATCTGTTCTGATTTGCTTCAGGAACTCTTTTCAGTATTCCAATATGCGTCTTTCACAGTTCACCAACAGGGTTTTTTAGGACTTTATTACATGGAGGTAACGAACCAGCACAGTAGCAATACCCATTACCAGCCCACCACCTCCTTTTTAATAGCCCTTTACCACCCCTATCCAGGTATATATTATTAAAAACACACCCCAAAATAACACCAGAAAGAAGGTTAGGCAAATCTCCCACACTCCCTCACCAAAACCGCGTGTATTTCTGAAATTTTGCAGGTGAATTACTTAGAGTTGTCCTATGCTGCCTTTTTCAGAATCAGGGAAAAATGCAGAAAATTGTGAGAGCCTTCTCATTATAGATATCTTAAAACTCCAGGGTGGAAGAAAGAACTCTTTTCAACTTCAGCCAAGTGTAAATGTTCCAAAGGCCCATTTTGATTATCATTGAATAACTTTACATCTTCAAACCCAGGCTTCTTCCAAACTGTGGTAAACCTTGTTTGGGAGGTGTGACCTAGCCCTGATTGCTTCATGTCTGGAATTCCTCTGTTCAATCATTAGTTTTGTCTGACATACATCTAAACACCTAATACTTCACACATGGACAGTTATATGTTCCATGTTCCAGATTAGGAAAAACACACAATGTCTACATCAACACCAACAAACGAACAACAAGAAATATTCTTTACCTACAAACATTCATAAATAAAATAAATTATAGACCAACACTTTCTCATTACACAATTTTCCATACCACAGCACTACACCACAGCAATGTGTGGCAGGGCAGGGCTAGTAATATATAAATTCACATTTACATGGAACAATAAAAAAGAAAGATCAACTTTAAAAGGTAGAAGCACAAAGTTGTGGCAAAGTAGCACATTTGAGGCAACAACACATGTGTTGGCCAGTGTAACATGCACATTCACATGGAACAATAAAAAAGAAAGATCAACTGTAAAATGATAGAAGCACAAAGTTGTGACAAAGAAGCACACAGCACAAAGTGAAGAGGCAGAAGCATCGTTCTTTTCATTGTGTTCATTCAAGCTTCCCTCCCTCTTTTGCTCTTTCTCTTTCCTTCTCTCTCTTTATGAAGTCAAACATACCAGGAATCAAAATCACACAAAATCAGCTAACCCAAAGGTCCTCAAAGAGGACAAGAGCAAAGCGGGCAGCCATCTCCCAAAGTGGGCAAGAGCACGAGGAATGGAGGCTGCTCCCTTGAACCCCTAAAGCCCTGTACTCTCTGGTGCTATACTCAATTCAAACTGCTGCTCATCTGTCAGAGTGAAACCCAGGTCGAGTGACAGCTCTTGACACAAAACACTCTTAAGTTGGGACACTCTTACATCAAGGTTCCATTGTATTGTTGCAACAATGCACGAAGTAACAACATGACTAAAGCACTGACACCTGGCCTGAAGACAACTATAGAAGGTAAAGACCAACCCTGGTAAAGTAAGGATCCAACTTTATTAAGGGAAAGAAATGCATTTCTGTGACAGAACAAGAACTGCTGGGAATGGGAGACCTGAGATATGAGCTCATATAGTCTAATATAGTTTGCTAAGCTGCCAAGTCACTTCTGCAGTGTAAATGTGCTGGAAATTCCATCAAGTCCACACATTTGATAGAAGTTTTGACTATAGCTGTTGTCAGTGGATCATATACAGCCTTTTTAAACATAAACAGTCTTCCCTCAGTCCTTGCTATACAGGGTAAACTATTCCTCAGCCCCTTTAGCTCCTAGAAAATAAAATATACCATCTAATTTTCAAGTAAGAACTTGATAATGATGATGATGATGATGATAATTAATAATAATAATAATTGCAAAGATTCTGGCACAAGCCAGTAAAGGATGTCCCAGTGCTTATTGGCACACTGAGTGCAGTGCCTAAAGACCTTGGTCTGCACTTAAACACAATCGACACTGATAAAATTACCATCTGCCAGCTGCAGAAGGCCACCTTACTGGGATCTGCACACATTATTTGCCAATACATCACACAGTCCTAGACACCTGGGAAGTGTCCAGCATGTGATCCAATACAACAGCCAGTAGAGTGTCTGCTGTGGACTCATCTTATTGTGTTTCAAATAATAATAATAATAATAATAATAATAATAATAATAGGCCATATCACAATACCAAACCAAACAACAAGTCTTGATAAGACTTAATTGCACTCTATGTACTAAGTTAAAATAAGACACTTACAACAATACAATAAATAAATATGATAAGATATGATAAAACTGACCAAGAGCTTGTTCTGAGATTTTTAGATTGGTGAGGCACATGGTTCTCTGAGTGAATATTCTATGTATTCCTCTATAAATTGCAAATCTCAGTCCCTCAATATTTCATAGGATGTTGCCATGCCACTTAAAATGGAATCTAATTGTGTAGTGTTAAAGGGCACCATGTGGTTAGCATAAAGCATAATAATGGAGGCAGTTATATGGCAGCAGTTGTATAGCAGCATAAAAGATAAAAGTGCAACAATTAAAGCAGTTATAATATGATGACTAGCATCAAAGGCTATGAAGAAACAATAAATGAAACAGCAAGAAAATCTGAACAAATATAGAACATGAAATCCTGTCTTGATCTAACAAACTAAAACATCTAAAATTCCCAGCTTCAAAATAAATGCCTACCCACCAGGTAATTGATTATTAATGGATAATTAATCTATATTTATTAAGTAGTGTATCAAAACTTACAAGACCCCTTTGATGTTTCTCGCCTAATTGTGAAGTGTTTAATTTTCACTATCAAAACTCCAAAGACATAAATCTAAAGATTCTCCTGAGTACCCAGCTATGTTGCCATAAATATGTCAACTACTTTTTAATTAAAGCAAAGACCCTGGGCATTTTTTTCTAAGTTATAAGAGTGCAATATCTTATCAGCAATGCACTTGGTAAGACCAAACTGATGTATATGCATTTAAAAACTGAAATTAATGCCTACTCTGCTAAAGTCACAGTATAAAAGAATCACAAAACAATAAAAAACATTTTTTAAATAATTCCTGGCTACTATGTTTGTTCTGCATTATTGCACAGTCAAAGAGGTAGTTATGTAATAAACACAGTTATGAAGGATATTTTTAATTTCAGGGAAATTTCCAGTGCAGCTGTTGTCTTATTTTCAGATGTTACTCATTGGTATATCTGCTAAATCTGATCAATTTCTTCAATAGCAGTCTTCCAATCACATGTTTCCTGTTTCCTCTGTGTGGGGCCTCTTCCACACAGCTGAATAAAATCCCACATTATCTGCTTTGAACTAGGATATATGGAAGTGTGGACTCGGATATTTCAGTTCAAAGCAGATATTATGTATTTTTCTGCTTGATATACTGGATTCTATGGCTCTGTGGAAGGGCCCTAAGGGTATATCCAGACAGTACCTTTATTGTGGTATCTACCGCCATAAAAGACAATGTTCTGGACAGTCCCAAATTAATTCACTACAAACCAGGAAAACTCAGGAACTAGGATAAGATCTGGGTAAGACCACTGACCTCAGCTGCTCTCACACTAGGTTGTTTCCTCCCCTTTGCATTTCTTTTACCTGATAAAGAAGTTAATAGATAAAATAAAGTGGCTCTTTGAACCCAACCTCTGTGTGCAGTCTCATTAAGTCCATGGCTGGTCAGCAAAGGCTGCTCTAGTTGAAAAATAGAAGTCCCTGCACATATTCATCTGAAACTTGGCAGTTTTGACGCTTCCAGGGGATACAAATTTATTCTAATTTTGCCAAGAAATAAAAAGGTCTTCAGTTGTTCCATTAAAAAACATCTTCAAAGTCATCAACCAGAGGTTCCCAGAAGACATCACGGCGCTGTTTCACGATTGCCTCACCTCCAGCTATTTTCAGTGGGACAATGAATTCTACGAACAGAAAGATGGAGTAGCTATGGGGAGCACTCTCAGCCCAGTCATAGCTAACTTCTACATGGAACACTTTGAAAAACAAGCTCTTGGAAAGGCAACCAAAAAGCCCACTATATGGTTCAGATATGTGGATGACACTTTCACCATTTGGAGCCATGGAGAAGAAGAACTCAACAGGTTCCTGGAACATCTTAACAGCATCCACCCAAAAATCCAATTCACAATGGAAAAAGAAAATGAAGGAAGACTGCCTTTTCTAGATGTCCTAGTCATCCGTAAACCAGATCAACAATTGGGTCACACCGTTTACAGAAAACCCACACACACAGATAGATATCTACATAAAAACTCCAACCATCACCCAAGTCAAAAAAGAAGCACCATTAAAGCCTTGGCAGACCGTGCAAAAAGAATCTGTGAACCCCACCTCCTCCAAGATGAACTGAACCACCTCAACTGGGCTCTACAGGCCAATGGATATTCCACCTCAGACATCAGAAGAGCTGCAAGACCAAGAACAAGCCACGAGAGTAAAGATGAAGATCCACCCAGAGGAAAAGTGTTCCTGCCATACATCAAGGGAACCACTGACCGCATAGGGAAGCTGATGAGGAAACACAACATACAAACTATCTACAAACCCACCAAGAAAATCCAACAAATGCTACGTTCAGCAAAGGACAAGAGGGATCCTCTCACCTCTGCAGGAGTCTACCGTATACCATGCAGCTGTGGACAAGTCTACATAGGGACCACCAAACGCAGCGCCCAAACAAGAATCCAGGAACATGAAAGGCACTGCAGACTACTCCAACCAGAGAAGTCAGCCATAGCAGAGCACCTGATGAACCAACCTGGACACAGCATATTATTTGAGAACACAAAAATGCTGGACCACTCTCACAACCACCATGTCAGACTACACAGAGAAGCCATTGAAATCCACAAACATATGGACAATTTCAACAGAAAGGAAGAGACCATGAAAATGAACAAAATCTGGCTACCAGTATTAAAAAATTAAAAAATTGCAACAGCAAAAACAGCAGAGAGAAAAACAGGCATGGACATCTAATCACCTTTCAAGAAGAGTTTGCTCCAGGCACAGTCAGCCCATTGTATGCTAATCAAGGTGGTCAGTGGAAAGACTCACACCCAGCCCAACTTACAAAAGCCCTTTGTCTCACCCTGGTCATTCCACAGATATATAAACCCCTTTTTTCCCAGTTCCAGCAGACCTCACCTCTGAGGATGCTTGCCATAGATGCAGGCGAAACGTCAGGAGAAATGCCTCTAGAACATGGCCATATAGCCCGAAAAAACCCACAAGAACTGAGATCTTCAAAGTCACTTAACACAAAACTCTTTGTACTTATTTGCCTATGTAGTGAAATGTCTAATTAAAATGTAAGTTTCAGATATGTTTATTAATGTTGGGGTATAGGTGCTGGAAATGCTAAAGACTGCTCAAACTTCCATACAGTGGCCCTTATTTTTCATGCCAGTAAGGTAATGCTCAAGATCCTGCAAGGAAGACTCCAGCAATACATGGAGCAAGAGTTGCCAGATGTACAAGCTGGGTTTAGAAAAGGCAAAGGAACGATAGACCAAATTGCCAATATCTGCTGGATAATGGAGAAAGGCAGGGAGTTTCAGAAAAACATCTACTTCTGCTTCATTGACTATTCTAAAGCCTTTGACTGTGTGGATCATAATAAATTGTGGCAAGTTCTTGGTGGGATGGGCATACCAAATCACCTTGTCTCTCTCCTGAGGAATCTGTATAAGGACAAAGTAGCAACAGTAAGAACTGACCATGGAACAACAGACTGGCTCAAGATTGGGAAAGGCTTACGGCAGGACTGTATACTCTCACCCTACCTATTCAACTTGTATGCAGAATGCATAATGCAATGTGTGGGGCTTGAAGAATGCAAGGCTGGGGTAAAAATTGCTGGAAGAAACATTAACAACCTTAGATATGCAGATGACACCACTTTGATGGCCGAAATCGAGGAAGAGCTGAGGAGCCTTCTAATCAAGGTGAAAGAAGAAAGTGCAAAAGCTGGGCTGCAGCTAAATATAAAAAAGAGATTATGGCAACAAGAATGATTGATAACTGGCAAATAGAGGGAGAAAATGTGGAGGCCGTGACAGACTTTGTATTTCTAGGTGCAAAGATTACTGCAGATGCAGACAGCAGCCAGGAAATCAGGAGACACTTCTTGGGAGGAGAGAAATGACCAATCTTGATAAAATAGTGAAGAGCAGAGCCATCACACTGGCAACAAAGATCTGCATAGTTAAAGCAATGGTATTCCTCATAATCACCTACGGATGTGAGAGCTGGACCACAGGGAAGGCTGAGCAAAGGAAGATAGATGCTTTTGAACTCCCAAAGGGAGTTAATCTATTTCTCCTAAGAAAATGTTACTGTCCTTTTTCATGATCCTCACATGCCCAGAAAAAGGGGGAGGGCCTTGCCTGCATTGAGCTCCCTTCAGACCAATATAGTAGATATAACATCTGAAACAAAATGTAGAGCTGTGGCCATCACTGTCCCTTCCCCCTCTTTTTAAAATATCATATGCCTGATGAAGAAGCCAAGTTCCGTAAACTTGCACAATACTTTTCATGCATTTTGGTAACGTGAACACTAGAGGAACAACCCCCCCCCCCCCCCGGCTTTAATGTCACATCAGAAAATAAAACCTGCATTAATTTACATCTCATCTGTAATCAGGTTAAGATTCATATACATGACTTCTTGTTTTTTTCTTGTAACGTCTGCATTTTGCTCAGTTTCTTAGCTCTCACCTGTCTGGAGAGAGAATTAATGTGACATCGTCGCTGAAAAGATTTCTTTGAGAAAATAGATTAACATTCTCCACGTCCTAATTTAGTTATTAGACGTTTGCAATATCTCGTCAGGTTCAGTGAGGGGGCCATTAATGTATTCCATTCACTTCTTCTGAAGCTGCCTCTTCATAAGGAAAGACTGCATTTTCTACCAGGGGACTAATGGAGGGAAATGATAAATATGCAGCAAGTTGCATTGCTCACAGGCATGTGAATCTTGTAAACCATGCCAAAACGACTCTTCTTGTTTGTTTGACACCATCTATTTAGGCCAATATTTTTTTAAATTTTTATTTTACAGGAATATTCCTCCTGATATGAAAGACCTCCAAGACTAACAAGGCTTGCAGTATGATTCTTTAGTCACTTTACAAGTTGCATTTCTATGTGCACAATTTAAACATCTAGCTATATCGTGCCAAACTACTGCTTGGGGAAATTCTAGGAGCTGTGATCGGAAATGTTTCCAGAGTACATCATAAATTGTGGTGTACTGTTTGGACATTTGATGATCTGGAAGTTAGAAGATTTTCAGGGCCAGTTATCTAAACTGAATCTTATAGAAATAACAATTAGCAAAGCAGGCATAACTCTCCCCCCCCCCCCCCCCCCGCCAACCACTAGACTGACTACTGAATCTTGTTTAAGAACTGACAATAGGATACTGTTCCTATTCTTCATCCTGGAAAGAAGTGAGTATCGAGGTATCTCAGAGTTTTTCCTGGGCCCAGGACAAAATTCTGGAAGTACTTAAAAAATATATGTGTAAATGACAACCAAAAAAACAAAAATCAAGTACATGTAGTACAATAACTAATAGAAACAATAGTTGGACTTCATCACACTAGAGAATGATTCCACTTTAAATCTGGTTGCTGCCTCCTGCAGAGTTCCGGGGTTGTATTTTAGGGAGAAGTTTATAACAGCCTTACTAAACTACAAATCCCAGAATTCTGCAGGAGGCAGAAACCGGATTTAAAGTGGATTCATTCTCTAGTGTAATGAAGTCCTTATAACATCGTAATAAACCCTTACTCTCTTTCCCCACACCTGTGAACCCCCCACCTATGACTCCAAACACTACTCAATATGAATCTTATACCTATTAAAAACCTAGAACCCACCCTTATATCTGTTTTAATAATTTCCCCCTGTGGCTATTTAAAGTCTATATTTGTCTTCTTTTCCAAATATCCACCTCCATTTTTTTTTTAGTGAATTCCTCATTATTTCCTTCCCAAATACCATTTGTTAGCTTGGCCATTTGAATATACTCTTATAGTTTTTTCTCTCCAGCCCTTTATAAGTAACTCTTTTTTCCCCTTCCAAGGTTTCACTATTGTTAATCTCACATCAACAAAGCTATATTTGCAAATTTCTTCATCGCCTTTGCTGATTTTCTCTCTAAACCAGTGGCTCTCAACCTGTGGGTCCCCAGTTGTTTTGGCCTACAACTCCCTGAAATCCCAGGTGTGAATGTTTCAACTGACCACCTTCATTAGCATTAGCTCAGCCAGGTCTTCAAATGCTAATGAAGGTGGTCAGTTGAAACATTCACACCTAGCTCCAGCAGAGAAGAGCTCCTTGCCCCACCCCAGCCATTCCACAGATATATAAACCCATTCTCCTAATTCCAACAGACCTCACTACCTCTGAGGATGCTTGCCATAGATGCAGGCGAAACGTCAGGAGAAATGCCTCTAGAACATGGCCCTATAGCCCGAAAAAACCCACAAGAACCTAATAGACTAGATGGCCCTTATGATCCCTTCTAACCCAATGATTATATGATTCACAATTTTTCTGATATAGGAGCCAACATTAAAAATGACAGGGCTGACTTTCAACAAGAAAGCTCCTTGATGAGCCTGACCTCAAGAACAATCAGATTTCCATCAGTCTCTGGCTGCAGCCATGCCCTCGGGTCCAAAGAGTCTGTTCCTTTCTGTCAGGGGAAGGAAGGCTCTGTGAGCAGATGGATCAACACATCTGATTAGAATCCACACAAACATCTTTCACTAGAGTGACATTTCTTTATTCGTTGTGAAGATGACATGGGCATTTATTGATCAAAGCAAAAGCAAAGGGCATCTGAGAAGCTCAGTAGATGGTCCCAAGTGACAACACAGCAGTTGTTGATCAAAGTAGGAGAAGAAACAGACAGCAACAAATACCAGGTGAGAGACTGAAGTGCCACAGTTTGTTTTGTCTTTGCTCTGAAACCCTGCAAGAACTGGAAAGTGAAAGTGCCAAGACTGAAATAGATGAAAGTAGAGTCCCTAAAGCAAGTCTGTCACACCTAGATAACAGTGATTACAAAAACCAGTGGGTTCCTGGCAAGAACTCAAAGGGAATATATTGGTTCCAGCAATTGGCCATTGCAAAACATTAAAAAGAATAGTGAAAAAGAATGACTTCTTTTTTATCAGTACAGCAGTTAAAGAAATATAAAGGAATCCCAAAAATAGGTGATTAGTAGCTCCCACAGCAGTGGATTGGCGAATAAACTGTGTTTTAGTATGAACTTTAAAGGTACTGTTAAAACTGATGAATCTATTCAGGTGATGAACCTTGGATAGCTCCTTTGGAATTTCGACTGAAACCTTGAGCAGATTTACCTACAGCTATTGCCTACAAAGAAATGAGCGCATGGTTTTAACAAACTTCATGACTGTATCAAGGGAAAGAGATAACTGTGTTAATCGATTTTGGCATAACAAGGTATAAAAGAATCCAGCGACACCTTTGACATTAACTAATTTATTCTAGCAACCCCCCAATTGATGGATTATCACCTTATTGTGGTGAGTGGGCTTGTGGTGAACCTGTGGGCAATGCCATCATGTGGGGACTCTCAGGGTGGCAATGTCACAGGGGAGGAACCTGATCAAGCACTATTTATTTATTTATTTATTTATTTAGTATTTGGAATATTTACATTTATTTAGTATTTGGAATATTTACATCCTCTCAGCCTCCTAAGAGGGACTCAGGATGGCTACCAACAGGCACTATTCCGTGCCAACACAAAATAAAACATAGCATAAAATACAGTTTAAAGAAATTAAGACAATTATAAATATACATTAAAACAGTTCACCAGTTCAAATCGTCATCCTAAAACAGTCCATTGCCATCCATTAAAAACATTGTCTTCCCAGCAAGCCAGTCTATTCTGCAAACGCTTGCTCCCACATCCAGGATTTGAGTTTCTTCATAGTTAATTGGTCACTGCCAGGAGCAAACCACCTCTGCAAAATATAATCCAAAATCCAGAGCCTGCAGCAAAGGTTAACTTAATTAAGTCTGTACTACACCTCTTACTCTCTGAAGCAGTTATGATTTTGTGCCTTCAATATGAGTGGAATGGCGAATCAACCCAAGTTTCAGCGAGATTTAAACATGTTCTTGTTATGTTCATTCAAGTCATTTCTGGAGATCCTTTAATGGGTTTTTGGGGGTTAGGAGTGTCACTGAGCAGGGAATCAAACTATGGTCTCCAGAATTTTTTTCTAACACTAAAACCACCAAACAACACTACCTCTATCCTGCCATGAAAGAGATTCAGCTCCTTGGAAAACTTATTTAAAATGTTGACTGAACCTGGGAGCAGATTTATTGCTCCACTAAACATGTAATCACCAGCCACTCCTGCTCAGAAGGTTTATTCCCTCCAACCTTTTGGAGAAATTGACCAATTTGAATTTTGTTTGAGTTTTTCAGCCTAATGCACTATATAACATTATTGATACAAATTGCCTACAAAGAAAATATTTATTTTCTGTGCACACAAAAACTTAGGGTAATAAGTCCTGAGGACCCCCTGGTGGTGCAGCGGGTTAAACTGCTCTGCTGCTGAACTTGCTGACAAAAAGGTTGGCAGTTTGAATCCGGGGAGTGGGGTGAACTCCTGCGGTTAGTCCCAGATTCTGCCAACTTAGCAGTTCTAAAGCATGCAAATGTGAGTAGAGCAATAGGTACCATCTTGATGGGAAGGTAATGGCGCTCCATACAGTCATGCTGGCCACATAACCTTGGAGGTGTCTATGGACAATGCTGGCTCTTCGACTTAGAAATGGAGATGAGCACCAGCCCCAGAGTTGGACATGACTAGACTTGATGTCAGGGGAAACCTTTACCTTTAATAAGTCCTGAACTGTGAATACACTTCAAAACCTTTGATTTCTTTGACAATATTCTCACAGCAAAAAAAAAAAAAATGAAGTGTGGAGTTACATATTGTTGCATGCAAGAATGAAATGTATGGATATTTATATCCATAGTTCAAGGTTTACTACAAGAGTGAATATTAAATACTTTTTTGTTTCTTTGTTCTCAGAATGCACAGTGGCTGTGTTATGAATGACTTTTCAATAACTTTGAAGCATAGGTTCTTTTTATTGCAATTTCCAGTGTGAGAAGATATATCAGATTACAGAAAACATTTAGACAAAGAATGACATTGGACATACAGACATACAGATTCTATGCAACTACATTGGATTCACAATTACATGGGTTAACAAACAAACAAAGGGGAATTACATTTTCACTCAGCATTCACACACATGTACATGCATTCATCCACATGCATCCAAATATTACCATATCCTTTCTCCCTCCTTGGAGAAGCACCTGTAAGGCCAGACCCTGATTTCCTGCAGCCTGCCAACGCATAGTTCCATAACTTCCATAATGCCATAACTTCAAAACGCCGAAATGCCAACACTTCTTTCCCTAAGAACAGTGCCAAGGACCAGATCTCTGTTTTCCATACAGCAGAACCTGACTCCCTGCACAAAATCTAAGACTCCAAAAGCGCACTTCTTCCTCTTCCCTTGAGAAAGAAGCCCCAAAGTGTCCAGAATCATGCTTTCCCATAGCATATCTGACACTCTCCAAATACACCACCTCTCTCCTTCCCATGGAGCAGAGCATGGCGGGTGGATCAGACTCCTCGGTCTGCCACACTTTGAGCATTATTAGGATGAGTCTTTTATAGGAAATATTCTGTTGATGTAGTCCCAAAGTGTGAATGAATGATAGACGTCTTCCATCCTGCATCCATCCCAGTTTCCTGGCCAGTTGTTGATTTCTTGATTGGTGTTGATCTTCTGTTGACTTCCTTCTTAACATAAGGAATGTTGCAAACATTTCCTTTATCCCTGTCCCAGTTCTTATCAGGGTTTCTCATTAGCAAGTCCAGCAAGCAGGTAGTTAGTCATTGCGGGCCTTAATATTATACTGGTTTCTCCAAAATTATTAACTCCATCCATACATCCTTCCATTCTTCCATTCATTCCCACACATCATATTAAATTCACATTTATCAAATTTGCACATTGAATTTCTTATTACATATTCCCCCTCTTGCATATAGATTTCATTTTTAAATCTATATGCAACATATAGTAAAGTAACTTCTAAATTTCAGTTGAATCAAAATCTCATTTTCTTGAAACAGAAATACATTTTCACAATTACAAGTAACAATATAAAAATCATTACAATTGAATTAACCATTTCAGATAAATTGAACTTTTGCATTTAAACCTTCAAAACATTTGATCAATTAATGTAAGAACCTTTCTTCATATGCACAACATCTAAAACCATGCTGTTCCTAAATTATTGTTTCCTTCTTTGTTCATTTTCATTACATTTCCATAGCAAAACTTTAACTTTATTTCTCATCAACAAACTTTCAAATATATAAATATCACATTTCTTTTGACTTCCCATGTTTGTAACCCATATACCATTTATTGTTTTATTTCCTGTAAAAATCTATGTATCTGAACCCAAATTAAGGTATCCAAAATGTTTCATTTACTAAACCACCACTGTATCACATTTCCCTTATATTTTCATGAATTATTTAATAAAAACCATAAACAAACCACATTTTCCCATTTGTATGTTTCCCCAACATCAATGTAAACCTTTCAAATCTAAAACCTTTATTTAACTGTAGAACTTACTTCAACCTTAGATTAACCGTGTGTGTGTGTTTTGAACCCATTTCCAACTTGTCCATGCTGTAAAGCAATATTTGCAATTCCTTTCCCCCCATAACACCAATTCTCTTGAAATGAGCAAATTCTGTGACTCAGTATCCCAAAATTCCCAAATTGCTTTGTTGTTCCAGAAGTCTGAGACTTGTAGCTCTGGCCTCTGAAATAACTTGCAGCACTGCTTAACCCCATTAACACCTTTAAGAAACCTTTAGCTGAATGTTTCTTTTCTGTTCCTCTTTAAACTCTTTAAACTTATAAATCACAACAATATATGCACACTGTTCAAAATTAAAATTGTCAAACACATGTCAATTTCTTCTTCATCAGGTCTTCCTTTTGAGTTGGTAGCTACATTTAGATTCCTGTAAACTTAAACAAATCATTTTAATTAATCGCTTGCATCATCCTTGAAAGGCTTAGACTTGATTTCATCACTCCAGCTCTCCTGTAATCAGTAACTTAGATAAACAGACAGAATTAACAAAAGTTAACACTGTCTGATAAAGCTCCCAAATTGGTTGTAACAAATTCCTTTAAACAAAATCTCTCTGTATCTATTTCATTTTTCTCTTTTGCAATAACAAAATTCCAACCAATTTATTATATTTTGTAGGAAATACAAAAGAACTTGGATTTCCAAACAAAACTTTTCCAAAATAAAACAAATCCCATTTACTAGGCTGCTCAATAGGCTGATCAGACTACTTCCCAAAACAAAATGCAACTCATCTGTCTTTACCAATTTGCAAAATCATAACTTCAATGACCTTGTTATTTAACCATAAAATACCTCCTCTGAGTAACATAATAATACCATTTTGTAAAAAAAAGCACCCCATTTCCTTAGATAGGTTTCCACAAAAAACTTCAGAAAATAAAACTCAGAATCTCCTCTGATCTTTCTCCTGCACATTTTCCTTTATAATCACCCAGACTCCTCCTGTACCAAAACTTAAAATACATTTAGATCTCTTTTTCTAGATTTCAAGGGTCAAAACTGCATCTTGCCCTAAATTGCAACTCCTGCTATATATTTTACCTCTCACCTTTGACACAGAAGCCCCTTCTTCTGTCAATTTACTGTAAAAACAACTCCAAATTAAAATGCTATCTCCCCTCATTAGAAAGACTTTTCCTCTAAATCCTATTTAAAAATAACTTTAAACAATTTTAGCCCTTCCATAGCTTAAAAACAAAACCACCAAGCTTCCAAACAAGCTTCTACACCGTGATCTTCCTCCCCCTCTCCATATGGGGATTATGGGGATTCCAATCCATTTAAACTACTCCAGCACATTTACCTTTTCAGAGAATCAGGACTCTCCCTTGTTCCCTCATCTTCTGCAATGCTTCAAGATGTATCTAAACACTTTATTTCTCTAAAGCAAGAAAAATCATTTTCACTACTCCAAATTTCTTTTGTTTCACTACTTCTTAAAGCAAAAGTGTTATACTTCTCTCTCATACTGGAAAAGAATGCCAAATAATGTTATGAATAACTTTCCCACATTGGAAAAGAATATCCCACTTCTGACACCAATTATGTTATGAATGACTTTTCAATAACTTTGAAGCATAGGTTCTTTTTATTGCAATTTCCAGTGTGAGAAGATATATCAGATTACAGAAAACATTTAGACAAAGAATGACATTGGACATACAGACATACAGATTCTATGCAACTACATTGGATTCACAATTACATGGGTTAACAAACAAACAAAGGGGAATTACATTTTCACTCAGCATTCACACACATGTACATGCATTCATCCACATGCATCCAAATATTACCATATCCTTTCTCCCTCCTTGGAGAAGCACCTGTAAGGCCAGACCCTGATTTCCTGCAGCCTGCCAACGCATAGTTCCATAACTTCCATAATGCCATAACTTCAAAACGCCGAAATGCCAACACTTCTTTCCCTAAGAACAGTGCCAAGGACCAGATCTCTGTTTTCCATACAGCAGAACCTGACTCCCTGCACAAAATCTAAGACTCCAAAAGCGCACTTCTTCCTCTTCCCTTGAGAAAGAAGCCCCAAAGTGTCCAGAATCATGCTTTCCCATAGCATATCTGACACTCTCCAAATACACCACCTCTCTCCTTCCCATGGAGCAGAGCATGGCGGGTGGATCAGACTCCTCGGTCTGCCACACTTTGAGCATTATTAGGATGAGTCTTTTATAGGAAATATTCTGTTGATGTAGTCCCAAAGTGTGAATGAATGATAGACGTCTTCCATCCTGCATCCATCCCAGTTTCCTGGCCAGTTGTTGATTTCTTGATTGGTGTTGATCTTCTGTTGACTTCCTTCTTAACATAAGGAATGTTGCAAACATTTCCTTTATCCCTGTCCCAGTTCTTATCAGGGTTTCTCATTAGCAAGTCCAGCAAGCAGGTAGTTAGTCATTGCGGGCCTTAATATTATACTGGTTTCTCCAAAATTATTAACTCCATCCATACATCCTTCCATTCTTCCATTCATTCCCACACATCATATTAAATTCACATTTATCAAATTTGCACATTGAATTTCTTATTACAGCTGCTTAAGAGTACAAGTTCCCCTTTACAGAATCACAAAGGAATAGCTGTTGACTTTTTCCCCTCAATCACATCTCAAGATATGATGTTTACACAAAGACTTTACAATCCAAGGTCTGTTTGGGTTTATTGTCATTGCTGTTCCCCTCTTCATTTGTATTGTGCTTTCAAGTTGTTTCTGGCTTATGACAACCCTAAGGGGAACCTACCTCAGGGTTTTCTGGGTCTGAAAGTGAGTGACTTGCCAAAAGCAACCCAGTGGGTTTCCAAGATTGAGAAAGGAATTGAAATCTTTTCTGCAGAATTGTAGTCCAACACTCAAACTACTATAGCACACTCCTCACTTTCTGCAGCATTTTTGTTTATGAAGAGATCTAGGGGTCTTAACAACCTGCAAACATTCCTGTGCTCCTTTTCAACAGGCCTAAGAAAAGTATGACTGCAATACAGATTTTGTTTTGGGATCAACACAGCAACCCTCACCATTTTGTTATCTCCTCATAGGCCTCTTCTACACTGGCATGCAATCCAGATGATCCACGTTATCTGCTTTGAACAACATTATCTGAGTTTACACTGCCATATAATCCAACTCAAAGCACAGATTACATATGACAGTGTAGAAGGAGCCATAGTCCATTTGAATCCTTGCAGCAGGGTTTCTCTTGGCCCAGACAAGTGGTTGGGGAGAGTGAAGGGAGAAAGCAGAGGTAATCCAGTGGGTTTTAATATGATGACTGGCATTCCATTGTAACAAAGGGCCCTTCCACACAGACATATAACCCAGAATATCAAGGCAAAGTAACCCACAATATCTGCTTTGAACTGGAATATCTGAGTCCACGCTGCCATATATTCAAAGCAGATAATGAGGGATTTTATTCAGCTGTGTGGAAGGGGCCTCAGTCCACACTGCCATATATTCCAGTTCAAAGCAGATAATATGGGGTTTTTCAGCTGCGTGGAAGGGGCCTAAGACAGCCCCTTTAACACAGGAGTTCCCAGAGTTAAAAGGGGGCTGTCCAGATGATATCCTTGAGAAACATAAATTAATTTGTGTGGTTCCAGACAGCCCTTTATCCTAGGATTATTCGTTTTTTAAAAACACCGATGTTCCTGGGGGCCTGTCTACACCCACCCCAGAAAGTGTGCACTTTGTGGGGTGGGTGTCCAGATGTTCTGCCAGAACTATACTGGCAGAAAATCTGGGGATCCTCCCCCCTTCCCCAAAGCCCTCAAACTCCTTTGAAAAGTAAAGAAAACTTACCCAGTCTCCAGTACACTTCTGCAGCAGCTCTCCCAGTGCATAGAAATGATGTGCCAGGAGAGCAAAGGAAAGGGAGAAGAAATCGCTCCTCCCCCCGCTCTCCTGCCATGTCATTTTTATGTGCCAGGAGAGGTCCAGCACCATTCTAATGAAGGCCAGGTAAGTTATTTTACTTTTAAAAGGGTTGGGGGGGGGGGGCTTTTGGGGAAGGGGTTAGAGTGTCTGGGCACCCGCCCTAGAAAGCAAGCGTTTTCTGGGATCTATGTAGACTAGAATCCGGGATCATTCATGTTTTTAAAACGTGAATTTTCTCAGATTAAAGGGCTACCTGGAAGCACCCTAAGTAAACTTGGAAGCTATCCTAGTAATGTAGAAGGTCAGCCGGCATTTCAGGGTCATAGTGACTCAAAAGCTGCAAACCAACATAGTTTAGATTTTTGGTGTTGGTAAGGATGGTGTTGTGTAAATTATAATGATAGTAATGATTTCATAGTTGCTCCCAGTTACTATAGTTCTGAGAAATTAAAAAATGCCCCCCTTCCTCTCTTTGGCTGCATAGGCAGGACAGCTGTAAAAGAAATAAGCAAAAAGAATATCAGCATAGTGATGCTAAGTATCTAGGGACACATTACTTGTCTTGGTATTATGTATTATTTATATCACAGCTGTGCCTTGGATGTATAACAAACATCTTTGAAACAGAGCTGGCCTGATGTAATGATGGAGTTTGAGATGACAAAGCAACCAACAAATGTGGAATCATTGCTAGACTGAGGGAAGGATGAGGGGTAAGTTTAGTGATGTTTGGAAAAAGCTTGTATTGGTTCATTAAGTCTCCACAAAGGCAGAGGATATCATGAGAACATCTCTGTCCACTGATCTATGGACCTGCCTGTTGTTGGTATGCAGCCAATAATGGATTATATCTAATGACACCATTTAGAGACACTTGTACTTGTGTTACTCTCCCCAGGGGAAGGAATCTGTTTCCTTTCTTGACAAAAAGAAGCCCAACTGTGTTTCAGTCCTCCAGAAATGAGTTGGGTTTCTTTCTCTGGGGAGAGAATGCAGCCAGATGTCTATTGCTTCTTTCTGCAGAGGAAAGAGACACATAGTTAACACTCCATATTCACTGATTTGACTTTTGCTGATTTGATAATTTGCAGATTTGATTCCATTTCAAGGAATCCCTAGATCCTCCAGCATGACCAATATAGTCAATTTCCACTGAACACTGTCTGTAGAGTCACACTGGATGAGTTAGAGATTCCTAGAGAGATATTATCTTTAGGAATCTCTAAGTCCTTCGGTGGAAATTGACCATAGAGCCATTCAAGAGACTATAGAGATTCCTAGATAAATTTTCCTCAGGTACAACAAATAGTGCATTTTTATGGAGAGGGGTAAATGGCTCCATACAGCTCAGCTTCTCACCAGAGAGAAAGAGAGGCTTGATTTTAGGAGCTCAGTGTGAACAACTTGGTCAAGGTGGCCAATTGAAACATTCACACCTACCTCCAACAGACAAGAGTTCTTTTCCCCCACCCTGGACATTCCACAGATATATAAACCCTGTTTTCCTAGTTTCCAACAGACCGCACAATCTCTGAGGATGCCTGCCATAGATTGCAGGCAAAATGTCAGGAGAGAATGCTTCTAGAACATGGCCATACAGCCCAAAAAACCTACAACCACCCAGTGATTCCGGCCATGAAAGCCTTTGACAATACATTTAACTTGGTCCTTTGCTGTCCTTGCTTTAGTCCATAGAGGGAGACCTTGCACATAACTGAAGCAACATAACATGAACTCACATAATAAGCATGCCAGTGTTCAATTAAAGGTTTGGGATCTCATCAGAAAGGCCAGGTGAAGTGTCCTGCTTTTCGTGGCATTGCAGCAAAAAGAGAGGGGCAGTGGGGCAAATCTGTTGCCCTGTGTGCAGCTCTCCCCTGGCGACCCTTTCCCCATCAGACATGGGAAACATTCCCAGAGAAGCCTCCTGTGTTGTGGAGAAGTGTCCAACAATGCTTCTACTTTGGTTGGGGATAAGGCCTCTGCTGGATGTCACACGATGTGTGATGGCTGGCATAGGGCTCCGTCCCCGAGAAATGGTAAAAGAGTAATTGCATGCTACATTTACCCTGTCCGATGAGGCTGAATATGAGGAGATTGGTAACCACATGAGATCCAATATTAAATGAAAGGGATAATCAAATTCATTTCATAAATATGGAGTTCATATCCTGACTTAATGTCTTTACCAGTAAACATACAGTACAAATCATTATTCCTAGAATCATAGAATCAGAGTTGGAAGAGACCACAAGGACTATCCAGTCCAACCCCATTCTGCCATGCAGGAAAATATAATCACAGAACTGTCTCCTTCTCAGTCCATTTGGCTCTTTAATATGTAGGCTGGTTTGTAGCTGTCTGAGATAGCTCTTGTAAGCTTTGAATATTTTTGTTACCAGTTGTGCCAAATATTATTGATTTCACAGGTTACCACTAGAAATCTCTCATGACTGAAAGCGAGGTAATAAAAACATAGTAGTCAGTACAAAACAAATGGGAGTTAAGAGCGTTAATTCATTAGGAAAAACATACACACAAGTCTATGTTTCTATACAAGAACTAAAAAAAATATTTTCTGCACACCTGGAAGGTGTATTCATTTGATATTCGACCCAGGACTGGCTGTTCTTGTTCATCCTTTCTTAAAGTGAAGATCCCACAGAGCTCATGAATATAAAATATATCTTATCATAGCTCTGATAAAGTGGAAAACAGAATATAAAGTGGAATCATTTCAGTAATTCCGTGGAGAGGTCTTCATCATCTTTCCAAGCCTCTGTGCCTTTTCTTCTAAGGATATTTATTCTGAAAATTCTTGCCTGGAGTTATTTTTTTTTTACATCCTATGAAAGGTTTTATTTTTAGTAGAATATCTTATCTGTCTGACATCCAACAATCAGTATTCCACGTACTTTGGATGTGTACGATTTTTCTCTGTTCTGTTCATGCAGTGCTAATTTGAATGAAAATAGAAAAAGAAAATTAGTCTTAGTACCTGGCCCATAATACAGAGTCAGTGGACCTGCTGCTAGACTCTTCAAGTAGAAGCACTGGCATTAGTCTGCTGTTCTAATGTGGCACTATTCCTAGAATATCCAACCAGTCTCCTGCGGAAAATCCTCTAGCAGAACAAAAATACAAGAAGCACTGTCCTGAAAATATTATTTGAAGGCAAACTGTCTCTGATGCTGGAGGTTAAAAAGAAGCATCATGTGAAGTCTTGGCTTTGCTTTCTTCTCCTCTGCTTCAGTTCCCCCTGTTTATATGCCTTCCCGATAGTGTAGAGAGAGATCTTCCTCTGTATTAGTTTTTTGGGTGGAGCTTAAAACATCTCTCAGAGGCCTGCTCAGTTGGTTTATTCCATTTCCCTAGAGCTCTTTGCCGGATTCCTCCTTTTTCTACAGTGAATAGAGGACTGGATATTATCTGGAATCTTAGGCCTAGCAATCCAAACAGGCATTCTTAGCACTACTTCTACTGCTGCTGCTGCTTCTGCTGCTGCCTTTAGCAGTATTTATACCAACAGTCCAAAGGACAATTGAAGCTTTTGGTCAACCTAAGCTTCACAGAAAAGAAGATTAAGGCAGTTTTTGACCATCACTCTGCAGCAGAGGCAGAAGACCCAGAGAGATGATCTGCAGCCAGCCAATGCTCCTTTTGTAATGTATTGTTTTAAGTTGCCTCCTGATAGTCCTGGGTGGAGTTAACCCTTTATTCATCTTGTTTCAGTAAACTCATTTGGTTATCTTTTCACCTTGCCTCAAAGTGCCTGTTTGCTAAGGATCTTAATCTTAACAGAAAGTATCAGATAGCCCCTGAGTAAAGCCAGACAATATAGTTTCCCCAAAGGCCTGGGCATGCTATCACACACATCATGAACCACCACTAGTGATAGCTTTCTTTTTTTGTGAGTTTGGCTAATCTCTTTTAAAAGCCATGCAAGCTAACAGACATCACTACTTCTTGTGACAGTGCATTCTACAGTTTAATCCTGCACTTTTGGAAGTCACATCTGAAAAAAAGGCCTTGGGAACTTCCATCCACAACTTGGCTATCTGTTTTCTATGCAGAAAATGCTGTTTCCTGCCCAGACAATGTTGCTTTCCATGCAAAACAACTATATGTGGATTTTGTGCAATGTAAGTCACGGATTGTGAATAGCCTTCAAAAACTGTATTTGGTTTTCAAAGACTTTTTTTCCACTGAAGAAAATTGCTGAATTTATGTGTCATTGTCTTTGAGTAGAAACTTCATCCCACAAGGCGAGAAGGGAAATGAGTGTAATCATCTTCTTTGCAGGGCATTTCATGGGGTTTCATCCTTAAAAAAAAGATGGAGAATTTACTCACCCTCATCACACAGGGTCATCTCCTCCCTTTTCTAGCTCAACCATTTTAAGGATACCAGCACACTTTTAAAAACAGGAAACACCACTTTCCATGAGCTCATCCCCAGAAGCCCATTACACTAAAGAAGGTAGGCATTGTTTCCTTTTGGAAACCCCACTTTCCATTGGCTGATTTCATTGAAACTCTTACACTAAAGGAGACAGTCACACTTGTCAGGGGTCCCAAAAAAAGAAGGTGGGATTGATGCCGACCCTTGGATTTGCAGCTATGGAAAACTACTGTTATCTGTGGGATGCACACTGCACCTTATCTGCTCTTCCTGCTGCCGTGCTTAAATCAAACACACTAGAAATCTGTTTTCATCTGCCAAGTGTCCTTGACGGCAATACTTTATTTCCTTTACCAATTTCTAAACTATATACTAGTTACTACACATCTAGCACAGAGAGCTGATCATGGAAAAAGAAAAATCGAGCACATGGTCTCGGCTTATATATACAAGGTAGTTCATTTTGTGACACTTCTGGATATGACCTCCAGCTGACCAGACATGTCATTTCTTGTCCGGCCCTTCCATGCTATGAGTAATTTAATCCCTCAGTGACAAATGCTAGCTGGCACATGTCTTTGGAATGATTTTCCTGGCCCATGGCTCCACTACCATTCAACACTTTTTAATACACTTCTTTTAATGGGACCCACACCATCTTTAAACCACTAATAGAAACAGAAGAAGAATTAGTGGATCACCCACATGAACGCCTACACTGAAACATCACAAAATAATCAGACAAATACATCACTTCTCATCACAAGAAAAATATCAATTTTAAGCGCTTCTATGTGCAGGGGAAAAAGTGGAGTTGATTTTCACCTGCCTTTGAAATCCTCCCATTTCTACATGCTGTGAAGACAGAGTACCACGAGCAACCACCAGAAGCAGTCCTGTGTCATTTCATGGGCTCCGTGGGAGTGAGAAGTCTTGGCTCTGCCTTTTCCTCTCCTCTGCTTCTGTTCCTCCTGTTCATAGATTTTCCCAGTAGTGTAGATACCTTCCTTTGTATTAGTCTTTGGGTGGAGCATAACCCCCCCCCCCATTTGATTGTGTAGAGCTCTCTTGCTGAACTCCTTCTTCTGCAGCAGAGCTACAGATTGTCTGGTAATCCTAGGCTGAAGGAATCCAAAAAACAGGCATCCTTATCCCCTGCATTCAGCAGTATTCTTATACCAACAGTCCAAAGGACAACAGAAGCTTATGACTAGCTTAAGCTTCTCAAGAAAGAAGATTGAGACAGTTTATAACCATCGCTTTGCATCAGAGGCAGGAAACTTTCAAAGATTCCAGAAAGATGAATGTGACCAGCAAAACCTCCTTTTGGTTATCTTTTAACCTTGCCTAAAGTGCCTCTGTGCACTAAGGGTCTTGAGCTTATCAGAAGGTATACAGACCGAGTAAAGCCAGACATTATAGTTTTTCCCAAAGGCTTGGGCATGCCATCACAGGGAGTATGTAAACATGTGTAGAAATGGAGGAAAACTTTCATATCATGAGGTCCTTGGTGATGAAAAATGTCATTGTTGACCAATCATAGGACCTCATCTCACTAGAAAAAACTTTCTGAATGTGAATATTATGTTGCTCCTAGTGCCAGAATTGCCAATGAATAATCCAGACCAATAGAAACACCATGTTATTTAAAAGACAAAGTCTTAAAACTATAGTAACAAATACCAAAATCATTAGGAACATTTACTCTGTTTGGGAAAAAAAAAACATTTAGTTCACTACAACCTATTTTTAACATCAGCCTTAATTGGGAAATCTTAATTGGGAGTTAGGGGAAATCACTAGAATATCCTAGCGAATTAAGAATTTCAATAATTAATTAGTGAGTTGATTCCAGCCTTAGGGAACTATATCACAGTAGACCATATATATTCTCCTGTCTCTAACCAGAGTGATGTGCAAACTTGAACCTATTAAGGGAAAGTATTAAATAAATGTAAATGAAGTTAATAATAAATCGGGGCTCTCCATCATGCAGAATTTGGTAATTACATGTATTTCCCCTCCACACTTTCTGCAGTTCACAAAGTACAATTTAGCCCTTCATTATTAATTCTAAGTATAACACAGGTCTGTACTTGCTGTTTACATTAAACAAGACTTTGGTGGATCCAAGACTTTGGTGGGTCTCGGGGCTTGTTCTGGTACAGCCGCACCAGGAGTTCCAGCTTATCTTGCTATTTGTTGATTACTGCATGTATTTTAAAGTTCTATGCCTTTGTGTCAGGATCCGGTTTCCGGAGCCCAGACTTTGGCGCTGAAAACTAGACTCCTGACGTATTACCCTGATAAGGATCCTGCAGCTGGTGGCCTTGAAAGAAGGCAGTTGTTTGGTGGCGGGAAACATTTGCGCGGGGTTTTGGATTTGGCGGGAGTCTATCTTTTGAACAAGTGGGAGTGTATATAAGGGGTTGCCTGCTGCGATCAGGCAATCCCGGCTTTTTCTGTGTCTGAGTATCTGATAGTAAAGTTCTTTGTTTGATTACGTTGGAAGTCTCATGTCATCATTGAGCCCAGCTGTCGTGAGCTGACACCTTTGCAGTTATATGGTTTTCCTTACTTTGCAGTTATTGGGTCAATTGCTTGTCAATTATCATTAGGTTCCCTGGTCCCGCCCTCCTTTTGGGCTTTGGAGGTAAGGGAGCCATTTTTCAGTTAGTCTCAGCTAGGAAGTCAATGTACAGGACGTGTACAGACTTTCTCCTGTACAAAGGCTTCAACCCAGGGGAGGACAGTCTTAAGAGCATCTAAAGATTCCCAAAGGTTCCAGGGAAACAGCCTTACAGCCCTGAGGAATTTTGGAGGGAATAACAGCTTTAAACATCAAGATCTCCAGCTAAGTGACTACAAGCCTACTGGTACGTCCACTCGGTTGTGAGACGCAGTTCAGCCCAGTAGTGGATTCACATCAGTCAGGTCTAGGTTCACAGTTAGCCTGGGAGGAGCTAGAAAGGGATTTTCCTTGAAGTAAAGCAAAGAAACAGTTAGAAGCCACCTGTTGCTTGAAGCCTGGAAGCATTTGTTTAATCTTTGAAGACAAAAGAAGTTTCTGTTTAATTGTTCATCAATAAAAGACTTTGTTGTATTTAAGCTCAAGCCTTCTAAAGACCGTTTAATGGGGGGAAATTCTCTAAGGGCTTCTCTTTGGGGCCCCTGGCTTCCCATTGGGCTAAAGTTGCACGTCCTGTTTTAAAAGCGCTTCATTTCAAGCCCAGCGGTGACAGAACAGGGCTATTTTGTCCCCCACTGGCCTCTCAATCATTTACCTCCACCTGCTATGGCCTACATTTCTGCTATGGCATTTGGAAGATATTAGACATTCATAGGTTATCCTCTTCCTCTTCAGGATGTTTTATTTCTCAAACACTCATTTTTAATTTAAGCATAATGGTGAATTGTACTTCCCCACCCCTAGAAATGTGACAGACATTTCCATAATGCAGTGCTTGTTACCATATAAACTGCATGTTTTTGTATTAGTTGACATGTTCTCAAGGTCAACCTGGAACTAGGAATGCTCACTGCAAAGCAACATAACATCTCTGATGGTGTTAATGTGCCAGAGAAGTCAATCTGACCCCAAATCTGCAACTTGTGTCAGACCTCTGTTTTGACTTCCCAATATTTGTGAGATCTAATTGTTGAGCACTTGATATGAGGAGCACCTGAGCCACTTGGTTGAATCACTCCCCTTTAATCACACAAGAAAATGTTAATAAATCCTGGCAGACAGTTTTTCTCTAAAGAGACAGCAAGCTCCTTGAAATTGTGCTTTTGACTCTATAAATAAGCTTTCTGTCACTTTGGGAAAATCTATTCCAATCCCAGCTAAGATATAAAGAATGTAAATAGTGTGCATGTGTGTGTACCATACACTTTACTTGATTGATACAGGTTTGGTTTGAAATGCATGAAAATAACCTGACCTTTAAATTAAGGAAGCGGACATATCAAATGGTACATCTACACCTTAGAATGAATGCTAATTAACATCACTAACTACCAATGGTTAAATCATGGGAGTTATATATAGTTTAACATTGTTTTTATTTTCATCTGCCTAACAGTGCTGATGCCTCTCAAAACTAAAACTCCAAGAATTCCATAGCATTCAGCTATAGATTGAATGCTGTTTGATATTTTAACTGCCAGTGGCTAAGTCATGGGAATTATAATTTAACAAGGCCCTTATCCCCGATCTGCCAAGTAGTGCTGGTACCTCACCAAACAACAAATCCCATGTTTCCGTAACATTGAGCCATGACAGTTAAAGCAGTGCCAAATTGCAATAATTCTACAGTGTAGAGCCAGCACAAGTCATCCATACAAGAACGTTATGGAGAAAAGGTTTATTAAGGGCCATTAGTGAAGGTAATCAAAACAGGACCTTTTCCTTTAAGGCACAGTACAAGTGGCACACTTTACAGTCAGCTTTCAACATTTGCTGGGGTTAGGGCATATGGCCCCCATGATAGTGAAAAACTATGAATGCTGGGTTGCTGTGAGTTAGGGCTGTATGGCCATGTTCCAGAAGCATTCTCTCCTGACATTTCACCTGTATCTATGGCAGGCATCCTCGGAGGTTGTGAGGTGAAATGTCAGGAGAGAATTCTTCTGGAACATGGCCATACAGTCCAAAGAAATCACAGCAACCCAGTGATTCCAGCCATGAAAGCCTTTGACGATACTATGAATGCTGTTTTAATTCTGTCCCTTGTCAACTGGTATTATATAAATCTCAATAAATATGTTTTCAATTACTTTTTAAAACTTGATAGAAACAATTTCTCGTAATTTCTAGATCCTTCAGCACAACTCTATGGTCAACTTCCAATGGATGCTGGAGATAAAATCACACTCTGGAGATTCCCAGAGAGGACTTCTTAAATCCCTGAATAATCAAACCTGCAAAACTCAAGACTGCGAATGTGTGGGGCTGACTGTACTTGCATCTTCCTAGAAAGAACATTCAATTGCATCTTTTACACTATAGTTCCCAGAACCCTCCATCCAGCATAGCCGCTGGCAAGGCATCGCTGGTGAACATTTCTCTCCTCGCACACTTGAGCTTCCTCATACTTGTTTTAAGACTATTATAAAACGTTGACAGTGATTCATGTAAAGTTTGTGTAGTTCTTACTTATTCTTTCCAATTTATTTTTACTCTTCAATTTAAGCATGAAGATCTTGCAGAAAGAGTGGAGTAGGCAGGGAGCAGGAGCAGAGAGAAGTACATCAGAAGTGCTATAAACAGTTGATTACTAAGCCCAGGATATTGTGCTTTTTATCACCTCTAGAGTTGTCTGACATTTTTTGCTCTGTAAAAGCAGGTTGTCATGGTGATCCACCAGTTCTCTTTTGAAGAGGGCTGGAAAGTATCTGGAATTGATGCAAAAACAGTCTTCTGTATGACTTCCCTTAATGTTTAAATATGAATCTGGCTATATCTCATGTACATATCTCTGACTTGAAGGGAGTCCATATGCTGGTCCATCAAATTCAGTAGTGCCTGCTCTGAATTTGGCAGAAGTAACAACATGAGAAAACAGGAAAGCTTAGAGAAGACAATGGAAAGAAAAAGTAAAAGGGGCTGACCAAGGGCAAGATGGATGGATGGTATCCTTTAAGTAACTGGCTTGACTCTGAAGGAGCTGGGGATGGTGATGGCCAACAGGGAGCTCTGGCGTGGGCTGGTCCATGAGGTCACAAAGCATCGGAAATGATGGAATGAATAAACAACAACAACAACTGTATAAATTTGTGTATAAGTTGAGCTCATGTATAGGATGAGGGCAGATTTGGGGTTTAAAATTATGGATTTTCCTTTAACTGGAAGATAAGTTGGGCATCATTCTGCAGAGAAGAGAAAGTGCTAGTACCATCTAAAGGACCAGCCACAAATGCCATTTTCCTGCCCAGGCTTTCAAAAATGTCAGAAGAACAGAGAGGAGGCTGGTGCTTCTTTAGATTTTCTCAAGACACACTAAGTTCGGTTAAGCTAGTCTGAAGGAACTATCAGTGCAGGCAGAGGTGTTTCCACTCTTTGGCCATGTAAGAACTGGAAAATAAAAAATAGTAAAATCCAGGTAATATGATTTTCATTAGCAACAATGGAGAAATAACTGGGGAAACTTAACTTTTACAAATGCTAAGGAAGCCTCCTTTTCTATACTATGTTTTCACCATTCAAATCTCACTCTCTTTTTCTCTTCCTCCACCTACCTACCAATATTTTTCAGTTTCTTTTTCAGAGACTGAACAGGCATTATTAACAGGCATTGTAAAAAGATTTTATTCTCCTTTTGATATTCTAGCCTAAGTAGCCTGACCCCCTGCCAATGCAGAAAATCCACAGCGAAAGCATTTCACTGCCAAACAGCTATTTTAATAGCAAATTCTTTCTAATCCTTCGTTGAAATCTCTTTTCTTCTTCTAATTTCAGCAGAAAAACAAGTTGTCGCATTTTCTGTGTGACAGCCCTTCAGATATTTGAATATGACTATTCTGTCTCCTCCCAGTCTTTTCCCCCTCCCAACATACACTGATCCCTCTACTATCCCTAATAAGAATTAATGTTCCTTTGGGCCAGTGGTTCTCAACTTAGGGTCCCCAGATGTTTTTGGCCTTCAACTCCCAGGAATCCTAACAGCTGGTAAACTGGCTGGGATTTCTCGGAGTTGTAGGCCAAAAACATCTGGGAACCCCAGGTTGAGAACCACTGCGTTAGGTTGTATCCACACTGTGGAATTATAGTAGTTTGACACCACATTAACTGCAGTGCCCCAATGCTATGGAATTGTGGGATAATTTTGCGAAGTGTTTGTCCTTCTGTGTCAGAGTTCTCTGGTGCCAGAGGAAACTGCAAATCCTGAAATTCCATAGCAATTTGACAACATCATCACATTGGGCTAAAATCAGCGGTATGTGCCAATTTTAGCCCAGGACATTTATAGACTTGGCCGGCTCCCATCACATGATGCTATACCAGCTCTGTGGCTGAAGGAAGGAAGAGCCGGCGCATGCTGCCTGCAGGACAACACAGGAGAGCTTCCATGTGCCATAAAATCTATAGGGGGAAGCTGTGCACACCATACAGTCTCCCACTTCTCCCTTCGTGATCGCCCTCCCATGGATCTAGGTGATGTGGGGCATGAGTGCCAGATTCCCCACACTCGTCTCCGAAGTGGAGCGCCACCAGCCGCTGTCTGTATGATGAGGTGGAAAGTGCTGTCAAACTGTTATAATTCTGCAGTGTGGATGGTCTCTTATCTAAACCACCTTCCTATACACAAGTTGTATCTCCTTGATATCCTCCTTAAATATTGTATGCAGTATTCCAGATGAGCCTTGACCAAAGCAGAAAGTATTGTCACTGTTTTACTCTTGGTCTGGGCTTTGTATTTCTTTTGATGCAACCTAGCCTCTTTTTTGCCACAGCTAAGGTAAATATCTCACAAAGCTACAAATCAAAATTCCATACCATTGAGCCATGAATGTGAACATGGTGTCAAACTGCTATAATTCTGCACTGTGAATACAGCCTAAAGCACTGTTAATTCTTGGGAATTACATCTTGGATTCTCTTGGAAGAATGGTTTGCTTCTCTTTGAAAATATTGGTTATTTGTGCATGTTTCTGTCTTCTTGAGATCAACATAGATGTAGTTGTGTGTGATTCCAAAAGAAGGCAATGCAAGTAAACTGGACCTTGTTTTGTAGCGAACAGCTCACTGGATTGGACTCTTGGCAGCTTTATTAAAAACTCAATCCTCCCAGCTGTGTGCTCAGACGGAGAGATAATTCCTTTCTCTTTCTTGTTACCAGCCAATTTCAGTTGGGTATATTCACATGGGGACAGATGGATATGAAGGGGTTGAATTCTCTGGATGGGATGCAGTGTGTCATCTATTTTCTTCATTCCACAATTCAGTTGCTTTTATTACAGAAACCAGGATGATTGCTGTGCTTTATGGAATAGATTTTACTCCCCTCTTTCACTGATATCCACATTTTATTTAAATATCTTATTTAAATAATTTATTTAAATATTTAAATGTCTTTTACTGTGATCCTGATAGTACCCTTCAGTTTCACTCCCATGCTTTGTGAAATACAGAAAATGGAATAAACAATTAATAACACATCAATAAATATAGAACACAAAATAAAAAACAATGAAATAACAAAAATTAACAATAAAAATTATGAGCATTAGATTAAAACACAGGGTTATTGTGGAGAAAACATCAGAAGGAAGAGAGGTGTGGAACGGCTAGTTAGTAGCCAACTGCATTAAATCACTACTGACCGAGAGGTCATGAGTTCAAAGCCAGCCCGGGTCAGAGTGAGCTCCCGACCATTAATAGTCTAGCTTGCTGTTGACCTATGCAGTCTGGAAGACAGTTGCACCTGTCAAGTAGAAAATTTAGGTACTGCTTTATGCGGGGAGGCTAATTTAACTAATTTACCACACCATAAAACCTTCCAGCAGTGTGCATAAGAATGAGGAAGTACTCCATCAAGGACTAGGTGTCACAAGTGGATGGTGAAGCGGAAGCTCCCTCTGCATACCCTCATGAAGCCGGAAAGCTGGAATGTTAAATTGCTTCTTTGCCTGTCTATATATGTTGTATGTCTAATGTCATTAAATGTTTGCCATGTATATGTGCATTGTAATCCGCCCTGAGTCCCCTGCAAGGCGAGAAGGACAGAATATAAATACTGTAAATAAATAAATAAATATGCATAGTTTGACTTGATTAATGGAAAGATGGCATGAAAATGTATACATAAATAGGATAATTTCATGGGTTTTCACATGAATAAGGAACTTGAAGTCTACCACATGCAGTAGAATGCAACTCCCATCAGTCTTGCTCCCTGCAACTGATAAGCATTACACTCCAGCAGAACCTGAATCACCAGAGTTTCCTTGATCCACATCCTGATTCCCCTTTGTTTGCTTTTTTGTCAAATCCACTTCCTGCCCTGTCTGTTGTTCTGAAAATCACATAAGAATTAAATGCTATTGTCATTCTCATCTTATTCATTCCTGCATGGCAGGGGGTTGAAGTGGAGAGCTCTTGTGGTCTCTTCCAACTTCGTGATTATATGATTCTATCTAAAATAGAACAACTCAATGAGTAAGTCAACACTTACGTAAGTCCCATTTATTCTGTGGTTCTATTATATTTGGGAAAAGCAATAGGATTTGGCCGTTAGAGCTCTTATTCGTTTGTTCATTGGCTAAGTAATACAGTATACTACACCTTTTTCCTCCAAATGGGACTCCATGTTGCTTGTAATAAAATCCAATGAAATAAACAGAATGAAAACATAAAACAAGTTCTGACTCTGTGGGTAGGGATGTAACAAGGCCTGATCCCACAATCCATCCTTTCATTATTGTGGTGTTAGATTTTGTTTTGGCAGGTGCTGAAATTGTCAAAAATAGATCATATCCTGATCGGAAATGTGTTCTTCCTAATGAAGAAAAATGCAATTCTCTCTGGGGGGACTGCAATTTCAGCAAAATTTGTTACTAAATGTCAAGCCAGCAGGTTTCCAATCAGCTGCTCCCAACAAATCCAGGCATTCTTTGCATGAAGCTAGTGAATGAGCGTGCTCCTCTGAATGTGTTATAAAATGTTTAGCCCAGGCTTCACCTTCCTTCCCATAATTCAGGGATGGGATGTAGGACAAGGAGCATTTCCACTGTTTTGAACAAGTTCCTGTGTTAAAATCCTATGTTCATTTTCAAGGTTGAGAATGCTACTTGCCCTTTACAAATGTAATGAATTGAAAGACTTCAAACACTTGAGAAAGAATGGAATGTCAGCCAGCAGTTCCTTCTTCTTTTATGCAGTTCTGAGCTGAGTGGGTTTTCTCTCATTCTCAGGTAAATCTGATTTAATTTCTCTGCTCATCTCTCAGTAAATAAACAAGCAATTGCCATTTTCTAAAGACTTCATCATATCCAAGTTCCTCCATGTTTCCACACAGTTTTAAAACACTTCCTAGACAAAGTACCACAGAGCTCATATGACACAGACAGACTTCCAATCTCTGGGGATGCCTGACATAGATGCAGGCAAAATGTCAGGAGAGAGTCCAATGCCAGAGATACAGCTTAATGGTGTAACATTAGAAAATGTTGACCACTTCCGTTACCTTGGCAGCCACCTCTCTACTAAAGTCAACATCGACACCGACATACAACACAGCCTGAGCTCTGCAAGCGCAGCATTTTTCCGAATGAAGCAGAGAGTGTTTGAGGACCGGGACATCCGTAGAGATACCAAAGTGCTTGTTTATAAAGCTATTGTCCTCCCAACCCTGCTATATGCCTGCGAAAAATGGACTGTCTACAGACGTCACAACTCCTGGAACGATTCCATCAGCGCTGCCTCCGGAAAATCCTGCAAATCTCTTGGGAAGACAGGTGAACAAACATCAGTGTGCTGGAAGAAGCAAAGACCACTAGCATTGAAGCAATGGTCCTCTGCCATCAACTCCGCTGGACCGGCCACATTGTCTGGATGCCCGACCACCATCTCTCAAAGCAGTTGCTCTACTCCGAACTCAAGAATGGAAAACAGAATGTTGGTGGACATTCATTAAAGAGATTTAAAGATGAGCTCAAAGCCAACCTTAAAAACTCTGGCATAGACACTGAGAACTGGGAAGCCCTGGCCCTTGAACGCTCCAGCTGGAGGTCAGCTGTGACCAGCAGTGCTACAGAATTTGAAGAGGCACAAATGGGGGGTGAAAGAGAGAAACGTGCGAAGAAGAAGGCATGTCAATCCAACCCTGACCAGGACCGCCTTCCACCTGGAAACCAATGCCCTCACTCAAGAAGAAGATGCAGATCAATAATAGGGCTCCACAGCCACCTTCAGACTCACAAGAATTCTGATCCTGGAAGACTATCCTACTCGGCCAACGAGGGATCACCTAAGTAAGTAAGGAGGGAATGCTTCTAGAACATGGCCATATAGTCCGAAAAACCTACAACAACCCAGATGTCCCACTGTCAACCATATCAGTGCGGAGAAATAGGAGGAACTGAAGCCAGGGAGAAATCGTCTTCTAAGCTTCTTGATGCACCTGAAATTGGGAGAAAGAGAGTTTTTAAACTTGTGGGATGGGAATATATCAGAGTCACTCATGTTGAATCATTTCAGTGATGTGGAGAAATTGATGTTCTTAAGAGAGAGCAACTGGCTCTCCTCTAGACTAATGGGATTGAGGGAGAAAGTCAACAACCCCAGAAGAGGTGTCTGTCTTAAGGACAGTGCCTTAGGTCTCCTCTAAGTGGATGATTGAGGTGGGAGAAGCCGATCCTGTGTGATGGAGGCAGGTACATTCTTCAACTTCTTTAAAGATGGAATCCCATGCAAAAAGACTATTTCCACCACTTTCCCCCCGTTTTCCCCAGCTCCATGTATGATGAAGCCTTAAAAATGGTTCCTACATAACCCTACATGCAAAACTTATAGACTTTATGGTACTTCCTCCATGCAATGAAATATGTAATGGCAACCACCACAGCAGAGAGTGCAACTGGCTACTGTTTGCCCCCAAAGGTGATGAATGAGGAAATAACAGCTTTCTCGGTGCGCTTCCAGAAGAATCTGTGTTTAAAAAATGTGGATGTTCCCATCTATGCACACCCCAAAAAGTGTGGGCTTTCTGGGTAGTTGTCCAGTTGTTTTCCCAAAACTTTCTGGGAGAACACCGGGACACTCTAAACCCCTCCCCAAAAGCCCCCCAAAACAGCATATAAAAAACAAAAGAACTTACCCAGTCTCCATGAGATGGCTGCCGGAGCTCTCATGGTGTGTACAAATGACACACCAGGAGAAATGGGGGCAGGAGCGATTTCCTTCCCTCCCCCCCTTTCTCCAGGCACATCATTTGTATGCTCCAGGAGAACTCAGCATACTAATGGAGGCCGGGTAAATTCTTTTTAAAAAATACTGTTTTGAGGGGCTTTGGGGGAGGGGGTTGTTATTGTCATGGTTTTCTGGGCTAATTTAGCCTGTTAAACTGTGGGAATAGTGTCTGGATTGCAGTCCAGACACCGGAAGTAGAGGGCTTATCCCACGCAGAATCCCACTATCAAATTAATTTACCACAAACCAGTGTTTTCATGATTTGTGGTGGATTAATTCAGGTTTGTCCAGGACATCATCTGGACAGCCCCCTTTTTATTGTAGAAACTACCACAATAAAGTGGCTGTCTGTATGCGCCCTAGAACTTGATGGAGTTGCTTGTGTACTTTTTCCTAATGTTGCCAACAAGGGCGATGCTGACTGACGAGACTGTTTTATTGTTTTAATGCTTGTTGATGTATTGTTTTAATTATGATTTATGTTTAATTGTGGTTTTACTATTGTAATTGTTTGTATTGGCATCATATTGGTGCCTAATGTAAGGCATTGAATTTTGCCATTATTTATGTGTAAATATCCCCCTAAGGGTGAGAAAGGCAGTATACAAATACTGTAAATAAATAAATAAATTCTCTACGAAACAAAGTAGAGCAAGGAGACAGAGATGTAGAAGTCTATCATTACTACTTGCTCGTCACCAGTTGCTCCGCCCTGAGTCTTCCAGCATAAGTCAATATTTTGTCTTTTTAATTGCAGAGATGGATATATTATCTTCCTCCCTCTACACTGGGCCAAGCATGCTCTTTCTGAATTGTCTAATGAATGAGATAGGCCAGCTTGGTGTATTTATGTGTCTCTCTGTATATTTGTCTATTTGACTACAGATGATTTGCTAACATATCTGAACCCCCTGGCAACTTAGAATGGTTTTGTTTTGTGTCTCTAGTCTCGCAATAACTGTTATATGAATGGTGTTTTAACAGGAAATCTACCTCTATCATCTTATATCTTACTCACCCCCGTCTATCTGGGAACTGACGTAAATTCAGTGTTATTGAATTTAATGATGGGTGCTCAATTTGTAAAACTGCAAAGCCTTGATTAAAAAAAAACTTCTAATTTTAAGGTATGGATGGCTAGAGAAATAGAGTAAGTTTTCGGGATTTAAGAGGCTATTCTGTTGCTTGGTATTGATTTAGCTCTTTAAAAGCTGCAATATAAAAAGGCTTTAAGGGTATATGGAATTTAAGAACTTGTTTTAAAGGATATTAAGGTTGATTTACAAGTATGTTGGAGGGTTGGAATTAAACTTGTGTCATTCACCTTTAGGGCAGCCAAGCTGGCACATGCAAGAGAAGGCATTCTTGGCAATAGCTCACTATCTTTGAAATGAAATGACATCTTTGGTCAGCCTTGACTTAGTGTATTCCAGGTGTTAAACCTCTCACTTACAACTTACATAACATAGATGGTAATACAGGAAAAAGTGCTGAAATGAATTATATTCACAAATTCTAATCCATGGAATGAAGATGGAAAATGGCTTCCTGACACACTACAGATATTAATACAGTGGGCCCTTGGTATCCACTGTGGTTTGGTTCCAAGATCCTGCCATGTATATCAAAAAATTTCCATTATATACACTGGCATAGTAAAATGGTATGCCTTATATAAAATGGCAAAATCAAAAATTACTTTTTGGATGTTGTGTTAACAGAAAATAATTTCAAGGCATAGGTGGTGGAATCTGTGGATGCAGAATCCATAGATAGAGTGTCAGGTTCTGGAGCCTCTCAGAATAAATAAGCTCACACTGCTCAGGAACAATGGATACTCTTTATTCTTGGTTACCAGAAAAAAGCAAGATTGTTCTAACACAAAACTGACATGGTGTTTTTTCACACCAGCCCCTCTCCTCCCCATGCTGCTTTCGATTCTCCCATTCTGGTTCTCAAAACACCAGCCAGGCCAGATGGCCCTTCTGAACTCTCCCTCTCTATTCCCATTCCATCATGTCAGAATGACCCATGCAGCCTATCCTCCAAGACTGGCATTTGGACATCCTGACTCCAAAGGCCAACTGTACAAAAGTCCTCGCTACTGCAAATATAACATTTCAGAGAGAGAAACCAACTTTTGGTAAGTTTATTTATTGCTTTCACACAACAAGACTAACTGACCATCATATCACCATGAGCAACCCTTTGAAAATTTAGGGCAAGGGTCACAATTTGCATTGTTCTGGATCCTATTACATTCTATCCTGCTCCCAATATGCATTATGCTTGAGGCATTAATACCACTTGGTACTGCTTCAAAAGCAATGGGTTGTTTTATTTTCATAGATATAAACCCACTGCTTCGGATGCAGCACAGAGTGGCATTAAAGCCTCAAGCATAAAACATTTTCTCCCTCTTCTTTCCTTTTTTATGCTGCAAAAAATAACACACCTCCTTTTCAGAAATCTTTCTTTTCTGTTTTGCAACCGATTCAATTATTGTACGGTGCATACTTACTACAATATATATTCCCCAAAAATCTAGGCTGGAATTCATTACCACAGTTATAGATGCATAACCCAGAGTGGTGTATCTATAACAGATTCATATTCACATCCTTAAGTATTTATGATTCTGATACCATTGCTGTGATCATAAAATTACCCTGATTTATAGGACAGAAACTGCTGCACGTGATAGTGGTCTGTTCTATCAAATTGTTATGGAAGAGAGATGGTTTGAGGAACAAAGACAAAGAGAGATCCAGAGTACTGGAAAGCACGCTTTATTCTCGGTTGGCGCCAACCGGATATAGACCCCCTGGTAGGCCAGGAAAGAAGGGTCCCGAACAAAAGAAAGGCAGAGTATTTATACACTTTTTGAAAATAAGTATTCATGCATCATAGAAACATCACAATGTGCGTCACAAACGTCTACTCTTTCACTGACTTCAAAGGCATATTTTGGAAATCAACAAGTTGTCAATCCTCATTAATTTACTATCTAAAGAGTGACCATTAATGTACTTCCAGCGCCGGGATGTCTCCGGACCTGCTCCATCCATCCTGAGATAACATTCCTGAGACCCCCTAATGGACACTTCATTAGTCAATTTTACGATAAGGTACCAGGCACCTCTTAATGGCAAGTTTACGATAAGGTGCCTGGGGCCTGGTATGTATCTTATCTTATGGCCTCTCGAAGTGCCAGGCACCACATTCCTCTCCTGGAGCTGGCCTCTAATTTTGCAGCTTTTGAGAAGTCAAGTGAACTAGCCATGCATACATATATTTTTCTTATATATTTTCTAACTCCTATTTCTAATATGGTTATATCAAATATATTTCCAATATGTGTATTATGTATTTTCATCAAGCCTTCATCAAATCCCCCCTTTGGTGCTCTGAACTGGAAAGGGAAGAGCATCATCTAACTAAAGCCAATAATTGCATTTCGTCTTGTTTATCATTTACCATCTTAGATATGCATCTTTTCAGCATTTGGAAAATAATAGGCAGAATACATAACATTAGTAACACTACTAATAGGATTATACAGAAAGCAAAAAACAGTTCCTTTAACCATTGAATCGATGGTAGCCAGCTCGTGAGCCAATCAAAAGGGTTTGAAACCCCATGTGTGTTGTTTTCTATTAAATCTGTCATTTGATTTAATTCATCCTCAATTGTTTTATTCAGATCATGGAATCTGACTTTGCAACCTTCTTTCATTAGTTTACAGAAACCTCCTTGTCTTGCCAACAGGTAGTCCAGGGCCATACGGTGTTGTAAGACAATTTGATGTAGCTCTTCTACTTCATTTTGCATGGCCCTAACTATGAGTCCTGTGGCATTTATGGATTTTTCCAATCGGCAGGTGAGGCCTACGATACTCTTTCTATTTTCTTGGGCCACTATGCCTGGGTAGCTTCCAAGCGTCAGTATGCCCGTTAGCAGACCTCCAGCTACTCGGCCTCCTTCTGTCTCAGACAATTGTGCTCCTATTATTACCTCATCTGAGCAGGCTGGGCCTAGGGGTGCTGATCTGTCTCGCTTTGTTCTTATGCGGCGAGAAGCAACCTGGACTGGGAATGTAAAGTATCCAACGCCTGCACACTGGTATCCACCTGGATGGAAATTTGACGCCCAACCATCATAGAAAAACCACAAATTGGGATCATATATTTTCCAATCATTACATGTAAGAATATCCCCTTCATTTGTCATGCTTTTTCTCATCATTAGGGCTCTTAAGTCTTTCAAAAACTCTTCAAGTGTGTTGTATTATTCCATAAACTGGTAAAATAACCCAAAGGAGCTATCTTTCATGATTTCATATTGTTCTCTGGCTTTTTTGTAATATTCATCCTCTCCCTGGGAGGGGTCACTGTATTGTTCTTGGAAATATAAACTGTGCCAATACCCTGATGCTTGGGAAGCATTGTGTTTCCCATGAAGGTAAAACTTTTCAGTGCAGTGAGAGTAATTTCCCACATTGAGAAGGATTTCCCTCTCCTTTTCTGGGATACTCTTCCACCCTTTCCGATAACCTTCTGGATAATGACAACAAAAACATTTGCCAGGGGTGGTCTTTGAAACCTTTATCATTCTATGCCGTAGCCCATTTAGAGAGGCAGGGGGGTTAAAGATTGTAGGTTTTCCTGTTTTCTCTGCTAAGAGAAGAGTGGCCAAAACCACAGCTTCCTCATTGATCAAAGCAGGCAAAAAGGAAAACTCACATACTGTTTCAGGGTGTTCATATATCAGAGTGGCATTTCTCCCATATTGATCAAACATAAATTTGGCATGCTCTTTGAACCAGTTACCATCTACTTCTAAAATTGACACACACATTAACACACATATCACCCACAAAGCTTTCATTCTTCTGGAATCTGACCGTATGTAGAGCAACCGTTCCGGTAGGCTGCAATAGGGTCTAGTTCCGTCTTCTATCCTCTCCAGTTGGGGTCTGACAGTGCGTAGAGCTTAGTCGCTTCCAGGTATGGACTTAAGCTGCAGTGTCTAGCCCGTATCTTCTCATCCAACAGCAGGGGCAGATCTGACTGTACGCAGGGCAAGACAGCTTCCTGGTATGTCTCTTGCAGTATCAGTCTAGTCTGAATCTTCTTATTTACCACCGCCTTCCTTTTGGTTAGAACAACCAAAGTTTCGAGTTATTTTAAGCTTTAGTGGGTCTTTTGGGTCTGGAATAGCATGCCAACTGGGAGCAGCCTTTTTAATTCTAGTCCAGTGAAGCCAAGGTTTGATTTCTGCTACCTTGACCGCACTGGGTGATGTAAGAATTACCACATAAGGTCCCTTCCATTTGGGTTGCAACGTTTCCCCTTTCCAATCTTTAACCCATACCTCATCCCCTGGGTGAAACAAATGAGTGGGGGTCATGTGAATGGGCGGCCTGAACTCATAGGCATACTGTCGTAGCTCTTGCAGTGTTTTCCCCAAAGCAACAATTTCCTGTCTCTTTGCCTGGGCCCCTATCTCATGCAGTTCCCCTTGCAATCTGGGAAACAAAGGAGGGGGCCTCCCATAAAGCATTTCAAAAGGAGACAGTCCAATGGTCTTAGTGGGGGTACATCTAATATGTAACACTGCTAGAGGAAGAAGTTGAATCCAACTCAGTTCAGTTTCTTGACACATTTTAGCTAACTTAGTTTTCAGAGTTCGATTCATTCTCTCAACCTTGCCTGAGCTCTGAGGCCTATATGCACAATGCAATTTCCAAGTTATTCCAAGAACCTTAGCCAAGCTTTGAATGGTGGCTTTAACAAAAGCAGGGCCATTATCTGAGCCTATGAATGCTGGCATCCCATGCCTTGGGATTATGTCTTTCATGAGTGCTCTTGCCACTTCCGTGGCCTTTTCGGTAACAGTAGGGTACACTTCCGGCCATCCAGTGAAAGTGTCTACCATCACCAGTAGGTAGCGGTATCGCCCTACTCTAGGCATTTCACTGAAATCTACAACAATGGCTTCAAAGGGTACATTTCCACAATGCTGGATGCCTGGGGGCTGGCGCGGCCCTTGGCGTGGATTGTTCTTAGCACAGGTGTGACACCTAGCTGAAGCTGCCATTGTCAAAGAGTGGAGTCCATCTATGTACAGTTGTCTTTCTAGTAGTTTAGCTAGCGCCATTTTCCCTAGATGTGTTGACTCATGGGCTCCCTTTACTACTTCCCAGGCCATGGTTCTGGGGACAATGATTCTTCCATCCGGAAAGGCTAACCAACCAGTAGAGTTCGCCAATTCTACTGCTCCATTGTCCTGGGCCCATTGTTGTTCTTCTTTATTATAGGTAGGCTGCACCTTGGGATTGGGCAAGGGGAGAAGGGTAGCCACCTGAAGGGGTCTGGCGGCGGCTTCTTTGGCTGCTGCATCTGCCCTTCGGTTCCCTTGTGCTACCGGATCTTGCCCTGGTTGATGTCCCTTACAGTGCATCACAGCTACTTGCTTTGGGGCCCATACAGCTTCTAGGAGATGTAATATCTCTTCTGCATGTTTGACTGGTTGGCCTGCTGCAGTTAAAAGTCCTCTTTCTTTGTAAAGTGCACCATGGGCGTGCAGTACTGAAAAGGCATACTTTGAATCAGTGTATATGTTAACTCTCTTTCCCTTTGCTATCTCCAGAGCCCTGGTGAGAGCAATGAGCTCAGCCTTTTGAGCTGATGTATTTGCTGGCAGTGAATTTGCTTCCAATATTTCTTTGATGGTAACTATTGCATATCCTGCTTTTCGCTCCCCTTCTTCCATAAAACTACTGCCATCAGTGTACATGGTGAGCTGAGCTCCTTGCAATGGAACATCAGTCAAATCAGGTCGACTGGCATATACTGTGTCCATTACTTCAATACAGCTATGATGTTTCTCCATATGGGGATCTATAGGTAGAAGGGTAGCAGGATTCAAAGTAGTGCATTGCTGAACCTTAATGTGAGGGTTCTCACATAACAAAGTCTGGTATTTCAGCATTCTGGAGGTGGTAAGCCAATGGTGTCCTTTGTGCTCTAACAATGTCACTACCTCATGCGGGGCCTTGATGGTCAAATCTTGTCCTAGGGTCAACTTCCGGGCTTCTTCAGCTACTAAGGCAGCAGCTGCTACTGCACGTAGACATGGGGGCCATCCTTTTGCTACCATGTCTAGCTGCTTAGACAAATAGCCCACTGGTCGTGGCCAGGAGCCCAAAGTCTGTGTTAAAACGCCAATGGCTACACCCTCTTTCTCAGCAACATAAAGAGTGAAGGGTTTAGTTACATCAGGTAGGCCCAAAGCTGGCGCTGTCATCAGGGCTGACTTTATTTGCTGGAAAGCCTCGTCCTGTTCTTGTGTCCATTTAAAAGGTTCTTTTTCACCCCCCTTTGTAACTTGGTACAAAGGTCTTGCCAATACTGCATAGCCAGGAATCCAAAGTCTACAAAACTCGCGGACTCTCTTCCTCGTAGTGGGGACTGGGATTTGGCAGATGGCTTGCTTTCGTTCAGTTCCTAGACTTCTAAATCCTTGTTTTATTTGGAATCCTAAGTATTTGACCTCCGTCTTGCACAGCTGGGCCTTGGTCCTTGATACTTTATATCCCTTATGGCAAAGTAATTGGAGTAGCCGCTTGGTGGCGCCCCAACTCTCTTCCATTGAGGTGGAGGCCAAAAGTAAATCATCTACATATTGCAAAAGGACAGTCTTTTCTGAGTCAGAATGAAAGTCCTCCAAATCCTTTGCTAGGGAAGTTCCAAATATCGTTGGAGAATTTTTAAAACCTTGAGGCAATCTTGCCCACGAATACTGTTGTTTTGCTCCTGTGGCTGGGTCTTCCCACTCAAAAGCAAACAACAACTGGCTGTGGGGGGCTAACCTTATGGAGAAAAAAGCGTCTTTAAGATCAAGGACTGTAAAATGGGTGGCCTCTGCTGGTATGAGTCCCAATATCACATAAGGATTTGGCACAACTGGGTGCAAGGTAACTGTTGCCTTGTTGACTTCCCTAAGGTCTTGAACAGGGCGAAAATCATCTGTGGTACCTGGCTTCTTGATTGGAAGGAGGGGTGTATTCCATGGAGACTGGCATTTTGTTATAATGCCATGCTGCCACAGACGGTCCAAATGCTTTTGGATTCCCTTTATTGCTGGTCTGGGAATTGGATACTGCTTTAGACTGACTGGACGGGCTCCTGGGATTAACTCTACTACGACTGGAGGTATGTATTTGGCCATGCCTGGGGGGTTATCTTCTGCCCATACCTCTGGAGTTTCAAACTTTTCCCATTCATTGTTCTCTGAGCCCCTTTTAACTACTAGCAGCCTCCATTCCTCCTCCATAGGGCAGGTGAGGTGCAAAAGGCCCGTGGTTCTTCCTACAGCCATCTTAGCAGATCCATCTTCCTCAAATGATAGCCTTGCTTTTAGTTTGCACAGCATGTCCCTTCCCAGCAATGGGACTGGGCAGTTAGGCATATATAGAAAGCTGTGGGTTACTTCTTTATTTGCTAGCTGACATCTTCTTTCCTGTAGAAAGGGTCGGAGACATTGATCTCCTGTTGCTCCCATAACTTTTATGGTTTGCTGAGTTATGGGGGCCAATGGGGTGGTAACTACTGATTTTTCCGCTCCTGTGTCAACTAGGAATGTTATTTCTTGGGATCCTACTTTTGCCTTGACCAAGGGTTCCCTGGATCCCAAGGTTAGAACCCCGGACTGGCTTCAGTCCTCTTCTGGCCCTGACCATTGGGGGCCTCCGGCCAATCCAATGAATCCTTCTTCCTCTGGCTGCTCACGTGCTTCTTGATAGAAGGGTCTCTGTCTCCCGGGCATCTCACTTCCTCTTCCTCTCTGCTCTTGTGGGTGTCCTCTTCCTCTCCCTCTTCTTATCTGGGGGCAATCTCTCCTCCAATGTCCCCGTTGTTTACAGTGGGAACATTGGTCCTGCCCAAGGGGCTGTCCTCTTCCTGGCCCATAACTTCACCCTCTGCTTCGCCCTCTGCTTTGCCCTCTGCTTTGGCTTATTTCTGGGTTCCATTCCCTCAGTGCTGCAGCCAAGCAAACGGCTTGAGCTCTCATCTGCCTCTGTTTATCCCTCTTCTCTTCCTGATCTCTATTTGCCATAACTCTATTAGCAATGTCAAGTAATTGAGACATGTTCATTCCAGCAAACCCATCCAATTTCTGTAGCTTTCTTCTAATATCTGGGGCGCTTTGTTCTACAAAAGTTGCATTCACCATGTTTCTATTGGCTTCCTCTGCGGGGTTGAAAGGCGTGTATTGTCTGTAGGCACTTAACAGCCTTTCCAGGTAGGCGCCTGGGCTTTCATCGGCACCTTGCTTTATTTCTTTTACTTTAGATAAGTTAGTAGGCTTTTTCCCAGCTTCTGCAAGGTCTTGGATCATTAACTGGCCATACTGACGAATTCGAGTCAATTGGTCTGCTGTATTAGGATCCCATTGTGGATCAGTCTCTGGACAATTCTCCCTCATGTGGTCAGCTAGGTTAACAGCAGCATTTCTCCTAGCCTCAGTCTGCCGCTTCATAGCTGCTAAGACCCTTGTACGTTCCTCCGTAGTAAGGAGGGACGTCATCAACTGCTGACAGTCCTGCCATGTAGGGTCATGTGTATTGACAATATTAGTGAAAACATCTGTCATTGGTCCTGGATCTGTAGAGAAGGGGGTGGTGTGTGTTTTCCAATTGAAAAGATCTGAGCTGGTAAATGGCACATGCGTAAAAGCTGGCCGGAACTGAGGCACTTGTTGTCCACCTTCAACTTGGGTCCCTATGAATTCCCTCACTTGACGAAGGGGCATTACTGTAGCCAATTTCTTGTTTGCCTTGTCCATATTCCTTAAGTTATGGTCATGGCCTTTTGCTGTTTTCAGTGGTGCCTTTGCCTGTAGGGATTCTTTTTCAGGGGATGGAGTTGAAGAAGACTCAGTCATGGTAGAGTCTGTGTCATCATCTAAATCTTCAGGGAGATCTGGATACAGTTGTGCTGGGGCCATAGGTTGCGTTGGAGGGCTTACTGCTGCCGGATCAAGGGCTGGAATTGCAGGGGCCTGGGGGGCTATGAGCTCCCCAGTTGAATAAGGAGGAGGTGCATTTATTTCCTCCTCCACAGGGCATGGCAGAATAGGAGCTTTAGTTTTCTGTGCTAGGAGAGTTTTGCAATGTGCTAAAGCACAAGGCTTCAGCCATTCTGGCATTTGGCGCACCACATCTCCCCAAGCTAGAATATAGGGGACATGTGTGGGATAACTTCCCTCAAAAGGATTTGCTCCTCTTGCTCTATCATAGACACTAGCAATGATTTGTTGATCAAGAGTGCCCTCTTCTGGCCAACCTACGCTAAATTTAACCCATTCCTTCTGACATAAAGTTTGCAATCTACTGGGCCTTAGTGGTTCTCCATAGTCTAGCTTTCCAAAGCTTTTGTCAAAGTGTGCTAACATGAGCTCTAAAGGAGTTTTAGGCTTGCTGCTAACAGACCCTCCCATGTTCAGACAAATGGACAACTAATACACAAAAAAGGAGAAAGGTACGGGATCTGTCCACGCGTTTGCGCCCGTCCCCTGACTCTGTCAGTCGCCCGACAAAGAGAACTGCAAGGGATTCCTTTAGAAGGAACACCAACCCCAGAGGGGCGGACACGGACCACACTTCCCTTCGCTCACCAGTCTGGGATTCTGCGATCCCCTGTGACCAGCCTCTTGGCCCTTTCATACACCATTCACTCACACATTCATCCACCACAAGGTACTTATCTCCCCAACCCCTTTCCTTATTTCTCTAGGCAGTCGGTTTCCCTTTTCTGGTACACAAAGCAAACACAAACCCCCAAAAAGTCTACTAGGGACTGCCTTTTTCCAGGTTAATTACTCCTGGGGCCTTCAGCAAAATGCTAAGGCTTTTCCTGACGTCTACACTTTCCTAAAATGTCATGGTGCAATTCATACTCGCCTGATCCGTGGTTTTCGCAGCCTCTTAGGTGAAAGGATGGAATTTCGTCAGAAGCAGCAGTCTGTCTTCACCTTCCCGAGGGCTCCCTCCAATGCCGGCCGGTGAGAGTGCTGTCGAAATGATGCAGCCAGCCTGCTGCCTCGGAGGAATCTTCCAGGCCTCCCAAAAGGCCTCTGTCTTTAATCTTTTTCCCTACAAACCTCTCTCAAAAGCACCTGCCTGGCTCGCAAGAAATATGTTATGGAAGAGAGATGGTTTGAGGAACAAAGACAAAGAGAGATCCAGAGTACTGGAAAGCACGCTTTATTCTCGGTTGGCGCCAACCGGATATAGACCCCCTGGTAGGCCAGGAAAGAAGGGTCCCGAACAAAAGAAAGGCAGAGTATTTATACACTTTTTGAAAATAAGTATTCATGCATCATAGAAACATCACAATGTGCGTCACAAACGTCTACTCTTTCACTGACTTCAAAGGCATATTTTGGAAATCAACAAGTTGTCAATCCTCATTAATTTACTATCTAAAGAGTGACCATTAATGTACTTCCAGCGCCGGGATGTCTCCGGACCTGCTCCATCCATCCTGAGATAACATTCCTGAGACCCCCTAATGGACACTTCATTAGTCAATTTTACAATAAGGTACCAGGCACCTCTTAATGGCAAGTTTACGATAAGGTGCCTGGGGCCTGGTATGTATCTTATCTTATGGCCTCTCGAAGTGCCAGGCACCACATTCCTCTCCTGGAGCTGGCCTCTAATTTTGCAGCTTTTGAGAAGTCAAGTGAACTAGCCATGCATACATATATTTTTCTTATATATTTTCTAACTCCTATTTCTAATATGGTTATATCAAATATATTTTCCAATATGTGTATTATGTATTTTCATCAAGCCTTCATCAAAATGAAGTACAGCATACTGACATTCAGCAAAGATGAAGTACTTTGGCCACAAAATGAGAAGACAGGAAAGCCTGGAGAAAACAATGGTGCTGGAGAAAATGGAAGGAAAAAGGAAGAGGGGCCAACCAAGGGCAAGATGGATGGTATCCTCAAAATGACTGGCTTAACTTTGAAGGAACTAAGGGTGGCCACGGCCAACAGGGAGTTCTGGTGTGGGATGTTTCATGAGGTCATGAAGAGTTGGAAGCAACTGAACAAATAATCAACAACAAAAACCCACAACTATTCTACCTATCTCTGGTGCGAAGAATTGCAACAGCTTTTCTTATTCTGATTCTTGAAGGGAGGGTATGGAAATATCTATTTGCTGTGCCTTACGACCTTGCCACATGGCTGCTGGAATCATCTAGCAAAGTCTTGCGTCAACAGGGTGTGTGGGGGAACCCGGCACCCCACACCCCGCATTGCCCTGCTCCAGTTGAAGGTGATCCCATGGGGGGGGGGAAGCATCAATCACACGCCTTCCCCTTATAGCAACATGAGAAACCTCTTAAGATGCTGTGGCGGCAGCATGTGCTAGCTCCACCATACTTCACTCACAGATCTCTGCCGGCATCATTTGATGGGAGCTGGCAGGCTCCGTGGGTGATGTAGGGAAAAGTTGGAATATGTCGCTGAAATCCTGCCCTTGTGATGAGGTGTTTAGTCAGCAGGAAGATAGACCTCCATTACTTGCAGCAGCTGCTACTATCTAAAACAGGAATGTTAATAAGATGCTACCTAGTTAAACAACTGATCTAGGATTTAAGTCATTACTTCGTATGTCTGCAAGTTTTATATATGCTTGGACATGAACATTTTATACAATAAACTAGCCGTGCCCTGCCACGCATTGCTGAGGCCTATAGTAAGAATTTTTGCAGTAGAGGTAGCTGTCTGGACTATTATGAAAGAGAGGTATCTACCTATTCTTTGCCCCCTTTTTCTTTCCCTTCGCTTTCTCTCCTTTCTTCCTTCTCTACCTCTTTCTTTCATTCCTTCCTTCGCTCTTTGGTTCCATCCTTCCTTTTGTTTTTCCTTCCTTCCCTCCCCCTTTCTCTCCTTCCTCCCCTCCCCCCCCCCGGTTTACTTCCTTCTTTCAGTTTTATTTCCTTTCCTCCTTGCTTCCTCCTTTGCCCGTTTCCTGTCTTTCCTCCCCTTTTTCTTTCCTTTCTCTTTTTCTTTTCTTCCTTCATTCAGTATTTCTTTCTTTCCTTAATTCTCTCCTTTTCCAATTTGTACTATTACCAAAATGTAGACTTGATCTGTTAAACTGAGGTGGGTAAGCAATCTAGATCAGGGCTTCTTAAACATTTTCCTCTTGTGATCCCTTTCTGCCTGAGAAATCTTTTTTGCAACCCCTTAGATATATAAAATAGGTATAAAAATCAAACATTTACTGAGCAAAGGAAGATAGATGCTTTTGAATTGTGGTGCTGGAGGAAAATTCTGAGAGTACCTTGGACCGTGAGAAGATCCAACCAGTCCATACTTTAGGAAATAAAGCCCAACTGCTCATTGGAGGGATGGATATTAGGGTCAAAGATGAAGTACTTTGGCCACATCATGAGAAGACAGGAAAATTTATACAAGACAATGATGCTGTGGGAAATGGAAGGAAAAAGAAAAGGGGCCGACCAAGGGCAAGATGGATGAATGGTATCCTTGAAGGGACTGGCTTGACTCTGAAGGAGCTGGGGGTGGTCATGGCCGGCAGGGAGCTCTGGCGTGGGCTGGTCCATGAGGTCACGAAGAGTCGGAAGTGATGGAATGAATAAACAACAACAACAATTTACTGAGAATAAATTGGCATTTGCAAGGATCACTAAACAGTTTAATTTTCCTTTTTATGAAGTACAGCAGAAGCATTCTCTGCAGTGTTCACTATAAACACTGAATGTTGCTGTAAATGTCATGTGGTGTTCAGAAACCTTTAACTTTTGCCAATTTTTTCATTAAGCTAAAGGGACCCCAATTGGGGTTAAGACTCACAGTTTAGCATCAATAGGAGAATAGTGTCTAGATCTAAGGAAGTAATGCTACCCCTCTATTCTGCTTTGGTTAGACCACATCTGGAATATTGTGTCCAATTCTGGGCACCACAATTCAAGAGAGATATTGACAAGCTGGAATGTGTCCAGAGGAGGGCGACTAAAATGATCAAGGGTCTGGAGAACAAGCCCTATGAGGAGCGGCTTAGGGAACTGGGCATGTTTAGCCTGAAGAAGAGAAGGCTGAGAGGAGATATGATAGCCATGTATAAATATGTGAGAGGAAGCCACAGGGAGGAGGGAGCAAGCTTGTTTTCTGCTTCCTTGGAGATTAGGACGCGGAACAATGGCTTCAAACTACAAGAGAGGAGATTCCATCTGAACATTAGGAAGAATTTCCTGACTGTGAGAGCCGTTCAGCAGTGGAACTCTCTGCCCCGGAGTGTGGTGGAGGCTCCTTCTTTGGAAGCTTTTAAGCAGAGGCTGGATGGCCATTTGTCAGGGGTGATTTGAATGCAATATTCCTGCTTCTTGGCAGGGGGTTGGACTGGATGGCCCATGAGGTCTCTTCCAACTCTTTGATTCTATGATTCTATGATTCTAAGAAGCAGTGATCTAGTTGAAGTAAAGATCATGGGTGTGCAGCATTTGGAAGAATAAGGAGTACGTGTATGTGTTTGTCAAATGTTTTTGATACGGCCAATGGGCTAATCAATAAAACGTAATCAATAAAACAATAGGGATATTGGCTTGTTCAGTGAAACTCAGCATGTCAAACATATGAATCCCCCTGCCTATAATGAAGGAAGGGCAAGCAAGGGCCTTTTGTGTGGCAGGGGGGAATTCTACCACTGAACCACCAATGCAAGCAAAGTTAAACAGCTGTCAGATTCCAAGTGTATCTTGCCAGCCTCTGTCTTATTTTCCAAACAGTGGTGTAATTCAAGCCTTGATTGCCTGCCATTAATTTGACACTATCAACAACACCCTGTGCCAAGGGACTGGTGAAAGGACTTGGCGGCTGTTGAACCCATGATAGCCAACCCTAAAGCAAGCCCCAGTGGATGCCTGTGTTGCTGTTCCCTGCCAGCATAATCCATGGTTGCATGCAGAGACCTCAAGGCACCCCTGCCATCCTGGCTCTTTTCAATCATTCTTATGAACTGCTGTGAAAAGAGGCCCATGAATAAGAGATTTTCTTTTTGACTTTCTGGCCCAAGATGAATTGCCACTTTTGATGATGAGTACCTTTTATTATCATCTGATTTTTATTTAGCTTTTTTGTGCTGCTTCCTTTTTTTCTTTTCTCACTGTGTTACCATTCACTACCTGGGGAGAGTAAGGTTTTTTGTAATACATCACTTGGTCATAAATATCAGGCTTCTCACATCATGTCTTCTTATTATTTTCAACCCAAGTTCCCTGATATGGTTTTCTTCACAGGGATTGTATCTCTAAAATTGATGGTCTGGCACCCTTGAATTTGGGGGTCATCATAAATCATTAAAGTCAATTCAGCTTCATGGCGAGTTGTTGTGAAATGCTTCCCGCTGCCTCTCCCAACAATCTTTTGTTAGTGTGCCTGAGCCTTCAGTCAGCAGTTGACATATGGAGACCCCATGAATTTCAAAAGGTTTTCCTAGACAAGTAATACTAAATGGTAGTTTTGCCCATTCCTTCCTCTGGAATCAACTGTATAGCGTCTGGGATTTGTTGGTAGTCTCCCATCCAAGTACTAAATAGGGATGAAGTTGTTTAGACAGGATATTTTGCATTTAGAGTATTTAGGCACTTGTCAACATTCTCATAACCTTCAACATTTTACAGGTGAAAACTGGGACATGTGCAGGAAAGCAACATCAGAATGTGGTCAAAATGCCCAAAGTTATTACTGAGTAAGAACACACAAGCAAGAAGAGGTTATAGAAGTTTAATTTCACCTGAGCTTACAAAGAAAGGCAAGATTGCGCCAGCTACTTCCCTTTCCCACCTGGGAAATACCTGGGGGTTACCCTGGACTGTTCTCTGACCTACAAGAAGCACTGCCTGAATATCAAGCAAAAAGTGGGCGCTAGAAACAATATAATGCCAAAACTGACTGGCACAAACTGGGGATCACAACCAGATACAGTGAAGCTTTGCTACTCTGCTGCTATGCATGTCCAGTGTGGAACACCTCTCACCATTCTGATACTCTTAATGAGACATGCCGCATTATCACAGGGTGTCTGCGCCCTACACCACTGGAGAAATTACACTGTTTAGCCATTATTGCACCACCTGACATCCACCGGGAAGTAGCAACCTATAGGGAAAGGACCAAGGCAATGACATCTTCGGCCCATCCCTGTTCAGATACCAGCTAGCACGCCAACGACTTAAATCAAGAAATAGTTTTCTAAGATCTACAGAGACATTTGCTGGAACATCTAAGCAAGTGAGAGTCAAAAAGTGACAGGCTAAAAGTCAGAACCTCAATCAACAGCTGATACCAAATGAGAGACTTCCTCCTGGTCACACAGAAAACTGGGTAACTTGGAAGGCACTGAACAGACTGCACTATGGCACCATGAGATGCAGAGCTAACCTTAAGAATTGGTGCTACAAAGTGGAGTCCATGACATGTGAGTGTGGAGAAGAGCAAGCCACAGACCACTTATTACAACGTAGTCTAAGCCCCTTCTTATTGCAACACAAGAGGCACTCCAAGTGGCCAGCTTCTGGTCAAAGGACATTTAATAGAATGTCAAGTTTTCAAACTTCATTGTTTTTTTTAAAAAAAATACAATACAACTGTTTGGTTTGCTCCTAATATGATAAATAAACCTGCAATTTATTGTGTACAAACTATTTTTTCACTTTGAACTCAGCTTGCAGCAATAGAAGTAAACTGAGGACAAAGGGCAAAAAGTAAAGAGAGACTGAGATATTTTATAATCATTTGAAAAAATGGGATGACAATGGATTAATCACGACAGTCCCCATCTATTTGGGGGAGTTATAAGGACAGTCGACGGAACATGCAGGGTTTTGTTTTTTCTTAACCAGTCTGCTGAGATGCACTGATGTACATATTCATGTCCATTTGGGATTGGCGCTGGAAAGAGTAAGGACACAGGAGGGAAAAAAACCAAAGGGGCCAAAAGTGAAAGTTTTTATGGGGATGATGTGGTTTCCTCTCCAGTGGAGCAGTTGTTTACCTCCTGGCAACTGTATTTCAGCATTTTTAAAAGTGTTTCAGTGCTAGGGGTGTCCTCACAGGAGCAACACATTTTCTAGTCCTGGTTTCAAGCTGTGCATGGGATATACTCTGATCAGTTGCAGCACATTACCTGCTTTATTCTGGACTTTCTGGTGATTTTTAACACATTGTTTCTGCCTTGATGTGTGCCCTTTCTTACAGATTCAGGCAAAAACAAACTGTGGCAGTCTATCTTTGCATGTGTTTGTCATACATTGCTCGAATATGGCCTATAGATAGTTTATTTTCATTGACCACTATAATAAGATAAGGACAATCTTGGGCAGAGGGGACAAGCAATCCCACCGCTGCCCACCAGTGTGAAGGTTAACGTTCAGCTGGACACTACTTTAACAAGGATAAATGTCTATAGCAAGGGGGAAAGACTCTCTTATCCCACCTCAGTAATGTTGTTGAGTGACCAACTGTATTAACGATGTTAATTACTGACGTAATTGGTAGTTTCGCCGCCACCACCTCAATTAATGTCTGAGGAAAACATAAGTGTGAATGTGAAATAGGTAAAGTTTGTTTAAGCCTTTGGTTCTTCTGTGATGACTGCTTCTCTCACTGACTGGACTGAAATTGAGTTGTCTTCAGGCTAGTTGAGATCTAAAGATTGTTACAGACCGAGGCAGACACCAGTTTGAAGATGAAATACAAACAGGTTTATTTAAACTTGATGAACAAATCAACTCTTCATAAGAGTGGTACAAAAGCTTAAGGCGTTTCAGAGGCTTAGCTGGTTTAGACAAGCAGTCTTCTCTCAAGACTTTAACTTTTGTTCCCTGTGAGTTCCTTGCTTCACACTGCTCACTACTTTGACACAGTGTGTCCCTGAGAACAGTCCACTGACTGCCTCACAGAGCAAACAGGCTTCCCTTCACTGACTCTCCTATGTACAGTGATCCAGAAATCTTTGCTTTCCCTATGCTCTAATCCCAAGGCTCACTTCAAAAGTTCTCCCTGTCTAAATTCCTCTCACCTCCCTCTTCTTAACTATCCTTCTACACTCTTCGATGTTTAAAGCTCAACTCCCCAGCTTGTCAAAAGACACAGCCTTTTCCCTCTAAAACCTAACTCCTCCCCTGACTGCTCTAGCCAATCAGGAGTCGGCTGACTCCTCCCTCTTGCCTCTTAGCTCTCCTGCCTATCTCTCAACATGTCAGCTACTGACTTTCCAGGCTTCGGCCTTCCTGGCAAAAGGTTAGATTCATGACAACCACACTCTGTTTGGCCATATATGTCCCAGGGTTTCATTTGTGAAATATTGCATACCATGTGATTGCCAATTTCCCTCTTCCTTTAAATTCCTAAAATTCCTTGGATATGATATTATTTCATTACATTTCTTGTGGAAAAACATGACTGCTAAGGAGGGGACTTTTTTTTGCAGCTGATATCTTGTTATTTCCACAAGGGCTGTAAAAGACCATCAGAATCTGAAATGTTCCCTTTGATATTGATATTCCAAAATTAGTAAATGCCCTGCCCTCTGTTTACTTCATAGAGTGTGAAATCCGAGGAAATGTGATACTCATGAGACCCCCAATGCCTCTGCAAGCTTCTTTTTTCATGTCTTTACTTTTTTACTTTAGATGTTGAGAAGAGAGAGAAAGAGAAAGATTCATTTGGCAAGTCTCTGAATATTTCTGACAGCCTTGTGAAATGCAGTTGCCTGAAGTTACACATTGTGAGAGAAAAGATAATTGAGTCATAAGAAGACTCTCTAAGGCAGGGAATCATGCCTCCTAGCTGTAATGAATCTGAATTGATGTCTAAGCGCTATTTTTGTCCAGAGAGGATTTGTTATAAAAGAAAGAACCATAACAAGAGCAACATTTATCCTCTGTTCTCGATGCTGCACAAACCAGCCTCCCTTAACAGGGGGCTTTTAAATATACCAGCTCACAGCTTACATCATTTCAACTCGGCACAGACAATCATTCTCCTTACATTAGTTTTCTTTAGAATAATCAGGATTTAGGTCCTCTTAGTTCAAATTTTGATTTTGACTTGTACTCCACAAATTTCAGCAGAGCTCCATGCTCCTTAATCATGGCAAAGCAATAGTCTAATCTCAACATTGAGCTAAGTTTGAATGTGACGTCTTATGACAGAGGTGGAGAAAGTGCAGTCTGTGGGACACATTCAGCCTCTTTGCAGCCCTTGAAGTGACACGGTGATTACTCCATTGCATCCAAAGTCTGTCAACTATCAAGATAATCCATAGCAGTTTTTCAAGCAATTGCAACCAACCAGAGAGTAAAGTCGCTTGTGCTCCTTTTGTTCTGAATCAAAGTAAATATTTGAGTGTGTTTATGTGCCTTCAAGTTGATGATCCCATGAATTTCATATCATGATCCCATGAATTTCATAGGGTTTTCATAGGCAAGGAATATGTAGAGGTGGGACTCAGTTACACTGTCTGGTTAATCTGGGGACAGTTTGGAGCAGAAATACTTTGGACAGGTCCTGGAAGTGCCCACACACACCATCCTGAACCCATAGTGGAGGTAGGTCAGAGTTCAGTCATAACAAGACCTCATTGGCCATGCTGTACTATCCCCTAACCATCTGGGGCTCCGTCGCAACTGTCAGATGGCCACATAGCTCTGTAACAGCTCCTGGTTGTTGTGGGCACTCTGTGCTGACCATTTGGTTGCAGCAATGGCAGTTACATGGACCTGATCCATCTTCTTTTTCTTGCGCTTTGAGCACAGGGAAGAGCAAATTACTGAGATTAAGAGCATCCAGTGTAATAAGGGTCTCTGGACCATAATAAAATTTATCTATCTATCTATCCTCTGATGTACACTACTAAACCTGCTTAATTTAAAAGATCAGGCAGGATCTTGTGCTTTCAGGATATTTACACAAGCACTGTACCTGTATTCATTTTTTTTAATTCTAGCAATATAGTTTTTTCTCTTTCTCCTTTAATACTATGCAACATATCGAAACCTAGAAACCATCTTTCAGATTTTTATATTCTGCTGACTTTGACAACCAAACAGCATTCATTATTATTATTATTATTATTATTATTATTATTATTATTATTCTGACACAAAAACACAGTATGACACAGCAAACGAGATATATATGTTGGATTTTTTACCACAAAATCACAAGTCAAACACTTCCCAAGCATCTAGGACTGCGTGATGTATTTTCAAATGAATTGTTGTGGTTGTTGTTATGTTTCTTTATATCCCATTTTTTCATTCCATACAACATCAAGCATGCAGTAAATAACGTTAATGAAGAGGATTCAGAATATTGAGAGGGATTATTTCTTAATTTTAGGTTGAAACAACCCTGGGTATAAGGGAAAACCGCTTTTGCCATGTTGTATACCGTTCTGAGTCCCCCCTGGAGTGTGAGAGAGTGGTATAGAAATGCAGTAAATAATAAATAAATAAATAAATAAATAAATAAATAAACAAACTGGGGAATAGTTCAGTAGTCATACAAGAAAACAGTATGTGCCCCAATTTACAATACCAATATTTTGATTTATGTGGCCTTTAGCTACAGATTTCATGAATACCTTTATTGTTCACAGATGTGTCATCTTTTGATTTATGTCCTCATCATTCCAATGTGTAATCTCATGCTGTTTAATTTAATTGCCCTGGATTGGACTGTTAGTACTTCTACCTTTTCTCATTAAATTTGATGACAAATCTCCCATTGATTTCCTTGCACTCTGGAGTTGGCAGTATATTTCCTGCAAAAATGGCAATGAAGAAGGTGATATAATGCCTTCCCCCTACATAGCATTTGGCAAGAAATGGGAGGTGACGGATAATAAAATGCCTTTCGGCTCGATCTGAAACCTACCTTTCAGTTGTTTGGGAGACATATATGAAGAACAAGGCCCATTCTAAACTGATAAAGGAGAAAAATCAGCCCAAAGGAATTGTTCTAGCTGAAAAACAGCAGCAGTGTTCTGCTTATTCTTGGTACCTTGCTACATGACGCAGTCTATCAGAAGGCAAATATGAGTCCAAATTATTATACTTCAGAGTGAAGCAATCTTTCTGAATTCTACAAGTTAATAAAAACAAGGGTTGTGAATAAGGTTCAAGAAAATCACTGGCACTACAAGAACAGAACATTCCAAATTAATCTGTTCCACATCACTCTTAACACCTAAATCACAGCTGTGGGTAGTATTTAGTCGCTGTGGCTGCATTTTATGTCATGAGGAATTGTAAGTATATGGATTGTATAAATATTTTTCAACAAGACTGAAGGCCCTGGTCAAAGCACATCTTCCAGGTATCTTTGGTTTCCATCATATTTGGTGGATATGTGTGTACATAGTACTTGAAATAAAGCACAAAGACAATTCAGATGAAAATAAATGCTTATTATAGGACCTTCATCTAGAGCAGTGTTTCTCAACCTAGTAGTCAGGACACCTGTGGGGGGTCACCAAGGGGTTTTAGAGGGATCGCCAAAGACCACCAGAAAACATATATTTCTGATGGTCTGAGGAACCCCTTTGGTAGAGAAGAATGAAGGTCTCTCTGCCTATCCTTCTCTTCCTTTTTGGAAACAGATGGTGAATCCTCCCACCAAAAGCCCTCCTCTGCTGTGATTGGCTGGCCTCAGCCAAGGGGAGGGCTGTTTCTGAGACTCCAAGTGGGGAGGGGAGAGCAGGCATGGCAGCATGGTATGCATGTGAGGGTGAGGAAGAGCATGCGAGGCTGAAAGGAGGCTCACGCCAGCAAGTCTCTTCAAAGCATGGGGGTTCTGTGTGGGAAGTTTGGCCCAATTGGTGGGGTTCAGAATGCTCTTTGATTGTAGGTGAACTATAAATTCCAGCAACTACAACTCCCAAATGTCAAGGTCTATTTTCCCCAAACTCCACCCGTCTTCACATTTGGGCACATTGAGGATTCATGCCAAGTTTGGTCCAGATCTATCATTTTTTGAATGCACTGTGCACTCTGGATGTAGGTGAACTACAACTCCAAAACTCAAGGTCAATGCCTACCAAACCCTTCCAGTATTTTCTGTTCATCACGGCAGTTCTGTGTGCCAAGTTTGCTTCAATTCCACTGTTGGTGGAGTTCAGAATACTCTTTGAGTGTGGGTTAACTATAAATCCAATCAACTCCAACTCCCAAATGACAAAATCAACCCTCCCCCAATGCCACCAGTATTCAAATTTGGTCGTATCAGGTATGTGTGCCAAATTTGGTCCAGTGAATCCTGCATATTACATATTTACATTAGAATTCATAACAAAAGTAAAATTGCCATTTGAAGTACAGTAGCAAAGAAAATAATTTTATGGTTGGGAGTCACCACAACATGAAGAACTGTATTAAGGGGACCCGGCATTAGAAAGGTTGAGAAACACTGATCTAGAGGCAAAAAGATGTAGTGGGAGTGTGGTTTTCCATGGACAGGTGGAGATTTGAACCTTGTTCTCCAGAATTGTACTTCATGGGTGAGACCACTTTGCCAAAGTGGCTCTGCTGGGATCATAGCATGAACAAAGCGATTAAAACAGCAATGAGAACCACCTCATCCTCTAGAACAGAGCTTTCCAAATTGTGTATCACAACACATTAGTGTGTCAGCTGCAGTGTGTACGAGCGTTGAGCAAAGATAATGAGAAAGCTCTATGTGAAATCAGCAATAAATCACATATAAGGGTGAGTCAAAAATTATCTGCACTCAGGTTATAGTGCTGCTTTCTCTCCAGTCACTGTTGTGCAGTTTTGAAAGTGTTACAGCAGTTTATTTGTGACTACAATGAAAGAAAAAAGGGCTGCCCCCTTTGTGATTATAACAATTTACATGAAAGAAGAGCAGAATGCTGTGAAAAAAAGCTAAGTCAACAGTACTAATCCCAAAACTTTGTTTTAAAGTGATAAATCATCCTCCCTATAGGCCTGATCTTGCCCCATTGGACTATCACCTGTTCGGTCCCTCAAAAGAAGCCCTATGAGGATTCACGTCTGATGCACAGGTGAAGACAGTGATGCATTTGTGGCTTGCAGCCTAAAACATTTGAAATAGGAAATACAAAAACGTGTTGACAGATGGACAAAGTACATTAAAAAGCAAGGAGATTATGTAAAAAAACAATGATGTATTTGTCTTTTATGAAAATAAATTGTACAGCCAGAGTATTGATAATTTTTTACTCATCCTCGTGTTTTTTTTTAAAATAAAAGTTTTCATGAGACATGTGCCCCCATTCATTTTGTTAATACAATTTATGTGTGTCTATGTCTCTTATAACAGGGTTTATTTATTTGTTTGTTTGTTTACAGTATTTATATTCCTCCCTTCTCATCCCGAAGGGGACTCGGGGTGGATCACAATACGCATATACACAGTAAACATTCAATGCAGTTTTTGACATTCAAGACATACAGACAGATAGAGGCCATTCAGCAGTTCTTCCACCGGATCCTGAGTTGTTGCGAGTTTCTCAGGCTGTATGGCCATGTTCCTGAAGCATTCTCTCCTGACATTTCACTTGCATCCTCAGAGTTTGTGAGGTCTGTTGAATTGCTCTGTTTCCATGATTACTGTGGCATTCCCCTTGTCTGCTGGGAGAATGATGATATCTGGATCTGAGTTGAGGTCTTTGATGGTTTGTCTTTTGTTCCTTGTTATGTGGCTGGGGGGAAGTTTTGCCTTTCTCAGGATCCTTACTGTTTCCCCTCTTACTTCTTCTGTTTTTTCCTCGGGAAGGCAGTAAATTGCTGTTTCGACATTGGCAATGATGTTTTCTATGGGAATCCTGGTGGTGGTAACAGCAAAATGGCCTTCTTTTTCTAGTATGGATACTTGGTCCTCAGAAAGCTGTCTGTCTGTGAGGTTGGGCATGGTCCATGACATATCTCTTGTAACATTTTATGTATGTGTATCTCATTGGTTTAACTTCCAGTTTGGAGAAAAACTGAATTACTGTGTTGCGAAATGTTGCATTTCTAAAAAAGTGTGCCACCATATGAAATGTTTGGAAAGCTGTACTCTGGAGATTGCTAGATTGCAACTCCTTTTGTCTGTCACCATTGACTGTACCTACTGGGGTATTATGGAGGTGGTGATAATATCTGTCCCAGAAAAGTGGTATTGGGCATTTGGAGAAAATTTAGTGGAGTGGGTTTTTTCTTTCAGAGATGTAAATAAATGAAAAATGTCTGTATATCTATCTATCTATCTATCTATCTCTATCTATCTATCTTCAGGGAAATTTGGACTGAGCTCAACTTTCCACAAAACATTCTTGATTGATTTTTAACACAGCAAGACAACTCAGCTTGGAAGCCTACAGAAGAAATACACAACAAATAGTTCAGAGTACATAGAAAAATTACATTTTAGACAACAATTCCTAGAATTGCCTGAGCACTGTTACCACCCTGCATCTCTAAACTAACTTCCTAGCTCTGATCCTTTGTTTGAACCTTGGGGGGAAAAATCCACTCACTTTTCCTCGAAGCTCACCTTGCATATTATTTTGCTTCGTGTTGGAAATTTTGTAAACAGCCAAATAAATAACCCTGGCTGGGGCCACCAGAAGAGCTAGAGATGGAGCAGTATACCTACTCTGAATACAAATGTGATAATAGATTCATCATGAAGGTTTAGCCAGCTTCAGAGATGGGCATAGTTTTAATTGTGACTTGACTGCAAAGCATGGAAATGGCATGGGATCACCAGTTGGCTGGAAATACGGAGAACAATGCCTCTGTGCTTCCAATTAAGAAAAATTCCAGCCAAGGACACACTATTGATTCAATGCAGTCCGCTCTTCAGAGAATCATTACTTCGCTCTTGCTTTCTGTCTCAGCCATAATTTCAATTTGCTGCATGGGCCAGGTGTCATCAGATGAGAACAGATTTTTTCAAAGCAATCTGGGCATATGGAGGGGGAAAAATTGAACTGGAAATTTGATGAGATGGGGTAATACAGGTAGTGCCCTTACCAATCAAACTGGGATGGAAAACAACATATATTTTATTTGTATATCTGCTCAGTTGGTATAGAAAATGGGGGCGAAGGGATCATGTAGTTGCATGGAAAGGAATGTACAGTGGGAGGGAATCAAATGTTCTCTTCATCTTCTTCATCAAGGGGAGGTCAATTTCTTTGCACAGTTTTCTTTTCAGGCTGATTTCTGGCCTTAGAACTGGACTAAAAGGGAACAGCTTAAAGCATCCTCATGCCATGGATTTAAGGACTTAGAGCTGCCATCAGTGCCCTCCCAGGACATTTGCCTGCCTGAGGCAAATGACAACATGGAAGATTGTCTGTGAATTTATACCAAGCTGATAATTGGGTCTTTTATTTATGTTGGGATAACAATATGTTGAGAGACAATGTGGTCCAGTAGTTTGAGCATTGGATTAGGACTCCAAGAGACCTGGGTTCATCTTTGTGCTCAGCCATGGAAACCCACTGGGTGACTATAGAGAGGTCAGTCACTCTCAGCCTTGGAGAAAGGCAGTAGCAAACCTCCTCTGAACAAAATTTTGCTCATTTCACTGACACCTTGAACTGATATGAGTCTACACTGACTATATAATGCAGTTTCATATTGCATAATATGGCAGTGTGGATAGAGTCACTGTGATGAGAGCACTTTAGGATTACCTTAAATCAGAAAGTTACTTTTTCTGGATTACATCCCCCCCCCCCAAGAATCCCTGAACTCCTAACTGCTAGAGTCTCCAAAATTAACATTCCCAATTGTGAACTTCCCAATAAGAATTTGCATTCTTTTTATTTTCCCCCATTTTTTCTCACAAGCTGTAACCATTAATGTGAGATACTTTTACATCAAATATCGCATAAACCTGTTTGTTTCCTTATTTTATCAGGTTCTCACTACCACTGAGGATGCTTGCCATAGATGCAGGTGAAACGTTAGGAGAGAATGCCTCTAGAACATGGCCATATAGCCTGAAAAAACCTAAAACAACCCAATCACAGATTTCTATTTAACTTTTGTTGCATTCTGCATTCATGATATTGTACTGTTATATAATACTACCCCAGTATCCGTGGAACCAATATATGTGGTTGACTTATTTATTTACAGTATTTATATTCCACCCTTCTCACCCCACAGGGAACTCAGGGCGGATTGCAATGCACATATACATGGCAAACATTCAATGCCATAGACCCACAACATATATAGACAAACACAGAGAGGCTTAATGAGGGTATTCTGGCCACTGGGAGAGTTGTCACTTGAGAGTACTGGAGTACTTCTTCATTCTTTTGCATGCTGCTGGAGATTTTTATGGTGTCGTAAATTAGTGAAATTAGCCACCCACATAAAGCAGTACCTAAATTTCCTACTTGACAGATGCAACTGTCTTTCAGGCTGCAAAGGTCGACAGCAAGCTAGACAAAAGGTCGGGAGCTTACTCTGACCCTTGCTTTGAACTCATGACCTTTTGGTCAACAGTGATTTTAATGCACCTGACTCCCAGCCAGGTGTGCCACAGCCCAGTCCACAGTTTCACTTTTTCTGTTACTTACTAGCGGCTCCCTGTATGGGCAAACTTTGGCCCTCCAGGTGTTTTGGACTTCAACTCCCACAATTCCCAACAGCCTACCAGCTGTTAGGAATGGTGGTAACTGAAGTCCAAAACACCCAGAGGGCTGACGTTTGCTCCTGCCTGAGCTACACTCTCTTCTTGTTGTCTCCATCATTGATCTTATTGAAAACATTAGATTTCTCTATTTTCCACAGTTACAGGTATTCATGTGAAATCTAGGATTGTATCCTCCACAGATATAGGAGTTGTCCTATGCATTCTGCTTGCCAACATCAGGTACAGCATGTTTCTACACTATAGAATTAATTTCGTTTGATATTGTTTTAACTTTTGTGGCTTAATGCTGTGGCAGTGGTTCTCAACCTGTGGGTCCCCAGGTGTTTTGGCCTACAACTCCCAGAAATCCCAGCCAGTTTGTCAGGATTTCCGGGAGCCGAAGGCCAAAACATCTGGAGACCCACAGGTTGGGAACCACTGTGCTATGGAATCGTGTGAGCTGTCATTTTATAAGGTCTGTAGCCTTCTCTGCCAAAGTGCTGCTGCCTCACCAAACTACTGCAATGAGCCCAATGCCACTGCAACTGTCATTGAGCCATGGAAGTTAAAGTGGTGACAAATTAACTCTACAATGTAGATACACACATATTCTATCACCTTGTTTTTCACAGCTTGATAGCATGTCTTTGGATTTAATTCAATTCTTTCTTTCTTCCATCCTGGAAGACTAGCTGTCCACCTTTGGCTTTATCTTTTAGCACACACATCTGCTTCTCACCGAGGACCAATGTTCCCAGGATCAATTGAACAGATGTCCTGTTTCAGTGAAGAGTTTTTAGACATGCCGCTACTGGGCCAGAACAACTTAGAGCTTAATGGGAGTTGACGAAATAACTAAATGGGGCTTAACTGACATTCAGGGATAGAACAAGTCCTGCACCAGAAGCAACAAAGACCAAAACCATATTTCTGTGTTTCATTCTGCCTTGTCAGTAGGAAAGTGAACACACTGAGAAAACCAATCAAGTTCAAGCCGGCTTACTATTTTATAGATTTGTACACATGGAATAAAAGTGGCCATGCTGAGTTTATGGGAGTTGTAATCCAAGAAAGCAATTTTCCCAAGATCAGCTATTCAACTTATAAAGTAAGCATATTAAAAATTCTGCTATATTTTCCAAAGACATGATGATAATTGCTTCCAAGGATTTAAGATACAAGATCTGCATTGCCCTAAACCTGGCATGAAGTTGTATGATTGCATTTTAAAACATGCACAATTACATTGCAGCTCTTCAATGTACTAAAGTGACGGCCGATCTCATTGTGCAGAAGAACATACAGATTCCTTGCACTTATAGGAGTTAAATAAAGGTAAAGGTTTCTCATGACATTAAGTCTAGTCATGTCCGAATCTGGGAGGTGGTGCTCATCTCCATTCCTAAGCTGAAGTGCTGGTGTTGACTTTAGATGCCTCCCAGGTCATGTGGCTGGCATGACTGCATGGAACATCTTACCTTCCTGCAGAAGTAGTACCTATTAATCTACTCACATTTGCATGTTTTTGAACTGGTAGGTTGGCAGAAGGTGGGGCTAACAGTGAGAGCTCACCCTGTTTCCTGGATTCAAACTACCAACATTTTGGTCAGCAAGTTCAGCAGCCCAGCAGTTTAGCCCACTGTGCCACCATCCAAAACAATGAAACATTTACCCTGTATTTCTTTCAGATCAGGCTCCAGGCTGAATTGGGGTTCTATGCACAGTCTTTTTCAAGATACTTTTCTTTTTCTTTTCTTTTTTTACAAAATGAAACCATAAAGTGTTGTCGAAGGCTTTCATGGCCGGGATCACTGGGTTTCTTTAAATTTTTGGACTGTATGGTCATGTTCCAGAAGCATTCTCTCCTGATATTTCACCTGCATCTATGGCAGGCATCCTCAGAGGCTGTGAGATCTGACAATGAATAGCTCACAACCTCTGAGGATGCCTGCCATAGCTGCAGGTGAAACATCAGGACTCTTGTGAAAATGAAAAGTCAGAAATAACAAAATTGCTAATTTTTGGATTGCCTGATTTGGGAAAAAACAATACAAAAATGATTGCTTTCTCTTGGTCTTCAAATTTCATTGCTCCACAACTGCCATTTGTTGTGTATGTTTTTTCAGCACATTATGCGCTTTTACCACTTGGGTAAAAGGGGCTGCTGTGGCACAGCAGGTTAAACCGCTGAGCTACAGGACTTGCTGAGTGGTTGGCAGTTCAAATCTGTGGGACAGGGTGAGCTCCCGTGGTTAGCCCCGGCTTCTGCCAACCTAGCAGTTCGAAAACATGCTTCGGCGGGAAGGTAATGGCGCTCCAAGCAGTCATCCCAGCCACATGACCTAGGAGACATCTACAGACAATGCCAGCTCTTTGGCTAAGAAGTGGAGATGATCCCCCAGAGTTGGACTCGATCAGATTTAATGTCAAGGGAAAACCTTTACCTTTACCTACAATTTGAAAAAAAATGACTTTCTTTTTCTCCCCCCCCCCCACCTTTTCATTTCATTTTATTTCAAAAATACATGTGGAGCTTGCAAAATATTCAATTTCTATAAACACTATTTTGTAGTCGAAGGAGGTAATAAAGAAAATTATTTAAAAAGAGGAGAGGAAGAGAATGGGGGTATTGCACTTGGGAACGCTTTGTTTGTTTCTTCAATAAGCTTGAAAGGGCTGAAAACAAAAGCTCACTCCAGAAGGAAAAGAGCAGCTAAAAAGGAAGAGGGTGAGGTTTTATTTCAGCTGCCCTGGCCCATTTGTGTTAATTTCCTTCATGGTTGGTCCACTCCCTACCAGAATTTTAAAATCCTGGTCCATTTACCGTTGCCTCTGCCATTATCAGGATGTCCTATGATGGCAATGAGCAAAGGAGAAAAGGGTAAGAATTTATTCCAGTGGTAACCAACCATTTTCAATTTGCACCATCTTTCTTTTAGTTTTTCTCAAAATATTTCAATTGCATTCCACTCTAACAGAACGTAGAGTGGACTAACAGACATCTAAATAAAGCAACAGTCCATTGTTCCCATTTCCTTTAGTTCCACAGTGAGGGAATAATCTCATATCCGACAAATAATACACCGTTCATTTACTTCGTTTGCACTATGCTCATTTTCTCTCTCTTAGAACTACTGCTCACAAGAATGTAGCAAATCTATTTCTGCATCATTGTGTCTTGGCTTCTTTTTAAAACTACACTTTCATATTAATGGAGATAGCAGGGGTGGTGGCTGCTTCCTTTCTTGTTTGTAGCCATGTGGGTTCCTCTGCAAACATTACCACAGGGAGCAGTGATGGCAAGACCATGAGATGCAGAGCCAACCTTCAGAAATGGGGCTACAAAGTGGGATCCTTGACATGCGAGTGTGGAGAGGAGCAAACCACTGACCACCTGCTGCAATGCAACCTGAGCCCTGCCACATGCACAATGGAGGACCTCCTTGCAGCAACACCAGAAGCACTCCAAGTGGCCAGATACCGGTCAAAGGACATTTAATCAACTACTAAACTCACAAATTTTGTATTTTGTCTATTTGTTTGCTTTGTTCTGTTAGAAATGTAATATAATTTGACTGGTTGTCCTGACACGACAAATAAAATGGCAAGACGGGCTGTAAGATGATGGTCCAGAGGGACTGATGTGGTTTGGACCATGATAATCTAGTGTGGCCAGTTTGGGTTTGGCCCAAATAGACTGCCTGGATTCCAATCCACCAATGAAACACATTGAGGATGTGGACCCCTCCAAGGACAGTCCAGAGCATCCCTGCTCCAGTCTGCCTCCAGATTAACTGGAGGCCGGTGTAGATGATACCTCTGGTGTTGCTAGACCACAACCAACAACAGCTAGAGGGCCACACTTTGCCCAACCTTGTTCTAGCTACATGACTACAAGAGAGAGAAAAGAAAAGCACATGGGTTGTGTGAGAGAGTACATTTTATTTTCCACAGAATTCCACTTGGGCAGTGGCAAGAAATAAATACCTTAAATACATTACAGATAGTACAATAATTCATATTTCATATTGTATTTTTCAAAATAAAATTATTCTACAGGTCTCTTTGTATTGTAACAATATCATTTTTAATGTATCTCTTAATTTTGACAATCATTCACCTACTTTTCAGTACTTGAACTTGTGAAGAAAATTTCGTCATGCAATTAACACTTAGAAGGATGATGGATTAAAAAATATTTCAATCTGTGGATTATATTGTGGAGGCAGTAAATACTAGGGATGTGCAATTAGGCAAAAAACAAAAAAACAAACCATGCCCAGTTGTTGTATATGATATTCTACACAGCTTCATGAGTCACTATTGATTGATGTACTTGGATTTTTTAAACCTGTGAAAAAGATAGTTTGCCAGCATCACCTTGTGAAATACTTTTGCTTTGGGCATCTTTAGCTTGCAAGGTCTTAGATGCTGCACTGCAAGGAGAGAAACGTGACTTAAAGCCTATCAGTAAACAAGGTCAGTCATTTGTATTCACATATTTGTGTAAGAAAGAGAGAACCTATTTTATTTTTTCCATCTAGACTGACTTCCAATCTTTTCATCTAACCACCAGCAATTGACTTCCATTGCTAGTCTTAGGCCTGTCCTTGCTAAAGTTACTTTTTCGGGCTTAGACTCCTAGAATCCTGCAGATTTATTGATCTGCCTCAAACAGTTAAATGTCTTAGGTCAGCCCTCAAAACAGTGATCTTCTAGATAGGCCTGGTTTAACCATATAGTAGGTTAGACAGGACCCTTAAGTTATCAGCTAAGGGACCAGAAGAGGGCTTGTCAGTGAATTCCTCACTGAAGAAGTGGTGAATCCACTCTAAATTTTACTGCCACTCTACCTACAGCTGCTCCAACCTGTCCAGGTTCACACTGCTGCAACAATTGAAGCATTGAAGCAGATGAAAGAGTTAATGCAGTAGTCAATCTGCAAGCCATTTCTAGCCAGAGTTACCCACAAAAGCTGAACTGAACTACAGAGCAGAAGCAAAAACAGTATGTCATAGTTTTAAGGCAGATATTGAGAAAGTGTCTTCTCTGGAGTACATCTTCCATTCCGGAGCTCTCAATTCCTCTTGTAAACATTATGAAGAACTTCCTGATGGTAAGAGCTGTTCAACAGTGGAATGCACTGCCTGAGAGTAAGTTGATGTCTCCCTCTATGGAGGCTTTTAAACAGAGGGTAGATGGCACTCCATTGGGAGTGTTTTGGTTGTGCATTTTTGAATGGCAGCACATTGGACTGGAAGGTCTTGGTGGTTTCTTGGTGAGGTGTAACCTCTAATGTTTAGGTGGTATACCTTTTCCTGTAGTTTGAATCCATTTCCCCATGTCCTAGTATCTGGAGTAGCAGAAAACAAGCTTGCTACAACTTCAATATAACTGCATTTCAAATATTTAAACAAGTTTATTGTATCACCTCTCTTCTCCAGGCCAAACATATCCAACTCCCTCCACGCCTCATGGGGATTGGCTTCCAGAACTTTTACTATTTCGGTCACTTTCCTCCGGACACATTCCAGCTTATCAGTATCCTTCTTGAACTGTGATGCCCAAAACTAGACATAATATTCATTTGATTTATATCATGCCTTTCTCTGAATGTGGGCCCAAGGGTGGTTTGCAACAGAGCTAAAAGAAAAATTACATCTTAAATCTTGATGATGATAATAATATAATAACTTTATTCTTATACTCCGCCACCATCTCCCTGTAGGGACTCAGAGCAGCTTACAAGCCCACATTTCAATAAAAACAGCATTAAAATCAATCAAATAAAACATAACACAATCACAAAAGATCATATTAAAACAATAAGGATGAGATAAAGTTCAAACCTGGGGTCAGGCTCAAGTAAGTGGAACAATTCTGAGATGGGGGTAGTGAAAAGTATGGAATTCAAGTGTAACAGAGGCTGAAGAATACCCTGAGAAAGTGTAGAGTAATCAATAGGTGGGCCAAGAATAAAGTGCATGGCTTAGAGTAGAAACAAGATAGTTTTATGGTGAAACTGCCTAATCAAAAGCACGACAGAACATCCAATTTTTTAATTCCCTATGGCAGATGGATAAAGAAGGGGCCTGTCTGAGCTCCCTAAGGAGGGAGTCCCAGAGCCGGGGCCACCACCAAGAAAGCCCTTTCCCTCATCCCCACCAACCATGCTTGACACGTTGGCGGAATCGAGAGGAGAGCCTCCCAGGACAATCTCAGGGTGTCTGCTGGTTCATAGGAGAAGATAGGCAGGTCCTGAACCATTTAGGGCTTTGTAGATGATAACCTGTACCTTGAATTGGGGCCGGAAACTTACTGGAACTCAGTGGAGCTGTTGTCCGCTCCCTGTAACTAGCTCCCGTTAGCAGCCTGGCCACTGATCTTTGGACCAACTACTGTTTCCAGGCCATCTTCAAAGGCAGCCCCATGTAGAGTGAATTACAGTAATTCAACCTGGGGGTAATTAGGGCATGGACCACCATGGCCAAGTCAGACTTGGTACAGGTGCAGTTGGCGCACAAACTTTAACTGTGCAAAGGCCCTACCAGCTACCACTGACACCTGAGCATCAAGTGTCAAAGCAGAGTCTAGAAGGACCCCCAAACTGCAGACCTGTGACCTCAAGGGGAGCACAGGTAGCCATCCTATATCCCGATCAGCCCTACAACTGACCTGGAGGACCTCTGTTTTGTCAGGATTAAGCTTCAGTTTGTTAGCCCTCATCCAACCCATCACAGCAGCCAGGCACTGATCAAGAACCCGAGGGGCTTCCTTGGAACCTGGTGGAAAAGACGAATAGATGGTACTCAAAACCTAGAATGGATTCACTGCCACGCTGAAATGACAGCTACTACCTCATTTCTCCATGCAGGCTTTTGATCTCAAACTTATCAGCTGAAACAACAGATGTTCAATGTCCAGTTATGCAGATATCTTAATATAACACAGAAAGTCAAAGGGAGCAGCACCATGCAGAAAATGTCAGGCACTCAATCTTAATGCTACTAGAAACTGAATTAGTAATAATCCTATTTTTCACTTAAGATGTTTTCAAGGACACAAATTGAGTGGTTTTTCCTATTAAGACAATCATTCTCTCTGATTGAGGTTATGCCATAGGGATCTAATGATTAAGGGAATATTAATAAATAATAATAATAAACTTTATTTATACCCTGCCACCATCTCCCTGAAGAGACTTGGGGCGGCTCACAGAAGCACTACCAGTGCTAAACATAAGATAAACAATACATAAACATAAAAGCTATCACAACATAAATACACAACTTCAACCATGCATAAAATGACACATAATAAAAATTAATAGGAATATAGACAACTTTTCTCCCTTTTTACAATGGCATACGGTGCAAGAAAATTTAGGAATGCAATTTTCTTGCACCCTTAAAATATTTCTCACTAAAATTTGCAGTATATTTTACTAGTTTATAAAGCATGTTCCATGTTCATGAAATTCTGTTTTCCAATGCCATTTTGAGATTTAATCTTATCACTCCCATGATTTTCTCTCCCTCCCACCACCACCACTCCCTTTCTTCTCTAATAAAACCATTACCACTGATGACTGGCCTAGTATGAAGAGATTATTTTGTCTCTTTCCTGTTCCCATCTTGTAGTCATTTATTATTAGAATTATTTATATTATAAGAAAATATTTATTTATTATTTGCTTTATTTCTATACCGCGTTTCTCAACCTATAATAGGTGACTCAATGCGGTTTACACAATATTAATTACCACAACAATAACAATTAAAACACAGCATACCCAATAACAAACACACAACCATTCATACAGTGCCTCGATCGCAACCAAGATCCAGTCTCATATCCTTATACCGTTCCTATGTTCAGTTTACCGTCATTCTGTGTACAATTGCGCTGATTAGCCAAACGCTTGCTCAAAAAGCCAGGTTTTGAGCTTCTTCCTAAATGCCAGCAACGAAGGGGCCTGTCTGATGTCGCTTGGTAGGGCATTCCATAACCGAGGGGCCACCACCGAGAAGGCCCTGTCTCTCGTTCCCGCCAACCGTGCCTGTGACGCAGGCGGAACCGAGAGCAGGGCCTCCCCAGACGATCTTAATGTCCGTGTCGGTTCATAGGAGGAGATGCGTTCGGAGAGGTAGGTGGGGCCGGAACCGTTTAGGGCTTTGTAGGCTAATGCCAGCACCTTGAATTGTGCCCGGTAGGGAATATATTCTACAAGCTTGAGATTGGCCTTTTTATGGAATATGTCGTGGTGATTTAAGGCAATTTACCTACATGAATGCAAATGTTATAACCATTAAAGCTGGTTACATTTTTATATAATGTTGAACATTTTTAAAAGGATAAAACTGGATTAAATCCAAATGCTTGGATTTCTACTGTTCATGAATCATAGCCAAGAAATAAATGACATATTCTTTAAAAAAATATAAAACTTTGTGCAAGCAAAAATGTTACTGAGATAAATAACACCTCACAGGAGAGAATGAAAAGTCTTGGCATTTACTCAAATGCTCCAAAACACAAAATGAGATTGAACTGTTAAAAATAATAATCGGCTTTTCGTGTCATTTGGTATTGACTCATGTGCAGCTCATACTAAAATGCTGCCACAGTCTTTTCACTTTAATACTTGCCTTTTTCATAAGCACTCTCAACAGAAGGCCATCCAGTCTCTGTTTAGAAAGAAAACTTGGACACTTTCACATATCATAATTATAATGGCGTGAATCCATTTGAACTGCAATAGTTCCATCCCATAGAACCCTAGGAGTTGTAGTTTAGAGAGAAGCACATAGAATCTTCTGTCAGAGAGCTGTACTGTCCCACCAAACTATGTTGTTGTTGTTCATTCATTCAGTCATCTCCGACTCTTCGTGACTTCATGGACCAGCCCACGCCAGAGCTCTCTGTTGGACGTCACCACCCCCAGCTCCTTCAAGGTCAGCTCCAGCAAAGGATCACCGCCTTGTTGTGGCACTGGAGCTTGAGCACCTCAATGATGTCATGAGCGAAACCGTGAAGGGCCACCCAAGACGGCATGGTCGTGGCAGAGAGGTCAGACCAAGCGTGATCCCTGGAGAAGGCAATGGCAAACCACCCCAGTATCCTTGCCAAGAAAACTAAATGGACCAGCACCAAACTATAAGCTCCAGAATTGTAGAGGATGCAAGCCATTGCAGTTAAAGTGGAATCTTAGTGCTATAATTCTGTGCTGTGAATGGCTCTTGGTTGGATTCTAATGACTAACTGTACTGACCATTATAGAATAAATGGATCATGGAAGAATAAGCCATTAGTATTTATTTGGTGGTTGCTGGGATGATCTTTTAGTCCTCAAAAATGGCTTGCAATAAATGAAATGCTTTTTTTAAAAAATAAAAAAAACTTTTTGCCACCAAAAGTGTTATTGGGATAAATAACACCTGACATAAGAAAACGAAGTCTCAGTATATTTACCCAAATGCTCCAAAACACAAATGCTGTGGTTCCACCTGACCTGCAGTGGTTCTAATATGGAACTTTAGGAGTTGTAGTTTAGATAGATGCATTTAGAATCCTCTGCCAGATAGCTGTAGTGCCCCACCAAACTATAAGCTCCAGAATTGTAAAGGATGCAGCCATGGAACCTTGCCACTTCATTACATAGTCTTCAGGAAGTGTCCTAGGTTGTTTCCTGGGCACTTTCTTGCTGGAGCCCATCAGACTCCATACATAATGTAAGCTACTTCTAGCAGGGCTCTGTAGAGGAAGCATCCTGGCAGCATGCTTCCCATGCTCTCATTCAGAAGAATGGGGATAGCTGGGTGGTGACACATCCCCCAGTGGGATAAGGTAAGGGGCACAGCGGGCAATGCGGCACATGGGGCAATGGTTTGCCCTGCTGCCCACCAGATTTGCTGCACTGTGTGGTGAATCCCCAGCTGCAACCTGGCTTATTGACCTCAAAGTGATGAGGTCCTTAGTGCTATAATTCTATGGTGTGAATAGATTTGATTCTAACAGTTAACGATACTGACCATTATAAAATAAATGGATGAAGAGAGGATAAGCAGTCCTCAAAAATGGCCCTAAGGGCTATATATGGCCCAGCCTTTGCCTATCTCTGCTCTAGCCACTATGCTTAACTTGTATTTTTAACACATTATATACATGGTGGAAAATGGATTCAAATCTCAGGAAAAGAGATTCCACCTAAACATTAGGAAGAACCTTTCGATGGAAAGAGCTCATTAACAGTGACATATGATGCCTCAGAGTACAGTGGAGTCTTCTTCTCTGGAGGTTTTTAAACAGAGGCTGGAAGGCCATTTGTTGCGGGGGGGGGGGGCATTCCTGCATGGCAGAGGCAGAATGGAGTTGGACTGGATGGACCATGTGATCTCTTCCAGCTCTATGATTCTAACATAAAATACAGCATAGAAAACACAGTATGTGAGTGGGAGGGAGATCAGAGGGTGAGTATTATGAATATATTTCAGTTCAGTGGAGTACAGAGACAGAGTACTTCTATAAGAGTCTAGATGTGATAAACAGTTAGATTTAAACCACTGCGTTCAGTGGCCTTTCTCTCAGGAGGGCAGCAGATATAGAGTTGCATTCCAAGGAGTTTTGTCAAAGATCTGTGGGACTCAGGTGTCCTAAATCATAGTTTCACATAAAAGGGGTGGCAAGGGAGAACTTGGGACCATCAGAAGAAATGAGTTCCTGATACTGAATTTTTCCCACCAGGTATAACTTTCTCACTTCATAATTTACCAGAATGAGTTTTTCCTCTTGATCTGTTACACATCATTGCCTGAGAAGACGAGATAACAAAACATCTGATATCACCAATACGTAAATAAATATACCGTTTATTGAGCAGAGCAGGTAAAATAGTGGTTCTACAGATGTTGCTGCAAAGCTTCTCCAAGGCATTTGCTGTCTGAGACAAAGCTGAAATGTCCAACCAGCCCACTGAAATAAGGTTGCAATGCATCAAACCATATTTGGCCACATAAGACAGAAAAATTAATAACCAACTCTCCCCATCCCAACTCAAAACATTCAAGAATGGCCAATAAATTGCTAACAATGCCCTGCCTTTTCAGAATATTTTAAATGCTGGCTTAAATGCAATATCCATTGGAAGTTACTATGAATCAAGAAGATAGCAAGCTAGGGTTGGAACTGTCACCCACCCATTTGCATGCCTTTCTTGAATATCTATAAGAGGAATAAACAAACTTCAGTCATCCCCAAGCCTCACTTTAGCCATTGCTGAGTTTCCTTCAAGGGCTCTCTTCTCTTTCCTATTTGACACACTCTATATACAAACATTTCTACCTTCCTTTCATCTCCTAGAACTCTTTTACTGACTGTAATAATGTTAAATTAAATTCTTTGGTGCTTTTGATTCCACTGAGGATGCAGCTCTTTGCTAATTTCATTCTTGAAAGTAATTTTTGTGCAGAAATATTTTCTGTGCAGAAAATGCAATTTCCTGTACAGAATATGCTGTTTTCTGTGCAAAAAATGTGGGAATTGCACAATTTCCTGTGGAAGTTCTTGTTGTTGTGGATTTTTTTATTAGGGTTTCCTGACAAATAAGAAACAAATTGTTGATCTTTAAAAAAAAGAAGAAGAAAAGAAATGAATATTCTTTCCACCCATAAGTGGCCTTTGGGATGAGAAGGGCAGCATATAAATATGGTAAATAAATAAATAAATATCCATGTGTTTTGCATCTCAATCACAGAGATAAAAACAAAGCAATATACAAATACATGTAAAAGTAATAACAACAATAATAATCCACCTCTGCAATGTAATCTTCAAGAATGCCTGGATTACTGGATTACACTCTGAAAGAGGTTCCCCAATCTTGCTCTACAATGTTCTTCAACCTCCATCAGATTGTCTACAAAATGCTGGGTTTGGATGAGGAGCCACCAGAAGTATCATCAAGAGGGGCACCACATGCTATTGTATCCAACCTTCTCAAATGTAAAAGGTTCTAGTATGAAACATTTTCCTTCTCAAGATGAAGAATAATGTGCTCCCAACTATTCCATTCTTCATATGGAATCTGACATATGAATATTTTTATACAAAAACTTAAGTCCTAAACTGTCCTAAACAATTGAGGCTTCTGAGAAACATTTTTGACCATTTAAAGCAAAGAAATGAATAGTCTTTCCACTCCTAGGTTACATCCTTTGGCCTTTGGCTGCATCCTCCATTGGAATGTAGTCCCCAAGAACTTCTCTGAAATTGGATATTATCTTGTTTGGATTTTTGCCGCATGCAAAGAAAAGGTTAGCAATAGGAGTTTTCTGTTTAAATGACCAGAGCTGCTATGAACTTCTGGGAGACATTTGGTCTCAAGCTGAAATGGTAAGAAGCTTCAATAAGATGAAAATGAGCACCTTGGCAGTACACTGAGTCCCCATTTCAAAATGTTTCTTGGTAAAAGCTTCAAAAAGCTGGCCTTCAGTTCCTTATTAAATCCGCACTGTTCAGGGAAGAGAACTGTAGGACAAAGGGGGAAAAAATCGCAAGTGCACTCACCAAGTTCAGGATGAAAAAGCAAAAGAAAGACAGACTAAGAATGAATCCTTCTTGCAGTTACTATTTATAAACTACCATGCAGGCAACCTTCTTTTTAAAAGCATTGGATATAGAGCTTGTCTCACTAGGTCCTCATATAATGACACCAAAATTTGCTGAATAAAGAGAATTGGGGGGGGGGGCTTCCTTGAATGCCTTTCCATTACTTCTGCTACAGATTCCCATTAGGTCCCAGGTAGGAATGGATCTGAAATTCATTGGGTTCAAATATTTAATGTGGCACTGCCCTTTTTTCACTCTCTGAAGCTGTCAATACAATTGGAGGAAGAAAAAGCACAAATATGTGTACCAAATATATGTTATTACAGAGGTGTGCAATTCAAAATGGAATGATGGCAAATGTGTGTGGCAGTAAGTGAGCACAGACACATTCAATTTTGTAAAAACACAATGTGAAAGAAAATGCATATTACTGAGTAGAAAGGGAGCACATGCTATCTGCCAGAATTATCAGTTTGCACATCTTTTACTGATAGGTAATGCACAGGAATGTTGATTGAAACACTGTTGTGGGGGGAGGGGGGGTTGGTATGATTAGCATTGTGATTAAATCAATGCATATGTGTAAGTATCAGTTTACAATCTGTACTCTTTGCAGGATTTTTAGTGGGAGACTGAGCATCAAAATATCCACAAACATGAGCCAGCATCTTTTTCAGGGCATATGCACATGTAAGCACCCCTTACAAATTGTATGATCCTTTTTGGAGCACTGTGGGGGAGAGGTCTTCTTTCAAGCATTAAGATCTTAAGCTATTTAGATTCTAAGTTGTCATCATAAGCACCAATAACTAAGGCAAAAACACAAGTGCCAACCTGTATGCCCAGACTTAGCGATGATGAGTTGATTCCCATTTCTGCATGTGTAACTGGACTTACTGAACATAGGATCTGAAACAGTTTTTTTCTGTACACACATACACAACACCTCCCTTCCATTAGCTTCTCCAAGTGTTGTGGCACTTAAAAACTATTAAGAGTTCTCCAATTCTTGGGGAAACATCTTTGAACAATTTGCTTCCACTAGTTGCTTATTCTGTGCTGTTAACCAGCAATCTACTGAACCAAAGGTATGGTCAGGCCGTTGTCCATAACATTATATGAGAGCAGAAATATCACTCAAGAGAAAATAAAGGGAAAATAAAACAAGAACTGGAGATGATTCTTAGAAACATGTCATACCACAATGTACTTGAGAAAGCATGGATGTTGGCTTCATCTTTTCCCAGCCTATAAACAACATACCTCAATTAATGAAGCTTCTGAATATATATTTTTAAAAACAACATATTTTGGACTTAGTTTGGACTGAGAAAACACCTACTTAGTACTTACAGCATAGAGCCGATGAACTCTGCGAATGTAGGACTTTATCGCAGGAGGAAGGCAAATCAGCATCAAAGCAAGACCATCACTAGATAGCCCTTGTGGTTCCCTCCAACTCTATTTAAGGATTCAGTGGGAAGTAAAGAGGAAGGGAGGGAAGGAAAGGCTGCAAAGGTTTCCCTAAACCCAAATTCAACTCGGTAGAATATAAGTTTACCCTTTGTATCAGGCTCTCAGTTTCCCCCAACATGATCCTATGGGAACCCTAGTTGTTTGGATTATTACAGTGAGATGCAATGTAATAAAAGGGGCAGTGAGCAGCAAGGCAGGCATTTTTACATTTAGAAAGAGCTTTCTAGTGGTTTACACAAGTTTCAAAATATTTCTCTTTATTTATGCAGCGTTTACCTGACTTGGTTCGATGTTTGAATACTGTTCGTTTTTTTTTTGGGGGGGGGGGGGAGATACCACATTCCTCTTCTTTTCTGTGAATTGGGAACCTTTATCTACCATTCCATGTTATAATTATTTCTAATCTTGGTTTTTCCTGTTAAATAAGTAATACCTAGGAAGACATCTACAGTGGGCCCTTGGATCTGCTGTGGTTTGGGTCTAGGATATCAAAATGTATTAATGCTCAATTCACATTGTATGCAATGCCACAGCAAGACATTGTCCCTTATATGAAATGGCACAGTCAAGGTTTGTTTTTGGGATTTTCTTTTAATAAGCTCCACTGACTGCCGATAAGTTTCTGGTCCCAATTCAAGGTGCAGTTATTACCTACAAATCCCTAAATAATCTTCGTCCAGCCTATCTTCAGGATCGCATATTTCCCTACAAGCTCTAAAATCTGCTTGGCGGGGGGGGGGGGGCTTCTTTCACTCCCATCTTCATCTCAAGTGCGGTTGGTAGGGATGAGGGTGAGAGCTTTCTCAGTGGTGGGACCCCAGCTCTGGAACTCTCTCCCCAGGAAGATTAGATTAGTGTTCTGTAAAGGCTTAAAAACATGTGTTTTTGACTAATCCATTCACTAAATGAATTGGCCTTTCTAACCATAATTCCTAGCCCTCCTAGCCATAACCCATTTTTGACTCTTTCACTTTACTATTGTCCCTGCCCTGGAGTTGTACTGCATTAATCTGACTTGGCCCTTTCAGCCTTATTTTATCACTTACCTTTCGCACTTTACCATCAGCCTTTGTTTGGGCAGTCGTATTGCACAAGCCTTCCCTCACCCCTCAACTTGGGAATGTCCATTATGCCCAGCTACTGGTTTTTGCATGATGAATTATGTTTTTAATTATGTGTTATGATTATATATTGGGCTTAGACACCATGTAAGCCACCCCAAGTCCCTTTGGGGAGATGGTGGCAGGATACAAAAAGAAAGTTGTTGTTGTTGTTTTTGTTGTTGTTGTTGTTGTTGTTGTTGTTGTTAATGTTAATGTTCAATCTATGAAACATCCATGTATATGCCAACTTTATTCTGTCAACTGAGATATATCTGTATGGGTGTCACTCTTCTTGATTACAGCCCTTCCCTGCTTCTTCTTTGGCAGAAATGTCATCCTTAAAATCAAGTTTTGCAAGAAACCAACTCCTTTAAAGGCTGTACCCAATGTTCCACCAGAAAAAAAGAAAGAAAAATCGGAGTCTTTGCTCTCACTTACTGAGCCAATTAAATGTCACTAGATGCTGTCATCTCTTGATGTACTTCAATGTGCTGTCATTGTCACATTGCTTTGTGCATGTGGGTGCGATTGCTGAATATAAAGGGAGGGGTAGGCGAGGGATAGTTTCAGATAGACAGATGTTGAAGGACTTGCCAGTGCTAATCTCCCTCTTGGGAGATTGATTACAAAAATGTTTCAGATGACAGCGCGGTGGCCCTCCTGCCAGAGAAACTACTGCAATGGAGAACCCTGTAATGAAGGTGTAATTATGTCCCACTTAAGTATAAGCTGAATGGGGCTAAGACAAGGATAATTATTGTGTGCATTAACCCCATTTGTGAGAAATGCTTCAAGTGTTTTCTGAGAAGGCAAGAGCCAACAAGAAGCTTTTGTGGATCGGAGCTCATTTCATTCCTGTTGGTGCAACAAGAGCTGCAATGGCCAATCAAACAAGTGAAATTAGTGAAGTAAAGAAGGTTAGTCTGAGAAAGACTAAATGTGCATCTGCACTGTGGAATAAATACAGTTTGACACCACTAACTGCCATAGCTCAATATTGTGGAATCACAGGAGATGTATTTGTGTAAGGTCTTCGAGCTTTCTCTGCCAAAGAGCGCTCATGCCTCACCAAACTGTAACTCCCATAATTTCATAGCATGCCATGTCAGTGAAAGTAGTGTCAAACTGCATTAATTTTAAAGTGTAGCTGCACCCTTAGAATGCATTCACATCACCTCCTAGCCCCTGTCTCCTCCATAAGATCAGTTTTCTAAAGCTACCTCCTCATTTTGTCTGATGGGGTGCCTTCAGTTCTAAACTAGGAACTACTTACTTTGTTACAAAGCTATTTGGAAAAGCATAGACAACAAACAAAAAGTTTGGGAAAAACCATGATGGGATTTAAAATAAGCAGACTTCACTTGTTTTTCATACTAGCACACTCAGTATGTCCTTGATATGATTGATGCAGCAACTAACATCTCCCCGAGAGTGGTGTTTCTATTAACTGAATTTCAAGTACTGCAAAATTACTGTAGAAATGCTTCAGCTCAGCAGTGCTGCAATCAAATAGTCAGCATCAAGTACTGATATGACTCCCCATTCAACAAATGATACTTCAGAATGACTATGATCACAGCCATGTGGAAATGCTTATCATCGTATATGACAAGGATGAATTATTCCTGTGAATCATGCATAAAAGTAGTAGAATGGGTTGCAAATGCAACACACGCATACAAAAATAAGTTAACAAATAAGTTAATCAAAGGCTGAGCCCATAGAGGTGGCTCTGAAATGTTCCCTTGCCTGGGAAACATGAGCAAACACCCAGCCCAAAGTTGGTGCACTGAATTCACTCTTCATTTTTGTATGACTACTAAACCCAATATGCAGAGTAAAACCAGGAGCAGACGCACTTCCTCAATGTAATGCGCCCATCTCAGCTCATTGTAAATTAAGGAGAAAGCTAATACTAAAGGCAGTCAACTTTTCAGAAATTTACAAGTCAAGCCCTACAATTAGGTTGAGTGAAACATATGCCAGATAAAGGCATTTGCTGAATGGTTTAAACTCTAGAGGATCAGAGTTGTACGTCCCATGCATCCACTTCTCAGTATAGTGAAGAACACTATGAAATTCACCCAGTCTTGTTGACATCTCTGTACAGAAAGAAGGATGCTATTTTGACTTCATCTCAGGCTACAAAATGTCTTGACTCAGTCCTGGAAATGTGTGTTTTTTTATTCATTTAGTCGCTTCCAACTCTTTGTGACCTCATGGACCAGCCCACACCAGAGCTCCCTGTCGGCCGTCACCACCCCCAGCTCCTTCAAAGTCAAGCTAGTCCAGCTCTCACATCCGTAGGTTACTACAGGAAATACGATTGCTTTAACTATGCAGATCTTCATTGCCAGTGTGATGTCTTGGTTATTGATTGAAGTATTTTTCATTATAATGTTTGATTTTATTGTTGCTGATGTTTTTATATTGTATATTGTAATTGTGTCCTTTGTGGCATTGAATTCTTGCCTTGTAAAGCGCCTTGAGTCACCGGAAGGCTGAGAGGGGCGGTATAGAAATGTACAAAATAATAATAATAATAATAATAATAATAATAACAATAATAATAATAATAATAATAATAATAATAATGTCTCTACTCTTCACTGTCTTATTGAGATTGGTCATTGCTCTCCTCCCAAGAAGTAAATGTTTTCTGATTTCCTGGCTGCAGTCTGCATCTGAAGTCATCTTTGCAACTAGAAATACAAAGTCTGTCACTGCCTCCACGTTTTCTCCCTCTATTTGCCAGTTGCCAGAATCTTGGTTTTTCAATGTTTAACTACAACCCAGCTTTTGCACTTTCTTTTTTCACCTTGATTAGAAGGCTCATCAGTTCCTCCTCAGTTTTTGGCCACCAAAGTGGTATCATCTGCATATCTAAGGTTGTTAATGTTTCTTCCTGGAAATACAACATGACAATTTAATCTTTAAAAACAAGGCCCTATACATCTTTCTGTGGTATCAACATGCACTATCTAGGGACCAGAGTTTTGGAAAAATTACCCTTAGAGCCTAAAATGCATTGCTAGTTATAACTAGAGCAGACTTACTGAGCAGGTTGCCTTGAATCCCATCCCAGGAGAAAAATGAGGTATAAATTCAATAAATGAACTGAAGTTTAAAGAATAATTAAAACACACAAACATTGTAAAAAAATACCACAAATACACATATTAAAATGTATTTCTATGTAGTTGGACTTCTCTGTTTGGAATTATAAATGGATTTAGATTTTGGACTTGGTGTAGCTCTTTGCCATCAATAAATTAGTGGATGACAACAAATTAGAAGAGATAGCTAATACCCCAGAAGATCAGAATCCAAGATAATCTTAACAGATTAGATAACTGAGCCAAAAAATAACCAAGAATTTCTACAGGGTGAAATGGAAGGCACTACAACTAGGCAGAAAAATATCCAATGCAGAGGTATAGGATGAATGACAACTACCTTGACAGCGATACATGTGAAAAGGATCTTGGAGTTGAACACAAGTCAACAATGTAATGCATCAGCAAAAAAACCCACCAAAAACAAAAACCCAGTGCAATTTAGCCTGAATCAAAAAAAAGCATTCAATTTAGCCTGAATCAAAAAAACGAAGTAATAGTCCCACTCTATTCTGCATTAGTCACACCTCACCTGGAATACTGTGTCCAGTTCCGGGCACCACAATTCAAGAAGGATATTAACAAGTTGGAATGCACCCAGGGGAGGATGACCAAAATTATCAAAGATCTAAAAGCCATGCCCCATAAGAAGCAATTTAGGAAGTTGGATAGGTTTGGTCTGAAGAAGAGAAGGCTGAGAGGTGGCAATAACCATATTTAAATATGTGAAAGAATGGTGCAAGTTTGTTTTCTTCTGATCTAGAGACTAGAACATGGAGCAATTGATTCAAATTGCAGAAAAGATAGCCTAGCTGAATATCAGGCGGAACTTCCTGATGGTAAAAGCTGTTTGACAATGGAATATGGTGGAGTTTTACTTTCTGTGGCATTGAATCACTGCCTATATATGTGAGCTGCTCTGAGTCCCCTAAGGAATGAGAAGGGCAGGATATAAATATGGTAAATAAATAAATTTCTTCACTGTCCAGTTTTTACAACCTTGGGTCCCAATATTGGGGGAAACAGGTATATAAATGAATAAATTGTTGGTTTATTGTTGTTGTGGTTGTTGTTTTTGAGAGAGAGAAAGGCCTAATGTTTTCTATTCCCCTAGCATGATACCACCAAACATCTATGTTTTATCTTAGTGACCACAGAAGATAACTCTAAAGTATATTATTATTATTATTATTATTATTATTATTATTAAACTTTATTTGTACCCCACTAGCATCTCTCAAAGGACTTGATGCGGCTTACAAAGGCCAAGGCCTCAACAACACAATAGCATAACAATACAATTCAAAGCAAATCAAAAACATTAAAGCAATAACAGTAAAAACCACAAAACAATACAGCATAACACAATAAAAACAGGGCCGGGCCAAGTAATGGGTACAGATTAAAAGGTGCTGGATGTGACAGGTGATCTATCGGATTTCAAGGAAGTGCATATTCCTCTGCTACAATTAATAGGAGGAAGGGAGGGAGGGAAAGTGGCATTGGGACTATAACAAAAGTTGCAATCCACAATCACGTTCCCAATTTTCTTCTGGGGACCTGACAAAATTTCATATTTCTTGACCTTATTATACATGTGAGATGCTAACCATACTTGCACGTAAAGCTCGTAATGAACTAATTTCACATATCAAAGGATCAGGTCATTAGAGAGTTAACAACTAAAGCAAAGACTGCCTGCATATCACCATCTTTATCCAGAGGGGAGAGGAAATGTAAATGAGTAGCTCTCTCATCTTCATTGTGGAATGAAAAACAGTGGCTTCATCGGCTAATTTATTATCACTCCTTCTGGTATGCAAAGGGAAGTAATTCCCTATGCACAAAGCAGAGTGCACATCACAGTGGAAAGATGCACATGAATGAAAATGACCAGAAGGTTGATGTATATGAATCTTGAGCAGGAAGTATGCTTCTTTGAGATTCTAGCCTTAGTTTAACACCTTATGCATCAGGGCAGGTCAATCTGATTTGGAATCGTTTTACTGATATATACAGGCACACATTGCATCATGTATGTAGAGTACAGTATGACCCCGGATGAGGCATCAATATGTGAAACTGTGGATGATAGTAAGCCCTATTGAAATGAAGGGGTTCTAGACCAAGAATACTATAGAGTTACACTGAAGGTTCTGGAAAATGCCCAGAGAAGGCTTATTTTGTCAGTTGTGGATAAATGAAACCAGAGATAATGGTCCCGCAAACACAGAGGGCACACTCTATGGGAGATTTGTGCTGATGGGAATGGAGTTGCACATGTCAAACATGTACTAATATGTATGGGGTCAAGTGGAAGCAATCTATAGTGGGTCACTGACTGAGGCCCTGATCTAGAACACTGCTTCTTAAACTGTGGGTCCTGGCCCCAAATGGGTTCCCCCAAGCTCAATATTGGGGTTATGTAAAATTGGCAACAGTAAAAGTTTTTTTTCTGAGTATCCTCCAGTGGCACAGTGGGTTAAACCACTGAGCTGCTGAACTTGCTGACCAAAAGGTTGCTGGTTCAAATTCGGGAAGCGGGGTGAGATCCCGCTGTTAATCTCCAGCTTCTCCCAACCTAACAGTTCAAAAACATGCAAATGTGAGTACATCAATAGGTGGAGTGCTGTTACCTTCTGGTGAGAAGGTAACCGCACTCCATGCAGTCATGCTGACCACATGACCTTGGAGGTGTCTGTCTACTGACAATGCTGGCTCTTCAGCTTAGAAATAGAGATGTGCACCAATCCCCCAGAGTTGAACACGACTGGACTTAATGTCAGGGGAAAATCTTTATTTTTATCCTAAAAGTTTTCTGACTACCATCTAATGACTGTTTTAGACATTACAAGACTCCATTAGCCAACGTGCAGTGTTTACAGCAAACTCTACAGAAAATGCTTCAGATATACTTCATAAAAGGGGGAAATTGGTCTTTGTATCAAGCTTTGCAAGTTCTGATTTATTATCAGTAAATGTATGGTTTTATACCTGTTTTACGTATCTATATTCATAGTGCCATCTAAAAAATTCTCAGGTGAAAAGGAGTCAAAGAGGAAAAAGTTTAAGAAGTCTTAATCTAGAGCATGCAGAAGGCCAATGAGGAACACTTGTTGATGCTTATTATATTGCCTATTGGATGCAGCTTTAATGGGGCCACAGGCATCAGTTAATACAAGTGGAATTGTAATTCTGCTGGTAGATTCTTTATGCTATGTTGCAACAGTGTAAGATCTTAGCTATTGTCAACCAGTACTGGATTCATATTTGGTTATGCCAACATAGTTACTGTTTTGAGATTGTCTAAAGAGATAGAAAGTAAATGATTTTTTCTTGATCCAGGTTCAGTACATTTCCTAGGACAAACAGTTTCCATGGTGGCAAAAAGCCATAGATTGGCATGATATTCTTTGTCCCAATCTTCTTGGTAGGGAGGGGTTTTCTGTAAAATGAGAACAGTTCATGGCAAGTGGTTTGAACCTGAGGACTTTGGACATATTTCTATTTGAGGCTGGTGAAGCATGAAGTTATGCCAATGTATTGCTGTCAAGACTGTTCACACATCCTGTCAGTGTGTTTGAGGAAGAGGAAAAAAAGTGGTTCAAATGTGCTGGTTACAATAAATAGCTCTAATTAGAAATATTTTGCCTGGTGAATGACAAAAGGAAAGTTAATTCATGGCAACTTGTATGTTTAAAATAGAAGTCTAATTCAGTCGTGTTTCAGCTTTAGTACAGTGGTTCTCAACTTTCCTAATGTTGTGACTTCTTAATACAGTTCCTTATGTTGTGGTGACCCCCAACCATAACATTATTTTCCTTGATACTTCAGTACTGTAATTTTGCTACTGTTATGAATCGTAATGTAAATATCTGATATGCAGGACACATTTTCCTTCACTGGACCAAATTTGGCACAAATACCCAAGATACCCAAATCTGAATACTGGTGGGGTTGGGGGAGTGATTTTGTCATTTGGGAGTTGTAGTTGCTGGGATTTATAGTTTGTCTACAAAGAAAGATCATTCTGAACCCCACCAAGAATAGAATTGAACCAAACTTGGCACACAGAACACCCGTTTTGTTGGCATTTACCTTGAGTTTTGGAGTTGTATTTCACCTACCTCCAGAGAGCACTGTGGACTCAAGCAATGATGGATCTGACCAAACTTTGCATAGATACTCAATATGCCCAAATGTGAACACTGGTGGAGTTTGGGGAAAATAGACGTTGACATTTGGGAGATGTAGTTGCTGGGATTTATAGTACACCTACAATCAAAGTACATTCTGAACCCCAGTAATGATAGAATTGGGCCAAACTTCCCACACAGAACCTCCATGACCAACAGAAAATACTGTGTTTTCTGATGGTCTTTGGCGACCCCTCTGACACCCCCTTGCAACCCCCCCCCCCCCAGGGGTCCTGACCTCTAGGTTGAGAAATGCTGCTTTAGTACAAAGAGCTCTTGGGTGGGTTGTGTTTTCAAAAAGTTGTATGCTTCCTTGGATCCCATTGGAGGAGAACAATGGGTGCATCCATACTGTAGAATTAATGCAGTTTGATACCACTTTAACTGCTGTAGTTCAATGTTATGGAATCCTGGGTTTTGTAGTCTAGCACTCTTTGGCAGACAAGCCTTATAAAACTGCAAATGTCATGATTCCAAAGCATTGAGGCACAGCAGTTAAAGAGATGTCAAACTGCATTTATTGTACTGTGTAAAAGCATCCCAAATCTTATACTGCAAGTCACTCTTGTGACATATTCTCACCTGTGGTTTTGTGGTCTGAATCTAGTAGGAGAGCTGTCTCTTGCTCGAAAACATCCTTAATCCACGGAGACATAGGCTCTTGCTGAAAGCTTTTCTGTAGTACTAATGATGAGCAGTATATCACAAAATAACCCACTGCAGCAAGGCTGGTGCCATTTTAAGAAAGTGTGAAACTAATCTGTCAGTAATTAGTTTTGAAATGTATTTGCATATCACATTTCATCTTGAGAATATTAAAGAAACCTCTACCCAGCGTGGAAAGGATTAATGAATTTGAAAATGTGCAGTGTATCCTCTTTTACAAAAGACTCTTCCCGTAAAAATTATTCCCCTTTCAGCCACCCCCCCCCCCCCACACACACACACACTTTTGTTCTGGCGGTTTCATGTGGTCACCTCATCCTTACTAACCGACATATTTTCCCTGGATTTCCTTCTTTCAAAAATCTATATGGTTGTGTGAATAATAACAAAATACTTCAGGATATTTATTTCACTTTAAATCACATCATCAGTACAAATCCAGCATGGGGCTGAAAAACAAACAAACTAGAAAGAAATTATCCCTCCGACCAAGGGACTTGAATTATGCATATTTCTGTATTAATAAACAATTTCCATCATGCTGAGAGATAACATTTATTACAAATAGATTAAATATAGCCTGTTTAGTAGTATAATACCCTCAAAGCAAACATATTTGTAAATCAATCCCTGCCTGCCTGCCTTCTTTCTTTTTCTTTCTTTCTTTCTTTCTCTTTCTTTCTTTCCTTCTTTCTTTCTTTTTTCCCTTCCTTCCTTCCTTCCTTCCTTCCTTCCTTCCTTCCTTCCTTCCACTGTTCAGGTGGAATCTCCTTATAGAATCATAATTTTGGCCCAGAGAAGTCCAGGCTTGGGACAATCCTGAATTGACATTTCAAGAGAGGACACCATCTAGAAACATATACCTTGGAGTATCATGATGGGACAGAAATGTAAGAAAACCCAACAAAGATCTCTTCCTCAAACATTAGGAGCTGCCTGCCATCTCTCATTGTCCCTGTTTAGCTGTTGTGAAATGAAATCCGACAGTTACCATTTTAAAGCATACTTTGAAAATAACAATGAGATGGCACTGTCCTTGACTCTCATTCCATTAATATCCTGATTCAATTTCTCAGGTTAGTGGCAAGGCCTTCAGAAGCACCGGAAAACATTTAACAGCTTACAGAAAAGAGATTGGCCTGATCAATTTTCTATCTTCATTTCTAAACTAAAAGCAAATGGTCTTCCCATTCACGAAAGTACAGGGAGATGTCTGCAAAAACAAACACTAAGAATCCATCTCTTCATTTTAAGTAACCATTCGATCTATTGATATTGGACAAGTTGACAAAAGGACTCTCAAAATGAATGAAACATCATGAAAAGCTTGGGACAGTGAAATTTTTCAAGAAAACCAGAGTATTGTGTATTTTTCAAGGTAAGAGAAAGTTAATATATAGTAAAGTTACTCAGACTTTCAAGGATCAGTAAGTGTTTGAGTCAGAGGATCTGCTTTCTGTTACCTAATTTATTCTTTGTTTCTAAAATAAGTTTTTATTCCTTTATTTCCCTATATTTAAAAAAAATGAAAAATGGGTTTAATTGGGCATAATTAGTGAGCAAGCTTTTATCTTTACTGCAGGGTAAAACTGGAAAAAGTCAGAATTAGGGAGCAGTGGTCCTCCAAATGTTGCTGCACTTCCAAAAGCCCTGATCAATATAGGCACTGGTCAGGAATGATGGACTTTGTAGTTCAGCAACAATCAGCTGAAGGTTGCCTACTGGTTTCAAATCAACTCTGGCAAATCCAGGATTCCAGTGTGTTGAACAGGTATGATTTAGAAATGCTACTAGCAGGAACAGTAGGGTTGCTGATTTAAATATGTCATGCAGTGAGTGCAATGCTATGCAATGCAAAGTGGGTAGTATATCAAAGTATGCTGAAATTAGTTTAATACCAAAGGGATACACATGTGATAGTATATGCAAAAACAGGAGCCAAGCTCTCTGGGTGATACTGAAGGTTGTAATCCAAAAAAAAAAAGTCCCTTTTCCAAACTTTGCCTGAGAATATTAATGAGGTGCAGTCAGACAAGGAATACAAATGTGTTTACTTTGCATAGGATCCCCATGCATGCATACTGTATATATATATGAAAGGATCTTTTTGTGAGCTGATTTGGGTCCCCCTCTATGAGAAAGGCACCATATTCATCTAGAAATCTGTGTATCAGTGCCTACATTTTTACATATCAGAACCCCCGGTGGTACAATAAGTGAAACCCTTGTGCCAGCAAGACTGCTGACTGAAAGGTTGGCGGTTCAAATCTGGGTAGTGGAGTGAGCTCCTGTCTGTCAGCTCTAACTTCCCCTGTGGGGACATGAGAGAAGCTTCCTGCAGGGATGGTAAAACATCCAGGCATCCCCTGGGCAATATCTTTGCAGTCAGCTAATTCTCTCACACCAGAAGCTATTTGCAGTTTATCAAGTTGCTCCTGACACAAAAAAAACCTCATCCTAAAATGTGGGGCTGCTCTGGAGCTTCAGAAAAGTTCCAGAGCATTCCCCAACTTTTCCCAAGATGGAGTAAAACTGGATCAACTGGTTTTACCCGATGTTGTGAGCTGGAAGTCCCTGAACATCATGTGGATGCTCAAATGTAATTTCTCCCCTTGTCAGTGTTTGTGGCCCAGAACTGAAAAAGCCTGAGATCTTATATTAGAGTTGTAACACATAAATCTATACATACAGAGTTAAGTAGCAGGGTTAAGTAACCTTGTGCTAAATTACAGCACGGAGCAATTGAACCAAGACACCCAATGTACACTCAAATGCACTACCAAATATGAAAATGCATCCATGTACAATGCACAATTCTGCCTCCCAAGCCTTGAACTGCATGTATCCATTGACCTTGGGCACGAAGCTCAACTACTTCTGTAGCTACATTTTCTCTACCTACCCCCATGAATAGATAAACAAATAAAATAAAAACAGGCTGCACCTTCCTCTACTAACTGACACAAAACACCAACTGGATTCTGGCCAATTCCACATCAGATGGAATAGCTTGCCACAGTCTGAGGCATCTTCCTTTATTCTCTTGTGTGTTCCTAATTATTCACAATGTATGTTTGTAGACAACTAATTCTTAACTAGGACTACAGAAGAGATAGGACAGATATTGACAACGGTTTTTTGAAATACGTCCTCTTCTCTGTATTTCTCCATAGGGGAGTAGCAGCTACAAGAGGGTATTTGCTGCAGGGAAAAGGTGAAAACCACAGGAGAGAAAATTAGAACCCCTCCCAGTATCATGGTCCCAAGTGCATCTGATGGATCGCTTGGCTACCACTCAACTTTTAAAATTCCTGCACACTGGTGTGTCCTTTTGTCACATCTCTTTCTGCCCCAGCAATCAATTGTTCTCTCTGTGGCCGAGAGGAAATAGATTTAGGCTGAAAAGGAAAGACTTAGGTTAAACACCAGGGAGACTTTTTCCTAACAAGAACAATAGTCAGGAAATGAAGTCAGGCAGCTGGAAAGAATCTTAGAATCTCCACCCCATGGGGGTGGAGAAGAAAAATGTCCCTGAAACTGAAGGAAGAAACTTACTGTATACACTTATATACAAGTCTGGAAATTTTAGCCAAAACATCAACCCAAAAGATCTGCGTCAACTTATCCACATGTCAGTGTACCTCAACTCTTATCAAAAAAGAAACTATTCCCTTCAAACCGCCCTGAATCCCCTCGGCGAAAGAGGGTGATCTAGAAATAAAGTATTATTATTATTATTATTATTATTATTATTATTATTATTTGAAACACAACAAAATGAGTCCACAGCAGACACTCTGTTGGCTGTTGTGTTGGATCACATGTCAGACACTTCCCAAATGTCTAGGACTGTGTGATGTATCGGTGAATAATGCGTGCAGATCCCAGTAAGGTGGCTTTCTGCAGCTGGCAGATGGTAATTTTGTCAGTGCCAATTGTGTTTAAGTGCAGACTAAGGTCTTTAGGCACTGCACCCAGTGTGCCGATGACCACTGGGACCACCGTGACTTTCCAACATCACAGTTCAAAAGCATTTATCTTCTTGGATATCTGGAAGGAAAATGGCAGTGGTGGCCAAGGTTGGTGGCCCTCTAAGATGGCACAGGCACTTTTTCCCTCTCTGTGGAATGACTCTCAATGGGTTATATCAAAATTCATAATTTTAATACCAAAGCCTGCCCTTGAGTTATACATACGTCAAGTTGGCTTATACAGAAGTTTACACGGTAGCTATGAAACATGCCCATGTTCAACAGATGTGTTTCCTCAAATATAAATGAATTAAAACAAGGTTGGAAAGAAGACCTGTCCCCTTCTATGGCTCACTTAAAGGCATTCTTGCTTGCATTAACTCTGATGTCTTTGAACTTATTTTCCCTTTATAATTTCTCTGCACTCCCACACAATGACAATTCATTTTCGTGCACAGCATTAAGAGAAACAAAGCTGCACAATTAGTCTCATCCTTTTTTGCCAGCCTCTCGCCCTTTGGCATTGCTGAAAAGACCGCAAGAGAGAACGTGCTCAATTGCTTGCATCTGAAAATACCCAGGGCTCTTTGGATTCCATGCCATTTAATTAAGGGTCATTTAATTATTCAGAATAAAAGGCAGTCAACTGCTGCAAGAGTAGAAATGTCAAGGAGCCATGCTACAATCCAGAATCCCTTCACCCAGTATAATTTGAGAGAGCACATCAATCACAACTGTCTTTGAACCTTCTCAGATATTTAGAGGACAAATGCCTTCTACTTCTATGCTAGTGCTCAGGGTAGCCCCATGAGGTTTTGTTGAATTCATTACATTAATACCACACTTTTCCTTCTGTAGTAGAGGACGTTGTGGGAATAAGGGAGGAGTCATGGAATTAATGTCACATCTGGTGTCACCCGCAATGCATCCCTAGATCTATTCCCAAGAAACCCAATTCAACTTTCAATAATTATTCAATTTATTTATTTATTGTATCAAGAGTGAACCAAACAGTTGTATTTTTAAAAAAACAAAGTTTGCAAACTTGGCATTCTATTAAATGTCCTTTGACCAGTAGCTGGCCACTTGGAGTGCCTGTGGTGTTGCTATAAGAAGGTCCCCCATTGTGCATGTGGCAGGGTTCAAACTGCATTGTAATAGATGGTCTGTGGTTTGCTCTTCTCCACACTCGCATGTCATGGACTCCACTTTTTAGCCCTATTTCTTAAGGTTATTATTTATTTATTTATTTATTTAAGGTTGGCTTTGCATCTCATGGTACCAGAGCACAGTCTGTTCAGCACCTTCCAAGTTGCTCAGTTTTCTGTGTGCCCAAAAGGGAGTCTCTCATTTGGTATCAGCCATTGATTGAGGTTCTGGGTTCCAGCCTGCCACTTTTGGACTCTTGCTTGCTGAGTTGTTCCAGCTAGTGTCTCTGCAGATCTTAGAAAACTATTTCTTGATTTAATTTGTTGGTGTTCTGGCTGATATCCGAACAGGGGATGGACCCGAGACATTACTGCCTTTGTCCTTTCACTATTGGTTGCTACTTCCCGGCAGATGACAGGTGGTGCAATACCAGCTAAACAATTATTCAATGCCATATATTTCAATATAATAAATAATTAAAAAAACTTCATTTATACTCTGAAACCATCTCCCATAGGGACTTGGGGCAGCTTACAAAATAGCACACGAATATGCCATACATAAAATACATAATACATATAATAAAATACATCAACATGAAAACAATAATATATTACATAAACCAGGTATATAAATTGGATAAAACAACATCTATTAGAATCAGTTAAAAGATCCATGTAATCAATACATCAGCCCACCCCACCTCTTCTCTCTCAAAATTCTTATCTTCTCTAAATCTTCGCTTCTTCTTTCTCTCACACACAAACAGATACAGATGATCTTCATGAGCCAGCATGGTGAAGTCAATGGCAAAAGAATCTTGACAAGGAAACCCTGAGATCAGGTCACTTTAGGGTCACCATAATGTACAGATACAGATACATACACATGTACAGATACATACACAAATTTCTCCGTATACATACTCATCTCTAGCCTCCAATTTACATTGTCTACACAGTTTCCTTGCAATGTTGCATTAATGTAAGATTAAATACATCAGACCAACCACTGCTGCTTAAGCTTGTTGGAGCAGTGTTGCAAACACCATCTGACATGTCCACCATCATGGGAAATGACTGCTAAGCTTAGCTCTCCTTCTAATGAAAATGCTTCAAGTGTGGTTTTATTTGAGTTATACCCAACGCACAATAGCCAAGTCATCCAAACTAGCGTTGATGCTTTTCTTGGCAACACATTGTCATAGTAACGAAACAATTGGGTCAGTCCCAAACTGAGTCTATTCTACTGCAACTAAATTAATTGGCTGAGGTAGCATCGGCGTAGTGCAATGTCAGTCCGAAATGTGGGTTTGCATTACATTTGGATGGTAACTCATGGCTGCCTGATCTGTCACACTCCAGGTTTTAGCACAATATTAGTCCAGATCCCAAAAAGGTATGGCACCTTGGGTAATGAGGGGGTCTGCTGACACAAAAGGCACCTGTGGTGCTCTCAGTCAGGATTGAACCAATGCATTTTACTGTTTGAATGAAGGATAAGATGGCAAAGCCCAGCTAAAGGGGGGAGAAGTACATTTTTCTTTATCATTGATTATAAAACATTTTCTTCAATACCTGAAGATTGTGCCACATGGGACATAGCTTTCTCTTCCAACACCTTGCTGAAGCATCTGCCTTACGTTCTGCAATGGAAGGAGTTGATGCTGATGTAAAATAGAGAATGAGACTCAGGTTGTTCTTATTTGGGAGTCAGCTGCATTAAGATCACTACTGACCGAAAGGTCATGAGTTCGAAGCCAGCTCAGGTCAGAGTGAACTTCTGGCCAATTTTTGTAGCTTGTTGTCGACCTTTGCAGCTCGAAAGACAGTTGCATCTATCAAGTAGGAAAATTAGGTATGTAGGGAGGCTAATTTAACTAATTTTACGAGGTCATAAAAATCTTCAGCAAGCATGCAGGGATTGAGGAAGTACTTCAGTGTCGCAGATGGACGGTGAAGCAACAGCTCCCCTGGTGGCCAGAAGAAGTTGGAATGTTAAATAGCCTCTGACTGACTGTCTATATGTGTTGTGTGTCTATGACATTGAATGTTTGCCATGTATATATACATTGTAATCCACCCTTTGTCCCCTGGGGGGTGAGAAGGGCAGAATATAAATACTGTAAATAAATAAATAAATAAATATGGTTTTATTCCATAAATTAACCCAATTCATTACAGGCAGGAAACATTTATATAGATTTGATGCTGTTGGAACAAGGGAGAAGGACAATAAGTTTGCATTGAATATAATTAAGGCACAGACTAAACAAAAACAATTCACTCTCTTTTTTCAACCTCTTTTACAATGGATGTTTCCTGATTTTCTCTGTTTGTCTCCCTCTCCATGGACAAACAGAGGCTTTAAAAATGAACACAATGGGCCTCAGAATCTGCTTTGGGTTTGGTTCCAGGACCCCCTGTGGATTCCAAAACCTGGATTGCTGTAAGTTTACCAGGCTGTATGGCCATGTTCCAGAAGGATTCTCTCCTGACATTTCACCCACATCTATGGCAGACATCCTCAGAGGTTGTGAGGTATATTGGAATATAAGCAAGAGAGGTTTATATATCTGTGGAATGTCCAGGGTGGGAGAAAGAACTCTTGTCTGTTGGAAGGAAGTGTGAATGTTGCAATTATTTACCTTGATTCGATTTACAAATCCTGGCAGCTTCAAGGCCTGACTGATTCCAGTCTAGGGGAATCCTTTGTTGGGAGGTGTTAGCTTACCCTGATTGTTTCATGCCTGGAATTCCCCTGTTTTCTGAGTGTTGCTCTTTATTTGCTGTTTTAATTTTAGAGGTTTTTAAATACTACTAACCAGAGTTTGTTCATTTTCATGGTTTCTTCCTTTCTGTTGAAGTTGTCCACATGTCTGTGGATTTCAATGGCTTCTCTGTGTAGTCTGACATGGTGATTGTTAGAGTAGTCCAGCATTTCTGTGTTCTCTACCCAAGCACCTCTTCAGTCAGTGCTAGGATCCAGAGCCTCTATAATAATAATAATAATAATAATAATAATAATAATAATAAGTGCCAATGTCAAGTATAGAGGGCCTTCTAGGGCTATGGGCACACACTCCACCACACCAGTTTCTGAAGTTAGCCTGAGAGATGGCATATTATTTAAGTAGATTTAGCTTGTCATTTATTCTTGTAACTCTCTAAAAATAAATGACAAATTAAATCAGTGTGCTCATCTCTATGTATACAGATGATAATTCATCTTCAAATTGAGACATAGTTCAGTTTTAAGAACACACATTTTGCTTTCAATTTCAGCACCTCCAGCTAACACAGATCACATAGTAGTTAAAATAAAGACTTCTGCCTGAGAAACTGTTTCTATCAGTAGTATGCTTTTGGGAAGGGGTCATAATTTTGCAGTAGAATACAGTGTGATCCCCATATCCATGGGTCATATGATCCAAAACTTAACATGGATACGTGAAATTGTGGATAAGAGGTAATTCTATTATTTTCAATGGGACAAATGACAGAAGTACTGATAAGAGGGTGTAGCTTGTATAGGAAGCCCTAAGTGAATCAGTGAAACTGCGTAAGTGAGATCACCTATATTGATTCTGCAGATTAGGATATCGCCAATTGCTCTTACAAGGAGATTGGGAGAGTGAGCAGGGCCTCCCCAGCCGATCTCAAAGCTCTTGTAGGTTCATAGAGGGAGATGTGTTCAGACACGTAAGTTGGACCAGAACTGTAAAGGGCTTTATAAGACTAGCACTTTGAATTGGGTTCAGTAGTAGACTAGCAACCAGTGGAAATCTAGCTGCCACCCATTGGACTAATTGAGGCTTCCGGGCCACCTTCAAAGGCAACCCCACATAGACCATGTTACAATAGTCTATGTGAGATGTAACAAGAGCATGGACTACCATGGCCAAGTCTGACTTCTCAAGGTACTGGTGTACAAGTTTTCATTGTGCAAAAGATCCCCTGGCCACTGCTGAAACCTGAGGTTTCAGGCTCAGTGATGAGTCTAGGAGAACTCCCAAACTGCAAACCTGTGTCTTCAAGAGGAATGTAACCCCGCCCAACACAGGCTATAACCCCATACCCTGTTTGGCCTTACAGCTGACCAGGAGTACCTCCGTCTTGTCTGGGGTGCTTTGAATGCAATTGTCCTGCTTCTTGGCAGGGGGCTGGACTGGATGGCCCACGAGGTCTATGATTCTATGGATTCAATTTCAGTTTGTTCATCCAGACCGTCACAGTTGCCAAGCATCGGATATAAGTCTAACACAGTGTTAGACTAATGCCGCGACCCATTAATACAGTTCCTCATGTTGTGGTGACCCCCCAACCATAAAATTATTTTTGATGCTACTTCATAACTGTAGTTTTCCTATTGTTACAAATCGTAATGTAAATATCTGATATGCAGGATGCATTTTCATTCCCTGGACCAAATTTGGCACAAATACCCAATATTCCCACATTTGAATACTAGTGGGGTTGGGGGGATTGATTTTGTCATTTGGGAGTTGTAGTTGCTGGGATTTATAGTTCACCTATGATCAAAGAGCATTCTGAATTCCACAAACAATGAAATTGAACTGGTCCTGGCACACACAACTTTCATGACCAACAGAAAATACTACAAGGGTTTGGTGGGCAATGATCTTGAATTTTGGAGTTGTAGTTCAGCTACTTCCAGAGAGCACTGTGGACTCAAACAATGATGGATCTGGACCAAACTTTGCACGAATACTCAATATGCCCAAATGTGAACCCTCGGGGAGTTTGGGGAAAATAGACTTTGACATTTGGGAGTTGTAGTTGCTGGGATTTATAGTTCACCAACAATCAAAGAGCATTCCGAACCCCACCAATGATAGAATTGGGCCAAACTTCCCAAAGAGAACCCCTATGACCAACAGAAAATACTGTGTTTTCTGATGGCCTTTGGTGACCCCTCTGACACCCCCTCGCGACCCCTCCAGGGATCCTGACCCCCAGATTGAGAAACGCTGGTCTAACAACTGAGAAACCTAAATTGCCTTACATCAATACTAGTGGATTTGTTGTTATTTATTGGTTCAGTTGCTTCCAGCTCTTAGTGACCTCATGGACCAACCCATGGCAGAGCTCCCTATCGGCTGTGGCCACCCCCAGATCCTTCAAAGTTGAGTCAGTTATTTCAAGGATGCCAGATTGACTTACTTTTTGAAAGGACATCAAGGAAAACCCACATGCCCCACAGACTGGACTTCATTAAATGCTTTAAAAAAACAGAAGGAAATGATGCTAGTTTGAGATGATGGAGAGATTAATTACAATTAATATCTAAGAGACTAACACTCCGGACAGGAAAAAGATTTGGAAGTCAACAAGAAGATTTTTTTTATTCCCTTTTCCATTTTTCATATCTTTTTCCTTTTTTTCCATTTCTATTTTTATCCCAATATTTTCTTCTCCTCCCCCCAACCCCTCTACCACTACTCCCACCAGTAGGGCAACCTTTTTACCCTTTATGTGTAGTTAGTTCTCTGACCTGCCCTTTTACCTACCCTCTAAATTCTCCTATTCCCTCTTACTGTATTTTTCAAACTGAGTTCCTTCTTTTTTTTTTCCTCTCCCCCCTCCCCCCCTTCATTTTCCTTAAAAATTCAATTAAAATTTTTTTAAAGGAGCATTCCATCCATCTTGCCCTTGGTCGGCCACTATTCCTTTTTCCATCCATTTTCCCCAGCATCATTATTTTCTCTAATATTTCCTGTCTTCTCAGCATTGTGGTCAAAGTACTTCATCTTTGCCTCTAATCTCCTTCCTTCCAGTGAGCAGTCGGGCTTTATTGCCTAAAGTATGGACTGGTTGGATCTTCTGGCGGTCCAAGGCACGCTGCGTATTTTCCTCCAGCACCACAGTATATTCACTAGGAATATTTGTGAGATCATATCTAACTGGTCTCTGTATTTTTCCTAATCTCTTTAGTCTGATTTACTGGATATTCGCCACTAAGGAAGAGATTGCACTCTGGGAGCATACAACTCCACTGCTGCACCAGCTCCACTGGCTGCCAGTTTGCTACTAGGCACAATTTAGCCTATAAAGCCCTAAACAGTTCCGGCTCAGCTTATCTATCCAAACACATCTCTCCCTACAAACCTTCCAGGAAGTTGAGATCTTCTGAGGAGGCCCTGCTCTCGATCCCGTCTGCTTCACAGCTGCGTCTGGCAGGGACGAGAGACAGGGCCTTCCAAGTGATGGCCCCTCGGCTGTGGAACTCCCTGCCCAGGGATATTAGATCAGCCCCCCCCCCCCCCCCCCCGCTCCTGACTTTTCGGAAAAGATTGAAAACCTGGCTTGTGCAGGTACAGCTGTACCAGGAGCTCCAATTTTGTTTGTTTTGCATTTAATGTTTGTCATAGTCCTAAGTTTCAGGGACTCTGCAGATAGGTGGCTTCTTTTGGCTGCAATCATAGGGCAAGCCACCTGTCAATTATAGTTCCTGCCCCCTTTTTGGGTTTTTGGAGGGAATAGGAGCCTTTTAGGGTCAGTCCACACAGAGAAGCTTTCCATGCAGGACATAATACCAAGAGCTCCTGTAGAATGCTTCGTCTTCTACGGCTTGGCCAGGGAGATATACAGCCCACAGTTTGGCCGGGGTTGTACAGCCTTACAGCTTCTTTCCTGAAGGACTTCAGTCAGCCATCACGGAAGACTGAATTCTTTTCCCCTGGAAGTCTACAAAGCTCTGCTTGATAAGGGTCTCTTGCGGAAGCCAGAAGCAGTTGGTACCAGGTGTAGGGGCTCCACGCCAACAGAAGCAAAGAAAGACTGCCCAGATTAAAAGTTAAGGATTTCCCCATTAGTTACAGTTATGAAGATAGTGCCTGTTCCCAGTGGACAAGACTGAGAGAGCCAGTAGACTGTTAAGAAAGCCTTAAAGTACCTGTTTGTTTTGAGGATGCTTGCCATAGATGCAGGTGAAACGTCAGGAGAAATGCCTCTAGAACATGGCTCTATAGCCCGAAAAAACCCACAAGAACCTAACTTTGTTGAACCTTTTAAGTATTCTAGAGACTGTGTTTTAAGGAAATCCAAAGGCCTTTAATCTGAGGCAGCCCCGGCATCCCGTTGGGCACACAGCATTTATGTCCTGTCTACAGTCTGATGCACAGGCCCAACATGCGACAGCACATGGCTCTTTGAGCAAGTGTTTGGAACTTCGGCATGACCAGATAAACTCAAATTGGAATATGAACTAGGAATGGCTAAGATGACGGAAGGGTTGAGGATTGAACAAGAAGACATTGTTTTTATAATTTTTATTGTTATTGCTTTTACGGTTTTTAAAGGTATTGTAATGTGATTTTTTTGCTTTTAACTGATGTCTGTATTTTTATATGGCATCTAATTGTGTTGATTTGTACGCCACCCTGAGTCATCTTCGGGCTTTTTTTTTTTTTTTTGTCATGTCAGGAGCGACCTGAGAAACTGCAAGTCGCTTCTGGTGTGAGAGAATTGGCCGTCTACAAGGACATTGCCCAGGGGACACCCGGATGATTTGATGTTTTTATCATCCTTGTGGGAGGCTTCTCTCATGTCCCCGCATGAGGAGCTGGAGCTGATAGAGGGAGCTCATCCGCCTCTCTGCGACTTGTCGGTCTTCAGTCCTGCCGGCACAGGGGTGTAACCCACTGCACCACCGGGGGCTCCATCAGCCTTCGGGCTGATATGGGCGGGATAAAAGTGATGTAAATAATAAAAAATAATAATTGACTTAAGCATTAGTCAATGCTTAAGTCATTGATGCAGGCTAAAATTCAACTGGCTTTTTTTGCTGCCACATCACATTGTTGGCTCATGTTTAACTTCTTGTCCATGAGGACTCCAAGGAGGATCATACTTTACAAAAAGGTTCCCATCTCTAACAAGGTTATGATTATAGTATGAATGCCAATTAATCTCCAAAAGGGTCGCACTTCCAAACCAGGAAATTCCTGGTTTCCCCAGTAGAAATGCCCGCAAGTGGGGGGCGTGAACGTGAGAATGCATCCTTTCCTTCCTTCCTTCCTACTCTCCTCCTCCTCCTCTAATAGAATGCGGGAGGTTCGGGAGGGCTTTGGTGGTCCCTGCTCTGCAGAAGAAAGCGGAGATTCAAGACACCCTCGGTTTTCTCTTGACCAGGAGAGGAAGGAGCCTTGGGAGGGGGGAGGACAAGGCATCCCTCCCTCTTCCCTTTCTCTTCTCAGATCCCGAAGGCGAGGCGAGATCGACGCGCGATCCAGAGCCTTGCGAGCAGACGGCAAGCCGAGCCGCATTCGGTCGGGCTCCCGGGGAAAGAAAGAGCGCCGTCGGATCCGCGCCTGCCTCGCCTGCCCTGGACTCGTGGAGCGGGGCATGAGCCCCTTGCCCGCCCCCCGGCGAAGGGATGCCTTTCTGGTGCGGGCTGTGCTTCCTCCTCGCTTGCCTCCCTCTCGCCCAAGGTAAGACCTCTCTCTCCCTCTCCTCGTGTCTTCCTCGCACACATCGCTTCCCAGCTTTGTCTTCTTCAGCTCCTTCTCTCCCACTCCCCGTTTTCTATGCCTTTGCAGCCAGTGCCCTTTTTGGCTTTGCACTCCCTCCAAGAGGAGCCCGGCTCGAGGGAGGGGGCAGCCTTTCCAACGCCAACCCAGCCTCCTCGGGAGTAAGGCATCCATCCTCGGAGATTTCTACCCTGTCAGTCCTCCCTACCAAAGCCGGGTCTCCATCTCTTATAGAATCCTAGAGTTGGAAGAGACCTCATGGGCCATCCAGTCCAACCCCATTCTGCCAAGAAGCAGGAAAATGGCATTCAAAGCGCCCCCGACAGATGGCCACCCAGCCGCTGTTTAAAAGCTTCCAAAGAAGGAGCCTCCATCACACTCCGCGGCAGAGAGTTCCACTGCTGAACATTAGGAAGTTCTTCCTAATGTTCAGGTGGAATCTCCTTTCTTGTAGTTTGAAGCCAGGGCAGCAGAAAATAAGCTTGCTCGCTCCTCCCTGTGACTTCCTCTCACATATTTATACATGGCTATCATGTCTCCTCTCAGCTTTCTCTCCTTCAGGCTAAACATGCCCAGCTCTTTAAGCTGTGCCTCATAGGGCTTGTTCTCCAGACCCTTGATCATTTTAGTCGCCCTCCTCTGGACACATCCCAGCTTGTCAATATCTCTCTTCAATTGTGGTGCCCAGAACTGGACACAGTATTCCAGGTGTGGTCTAACCAAGGCAGAATAGAGGGGTAGCATGACTTCCCTGGATCTAGACACTAGACCACTATTGATGCAGGCCAAAATCCCATTGGCTTTTGGTTTTTTATTTGCTTTGTTTTGTTTTTTTGCCGCTGCATCACATCTTCTTAGTCCTGGGCATTTGTCAGGAGGGCGTTTGGTCTCTCCAAAGCGGGGGGGCTGGACTAGATCACCCCTTGGAGTTCCCTTCCAGCTCTCCGATTCTGTGATTCTATTATTGTTTTCTGTTTCTGGGAAAGTGGAATTGATCTTTTGTACTAGGAAGTGTGTTGGGAATATCAGAACCCTGTCTGTGCAATGAGAAGCCCCTATAGAGTTCATGGAGACTTAAGATGCATCTGTTCCAGGCCTGGGCAAACTTGGGCCCTCCAGGTGTTTTGGACTTCTACTCCCACCATTCCTAACAGCCTCAGGCCCCTTCCTTTTCCCCCTCAGCTGCTTAAGTGGCTGAGGGGGGAAAGGAAAGGGCCTGAGGCTGTTAGGAATGGTGGGAGTTGAAGTCCAAAACACCTGGAGGGCCCAAGTTTGCCCAGGCCTGAATAGTGTAAAATTAACTGAGTTTGACACTGCTTTAACTGTGATTATTCTGTGCTATGAAATCATAGGAGCTGTAGCTTTATGAGGTCTTCAGCTTCCTATGCCAAAGAGAGTAGGTTCGTAACTAAACTACAAATACAAGGGTTCCATAGTATTGAAACAGGGCAATTAAAGTGCCATCAAACTATTTATTTATTTAAGACATTTCTACCACGCCTTTCTCAACCCAGGAGGGGACTCAAGGAGACTTTACAACATAGGCAGCTATTCAATGCCAATAAAAACAATGTAAAATTAAAATAAACAATTAAAATAGGATTATAAAATACATCAAAACATTTAAACCAATATCATGTCTGTTAAACCACGATATTCATAATCGTAATTTGGGCCGTTCCAATAGTCCTTGCACATAATTCTGTATTTGTATATTGCATAGGTTCTGCAAAGGCTTGCTCAAAGAGCCATGTTATTACTCTTTTACGGAACGTCAGGGGGGAGGGGGCTGATCTAATGTTCCTGGGTAGGGAATTCCACAGCTGAGGGGCCACCACTGAGAAGGCCCTGTCTCTCATCCCTGCAAAGAAGGCGGGACTGAGAGCAGGGCCTCCCCAAACAATTTTAAACTTTGAGATGATTCATAGTGGAAGATATGTTTGGACAGTTAAGCTGGGCCAGAAGTGTTTGGGGCTTTATAAGCAAAATCTAGCATTTTGAATTGTGCTCAGTAGCAGACTGGCAGCTAGTGGATATGACGCAACAGGCGGGTTGTGTACATGCCACTCAGGTGAGCAATCTGGTTGCCACCCGTTGGACTACTTGAAACTTCCAAACAGTCTTCAAGGGCAACTCCAAGTAGAGTGCATTGTAGTAGTTATTTGGGATATAACCAGAGTGTGGACGACCATGGCCAACTCTGACTTCCCAAGGTATGGGGAATTAATTAACTACCTTAATTAATGCACCTTCACTTTCTTCGAATTGACTAGAGGGCTGGATCTCAAAGAAGGTCAGGCCAAGGTGAGAATCCCTTACCCAAAATGCTTGGGAATAGGTGTGATTTCAATTTCACTTTTTTTTACAGCTTTCTAAATATTTGCAAATACATAAAGAGATATGTTGGAAATGGCACCAAGGCCTAAACACAAAACTCATTTATTATGGCTCATGCACACCTTATTCCCACAGCTGGAAGGTAATTTGATAGTCATCATTTGTCATGATTTTGTGTATTAGATGAAGTTTGCGGACATTGAACCATCAGAAACAAAGGTACTACTGTTTCATTAATCCATATGGACAATTCTGGATTTAGAATTCCAGGTAAAGAATGCTCAGCCTATATAAGCATTAGTGGTGTAATGTACATACACAATGGAACTGATTGTAGATCTGCCATAAATCCTGGTTCAGTATTCCCTGCTGTTTCTTTTAGAGAAAAAAAACTTTAATTAGTATTAATTTGTAGTGGGGTCTGAATCCAAAATATGCTATATTAACGTATACAAGCTCAAGATTGCAGTTCGAGTAGACACACTTAAGAGAAGATATCCTGTTGTGAACCCAAAGGGACTTATTTTGGAGTAGACATGCCTAGGACAGCAAAACAGGTCACAGCTGTGAAATACCTGATAAAGTTTCTCCCAACCTCAGCATTATTTTTGAACAGAAGAAAACAAAAGCTTTGCCAGGAGACTTGTAAACCTTTTTTTAGGGACCTTTCATCCTCCAATTATGAAAAAACATTCCTTGCATCCTCCCTTCAAGGCATTTTCCTGCCTGAGGCAACAAAGAATGGCCTACCACTAAGTCAAGGTACCTACTCCCTAAAGGCAGCCAATGTATTTGGTAGGTATAATGGAATAATGTGTCCTTTTAGCAATGTTTAGCAAGGAGAAGAGAAACTAGAGAGGAAACATGAGAATCATGTTTCAAAATTTAAAAGGGTGTCCCATTGAGGAGGGGGAAGACTGACTCTTCTGCTCTAGAGACCAGGGCACAAGGGGTTCAATGAGTTCAAATGGCAGGGAAAGAGATTCAGCTGAAAAGATTAGGAAGAACTTCCTGGAGAGTGGCATTGGCGGCCTTGGAGTGTGATGGAGTCTCCTTCTCTGGAGGCTTTTCTGCAGAGTCTTTCTATCGGGAGTGCTTTGATTGTGCCTTCTTGCATGGTAAGGAGTTGGACTAGATGGCCTTTGGTGGTCTCTTCCAATTCTAGGATTATATATCAGGAGTTGGCAATACGAGGTTTAATGGATACACTTTTTCTCTCCCGTCCTGAAGAAGGCTAACCCTTCCTGTCTTTCCTTCACTTTCTGCCTCCGAAAGAGACAAGGAAGGGGAGGAAAGGGCAGGGAAGGGACTTGGGAAGAACCCCCTCCCTCCCAGCTCACCCACCCCACTCCGGACCACCATGCAGTCCCGAAGTTAGAAAGTTTGCCCATGCCTGAGCTAGAATGTGTCCAGAGAAGGGCGGCCCTAATGATCAAAGGTTTGGAAGCCAAGTGACTAAAAGAGCTGTGCATGTATAGCCTGCAGAAGAAATGACCGAGAAGAACATGATAGCCATGTTTAAATACTTGAAAGGTTTTCACAGTGACAAGGAGGTAAGCTTATTTTCTGCTTCTCTAGAGACTAGGACACAATGAGCAATGAATTCTAATAGCAGGAAAAGTGATTTTCCCTAAACATTAGGAAGAACCTCTTGTTGGTAAGAGCTGTTTGACAGTGGAATATGCTGCCTCAGAGTGGAGTTTCCTTCTCTGGTGGAGTCTCCTTCTCTGGAGGTTTTTAAGCAGAGGCTGAATGGCCATCTTTCAGGGGTGCTTTTATTGTTTGTTCCTGCATGGCAGGGGGTTGGACTGGATAGCTCTTATGATCTCTTTTCACTCTATGATTTCTGCAATGTGCTATGTATTATGCTATCTCTATATGTAGTTTGGAAACTCCAAGGAATTCAAAATATGTCAGCCAGATTGGTTACAGGTGCACCCAGGAGAGAGGACATCACACCAATATTACACCAATATTTTGTAAGTTCTGACCTACAAAACCCTTTACGGTTCCGGTCCAGCGTATCTGTCCGAACGTATCTCCATCTACGTCCCACCCCGGAATCTGAGATCATCTGGGGAGGCCCTGCTCTCGACCCCACCGCTATCACAAGTGAGGCTGGTGGGGACGAGGAGCAGGGCCTTCTCAGTGGTGGCCCCCCACCTGTGGAACTCACTCCCGGGGAAAATCAGGGCATCAACATCCCTCCTTGCCTTCAGGAGGAAGGTAAAGACGTGGTTGTGGGACCAGGCCTTTGGGCACCCTGACAATTAGATACGGAAACCAGATGGATAGGACCGACAATTTGTGGAAATTGGAACTTAAACTATGAGTCTGTGAAACGCTGACCATCAATGAGGTTTGTATTGATTTTAGTGCTTTTATTGGTTTTATTGGTTTTATGGTTGTTTTGCCGTTAATAATTATTGCTTCCTGTTAATTGTTACTGCTAAAACTGCTGTTTGTTAACTGTTGTTATTGTCCTTTGCTGTTATGTAATGCGGGCATCAAATTGTGCCTTGCTTTTGTAAGCCGCCCTGAGTCCCATATGGGGTGAGAAGGGCGGGGTAGAAGCAACCGGAATAAAATAAATAAATAAATAAATAAATATGAATGTCACTCCACTGGTTGCCAGTTAGGCCCCTTCCACACAGCTGTATAAAATACACATTATCTGCTTTGAACTGGATTATATGACAGTGTGGACTCAGATAACCCAGTTCAAAGCAGATACTGTGGATTATCCGACTTGATACTCTGGGTTATATGGCTGTGTGGAAGGGCCCTTCGTTTTCAAGCAAAGTTATATCTTTAAAGTCCTACATGGTTTGGGTCAAGGTTGACTGTGGGATCTCTCTTCTTTCCAATCTGCCCCATACATTTAGGTCCTCTTGGGAACGTATACGTAAACAATCCAGAACTCAACACCAGACTGGATTGTGGAAAAGCCTGCTATTAAATATACTGTGCAAATTTGAAAATGCATTAAAGACCTCTCTCTTCCAGCAGGCCTGCCCAATCTATTTTAAACTATTAATTTTGAATCAAAATTTTAATAAATATGGATTTTAATGTGTAATGGTTTGCATTTGAATCTTCTGTTTAAGTGTTTTAAATTTATGTGTTTTAAATGGTTTTGTATATTTTTCATTATATATTGCATTTTAATTCTATATTGTACTTTGGGAGAGGTGGGTAAGAAATAAAATGTAATTGGAGACATAATTGGTGGATCAATTGAGCCTTTCCCTCAAACTCCCACAATTGTTTCTCTTTGAATCCATGCTGTGTATAAATGTTATATGTTGTCCTGAATCCCCTTGGTTATTCCCAGCTAGGCTGAATTCCTTGAGTCAACTGTGATAGGGTGAGTTGACATTTATATAAATCCCATTGATTCAATGGGTTAACTCTATTTAGGCATGATGATGTAACTTGAATATTAATCTAGGATTTTAGGAGGTCAGGGTTCAAATCCCTGCTCAGCCAAGGAGACCCACTGGATGATCTTGGGCAGATCACATTCTTTCAGCCCCCTGCTATTTTTGATCTGACTTAAAGTCAAATCAATGTATAGATATCATGCCAACATTAGACCACAATCCTGTGTGTGTTTACACAAGAGTATAAGTTGCACTATATTTAGTAAGATGACAATTTAGAATGGGAATAAAGCACAGCCCCCATATCGATGCATTCATACATGAAATCTGGCTCATCCTATGTTCAGATATCAACCAGAATGCCAACACCTTAAATCAAGAAATAGTTTTCTAAGATCTACAGAGATACTTGCAGGAACACCTCAGCAAGTAAGAGTCCAAAAGTGGCAGGTGAAAACCCGGAACCAAAAGCCATGGCTGATACCAAATGAGACTCCCTCCTGGGCATACAGAAGACTGAATGACTTGGAAGGTGCTGAGCAGACTGCGTTCTGGCACCACGAGAGGCAGAGTCAATCTTAAGAAATGGGGCTACAAAGTGGAGTCCATGACATGCGAGTGTGGAGATGAGCAAACCACAGACCACCTATTACAATGCAGTCTGAGCCCTGTCACATGCACAATGTGCTTTCTTGTGGCAACACCAGAGGCACTCCAAGTGGCCAGCTACTAGTCAAAGTACATTTAGTATAATGTCTTTGTGTGTGTTTTTTTCAAATGCCTTGCAACTGTACCCTTGGTTGGCTCCTGATATGATAAATAAAATAAATACACGAAATCACAGAGAATGGAGAGCTCTGTTATTTTTAATGGGATGAATAATGAAGGTATTGAAAAGTGGGTGTAGCTTGTACAAAAGGCCCTAAAAGAATTAGTGAAACCATGGATAAGTGAAACTATTTACTGTACATCAGTTCTGTTGATACAGGGATTCATTCTAAAATACAATAAGGACATTAACCTTATATGTCTTATTGTTTAGGAACTGATTGCAAACCTGGTTGCCATCCAGTGAATGGGTTTTGTGAAGTTCCAAATGAATGCAGGTGAGTTAACCAACAGCATTTTAGCTATTCCTTCAGTTGTAATAGGATTTGCATTTTTACTTCAATTCCAACAACCAAGGGCACAAGCGTAATTTGTCTGGAAAATGTGGTGTAGTGATAAATATTTTAATCAGAAGAACGCTGTGATAATTTTATCCACACTTGATTTATTATAGTTTTGGCAAGAGACATTTTCTTTTTAAAAAAAACTAGCAACAGAAGATAAAGTATTCTGTCAGGATAAAACATGAGATGAAAGGTTTCCCACCATAATGAAACAAGAAAGTGTTGTATATCATTGTGCTTATCCAGTGGCAAGACAAAGGTCCTGCCAGTGGATTTGATTTGACCCTGTTATTTTTGTGTTTAAAAAATCAACTGATATTCAGTATTGCAGTTTCAGATTCGTAACCTAGAGTTACAGCTCCATAACTGGTTTGCATTTAGTAAGACTATGTAGTCTTACCGTAAACCTATGTAACTGCCATCCCACCTACTGTAGGAACCAGTAGCTGGACTGGTTGAAAGAGATCCATTAGCTTCTGATCATACAAACTAGTCAAACTAGTCAAATGTCGCCTAGGCAAAACTATGGTTAGGTAGATCTGTAATGGTCAAATGGTCAAATGAATGAACCCAGAGGGTACACACCAATGCTTCCTCTTCATCCTGGAAAGAAGTGATGAGCGGAGTGCCATCAGCAGGGTTCCGTCCTGGGCCCGGTCCTGTTCGACATCTTTATTAATGACGTAGATGAAAGGTTAGAAGGTATGATCCTCAAGTTTGCAGACAACACCAAATTGGGAGGGATAGCCAATACTCCAGAAGACAGGAGCAGAATTCAAAACGATCTGAACAGATTAGAGAGATGGACCAAAACTAACAAAATGAAGTTTAACAGTGACAAATGCAAGATACTCCACTTAGGCAGAAAAAACGAAATGCAAAGATACAGAATGTGGGATGCGTGGCTCGACAGCAGAACAGATCTTGGAGTCCTTGTGGACAACAAATTAAAAATGAGCCAACAATGTGATGCTGCAGCAAAAAAGCCAATGGGATTTTGGCCTGCATCAATAGGAGTTTACTGTTTAGATCCAGGGAAGTAATGCTACCCCTCTATTCTGCCTTGGTTAGACCACACCTGGAATATTGTGTCCAATTCTGGGCACCACAATTGAAGAGAGATATTGACAAGCTGGAATGTGTCCAGAGGAGGGCAACTAAAATGATCAAGGGTCTGGAGAACAAGCCCTATGAGGCTTAAAGAACTGGGCATGTTTAGCCTGCAGAAGGGAAGACTGAGAGGAGACATGATAGCCATGTATAAATATGTGAGGGGAAGTCATAGGGAGGAGGGAGCATGCTAGTTTTCTGCTGCCCTTGGAGACTAGAGCACAGAGCAATGGCTTCAAACTACAAGAAAGGAGATTCCACCTGAACATGAGGAAGAACTTTCTGACTGTGAGAGCTGTTCAGCAGTAGAACTCTCTGCCCCGAAGTATGATGGAGGCTCCTTCTATAGAGGCTTTTAAACATAGGCTGGATGGCCATCTGTTGGGGGATTCTTTGAACGCAATTGCCCTGCTCTTGGCAGGGGGTTGGACTGGATAGCCCACGAGGTCTCTTCCAACTCTATGATTCTATATGGAAAGGGAAAAAACTGCAACAATCAAAAGCAACACCTCTATTAAATTCCTTGTTGCAGCCATGCTTACTGGCAAGAGGGGGGTGGAAATTTTGTGTTCCCATTTTGTTTGTTTGGAATCTTTGTCCTTGATCCAGCTGTACCACATAGTATTTCACTGGAACAATCGCAATTATGGATCAGGGGAGGGCTTATTTCTCATGTATGTTTTTATTAAAATATTTACATCCCAAGAGGAAGATGATTTTACATATGGGTTGATTAAATAACGGAAGCCTTTATTGTAACAAAAACTGTATTGTCAGATCGTATTCTGGTTATATAACTAAAACAAAGCAAAAAACATTCACTAGTTTCAAAGTATAATATAATAATTTCAACTGACATATTTGAAATTTTAACAAGCTGAAACAGTTTAAAAGGTCAGAATGGTTAAAGCCAAAAACATGACCATTTGTAAAGTAAATTAGGTGACAAGGCCTAATTAAAAGCCATATATTGATTTGGTGCTGGAGAGAAACTAACGGCAATACCAATCTACCAGAGTGCACGCTAGAAATTGGGAACCAATTGCCCACTTGTGTGCACATTTAACATGGGCAGAGGTTGGCAGGCTGTGGCCCTCTGGGTGATTTCCTGTGGCCTGGTTTCAAAATTACTTTGATATCTTTGTTACTGATACATATTGTAAAAACCAACTGCTTACAATATGCAAAGAACCTAAACTAATGTAAAGCAATCCTGGCATTTCTCTCTATAGAGTGACACTGGAACATGGTTTTCTTTTATTTCTATCAGTATTTCATTGTTGGGTTTACTCCTTTTCAACAGCTGTTTCAATGTTTTAGAGCCACCTTTAATGAAGTCCGTTTCCCCACCCACTTTTTAAAAGATATTCTGTTAAGAAATAGTGTATTTACTGTGATTTTCTAAAGTCCTCAATATATTTACAAAAGAGATCTTAGCCTGTTTTGCAAATTGCTTTTTCTCTCTCTTTCAAGATGTCGATCTGGTTGGCAAGGCCCTCTGTGTGATCAATGTATCCCGTTCCCTGGTTGTTTGCATGGGACCTGTGTCAAAGCATGGCAGTGCATGTGTGAAGAAGGGTGGATTGGCAGCCACTGTGATACAGGTTTGCAAAAAGTTTCCTTTCTCACCCAGCGAGCGGGAAGTGCTGAAGATGTCAGATCAAGACTATTGTAGCTCCCTCTGGTGATGAAGATGTGCAGTGATTTCAATAGTTTCCTTCCTTTTTCCTTCCACCAGCAGTTGATCCTCCATGTTTGAGGATATAACTTTTGCAGGTTTGATTATTCACAGATTTGATTAAAATATTCTCTTAGGAATCTTTCAGGTTCTCCCGTGCTTCTCTATGGTCTGCTTCCACTAGAAACATCTTTCCAGTAACCTCAAGGTCCTCCAGTGTGATTCTGTGTTCACTGACCTCTGGTGATATCTGACCATATAATTGTACTGGAGGACCTAGAGATTCCTAGAAAAATGTTCTCATGGCTAAAGAAAAATAGCCATTTTTATATTTGCGGTTTGTCACTTTTACTGAGGTCTTTATCTCTCCAGTAGAAGTGGAAGACTGACTATATACAACTACAGTATGTAGCCCTTCTACTTTTGCAGATGTTAGGGGTGCAAAGTCACTGTGATAAGTAAAAACTGTGGATATAAATTATTTTTTTAATCTGACAAAACACTTCTCCAATGCAATTCTGGAAGACTTGAAGTTGGCCATAGAAGCATGTTGGAGGCCCTATGAATGCCTAGAGAGAAACTGGCATTGGTAAATACAGCAATCCACAAATAATTAAATCCACTGCGTTATATGGCAATGTAGATGGGGCCATTGTTTTCTGCATTCCCAGTTCAACATGGCTGCAACATGTTGGATAGGGGATCCTGAAAGATGTTATTCAAGTTGTCATCATTCCAATCTTTGGACTGAAGACATTCAACTTGTGGTCTTTGAGATGTTCAACTCCAACTCCAACAATCTGTCATTGCTGGCTGTAGTTCAAGGGTGTATCAGACACACAATCAGCATCATCTGGACAGACAGAAATTGCTCAACCCTGTGCTGGATGGATCACTGCTCTGAATTAGTATAAGCTCAACTCATGCGTTTTTCATAAATTTAAGTAAATAAATATACCACACAAATTGCCCTGGAGCATAAGGAAAACATTTCTTTGTTTGTTTCTTATTGTTATTACAGATGTTCACCCCTGTGCTTCGAAACCATGTACAAATAACTCAAGCACATGCGTCGAGACAGGCAATGGTGGCTACATTTGTTTGTGTGCTGAAGGATATACAGGGAAAAGCTGCCATGTGAAAAAGGGACCCTGCATAGTTAATGGGTAAATATTGGTAATGCTTGTCAATTGTTGTTATTGCATTGTTAAGCTAATATTTACAGCAAGGATTTTGATATTTTGAAAACCGAGGGCCACGTTTCTACCCCTGGGACATGTCTTGGTTCAATGCCCAAGTAAAAAAAATAAATTAAAAGTTGAAATAGCTGTAAATCCACTTCTAATATTTTGAGAAGCTGACATTTCCACATTTTTAAAAGGTGCAAGAAGGCTTGCATCTTTTTGTAGAAGGAGAATCAAAGTTCTTAGAGGCTTCTAAGAGGTGGTTTCTCTTTTCTCTTTTAGGAAAAAAAAAGGGGGGGGAATGGGCGAGGGGTGGCTGAGTTGGCTGTGACAGTGGCGAACACAGCCTTCATGGAGCCACCAGGACACACGAGACATTGTTACCTTGGCAGCCACATTTGTCTCTATAGATGCCTGCCCTAGAATCATAAAATTGAAAGAGACCACCAAAGGCATCGAGGCCAACCACCTGCCACACAGAAACATATAACAAAAATACTTGTTCACCTGCAAAATGGTGGGTGAATCCAGTTGTTACCACAAAAACGTGTGTTATCTCATCACTTCATAGTCTGCTGTTCCAGTCTTGTTTGTTCCCAGCCCAGCTTGCATCTGGTTTTAGAGCTCAGTTGGGAGTCATGACCCTGAGGCCTAAAGAACTTTTCCAGTAGTCACCTTCATAGCAATAACAGATTAGTCAAAAGCTATGACCCCAAACTTTAACAGAAATAGGATGGGAAAATGAAGTAAGTACAAAATTCCATATACATACCTAAGTTCAATTACTAGCTTTGGAATCAATACCAATAGCATTAAAAAAGGATGAGTTTTGATGGAATTTGATCACCTTGCTCCTCATATTTTTTGACAGAAAAATACGCACTGTTCCCTTCCTTTTGAGGAAGGTGGGAATTTTGTTTGTTCACTTTCAAGCAGGCTGTTCAGATTGAAGAGAACACCCTTGGAGATTTTTAATAGCCAGTGGGGATCTATATGGTTCACAAGCCCACATGACTGCTGCTAGGAGGACTGGTTGAAATATCCTTCACTCGTTGGGAAGGCATTGTAGACCAATGCAAATCAGGCTAACCAAACTCTTCAAAGCTGTTCTGGAAATTCTGGGCCTTCTGCTAGATTCCTTGATTCAAATGTGCTGGTGACTTGCATATCTTCTTGGTGTCTTGGTGGCTCCATCCCTTTGTGGATTCTGGGAGCTGAAGGGGGGAAAAAGATATAATATTTCCATGTTCAATAGCATTATGACTTCTTAGAATTTATATAGGCATCCTTAGGAACTCCTAGGTGTGACAGAGGAATAGGATTAGTCAGAAAACCTGAAGGAAAAATGGAGGCTAGAATCATGTTGGTGACCTATGACTTGTTATATGAGGCTATGCATGCATATGTCTGTTTTTGACATGGTGGAAGGAACTTTTCACTGGCTCCTTGCATAGCATCCACTGACCACCACAGAAACACACAAGATAGAGATCACATCGTGAAAGTGCTGCTATGGCTGCCTGTGAGTTGAGTGAAAAGGAGAGACCCAGGAGCATCTCCACCCCTGACTGTGGCTCTGCAGCTAGGAAACAAGAAATGAGGTCTTTTTCACTCCCTCCTGGAGAACAACCTAATTTCTCTTGATTGACTACTAAGATTGCTGGGCACTTCTACCTTTTTCTCCCCGCATTTAGTGTTCACATCTGGCAGTGTTGTTGGGCCTTCAACGCTGCATGAAGCTTCATAGAATTATAAAGTTGAAAGAGACCACAATGACTATCCAATCCAACCCCCTACCATGCAGGAACATTCAATAACATTGCTCCTGACAGGAAGCCATCCAACCTCTGTTTAAAAATCTCCAGAGAATGAGACTTTACCACACTCCAAAGCAGCATATTCCACTGTCAAAACAGCTCTTACCATCAGGAAGTTCTTCCTAATGTTTAAGTGGAATATCTTTTCTTGCAGTTTGAACCACTGTTTTATGTCCTAGTCTCTGGATCTGCAGGAAACAAGGTTGCTGTATCTTCAATATGATATCCTTTCAAACATCTAAACATGGCTATTTTGTTTCCTCTCAACCTTCTCATCTCCAGCCTAAACATACCCAGATCCATAAGTCATTTTTCACTGGGCATGGTTTCCAGCCCTTTTATGATTTTGTTGCTCTTCTCTGGACGTGTGTCAGCTTGTCTTTCTTTAAGTGTGGTGCCCAGAATGGGAATCTAGTATTCAAAGTGAGGTCTGAAAAGAATGATACTAATACTTCCTTTGATCTTGATCCTATACTCCTATGGTATTGATGTAGCCTACAATTGCATTGGCTTTTTTAGATGCCACATCACACTATTGATTCATGTTCATCTTATAGTCTACTAAGACTCCAAGGTCCCATTTTGTATGGAGTGTTATACTCCACATGCTTTGCTGTAGGATCTTAGTCATTGTTTCCAATGTATTAACAGGATTGCATTTTCTGCTTGTTTTGAATTGCAGTTCACCGTGTCAACATGGAGGAACCTGTGTGGATGATGATGGGTCTGCACCTCATGCTTCCTGCCTGTGCCTTCCTGGGTTTACTGGAAATTTTTGTGAAATTGATATTGATGACTGTGAGCCAAATCCATGTGAAAATGGGGGCACGTGTACAGATATCGGCAGAGGCTTCCACTGCCATTGCCCCATAGGATACAGTGGGGCTTTGTGCAGCAGCCACGTGTCGGCCTGTGCTAGCAAACCCTGTCAAAATGGTGGGATTTGTCGTGTGCACCCCAGCAGAGGTTTTGAGTGTCGCTGCAAACCCCATTTTGTTGGTGTTACCTGTGCTTCTGCTGACAGAAACAAAAGTCTGAATGGGGAGGCTAAACATAAGCTAAATCATCATTCCCATATGAGAGTTCACCACAAACCTGTTCACACCCAAGAACGGGAAGTCTTGACCATCAAAGAGACAATTGAAAACCGTCAGCCTTTTCTCAATAAGAACCAAGTAATCTGTTTTATGGTTCTGGGCTTGCTGACGTGTCTTGTTGTGCTAGGCACAACCGGGATTATCTTTTTTTCCAAATTTGAAAGGTGGCTGGCCAATGCCAAGTATAGCCAACTAGTCCGCAAGGAGAGAGATGGCTTTCTGAAAGCAAATGAAGGTGAGAATCTCTCAGTGAAGATCATCTTTCCAGATCAAACTGAGGAATGAATAAGAACTATACTACCATCCTATCTTTCTATTTTCGGTCTTATAGCTAGAGATGAATACAAGCTAGTCCTACAGGTGAATGGCTTTTCATTTGTACTCATAACTGTATTTGGCACCCAGTGACAATAGAGAAGTGTGCTGTATTTATGTCACTCAGAGACATTTTCATACCCCAGACAGTTTTTTAAAAAATTGTAATGTGTAAACCTATGAAGTTTTGGGGTGTAAAATTTTATTCACTTTCCTTGGAGTATGTCCCACTGAATCATAGTTCTGAAAAGACGCATACAAGATCGCAACTTATTTTGCTTTTAATAAAAGAAATCAGATGGGCCTTTGTTAATAAAACAACTGTTTTCATTGTACTTTGTAGCATGTTGGCAATTGTTATACTTCTTGGTGATTTCCAGTGCTTATTTTTAATAAACAGCAATGGTTAAGGGCTACATGAATTTGTAGGAGTTTTTGTGATCCTTTATTTTTTTTTATTTTTTAATAATTTTATTTGATACATCCCAACAATTAACAAACTTTTGCCATACAGAACTTTTTTCAGTATACATTTTTCCAAAGGTAAATATTCCTTAAATGACACTATATACATTCCTTAATTATGTATCACCCATCACCCCCGCCCTCCCCCCATTCCCCCCACCCCCCTGGAACAGCAATTCTAAATGATGTCATTGCATCAGTTTAACTGTGTGGAAAGCCTGGTTCAAAATGCTAAATCTGTCATCTCCGTCTATTTTGTCAATTAGCACAGACCATTTCGTGAACCAGTCTTGTTCTTTTTGACTATTTATATACTTGTTTTTCCTTTGATTGATCAAAACATTAATTATATATTCTGATAGATAGGTCCACCAAGTTTCTAAATCCCATTTTGTATTGTCTCTCCATCCTCGGGCTATCGTGGTTTGTATTGCGGCTGTCATATATTTTAGAATTTCTGTCCAATTATTGTTATTTTCCTTTGTCTTTATTGTGCAAGACAAGAATCTGGCTTTATCCCACATTAATTTTTCCCTATTATTTCTTCCATTTCATTTCTTATTTTACTATAATAGTTCTAAATTTTTCTACAATCCCACCACATGTGGGAGAATGAACCTATCCCCCCACAGTTGTGCCAACATTTGTTTGAAATATTTCCCATTATGAGTGCTAATTGGAGGGGGGTTCTATACCATTTAGAGATTATTTTCCTTTGAGTTTCTTTGATGCTCAAATGTTTAATTTTATGAATATTGTCTATCCAAGACCCAATTACTTTCTCACTGAAGTTTTTCTCTTGTTTCCAATTCTCTATAACGGTTGTTTTTGTGTTGTAAGTTAAGGTGATTAGTTCCAATAATAGTAGCCCAATAATTCCTTTGTCTATTTCTACTTTCTTTTTAATTATTCTGTCTCATGGGGTTTCTGATACTTCTTTTCATGGCCTGAGCTTTACTGGACAGGCCTAACCATTCTATCCAGTTCCCTTCACCACATTTGTCTTTTATCTTATCCCACTTTATTATTTCTCCATTGGGTTCCATGAGGTACCCTATCCTTTCCATCAGTGCCCTAATTAGACTCCTGAATGTCTTGTCCTTATTTTCCAAGGTTTCTAATGGGAAAGGGTCAATTTTATTTATTTGTAATTTATTTTGCCATTTTTTTTCCAGATTAACAACATTGATAAGCAGGGGCTGACTTTTAAGTTCTTCAAGTCTTTTCTGTCTATTTTCTCCCCCATATATATTCCTTTTTGCCAACTATTTGCTTGTGATCCTTTATTGACATGAACCGAAGAGCTTTTCTGGGATTTCTGGGAGTTGTTGGCAAAACCACCTGGGAACACACAGGATGAGAACCACTGCTATAGACCAAAGTAACTGCTTAAAAGAGCAGATTTTGGCTGTCTTCAGGGAGCAGAACATTCTTATGAATTTTGTTACAATATTTCTGTTTAGACATATTATTTACTGTGCAGAAAAACGTTTCCTGTGCGGAAAATGTTTTTCTGTCCAAAAATATACCCCATGCAAATTTTGTGCAGACCATTGTTAAAATTATTTTATTTAAGAATAAAATTAGCAGTGAATTACACCCCTAACAAGGACACAGGACAAATAGTTCAGATTGATTTTCTGGTAAGGAAATCTTCTGTGTAAGACAGCAGTAAAAATACGTGCAGAAATTTTGAATCCTGTTTTGCTTTCAAAGAAATCTGCAAACAAGTCATACATTAGGTAATGTACACATACACATACATTCAGTTTATTTCTCTCCTCTCTTCTGAAAGACATCTGGAAAAAGGTTCCCAACAGGTAAGCCAAGCTGTGCGTTGAATGTAAGTTGATGTTAATTTATACCACATTCTAGTGCATGGAAAATATTCAAAGCTTCTATTGATTTCAGAGGGGGAATTAAGTTCCTGCACCTAGCCTGGGATCTGAAAAGAGTCTGAGGAACCTTTCAGGCTTTGAAGTGTATAGTCCATACTTTTCAAAATAAAAGCTAACTTCATTAAGCACATGTGACAAAGCTTGTCTTAGTCCTATATTGTTTATGATGCCACAGGGTTAAACACAAAAAAATAGATTGAAAATTGTTCTTGTGGGTTTTTTTGGGCTATAGGGCCATGTTCTAGAGGCATTTGTGCTGACGTTTCGCGTGCATCTATGGCAAGCATCCTCAGAGGTAGTGAGGTCTGTTGGAATTAGGACAATGGGTTCTAATTCCAACAGACCTCACTACCTCTGAGGATGCTTGCCATAGATGCAGGCGAAACGTCAACACAAATGCCTCTAGAACATGGCCCTATAGCCCGAAAAAACGCACAAGAACCTAGTGATTCCAGCCATGAAAGCCTTCGACAATAGATTGAAAATGACCAGGAAATGGCTGCTCATCTGGACTGGGACCCAAGTTTGGGGTCTCTTCCATGGCCTCCAGTTCTAGGAATCAGCTGACATACAGCCAATCTGTAGGAGCATTGTAGAGCACAAGGTTACACAAACTACTACCCTTTGTAGCTTTTTTTGTTGGGGGGAGAAGTAGAATGGCTTAATTGTGGCCATTTGTTTTAATTCTAGGACGGATCTATGGATTTTAGAAGTTTTTTTGAGGGGCCGGCATTGGGGGCCACAAAACTAGGTTCCATTGAGTTTATAGGTCACACTCCCCTCTTCTCTGGCCACAGTGGTCCATGGTTTAGCTACATCTCGTATGGATTATTATGTAGAGCTGCCTCTGAAGATGGTTTGGAAGTTTCAAGTAGTACAAAGATCAGCAGCCAGCCTGCTGATGGGGTAGGTTATAGAGATCATACAACCTGCCCCCTGAAGCAGTTTCACTGGTTGCCCATTTGCATCTGGGCCCAATTCAAAGTGCAAGTCATCACCTAAAAAGCTTTGTACAGTTCAGGTCCTGCCTATTTAAGCGACTGCATTCCCTCTTATGAACCTATTTGGACTTTGCTGTCAGCAGGGGAGGCCCTCCTCTCAATCCCACCCCCAGCGCAAGCAACGCTGATGGGGATGAGGGAATGCCCTCCCAGGGGAGATTAGACAAGCATCCATCCTTATGACACTTAGGAGGGAATTGAAGACATGGGTATTTAAACAGGCTTTTCGCTATGATTAGGCAATCTCTGTTATTGTAACAGTCCCCTTTAGCTCATAGGATTTATTGTGTTTTTTATAATGTTTTATAATTTTTATTGTTAATTTTGTTTGCTCATTTGTGTTGTATCTTGTCCTTTTATATTGATTGGATGTGTTATTAATTGTTTATTCTGCTCTATGTATTTTATTGTATTATTTATGTTGTGCACTACCCCGAGTTCCTTTGGTAGTTTGTTGTTGTTTATTCATTCAGTCACTTCCGACTCTTTGTGACCTTGTGGACCAGCCCATGCCAGAGCTCCCTGTCGACCGTGGCCACCCGCAGCTTCTTCAAGGTCAAGCCAGTCACTTCAAGGATAACATCCATCCATCTTGCCTTTGCTTGGCCCCTCTTCCTTTTTCCTTCCATTTTCCCCAGCATCATTATCTTCTCCAAGCTTTCCTGTCTTTCCTCGGCTTATACTCGCGTAAAGTTATTTATCATTTTACTCTGTTGTTGTTGTTGTTGTTGTTGTTGTTACAGGTATGATTTTACTCTATTTATTATTATTACTACATTTACATTATTTTACTCTGTTATTATTTTATTGCATTTATTATTTTACTCTATTATTATTACATTTATTTTACTCTATTTATTAGTGTAATTGGTAATGTGTCCTTTTCTAGATGTCTTCAAAAAGAGACTGAACAACTACCTTGTGAAGACGCTTTAGCCGGAGGTCATGTAATGAGCAGGGAGTTGGACTCAATGGCTCACAAGGCCCTTCCAACTCAATGACTCAATGAAAGGAAGAAGCTATAAAACCCCCTTTTAAAAAGTCCCCTCCCTGGACCCCTCCTTATGGGATAATAATCAGTCAATTTCCAATCCCCCACTTTTAAACAAGGTTCTGGAGTATGTGGTAATCTCCCAGGTCCAGGAGTTTCTTTGTGAAACTGATCTTCTGGATCTTTTTCACTCTGACTTCAGGACTGGTTACAGGGAAGAGATTGTAGATGACGTTTACTGAAATTTGGACATAGAGAGCATATTCCTGTTGGTTCTACTGGGTTTCTCACTAGCATTTGATACCATCAGCATAGTAGCCTTTTGGACTGTTTCACTAAGATGGGACATGGAAGAATTTGCAGTGGCTCTATTGCATTCTTCAGGGGGGAACCCAGAAGGGGGTGAAGGAGACCTCCTGTTGAGCTGTGGAGTCCCACAGAGCACTATTTTGCCGTATACATGGAGCATTGGAAGAGGTTGTTCAAGTTTGAAGTCAAGTTTCTAGCCAAGATAACATATCCATGTCATGTCTTGAGATTGGATTACTTAAATATATTATTATATAGTTATATATTTATAACAATGGACTGCTTTATGAAAATAATATACAGTGGGTCTTTAGTGGTGTTTCATTCTAGGACTTTCCATGTATACCAACATCTGTGGATTATTTATTTATTTATTTACCACATTTATATCCTCCATTTTCACCCTGAAGGGGACTCAAAGTGGCTCACAGCAGAGGCACAATTTGATGTCTTGAATACATATAAAAATAGAACAACATAAACTTTTAAATCACACAATTAAAACATATCACTTAAAATAATGACTTAAAATGGCACAGTCCAAAAGCATATTCCAGGAACCATTTCAATCGTCATTGTTCATTATTGCACTGAGAAGGAGCCCTTGGTGGGACAATGGGTTAAACCCTTGTGCCGGCAGGGCTGCTGACCAACAGGTCAGCAGTTTAAATCTGGGGAGAGCAGGTTGAGCTCCCTCTGTCAGATTCAGCTCCCAATGCAGAGACATGAGAGAAGCCTCCCACAAGGATGGTAAAACATCAAACATCCGGGCATCCCCTGGGCAAGTCCTTGAAGACAGCCAATTCTCTCATACCAGAAGCGACTTGCAGTTTCTCAAGTCACTCATGACATGAAAAAAATGCACTGAAGAATTGTTGTTGCACTGGGAATCATTGTGCAAATACTTGGTCTCACAGCCAGGATTTAACTTTTTTCCTGAAGGTCAGGAGGGAGGGAGTTCCAAAGCCAAGGAGCCACCACCGAGAAGGCCCTGTCTTTCGTCCCTACCAGTCGCACCTGTGAGGAGTTTGGGATCGAGAACAGGGCCTCCCTAGATGATCTTAACCTCCAAGATGGTTCATAGGGGGAGATACATTTGGACAGGTAAGTTGGGCCAGAATTGTTGTCAAGTCTCATTGTATACAATGCTGTAACAAAGAAGTGTCTTTTATATAAAAGGGCCCAATCAAGGTTTGCTTTCTTGGAAGTTAAAAAAATTCAAGCTGTGGATGGTTGAATCTGTGGATGCAGAATCTGTGGATACAGAGGACTGACTGTACACAACAGGACCTAAAATCCAGTTGAATGGTAGCTGAGTGAAACCAAGGGTAGTGATGTTGCTCCCAGCTACATTGCTGCAGAACAGTTGCCCGCACAAGTGAGACAGAGCAATACTACAAAAACTTATGATTTCATACATCTGTTGATATACATCTGGTTTCTCATATCTCACACATCTGCTGTCAGGTCAAACAAATTTCCAGAAAACCACATGAATACAATAAAAAAATGGCACTAAGGATGGAAAGAATATTTAAAAACACCAGAAGGGCTATTCTGTAAAACCTTCTGATTGTTTGCCTGCTTTTCACTTTTTTCTATTCCCCAATAGTCAATCCATCAATTAACTTAACATAAAGTTATAAAGATATAAAAATTAGCCATTTGAAAATCTGTTTGTTTTTTTCTGGATTTTTAAAAAAATGTAAGTACAATGAATGCCCACTTGGTGGCAATATTTCTACATGGTAACCTCAAAAACAGTTTGTCATTTTTTCTAAAACATATATTTATTTTTCATCAGACAAAGATCTGAACAACATCTGTAACTAAAGGAGATGTCAAAATAGTTTGTAATCAGCATACAACACTGTTTATTTCTTCTCTTATCAGATCTCCAGGTCCTAGTAGATTCCAAAATCATGAAAAGCAATGTTTTACATTTGGCTTAAACTTTCATGGACCTCTGCCTGCTTCATCAGATACATGGAGATTTGTCTCAACTGGAAGACATTCATGCACATGTTTGGATGGGAGGAATAAATGCTAAAGATAATTGATGATAATCTTAACAGTGGCCATTTCACAAAGAGACATTGGGAGGTGCATCTGATGAATTTGGACACAGCCCATGAAAACTTATGCCAAAATTTCCTGTCAAGTGGTAGAATGCATCTATTATATATTTAGTTCAGTATATTCTGAAAGCCAAAAATCCATTGTCCTGGAATATGTTCTTGTTTACCTGTGTGGCATTGAAGTTTGCCGAATTTGTAGAGAAAGGTGGGGTAGAAATGAAGTAAATAAATAAATATGAAGGTTAAAAATTAATCAGCTTTTCCCCTCATGCACCCAGATGGGTCATTTCAGTCCTCTAGGCCCTTTCTACACTGTCATATAAAATCCAGATTATCTGCTTTCAACTAGTTTATATGTCTGTAGACTCAGATAATCCAATTCAAAGCAGATAATGTAGATTATCTGTTTTGATAATCTGGTTAAATGGCAGTGTAGAATGGACCACAGAACAAAATTCTCCAAGTGTTCTGATTTGTCAGTTCTAATTAACCCTCTGTTTTTCCCTTATTTTTCAGGTTCTTTTAAACATTTCTCAGTTTTCTGTCCTCTTCCATCTTTGTCCTTAGCTTTTTTCAATAGCTGCAAACTGATTTTAAAGTTCAAGAAGCAGTTTGCTCTCAAATCAGCTGGAAGAAGAGACCGGGGCAAGAGCTGGGACCATAATCTTGCCCTTTCCAGTAGGCTTAGGCAAAAGCAAACCACTGCAGCCTCTTCAAGCTTGTATGATCTTGCTCATGAATAACATTTGTCATTTCGATCACACTAATTTTGATGTTCCTTGACCACATATACCCCAGTTTTTATCTGTGAAATGTTGGGTGGTATGGAAAACTAGACCGACAATGAAGGTATTCTATGACCAACCAACACCCCCGCCCCCAAAAAACACCACCCAATTGCTCTTTGTATTGTCGAAGGCTTTCATGGCTGGAATCACTGGGTTGTTGTGAGCTTTCCGTGATGTATGGCCATATGTCCAGAAGAACATAGCCGTACAGCCCGGAAAACTCACAACAACCCAGTTGCTCTTTGCATTGTGATAAGTCTTTACCACATAAAATGTCATTTTCCCACTCAACAAACTGTGATGATGATGATGATGATGAGGAGGAGGAGGAGGAGGAGGAGGAGGAGGAGGAAGAGGATGGTGATGATATTATTAGGTATTACCTGCCTCTCCCTGCAGCTCGAGGTGGGAAACAACTGTGAAGCTTACATCGTAACCTCGTAGGGTGACCATATTCAGAAAAGATGTGGGAAAATCAATTGGGTTCAGGAAATTCAGTGATGTACATTTCACCTTCGTACCTGTCCTAACCCTAAAATAAAACCTACTAAAGTTGGAATTAAACTAGTTACCTTGCTATTGTGGCATATTAGAAAGATGGAATTCTATTGGTGTGCTAGAACAGATGGACACTGGACACTTTTGATTGTGCTCCAGCACTTTATAGCCAGTGAGCATTGATGGCCATTGACATGGCACATCAGTCACCACCCTCCCCCCTCCTGTGTTGCCAAAGGCAAGAGGTTTCTTTATATTTGGAGCAATAACCAAACATATGGGGAAGGCTTTAGCAAATTTATTGATACAGTAGACTAATAAAGATGACACAAGTTTGCTCACTTGTTCTTTCTGCTGTTGGGAGTCCTAAGAACAATGGTGAAGATAGACAAGTAGCACCCATGTCAACTGTCCTGATCCTTGCTGAGGCAATTATTCAGTGGTTTTTATAAGCAAAGCCATACTTGACTACATGTTAGTTTCCTACTTCCTAAATCTCATCAGTTCTGTGTTGGACAAATGCATTCAATGTGTGATCTAACTATCTACTAATAGATATTCTATTACACGACATAGATAATAGAATAACCATCTAGTCTTAAACACATGAATTCATTATTGGGATGTGGTGTGATGCTATCTACTCACCCTCACATTGCCCCGGTAGCACATTGGGTTAAACCCTTGTGCCAGCAGGACTGAAGACTGACAGGTCGCAAGTTCAAATCTAGAGAGAATGCGGATGAGCTCTCTCTGTCAACTCCAGCTCCCCATGCAGGGACATGGGAGAAGCCTCCCATAAGGATGGTAAAACATCAAAACATCCGGGCATCCCCTGGGCAATGTCCTTGCAGACAGCCAATTATCTCACACCAGAAGTGACTTGCGGTTTCTCAAATCGCTCCTGACATGAACAAAAAAAACCCCTAATTTTAGCAACCACTTTGTTTGTTTCTTTGTCCCCCAGTGACCATAGTTAAACTGAACTTGTGACCGCATCACCATACCCTCAAGTTTTTCATATCTATAGCTGTTCACACATACAGTCTGCCTATAAAGTCTGTTCCTGGGCACTTCATTCCATGCATCTGAAGAAGCAGACCTTGAGGCCATCCATACTGTAGAAATATAGCAGTCTGACATCACTTTGTCATAGCTCATCCTGGGATTTGTAGTTTGTTGTGGCACCAGAGTTTTCTAACAAAGAAAGGTAAATATCTCAAAAAACTACAATGCCCATAATTCATGTTCTCCTTAGAAATAAATGTGAGGCATCACTCCTGTTTCACACGTACACAAGTGTTTTCTGTATATCTCCTTGGGCTTGGATTTCAATCACAACCACTGGTGCAATAAAAGTTACAGCTGTGTAAATACATACAAAGATCTCAGCCTTTTGCTGCTGTGTCACAAGTTCTCAAGTGACTTATGACTTGATGATAAAAGTACTTTTCCAAGTATAGACAACATAACAACAACAAAAAAAACAAATAGTACAATGTGATACATTATAAAACCCAAAAAGCTAGAAATAAAAAAGTGGAATGAAATGAATGTCACAGAAGAAATGTTCTTAATATAAGTTTTAAAAACATTTGTAGCCACTTCTGTATTTAACAAATAAAGGAATAACTAACTCAGGAGGTGGCACAGGAATGTAACCTCCAATTTCTTGTTGTTTTTTCCTCTGGAGAAGGAAATGTCTGCTTTTCTATCTCCCCCTTGAACAATATATTTTCATTTCTTTGGATGGTGTTTATGAGTTTATGTTGCCTTTCCAAAGTAATCAACAGCGCTGTGTGGGATTTCTTTCCCTTTCTCCGTCATTCTGCAGCCAACTAGACTTTGCATAGTTTCTGCTCTGTTATTGTTGTTGTTCTCATAACTATCATGGTGTCACACTACCAGCTATATTATTGGGACACTTGACAGCTATACGAGATCCTCAACTTAATAATATTTCATTGGAAAGCTAATCCACAATTATTCATACCATATTTCTGATGTCTAGGTATGGGTTGAGAATCAACTCATTTGAAATGTGGTACTAAAGGAGAGTTCTACAGATACCATGGATTGCCAGAAAGATGGATAAATGAGTCCTAAAGCAAATCAAACATGAACTCTCCCTAGAAGGCAACATTTCTATGTAGTGGATTGCCAAAAAGATGGATAAATGAGCCCTAAAGCAAATCAAACATGAACTCTTCCTAGAAAGCAACATTTCTATGCAGAGATGCAATGCACATTGCTGAGATTAAGATCCACCGGGGAGGCCCTGCTCTCCGTCCTGTCACTGTCAGAGGTGCAATTGGCAGGGATGAGAGAGAGGTGCTTCTCAGTGATTGCCCCTCAACTATCAAACTCCTTTCCTGGTGAGATTAGATCAGCCCCCTCCCTCCTGTCCTTCAGAAGGATGGTAAAAATTGACTGTGGGACCAAGCCTTTGGGACAGTGTAATAAGGCAGCATGCCAACTAGATTTGATGTGGGTGATCAAGACAGTTTAAACGGTAGATTTTAATGCTGAGATAAATGATTTTAATATTTATACTGTATTTTTGTCCTGGAATTGAATGTTTGTCATTTGTATGTTGAGCTCTACCATGGGTCCCCTTTGGGGTGAGAAGGGTGGAATATAAATATTTTAAATAAATAAATATATGATTGACTTGGATGTTGGTGGCCTCTGACTTTGCAGGACTTGAGAAGGACTGTTAATAACCAGTGGTCTAGGAGGTCATTCATTCACAGAATCACTGTTAAGTCAAAGCCAGATTGATTGTACATAAGAACAACAAATAAGAGGTATAAAATATGCCTTTATACAAGTTGCTTCTTCACTCACCAGCATAACCGTGCTCGGGCTCAGCTCTGCTCCATTTTGAAATGGAACAAAATATGAATCTTGCATGATACATGACAGGTACTAAATGTTATCGCACCTTGTACAATGCCATCTGCAACATGCAGTACAAAATTTGTGACTGCAAGATGCAATGTACAATCACAACTTGCAAAGACAAGGCATAGAAGAATATGTAGTCTACACACCTCTATCTCTGTTGCAATAAGTAGAACATTATTGGTTTCACACAGGTGACTTTTCAGCCCATTATGAATAACATGACTAAGGCTATGTAGGTACCTAACAGGATGTCAGCCTTTGATTAGTACAGAAAACTGTTCTAGGATAAATTAGATAACCTGTTGTTGTTTGTCTTCAAGTTATTTCTAAGATATGGCAACCATAAGGTGACCCTACCAGAGGGTTTTCCTGACAAGATTTCTTCAGCGGGTTTGTCTCTGCTTTCCTCTGAGGCTGAGGGAGTGTTATTATCATGAAGGACTACTTTCATTAAGACCATCCATGACTGGAATGGTAACTAACCTGCCAAACTGTCCCCTTCCTGCATTTGAATTGAATCCAACATTTGAATTGAATTCTCAATATAAATGTTGGATCATGGCTCCTGTTAAATTAGTTATCCCACCTGCAAGAATTTCACCACTATTTCCTACAAACAAGCAATATCACTCCCAAAATATTAATTATTTTCTCATCAAATTAGTGAGGCTAACTACAATGCCTCTCCTTGAAATGTGCATGAATAGCATCCTAGATTGTGGATGTGAAGTTTCGACCTCAGAAAAATACATACCTCCCCCATTTTCCATGTCCATTTTCCAGGCTGGATGGGGGATTTGGATATTGCGACTATTATAGCAACAACTGGTCTCAGCTGTAAGGTTTCCAAACACAACAGTTCTGAACTTTCCCCCATTTTGCTCAGCATCAGATCTCATCAGGTTTGGCAGCCCTCCAACAAAATAAGTTTTCTCATTTTCTAATGAAACAAAACAGGGTCTTGGCTCAATTTTTCTCTGGATGAAGCTGCCATCCTCTTGTGGATGAAGTTAAACATGATCAGCAAGAAAGGTATGGCCATAGAAATGATGTATGTGCTTGATGACTGCAAAATCACAGGCAAGTACCTTGAAAAAAAAAGATTTTATTTTTGTTTTAAAAACCATGGAAACATGCTTTCCCAATGGATTTTTAATGGACCACAATAAATGAACTCTCATAGCATGTCTTTTCCTTATGTTTCTAAAAGGGGGACATAAGGTATTTATGTTTGAGTTGGCTTCAGCATACTTTTGCCAATTTAATACCTAATAATTCTTGTTTCAGAATCTGATAAAGTCAATGCAATGGGTTTTAATAATGAAAGTAATTAATAATGAAATATTCAAACCTGTCATCCTAATTTCTAGTCCTAGTATATAGGTCCCTAAAACCTAATATTTGGTGTTGGAGGAAAGTTCTGAGAGTGCCTTGGACTGCGAGAAGATCCAACCAGTCCATCCTCCAGGAAATAAAGCCCGACTGCTCACTGGAGGGAAGGATACTAGAGACAAAGTTGAAGTACTTTGGCCACATCATGAGGAGACAGCAAAGCCTAGAGAAGACAATTATGTTGGGGAAGGTGGAAGGCAAAAGGAAGAGGGGCCGACCAAGGGCAAGATGGATGGATGGCATCCTTGAAGTGACTGGACTGACCTTGAAGGAGCTGGGGGTGGTGACGGCCGACAGGGAGCTCTGGCATGGGCTGGTCCATGAGGTCACGAAGAGTCGGAGATGACTGAACGAATGAACAACAACAACAAACAACCTCCATATTCATGGGGGATATGTTTCAGGATTTATGTATGGATAAGTAAAATTGTGGGTTATAGCATAGCAACTACACTGGAGAACATTGGAAATGCTGAAAGAGAACACCTCTTTAGGTATCAACATGTCCTCCATTGTGACTCTACAATTAACCTCCAGCAGAAGCACACCACAGAATTGCTTGGAGGACCTAGAAAATGCCTATAGAGGACAATTTTTGTCAGACATGAGTAAAGTCACACATCAGGGAGGTTTCACTGATGCAGGACTCATACCATATATTTCAGTTTAATCAGTATTCCTCCAAAAACGTATTTTGACAGGAGCAATGTTGAGTGAAGTCTGAAGTCAACGGGACAGTGATTCTGTACTAAGTTTTTTGTTTTTTCTTGAACTCTAAAGCAGCATTTCTCAAACTGTCCTCCTCCAAATGTTTTGGTCTTTAGTTCCCACAATTCCTAACATCTGGTATGCTGACTGGGATTTCTGAGGGCTGAAGTCCAAAACACCTGGAAAAGTACAGTTTGAGAAACACTGTACTAAAGAAAATATACAACATACTGAACCCAAATTCCAAAATAGGATCAGCACCTTGGAAAGTTCTTTTAAACTGCCATCAAAGTCACCAGCATTATTTGGGTGATTGCTTCCTAAAACTCTCCCACAAATGCAGAAATATCAAACTACTTGTGGTGGAGTATGTGGAGTCTGGGAGGGAGTGGTATTGGTTTTCTGCTTGGATAACCAACATTGCTGGACATTCAAGCCTATTACTGCCTGAAGCCCAGTCAGCTCGAAATCAATACCAAGAAAGATTCTAGAGCAGATCATTAAATCTATGAGTACACAGAAGGGAATGCCATACTCAAGAAAAATCAACATGGGTTTTTCAAAAACAGGGAAACTTCATCTTTTTTTGATAAAGTTACAAGTTTTTAGTTGAGCTGACCAACTATCAGGTTAAAAAAATTAACAACTATTACAAAGGCATTGACATCTCCGGCCCACCCTCTGTTTGAATATCAGTCAGCACACTAATGCCTTAAATCAAGAAGCAGCTTCTTAAGATCTACAGAGATACTAGCAGGCACACCTCAGTAAATGAGAGTCCAAAAGTGGCAGGCTAAACCCCAAAACCTCTATCAGTGGCTGATACCAGATGAGAGACTCCCTACTTGGCACACAGAAGATTGAGTGACTTGGAAGGCGCTGAACAGGTTGCGCTCTGGCACCACGAGATGCAGAGCTAAGCTTAAGAAATGGGACTACAAAGTGGAGTCTACGACATGTGAGTGTGGGGAAGAGCAAACTAAAGACAACCTACTACAATGGGACCTGAGCCCTGCTACATACACAATGGAGGACCTTCTCACAGCGACACCAGAGGCACTCCAACAGCCAGCTTCTGGTCCAAGGGCATTTAGCATAATGCTAAGTTTTTAACTTTGTTAGTGGTTTTAAATACATTATAACTGTATTCTCAATTTGCTTCTAACATAATAAATAAATACTATATACTTTCTTTATTTTACAAATCCCATAACATCTGCCATAAATTTAGAAAGTCTACAAATGTGCCATCTGGCATCTGTCAGTTTTATCAGTTCTATCTCTCCCCATCCTAACAGAAAACACTGAGCTTGGACCTTGTTGCATCTTTCGCTACTCAACACCACTAAAAGCTTCTCTTGCTCAAAGTTTCTTATTTGAAAGATGTTTCAAAATTATGCAACTTTTATATCAGGATAACACCTCTTTGGTTTTCAAAACACTCCACACTTTGACGTGTCTAGTGACATATCACTAGTTTTCATTTTTAAATGTTTTCTTATTTTTTCTTGTTACACAAACAAATAACGGGGCTTTATGGTTTCCTGGAATACATCAACCATTATTGCACTATTTCATCCAGAAGGGAAGCAAACTCCCACTGCATTGCCAACATAGTCCTAGAATAAGATATATTTATACAATAATAAAGGCTTCACTGTTAGAATGACACAATGGGACTGTATGCTGTTTTGTTGATTTGTGATTAAAAAGCAAATAACTTGATGGATCACCTAATCTAATTCCTTGCCAATGCAGGAAATCATTATCAGCATGTTGTTGTTGTTGTTGTTTGACACACAACAAGATTAGTACACAGCAAACAAGATCACAATGGTGGCTTTTGTATTTGATCATACATTAGACACTTCCCAAGTGTCTCGGACTGTGTGATGTATCGGTGAATAATGTGTGTAGATCCAAGTAGGGTGGCCTTTTACAGCTAACAGATGGTAATTTTGTCAGCGCCCATTGTTTTTAAGTGCAAGCCAAGGTCTTTAGGCACAGCACCCAGTGTGGTGATCACCACCACTACTACTACTATTAATAATAATAATAATAATAATAATAATAATAATCAACCTTTATTTGTACCCCGCTACCATCTCCTGAAGGACTCGGTGCGGCTTACAAGAGGCCGAGCCCAAATACAATAGTAAAACAATAACAACAACAGCAAATAACTAAAAAAAAACAAAGCAATAACATTAACAACACACAATGACACAATTAAAATCAATGGCAGGGCCAAATGTTATAATTAAAGTTAAAAAGTGCTGGGCATAACCAGGTGGGGTGTTTGGAGGGGGTGGGCATATAGGTATCCTAGATCTCTGATAAAGTGCATTGGGACATAATGCTAGGAGTTTCGTTATTCTGGAAAGGCACACTGGAACAACCATGTCTTCAAGGTCCTCCTAAAGATTGCTAGCGACGGGGCCTGCCTGATGTCTTTAGGGAGAGAGTTCCAGAGTCGAGGGGCCACCACCGGGAAAGCCCTATCCCTCGTCCCCACCAATCGCGGCTGCGATGCAGGTGGGACCGTGAGCAGGGCCTCTCCAGATGAACGAAGAGAGAGTGTAGGTTCGTACTCAGAGACGCGGTCATGTAGGTAGGAGGGTCCCAAACCGTTTAGGGCTTTGTAGGTAAGCACCTGCACCTTGTATTGGGACTGGAAAATGAATGGCAGCCAGTGGAGCTCCTTAAACAGCAGGGCCCAGGTTGCATTGTAGTAGGTTGTCTTTACCATGCTTTATCTCCCCAAAGGGGACTCAAAGTGGCTTGGCATAAAAGCATTAGCACAGAATTTAAAATATACAAATATATAAAAATTAAAATAGACTTAAACACAAACATAATACTGTACATGTATATTCTACCAAGTACGAAGGGCTGCTGATAAGTCTTTGGCTTTACCCAGAAAGAAATGAGATAGGAAGATGAAACTTTACATTTAGTCCACATACTTTGCATTGAATGGGCTTTGTATTGGTCAAACATCTGCTGAAATTTCCTCTGCTACATAAGGAGAAGGAGCTCTATTCCATACTTATAAGAGCACCTGAACTTCTGAAACACGCATGGATAGGAATATACCTGATTCCTATATCACAATTCGGGAGAAAGACTGTGAGCCTCATTCCAAACTGGATATCCACAGAACTGAGTTTCCTATTATTTTACACAGAGGAAAGGAAAACCAGGCTGTTTTCCCTCTTATAGTGAGAGCTCTTGTAATTGCCTACAGAGGACAAACAGCCAAATCACCTCCCTTACAATATTAAGAGATTATGTAAACCCTTGTACTTTAATAGATTATGTAAACCCTTGTTCTTTAATAATGATTTTATTTATACTTCCTCTGGGGACTTTTCACTTGCCCGGGAAATCTAGAGTGCCTTGAAACACTTTCTTTTGTTTCAGAATTCACATGAGATTACATTTTTTCACTGTCCCTTGCTCCAGAGTTTGGTATCTTAATGGATTTCTTGCTCCTTGTTTCCATAGTTAAAGTAAACATTGACTTAGCTGAGAATGATGAACAAATGAAAATAAGGATTAAAATAGGAATCCCTTTCAGCAAATATGTCTATTGTAGTCTCAAGTTCTATGAGGTATTGGTCACCTTCTCATAATGTCTTCTAATCAGGGACACAAAACTGCTTCATCAAAAAAAAACTCTATCACACTTCACAGTTGTGATAAATGCAAGATTTGGGAGTATGATAAGGATGAATATAGATGGATCCCATGACCTTATTCAGGACATGATCTGGATGGGTTCTAAGACCTAAATCCAATGGCTAGTTCCAAGTAGAAATGATCTTTTGAATATGTTTCTGGATGGTAAACCAAACCAACTCTTATGTAAATATAATTGATTTAATGTAGAATTGCACAATTGATGTAGTTTGACACCACTTTGATTTGACATGGCTCAATGGTATGGAATTCCAGATTTGTAGGAAGAGAAGCCTTAATACCTTGAAAAACTACAACTCTCATGATTGCATAGCATTGAGCCATGGCATTAAAAGTGGTATGCTACAGTATAGAGGCACCCCTAGTTGGGACTAGCCATTGAAGCTCGGCCTTTAATTACCTAATGTGGTATAGTGGCGTCTGGACTAGAAAATCAAGGTTTAAGTTGACTAAGTCATGACACTGCATGATCTTGAGTCATTCATGCTCTCTATGCCCATCATATTTACATGGTGGTTATGAGGATAACACACACACACACACACACAAAACAAAAAGCCAATGGCTTCAAACTACGGGAAAGGAGATTCCACCTGAATATTAGGAAGAACTTCCTGACTGTGAGAGCTGTTCAGCAGTGGAACTCTCTGTCCCAGGGTGTGGTGGATGCTCCTTCTTTGGAGGCTTTTAAATAGAGGCTGGATGGATATCTGTTATGGGTGCTTTGAATATGATTTTCCTGCTTCTTGGCAGGGGGTTGGATTGGATGGCCCATGAGGTCTCTTCCAACTCTATGCTTCTATGAAACAGAACATATATATAACAAAGCTTTGATAATTGTGTGGACAGAATTTTGGACCAGATATGTCTTGAGTCTGATGCAACCTGGCTTTTATTGTTTTCCTATGTTCCATAAAATTGCTAAACCTCCCATTAAACTTCATCTACTAAACTTTTTATGGATGTTGTACACCATGGATTTATTACCAAGGTCTTTAACCTGTACTTTCTTAACTGCTATTTATAGAAAAAAACTTATGGGAATCATGCTTTCTTGCCTGGTGACTTCCAGCAGACTTTCTCAGAAGTTTGAACACTACAAAGATAGAAATCAGGGGGTGATTGAAGAGACTACTACAAGAAATTGAAGTAAACAAGAGTCTATGACATGATCCTAAGCATGCTTATTGAGCAGGAGGTGAACCCTCTGAGTTCAGAAAATAGAGACTTCAGCTAAGAGAACTGAATAAGATGAAGATTTGGAAGAACAGCAATGAAAGAGCTGGAAAAGGTACACAAATTTAAAGATATTTCTTGAAGTCAGCTTCAGTCACGCCTCAATATTTCCAGTTACCCTGTATGGAAGTGTAACCTGGATAGTGAAAGAAATGCAGTAGACTACCCAAGCAGAGAATTCTAAGTGTCTCACTAAAGTACAAATCCCAAAATTATTTAGCATAGAACTATGACAGTTGAAATATTTTGTTATGCAGATATACTTCAGATGATCTAGGCTTCATTCAAATTACAGAAATATAGTGCTAAGAATCCACTTGAAATGCCATGGTTGCATCTTATAGAATCCTGGGATTTGCAGTTTGGTGAGATACTAGATTTCTGGCTGAGAATTTTAAATATCCCTCCCTAAACTGCTAATCCCAGGATCTATAGGATAGAACATTTAAAGTGAGATATATAGATATAATGCTATAATTGTATGATGTGAATAGCCCCAGACTGGGGAAAATTCCCTTAGAGTCTTCCAAATCAACTGTAGGAGCCTACCATTTTCTGGGAAGCCTCTACAAGGATATGTTTCCCTGCTCCCCATTCATAACACTAGGAATATTAAGACCTCAAATTCTTTTGAGTGGCAATATCCTTGTCAACAGGCATGGACAAATCCTTTGGGTTCACTTTGATGTGTATTTGAATTTCTTTAAACCCGTGATACTTTTGAAGACGTATGTATGGGTTTGGTAAATTGTGCCTGCATTGAAAGAGCCATGTTAGGACTTCCTGTCACATAGCTGGTTCCTGCCATTAGATATAAGGAACTTCTTTCGGCACAATATACAAAGATACTTAAAATCACGGGGATTAACTTTACTTGAATTGAGAAATCTGTCACTTTTGTTATTTTCATTTTTTTTTAATTTTAGATCTCAGCTTTTTTCCATTACAGACATAACTCTATTAACAAAGTCTCTGACAAAGAAACCCCCTTTTATGAAGTCTTTTTAATGGCCACCCAGTCTTGTTCTCTGTCTAGCTGGGAGATTTGTTTGGCAACATCAGCTTTGGGAAGAGGGCTGGATAAGCATAGATGCTGGGTTACAGTTTATGCAGCAAACAAGGCAATAAAGGCAAGCTAAACAGGAAGTAATGATTTTCCGCTATAGCTGATTAAACTATAGTTGCATGTGCCTGTTTATATCAGGTAAGATAAGTAGCAGCTGCCTCTCGAATCCCTCACTAATTATTCATAAACAGAAAAACAGATATGGGGGAAAGATATTTAACCCTGCATGTTGAAAAATCTTTAAGTATGGTTGGAAAAATAGAAATAATAAAAATGTGATACTTGTAAAAAAAAGTGACCCTTGGATGGCATTTTGAAAGCATAGTTCAAGTGATCACTAGAAGATACAAAAGGGTTTTGTCTATTTATGGGATGCTTACCCGACTTGTTTGTTTTATGCTCATATTTTGTTTCAACTAAAAATTTGGCTGAAACATGTTGAACTGCTCTATGGTGTAAGAAATAAAGAATCAATTTTTAATTTTTCTGTTTTATTTCTGCCTTTGGGACCAAATTTTCTGTTAAAGAAGTAATGTCCAGAACCTAGCTACATCATTAATTGTTAAATACATTTATGGATAAATGCACCAGCTGCACCTGTACCTTGGGAAGCCAGACTTGTCCACGGTGGTCCACGCTCTCATTACATCTAGGATAGACTACTGCAATGCACTCTACGTGGGATTGCCTTTGAAGACTGCTTGGAAGCTTCAACGAGAGGCAGCCAGGTTAATAACTGGGGCGGTATATAGGGAACATACAACTCCCATGTTATGCTAGCTCTGCTGGCTGCCAGTTTGCTACTGGGCACAATTCAAAGTGCTGGCTTTGGCCTATGGCCCTGCTCTCCATCCCACCATTGTCACAGGTACAATTGGTGGGGATGAGAGAGAGGGCCTTCTTCTTGGTGATTCCCCCTCCCCCCCCCCAGCTATGGAACTCCCTTCCTGGTGAGATCAAATCAGCCCCCTCCCTCCTTCGGAAGGATGGTAAAAACTTGGCTGTGGGATCAAGCTTTCAGGACAGTGCAATAAAGCAGCGATAGGAAACCTTACCAGGCCAGTTAGATTAGACGCAGATGATCAAGACAGTTTTAAACAGTGTATTTTAATATTGAAACAAATGTTTTTAATGTTTATGTATGCATATAATGAATTCATGTCCTGGCATTGAATGTTTGCTGTATATATGCTGTTCTCCGCCTTGAGTTCCCTTCAGGGTGGGAAAAACAGAATATAAATAAAATTATAAATTTGTGGATTTTATAAAATTCATATCAAAACACCAAACTAAAAGCAATTTGCATCAATTCCTATGAATCTACCACTAGAACATAAGGCTATCTATGTTCACATGTGTCATTTCTTCACTATGTCTCTGTGAGGAAGGGCAAAACACAAATAGTAAGAGATATTGTAGAATTTCCTCTTTGTACATTTTTGTCTTTTTTATGAAACATGGAGATCTGGTTGTGTCAACTGATTTTCAAAATGGCTAAAATGAGATAAAGCGGAATAATAGTAATAATAATAATAATAATAATAATAATAATAATAATAATATAATCTGGTTCTGTCCTAGACCTAAATAAGTGGGGAATGTTTTTCCTCTCTCTGTATATGATTTTATTTGTGATTTTCATAAGTATTTTATTCTTTATACTGTATTCCATTTATAAAAAATACAAATAACAACATATATCTATAAATTAATAAAAATGGAATGACATGGGTTTTACCCACTGACACCCCAAAATAGTCAAAATATAGTGTTAAATAAAGTTATCTACACAAGGTCTTGGAATGAGTCTTCTGTCATAGAATCACAGAATCAAAGAGTTGGGAGAGACCTCATGGGCCATCCAGTCCAACCCCCCGCCAAGAAGCAGGAATATCAATACAAGTATTGTTCTGTACTTCACCAAATTATAGATTCCACAATTATTTGGAATGACAGTTAAAGGATATCCATTGTTTGGTGCAGATACACTCTACATTTCTGGGAGTCTTCTCTAGTAATTTACCAATTATACAATTCCAAATTGAGCCTCGTTGAACTGTACTAATTTTAGAAACAGAGTCATGGAAAGTTCTTTCTTTGTTCCTTACTTTTTCCCTCTTAATTCTCTATTCATTCAGATCTCCTTCAAGAATTTCAGAAGAGGCTAGTAAAAGTTCAGAGCATGCTTTGATACATGTCCTCATGCCCTCATTAATACATTTAAACTCATTTGGTTGAGGTTCTTTCCTTTCATGCCCTGAGTACTTTTTGAGAAAATTTATTTGAAGGTGCCAGGCTGTTGATTGAAAAGGTTTTCTTGAGTTGTAGCAGATTTCCTTTCTCAGACTGGCTCTGCAGGGCAACCCTTGAAGTGCTGCCATTTACCCAACCCATGTCCCTACACTTCATTTCTTTCTGGATGGGATTCCTGGGTTTTGGAGTGACCCCTTACATGTGGATCTGTGGCTGTGTTGCTGTGTGGGCATGGCCAAATTCCTTATCAGGTATGATGGAGGCAGGCAGAGGTAGTTTTAGAAAAATAATAACAAATGTAGATTTATTAAAACTCAGTAAGGTAATGCATTAACTCTTGAATTCCAACCCAGGCCCCAGAAGAGAATCAGTTTCCCTTTTTGATTAGAGATTTTATCATACAAGGCAGGCAAACCAGCATTGCAGTTGAACCATCACCTTTGGTGTTAGTCCCTATCACATGATGCCATGTTCATCTGTTCCCAGCTATTAATGGGTAAAAACTCACTGTTACCCCATAGATGTCACTTTCGCATAGAAGACTGAGAGCAGTAGTCTTGACTGATCTTTGCTATGAAAAACATTTAGTGCACCTCTGAGGAACCCTTCAGTCTGGAGTTCTCAAAAAACAGTAAGAAAACCACCAGAGAGCCATTTTCAATCAGTGTGAGTAGTATAATCAGCTCTTCACTTTTGAAGGTTTTGCTTTTGCAGATTTGATTACTTGTGAATTTGATTAAAAGGTTATCTCTAGGAATTGCTTGGACTTCTAGTGTGATTCTATGGTCAGTCTCTGGCAAATGTTGACTATAAAGTCATGCTGGAGGGCAAAGACATTAGTAGAAAATGCAGGCATTTGGCAAATAGGATATTACAGAATTAGACTTCAACAGCCTGAATAATTACTATGGATTTTGGAAAATGACTATGGATAAGTATGAGATCAAGACTCGGCACTTTATATGGCCTTTAATCTGTTTTATTGTTTATGTGTTTTAATTGCCCATATGTTTCTCTATAATTTGGTGGGGTGTGTTTTATTGTTATATCCATGTGCATTGAATTTTGCTGGAGTTTGTAAGCCGCTTTGAGTCCCCTGTGAGAAAAGCGGGATAAAAATTGTTGCGGTTTGTGTATGCATGCAGGCCAACGAGCAAACCAGTGGAAAACTTAATCCAAAAATGAGCAACACAAAATAGATGAATTTACTCTTGAGTATTAGAGTTTCAAAAAATGCAAATGCAGCTACTTCAACATAAACAGTCACAGTCTTCCTGTAGACACTTACACATAGTCTTTTGCATTACTTCATGCATATGCTGTCCATCACAAGAGTATATCTTCTTTCTTGTCCAGAGAAGGCAACATATGAAGTTTCAAAACTGGTTCTGGGCTACTTGGGGAGTAGCCCAGAACCAGTTAGCCTTAGTTAGCCCAATTACACAACCTGAGAATTGTGATTAATCAAGGTAAGTTTTTTTTAACACACACGTGGTAGTGATCCTGTAGGAACTTAACCCATGTATCTCAATAAAAATGAAGTAAATAAATGTTTTAAAATGATTTTTTATTTGTGCTTCTCCACTTTGACAGAGGTCCTGTGCTCTCAAGCCCAGCAAATGTGAAGGCCTGATTGTGCAAAGCCAGATAAAAAATTCTGGCTTTATATTTCCTGCTTTATATTATCATTGCAGTTTCCTTTTTGTTTTATTGGAGAATAGCTGTACAACTGCCTTAAAGTAAGGGTGGGAAACCTGTATTCCTTCAGATGTAGTTGAACTACAACTCCTATTATCCCTCACCATTGACTATGCTGGTGATGGGAAATGAAATCCAAAATCATTTAGAGAGCCACAGGGTCCCATCATAAGGTATCATTACATGAAGCATTCCATTTTATATGATGGACTTGCTTTGAATAAATCATTAATTCTCATTCAGGGCAAAACAGAATGGCAATTAGCATCATGCATTCAGGCTTGGTTGCCTGACCTTGGTTGCTACAATACACCCTGTTGAAGCAAACATGGAGACTCGCCAGCTTCTGTTGAGGTGAGCACGCTGTTCTTTTCCCAGGGTTGTTCAACCACTCAGAACCATTGATATGAAGCACAACAAGGAGAGGTTATTTCTGACGGCAGCTAATTATCCATTTCTGAACTGAAGAAGAACAATTTTGGAAAGAATTTTTAAATCCATTATAAATAACCTGCCTAAAAATAGAAGGAAAAGAGTGCTTACTTTCTATAAAGGGCCTCCTTGCATTGTCCGATGCTTTCTTAAAATGGAATCTTAAAACTGTGTGACCCATGAGATACAAAGGCTCTAGGGATTAGTTTTCTAAAGCATGTGGATTTATTAGAAACAAAAGCCGAAAGGAGCATTTCTGGCAAAGAATTAAAACCTGCTTTCTTTATTCAACAGGTAGGAAAAAATATTTGACCTCTTACAGCGTTACTATTTCTGTCAATGAGACCTTCTATTTCCAGCCACCTAAATAAAGCACTTTAATCAAAGCAAAGCCTTTAAAATCTCTCCCAAGATCTAAAACTTTCAAACATTTATATAAAGAGGAGAGGGGAAGAAAAACTAAACTTAGAGGAGGTTTGACTATGGGTGACTTTCTCAAAACAGTGAATATGTAAATCTCTTTCAGACTTTTCTTAAGTATTTATAGTCCACTATTTATTTAGCCACTTTACAGATAATATATTGGTCATATTATTGAAGCTGAGTACTTAGTTGAGGTCTGCATATGCAGATTTAAACTAGATATGCAGACTTCAACTAAGTACTCAACTTCAGTGGTAAGTGTTGTTGCATTTCCAACATAATTGAGAAAACAAAGTTGATAGCATGAGCTTTTGTAAACCAAATCTGTTTTCCCAAATGAATTGATTGAAGTATCAAGGAACAGTTCTAGATCTCTTTGCATCATGACATCTCAAATGAACAGGGCTATGTCTTTGATTTAAGTATACTTAACTAATATACTTACTGTGTATACTCACTTGTAAGTCTAGAAATTTTGAACAAAAAAATTGATCTCAAAAACCTGGGTAGGATTATCCATGAGTCAATGGACCTTATCATTGTTGCACTATGGCCCTGAAGCCTCTTTTCACCACAAACCACACACTGTCCAGATGACCCAATGTAAAAGTTTATTAAAAGAAGAGTATAATAAAAGCTGGTTATATGAAAATCAAGCAAATATAAAGAAGGAATCAAAGTTCAAAAGCTTATGCCCATAAACGCCAACATCCAAAACTCAATTCAAAGAAAGTTTCAAAAACAATTCCACAAAGCAGGTAAAACTATGCCTCACAAGACCAGGATGCAGGAACAGCTTGGAAACTTGATTACATGAATTACAAGGCCCATGACACTGAGAACTCTTGATCTGATTGCAGTGTTGCTCTCACAAGGAGCATTCCAGTGTGAACTACTTTTAAAAAGCCAAAATTCCTCTCATGAGATCATTTCTTCTGCACCTGGTTTCCCACTCCTTATCTCTAAGTCACTTGGAGGAGCCCTGTTGTCTCAACAAATATTTGTCTCCCACATTTGCCTCAGTCTGCACTTCTGGCAGGTTTCCATGGGAATCGATCTCGCCTTCACTGTTCTCTTGGGAACTGCCAGGAGATTCCAAAACATTTATCCCGGGGCCCTCTGAATCTCTCTGAGCATCTCCTTCCTCATCTTCTGAGCACCCAGAATCTGACCAAGCTACAACAATAATAAAGGCCCATAGATTTGTCCTGCATCGGGGCAAATCTATGGATTCCTGGCAGGGAGCATTGAAAAGCTGCCGCTCCATGACCCGCCTTGCCCACCTTACCTTCTCCCTCATTTCATGTGGGGAAGCATTGCCACCCAGATTCCACCCATTGAAGGGAAGGAAACATGGGAAGGCTCCTGTGTTGCCTTGGTGGGCATTGCTTCATGTCCCCTTTTCAGCACAAAGCCTGCTGGAACTTCCTTTATATTTTATGATGAGCTCCATGCTGTAAAGGGAGGTGAAGCAATGTACAATGAGCAAATTGGTCCATCTGATGAGGTTGTATATGAGTACTGTACTTCAGCTCTCATCTAGAAAGGAGCCATCCCATTCTCTGAGTAGACTAACAAAAAGCAAGAGCTTAGCTCATCCCAGGACAATCTTTTAAAAAGCACAGACACCCACCCCCACCCTGCCACTGCTGCCACCACAGCTCCGGTTCTGGCTTCTTTTAATGCCTGAGCTCCTGAGGCAGTGCTGGCATTTTTACCTCTCTGTGGAATGACTCCACAGTGTCATATCAAAATCCATAATTTTGACTTCGAAACCTGCCCTCAATTTATGTATGTGCTCAGTGTATACACAAATATATACAGTAGTTCATGAACTTTAGGTTAAGTGTACTTAACTAAGGCCTCATCTACACTACTATATAATGCAGTTTCAGAATGCTGTTTAACTACATTAGCCTGTTTTATATGGAAGTGTAGATCAGGCCAAAGTAACCAATATAGAATAGTTACCACCACTTAAATACATTAAGGTCAGGGAGGATATCTGTGAAAGACACCTAAGTGACAAAACTAGATGATGTGTTTTGGACATTCTAGAATATTTTGAAGCTCACAATAAAAAACAGCTCAAAACATTTTTAGATGCTAAAAGAACTGACAGTGTATTGTGGCCATTTATGTGGGTTGTCATGGAGAAGATTGTCCTTGAACTCCCAGAAATCTAACAGCTGGCAAACTGGCTGGGATTTCCAGGAGTTCAAAATCAGTGTTTTAGATTGACTTCTGTTAGTTGTTGTAGTTTAGTTTTATATACAGTGTTAAGAAAAACATTTTATTGTTCCCCCCCCCTATGGGGGGAATATTGTTTTCTGTTTTGTGTATTGTTTCTGCATGTGTTTTTGTTTGTAGGTTTGCATTTTGAATAAAAATTAATGTTAAAAATAGTTGCCACCATCTTTTTTCTGTATTGTTCCTCAAGTAATGCATGCACATGGATAAAAGCTCATTTTAAAAAATATATCCATCCTTAATATAGAGTATGTTGAGTGTCTGCTAGAAATCTGGGACTAAAGAGAGGCTTTGCATTGGATTCAGAAATCATGTTAGTTCCTATGTTCTCAACTAGCCTTTCGTCGGGCCAAATTTATCAAACTGGACTGGCTATTTTCTTTGGTAACTTTCTGTCCATGAAGATAACTTTTCCAAAATTCGGAGACATTGCTCTTTAGACCACAATTGCCAGATTCCCCTAAAATATGTCTATGCTGAATGGGGATTCTGGAAACTGTAATTCATTTTTCTCAGGTTTCTGGAAACAGTAATCCATTTTTTCCCTCTTCCACCAACCATGTTCTGACTTGCCTTACCTGGGCCATTCTCCCATTTAGGCCATGCGGGGAGGAATAAGGTGAGTCACAGCTTCTATTCTCTAGAACGGAAAACTCCTTTTTCATTTGTTTCCTTCTCTGGCTTCCACCTCCAGCCATGTTTAACAGAAGGAGACACAGATGAGAGGGAGGTGAAATGCAGTTGGAAAACAACACTCTTGAGAGAGTGTGGCTTTGCAGATGCCTTAGCCACACAGATACAGATGGAAAAAATGAGTAGGTGATGACAGATCCAAGGCCGGCCATCCTCTCAAAGAGGAGAAGCTGTAAAAACCACAGCTGGGAGCAGCCAAAGTTTATGATGTGTGGATGTGTGTGAAGCAAGGAGCTGCTGATTTCACAGCATGGATCGTACACATGTATGTATGGATTACTGAGGATCAGCTATACAGCTCATCATATGCACACTATACTGTAGGTCCTTTGGGCCTTCTCAAAAGAACAACGGACATGCCCTGTTCCCCGTGAATGACTGTAAGTGCTCCAAAGGCTGAGCTTCTTGGACTGTCCATAGGGGAGAAGAATGAGATAATGCTGCCATAGGCTATACATAAGAGAGAAACACCAATGTGCACAGCCTTAAACCAAATTGCCCTCCCCCCCCAATCCTGACACCTAAGAATCTGTCAGCATTGGACTACAGCCAGACAGGGCCTAGTTCATGAACATAAAAGCTGGCCTACTAAAGTAGTAGTACAAATGAATCTGTTGTACTTCCATTTACAAAGAAACCAGGTCTATTGAACAGACTTCCAATACTACACAATTATAGCACTATGGTTCTACTTCAATTGTAATGGCAACATCCTATGCAACCTTTAATTAAGGGGGATTTTTAGTTAAGAATTATAAATATCTCTCCCTGAAATTCAAATTCCGTGATTCCATGGGATGGAACCACAACCATTGAAGTGGAATCTAATAATTGTGTAATGTAAAAGGAACCTTAAAAAGATACAAGCAAAAATGCAGGCATCATTCTTAACCTGTGGGCTGTGGACCAATGGGCCGTGAAGCTGAAAATCTGGTCCATGAGCCTCCTTCCTCTTTATTTATTTAATTTTATTTCCACTCCTTTCACACCACCTGCCACTCCTTCCCAGTTGATGACCATGGCATATGGTCTGTGTCAGAAACTAGAGTTGATATGGTCTATCCAGTGCAATTTTCTGAATCAGCACCCCAAACTGAATCTAAAGTTGACCAAAAACTGATTTATAACCCTATGGTACTAATGTTGGAGAGTGGTCCCTGGTCAAAAAAATGTTGGGAACCAATGTTCTAGCCACTTTCTTTGTAAATGCCTGATCCTTCCTTTGATTGTTTTAGCTACTGAGTAAACTAAGGACTTTTCCCCCTTCTCCCTCTGCCCTCCCCCACTCCCTCCCTTCCCCTCATTATTTCTAATCAAGGCATGGTTGGTATACATTTGGATGAGTGAACTCTAGGGAAGGGTAAGGGATGCTTAACAAGGTTAGTACAGATTGTTCTCAATTCCCCCAGAAAACACCTTATTCTTTAATTCAACACCCCTACCCTTGGGGTGATTACTCCACAATCCTTCCCTCCCCTGATCATCATCAGAATTGTCCCCTATGACAGAACAAGGGGTATTCAAATAGAGAAAAAGGAGAAAGTGACAACATCTGCTCTTCTAAAACAACACACACACACACATATGTGCGTGTGGGATAGGAAAACCCATTTTGCAAAACCTATGGAAAAGGGAGGGGAGAGATAAGAGGCAAGACATGATAAGAGATGAGAAGAAAAAGATAGAGGCATAATAACACTATTACAGACAGGTGTGATGGTTTTCAAACTGGTATGTTGCTGGTATTTTCCTGTTTACTTCAACAATGTGATTTATGCAAGGGAGCAAGAAGGTGTGCTAAAGTTGTAATCATTCAGTCTTGACAAAATTAATCAGTTTGCACATTCACAAGCAATTTTCTGAATCAGCACCCCAAACTGAATCTAAAGTTGACCAAAAACTGATTTATAACCCTATGGTACTAATGTTGGAGAGTGGTCCCTGGTCAAAAAAATGTTGGGAACCCCTTAGAAGACCCCTTAGACAACACTGTCCTTTACAGACTGCCACTGTGGAACACCCTGGTTTCAAAGGATTCTTTATCTCTGAGATGGCATTAATGACCCCGCAATATCAAATGACCAGTGTTGATTGTTCTAAATTTGAAGATATCAGTTACACACAGGTGCAAGCTACTAAAGCTTCTCTGGATTAATCCTGCCAAGTAGCAATGTTATTTTTTAAAAAGAAAGAGAACATGGAGTCCATGAAAGGAAGTGATAATATCTATGACATTTTCTCGAAGTCCCATGATATCGCCAAGATCCTGAGCTTGGAAAATTACTCATGTTAGCTGGTTTTTTAAAATTATTTTTTGGAGTTGTAATGTTTTTAAAAGATAGATATAGGGACACAAGGGGGAAAACACATCACTGATATTATCCATTGACAACTACATATGCATAGATATATAATTTATCCCAGTCAATCCCAACTCCTTTCCTGCTCAATTTAAGGGCCAGCAGCTGGACTGGGGAAAGGAGGTCCATTCAGCTTCCAATTGGGATTCAAGTAGGAGAATTTATCCATCCTATCCCACCAACAAGTGAGGCTACAAAAAGCATGTCAACACAGTTCATGCCTCTGATTGTTGCAGCTTAATTGCTGGTTGGAAGGGAGTGGAAGCATCATCCTCTATGTGCCCCAATTGGAAGCTAAACATTATCCTTTGTCTGCAGTGTATAAGGTGGGCTGGGATTTACTTTTTAATGCAAAGCAGATAAAAATCCATATGCCTCAGTGATGAATCTGTAACTGTAATACTGAGTAAATATTATCATTAATGCATAAGAACATGAAATTAAGTTTCAAGGAAGAAGTAATGGAAGTTGTGCCTGCATAGGTATTAGCCACTGTAACTATAGGAAACATTTGAGCTACTGTCAGAACAAATACTTGTCTTTCTGTCATGGATCCGCATCTGGTGTGTTCAAGATACCAGAACAACTCCATGCTATAATTCTCATAGCCAAGGTCAAGGAATGAAAACATCTGGGGCCTTGAACGTGAAGGATCCTGATAACATGAACTGGTTCAGACTGGAGGACCTGAAGCCTAGACCAAGGAACTTTTGGGAGTTGGTGGCTGGGGTTTTTGGGAATGTAAACTGAGACGTTGCCCATGTTTTAATCATTTGTAATTTTGCTAATAGTAGTAACCTCATTTTGAGTGAATTTAACTGCAATCAACACACTTTCTATCATTGGTAGTGGTACCACAAGCAATAATCAAACAGTCGGTATAACATTCAATGAGAAATTTTGCAGGATTGAATGAGGAAAATGTCCAGAGAAAGAACATGCAGTCTGTGACCTGAATCTTACTGGCCAATCCCAATTATACTAAAGCTACTGTAGCAACTGCTGAATTGTGAGTCAATATATAGATACAATAGCTTAATTCAATTGGTATAGTCTAACGATAGATTCAGATCTTTGGAAAGTGTGTTGCAGTCCAGATATTGTTGGATTGCAAATCCCAATGCTCTTAACCATTACCTATGTTGACTAATGCTTCTCAAAGTTCTTGGCTCAAAATAATTGGAGGGCCACATAATTCTGACCTGTGTTGTATGCACTTAAGGTTGAGCCACACATTTCTTGCTTGGTGACTGTAAGATCAACAAAAAAACACTGGAAAAAAATGAAAGATGCACTAATGGAGAAGTTGCTCTCAAAACAGTCCTTTATGCAAGGTTCTTCACTGCACATCAGTCAAGGGGGGCAGGCAACCAGAACTTTCTCCCACATGGTTCATTACAGCATGTACTGTACTGAAAACCCACAGGTTCATCTGCCTAGCTCACTTTCAATAATCCTTTACAGGATACTGTGTAGCCACTATTGAATTTCAGCAAAAATTTCTTGAAAAGAACATTTTATTACCTTACCAGGTAATAGTCACACTGACTGACCTCATTCGCCCACTTACTTTCACAGTCATCTGTTTTCATGCTGTTTAGTTCTATAATTTGTCTTGGATCCATTTGTATGGCTTTGGTTCTAGCAGGGGAGTGTCTTGTTTGTTTTGATAGTTGCCCACATTTTAAAATCAAATGAGTTAAACATTTCATATCCATCAACAGATGCAAAAATCAAAACCCCAGCAGGCACTTCAGCAGTGGCCTTTCAGTTATTTTTGTCACTTTCTGTAACTTAGGAGCAGTTGGACTTAGTTGTTGTTGAACTAAGTCCATCTTGCACCATCAGCATGGCAGATTGGGTCAGGACAATGGGCGTTGGAGTCCAGCTTCAAGCACACTGAAGGAAATATTTTCCTATATTGTGCTAATGATTGTGAATGATGGGAACTATAGTTTAAAAATATCAAGAGGGCACCTGTTTCAGAAAGTGTGGTTTACAATGTGGGAGTGGAAATGGCCACCATGAACAAAAAAATGTCCAAGGCTGTATCTACACAGTCAAAGTAAAGTAGACTCACCACTCAGTTGAAAGGAAACTCATCATTCAGCTGCTACCTAGATAATCCAAAGGCAGGATTTGCAGTATAAACACTGCATCTAATCATTGATGTGGATCAAGAGGACACACAATTTAGTCCAGAGCTTTGGAGGAGTGAATAGCTGGTTTGGGGCAGATCAGGTTTGATCCACTGTCCACACCTGCAACGTATGCACTATTTCATCATCACCAGCAAGGAATTCACTAGCAATGTCACATTCTTGCTGATATCATGCCAAAGTACCCAGCCATGCAGAAATACAGTGGACTACACTGTAAAAGTGTTGACCTAGCTTACCTAGGTTGGCAAGTATAGACACAGCCAAAAAAACAGAGCAACATTTACTAATGTTATATTCAGAAGCCAAATTAGAAGTCATTCCTATTATTTAACCACTAGTAGGAGAATCTGTGACCAATGTAATGATGAGATTGCTTTTCTTGTGCTAACTGTGGATAGGCAAACTCATCTTCCTTCTTATGACTTGAACAGACTTGGACTGTTTGATGAGCATCTTCACAAACAAGGCTGATGAGAGAGCATGCCCTCCAACATGTCACAGATGAAAACTAGGATATGTGCAGCTGAGCAATGTCAGAATATATTCAGAATGGTAAAACTTGGGAGGATGCACAGGCTAGAAGAGCCTACAGACATCTGCTTTTGTCTGGGCTTCATGAGAAGTGCCCGCCCTGCGCAACGTGTAGGTTGGACAAGTTACTTTTTCACTTTAAACTTAGTTTGTAGCAATTGAAGTAAGCTGAGGACAAAGGAAGAAAGGGGGAATAGAGAGAAAAACTATGACTTTTTAAAGCAGCTGAAAAAGTGTAGAGTATTCATCAATACTGCTTCTTCCAAATTGGAAAAGTTTGAGGGTATGGGAGAGAGGGAAAGCTGGTAAAAATCTGCCAGAGAAAAATGATGGCTGCCCTCCACGTGGTCTGGATTTATTCTTTTCAAAAATCCCAACATGCTTTGACCTGGTGAAAAATTGATTGGCTTCTTCAGGGGGTACTTTGAAAATAAACACAAATATGCATATTAACTTCAATTATTTTACAAAATGACAGTGCCTAAATAAACATATATTAATGTTCTGTTGAGGCTGTGGACACTAAGATCAAAATTACAGGTGATAGCGAGGGGACTCACCATGAATCATCGCAAAAATCCAGCATGGGGTGTGGGGAACCTGTCGCCCTGTGCCCCACATTGCCCCTTACCTCATCCCACAGGAAAAAGCATCACCACCCAGCTTCCCTTCAGTCTCCTCACTAAGAACATGAGAAGCCTCCCATGTTCTCGCTGCTCCCTCTTACAGCAGCTTCACCTCAGTTCAGGGACAGAGCCAGAAGGAGATCTATGTTGTCTGATGGGATCCAGCGAGCTCTGTCCCTGAACTGAGGTGAAACTGTTGTAGGATGGGAAATTTCACCTGTGTGATGAGGTCATCAGTGCTCCCAAACCCCCTAGTATCTCTGTTGCAATCAGACATTAGAGACAAGGAGATTTAAAATACAATAGATTTAATCTGCAGAACAAAGTCCTTGCGTGCCAAATGTGCAACAAGTTTAACATGAAACTCAGCCCTTTTTATAGTCAAGACTTTTTGAGCATGCACAGAGTTCAGTACTTTTGTTCTCTCTTATCAGTAGGCACAAAGATTTATTTTTCAACCCCTTGCATTCCCTTTCAGTAGCTTACCTTCCCCCCTCTCCCTGCTTCCTGCTGAGCGCTCAGTTCTCCCTTCAAGACCCTATCTTTCCTTCTTATTTACTTACTTACTGTATTTGTATACCGCCTTTCTCAGCCCGCAGGCGACTCAAGACAGTTTACAGGGCAAAATTCAATGCCTATAATACCATAAATACAATTAAAAACATTAACATATAATAATAAACCATAACAAAATCAATAAAACATAAATCATTAGTATCTCCTTGTTAAAAACATTGTCTGGTCCCATCGTCTAGTCGTTCCATTCTCCTATGTCAGTTACTCTGCATTTGCAAATGCTTGCTCAAAAAGCCACCTCTTGACTTTTTTCTGAAATGTTAAAAGGGAGGGGGCCGATTTGATATCCCTAAGGAGGGTGTTACATAGCTGAGGGGCCACCACCGAGAAGGCCCTGTTTCTCGTCCCTGCTAAACATACTTGTGACAAAGGTGGTAACAAGAGCAGGGCCTCCCCAGATTATCTTAAGGTCCTAGATGGTTCTTCAGGTCATAAAGTCCTTTTGAATCATTTCACCTACTTTCATCTCCCTCAACTGCCTATCTAAGGCTCCTGTTGTGCTTTGTTTTGACTAGCAGACTTGCAGAGTCAACTCCTCCAATTTCCCCCTCCCGTCTGTCTTAATCTTACTTTTCTAACTTCCTTAAAACTTAGTTTTACTGGTAATCCTTTATTTTTCTTGCTCTAGCTACAACAGTTTATAAATACTAGCTCAATGTTTGAGATATATCTCTGTGTATGTGTCATTAATCAGATCAACAGTAAAAATTTCTAGAGTTACAAATATACTTTCTCCTTTGGCTTGATTAATAAACAGTAAAAGAAGACAGCCTCTTTTTTAAAAATACCTATATAATTCAGCAGATGGTCAGAAACAAGGGAGGGTCTAGTGAATGTGGTGTAAACAGTTCCAAGGACATCTGATGCAATCTAGCTGAAAAGTTACCATGCTTTTTTTTATTTTTCACATGTGGGGGTGGAATAACCTTCATTGAGACCTATTGATGTCAAAGACTTCAACTTTAAAATGCATTCAGCTTCCTTTCTCAGCAGACCATTTTCCTCCTTGAAAACTATCTTTTTCAGTACTCAAAAGTGCATGTGTGTCAGCCAGTGTCAAGCCGAGTAGAAAGGCAAAAAGTGAGAGGAAGGAGAAACAGAAGCTGCATCTAAGCTATATAATTAATCCAGTTTGACACCACTTTAACTGTCATGGTGCAATGCTACGGAATTATGAGAGTTATTTCACCTTCTTTTTGAAGGATGTTGGTGTCTTACCAAGCAACAAATCCCAAGATTCCATAGCATTAAGACATGGCAGTTAAAGATATATCCAATTGCATTAGTCCCAGAGACATTTCCCGTACACTCTGAGGACTGTAGAACCTAGGCCCTAAAGATCAGGAAGCTACAAGCTTCTCACCTGCATTTGGAAAAACTACTCCAGTGGACTACAATTCCTGGAATCCCAGTGCCAGCACGAGCAGTGTCCATGTTGCATATCCTCCAACATTTCAAATATGAGGACTAGGACATAAATGACCAAGCAAGTTCAGAATGTATTTCAGGTGGCAAAAGATATTCATGAAAAAGAACACTCATCCTAGGAATGGGTCCACCAGTTCCCCTTCACCAGAGCCGACTGGGAAGGACAAGGTTCCATAATTTTCTTTCCTCTTGCTTCTGTTGAGTTGAGTGTAAATTAAGGACAAGTAGTTGAGGAGAGAATAATCAGAAGTATTTTAAAAGCAGATTAAAAAACTGGGATGATAGCAGATTATTGAAGATTGTGCTTGCCTGACTGGGACTGTTGGAGTGTATGCTGTTAGCTGAGGAATTTTGGGTGTAGGCTAAAACATTATATTTCCCAAGCTTTGCTTCTGGTTTGTCTTCTCTACATTAATGCTATGTGCTAATCCCTGCTCTCTTCCCCTCCAATTTTGTCATCTTTTTCAAGGCCTATAAACTGCACATTAGCTCCCTCTTCTGTGATAACTCATGTCATAGAATCATAGAATCATAGAGTTAGAAGAGACCTACTAGGCCATCCAGTCCAACCCCCTTCCAAGAAGCAGGAAAATTGCATTCAAAGCACCCTCAACAGATAGTATGTCTCATGCCATTCTGATGCCTAGTATACTTCATCCTCTGACTGATATATAGCTATGAAAAAATGGCTGTGCAGAGAGAGAGAGAAACTAAAGACACAGGTTTTACATCAGTGTTGTCCAACTTTGGTCCTCCAGGTTTTTGGAACTCCAGCTCCCAGATATACTGGTTAGCTTGCCCAATGCTCAGAAATTCTGAGAGCTGAAGTCCAACCTGGAGGACCAAAAGTTGAACACTACTGGTCTACCTCTATCAACCAGTCCTAACTAAAGTGGACCACTAAATTAGCTGCTGATTGGTAGGATAACACATGTTAGTCCAATTGATATAATGGGATACCCCGGGCTGCATTAGTAACAGAATTCATGACAGATTATTGTGTGTAAGAAATGTAGGATAAAATCATGATTTGTTTTACACTAACTTTGGTACCTGACAATGCCTGGGTTACATCTTTTGCCATGATAAACATAAAAGTATTCATTGTTGGTCATTGGATATTAAGAATGGGACCATTAGCAGTGGTTCTCAACCTGGGGTCCCCAGATATTTTTGACCTTCAACTCCCAGAGATTCTAACAGCTGGTAAACTGGCAGGGATTTCTGGGAGTTGAAGGCCAAAAACATCTGGGGACCCCAGGTTGAGAACCACTGCATTAGGGAATGCATAAGAATGTGGGTAAGCTACAACTTCCACAATCATCTGCCGTTGTTCCAAGCACACCAATATTCAAAGCTGGGCATGTTGGGGTATGTGTGCCAATTTTTGGTCCAGATCCATTGTTGGTTGGGTTCACAGTGTTCTGTGGATGCAGGTGAACTACAACTCCCTAAACTCAAGGTCAATTCCATCCAAACCCCACCAGTTTTCAAAGATGGGCATGTTGCATATTTGTACCAAGTTTGATCCAGATTCAACATCATTTAGGCTTTCAGTGTTCTCTGGATGTAGGTGAACTGTGAAGCTCTTTGATCACAACTAAAGCATGGCCTGAGAAAAACATGAATATCAAAACCCTGACATATATCAAATTATCTGTGATCATAGTGGGAAGACTTACATAAGAAGATATGACTTCAAGACAATCTTGAGCCATCATACCTCTTCCCCCCACCCCCTCCCTTCCCCTTCCTAGCAAATTAACTTCTTTATTGACCATCTCATTGTTCTTTTTGCTGGGCCAGATTCCTTCAATAGCTAGCCAAGTTGAAGCAAAGGAAACTATTGGGAAAGATGCAAATGGCTTTTAAATGGATCTGTACCAGCTGTAAGGAAAGGTGAAAGGGAAAATGATACAAATGGCCAAGGATTTGAAAGTCCATAGAGGATTTGAAAACCCATAGAGGTTTTTCTTTATGGCTTCAGGCAAGAGTTTAAAGAAAGGGTCAGATGGCATTCATAGTGGCCATCTGCAGCCAAAGGGCAATGTAGTGGCTTATGGCTGGAAGATTCCCTCCTCACTTCCCCTTTTCCCCATTTCTTTTCTTTCATGATGGCTGTGAAGGAAATCCTGGACGCCTTCCTAATGCACATGCTGTAGATGAGCCAGGACATCTGGGGCTGATGCAGAAACTGTTGGGTGAGATGGGCTTGTGTTGCTGCATTGTAAATTAGGCCAGAGATAGACATGAAGACCCCATCTGACCTTAATCCATTACTCCTAGGAGCCGTTGTGCCTCTGAGATTTTATCCTTACCATGCTTTAAGGTGAGAAGGCAGGAATTTGCTTTTTACCTGTCCAGATGAAAGTGAAGATGAGGCAGATTGAAAAGTCAATGCCATTAAAAACAAAATGGAATCCAGCAAGACTAGATGGACGGTCCATTACCAACAGCTTAAACAACATTATGTGTAACTTATCACCACCTCTCATTTAAGTTATATGCCAAGGTGGAGGATTTTGGGAGTTAGAGTCCAAGAAGGGAACATCTCTGGGCTCTGCTTAAGAGTTTATATGCCATAGACACATTTCAGAAATGCATTTATCTCCCAAGGAGCTGATAGCATCTCAGTATTTGGTTGGAGGGCTTGAGCATGTTTAGCATTTGCTGGATTACATTCCTTTCCCTTCTTGCATATATTGTATTTTGGATAATACAGCATGACCCAAGTACCCACAGGACTCATGGTTTCACCACCCAACAAAATATGTCCACTCTAGGAATGTTCTAGGTTCCGCTTAGCAGTTTTCTAGATCCTGCAATTCTATGATATGCATCCACTGGAAGTTATCATAGAATTATCTAGCCACTTCATCACATGGGGCTTTTTTAGCATCTCAGGACACTTCCCCATTAGTCCATCAACAAATGGACATGCTGCCCATCATGAGACATTGCTGAACTTCCAGCAGAGGCCCCACCCACAATTGGAGTGGAAGCACCCTAAGAAGCTTCCCTCCAAACATGGGAGCCTACCCATGTTGTACTGGCTCTAATGGAGCCAGCAAGGATCTGTACCACTTCAGCTATGCTTCCCTATGTGATGGGAGAAGCATTGCTGCAATTAAGTAGTGTGTGGGGCGACAGAGTGGATGCTGGCAAAATGACATGGTGAGAGTCCCCCATGTGATGAAGTCCTTTGACCTAAGGGAAACTCTATAGTAACTTAATTCATTTCAACAGTGGTCTCTATGCATGGTTCTCCATATCCATAGTATATTTAGGAATGTATTCCCTATGATTACCACTCATATTGTATTTTTTATTATTACAGATGAACTAAAATTATTTATGGACCATTGCAATCTTTTTCCATGGTCCAAATAGCACCTCTGAGGTTATTTCTGGCCTTCGTTCTTCATTACAAATGGTCTTTATATTTTGTTCATAATAAATTCTTCCATATTTTTCTAGACTAGTAGTTCTTGACCTTTGATCCTCCAGGTGTTTTGGATTTCAACTCTCACAATTCCTAACAGCTGGTAAACTGGCTTGGATTTCTGGGAGCTGAAGTCCAAAACACCTGGAGGACCAAACGTTGGGTACCACTGTTCCAGATAAATAGAAACATATACAAGAACTGAATATTTTATTTTTATGGAGAAAGCCTACTTCAAAGTTGTTGTGAAGATTAAAAAAACTGGGTAAGAGGCTTCATATTCTCTCTGGATTTCTAGAAAGGAAAAGTAGTAATAATTATGTTGTGTTTTTTCTTAGGAAAGCATTCTTCTATGTCAGTACTTCTTGTTGGTGTTGCATATCTTCAATTCATTTCTGATTACACATTTTATTGGAAGAGTTTGTTCAAAGGGGGGCTGCCCTTTCCTTCCTCTGAGGCTGGGATATGTGACTTGCCCAAGGTCACCCAATACGTTTGCATAACCAAACATAATTTCAATCCCTCATCTCCCAATGCCTTAGACCAGTGATTCCCAAAGTTTGGTCTTCCAAGTATTTTGAACATCAGCTCCAAGAATCTTGGTCCGTTGCTTGAGGATTCTAAGAGTTGAAGTCCAAAATCACTTGGGGGGCCAGAGTTTGAGAATCTTAGCCCCCAGATGTTTTGGTCTTCAACTCCCGGAAATCCTAAACTGGCTGGGATTTCTGGGAGTTGTAGCTCAAAACATCTGGGGACCCACATGTTGAGAACCACTGGTCTAGACTAGCATTCAAGCCACTATCAAAAACTCTTATTTTAATTGAAACTTAGGAATGTACAAGGTTAGATGGCTAACGTTTTGAAGAATGAGTCCCACATATTTAATTCAACTAATATTAGTGGGGTTAAAAGGATAGGGCTCTCCCCTTTAAAAAGAACAGGTTCTTGTATATGTTTCTATTTGCGTAGAACAATGCAGAATACTTCATTATGAACAAAATATAAAGGACATTTCTTTGTAAATGCTGTTCAGCTGATAACCACCAGACAGCAGCACTGCTTAGATGAGTGTCGAACAAGCTACATTCAAGATCTTTAGTTGTTTTATTGCATCATTACATGTGATATAACATGCTGCTAGTACATTAAATTAAACACTTCTCCTTTTCCATTAGTCACGGCTTTCTAGTGCCAATGCATTCCAGGAGCCTGCAAAAAAGTGACTTATATATTTGATTCCAATTTGTCTTCTCTCTTCTTGGTGTGTAATATAGGAGGAAATATACAAAAGAATACACAGACAAAACTACAGATGTAGTAAAGGGTGGAGGAGGAGGATTATTCAATGCTATGTCAGTAAGAGAGCATGGAACCAGGTCTCTTCCAGCTCTATGGTTCTATGTGGTGCCCTGCATGCCCTTCCTCCTTCCCCATCACATGGTGGGGAGTTACATGCCATAACGTGTGTTGCCCCACTGCCCTTTCCTTCATCACATGGGGAAAAGAGGATAAAAAGTGGAGGAGGAAACACCTTCTGGCACTTCCCCACCACTTCAGGAGGAAGATGATCAGGGCCTGCTTTGCGTCATATGATGGCGCTTGGCAGGTCCCATTCAAGCCATGGCTAAAAGTGGCAAAAAAAAAAAAAAAGAGGTCCTATGAAATCATTTTGAATGGAAGTCTACCTTTCCTAAATTTAGCCTTACAATCTCTTCCCCATCAACCATAAAAATGACAGAGGCAAGGAGAACAAATTCTATCAACATGGGAAGTAATTGGCCTTGCTCTGAATTGCAGAATATCCAAGGTAAAATTCATGACCATTTCCAAAGAAAATGTTAAGTTAGGACAAAAATAAAGACATAAATACCCAAAGAACCATTCTGCCTCATATAAAATCTTCAATATCAAAGATCTACTTCACAGCGTGTGTTCCTTAGTAGTTTTTATTAATTGTTTTATTGCTGTTTACATCAAATTTACAACATTCCTCCATTTTTAAGATCGTCAGCTGATGCATGTTCTTAGCTTTACTCTCTTTCCTTTCTCAGTCACTCATCCCGTTTTATATCATTTCAATTTTTTTATAAGCCACTCAGGATGTATTTTATAGGAAAGCGGGTTAGAAATGTCACGGATAAATAAATACATTCAGGTGTGTGGGGGCGAAATAAAAATTTGGCTTTAAACTGAATGCTTTTTATCTTTTTAATCACATTTTAGTCTTCCATTTTAAAAATACTGAATAGTTTAATTCAGTTTTAATGTTCACATTTTGTATATTTTCAGCCCTATTGTTTGTAAGACTTGTAAGTTCCAATTTTAGGGGATAGACAAGATAAGAATGCAACCACATAAATGTTCTGATAAATTTGAATATCCAAAAGAGAAAGCAAACCAAAGAAACGGGATCCAAGAATTGAAGAAAATTATTTGCACTCTTTTTGAGATTTTCTCTTTTTTAATACTATTATTGTTTTTTGATACATGACAGCTTTGCTTTCCAACATTCTTACATTTCTCAGTTCAGCATTGTTGCACTCACTTTCTATATCCATTTTCAAATCAGTGAAAATCTATAAACATTTATCTATACCAGCATTTCTCAACCTGGGGGTCGGGATCGCTGAGGGCATCATGAGGGGGTGTCAGAGGGATCACCAAAGATCATCAGAAAATACAGTATTTTCTGTTGTCTTGGGGGTTCTGTGTGAGAAGTTTGGTCCAATACCATTGTTGGTGGGGTTCAGAATGCTTTTTGATTGTAGGTGAACTATACATCTCAGCAACTAGAACTCCCAAATGCTTCTTGACAGAGGGGTTGGACTGGATAGCCCACGAGGTCTCTTCCAACTCTATGATTCACATTTGCTGGTTTAACTTTTGCAAATTTTCCAACTCTATGATTCTATGATTCAAGGTCTATTTTCCCCAAAACTCAAGGCCAATGCCCACCAAACCCTTCCACTATTTTCTGTTGCTCATGGGGATTCTGTGTGCCAAGTTTGGTACAATTCCATCATTGGTGAAGTTCAGAATGCTCTTTGGTTGTAGGTGAACTATAAATCCCAGCAACTACAACTCGAAAATGACAAAATCAATCCCTCCCAACCCCACAAATATTCAAATTTGGGCTTATCGGGTATTTGTGCCAAATCTGGTCCAGTGAATGAAAATACACCCTGCATATCAGATATTTACATTACAATTCTTTACAGTAATAATTGTTTGGTTGGGGATCACCACAGCATGAGGAACTATATTAAGGGGCTGCGGCATTGGAAAAGTTGAGAACCATTGGTCTATAGAGTGTCATAAGTTTGTTTTACAAGGATTTCCCCATAATAAATTATTTTTGAACATTTAAGAAAAACTGAACTGTATCACAAAAATTGAAGAAATTGGAATACAAAAGATAAATGTTTTCTCATTCACATATTCCTTTGGAAAATATAGTTTAGTATGTATTAAAATGAACAATTTAAAAATATATTTCCCCGTCTCTGACCAACATTAATATAGAACCATGTTAACATCCTTCTCTGTTGCGTTTGTGGTGTAGACGTTCCAGAGAAGTATTTCCCTGTGTTTGGTCTCCTTTCAAGAGAGAGGACTGGAGGCTTAAAAGAAATTTTTGTAATATTTCAGTTTATTTACAAATATACAAGTTGAGCATAGGCGGAGATGAGCCCACACAAGATGACTGGGGGAAAAGCAGCACTGCATCCTTTTAGCTCCAAGAGCTTTACTCATCTGTTTTTGTGACTGCATCCCTTTCTCCCTCTCTCTCTAGCAGCAATGTTTTGAGCTCCTGAAGGAGAAAAATATGGACCTTGATGGTATCATCCTTAACTTATGGGCCCTTCCAGACAGGCCCTATATCCAGGATCTGATCCCAGGTTTTCTGTTTATCCCAGATTATCTGGACTCGTATAATCCAGTATAAAGCAGAACTCCTGGGATCAGATCCTGGAATATAGGGTGTAATGGAATGTTTAATTATAATGTAAGTTTTGAATGTGTTTATTAATGTTGGTGTATGGCAAGTGAAGGCCAGAGTTAGTTCCAGCTGATTGGTTAATGCGTTGCTGTAGTAATGAAGCTACTATGGTAGAAATGTACCCGTTTCAGAAGGAGGAAAAGAGGGCATTCAGCAGAATTCTTATACCATCAGTCCCAGTGACAACAGAAGCTTTTGACCAGCTTAAGCTTCACAAGAAAGAAGATTAAGACTGTTTATAACCATTGCTTTGCACCAGAGGCAAGAGACTTTCAAAGACTCCAGAGAGATGACTGCAACCAGCAAAATCTCATTTTGTAATGTATTGTTTTGAGTTATGCTATAATAGTCTCAGGTGGAGTTAAGCCTTTATTCATCTTGTTTCAGTAAACTCATTTTGGCTATTTTTCCACCTTGGCTGAAGTGCCTCTGTCTGCTAAGGGTCTTAATCTTAACAGAAGGTATTAGAAAGCCCCTGAGTATTTATTTAATTATTTCCAACATTTCTATCCCGCACTTCTCAACCTCCGAGGGGGGACTCAAGGCGACACTATAGTTTTTCCCAAAGGCTTGGGTGTGCTATCACAGGTGCAACCCCACCCCACCAAAGAATTGTGGTGAAGCCAAGGTGTTCCCCAAGGTGGCCAACACCTGCTCTAAATTGTTTAGTTAGAGATATTTCAGCTTTCACAGGCTGAGCAAAATGGCAGTTGCAGCTCTGTGTGATTACAAAGCTATATGGTACCATGCTATTAAACAAATGACTGAGTCAGAGTGCAAAAACAAAATTTTCATAGAAAGGGAGAGCGAGGGAGAATATGTTGGGTGGCTGGGGAGGTTCTTGGATAATTTTGGATTTTCAGAATAAAGCTGAGACACTGAATCTGATAGATATGGAAAATGTGTGGAACAAAACCTAAGTAGTACAAGTTAATGTAAGACAGTCATGGAATAGGCTACAGAGAGTAGAATCAGTTTGTTACCAAGATTTCACTGGTTACTCTATGTGCAGAAAGAGACTTTGGCTCACGGACATCTTTCTTGATAAGTGATGTCTCTTTCTTCTTGAAATAGGCTTGCATGCTCTACAAGACAGAACTTCCTGGAAAATTGTGATACAATCCTAGTACAGTAAGATCCTTGGAGGGATGTGTTCATGCATGGACCACAGTGACTTGAAAATGCAGATATGATCAAATGACCTGATGTCACCATAGAGTTGCATTAGAAAACCTAAAGATTTGGGATGGAGATAGGGACTTTCATTTACTTCCGGTCCCAGGCACAATGGAGCTGACTTCTCACAATGAAGAAGGCACAATGGAGCCTTGACTTCTCACCCTCCAAGGCCAGGATAGTGGCAGTTAAGATAGAAGGATGGTCTTTCATCTGCTTCTGGGCTTGGGCATCTGGGAAATGTGCTTAACTCTTCTTCTCTCCCTCTGTGGCCAGTGCAGTGGCAGATGGGATAGAAGCAGGGCCTTTCATCTCTTTCTGAACCTAGGCATGATGGAGCTGTGCCTGCCTCTTTCTCTCCCTCCCTTCCTCCTTCTCATCCTCCTTCTCCAATTTGAAAACTGGGATTTACATTTGCTGGACTCTACTCTTGGGCAATTTTACATGATTTCGCAAATTTCTCAGTATTCCAGAGAGGCATGTTTTTTGTAGACTGTAGGAATCAGTTCATCTGGTCCTGAATATGAGCAATCATTTAAATTAACTGGTTATTTATTCACCAACTCCTTATCAAATCTGATTTGTTGTCCTGCAGGGTTATGTACAATTCTCCTTTGGAGAGAGGACACAGACAAAATATGGGTATATTTGCCTTCTCTTTGTCATCTGCTAACATTTCATCATCCTAGCTGGAGAATAAGCCTAACATTTCCTTTCCAGACTTGACAGATTTGGCCCACCCTACACTTTATCCACAAGCACAGCCCGAATAAAATTACAACTCTCTCCTACTCTTTCATCTTTGCAGCTGGTGACACACTGCCTTGAAGTATGGATCTTTTCATACAAACATCATGGCAAAGATCCCACGCTGAGGAGCCAGATCCTCACTTTAGGCCCATAGAGTTATGCAACACTTCTGAAACATTTCCTTGAATATGAATTATGGTCTTGCACAATTAACTATGTAATTCAGTATGCACGTGCACCCATGTATAATGTGCTGGAGCATCCATGTTCAATGTGTTTGAACATCTGTGTGCATTTGCAATACACAAGGAGCATTTACATCCATGCATGGTAAGTATATGTAATCATGCATAGCTATGTGCAGCTCACAGGTGCAAATGCATGGGGGCACGTGTGTTACATATCCACATTCACACACAATGGCATCACATGTAGAGTCTTGCTTCCAGATTATTGAATGTGCAACAGCTACTGTAAGTCAACTTATATATGTGTGAGGCATGAATAGGATGCCAACTCATCATTAAAGTCATTGACAAAGATACCATGACTCACTGAATTTTAAAAAGTTGGATTTAAATTACAGCTTCTAGAATCCCCAATATTTGGAGTTGTAGTCCAAACGGCTAACCTTTCCAATCTGTTCTATTTCATGAAAACTATGCAAATCTGATATCCACCACCATCATCATTGAGAGTTTGAGTGAAGGAGATCAAATATTATTTATTACCCTTTTCTTTAGATCATGTTGATCTTGTCTTTGTTCATAGTCATTTTTAGATTTTTTTTGGTAGAGCTGCATAAAATAAAGACACAAAAGAAAAGTTATCAGAAATTTTATTTTAGGTTCTAAATTATGCTATTTTTTTTCCACATTTTTTGATGCTTCACTTATAAATTGGGTTGATGAACAAATAGATTACATTCAACAGGAAGGAAAATTCAGCTCAAAAAACCACAAAATCAAATCCCAAAATTAAAACAGAACAGGTTGTCAAGTAGAACTGTGATCAAAGTTCCTCTTAAGTGGTAGGAACAATTTCCATGTGTCCATTCAATGCACTTGAAATGGTCAGTCCTGAATACCCATAAAGAACTGTTCGTTAATAAAAGTCATTCATAATGTGTTACAAATTAATCTCTTGGTTGAGTCAATAATTCCTTCCTTGAATCTACATGGAAGTGGAAAGAATGCAAGACAGCTCTGCTTTGCACCAGATGTTCTGGTGTGAACAGTGCATAATAAAGCAAGGAAGCTGCTTAAACAATAACGTCTGACTTGTATTGGGAGTCTGTGACTCTGATGGTTTGCAGACTAAGGATTCCATATTTTGTAAGCGAAGCCAACTGAAGTGGTTCTACCATACACAGATATCTCACTCCTGCAGACAATGCTGTAAAACTTTTGGAAGATATGACTGAAACCTCATGTGGAGCAGTCACTCCCAATCATGTTTCAGACATTAACCATCAGTTCCAGCCCAGCTTACCTGTCCGAACGTATCTCCATCTATGAACCATCTTGGAGATTAAGATCATCTGTGGAGGCCCTGCTCTCAGTCCCACCTCCTTTGCAGGCACGATTGATGGTGGTCCCTTAGCTATGAAACTTTCTCTCTGGTGAGATCAGATCAGCCCCTTCTCTCAGCTTCAGGAAAAAACTTAAGATGTAGCTTTGGGACCAAGTTTTTGATAAGTAATTGGAGCAGTGCAACAAGTGACTATGAAACAATGTGATTGACAAATGGAATGTCCCTGGATTATGTTTTGGTTGGTGTTATTTTATTTGTTGATTTTAATAATTCTGGTTTTAATTGTTTGGTTTTAATTGCAATTGTTTATTTGATATGTGTTTGTGTGTGGCATCAAATTTCTGCCTGTTGTAAGGCTGCCTTGTGTCCTCTCAGGGGTGAGAAAGGTAGGATATAAATATGGTAAATAATTAATTAAATAAATCAGTCCGCGGACATCATCACATTTGGGAATATTCAATTTGTGATACAGTTTGAGAATGATTTCAAATGGATCCTATCATATAACGTTCAACACATCCCATCAGTAATCTGTCAAAATCCATCTGCAAAACATCACAGAAATTGAGTATTTGGAGTAGTTGTATTTTAAATACTACTGAGTTATCAGCTTCTGAAGTGCTGCTTTTGTGTGTGATCAGGAAATCAGTATGCATTCCATCAGCTGCAATATGACTTGAAATTCAGGGGCATTTCTGGGGGTGGACTCTTGTGACCCCAGGCTTTTCATGATGGAAGCAGCCGTCACTTCTGTTTGGAACATCAGAGAAAGATCTCTGGGATTAAGGAAATAAAATATTGCCACTTTACCTCATGATATTTTTAATTTTTTAAACCAGAATCTGCACAATTTCTTTTTATGTAGTCCATAATTGTTACACTTCAAAAGGAGAAGCAGCATTGTCAGAAGCTGTTGTTGCTTCTGCATCACCTCAAGTTCAACCTCATAAAACTGAAGTAGGAACCGCAGCAGCAGCATCAGTAGATGCAGCAAAGAAGTCATATCTAATGAGTCAATAATATCATTTAGAAATCCGATAAAATTACTCAAAACTCCTTATTAGATTCCTTAGAACTCCTTATTTCAAATGTCACAATCAAGTGAATGCATTTACTATGCAAACACAAGAATATCTTCAAATCTTGAAAGAGCAGTAGTTTGAGACTGAGGCTATGTCATTACACAGTTTTAGGGGGGAAATTTAAAGCTCACGGATTGATGTAAAGAGACTTCTGAAGATAAATATCATAATATTTGGGTATGATTGGATCAGTATGCATCCTAGCTACCATGTACAATTGGGTGCAATGTAAACAATCCGTTGGCTCGTTAATGACCTCTTCCTATCACTACATATTGAAAATATAGGATGTCATCAGGTAGACATAGACATAAATTGTATTGTCACAATCTGTCACCCCTGCTTTGTTGTGGTTGGGTGATATTGGTTATGTATGTGCACTTAATCACAGCATACATATGAGACTTTTACTTAGAACAAGAGTGAAAAGCCTATTCCTCAATAGGTCTCAAATCCAGATTTGGAAAGGATTTGGGGATCTTTCTTCAGCAGTAGGAGGAGGTAAGGGCATAGAGTGGGGCCAAAGCAAAATCAAGTGGGACTCAAATAAAAGTCTTGCTAGTTTTCCTAAAACATGCAAAATTATGCTTGTCTCCAAACCTGAGTCTTAGGATTTCATTTCATGAAGCCAATATCTCATGGAAGTCATATGGTCACCTATAGCAGTGATATACCATCATGAGCACCTTTACACCTCCCGGCATTCATGAGAATGCGACAATTTGCCAATCTGTGATTCCATAGTCATTTCACCTCATAACCCTGCTCTCCTGTGGTTCCTCTGTTCTGTAGTATTAAAAATATGCTTTAAAGTAGCATCACAGTTACAGCAAAGCTTAGTAAAATAAATAAATAAATAAAACTTCAAATGAAATAGTTCCTGCCTCAAGAATAAGGAAAGGAAGTAGAGGAGAGCAGGAGTTAGAGTAGCATCCCATCCCCTGATGTCACTTCAGTGACGCCTTGTTGGTAAAAAATGGATCAGCCTCATTGCACAAGGTGAAGGAAAGTGCAGCCATCTGTGGTTATTGACTGGTAGAGGATGGGTTTATTATATGGATGTGGCAGATGTTGTGCAGCTGGCCAAAGGTAAAGGCCCTGCTTCAATGCTAGTTTCTTCCCTTGTGCAATAAAGTCCTAAGTGTTGAGCCAACTTGAACTCATGTGCCATGCTAACCCTTACTAATCTGCAAGATTGAGTTTTTGTGTCATGCAAACCCTAAATAGTCTGCAAACCTCAGTAAATTTGGCATGCAAACCCTTACAGATCAACAAACCTGAGTTCACATTCCATGTAAACAGTTGGCAGTCTGCAAAACCAAACTCCTTGTCATGCAAAGTCCAGGAATACAGATAAGATCTCCTACTTCATGCAAAACTTTCTCTCCTTAGAAGAAACTGAAGCAATCAGATGGGGAACCTCCATGGCCCAAACTGGACCTGCAAGCCAGAGTTTTGCCAAGAAGAAAGAACGTCCTTTTCAGCTACTTGGATGATTAGTCAGTTCATCTCAATGACAACCCATTTTTAGATGTTATGATGTACTATGTGGTTTATAAATCTTTGTGAAATAGTACTCTTGCCAAAGATGAATTCATACATTTTTTGTCCCTGTATGAATGAGCCATGTCCAAAACACAAATGCATGAGAAACCACACTTCCTGTTACATGGATCAACATTTTTGTTGATTTTCTCTTGTGAATTCTTAAGTAAGGGTATGACCTAATTCTAAACAAATAGCTAGGCTTGCCTGCTGACAAAAGCATTTTTTCCCTTTATACATTTGCATAGGAGGATCTTGAAGTCTTGCCCCATAGTTCAGTGGTAGAAGGGATATTTTACCCATAGAAGGTTTGAACATCAGTCATGGGCATCTTTAGATTGAAACGGTTTGAGGTAGCAAGGCTATACATTGTTATTCCACTGTATTAAAGGCATTTAATGTTTGCCTATCTGTGTATGTTGTAATTCGCTCTGAGTCCCTAGACACTTGGGAAGAGTCCGACATGTGATCCAATACAACAGCCAGCAGAGTGATCTTGTCTGCAGTGGACTCATCTTGTTGTGTTTCAAACAACAACAACAACAACAACAATTTCATTTTTATATACCCCGCCACCATCTCCCCAGAGACTCAGGCGGCTTACAAGGGGACAAGCCCAAAAATACAGATTAAAACATACACAATAAAATAAAATGAAACAAATTAAAATCACAACAGCATCAATTACAATCATTACATCAAAAACAATTACATTCACAAGCGCACATTTTTAAAACCATATAATGGCTGAAAGATTAGATGCTGAGTGTGGAAGAATCAGGAAATGTGCAATCGTTCCTAGATGGAGCCCTAGGAAAGTGCAAAATACGATTCAGTTCAGTTTGGGTCATCGCTGGGAAGGTAACGTTCTCTGCATTTACAGTTACAGGATAACAAGTGGGAGGGCCAACAAAAGTGCAAAGGGCTATGGCTAGATCAACACCAGATCATCCAAAGAATTAACCGACCCTCATATTGTTTTATTCATTTTTCAAAGTACTTTAAAACAAGCCTTCTGGTCACACCAAAGTTGTGTGCAAAGTGCAGTCTTTAAAAAAAAAATCAATGAATTCATTTGTGTGCATGTGCGCAAGCAGGCAACAATGATTGACATTTAATACATAATGCTTAATGACAGAACTTTATGTCTTGGGTTTTGGCCCAGAAATCTCTAGGCATGGGGCAATTCTGAGTAACCAACCCTAACCATTGAGTGTCTTTAGCCATCTTGGTAAGATGGATTTTCATCTTTGTCAGATCCATGCACAGAGATACATACATGCACATGCAGAGTGACTGCTTTGTGTGAAGAAAAACCAGCACAGTAAACCTCATGAATTACACAGTGTTCTCCTTGGAAAACAGAATTGCATAATATGTTGTTATACTACTGCACGTAGTAAAAATCATTCTTAGGCTACAGAGCCAGAAAAAACAACACATGAAAGGACAAACTGACTACAAGTTCGCTGCTTTGGATAGAGAAGGGTATCTGGCAAGGCCCTGTTACTTTTAGACCATGTGTTTTTCATTTGATTTAGTTCATCTAAGGTTCTTTTAGGGGGAGAGAATAAAAACCCAATAAATCTCCAACGAGAATAGCGCTGTATGGGTTTGAGAAACTCACCAGGCAAATCAGCTTGATTTGTTCACAAAATGTTTGTGTGTGTATCAAGAGCCTAAAAACTTAATTAAAATGAATGTTGTTGGCAATCTGGGGTTACAAAACTGAAAAGGCATCACAATTTCTTAAATTTCTGTAGCCTTGTTACTACAGTGTCTTTATTCTAATGGTTCAAGACAAGTCCATAAAAAGTATTTGGAAAGATTCCACTGAGCCTTCTGTTGTCTTTTCACTTTCTTATATTTTGCTGATAAGATCACTGAAATACAGCTGGAAGGAGCTTCATCATGGCTCATGAAGTTCATCCTCTTCTTTCTACATCAAAGTTTAGATTTACAAAGTGTTCTGCTCTAGTTGTTTAATGAATGTTTGCAAATGTTCTTGTTTTCAAGGAAAAAAAAGGATGTCTTGACACTCTGGGACTCACCACTGAAAATCTATCCATTGTTACAAGAAGTTTCTAGGAAGACCAACAATCTCCAGCTATTTTGTAAAAAAAATAATAGATGAGGGGATTCACAAATACAAAAGGTATTTTGGAAAAATATTTTGTTAAAAAAAGCCAAAAATACTGCATTTCATGCAATATGTCCACCACCTTTTGGGTTATTTAAAAACCACCTGTATGAATGTTTTTCAAAAGGTCCAAAACTGCATAGCCACTTTGAGACCATTCATTTTAAAAGTCCTGTAAGTCTAGTCTTGTCCGACTCTGGGGAGTGGTGCTGATCTCCATTTCTAAGCTGAAGAGCTGGAATTGTCCGTAGACACCTCCAAGTTCATGTGACCGGCATGACTGCATGAAGCACCGTTACCTTCCCACAGAAATGGTACCTATTGATCTACGTACAACTGCCAGGTTGGCAGAAACTGAGCATAACAGTGGGAGCTCACCCTGCTCCCTGGATTCAAACCACCAATCTTTCATTCTGCAAGTTCAGTAGCTCAGCAGTTTAACCCACTACACCACGAAAAGGGGGGGGGGGCTGTAACAAATCTATCCAATATTTTTGCTGAAAACCTAATGGTCTTGGGATGTTACTAGATATGTTGTTTTAAAAAACAATTACTCTCACACAAACCCACGATTCCACTACATACACACTGCACTGAATACTATGAACATTACACCTTGGGGCAATTGCACCAATTCACCAATTTGTGATCCTATGATGGTATTTTCATATATCCTTGAATAGTCCATTTCTCTTGTAACCCTGCTTTCCTGAACTAATGCTGTTCCTTAATTTTTGGATTTTTAATTTTAGCACTATAGATGCAATATATGCTATCCAGTTACTCCTGGAAAAACATTGGGAAAAGAAGAAACTACTGCACTTTGCAGTCCTTGATCTCGAAAAAGCATTTGATCAGGTTCTCAATGAGCTGATCTGGCGAGCACTATGGTCACATGGAATACCAGAAGACTATGTAACATAGATAAAGCTACTCTACAATAATACAAGTATGGTCCGCTGCCCTGAAGGGATTTCACCACTCTTCAACACTCCCATCATTACTATTCATACTCTGCATCGATAGTGCTACAGCAAATCTTCATCCCTTCATCGTTTAATTTTGTTGGAACACCCAAATGGATTATTTTTGTGGGTAAGCTATGCTGCATATAACATAAGCATCGCCATACGGTTTGATGAAGACAGCCGTAATCTTTTGTTATTTGTTTCTCAATAACATCCAGTGGTCTGTGCTATATATTTCTATTACAGAACAAATCATAAGCCTTGTGCATGCAACAAATACAATTTGTTGTGTTCATAGCTATGTCGGAGAACATTGTGAATTCCCGAAAGTCCAGTAGCACACATCCCAGGCAGAGTTCTTGCATCAGCAAAGAGCTAGTCCCAATTTAGGAAATCTGGGTGGATTCCAGTCCAGAACAGTCCTGGATTTAACCTTCCTGTAAATACTATAAACCAACTTGATAGAAATGAATTGTATGGCTCCCAAGGGAATGTTGCTGACTAGCTTAGCAAAGATTAATCATTTGCAGTTAATTCCAAAACATTATTTCACATTTAAACAAAATATTCTAGCCTGGGTGGATACATATATTAGGGTGACCATAAGCAATTGATTTGTTATTTTGTCTATATTTCTCACAGTGGAAAAGAAACCTAAAATGAACAATTACAAAAAGGAGTTGCTAGTGGTGACACTCAAGTTAGTCCACAGAGATATGAGTATGAATGAAGCTTTGTGATCCTAGTCTTGTCTTTCATTTCTTTCTAATACTACAATATATTGTAAACTAATTACAGAATTTTTAAAATTAAAATCAAAGCCCCTGATGAGTAAAGAGGTTTAGCATGTAACTTTTGACATTTTCCTGCTTTGAAAATCATGGACAAGGACAGTGATTCCAGCTGCAAGCCCAAAAAATATTGAAATAATTGAGAAAGAAACATTTTGTAGGATGTAGGAACACTATGACCTTGTTGACATCAGAATGTGCCACCAGAAGGAAGTAGGAGTTAGGTGAGAGTTGTTTTTGCCTTCATCCAAGGCTGACAGTCAACTTTCATTGCTGTGTGGAGATTTGAACCTTGTTCTCCAGAGTCGGAGTCCAACACCCAAGCCACTACATCATGCTGGCTCTCATTCTGTTTTTGGACCAGGGTAAAATCTGAGTTGGCATACAAAATCCAAGCTGCTAAGATGGTTGAATAAACCTACTAAAGCCAGATCTTCGCTCAATGGCTGAACACATGCCTTCCATGTGGTAGGTGTCAAATTCAATTCTTGTCAGATTAAGTTTACAGGGTTTTAGGTACAACTCTTGGATAGATCTCTGCTTGAGATTGCCCTGCCAGCAGCAGTATGTGGTCCGTGCAGGGATGTGTACCTCACCCAACTATTTCAGTGTGAGGCACATACTCATGAGGCTTGGACTACAAACAGTCCTCAGGCATTGCCAATATGTTGGGCTCAATGAATCTGTGCACCCACCTTGGAAAGGAAGGCAGATTTACATGTACAGCCAAAGCAGGAAACAGCAAGGAGCTAGGATTTCATGGATATGTGTCACGTAGAGCAGCAAACTAAGAGCCCACACCATCTCATCTATAATAAAAAGAAAAACCCAAGGGTTGGCTGCGCTGCCCACAATGGCTCAGAATATTTTGTGCGTGGTAAGGAGGAATGCCAGATACCTCTTAGTGGAAAGGAAATTCCTGGATTTCAAAAGACACACATTTGTTAGTTCGCAGAACAGGTCTCAAGACACCACAGTTTCAAGAAAACCTTGGAGAACATGTACCACAGGCCATAGCTTTATCATAACATTGTTCTCAAAATTGCACTTTAGAAGCCATTGTGGTAACAGACTGGCAAACATTGCTTTCCCTCACAGGAGAGAGGAAAACCACTGTCCCAGCATGGTTCCCTTAGGTTTCTGCCCAAATCACAAGCTTTCTCTATTTTGCTTGCAAAGAACCTACCTCATGAACAACAGAGGAGGAAAATTGAGACATTATAGATGAAATATGATGACATATAATGAGAACTGGAAACATTAAGTTAAGTAATGCAGTTGGCCCAAACTTAACATGATTTACAAATCTATCTAAAGTTCCCAAATGCTGCAGTCATATTTTTTACCGTACTTTAAAAAGAAAGAACACAACACCTGAGTTTAAAGGAGCCTGAAAGCAATACAAAGCAGTGTAGAATAGGAAAAAATGGACCAGCTGGATGCCTTTTTGGGAATCTTTCATCACCCCCTTGAGCTTTCCTTAAGAACAATTGGGTGTGGGGTGGATTGGACTAATTTTAGGTGGGGGTGGGTAGTGTGTGATAATGTTTTTAGGGTGTTGAGCTGTTATTTATCAGGGTTTTGGCTGTTTAAGCCATTGGACTGTAAGACCTATAATCGTGCTTCAACGCAATGTAAGTTTGATATGTTTGAAATGTTTTAATATGTTTTAGTCTTTTGAAAGACTATTATAATTGATATGTATGTGTTTTTTTATTGTTTTATAATATTGTGTTCTATTGATATTGTTATTATCTGAATCTGGAATTGAAGTATTGCCATAGTTTGTAAACTGCCCTGAGTCTCCCTGCTCTCATGAATTGATCATTACCCTGGACAAACCGAGTGGAACTCAGAACATCTGTAAGGAGGAGTGGGTGCCTGATTAAGATGGTCTGTCCCAGGAGGCTTATGGATCCAGATTTTCCTAGTTACCCTTGAAAAAAATTCCTCTTGATTCAGTTGGTGATACTGTTGAAGCTTTGGCTGATCTCTGGGATGAGGAAATGGTGGACACAATTGCTCCGAAGCATTCCCTCTCACAAAAAGGTGCCAAGTGAGCCTCCTGGTTCACAAGGGAGCTGAGACAAATGGTGATTATGGCAGAAAACCCATAGCCAGTCTGACTGAACACAAGCTAGAGGTCATTGAGAAGCCTATACTGAAACCCTTCTTCACTACAGTATCATCAAGTGGCACTATCCTGGGCACTATTCTGTGATGTCCTTCAGGACTTGATTCTGTCTCCCATGCTGTTTAATATTGACATGGAACTGTCGAGGAAGGTCATCCAGATGAAGATTCAGGCAGGTGTTGTATTTTAATTATGGTGCAGTAGTGGTCCTTAGAGGTGAAATTAAAATCCAGGAATTTTTCACACCCCTAGAAGTATTGGATCAGCCAGGCACCATCCATGTCTATTCCTTATTTGTGGTCTCAGTAATTTCTCTTGGGAGATACAGCTTACTCAGGCATGTAGCCGGGGGGGGGGGGGGGCTTGAGGGGCTTCTGCCCCCCCCCCTCCAAATTCTCATGGTGGTTCGCGAAAAGGCCTTACTGGTGCATTATTTAAACTGTTATGTTTATTCATATCATGATCTGATCACCATACTCAATATATCCCATATGCATGGGGGTATTGGGGTAACGATACAAAAGGTTTGCTAGGGTAGACCCTCTTTCACTCAGACTCAGCCACCTCCCAAAACAAACTCAGCCCCCCCCCCCCAAATTGAAATCCTGGCTACGGGCCTGAGCTTACTTATTGAGGGATTTCCAGTGTTCACTTCAAAAACTGAAAGTGAAGTATGTGTCATTTAAGTGATTCCAGGGTTTTGTTTTGTTTTTTGTCATGTCAGGAGCGATTTGAGAAACTGCAAGTCGCTTCTGGTGTGAGAGAATTGGCCGTCTGCAAGGATGTTGCCCAGGGGACGCCCAGATGATTTGATGTTTTTATCATCCTTGTGGGAGGCTTCTCTCATGTCCCCGCATGAGGAGCTGGAGCTGATAGAGGAAGCTCATCTGCCTCTCCCCGGATTTGAACCTGCGACCTGTCGGTCTTCAGTCCTGCCGGCACAGGGGTTTAACCCACTATGCCACCAGGGGCTCCTATTCCAGGGGTAATAGCTTTGGACTCTGCTTATCATGCAGTGAACATCTTCATCAACTTTGGAAGATTTTATCCAAAAGGGGTGGTCTGGCTTCCATGCACACAAACTAAGAAAGATCCCCCACCTTGCTCACAATAATAACATTTGGCATTATTTCATGAATTTTGGGAAATATTTGTTGTTGTTGTTGTTGTTGCTGCTGCTGCTGTTACTGGTGGTGGTGGTGGTAGTAGTGGATAAAGCAAACTTGCCTTTTGTACACATGTTCTGTTACTAAGTGCCCTTTGGCAAAGCAGACAATGTTTTCCTGTGCTTCATCCAAGCCAGCAGCCTTTTGTTTTCTACATTCCAGATGTCACTTTAGATGAATGTCATCCTGTAAGGAGTCAAACCGAGAAGGAGTAGATCCTTGGCAAAATCACTGACATATAATATGAATGCAACAGTTTTGTCATGTTACTGAGTTAGAGAATGCATTTTAGTATAGGATGCTTAGATGTAGTTCTAAAATTGCAGCGGCAGCTACTGCTCTACATGAGATGAAAGACTACAAGAGAGTGACATTCTAAATTATACTTCTAAATAGTGATGTAGTGGAGCCCAGACTTACAAGGTGGAGCTGATAAGGTCTTTATTTTTTAAAAAAAATCCCTGATTTTTTTCCTGATCTGCTTTGTGCTTCCAGGATGCATTGCCAGCAGTACAACTAGTATGATCATCATGATGACTACTTGATCACCCTTAAAGAATGTGGTGATCTGGACTAGCATAGGAAACTTATATCTGATCCCATTCTTCCCCCAACCCATGTCTTCTAGAGATGCCTCAAGGAGTAGTTGGGGGTTAAGAAAGAGGATCCTGCCCTGCTGGCGCCTCTTCTACCACTATGAGCTGCTATGGATGTTGCTGCTAGCGCCTATCTCAGATCATACAGAGCCCTCCTGATATGCTTATTCATTCCCAGCAATAATACTTCTACTAGTTCTGATAATTGCTTCCACCCACCCTCAAAATGAGGAAGAAGGGTGCTTTGCTCCCTTTCAGTGAAAGGAAAGCTGTAAAGCTGTAAAGTACTCCTGGCTGGGATTTGAAGGGGGCAGGCAGGGCTATTGTAATTACGTGTTCTGCCCTGGTCACCATTCCAGAATTCATCTTTGACCTACCCTTTTAACAGTGTATTCTAAGGGTCACCAACAGGGCTGGGTAGGAATCTCCCGCACTATGTTCTAGGGGCAGTTTTGGCTACCTTACACTGTTCAGTCCAGAGCAAATTGGGTGAATGGGCTTTAAATAGGCTATCATGTAGAAAAACAGGGATAGGTTTGCATCTCGGTGTGCACCTAAGACACACCTTTGTGGTCTAGGCTATGAACGGAAACCATCATCTGTGGTTAAAAAAAACTGAGATGAGGGTGAACAGTAATAGCCTGGGGGGGGGGGGTTCTGGTCTCAATATCCTCTGGAATTGAGACAGACTTATCCCTGAATGTTTGCCCTGGAATCAACTGTTTGTTGTAGCTGAGGACCATGGTGTCTCGCCCTTGATTGATAAGGAGTAGAATTGGGATGGCGACTGCCTCGGTTTCATTACACATCAAGTCTATGCCCTTAAATTAGTTGGCAGTTCACATAGAAACTGATTTGTAACACTTAATAAAAGTTGCCCATTGTTTAACCCACACTGTTGTATTGACTCGTTATTTCGCTGGTTAGGGAGCCATGGTGGTGATGATGAAAATAATGAGGAAAGGAAGAAAGATTAGGAGAATACTTTGTTAACTTTTTAATTATTTATTTCATATCAAAATCATTGCATAAATTAGTATAAAACTGATAAAAATAGGAGAACAAGTGGCTAAATATATTTTGACCAAAAATGGGCAACAGTGACTGCATTGTCTATAGCCTCAAACAATTCTTTCTCTGTACATGAGGCTGCAAGTCGTCTCTGGTTTTTAATCTGTTTGTTTGTTTTGTTCTGTTAGAAATGCAATACAATGTTCTGGTTGCGGATGACACGATAAATAAATAAATCTGTACATGAGGACATTGCGGAGAAGCATACAGAAGTGGAGTTGTCTGTTCTGCTCCACTGTTGCACAAGGTGGAGGATACTTCTAGGTAGTGCCATTTTGCCAGGTTGTGTTTTGATCTGCCTACTCCACTTCTGATTCTGTTCAGGGACTTCTGAGTTGCCCATTCTTGGTTTGCCCCTGAGGAACATGGAAAGAGCCTCCTCGAAGACTGAGTAAATACAGTTGGGTGTCCCGTGGGCAACATCTCTTGTAAACAGCTAATCTTTCCAAACCCAAAGCATTGCTTTTTAAACTTTGTTAACTAAGATAATATATAAGTAGCAAACATAGTGTTTGCTCTATCAAAATGTGGATCAAGGGAGCTATAAAATAGTGGGGGAACATTTCACAATGAAAATACAATAGCAACAGCAATAATAAATCTATTTCTTGAGTTGCTGAACAAAAAGGGAATAACAAAGTATTAATGACAACTAAATGAAGAATAAATGTATTACGATCAACTGGCCAGATAAAACAAGTAGAACCAAACAAATAATATAAATAACAAGATTATATAAAAATAAATATTATTAAATACAGGTAAAAATTCCCTTACGTTTATGTCATTTTTTGGCCGACAAGTGAGGGCTGCGGCACAAAAACTGGCCACTTTAACTGTTACCATTGGATTCTGATCTGTCAGCAAATATTGTATGTAAAACTCATCAGTTCTTCCAGGAATGCTTTGTCGAACTGGGTGGATGAAAGTATGTTAGAAGCCACCGTAGAAGGAATAATAATACATGTCTTATTGTCTTAACTGAGCCAACAGCACAGGGACATAACAAATTCTTCATAATTGTGGGGAGACCTTAATGGTAAAACTTTAAACCCGATTGCATTCTTGGCAAATAAGAATTTATTTATTTATTTTAAAGTAACTTCAGAAAAAATAGGGCTTAGGATAATGGAGTAATTATTGGGCAAAGGATATACTAAACAGTCAAATCAGAACGTGAGACTTAAGTTCTAAGCATGATTGAAAGACATATAAACAAATCCCACCATGCTCTGCAAAGACTTAACAGGCTTCAGTTGTTGCAGCCGACCTTAAACGAAGGAGGAGGAAACACTGGAGGAAATGGAAAACAGTATATGACTTCAGTGACCTCATGCAAGCCTTCTCAACAAGCTTTGCAACTGGAAATAATGTCACAGCTTCTAACTATAAGGCCTCCAAAGTTAATGCACAGCACCTTTGAAACAAACCATCTGTGCTATACACTAGGGTTGTGCAAAATTATCGTTATCCTCTTAAGTCGAATCAAATTCATTAAATTTGTGTATATGGAACATGAAGGGAAGGGGGAGAAAAAAATTACAATCAAAACACCTATAATTTTCATTAAGATTCCATAACATTCGGATGCCTCCCAAAGTCACTTTAATTTTCAGTAGACAACTTTGGCAAAAAAGGCCATAGCTAGTTTTTACATAAAGACCCAGGCTGCTTTTTTTGAAGGTCACCATATGGAATAAACAAACAAACAAATAAATAAATAAATAAATATTTATATCCCACCACCATCTCCCAAAAGGGACTCGGGGTGGCTTACAAAAGCACTTAGTAGCACAGCAAATACACAAAGTACAATAAAATGCATGAGCATATAAAAACAATAGCAATGTAAATTTACATAAACAAATTTACATAAAACATTATATAAAAACCCCTGTTGATTAAAGAAGTGTAGCTGAAGGCAGGACTAGCAGAGTTGGGCAGGAAACTGAGAACATAGCATTCTTGGAAATGTAGTTTGGGAAGGTGAGGGTCCCCTGTGCAAGATAATTCAAAAGGCCCTACCCTAAACTGCATTTCCCAGAATGCAGTGTTCAGCATCAGAAAGCTGCAATAAGGGTTGCAGCAGCCGGCCATTTAAAGTGAATCTAATAATAATAAATAAAATTATATAATCTGCGAGGAGGACTAAAGTAAGTAAGTAATGGTATAAATCTGTGCTAAGTTGAAATTATGAGGTTAATTGTGTGCCATATAGACATACTGTTTGAAAGACATTCAAGAAGATTGCTGTTGTGGCTTTGGAAGGGGGAATGTTTTTGTCTAAAATTTTTATAAAATCTCCAAAAATCAGTAGATGTGTAACTTTTTCTGAAAATGGGGGGGATTGATACCCTGGTTATCTTGTGTGTTGTATACAAAATTCAAGTAGATAGCTCTTGTAGTTGTTTTAAATATTGTTTGTACAAAAAACTTAAAATTCCCCCAAAATTAGTGGATGAGTGTAATGTTCTGAAATTTGGGGGCTAACAGTGGAAAATGTGTGGTACAATTATAGCAAGTTTAATCACAATAGCTCCAAAAACAAGGGAGAAATGAGCTTCTGAAGTTTCCCCACTTGCTCAATTACTTAATGAAAAAAGTAAGGACATTTAGTTACTCTTGTCATAGTAACGGGATTTTTACTAACAATACTTTAGAAACACATTAGAAATTAAATGTCAGGACCTCTAATTTTGTAATGAGTTTTGAAACTTTTTTTTCATTGATCACACAGCCCTACTATACACCATGGCATCTGATTTTTTTTCACTCATGACCCCTTTCCACCTGATAAATTTTTATGTGACCCCAGGTATATAGGTATATAAAATAGGTATAAAAATCAAAAATATACTGATGATAAAATTACATTTGCAAGGCATGCTAAACAGGCTGATTTTCTATTTTGTGAAGTACAGCTGAAGCATTTTCTGCAGAATTCACTGTAAACACTGCATGCTGTTGCGAACAGATTTGTATAAGCGGGTGGCATTCAGAAACCTTTTACTATTGTCAATAGCTCACTATTGAGCGAAGAGGATCAGATTTGGGGTCAGCAACTACAATTCAGAAGTAGTGTTATACACCATGTATGGATGCCAAGAGGATTTATACAAATATTCTTGGCAACTTTACCATCTGAGTTGTTGTGGTTTTTTTCGGGCTATATGGCCATGTTCTAGAGGCATTCTCTCTATGGCCTCTAGAACATGGCCATATAGCCCCCCAAAAAATCACAACAACCCAGTGATTCCGGCCATGAAAGCTTTCGACAATACATTTACCATCTGACTTTACTGTATTTCTCTTATTACTACCATATTTTATTTTTAAGTGGCTAACTATGCCACACATTGGTCTCATTGTCTTACCCATCCTCCAGCTTTTCAATTCTCTCCCTAGTTTATTTTTCAGACAAACAACCTAATTGCTTAAAAATCCATTTAAAAAAATCTAGTGGACACACATGACAGGCATTTTAATAATAATATAAAATCTGCTGACATCTGGTCAAAATGGAATCCATATTTGAATGTCATCATGTAAATTCGTAGTGTTTCGGTTAATTTCACAAAGGCATATTCATCAGATGTGTAGACAAAGCAAAAGGGAGCATTAGCATAATACTTGGAACAAGTACCAGGCAGATTTCTCTAGTAATTGGATAGAAGTTTTTCAATCAGTTGGATAGAAGTCTGAATAGCTATGCATAAGCGGAGTGATTAGTTTTCTTTAGTTAAATGAATAGTTTATTGAACTATTCAATAGCATATTATGCCCACTGGGGCTTTTGGGAAAAAGGGTAGAGTCATCAGAGTTGCTACCAATTGCATATAGTTTGCTATCATAAGATGGCAAAATCTTAAAATTAACTAAACTAGATAATAGTATCTTTTGTTGATTTAGGGAGTCTGGATATTGTCACATTTAGTTTTATCCTGAGGAAAAGGTGTGTGGTCTCCATCATCCTTTACAAAAGAAGGTAGATGAGTTGGGAACAGTAGTATATCAAGGCTTGGAGTAAATAGTCAAAAGGCAAAGAGAGAGTTGGACAAACACAATAAGTACCGAACAGTGAGAGGACAATCATATCAAATAAACAGCTAAAAGGAATGTCCCACATACTTAGATGTCATTATACTAATGCCTAGAGCAGAGGAAATAAATAAGATGAACTGGAACTCTTAACATGACAAAACGGTTATGATGTAACATTATTTCCCTTTCACAGGGGTCCTGTGCTCCTAGCCCCAGCAAATGTGAAGGCCTGAGTGTGCATAACCCCAACATTATGTCATTTTCCTCCCTAGGTTGCATTAATTTGATTTATATCCCCATCTTCTGTTTAAAAAAAAAGATGTTTAGCTACATGTGAAATATGGGAAATTCTACATAATTTAGAAAATGCCTTTCAACATGACTTTTTCCATTCAACATATTATTCTATGCTGCAAAGCAGGTCAGGTTCATGTACTGATATCATTGTCATTGTTTATTTCCATAGTGAGTTCATTTTGTAGAACATTTGTCTCCAATTTTGTCTTACGAGGTCTTAAAACAGATGTACTATTTCCCCTTGCCATCCTAATAAACCTTTTTCATTTTTATTTGAATCTCTTTGCCCATTATAAACAATTATTCTCAAAATTGCTTTTTGTTTTGATTTTCCAAATTGTATTTTACAATGAACTGTGTAAAGGAAACCCATATGATTACAATATAGCATTTTAAGTAATAATAATATGGTGAGGAAGGAATCCTGCAGTTACTCCTCAAAAAATCAGTTTATTTATGTTAAAACATCTTGCTTAAAGAGGAGAGTTGCTGAGTCATATGTCACTCTGAACTGTGGTGTGTAAGGCAAACATATAAAGCCTTCAGGGATGTTGTAAGAAGAGAAAAGCTAAGGAAAAACCCTGGGGGAAATATAAATTATCTTTTATTTTGAATATTGTGATTACTCTTAAAATGTTGTACTGTGTATAACACAGGTATAACACAGGTTTAAGACTGGGAGCCTCTTTGAGGTATTACACTGCTGGAAGTTCTGGAGATTTGACAGCAAAATGAGCTGTCAGAATTGAAAACACAATTAAAGATATATATATATATATATATATATATATGTATAGCAGGCCTACCCAGGAAATTTTAAATGACGAATTATATAAATTTACCCTTTCGCAGACCTACCCAGGAAATTTTAAATGACGAACTATACAAATTTACCCTTTTATTAGTACTGGTGTTTTAATCTTTGTTCAATGTTTTTGTTATATGTATTTTAATGGTCTTATATTTTATCTGTGTATTTTAACTATGTTGTATCATGCCTCAAACAATGAGGAGAGGTGGGTAACAAATACATTGATGATGGTGGTGGTGGTGATGGTACTTGTACTAGTTGGATGCTAGTAGTTGGCATGATGTTTCTAATACCTCCTTGTTTCCTAGACACTTATTTACTTACTTACTTACTTACTTACTTACTTAGGTGATCCCTCGAAGCCTGAGGATGATGGTCCTCCAAGTGTAGTGTCTTGGCGATGGGTCCGTAGGTGGCTGTGGAGCCCTATTTTTGATCCACATGTTCTCCTGCAGTGAGGACATCGGTTTCCAGATGGAAGGAAGTCCCGGTCAGGGTTGGCTTGAAGCATCTTCTAAGGAGGCTGTCCAGGTCCTGAACCAGTGCTTGGCTGCTGTGACGGTCTGGATGAGGGCGATCAAATTGAAATCGAATCCATACAAGACAGAGGTACTTCTGGTCAGTCACACCACAGTTCAGAGTGACATATGACTCAGCAACAGGGCATAGGGTTACAGCCTGTGTTGGATGGGGTTACACTCCCCCTGAAGATGCAGGTTCGCAGATTGGGTGTGATCCTGGACTCATTGCTGATCCTGGAACCTCAGGCCTTAGCGGTGACCAGGGGAGCATTTGCACAGTTAAAACTTGTGCGCCAGCTGCGCCTGTAACTTGGGAAGTCTGACTTGGCCATGGTAGTCCATGCTCTGTTTACATCCCATATAGACTACTGCCATGCTCTCTATGTGGGGTTGCCTTTGAAGACGGTCCGGAAGCTTCAACTAGTCCAATGAACGGCAGCCAGGTTGTTAACAGGAGCGGCGCTCAGAGAGCATACAACCCCCTTGTTGTGCCAGCTCCACTGGCTGCCAGTTTGCTACCGGGCCCAATTCAAAGTGCTGTCTTTGGCCTATAAAGCTCTAAACAGTTCTGGCCCAACTTACCTGGGGAGGCCCTGCTCTCGGTCCCGCCTTCGTCACAAGCACGTTTGGCGGGGACGAGAGACAGAGCCTTCTCAGCGGTGGCCCCTTGGCTATGGAACACCCTCCCTAGGGAGATCAAATCTGCTCCCTCCCTCTTGATGTTTCGGAGGCAAGTTAAAACACTTGTTCGAATAGCTATTTGAGCAAGCGTTTACAAATACAGAGTAGCTAATTTAAGAAATCAAATGACCTGACAATAGAATTGGACAATGCTTGAGAATAATGAGATGCTGACAATGTTGTTTTTATTGCTTTTGTGATGTCTTATACTGTTTAATGTTTTTTATCTATATTATGTTTTATGTATACTGATTTGTTGGAAACCGCCTTGAGTCACCAATTGGCTGAGAAAGGTGGTATACAAATACAGTAAGTAAATAAATAAATAATCTTCCTCTTGGCACATTTCTCCCTTTCACCCTCCATTTGTGCCTCTTTGAATTTTGCAGCACTGCTGATCACAACTGATTTCCAGTTAGCACACTCAAGGGCCAGGGCTTCCCAGTTCTTGGTGTCTATGCCACAGTTTTTAAAGTTGGCTTTAAGCTCATATTTAAATCTCTTTTCCTGTCCACCATCAATACCTTTCCCATTCTTGTTTCTCATTCCATTGTTTTCTAGACAACAATTGCAAAGGAAGGTATTCTGTGCCCTTTTGCAGTAGCCATTGTCTCATTTTCCTGAACAGCAATAGTGTGTGGGAATAGCTAAGTGAAGGAACAGCCTCCTGGACATCCTTGGAATGGTTTCTAAAATGGATGGGAAGTTATCAGCCATGTTACCCTCTACCCACCATTATTGTTGCCATTGCCCTTCATTGCTGTCAGCCAGACTCTTGACCTAAATATAAGCAGTGTAATTTAACATTATCATTCCGTCAACAAAACAGGAAGGAGGAATATCTCCACTGTCATCCTCTCTGCACTCCTTGGGAGCAGAGAAACCCTCTGAAGCTTTTAGATGGCATGGACGAATGAAAATAAATAGAGAATAAGAATAAAATCCCAGCACTCCAGCAGATGACCATTAGAGCAATGTAGGGTTTGGGCCAACATGGGCTCAAAGATTTATGAGTCAAAATAGACAACTAATAATGAAAGCATCAGATGAATGGCTGACCTATCCATCATTTAGACAGGGTGGTCCCAATGGTAACACCTTGACCGCATTTTGAGTAGGCTGATTATGTTCTTCATTTTCTCCAGTCCTGCTCTGTCTATGCATAGTACAGATTTGGACTTAGCAAACATGTTTTGGATGTCCAGTCATCCACCACTGCAAGCAAGAGTTCCTGTGCCAGGTTGGTAGACAGGGTGCTAACTCACTTGGCTACTTTACCACCCTTCCTGCCCATATGCCTCCTTCTCTGTTCAGTTCTGGCTTTGTGCTATATAACTACACGGTGCAGATATTTTTAAAGCAAAGTCATTTTCAGACAGGTTTTCTAAAGTTCTTGTTTTATAGGTTTTGGAGAGAGATTCTGGCAAGAGCCGTTCAAAAAGTCGGGGGAGTGTTTGCAGTCTTTGGAGGTTAATAATTCCTGGAAAAATACTTCTGGCAAATTCCACCTCACCGAATTTTCGGAGAAAATGTTTGTTTGAATTTGACCACTTTAAATGAGTTTCTTGTGTAAGTGTCTACCTAGTGGAAGTTAGAGTTATGAATTGGTTTTTTACACACAAAGTCCACCAGCATGGCCAAGACATACACAACTCTTCTCTCTGAAATATTTTATTTATTTATTCTGGAGTGGGAAGACATCTTGGAGACATGTCTTTTGGCAAGAGGCATTCGCTGTGATGTCCTCTCATTTCTAGACTGCTAACTTACATTATATTCCTAGAACTGTGCAGTGAAAGCATCTCAACAATAATTTTGAAGCAGTATAATTTAGATGCTAATTTTCAACATCTGAGGCAAGGCATGTGTTGACACCAACAGTTAGAAAGACCTCACTAAGTATTACAGTGCTCCCTTACCTTCCTGTCAAACCCTCCCACACCCATTCAAGAGTAGATCCATAGGCTCACTCAAGTCTCCAGACTAAATCTAGGAGCACAAAGTGGCTGGAGACAGGAAAGGGGCTCAATTCTGCCAGACATCTGCTGAATGGCAATTCCGGTGGCCCATGTGAAGAAGTCATATGTGGTGTCAAACTACATTAATTCTACAATACAGGTGTACCCCTAGAAATCTTGACCTCTGGGCTTGTATTCTTGCCCAAAAAGGGCAGTAGTATCAGCACACTGTAAGGTTGGGGGGCTTTTGTTGACCCAGGGACAAATTCAATGTTAGAGATGTTCTCAGGGGTCACAGTCCAGTGATGGGTGGGACTAATGTAAAATGGGTGGTATAATAAAGGGGCTTCTAGTGGCACAGTGGGTTAAACCACTGAGCTGCTGAACTTGGTTACCAAAAGGTCACAGGTTCAAATCCGGGGAGTGGGGATGACCTCCCACTGTTACCCCCAGCTCCTGCCAACCTAACAGTTCAAAAACATGCTGTTGGGACTCAGCCTGTGTTTGAGCCTGAATATGTAATTGTGTTTCCCCCTTCTAATGTTTCTGGGTATGATTTGGGTAGTGAACCTGATGTGATCAATGAGGATTAGGTGCAAAATGGAGACACTTTGAACAATAAGGTTACTGCAGACTCTGATCAAGAAGGGTCACGGGAAAGGCTAAATTATCATGAGAAAGTTCCTGTCACAGCCAGGGAAGAAAGTTTACTCCCTTCTCCAAGCTTGAGTTTGCAAGATAGTTTCACACCTGCTGTTGCTAATGAGGAGATAGATAAGACCAGTCGCCATCTGGAAATCAGCCAGAACCGTCAAGAGGCCCAATGCTTACGCAGGTCAGAAAGAATTCGGCAGTTAAGGCCAAAAACGGGGGGGGGGGGGGATAGGAACCAGGTTTTGGGATTTAAATTGAGCTCTTAGAGAATTTTCTTTAGACCAGGCATCGTTTGGAATGTAGCTCAAGTCTCCTGGATAGTCCTGTTTCATGTGGCCTCGTCTCTAAGGATTCATGGTTTTTCAAGTGGATTAGCAGTGGCTAGTCTGTTCATGGTTTTATACTAAGGCTTTTTGGCTATTCATTGCATTTGGATTATTTCTGCAAGCTTTGGGACATTGTTATTATTCCTTTGTTTGGGCACTGCTTATGTTGCTGCTTTATTTGGCTTTTTGCTTTTGGACTTCTACTTATTTTTACAATCATCTCTTTTATTGGCTCCAGTTATTCTACCAATAAAAAGGACTCTTCCTTCATTCAAGGTGTGGTGTAATTAACAGGGTCCTGTTCCTGTTCTAGGATGCAACACATGCAAATGTGAGTAGATGAATAGGTACCGCGCTGGCAGGAAAGCAATGGGCTCCATGCAGTCATGCTGGTCACATGACCTTGGAGGTGTCTATGGACAATGCCAGCTCATTGTCTTAGAAATTGAGGTGAGCACCAACCCCCAGATTCAGCCATGGCTGGACTTAATGTCAGAGAAAAACATTTACCTTTACTATAATAAAGAAAATCCAGTACATTTTAACTTAAATGCCTTTCTGCCCATAACGAGATACTTCAACCCTTTAGAATGAAAAACACCCATGTAATACCACTAGACAATGGTGTTAAGGAGAATGAGGCACAGGTGATGTGAGGAAGTTGAGTTTGGACTCCTAGGAGGGCTGGATCCAATCCTAGGACCTGACCTTTCCTCCTCCTAGAGTACTGGATATGGTACATTTGTATACATGGCTTTCTCTCATCACCATTAGATTCAGTTTAGTTCTCAAGTTCAAAACAAAGCTGGTTGAGAGCAAACTTTATCTCATAGAGATAATAATTAAAAACCAGGACAGAAAGCATCTACCTGTTCTTTCCCGCGAGGAAAGGAAAGCACTACCAATTCAGCTTTGGAGGAGAAAATAAGACATTCCTCCAGGATTTAAAAATGGCCACACACTAAGAAGAGCGAAAAAAACCACCTTCACCGCTTCCAGTAGCATGCCCCACAAGAAGAAAAACTATCCACTGGATTTCTGTCTCTACTCACTAGCATTAAAACAGGAAATCCAAAGATCAACCTACAGACTGACAACGCCAAACATCATTTTCAACCTTTTACTATGTCTGAAACACAGCCAGGCCTTACCACAAACCAGGCAGAGCAGTCCATGTATGCATGGATGCATGAATGTATTTTGTTGTAGTTCTGAGAGCAATTCACAGCTTTATATGGCCAATATTTCCATTTTGAAAAAATAACAATGTTACAACCTTGGCCCCCACACAATTCCCAACTTTCCAAAATCCTCTCCTCATCTTTGCAATTCCTTTGTAGTTCTTTCAGCAAAGAAGTGAAAAAGCTCTGTGATATACAGCTTCTTTTGGATTTTCCCATTTACCATAGACTACTCGCACACCAGCAAATGCTGTTTTAGACATTTTGAACTTCTTTTCAAATAAACACCAAAGATCATGCCTGGTTTAACCCACTTACCCCCTCTCTTTCTGTACTTGATGGAGTACATCTGAATATTTATTATTCCCAGGCTTTTTGTATGTTGGCCTGCCCAGATATCAAGTCCCAAATACTTGATAACTATTTCTCCTGCTCTTCTCATATGTTTTGGTTTCTTTTCTTTTTTGTGAACAACATCAAAAAGGCTATACTATGGCTATACTATGGCAAGGTGTACTAGAAGTGCCTCCTGGAAGTCCAAGTGATGTCCAGGAACTTCTGGTACATAATGTGGCATAAACCAAGTTGAATCAGTTGAGCCCCATGTTAAGGAAGGTTAAGGAGTACTTTGGAATTTCACCAAAACTCCACAGCAACTATGCAATTCAGGCAGAATGAGAACAGCAAACTGGCTCCAATAGGAAGTAGTCCACTGTCCATATGAGCTGGCACTACCATCCCCTGCATCTGCGCAATGAAATGGGAATGGATCAGGGATGTGTCACCCCCATCAATGCACCAGATGGTTGGAGTGCTCTAGAAAATTCTGTGCTTCTGGATCTGTCTCTCCACATATCTGCCCAGGTAGTTGCGATGGTCAGGAGTGCTTACTACCAGCTTTGGCTTATATGTAGCTGTACCCCTTCCTAGATTTGAAGGACCTAAAGATGGTAGTACACAACGGCGGCTCTTTAGCTTAGAAATGGAGATGAGCACCAACCCCCAGAGTGGGACATAACTGGGCTTAATGTCGGGGGAAACCTAAACCCTTTGTTCAACTAAAGTTTGGGTTTTTATTTTTTGGACAATGATGCCCCAACATTTGCACATTTCTTTCTAAATATGTTACACACATGATTATCAAAATATCCAAAGTAAAATTTGTCCATCTGGGCAGCTGAGTTCTTTGTTCTCACAAGTCTGGCACTGAATCGCTACATTTTCAGCCAGGTTTGTGGTGCTGAATTAAGGTTCTTCCAAATTCAATATAAAGTCCTTGAGATTAAAATGTTCAACAAGGAAAGAAGTGAAATGCGGATTTGCCCATCTTCAAGAGAATACTCCTCAAAGAATTAGATTCAATGTTTGCTATAATTTGAATACGGCCATAGAAACCTGTGAGGATTAACCAGGTCATCACTAACCATACATTTCCCTTAATTTCAATGGATTCACTCTCAATCACATTAAAGCTGGATTTAAACCAATATCTCATTATTAACATTTTTGTCTGTGTTGGAAATACTTTTTGAAATAACTCTTTAGCAAGACATTTTATGACAGATGTCACATTTTTTGTTTCCCAAAAACATTAAGAAGAAGGGGAAATTATATTACTAGTTATTTGTTTTTAGCTGCCAATGCTATAGAATGAGAGTTGCAGAAGAGAATAGAAGAAGAGAACAAAGTAGCATATCATGCCATTTCAAAGAGACTTGTCTAAAAACGAGCTCTCTCTCTCTCCACCTCTTACATATTCCAGTCAACAACAATGGACCTGAGAGGGAGAGACATAGAAATACATGGCTTTGGATCAGCTATTAAGAGAATATTGTGGATGGTTCTATAACTCAAGACTCCTAATGACAGACTAATCAGGAAGCAACATGTAGAGCCAAACTCTCTTAAATCCTCATAGTAAGGGTGTGGATTTTGACCTAGATTTCATGCAAATATCTTCATGCTATTGCAGGTGCTTCCAGACTAACACTCATCCTATGTCAGACTACTCATCCTATGTATTTATTTATTTGTTTGTTTATTTATTTAGAGCATTTGTATCCCGTCCTTCTCAACCCTCAAAGGGGGGGGGGGGGCACAGGACAGCTTACAATTGGCAGTCATTAGATGCCGACAAAGAAACAGAACACAACAATTCACATAAGCAAGATATCTGCATCTTCTTTCATTAATTCAGTCCCCTTGGAAACCATAAACGGTGGCGCAGTGGGTTAAAGCACTGAGCTGCTGAGCTTGTTGATCAAAAGGTCACAGGTTCAATTCCAGGGAGCGGCGTGAGCTTCCACTGTCAGCCCTAGCTTCTGCCAACCTAGCAGTTCGAAAACATGCAAATGTGAGTAGATCAATAGGTACCACTCCGGTGGGAAGGTAACGGCACTCCATGCAGTCATGCCGGCCACATGACCTTGGAGGTGTCTACGGACAACGCTGGCTCTTTGGCTTAGAAATGGAGATGAGCACCACACCCCAGAGTCAGACATGACTGGACTTAATGTCAGGGGACTACCTTTACCTTTTAATAACCATATCATAATGACTCCAATCTTGCTACACCTCAACCTCAGGTTTCTGAGAAAAAAATCTGCAAGGCGGAACATGCAAATTGATACACATTTCCTATTTTTTTTAAATAATGCAGTACATGGGGTTATAATTTTGTTTGTTTTTAAAGGAGGAGGCCATTCATGAACCACTTCTTGGCTTTCTTGGCTCCTGGACAAAATGTTTCATATTAATCACATTCTCTATTATGATGCAAGGTTTGCCATTGCCATTGATTTCTTCATGTCCAATTCTTTTGCCAATATTGTGTGTACCATATAGTATGAGACACTTGTTTCCTGCACTATATTCCTGATGGTCACTTGTCGATCTTGCATAATTATGTTGATGATTTCTTCTGTGTTGACAGTTTTTGGCAGGCCACTGCCAAGTTCATCTTCACACAATTTTCTTCTGCATTTAAATTCCCAACACCATCTGTTTACAATTTCACATGACACAACCGATTCCCCCAAAATTGCCAACGTTTCATTTCTGTAGGAGTCATTCCTTTCTTTTGCAGGTACACAATCCCTTTTCCTACTGAGCCACCACCTCTACTCCTTCATGAACACATTATGAAAAATCAATATGTATAATTATTTAATTTGGTATGCACACTACAATGACATCAGTCATTAATACTGCACAAAATCAAAATCACAGCACAATTCTAAATGGGTTGTGGGTGGTATATCAGCCCTCATGTAATAATGGCTAACAGCAGCAGCTCTATTGGCTGCTGTTCTACTTCTAGAACAATTCAAAGTGCTTTTTATGATTCAAAAAGCTCTATGCAGTTCAGGTCCAGGTTATCTGAAGGTCTGCATCTCCCTATAAGAGCGTACCCATGTCTTGAAATCTCTCTCTTCCCTGCCCTAACAGATACATCTGGTGGGAACAAGGGAGATGGCTTTTTTGGTGCCTGCTCCAAGCCGTAGCACTCCTTTCCAAGAACTGTTTGAGCCATGGCCTTGCTATTCTTTCATAGAAAAGTGAAGACCTTTCTGTTTTGGCAGGCCTTTGCAGTTTGGCATGCTGATTGCTCAAGGCGAAAAGCCTTTTCATGTTCATAGTGTTTATAGTTGTTCTTTTTAATGGTCTGTTTTTAACTGGTGTTAATTTTATTCATATTTTAATTATATTGTTAACTTTTCTGCAATGTCAAATTTCATCTGTATCTATTTTAACTTTAGTAACCACCCACAAGTCCCACCTCGGCGAAATGGTGGGATAAAAATAGAAGATGATGATGAAGAAGAATATAATAACATTCCTCATGTATCAGGAATTTCTTTTTTCAAAAAAGACTTGCACAGAGTGAGCTCTGGAGTTTTTTCCACCACCTTCCCCTAAATTCCTGTAAACTCAGAATTAGAGGAAAAGTTAAGATTAGGCTTGGGCCTGGATCAGTTTGACCAAAAGTGATTTGTAATTTTCAGTGGAATCCCCAGAAAACAGAAGGAGGGGACAGGAGTCTGCCATGGGGCTCCTAGAGAAGATCCTGCAGCATCTTTTCTCCCTCCCCGGCAGTGGAAAAGTTCCCTAGGCTCCTCCTCCAGAGAGGGCCCTGTTGGGAACTCGCTTTCCCAGCAGCACTTGCATGGGGCAGGCATTGAAAAGTGTGTGAGTGTGAGTTCCTCTAGGAGCATGATGGAAAATTTCTCTTTCTCATTCAATTAAAGGCCTAATTGTGTCCATGCTCTGATTGCTGAGAATGGACACAACCAGCAATTACAATTCCCAGAACCCTTTCTTGCAGTTTGTCTTAATTTTAAAAATGTTAAGGTGAAAACTTAAAATAATTCTTAAAAATCAGTAGATTGGTGAAGTGTTCTGAAACTTGGCAGGCCTACAGTTGCAAATGAGGTCTAAAATGGAGGTAGGTTTCATGCAGACAGGCCTTAAAATGCCTGAGGATTGAACCTTTAAAGTTCTCCATTGTAGCCAATGTGTCATGTATTATGTTCTTCAGTTGATGGTGGTTGGTGATGGAAGGGTTCTTAAGGGTTGAGTAATCTGTAAGTAAGAGTTCATGAGTGAAAACAATTAAGGGTGGGGGTATGCAACAGATGGGTTGCAGCTGGGTGTTTCTGGATATAAGGAGCTAGCCTTGGGACTGATCTTTGGGAGAAAAGTATTTGTGTTAGGTAGATGCTGCTGGTTTTTCCCCAGGTTTGTGGATTTTCGGTATCCTGACCTGTCTCCTGAACCTTTGGAATCCTGGAACCTTGAATCTCTGGACTGGCTTTTGACTATGGTATAGACTCTTGATCCCTGGACTTTGTTTATTGAACTACTCTTGACGTTTGACCATTGGGCTGGACCTTTTGACTACGGAGTTATCTTGAACCTGCAACAGTGTTTATATTTGTTTATATTCTGTGGCTGAATGCAATCTTTATGTTTTATATTTTGGACTATTAAAACAGCCAGAAAGTAAGTGCTGTTTTAATTAAATTGTTTAACACAAACTGGGATTTTGTTTGGTTCATCTCTGCCTCTGTAAAGGCAGAACCCTGGCATCATGACGCAATGGCCCAATCTTTGCCGAATGAAAACGGCAGCATTCCTCCTGATTCAACTAACTTCCCTGTAAACAGAATGAGAAGTTAGATGAAAATGGACCTCAAAACAGCATGCCTTTTGGCCAGATTGCACAAGCCTAGTTAAGATTGTGATTAGAAGTTGGAGTTAGCAGTAGGGTTTAAAATACACTTCTTGTATTTCCCGAACCCATGAAAATTCCAAACCCATCCTAGTCCTCACCTACTAACAACCAAAATATGCTACATCTGTTTAATTGCATCATGGTTCACTGAAAATTGACATAAACATTTTGTTTTGTGTCCTAAAAATTTACATTATTTGAGACTTTAAAATACCACAATGGAAAAGAGTACATTTGTATTGATAATTTTTGTTGCAGTCATATTTATGTGTGCAGAAATAAAAAGTGAAGAAGTACACAGCAAAGAGCCAAAATTTCACTAGAAATCTACTTTGGCTACTTTAGTTAGGTTCAGGGATATATTGCAAACAAGGGTTGCTAAGCACTTACAAAATTGTAAACTAGATTTACACATTGATAACTGTTCAATATTCACATCTACATGCATGTCTAGTTTATGCATTCATGCGTGCTTAAGAGAATGCCAGCCCTTATTTACAATACTGCTGTGACAATGTCTAGACTAATGCCTACATTTCAAACCTAGTTTTTTATAGCATGTGCAACGAAGTTCATCCGCAGAGGACCAAAATGTTCCATCTTGGTGCATGAGGATTACAGCTTGTATATTAGTCCTTGAGACAGTTAGTGAACTTCAAATATAATCCCAACGGTCTCCGATACAAGGTTGTGGACACAGCCATTTGGAAGGTTAACCATATAGATAGATCTCACCTTCTAAAAAGTTCACCTAAATCATCTGGCCTCTCACACTCACACAACTCTCATCAAATATCTATAAAATAATCAAGAAACACTGGCACATGATCAAGGATATTCCAGGCTGCCAATACACACCGATGGTAGCATACAAACGCACCAAAAATTTAAAGAACATGTTGATGACATCAGAGCTCACTAAACCTAAAAAAAAGTCTATCTAGCCTTAAAGGACATACTTACTGTGGACACTGTGAATGCTGCTCCCAATCATTGAAAACGCTACAATTCACACACCCCACCATGAAAATCACCATACCTTTAAATGATTTGACCACCTGCTCGACAGAAAATTGTGTATATTGTATTCTATGCCCATGTGACCATCTTTATATTGGCATAACAAGTAGACCAGTCAAGTATTTTCAGTCAAGGTCAGAATAATGGAACACCGCTCTCGCATAAAAAACAAACACCACTGCCGGAGCCGCTCTCAAACACCACTGCCGGAGCCGCCGCCCACTCATGAGGAGGGCCGATCAGCGGCAGGCCCACCACCGCTGTCGCTCCCACAGCAGGCCGCAATAGGCTTCCGCGCCGCTGCTAGAGCCGCCGCCGCGGCCAGTTGCTCGTGAGGAGCGCGAGGAGGGCGGGAGATAATAGGCCGACCTCCCGCTGTTATAGTCGCCGCCGCCGCTGGGCCTGGAGACGGATTCGCGGCAGGCCGACCACCGCAGCCGCCGATATCGCCACTGCTGACTCAGCGGAAACCGCGTGAAGGAGGGTGTGCTGCAGTAGGCCTTTGTCATCGCCACCACTGCGCCCTATTTTTTCACCGGGTCCTGCTGGGCCGCGCTGCTGCTGCCGCCCCCTCCCCCCTCAGCTGAGCAGAGAAGCGGAGTGAAGACCTAGGCCGCACGGAGAAACACCTCCCCCCCCCCATCTGCCGTACCGGAGGTGGGAGAGAGAGAGAGGGCTAAGAATAATCACGCTCCTGAGAGGGGAGAAGAGGAATTTCGTTCCCCCCCCCGCTATCATCAGAGCCTACCCGGATGCTGCTCTGAGAGCATTTCCAACTGCTTTTGCTGCAGATTCTGCATCATCTTATTTTATTTTGTTTTGTTTTGTTTTATTTTATCCTATTTTAGTTAAAATTATTTGTCTGTTGTGAGGTGTTGTGTGATGTCTGCGGGGTTGTTGGATGTAGGTAAGATGTGTGTTTTATATGTTGTGGCTAATTGAATAACCATCAACCTTCCACACTGCCCCCTTTGGTGGAGTTGTGTTGTGTAAATACATCAACTTTTAACTAGAGAAGCTCATTGGCAAATTGTGACGATAACAGCTACTGTCTTCACTGCACGAATTTACATCCTGCTGTGCAACTGCCATTTCCTGCCTGGCCGGTCAGGAGAACTCCAGGGGATCTGGCCAACGGATGCCGGCTTGTACTCCACGGGTCCACGAAGCCGTACTCCTATGTTTTAACTGACCCCCCTCGTTGGGATGTGGTGTTATATAAGAAGACAATAATACTTGAACTTGGTTAGCACTACGTCACTTTAGCCTAGAGCACTTTAGTAGATCTACCTCATACTCTGCCAGGGTTCATGCTATTAACTGGTTCCAAAGCGTCCCAGGGTGATTAAATTGTAGTTATAGTAGCACTTTAAACAACTGTTATAGTAGCACTTTAAACAACCTGTTATAATAGCACTTTATAGAATTGTTACAGCAGCACTTTAAACAACTGTCTTGAGGCCTGCACTAGCACTTAGCCTCAATTGTAGCAGGTTGACAATTATATTCTGTTGTTACTAATACCCCACCCCTATGTTACCATTGTTACCAACCCTGCTGCTACTGTTACAAGTGCACTTTATCCTCCTTAATACACTGGAAGAAGCAGGTAATCTCATGGGGTGGAAACATCAAGACCCAACTTTATGTGACTACACTTATTATCAAACTCTAACATATGGAACAACTATAGATAGAAATGGAGGGTGTCTTCCCGGTGGGAGTGAGTCCATGGGTGGGGAAGCCGCTATAGAGGTGGTGACGGGTAGAGGGAGATACGGGAAAGGGAGAGCAAACTGTTTATTCCGGCCCAAAATTCACAGTAATAGATTGGCAATCTCCAAAAACACTAACAATCCAAGGAAAAATCAAATTCGACCAAAAATTTATAACAGAATATTGGCAATCCCAAAAGTTGAGAACACAATTCGGCCCGAAATTAGTAAAGACAGATTGGCAGCTTCAAAACATTCTCCTGATAAGATACAACTGAGGTGCCAGGATGGTGGCCCCTCCAGGTTAAAGGTGGTGCTGCTCAATGCCAGGTCAGTAAATGGAAAAACTGCTATTATTAAAGATCTGATCCAAGAAGAACATGCTGACCTGGCTTGTATAACAGAGACTTGGTTGGACGAAGGGGGAGGGGTCAACCTTTCCCAACTCTGTCCACCAGGCTACCTTGTTCAGCACCAACCAAGGCTTGGAGGGCGGGGAGGTGGAGTCGCAGTGGTCTATAAGGAATTTATCCCTCTGATCAGGCGTCCCATCCCACAAACATCTTCGTTTGAATGTGCCGGCTTTAGGATAGGTGACCGGGACAGGATAGGGATTCTGCTAGTGTACCGACCACCCCGCTGCACTACAATCTCCCTACCTGAGCTAGCGGGAGTGGTCTCGGACATGGCCTTGAGCTCCCAACGACTTTTGGTCCTGGGAGATTTCAATGTCCATGCCGAGGCCACTCTCTCAGGTGCGGCTCAGGACTTCATGGCCGCCATGGCAACCATGGGCCTGTCCCAACTAATATCTGGTCCCACCCATAGTGCCGGGCACACTTTGGATTTGGTTTTTGCGCAGGGATGGGATGAGGGTGACGGATTGGAGGAGCTGTCCATCGCTCCATTGCCATGGACCGATCACCACCTGATCAGATTTAGACTAACTGTGCCTTCTAACCTCCGCAGGGGTGGTGGACCCATTAGAATGGTCCGCCCCAGGAGACTTATGGATCCAAATGGTTTTCTGACGGCTCTTGGGGATTTTTCCACCTCCTTGGCAGGTGACTCTGTCAATGCCCTGGTCTCCTGCTGGAATAGTGAGTTGACCAGGGCAATTGACACAATCGCTCCGGAACGCCCCCTCTCGAGTAACCGAGCTAAACCAGCCCCTTGGTTTACTGAGGAGCTGGCAGCGATGAAGCGAAAGAAGAGGAGGCTAGAGTGTGTGTGGCGCCAGAACCCCACCAATCCAGCCCAAACACACCTGAATGCCTTTTTAAGGTCCTACGGTGTGGCAATAGCGGCAGCTCAAAAAACATCTATCACAGCCAATATTGCATCCGCGAAGAATCGTCCAGCGGAGCTCTTCCGAGTTGTCAGGGGCCTGTTAAACCCGCCAAAATGCGAGACCCCAGACAACTCGGTGGCTCGCTGTGAAGCATTTGCTCGATTCTTCACGGATAAAATTGAGCGGATTCGGTCAGGCTTTGACGTCATGTTAACGGCAGTCTCTGGGGATGTAACGAGAACATCTGCTTGTCCAGCTTTGTTGGATTCGTTTCAATTGGTTCAGCTTGAGGATGTGGACAGGATCCTTGGAGAGGTGCGACCCACCACATGCATCCTAGACCCCTGCCCATCCTGGTTAATAAAAGAAGCCAGAGGGGGTTTGGCAGAGTGGGTGAAGGTGATGGTTAACACCTCCTTACAGGAAGGAAAATTTCCAGCGAGTCTAAAACAGGCTGTTATAAAACCGCTGTTGAAGAAACCATCACTGGATCCCACTCAATTTGACAACTATCGGCCAGTTTCCAATCTCCCCTACTTGGGCAAAGTCATGGAACGTGTGGTGGCAGCACAACTCCAGGGGTTTCTGGTAGACACTGATTATCTAGATCTGGCACAGTCTGGCTTCAGGCCGGGACATGGAACTGAGACAGCCTTGGTCGCCTTGGTAGATGATCTGCGCAGGGAGCTAGACAGGGGGAGTGTGTCCCTGTTAGTTCTGCTGGACCTCTCAGCGGCCTTCGATACCGTCGATCACGGTATCCTTCTGGGGCGCCTCATGGACATGGGGCTCGGAGGCACTGCTCTGCAGTGGCTTCGATCCTTCCTTGAGGGTCGATCCCAGAAGGTGTTATTGGGTGACACCTGTTCGGCCCCACAACCGTTGTTGTGTGGAGTCCCACAGGGTTCTATTCTGTCCCCGATGTTATTTAACATCTACATGAAGCCGCTGGGGGAGATCATTCGGAGTTTCGGACTAAGATGTTATCTCTATGCAGATGATGTCCAAATCTGTCACTCCTTCCCACCTGTCACCAAGGAGGCTGTCCAGACCTTGAACCGGTGCTTGGCTGCTGTGTCGGACTGGATGAGAGCTAACAAATTGAAATTGAATCCAGACAAGACAGAGGTCCTACTGGTCAGTCGGAAGGCCGAACAGGGTATAGGGTTACAGCCTGTGTTAGATGGGGTTACACTCCCCCTGAAGACGCAGGTTCGCAGCTTGGGAGTGATCCTGGACTCACCGCTGAGCCTGGAACCCCAGGTCTCGGCGATGGCCGGGAGAGCTTTTGCACAACTAAAACTTGTGCGCCAGCTGCGCCTGTACCTTGGGAAGTCGGACTTGGCCACGGTGGTCCACGCTCTTGTTACATCCCGATTGGATTACTGCAACGCACTCTACGTGGGGCTGCCTTTGAAGACTGCTCGGAAACTCCAACTGATCCAGCGTGAGGCAGCCAGATTGCTCACTGGGGCGACATACAGGGAGCACACCACCCCCCTGTTATGTCAGCTCCACTGGCTGCCGATCCAATTCCGAGCACAATTCAAAGTGCTGGTTTTGACCTATAAAACCCTAAACGGTTCCGGCCCAGTGTATCTATCCGAACGGATCTCCCTCTACGTCCCACCTCGGAACCTAAGATCCTCTGGGGAGGCCCTGCTCGCGACCCCGCCTCTTTCACAAGTGAGATTGGCGGGGACGGGGAGCAGGGCCTTCTCGGTGGTGGCCCCCCGCCTATGGAACTCGCTCCCCGGGGAGATTAGATCGGCAACGTCCCTTCTCTCATTTAGGAAGAGGCTGAAGACCTGGATGTGGGACCAGGCGTTTGGACACTCAGGCAGTTAAGAAAGATTTGATGACGAGCTGGAACTGGACAAGAGGATTTACGGAACCCCGAACTCTGAGCTCAGGATTAGCCTACTATTGTGTTTATGGTGTTACTATGTATTGATGATTTAATTTAATTTGTAATTGCTTAATTGTTTTTATATATGTATGTATAAGTGATAAGGCATCGAATTGTGCCTTTCTCTGTAAGCCGCCCTGAGTCCCCCCTAGGGGGTGAGAAGGGCGGGGTAAAAGTGACAGAAATAAATAAATAAATAAATAAATACAATGACTGTACTCTTTACTCTCATTTTCTGGAGAAAGGACATACACCTTCCAGCTTCAAATTTTGCATCATAGAAAAAATTCACACGAAGCCAGACATGGACATTAAGAATTTTCTTTTGCAAAGGGAAGCATTTTGGATTTTTAAGCTCAACACAATTTTTCCTACCGGTCTTAATGACAGACTGGACCTCAGCTGCTTTCTATAACAGGCCCCATTATCCACCTTATCCACTGACAATTTACATTCCAGCTGCCAGTTTGTAATTAGCTATGCCTTTAAATTCCTGTTTCCCTGCAACCACAGTGCTCACAACTGAAGAACTCACTGTAGGGCCAGCATTCCATTCAAGACGCGAGTAATTATATGTAGGGAGTCTGTTTTACTGTATTGCATGTTATCAGCACTAAATGTTTTTGGTTTGGGTGCCTTTTGTTGGCATATCTATTATGTTGCTATCTTGTTATTGTTATTACCCACTCAGGGATGTAGGGTGTGAACCACCTGATTGCAAATAGAAGAAACATTCTGAAGAAGGGGAAGTCCCCCGAAACAAGGCGAACTCAACCCGGGGATCCTTGTCATTTGTTTACGTTCTCAAGGACTACAAGTATTGATTTGTTTACGTTCTCAAGGACTACAAGTATTGTCAATCCATTTACGGTCTTTAGGACTACTAATATCATCATTTGGAGTATATTCTGCATTGGAGACCATATGGACAAGATTTTAGTTCATTGACTGTCTCAAGGACTATACATAATTTGTTTACGTTCTCATGGACTACAAGTATTTTCAGTTTATTTACGGTCTCAAGGACTACTAATATCAGCATTCGTAATATATTTTGTATCGGAGACCATTGGGATTATATTTGAAGTTCACTAACTGTCTCAAGGACTAATATACAAGCTAGGAACTTTCTATCTCTATTTTGTTTTGTGATTCACAAGCTATGTTTGTTTGAATACACGTTGCAATTTCTATTGTGGTATTGTATATAGATATCTGTGTTTCTTTGGCATGAGGATTACAGACCAACTCTTCATCCTCTAGGGTTGCATTTTAGCAGCTGTAACTCCTCAGAGCTGTTTCCCAAGAACAGTCAGGTAACTCTTGGCAGCTGTGTTCCTTTAATCCTCTCATTTTTAGAAAGTTACAATCAAGAGCTATAAAACAAAATTAAATAAAAAGCTCCGTTTTTCACGATGCTCTTTCCCTGGCAACTCATCTAAAAGAAAGATCTGAAAAGTACCAGATAAATCATCTGACAATCTTTGCAATGCTCTAGTGTTTTATTGTTGCATTACTTAATTAATGATCTATGGCTTCGGTTTATATAATGACCAGTCCATGGGCTGTTATTTTTTGGTTTATTGTTGTTTATTTGTGTTCTTCTTCTGACTTTTTTTTTAAAGCCACATAATCAAACACAAGTTCTTTGGGAAATGCTCCATCTGTTTTTGAGATTTTGCTTTCACGAATATCAGGCATTGTGATTTTTTTCCTCCCCAGATTGTCTTCACAAAAGAGATTTGTCATAGCTTGATTTTGAGGCTAGTGGCCCAGGCAACCCAAACCACTTCTAAACTGCCATATAACCCAAATTGTCAAATTAGATAATCCAGAATATCTTATTTGAACTGGATTATATGAGTCTACACTGCCATATAATCCAGTTCAAAGTAGATAATCTGGATTTTACATACCTTTATTATCAATTCCTGGTATATTATCCATCGACTTAAATCAAGAAATTATTGTCTAAGATCTGCAGAGACACTTGCTGGAACACCTCAACAAGTGAGACTCCAAAAGTGGCAGGCTAAAACCCAGAACCTCAATCAACGGCTGATACCAAATGAGAGACTGCCTCCTGAGCACACAGAAAAATGGGCGACTTGGAAGGTGCTGAACAGACTGAGCTCTGACACCACAAGATGCAAAGCCAACCTTAAGAAATGGCCAGCTACAAGTCAAAGGACATTTAATATAATGCCAAGTTTTCAGATTTTGCTTTTTTAAAAATACAATACAACTGTACCTTTGGTTTGCTCCTGATATGAATAAATAAATAAATCCATCTATTCCTGTTCTGCCTTGTCCCTCTTTTTTAAAAAGTTGTATAAAATGGAAAAGAAATGATGGCAGGAGACAAACTTAGATCTGTGCAGCTGTTCTTCCAAGTAAAACTCTGAGTTTCTTGAAAATGCACAATTTTTAAAACGTTGCGATGAGTTTTTTGTCCTTGGAAGAAAAAAAAATCCTGATACTATGGGAAGAAATGCCAGTGCTTTTCCCTGCATATATGCTTGCAAGAAGGAAAATGAGATTTTCCATTCCTAATGCTTATTCCCATATTCTGAATTTCTGTATTCACAAGGCAAAAGCCAAGCTAATTTAAAACCAGAGATTCATTATCCGGCCATCCCATTTGGTTACTATTCAATTAAAATCTGGATAGCTTTTTATACATTAATTTTTATGAGAAATTGTGCTTTATATTAACAAAAATATTTTGGAAAATGGAAAATCATAAACATTAGTGGAAGTCATAAGCTTTTTCAGGTGGTCAAGAAATTGTTTGTTTAAAAACCATAAAGTATCACCAGATTTTCTTTTCTAAGGGGCAAAACTGAACACTAAATTGCCCATGAAAAATATCCCACCCACATTAACCACTGGACCACACTGGCTTTCTTTAGATGCTATTTTTAATACCTTCATTCCCAATGACATTTAAATCTTTGTTGTTCCAATTAATTTGCCTGTTAAATGCATAGGTTTCCTATTTCGAGATAGAAGAAATATGGTTTTGGAATACATCTCCTAGATTCTGGGCATCCTGACCAAAAGGTTTTACTGTCCTGGTCAGGGTTAGCTTGATGTGCCTTCCTCTTGGCACATTTCTCCCTTTCGCCCTCCATTCATGCCTCCATTCTGCAGCACTGATGGTCACGGCTGACCTCCAGTTAGCACGCTCAAGAGCCAGGGCTTCCCAGGTCTTGGTATTTAGACTACAGTTTTTAAGGTTAGCTTTAAGCCCATCTTTAAATTTCTTTTCCTGTCCACCAGCATTCCATTTCCTGTTCTTGAGTTTGGAGTATAGTGACTGCTTTGGGAGACGGTGATCGGGCATTCGGACAACATGGCCAGTCCAGCGGAGTTGATGGCATAGGAGCATCACTTCAGTGCTCAAACTGTTGGAGGGCCGGATTATAATTTCAAAAAAACATGAATTCTTATGCACACTGCACATATCTTATTTGTAGTGCAAAAAACACTTAAAACAATACAATAATTTATTATTTATTTATTTATTTATTTATTTATTGCATTTATTGACCGCCACTCTCAGCCCTAGGGCGACTCGTGGCGGTGAACAGCAACATAATTAAAATGAAGAACAATTTTAACAAATATAAACTTATTAGTATTTCAATGGGATATGTGGACCTGCTTTTGGCTGATGAGATAGGATTGTTGTTGTTGTTGTTGTGTGCTTTCAAGTTGTTTGAAACTTACGTTGACCCTGAGCGAGGGCCGGGTAAATGACCTTGGAGGGCCGTATCCGGCCCCCGGGCCTTAGTTTGAAGACCCCTGTTCTAGAATAACAGAGAGCATGGAGCTTGTAGCATAGTTTTTCAAATATTATATCTACTTCCTCTGATACATATAATATAGCACCTATGAACAGACCTCTAGAGGCAGACTGTTGAGTGTGGTTACCCATAGTAATGCAAACTTGTGGGTATGGTGATGAGGAGAAAACACAGAAGGAAAGATGTTATTCAAAGCCAAAATGAGTAGATAACCATTTGAATGGCGGGGAGAGTTCTTCAAATGTAGTGTGGTGCAGAGCAGGAACCAGAAAAGACATGTGCTTCTTGTACCAAAATAATTTACTTAGCTTTGGATACGATTGACTTTGCCTTGGATAGACCCTGAAATGACCTAAATATGAAGAATTATGTGGAAAACATTCCCTCCTGTAAACCCTCCCCTGTCCGTGGCCTTAATTTTTTGGCCACCCATCCCTCTTTTCTTCTTTTTGTTTTTGTCCAATTTTCCCATTTCCAGTCTTCAGATTAAAAAATAATTATTTGGCAAGCCGTATAAACACTGTACCTCAGCAGATGTTTTTAGTGTCAGTGTAAGAAAATGGCCACATACTGATGCGATTCCTCTTGGCAGTGTCTCCGATCTGGAGCAGCTAACATACATACACACACACACACACACACACACACACACACACACACACATATATATATATATATACACCTACTCTCTCTCACACACCCACACATATTTAATGATCAGTTTCTTTTTCGCTCTCCCATCTCTTTTTCCCCTTCCTTCCAAATGTATGGCAGGTCTGAATTTTACAAGTGTTGTCCCCTTCTTTTTCTTCTTCTGATGCTTTTCCTTTTTTTCCAATCCAGCGCCTTCATCCACCAGTCTCCTTATACAGAGGCTGTTGTCCTGATTTTACCTTACAGCTCCGCTCCCTACACATTCGGTTCCAGCATACTGTTTACCAGGAATGCATTCCCAGCATCTCTCCAGCCTTTACCAACTCTTTCCATGTGTCTCAATATCACTCCTTCTCTCCAAATGCATTGCTATGTGGGCACACGTATCAAAATAGCTAGGACCTCAGTGAGTAATATCCACAAGTTCTACTGTTTTTCTATTTATTCAGCTGGCCATGTTCTTGTAGGAGGTTTTCTTGGATTTTACACTTGGAGAAACAGGGGGCAAGTTATATAAGGGTGACATTTTTTTAAGGCTTCTGTGTAGATTCAAGTGTGATCTTCTTCCAATTATCCTTCGGTTCTCTACTCCAGCTACACAATCTGGACTGAGGTTCTCAAGATCGTGAAAGACCTTCAACCCCAGGCAACCAAATGGACATTTGGCTATCTGAGATTGGGAAATGTAGCTCACAAAAAGAAGAGGTAAATCACAAGATGACTGCCAGCACTCTCTCCCTAGAACTTGTATGATGAAATACCTGCTTGGGACCCATTTACATAACAAATTGGCATTTCAGAAATCTTTGAGAAGGAAACAATTGTGGCAGTGACCCCCCCCCCCCCCCCCCCCGCCTCAGGTTCTGTGAAGTGGTAACTGGAGGTGAATTCTGACATTTAGATGCCAATTACTATATGTAAAAACAAAGCAAAATAGAGCACTTTCTTACTTGCCTAAGAGAAGCCAACTTTTGAGAATTTCATGGAAACAAGGTGGAGGGATCAATGGGGACTTTTTTCATTCAATGTATTGTCGAAGGCTTTCATGGCCAGAACCACTGGGTTGTTTTGAGTTTTCTTGGCTGTAGGACCACGTTCCAGGAGCATTCTCTCCTGATGTGTCTACCATGTCAAGCTACAGAGAGAAACCATTGAAATCCACACGCATGTGGACAATTTCAACAGAAAGGAAGAAATCATGAAAATGAACAAAATCTGGCTACCAGTATTTTAAAAGAACTCTAAAATTATAACAGTTAATTTAAAAACAACATTCAAACACAGGGGAACTCCAGAGAAGAAATAATCAGGGACAGCTAATCACCTCTCAACAAAGGATTCCCCTAGGCAGGAACAAGCGACACCTAAAAACTGTCAGGCCATCAAATGCTAATTAAAGTGGCCAATTGAAACATTCATACCTAGCTCCAAGAGACAAGAGTTCCTTCTCCCACCCTGGACTTTCCACAGATATATAAGCCCAATTTTCCTAGTTTCCAACACACCTCACAACCTTTGAGGATGCCTGCCACTGATGCAGGCGAAACGTTAGGAGATTATACTTCTAGAACATGGCCATACAGCCCAAAAACCTACAATAACCCAGTGACTCCGGCTATGAAAGCCTTCGACAACACATCATTTCTGGGAGTTCTAATCTAAATAATCACATCAAATTCTAACTCAGGAGCAGTAGAGCAGGTGGTATGGTCCGTCTGTTTGAGGTAGGTATAAATGTTGCAATTGGCCACCTTGATTAGCATTTAATAGCCTAGCAGTTTCAAGGTCTGGCTTCTTCTTCAACCAGAGAAGTCAACCATAGCAGAGCACTTGATAAACCGACCTGGACACAGCATATTATTTGAAAACACAGAAATGCTGAGCCACTCTAACAACTACCATGTCAGGCTACAGAGAGAAACCACTGAAATCCACAATCACGTGGACAATTTCAACAGAAAGGAGGAAACCATGAAAATGAACAAAATCTGGCTACCAGTATTAAAAAAATTAAATCATAACAGTAAATAAGGAAAAACACTCAAATACAGGGGAATTCAAGTCAAGAAACAATCAGGGCCAGAGCAAGAGGCAAAATTCAATGCCTCAAACAATTCAACAATTAAATAACATTTAGTTAAAAATCTAAATGAGGCTAAAAGCAATTAAAACATAAACAATATCATGCCGGCCACATGATCTTGGAGGTGTTTATAGATAACGTTGGCTCTTCGGCTTAGAAATGGAAATGAGCACCACCCTCCAGAGTCAGACACAGCTAGACTTAATGTCAGGGGAAACCTTTACCTTTACCTATGTTATAGCTGGACTGCAATTAGATGTAGCCACCAATATGACCAAACACCATTCAATTACTTGACATCTGGTTCCAGCATGCCACAGAATTGTGTTGGAAGACCCAGAGAAGTGGTTCTCAACCTATGGGTCCCCAGAAATCACCAGTTTACCAGTTGTTAGGATTTCTGGATACTGAAGACCAAAATATCTGGGGACCCACAGGTTGAGAGCCACTGACCTAGAGATTCCTAGAGAGGTATCAAATCTATCTCAGCTTTCAGGAAAATACATTATGTTATTGCCTAGAGGAGCTGGGAAATGCATAAAGCAGTGGTTCTCAACCTGTGGGCCGCAACCCACTGGTGAGCCACAAGACCTAAAATAAGGTCCATGGCTCTAGATTATTAAATATCATTTTCTGTGGGCAAGCAGATGGTGACTACTGGATGGTATGTGTTCTGTAGCAGAAACTTGGGCTGATGTGGTCTATCCAACACAATTTTCTTAATCGACACCCCAGATAACCAAACTGAATCAAAAGTTGACCAAAACCTGATTCATAACCCTTTTTGGTACTAATGCTGGAGAGTGATCCCTGTTCAAAGTGGTCCCTGTTCAAAGTGGTCTCTGGTCAACTGGTTCCTGGTTAAAAAAAAAAAAAGGGGAACCACTGGCATAAAGCGACCATTTCCCCCAGGTGTGGGTAAGTGAAACTGTGGATATGGATTCTCCAGTTATGAAGGTCTTACTCTACAGAAACACTTTAAACAAATAAATTCCTCCCCATACATTCCTATTGTTCAAGCTTGTCATGTTAGGTCTGTTTAGAAATGACCAATTTTCTCACAACTTTCCTAAATGCCTACCAAGAACTAAAAAGATGGTTGACATCCTACTTTTAAAGAAATCAAACTTTAAAATAATAATACAAACCTCCAAGCATCTATTTGTTCAAACCTCTGTATATGTAATGCTCTCAGTGATACTATCTCTGCAAAGCAAGAAAGAAAATGTGTAGTTGTTTGTTGATGTCAATTCGAGCTGCTTCAGCCTGGGCACTAAAACAAGGGCCAATAGGTCAGGCGACGACCTAAGCCCAGTTAAACAATGGGCAAGAGTGAACATGTTATATTTATTTTTAGAGTCATAAATGAACAACAAAGAGTATTTTAATGCAAGTGCAATACTTGCCAAAACAAAGACTCCGTCACATAAATAAGATTAAGAGCATTTTCAAAGTTTATATATCTAACAAGAAGAGATGCAAAAACAATGAAAAATAGAACAATAAAAATCCCTTAGCAAGAAAAAGTGTTTGCTAAGCTGTCTCCTTTACTTAGTATAAATATAAAGGGTAGCCAAATGTCCAATACCTCGATGCAGTATCTTCCAGGCTTGTCAAATTTTCCATAGTGGAATGTTTCCAAATTTTGGTAAGACATCTGCCTAATGTAACTATCATCCGTAGCTGTTGTTGTACTATTCTCTAACACTTTACAGAATAGACGCATGAGCCTTCCAGTCGGATAATGCATTCACATTTTCCAAAGAGGGATTAATTTTAAGTGGTAACAAAATAATATTATCCCAAAATCTACAGGATGACCTTTTTAAAAAAATGACCCTGATGCAGGCCACATATATATGAATACCTCCCATCATAAAAGGTTGCAAGTAAGGAATTAAACATTTAACTTCGTAAAGCACCTAAATTATGCATTTATAGTATTCATGAAACAGCACATTTTGGAGCAATAGAAGAAGGCAGTAGTTACAATAGTAGGAAAGAAACAGTAGAAGTAGTAATAGTAGAGGTAAAATAAATTTTCTTATTCACATATTAATATGTCTAATGGTAAGTACTGAGTTGGTTCATTTGATGGAGTTACCTAATGTCAGAACAAAGGTTTTTTTTTCTGCTACTGCTGTCAAGCCTTTGAGTAGAATCATAGAATCAAAGAGTTGGAAGAGACCTCATGTGCCATCCAGTCCAACCCCCTGCCAAGAAGCAGGAAAATATCATTCAAAACACCCCCGACAGATGGCCATCCAGTCTATGTTTAAATGCCTCCAAAGAAGAAGCCTCCACCACACTCGGGGCAGAGAGCTCCACTGCTGAACAGCTCTCACAGTCAGGAAGTTCTTCCTAATGTTCAGATAGAATCTCCTTTCTTGTAGTTTGAAGCCACTGTTCCATGGCCTAGTCTCCAGGGCAGCAGAAAACAAGCTTGCTCCCTTCTCCCTATGACTTCATCTCACATATTTATACATGACTTCATCTCACATATTTATACAAGATCGATGCTTTTGAGCTGTGGTGCTGGAGGAAAGTTCTGAGAGTGCCTTGGACTGCGAGAAGATCCAACCAGTCCATCCTCCAGGAAATAAAGCCCGACTGCTCACTGGAGGGAAAGATACTAGAGACAAAGTTGAAGTACTTTGGCCACATCATGAGGAGACAGGAAAGCCTGGAGAAGATAATGATGCTGGGGAAAGTGGAAGGCAAAAGGAAGAGGGGCCGACCAAGGGCAAGATGGATGGATGGCATCCTTGAAGTGACTGGACTGACCTTGAGGGAGCTGGGGGTGGTAACGGCCGACAGGGAGCTCTGGCGTGGGATGGTCCATGAGGTCACGAAGAGTCGGAGACGACTGAACGAATGAACAACATCATATCTCCTCTCAGCCTTCTTTTCTTCGGGATAAACATACCCAGTTCTTTAAGCAGCTCCTCATAGGGCTTTTTTTCCAGGCCCTTGATCATTTTAGTCGCCCTCCTCTGGACAAATTCCAGCTTGTCAACATCTCCCTTCAATTGTGGTGCCCAGAATTGGACACAGTATTCCAGGTGTGGTCTAACCAAGGCAGAATAGAGGGGGAGCATGACTTCCCTGGATCTAGACACTATATTCCAATTTATCCAGCCAAAATCTCATTGGCTTTTTTTTTTTTTTTTTTTTTTTTTGCCGCTGCATCACATTGTTGTCTCATGTGGAATGGATAAGGTCACCAGAGGGTCAAAAAGTGAAGTGAAATTGAAGTGGTTCTCAATCTTGGAGTCTTCATTTGTTTTAGTCCTCAGCTCCCAGAATCTCTTACCACTAGCCATAATGGCTCAGGCTATTGGGAGAAAGAGTTCAATACATCTGGAGACTGAAAACCCTTGTTTATTTAACCATCATTGGCAGATAGTAGATTCCATGTCGGTGAAACAGTGGATCCAGTTCAAATTTTTAGGCCATTTTCCAAGATCCTGAACCTATTTTAGGATGGGATTCAACCCTTTGGATAGATCTTTTAAAATGTGGATGAACCCCCAAGTAGATTTCTCATCCCACTGACCTTGGAGCCATCAGTTTCTACTGCTAACCATTGGGTCTGTTTGGCTTGCCATTTTGCCAAAGGTAGCAAGCTGCTCTTAGAATCACAGTAAACTGGTGTGCAGCACTTTTCTGGAAAAAAATACTTAATAAGTGTGAGTGAAAAATGAAATGGTTTGTTTTAGAAAACATTAATAACATGCAATATTGGAAATGAAACCAAAATACATGAGGAATGGCTTCAATCAGTGCCATGAAGCAAGGTTAAAAACAAACCTTAATTATGTTTTCCAAAGTAATTCCATTTTGGTGCTCCACATTTACTTCCCTTCTGATTTATTCATGTTTGTGTTCAAATTATGAAATACTGGTCAGGGGTTTGCTGGTTATCCATCCTGAAATGTCAGACCCATGAGAAGAACTTAATATTCAAGGCCAAGCCAGATATATCCTGCTAGGGAAAAAATGTGGCCAAATGCTGCTGCTAGTAGGAAGGGACTGGTATCCGTTACTTATTGCCTGTTCTATCAGTTTTAGAATGTTTTGGAGGTTCTTAAAGAGAGGTTGGATGGATGTCTTTTAGGAGTGCTTTAGTTGAGTATTCCCACATGACACGAAGTCAGATTAGATGGCTGTTGTGATCCCTTTTGATTTTGTGATTCTGTGATTTCTCTTACAATTTGACACCTTGTTTCTGTTTTTGCTCCCTCCCCAAGTAATTCTTTAGAAATAACTAACATTTACTGTCCTGATGAATATCTCCAAGAACATAGCTGAGTGGAATTTTATAGACCAACATTTTATCATTTAGATAATGATGGTGGTGATGGTATGCCAAGCCTATGGGAAAACTATAATGTGTGGCACTGGTTATACTCGGGGGCTATCTGTAAACCTTCTGTTAAGATCAAGACACTTAGCAGACAGAGACACTTTAGGCAAGATGAAGAGATAACCAACATTAATTTACTGCAAACAAGATGAATAAAGGGTTAACTCCACCCAGGACTATCATAGGGTGGTTCCAGACAGTCCTTTATCCCAGGATCATTAGCATTTTAAAAGCACAGATGTTCCTGGGTGGGCTGTCTACACCCACCCTGGAAAGTGCACACTTTTGAGGTGAGTGTCCAGATGCTCTCACGGGACTGGCCCACAAGAACATCTAGAGGCCATACCCCCCTCCCCCCACAGCCTCCAAACCCCTTTGAAAAGTAAAGAAAACTTACCCAGCCTCCAGTAGACTGTAGTTGGAGCTCTCCCGGCATGTAGAAATGAGGCGCCAGGAGAGTGGGGGGGGGAGTGATTTTCCCCCTCCCCCCCCCACACACACACTTAAAAAGTTTTCCTTACTTTTTAAAGGAGTTCGGGGGCTGTGGGAGAGGGGTGGGTATTCCCACAGTTTTCTGAACTAATTTAGTCTGGAAAACTGTGGGAATTGTGTCTGGACTGCAGTATTCTGCAGTCCAGAACTAGAAATAGCGGGTTTATCCCGCACCTTCAAAGAAGGCACAGAATAAACCCACCATCTAATTAATTTGCTACAAACCAGGGTTTTCCTGGTTTGTGGCAAATTAATTTGGGATTTATTTTGTTTATTATTTATTAACTGCATTTCTATACCGTTTTTCTCACCCCTGGGGTCATCTGGACAGCCCCTTCTTTATTGCAGGAGTTACCGCAATAAAGGGGCTGTCTGGATGTGCCCTTAAGTAACTTAAAACAATACATCACAAAAAGAGCCTTTGCTGGTTGCAGTCATCTCTCAGGGGTCTTTCTAGCTTCCTGCCTCTGGTGCAAAGCGATGGTTATAAACTGTCTCAATCTTCTTTCTTGTGAAGCAGGCTTCTGTTGCAGGCTTCTATGAACAGGGGGAACTAAAGCAGAGGAGAGGAAAAGGCAGGGCCAAGACTTCACAATGGTTGAAAGAATTAAAACCAGATTGGAACTTTCCTTGCTGGACTACAAATCTCATGCAGATAAAATAATTAGCTTTGAGAATCTGTACTTCAATTTCTCTAAAAAGAAAATACCAAAAGAAGTGTCACTTTGTATTGCCTTTTATTTCAAGTTCCAATATCAAAATAGATAACTTGAGGAAACCAGATAGCATTTTCCTATACAGTCAGCCCTCCACATTTGCTGAAGTTAGAGGCACAGACCCCATGAAATTCCAATTTTTTTCCTGAAAAAGATCTCTCTAGGAATTTCTAGATATTTGAGCATGACTGTGTAATTGCCTTCCACGAAACTGACCATAGAATTGCACTGGAGGATGTAGAGCTAACCAGAGAGACATTCTTGCTAGAAACCAGAAAAGGTTGACCATAAAGTCACACTGGAGAACCTAGAGATCTGTACAGAGAACATTTTAGCCAAACCTATTAATAATTAAATCTGGACGGATAACTGTATTATCCATGTCAAAAAGTATGCTCCTCGGGGGTCCCTTGTTACCCTTCAGCTACCAGAAATAAACAATCAATAAGAGCCATGCTGGATCAGAGGAAAGACTTATCTAGTCCAAGATTCTGTTCACACAGAATCAACTGCTATAGGGAAAATTAAAATATTACATGATTGAATCTATAACTTCCACCTCTCCTTTTCGAGAAGCTCATGTACATAGGCAAAATAGAGATGATATATACTCATCCCAATTATTAGTCATTAATGGCCCTAACATCCATTAAAACATGGTTGCAAACTTTATCACTACATCACTGGAGGCAATTCAAGAAAGTATTTTCAATTTCTATGCAATGGGATAGGAGTTTTCAGAAAATTGTTTACTCCATCTTGTTGGGAGGCACCCTCTCCAGATAGGCATATGGAGACTGGAGAAAGCAAGCTTTATTTGTTATAGAACATCATTACGGAGATGATTGCTTCGTAACTATTCTCTAGAGTTTTAGGCATCAAATCAAAGCGATTTTATCAAGCTGTCATTTTAATGGCATAGATGAGCAGATCTTGGGGTTCTTTTCCAATTTTTGTTATGCTCTGTATGCCATCTTACTGATTTTTATTGAACTTGTAATTAGTGATTTAACTGTGTTTTCGTGGTGTATTTCTGTTTCTTCTTGGAAGCTGCCTTGACAGGTTTATTTTAAATTAAATGGTAGAATAGAAGAATGATAACAAATAAAGCATCCTCGGTCCCCCTGCAGGCCTCAGCTCTTCTCTTGCATGACATTTAATTTGTTAAGCAATTATTTCATGCACCCTCCTTCACCTCAACTTCTATACTGGCTTTTAGTCATAAAATAATCTACATGCCTCCATTTCACCTTACTGAGCAGCATATTGTTCCAATGTTGTTGAATATTTTTTGTTCAACCACTTGCTGATTATTCTGTCAGCTTTATTTCCTCTTTCACAGCTGTATACTTTATAATTTTAAGTAGAAATCACCCTAGGGACCAAATGGCAGGACATATATTGTTGAAATACAAGTACATATCCCCAGGGCAAATTTTCTTTTTATTTGCCTTCACTATCCATGGGTTCATTTGCCCAAACTTTGAATTTAATGTTATTTGTTCTACATGAAAACCTACATGATTTTCTTCATGGCTACTCATAATGACCTGGGTGTAAACAATATTCAAAGGGATCTTTAGAGACTAGCTTTCAATTATTACATCTACCTCCTTAGATGCACGGAGCGAGGTGCTTATGGACAAGCCTTTATAGTCTGACTGTGTGTGTGAATACTAGTCAAAGAAATGCAAAACATTTGGATTTGGTGATAAGGTGACAAGTTCAAGTTTAATTAAATTACTGGGGGACAAAGGAAGGAGGAAAGATGGTGCACAAAGCCAAAATTAGTGTATAACCATATAAATGATGGAAGGAGTTATTGGAAAGCAGTGTGGTGTTGACTGGGAACCAGAAAGGACAACTTGTGTGATAGTCTCTCATGAGGTTGTGGTGCTAACTAGGGTTATGATATGTGAAATGTGCCAGGTAAACATTGTTTCTGTTAAATCTACTGTAGATAGACAGGAGTTTTTGGATATTGTCTCATTCTTCTGTTTCTCTTTCCAATCTTATTCGCAACAGTTTTGAAATTAGAGACGAAATGCCCAAGAATTTTGAAGTGTTCTGCAACTGGTTTTGGTTTATTCCCATTCCGAATGTCTGATGTATGTTCAATTATCCTCTGGTGAAGAGACCAGCCTATTTGCTTAATGGAGAGTGCTGATGGGCATTATTGAAAGAAGATTAAATGGCAATGCAGACAAGGCATTTGAGGGCTGTGAAGGCAAAGAAGAAGGGAAAAGCTGGTATCAAAAAGAGGATCAAAGCAGCCCAAACTTATTTGGGCTGCTTTGAAGGGAGAAATCAGAAGAAAACAGAAGGAGAGTTATGATACGTTTGAGCATGAAAACAAAATGAAGTGAAATGAAGACAACGTTAATTCACATTTTGACTAGATTTTAACATAATGGCTAACAGCTCTAGAGCCCCCGGTGGCGCAGTGGGTTAAACCCCTGTGCCAGCAGGACTGAAGACCGACAGGTCGCAGGTTCGAATCCGGGGAGAGGCGGATGAGCTCCCTCTATCAGCTCTAGCTCCTCATGCGGGGACATGACAGAAGCCTCCCACAAGGATGATAAAACATCAAATCATCTGGGCGCCCCCTGGGCAACGTCCTTGCAGATGGCCAATTCTCTCAAGTTGCTCCTGACACGACCAAAAATCCAAAAGCTCTGGAAACCATTTAAGGTAAGCATTGATACCTTCAGTGACAACTCAATGCAACAACTTTTCTTCCAAGGAAACAGACTTTTCCCCCCTCCAGCAAATCAACAGGCCTCTATTTTGAAGGTTAAATGTGGAAAATACACTTTGATTTGTGAAGGTGAACCAGTTTATGGAGAATTTAGGAGGCAAGTTCTGGAGGTTTTCTTGCTGCCCCTTAAAAGCAGGGTAAAGCAAAATTTGTCCCAAGGACCACATACAAGTAGAATCTCTTGATCTCTACCTCCTGTGATGAAGGCTCTGAGTAGCACAACTTGCCATTTAAATGTACTTCCATTCCAGGTCTGTTTTACATCAAAGAAAAACTAATTCACCAACTGTCTTGATTTGAAAAGGACAGTCTCAATTAACCCCACCTCCTACATCAGAAGCTTTTCTCTGCTTAAGTACCATGTTAGGAAACCAACATGTTGTCTGAATCTGGTATTATTTCCCAATTTACATTTGACAGAATGGAAAAAACACACATTTCATTGAGGACCTTTGCAACAGTGCAATTAGTTATGGAACCATGGGTTTTTTGACAGGGGGGAAGCAATTGTAAATTAAGGAAGAGAAGCCAAGAAACAGAGCAAAGAAATATGGGCCCCTCGATAGGCTTTGTTGGGTTGCCTTTCTGGCTTCCCTCCTCACTTGACTTCTCCAGCTTTTCAGCTGGGGCATCCGCCTACGCGGCAGGTCTCGGAAGGCGATGACAGGCCTGGCAGCTCCCACTCTTAGCACAGTTCCAGGCAGGCAACCTTACATGATCCGTACAATGCCTCCCTGCACAATGGCCTCATTCAACTTCATAAAGGCAGTGATCCCACTTCTACTGGCCTTGGTGTCAACCCAACTCAATGAGACTCTGGAGTAGATATGTTTAAGACTGCACTGCAAGCATTTAGATTTAAGAAACAGTTCCCTGGAATAAACAGGACTTACTTCTGAGAAGATGTATGTGACATAAAGGGAGAGACTAGCAATTTCTTAGAAAAGAGACTGAAGATGGAATTAGAGAAATAGAGAAGGAAAATATAAGTAAGAAGATAACTTGAAATTGTGTGAAAAGTAAAATACAGAATCCCAGCAGCAGAGGAAGGAAAACAGCAGAAAGGCAACTGTTTGCTGGGATACAATAGTGGATGGAGTTCAATATTTTTCAAAATCTCTTTTTCACTTAGAGATGGGAAGGCTCTGATAATTTTGGCTTCTCTCTGGACCTTGTCTTAGTTTGCAAATCAATGTTTATCAGCAATTCTTAATATATCCATCACTGGACACGTCATTTACTATTCTATGCATTTTTGCATCAATTTTTTCTCAATACAGTATATAGGTACACATTTACAAATACATTTTTAAAGTGGGCCATTCCTGAGTAGAGGTGGGGATTTCAACTGTGAAGTGGAAGCATAAACTCTTCCTCACTTTGTAGCTGAAAAAATTGAAGATGTGTGAATATCGAAATGTAAATATTGATAATGCTTTAGTTCATGCATTGGTTTAGAAAGTGTGAATTGGTTTGATAACTGGTTTAAATTTTAACTAAACTTTTTTTTCATTTCTACTTTCAGCTTGTTTAGTATCCTCTCTGCTTTTTATGTTTAGCCTATCAAAAGGAATCATAGAATTGGAAGAGACCACAAGGGCTGCCACCCACTCCAAAGCCAAGCCATGCCATGCCATGTCAGATTTCCCTATGCTTGGAATAAGAACTTGAAAATAATTTATTAACATTAATTAATTGTTCTTCATCATAATAAATTGAAGCAAGTTCTTGGTGGTATGGGAATATCAAGTCACCTTGTCTGTCTCCCGAGGAATCTGTATAATGACCAGTAGCAACAATCAGAACAGACCATGGAACAACAGACTGGTTCAAGATTGGGAAAGGAGTACAGCAGGGCTGTATACTCTCACCCAACCTATTCCACTTGTATGCAGAACACATCATGTGACATGTGGGGCTTGATAAATCCAAGGCTGGAGTTAAAGTTGCTGGACAAAACATTAACAACCTTCGATATTCAGGTGATACCACTTTGATGGCTGAAAGCGAGGAGGAGCTGAGGAGCCTTCTAATCAAGGTGAAAGAAGAAAGTGCAAAAGCTGGGTTGCAGTTAACCATTAAAAAAAACAAGACTGATTGATAACTGGCAAATAGAGGGAGAAAAGTTGGAGGCAGTGACAGACTTTGTATTTCTAGGTGCAAAGATTACTGCAGATACAGACTGCAGCCAGGAAATCAGAAGACGTATACTTCTTGGGAGCAATTGTGAATCTCGATAAAATAGTGAAGAGTAGACACATCACACTGGCAACATAGGTCCGCATAGTTAAAACAATGGTATTCCCCGTAGTAACCTATGGATGCAAGAACTGGACCATAAGGAAGGCTGAGCGAAGAAAGATAGATGCTTTTGAACTGTGGTGTTGGAGGAAAATTCTGAGAGTGCCGTGGACCGCAAGAGGATAAAACCATCCATACTCCAGAAAATAATACCCAGCTGCTCACTGGAGGGAAAGATATTAGAGGCAAAGATGAAGTTCTTTGGTCACATAATGAAAAGGCAGGAAAGCTTGAAGAAGATAATGATGTGGTGAAAATGGAAGGAAAAAAGAAGAGGTGCCAACCAAGGGCAAGATGGGTGGGTGTTATCCTTGAAGTGATTGGCTCGACCTTGATGGAGCTGGGGATGGCAATGGCCAACAGGAAGCTCTGGCATGGGCTGGTCTACGAGTTCCAAACTACAAAGGGTTGGAAGTGACTGAATGAATAAACAACAACATTGTTCTTTATTCAGTAAAACCCTTAATAAGAGTTTCAAAAGTTGTCATACACTCTTAAGCCAGAAGGTATTATTGGTTGAGTTACAGCAATATATCACATTGTTATAAGTCATTGCTTTAAATATGGTTCGGCAATTTTAACATTTTTAGTTGTTAATGTGTTTAAAAATAAAATAAAATTAATGTGTTGCTAACACATTAATAGCAATTATTGTAACAAATCATTTTTCAACTTTCAGTAAACAGCGTTAATAGCCCTATGTAACAAAATTTGAAAAAGATTCTGTTCCTAGCTTGAAAGTGTTACTCCTGTTTAACTATGTGGCACTTACTTTTGAAGTAGACATTATAACACCAGAAATGTTGTTTTGTGGTTGCCACAAACTATGTGGAATTGGTTGAGACTCGATCAGATACTCATTGAAAAACTATAGCAAAATGTCATTCCACAGAATCAAAGTTTTTGCAGTTTAATACACTTTTCCCATGTGTTTATAATAGAACCAATTAGAAAATGACATTTATAGCCCAAGAACAAAAATCATGTTACATAGTGTAATAAAAGCCAAAATGATTTGGCTTTATTGCTAATATTTCTGAGCAATGATAAGAATGGAAGACAATTTTGGCTAGAGGTAAAGACAGATCTTGTTATAATTGTGAAACAAGCCATAGCTCTGGAGCCAAGTTTGATGTTACAGGTTGAACATCCCCTATCCAGAATTTCAATTCCAAAATTGTACATATGGGTTTGCTTTTCTGATTATTAAATGTCCACAAATTTGTTGCATGAGCAACCTTATTAAAACATTTCTCCTCTTCCATATCATCCAGTCACAGTGGCTGACATCACTGCAGGCATTTTTTTTTTGTGGTCATGTCAGGAGCGGCTTGAGAAACTGCAAGTCGCTTCTGGTGTGAGAGAATTGGCTGTCTGCAAGGATGTTGCCCAGGGGATGCCCGGATGTTATGATGTTTTATCATACTTGTGGGAGGCTTCTCTTGTGTCCCCGCATGAGGAGCTAGAGCTGATAGAGGGAGCTCATCCGCACTCTCCCTGGATTCGAACCTGCGACCTGTCGGTCTTCAGTCCTGGCAACACAGGGGTTTAACCCACAGCACCACCGGGGGCTCCAAACTGCAGGAACTGGCCAACTGGCAGGGCCCATGTCATAGCCAGAGACCACTGTGACAATGAGAATAGGAGTAGATGGTAAAGGTGGCAATCTGGAAGCACCAAACCATTGCATGGTCGGGATTCTCTCTCACCTTCACAACAGCTGGAGGGATGGCTGTGAAAACTTCCTGAGGCCAGTTTCACATATACAATGACAGATCATCCCCAGGATAACGAATCAGTGTAAATCTACCCTTATTTCCTTTTTTGGACTGCAATTTCTGGACCTTTTATGTTGTATCCCAGTTGTGTCATGCCCTCCCCTAGAAGGACTGACTGGTGCTGGTGCTATCTTGATTTTGGCACGAACTGAAAACACAGAAGTTATTAAATGATTTTGTCCATATAGTATGGTCTTTTGGCAAACAAAGGCTGCATGTCAGTGAGTCATGAGTTTTGAATGCATATATTAGACTGAAGCTGCTGTTTAGCATATTTTCTCTGAAATAACTGGTGGCAGTTTTTTGGAGTGGGAGTATTTGGAATAGGGTTGAACATTGGACTTCATATCAAGACACACCTCTGTTGGTCTCCATCCTTTGATGTCTGTTACACCTGTTTAGATTCACCCTTCCTTATCCCCATGAGAGGTCTTATTTCCTTCCTTCAGGACTCTCTCTCTCACACACACACAGAGAGAGAGAGAGAGAGAGAGAGAGTTCTATTCGCAGATATAAATCAACATTTCAAAAAGTGTGATTTTTTTTCTGCCTTCTGTTGATTGCTTTTCTCTTTCAGGTAACATGGGTTTAACTTTAGTACAAGAGCCAGCATGGTGTTGTGGATTAAGTGATGGACTGGGGCAGTGTTTCTCAAACTGTGCTACTCCAAGTGTTTTGGACTCCAACTCCCACAATTCCTAATAGCTAATAATTTGGCTAAGATTTCTGGGAGCTAAAGTCCAAAACACCTGGAGGGAGCACGTTGAGAAACACCGGTCTATCACAATGAGAGATCAGAGTTCAAAGGATGCTGACCTACAGAAACCCACTGGCTGACCTTGGACAACCAACACTTTCACACCCTGAGTGGAAGACAATGGCAAACCTCTTTGAATAAATACAATACAACCTGCATATCAATGATAAATATGTTCTAAGTCCCCCATGGATACATGGAACTGTGGATAATAGCACATCCTAATTTTTATGTCATAAACTTGATGCAGAAGCATACCATAGAATTGTACTGGAAGAGCAAAGGAGGGTGAAAAATACTTCTGGAAAGCAGAGGAGTGTGGTTAAATGAAACCATGGATATTGAAAAGTGGATAAAGGAGCCATACTGAATCACCAAGAAAACCCTATGATAGGGTCACCAAATGTTGGAGCCAACTTGAAGGCATATCTAACAACAAATATCACAGAATGGTGTTTCCTAGGCTACCTAGTATCATATATCCCAAAGTACAGCAAACCACAAGCATATATTTCTGGTTGCTACGCATATTCCATTGTTTACATAAACATTGGTGTTTTTATATAATACGAATGTTGAAACAAAAGAACAGAAAAATAAAAATACCACTAATGAAGAGTTATATACTTGCATATTTGTTTTAATATGTAACAGTGACAGAAAGCTGGGGGATTCCATTTTTGTTTTGTCTTTCTATAATTTCCTAAACCTATGCAGACTTAGGATCTAATCTGATCTTTTTTTGACATGATAAACTTTCTCTTCACTGGAGATAACTTTTTGTTGATTATCCGAAGCACTAACATATGCCAATGCCCATATCATATAATTCTTCTTAGACATTTTGAAGGGAAAAGAATAATTCAAATCAGATGTTTAGATGCCCAAGACTCAATGTGGAATCTCCACTTCATATATGAATGAATGAAAGAATTGAGTTGTTGTAGGTTTTTTTGGGCTATATGGCCATGGTCTAGAGGCATTTTCTCCTGATGTTTTGCCTGCATCTATGGCAAGCATCCTCAGAGGTAGTGATGAAATAATTTTATTTTTATGGTCACAGACCTAGAGTGTATAACTTTAAAACATTAAAAACAGAGGGATTTTTTAAAGTGTTAACATTAAGATCAAAAATGCATAATATTAAAATTATTCGTTCCACTTTATATACAGTCTTAAATGCAAAGGGGAGAGGAGAGATGCTGATGCCAAAAAAAATGGTTGTGGACCCTCCTTCTAGGCATCAAACTTGAGGTGTGGCTATATCGATTTGTTTTATCCAAACTTGCCTTCTTCAGTCTCTTCTGTAGAAATTCCATCCTCTGGTGCTTTTTTGACTGTGAAAAGGAAGTGGAGAGGGAAGAAAGGAAGGAAAGGAAAGGAAGGAAAGGAAAGGAAGGAAAGGAAGGAAGGAAGGAAGGAAGGAAGGAAGGAAGGAAGGAAGGAAGGAAGGAAGATATTCTGGCAAGTGCTTCCATGCATGAAAGTGAAAACATTAGCAAGGCTAAGTTAAGTCCCAAGGCAGTGAATTTCATGGGTTTCACACTTCTATTCTGCCATGTTTTTCCAGTGACCTTACAAGCATGGATACAATGAAGATGCCACACATTTTGCACAAAGGAACCAGAAATAGCAACAGAACAGTGTGTGCACTTCAGAATTATTTTTTTGGCCATGATTTTTGCCATTCATGCTACATGCTGCTATTTTCAAAAGAACCGAGGAAACTTTGTTGTGTTTTCTTCCCTTGGGGAACTGCCACTTCATTATTTTTGCAGAACTTCTAAGTATGTCATTATTTCAGTTTTTTTTAGTTGGTTGAAATACAGGCTGCAATCCACACCTATGGAATTTTTGCTTTTCATTTCAGTCAAGTGTGTCTTAAAAACGACAGCTGCCTTATGAGTTGCCCAACAGCAATACAAACTTCAGAAGTATCATGTACATGAGCTAATCTAGAACATAGCCTGTACCACTCTTAAGATATTGGATGGAGAGAGGGAAGATTGGAAAAGCTGTGGTCCAAAACAGTAACGTTTTCAAGCTTGGCTAATGAAGCAATAGGAGTGAAAGGTCTGTTAAACATGGATATCTATTAAGACATCTACACTAGAACCTTGGAAGGTTCAGTTTTTATATCAGGATAAGCTGGGCAGAATATATATCTTCATCAGCAATAAAGCTTGCCATCTTCATTTATTTATTTATTTGTTTGTTTACAGTATTTCTATCCCGCCTTTCCCAGCCCGAAGGCAACTTAAGGTGGCTTACAAATTAGCAGCAATTTGATGCCACAACTGTCATAAAATACAATTTAAAAACATTTAGCACAACATTATAAAAATCCATACCAAAAAAATTAAAAGCATATAATCACAAGTGTCTTCTTGTTAAACTCATTTTTCCAGTAGCATCGTCTAGCCATTCCATGTTCACTCTGTCATAGTTCCATGTTTATCTATTATGCTGCATTTCCAAAAGCTTGTTCGAAGAGCCAGGTTTTTACTTTTTTTTCAGAAGGTCAGGAGGGAGGGTACCGATCTAATATCCCTAGCAAGGGAGTTCCACATCTGAGGGGTCACCACTGAGAAGACCCTGTTTCCCGTCCCTGCCAGACACGCCTGCCAAGAAGACGGGATCAAGAGGAGGTCTTCCCCAGATGATCTTAAGTTCCAAGATGATTCTTGACCTCCCCTTGATGTTATTTGACCTCATATGACTCCATTTTCATCTGTGGAATGTTGGAGGGTATGAGTAAACAACCTCCTCTGAGTTCCGCATTTGGCATTTTAGTTAAATCAGGAAGATTAGATGCCTTGGAGGATCCGTCTTACTATGAGGAGGCTATATGTTGCAGGCATCTCATTCAGGATAATATCCTATCAGTAGGATGATTTTTAAACCAAGACAGAGTTCCAGTTTGTCTAAAGGGGTCAGTTGAAGGTATGTATTAGAAAAGTCTTCCTTCAATGCCTTTATAATGGATAAATGCCAGCCTGTGTCCCACATTCAATATAGGGCAAGTTATTTGAGGAAAGCATTGTGCCTGTGTGGTGTAGTGGTTTGAGTGATTCTAGAGATAATAATTATATTCCCCACTCAGCCATGGAAACCCATGGGGTGGCCCTGGGCAAGTTACACACTCTCAGCTCCAGGAAACCCTGTGATAGTTGGACACAACTTAAACACACAGAAGAACAATTGGGGCTCATGACAGTGAAGACCAGCAGGCAGTGTGTGCTCTCAAGGACCCCTGAACAGATCTTGTCTGAAAGAGTGCTGGTAGAGTGTAGGTGGTCCAGGTGGTCCAATGGTCCTAATCAGTATAAAAGAGCCAGCTCCCTATGCTATGATGCTGAGACTGGCTTAAATTGGCACTATGGATACATTCAGAAGGGCTGAGTGAGAATGTCTCATGATGATTAAATGTGAACAATCAATTCAATGACCCTGAATATTTCTGTTGAAAGGCTCCTCCAGACTTGCAGAAAGAGTCCAAGATAAACACACACCACTAATAGTGGCCAAACACTGAAGCTTGTGAAAAATGATACTCCCAAAACACTGAGGAAGAATTGGTGTGGAGAGACGTCATGAGGGCAACAGGTATTCAGCATGAATTTGTTCCCATTAAGGAAATTAGCCGAGGGATAACATGTAAACATTCTCGTCTTCCAGGATTTCTTTTGCAAAAATAAAATTAAGGCTTCTCTCAACTGGCAGAAAAAATTATAACACCAGAAGAAATTCTGAAGCAACTAAAGGCAACATCATGGGAATTAGAGGTCATTTTCCTCCAAATCACCCCCTTGGGGAGATAGGGCAGAAAATAAAGCAAGTTTTATTTTATTATTATTATCTCCAGTGGCTATACCTTCTCCCAAAGCAAGCCTAAATATTTTAATTTACAGTTGTAATCCATATCAAAATAGCAAAAGGAAGTGGTATCTCATTATTTCCAATTACTGCAGAGGGAAATTGCAGTATTCGTGGGTAGTATAGAGTTCTGAATGCTGGTGGGAGGCATTGTTAGATGTCTTCATACGTCCTTTCTCTTTAGGTTTGGGATAAAAACTACTCAAAAATTATGTCAATTAAAAAAATAGGATAATTGGGAAAATACAGAAGTGAGACCCAGGGCTTGCATATAGTCCTCAGGTTATGATTTGTTCACATCTGTTCGAGACAATAGCTGGAAACAAAACCAAACATTTGTAAAATGCTTCTCCATCTTCCTTCCTTCCTTTTTCAATGTGCTGGAATTGGAATTAAAGTTGTATTTTCGTACATCATTCACTGTGGGGCTATTTAATAAAGCAATTGCCTTCCACATGGTAAGGAATGTTCTGCAATCTTTTCTCAGAAGCAAAACCAGTTTAGTAAAGATCTTTTGCAATGTTAACGAGAAGTTTTTTGGTTGTAGATTATGTACCATTTATATCTTCCAGTTGATTAATTTCACATGAGTTCATGGTTCCAGAGACTTTAATTACTGGTCATTTGTTGTTACTGTGGCTGCTGTTTTGATGCTTCTTTTCTTTTACACTATATAGAGCTGTTTGCAATAATAATGGAAAGCAAAACATATGAGTGGAAAACTCATTAACCACACAAAAATAGTTATTTTCAGCTTCCAACTATTATTTTATGCAGAATGGCATGTTATTAACAGTCTGATGTTCCTCTTTAATAATGTGGGTTTTTTAAAAAAATTAAATTGATTTTATTAAGAAAGCTCTAATGAAACTTGGCACAAAGATAACATATGACACTTTAAACCAGAGGGGAGAATCATGTGATCCTTGAGAAGATGCTGGGTTGCAATTCCCAGTATTTCTCACCATTGACTATACTAGAGCTGCTTGCAATCCAGCAACATCTGAAGGGATACAGGAGTCCTCTCTTGGCTTCAAACAAAACAAATAAATAACTAGAACAGGAACTAACATAGAGTGATTGTAATCTTATATACACTTACCTGGAACTGAGTTCAATTGAACACACTGGGGCTTTTTTTTTCTTAATTAACTTGTAGAATGTAGCTGCAAAAGACTGACCAAGGATAATTTGAGAGAGTCAACATATTATTATTATTGCTGCTAGGCTCAATAGGAAGCAGTAAAGATACAGAAAGCTGCAAGGTAAGTGACATCACAGGAACCAGTCCTGTGGATATAGAGATTATACTGTATTTTTCTTTACCTGTTGTTCTGATTTGTATACATATTTTGCTTTGGCACAGTTTTAAAGGAGTCATAATGTTCACTTGTCCAAACAGGCCTGAGACCTCCATGTTCAGGCTTTTTGCAATTGCTTTAAAGATGACTATCCAGACAGCCAGCAGATGTAGGCAGATCTGTTAGTGAGATATGCATGCACAAGTAATGTGATGCATATGGTCTGATATTTGCCACAAGGCGCGAGATGTATTCTACTGACTACCACATAAGTGGAATTATGTATACAGCAGTGCTGAACATTATGCACTGCCAAACCGCATCCTGTTTTGAAATGCTTTGCCCTATATTGCCATTCTACAAGGTGGCTACATTGTGTTGGCTCAACATATCTCTCCATGCAGATATTTAATAATAATAATAGTAATAATAATAACAACTACTACTACTGCTTTATTTTTATACCCCACCTCAATCTCCCTGAAGGGACTTGGGGCAGCTTACAAAGGGACATGCCCAACAAAACAGGTTAAAATAAGCATCGAAAAACAAGCAATATCAAACATCAATAAACATAAAATCAGACAACATTATAAAAACAATTAAAAGCAATATCATGGCTGAGCAAATAAAGTGCTGGGTTTGGTTCATAATTACTAAGTGCAATGAATCCTAAGTAGAGCCTGGGAAAGTGTGACAATTGGAGGGCTGGGCTAGGAGGCAAATGTCCTTAGGCTATTAAAGTGTTAGAAGTGCCAGAAAGGGGCCATGTTAAAGTGCAGGAGCTGGATAGATCAGGAAATTCTGTGGTGAGCTGCCTAATCAAAGGTGCAATGGAACAGCCAAGCCTTGGGGGAAATGGGGAGAGTGGGAGACTGTCTGCTCTCCCTAGGGAGAGAGTTCCAGAGCTGAGGGGCCACGACAGAGAAGGCCCTTTCCTTCGTCCCCACCAACCGAGCTTGTGAGGGTGGTGAAAGTGAGAGAAGAGCCTCACTGGATGATCTTAAAGTACATGCTGGCTCATAGGGGAAGATGTGATCACGAAGATAGGCAGGTCCCAAACCATTTATATTAAAAAAAATAGTTATTTGTTTCAACTAAGAAGTGTCAGACCTTGGGAAAAGTATGTTTTGGCCACTGGCTATCATGATTAGGAGTTTCTGGAAGCTATATCGCTGTAGAACATTTTACGCCAGGGGTCCAGCAGGCCAGATGCAGCCTTCCAAGGTCATTTTCCCGGGCCCAGTCCTAAACCTTTGACTTATCATCCTAAATCTGAAATGATTTGAAGGCACACAACAATAACAATCCTAATTTACTTGAGTATCTTATCAGCCAAAAGCAGGCCTACATTTCCTATTGATATTCTGGTAAGTTTACGTTGGTTAAAATTTTTCTTCATTTTAAATCCTGTATTGTTCTTTCATGTTTTTTTGCAGTACAAATAAGATATGTACACTGTGCATAGGAATTTGTTCGTGTTATTTTCAAACTATAGTCCGGGCCCCCAACAGTCTGCAGAAACATGAAACGATCTTGTGCTTAAAAGGTTCGAGGACTTCTGTTCTGTACTAAGTATCGGACATTACAGATGTCTGATACTTAGTATAGAACCCTTGGTATTCACTAGCATTTGGTTGCAGTACCTCCCCCCCCCCCCCATGTCAAGAATGGCACAGTAAAATAGTATCCCTTATTGGCAAAATCAAAGTTGGCTTTTTTGATCTTTTAAAAATATTGTCAAGCCATGGATGGTTGAATCCATGGGTAAGGAGGGCCAACTGTAAGTACTGAACAAACAATGAGAGTTGTGTGTATATTTAGAATATTTTTCTCACTGAATGGATGTACCAAGGCTGTGAAACATTCAATTCCTAGTTCTGACTCTTTTTCACTTTCAAGCATAATTAGAGCTGACATGGTATACAACTTGGAAACAAAAAGGAAATAGTCTCGCATTCCGTATAATGTTTATATGCAGATAACACAGGAAAAAAGTAAATTATCTTGCAAGTTGGCTGAGGAGCTGAGGCCAGGAAAAGTGCAAGTCAAGGTAATGCAAGAGATATGAGCAAAAATCTGGAAGCTCTCCACTTAGCAGAAGGCAAGGAAGCTAGTAAAACACTAAGTTTAAAAGAAATGTGATGTGAAACCACATTGAATGTCCAGGTCAGAAGCTAGAAAGTCAAAAATGTACCAGGAATGAGGGAGAGGCTGAGAATACAAAGTTTCAAAATTAAGATGTTGGATAAAAGAGCATGATGGAGGAGAATCAAAGTAATGCAAAAGAAGAGTCTTGTGGGTCCAGTGGAGGGCCTAGAAAAGATGTTTCTTCAGATATCACCGGGATTGTGGCGCAGCTGGCTGAGTGTCAGCTGCATTAAGATCACTCTGACCAAAAGGTCATGAGTTCGAAGCCAGCCCGGGCTGGAGTGGGTGTCCAGCCATTGTGTAGCCCGTTGTCGACCTTTGCAACCCGAAAGACAGTTGCATCTGTCAAGTAGGAAAATAAGGGACCACCTTGTGTGGGAGGCTAAATTTAACTAATTTATGAGGCCATAAAGAAAGAAGACTCCGGGGAATGTGGAATGCGGAAGAACTTCATCAGTGTCGTTGATGGACGATGAAAAGCAGCAGCTCCCCTGGCGGCCAGAAAAAAGTTAAATAGCCTTTGTCTGTTAAATGTTGTTTGTCAAACTGGCATTGAATGTTTGCCATATATGTGTTTACTGTAATCCGCCCTGAGTCCCCTGCGGGGTGAGAAGGGCGGAATATAAGAACTGTAAATAATAAATAATAATAAAATAAAATATGAAATCCCAGATTCAAAAATAAGTCATGCCAAACTAATGTTATCTCTTTTGATAGAGTTAGAAGTTTGGTAGATGCAGGGAATGCTGTGGATGTAGCATATCTTAATTTCAGTTAGACCTGGAATATTGTGTCCAATTCTGGGCACCACAATTCAAGAAAGATATTGACAAGCTGGAATGTGTCCAGAGGAGAGCGACTAAAATGATAAAGGGTCTGGAGAACAAGCCCTATGAGGAGCGGCTTAAGGAGCTGGGCATGTTTAGCCTGAAGAAGAGAAGGCTGAGAGATATGATAGCCATGTATAAATATGTGAGAGGAAGCCACAGGGAGGAGGGAGCAATCTTGTTTTCTGCTTCCCTGGAGACTAGGACGCGGAACAATGGCTTCAAACTACAAGAGAGGAGATTCCATCTGAACATGAGGAAAAACTTCCTGACTGTGAGAACCGTTCAGCAGTGGAACTCTCTGCCCCGGAGTGTGGTGGAGGCTCCATCTTTGGAAGCTTTTAAACAGAGGCTGGATGGCCATCTGTCAGGGGTGATTTGAATGCAATATTCCTGCTTCTTGGCAGGGGGTTGGACTGGATGGCCCATGAAGTCTCTTCCAACTCTTTGATTCTATGATTCTATGATTCTATGATTCGACAAGGTCCCGTATGACTGGGGCTTGCAGTAACTGCAACCTTTGTAAAAAAAGAAAGAAATCAGAATTTTTACAAACAATAAGGAAATGCTTATGCAATTAAAGAAATCAATATATGTATCAGGCAAAATTACTAAGGGAATGTAATTGTAGAAGACATAAAAAATGTGTCTCATGCTCACAATGCTGTAAATTTGGCCACTGATGCACACTTTCATTGAATGGCTGAATTCATTTGAGGAGCTATTGTGAGCACTGTAGCTAAACTCAAAAGGATCAGAAAGCACAGAGCAGGATAGTAGATGTCACCAACACACCTGCTAATAAAAATGCCTGGTATTTCAACCCTATGATCCCTGGCATTACTATAAAACTGCTTTAGGAGGTAGTCATGTGCATGTTAGGTGGGGGAACAAGGAGAGGACAGTCACCTTCTCTGTCCTTCAGCATCTTCCTTTTGCTCTCTATCACCAGTATTTGCCACTATCTTCTTTGCCTAATGGCAGGACTGGTTCTGCAAAAATAATTCTTAAAAATTAAAAAAAGGCTAAAAGGCTTGTGTTGTGTTGCAACTTACTTATAATACATTACATCCTTATTGGTCTCTTCATGGAAAATCATCAGGCTCTTCAAATTATATTAATTGTTCCCATTCTTTCTTCTAATTATTTGGTATGCATTTAGAGGATCATACCCAGTTAGCGTGTAAAGCAAGGGAGCAGAAAAATGGGAGGAACTGGTAATGTAACCCAGTTTTTATGAAATCTGCAAAAAAAAAAAAAAGGAAAAAAACAGGGACTATTTAAATCTTTTCTCCCCATATGTCCTTTAAAAGACCTTTTTACCTTCTTCTTCCTGTTTTATATGGTTACCTCTAGACCTTGGAAAGGAGTATTTGTTCCCATTCATCATTAGAATTTTGAAAATCATTCATTGTTACTTACTGCAACGTTGTTACTATATTATAAGAACGTATTATTTAAATGTATATAATACAACATAATATGATATAACAATCATAAAGATAAAATTAAATCCAAATTCTGAAATTCTATCTTGCTTTTTCTCTCAGAATCAGAAAAAGTAATTCCATGCATTATTTTCTGGGCTCTTCATTCCTTTAAAACTAGTTTCCTTTACTTTTTAAAACCTATGAACACACAAAAAATTCTAGAAGAAAAAGACAGGATCAAATGGGTCACAAAAATGCTGCTATTTCAAACTAACTAGAAATTAGGGGTGTGCAGGATTCCATTAGGTGATTCAGGAAAATTAAGTGATCAAGAAGCCGGATCACTGAAAACAGATGGGCAGGACCCAACCAAAGCCTTAACCAAACCGGATCACAAGTGAGATGGATCTTTTGGCTAATGGGGGCGATGGGGCTGAGTGGCACTCAACCTGCGGTGGATGCCACAGCATGTGGGTGGCCTCACAAATCAGTGAAGAGCAGATGCCTGGCATGTTTGCTCCTTCTTCTCCTCTATCTTCCCCAGCTATCTTCCATCCCTTCCCAAATGCCTTCCCACTGGTGGAGGGCCTGCTTGAGGCAAAGAAGGCGAGAGAGAGGAGCGGTGGGTGGGAAAGATTTCCCTAAGCCTCTCCTCCAGAGAGATCTCCACGAGGAAATAGCTTTCCCAACAACACTTTGCATGATTTGGGCATTGAAGGAGCCTCTGCACTCCATGATGGGAGGGCATGATGGGGGTTGAGGTTTTTCTCTCACACACACATTTCTTTCTCAGCCAATCAGAGGCCTGGTTGACTATGTCCATTCTCCTCCCTTCTTGTGGGCGTACTCGTTGAGACTTCAATTCCGAGAATCCCCTCTTGTGGATTTTTTTTTTAAATGTTATGGTACAAACTTTAGAAACTTCTCCAAAATCAGTGAATTGGTGAAATGTTATAAAACTTGGCAGACTTGTAATTGTAAATGTAGCCTATAACTGTGACAATTGTAAATGTAGCCTATAACTGAGACAATTTTCATCCGAATAGGCCTACAAATGACAGAAACAAGCCTCTAAAATTTCCCCATTGGCACCAAATGGGCCTAATCTTACTAGACCAAAAATGGCACTCCCAATTTCAGGATTTTCCCAGTAAATGGAACAGCCAAAAATGGGACTGAAAATGGTACTTTTTTGCCATGTTGCACACCCCTACTGGTTACCACAAGGCCTAGTGGAGATATGAAGCAAAAAAAAACCTAGAAACACCTAATGAAACCCAACCAAATACAAATAATTTTTTTGAAAAAAAACTTTGTTCCTTACATTTCTTTTAATATAAAGTTTTCTGCACCATATTCCACGTGACCTGCGAGTGGGGGGAGCTGGCTCCAGGAACCTTTAAAAAAAGAAGATTAGGAGGATGCAATCAAGAAAGTAGAAGAAGTCTACAGCTTGGGAAACTAGAAAAGATCTTCTTTAAAAATTCATTTTCCCCAGCCAAGTTGCATGTGTCTCCAAACCACATGGATCAATTAAAAACTGGCTCGCAATGTGATGGTTTCTTTCCCCAACACAACTTTTTTGGAAAAAATTAATAAATCAGACCAAAATGGCAGCCAGATGTGATGTGATGTCACTTTCAGCTTGCCAAAATGCATTAGCACAGTGCACCAAAGTGGTAGAGAGGCAGAAATTGGCCCTAACCTTTCCATCATTGCCACTCCTGATTTACACCTTTCACTAGGTCAATAAAAGATTTCCAACTGCATGATACTGAGAAATGACAATACTATTTACCAGTTGTGGATAGAGGGGAGAGGAAGACAAGGGGCATCCATTGCCTTATGATCATTACATGGCTTTCTCAAAGGCATTTGCTGGGAAGCGTTGAACTTCAGTTCATAGCAAGAGTTTTTCCCATGGTGTCCCACCGATATGGGCAATAGGCAGTGATTCAGTACTCATGAGTATCATTTTTTATTTCATCTGCCTCCCAAGATTAATTTAATTTCAGGAGAAATATAAATCTCTCCAACTCTCTCATGTGAAAATGCCAAATAAGTCTGGGCTTAATATTTCATTCCTATGCTAATCTATGTATCTTCTTTACCTCTATACATCCCATACCAAAGTTCTCTTTCCAGCTGACAGTAAATTAACTTTTTTCAATAATCAAATTTAAAACAGAAATTAAAACATTGTGACCAGAAGCAATATTAAATATGACCACAAATAAGTACAAAGCACAAGAGTTGGAGTGAATAATTCCAGTACTCTTTATGGCAAACTTTCAGAGCTGGAGCTAGAAACAGGTTCATGGTAATGAAATATTCGTAGGCTTTCAACTGGCTCTGTCCATAAATGTTGGCCAATAGGTCCTCCTGAACAGGAAGAACTATAAAACACTTCCTGTTTGGGCTGGTTACTAGCCAGACCATCAGGATGTTCCTGGCTCTGGTGTATTTCTCTGAATGTTTTCAGCTCAGCTCTTGGCTGATTTCAAAATGTTGCACATTCCTCAACCTTGCCATACAGAAAGGACTATCCAAATGTTATTACACAATAGGAGTACAGTAGAGTCTTGCTTATCCAACATAAATGGGCCAGCAGAACATTGGATAAACAAAAATGTTGAATAATGAGGGATTAAGGAAATGCCTATTAAACGTCAAATTATGTTATGATTTTACAAATTAAGCACCAAAACATCATGTTTTTCAACAAATCGACAGAAAAAACAGTTCAATACATGGTAACCTTATGTAGTAATTACTGTATTTATGAATTTAGCACCAAAACATCAAAATGTATTGAAACAGCTGTGGATCCAGGAGGGAGACAGACTGAGTTGGATAATACAGAACATTGGATGAGCAAAGGTTGGATAAGTGAGACACTGCTGGGGTGACACTATTAGAATCCATGCTAATAGCATGGATTCTAATTCCACAGACATGGTTGCTTCCATGTCTGTGGAATGGCGTATCTGTTTGGGATTTTAATTTGAACTATTATTTTAAAAGGTGTGGAATATTTTATAATTATTAAGAGTGGTTTTAATTCCTGTACTTCAACTTATATATTTGGATATACGGGGAAATATAAATGAATGAATAGTCATTCACAACGGTACAGTTCATTGCTGGCATCTCAACAACTTAAATCAATTTTGGAATTCAGGCAAATGTCTGAAAAGGATTATTGTCAGATTCACAAGGTTTCATTTTCTGATTTACAGTAGGCAAGTTCTGAAGACTTGGAGTAGCGCAAAAGAAATCTGAGTCAACATTTAATGTGTGGGGAGGAGAGAACAGCATGTGCTCTTCAAAGATTTTCTATTTTGAAGAAAAGAAAACATTAAAAAAAACAACAACCCAGTTTTTCCATAGCACATGGAGCTGCAGTATGCTGAATCACAACAGCATCTGTCTAACCCAGTTTTATCTGCTCAAGCTGGCAGAAGCTCTCCAAGAGAGGTGTTTGCTTCTCAACCACTATCTGAGTATCGAACTAGAGATGTTAGAGACTGAATCTTCAACAGATATTATATAGACTCAATCATTGACCCATTGTTCCTCTTTTAAAGACATAACCTGGTAAAGAGAGGGGGCAGGTTTGACCCAAGGGAAGGCTCAGATCTTATGGTTTGAAGTTTTATGTTATGGTTTAAAGTTTTATGATGGCAAATTTCAATTGAACATTAGAAAACCATCTTGACAGTAAGACAGGGTAAAAATCGTCAGCATGCATTGTTTCCTCTTCAGTTTTGCAACAGAGCCCACCGGACTCCATCCCATGATGTACATCTACTTCCAGCAGGGCTCTTCACAAAAGGGAAGAGGAACCAGTGTATGCCACTACCATGGCAATACAGGAGTCTTCCCGTGTTGCACTGGGATCAATAAGAAGCTGGGCAGCAGACACAGGAGTCTTCCCGTGTTGCACTGGGATCAATAAGAAGCCGGGTTAGGAGTAAATTGGGCGGTGTAGGATGTGGGATGATGGGTTCACCATGCCCCATATTGTGTTCACCACTGGATTCATTACGATTTGTGGTGACTCTGGTGGCACATATGATGTGGTCTCTAGAGAGGTGATTGGGTCTCCTCTCTAGACTTCTTTTAAAGGAGTCTGGGCAGCTACCTGTTGGGGAGGCTCTAGCTGAAATTCCTGCATTAAAGATAGCACTTGATGGCCTATGGACCCCCTTCCAACAGTATAATTCTAAGATTGTATTCCATGTGTGTGTGTGTGTGAGAGAGAGAGAGAGAGAGAGAATTAAATGTTGCATATCTGGAGTTTTTTTCTGGGATAGTACATTACTAGAAAACCTTTAACCCTCCAATATCTTCTTGAATTTTATCTCCCACTAGTCATAGACAATATAGTGATTTTTGGTGTATGATCAGAATATTTATCTATATATAAATATTAGGCCTGTGCAATCAATGAAAACAATGTTTCAACACTTATTACAAAATTGGGGCGGGGGGGGGGGTTGGAGGGTGTTTCTGAAATTATGAACCTAAATTTTTAAAACTATAATGAAGTAACAAATTTTTTGTTACTTTTTTTGTTAAAAAATTCAGCTAGTGGAGAAACTTCAGAGGCTCACTTCTCCTTCATTTTTATCAAATGTCATGATGAAACTTGCTATAATTGTACCACACATTTCCACTGTTAGCCCACCAAGTACCAGAATGTTACCCTCATCCACTAATTTTTGGAGAATTTGTAAATTGTTTATTTTTATTTTATTTTATTTTATTTTTTATTATTCAAACTTATATGCCGCCACTCCCCTGGGGCTCGGAGCAGCTTACAAAAACAGGCTAAAATCTAACACAATTTAAAAACAATTTAAAACAATTTAAAAACAGCAATATCAAAGATCAAAGGCCTGTCGAAACAGATATGTCTTACATGCCCTACGGAAAGCTTATAAGTCCCACAAGGCACGGACTTCAGGTGGCAGAGTATTCCACAGTGATGGTGCCACTTCTGTAAAGGCTCTGTGCCTGGTTGCTGTTATAAACAATATTTTTTTAAAAAAACAACAAAGTACAATAGTTAACTACTTGAATTTTATGTACAATGCACAAGATAACCAAGGCACCAATTCCCCCAATTTTCAGAAAGATTCACACACCTGTTATTTGGGGGGGGGGGGTTAAAGTTTAGACAACAACATTTATTTCCCCCCCCCCCGCAAAAAAAACCCCAGAACCGCATTTTGACACACAATTAACCATAGTACTTCAACTAAGCACAGATTTATACTATTGCTTACTTTAGCAGTCTTTGTATATTCAATAATTTTGTTTAATATTATTAGACTGACTTTAAACGGATGGCAGCTGCAGCCTTCATTGGGTCTTTCTGATGCTGAGCACTGCATTCTGTGAACTGTAGTTTAGGGCAGGACCTTTCGAATTCTATGTCACAGGGGGACTTGCCAAACTACATTTCCCAGTGACTGGCAAGCAACTTTGGTCTTCATTTAAGTACTAGCAATGGCCTCTTCACTTTACCAAAGTTGCTTATTGCTTATACCTAAAATTAAACTGACTTTGGAAGGCTTCCGAATGTTACAGAATCTTAACAAAAATTATTGCTGAGTGTTTTGATTTTGATTTTTTTCCTCCCCCTTTCCTGCATGTTTCTTAATAGCGATTCATTTGCATAAATCTAACAAATTACTAACGACTTATAGGACTGACATAGTTTTGCACTGCTCCATATTTAGTTTCAAAATTTATTATTAAGAGTAGATGCTGAACTTTGAGTAACATTTCTTCCCCTGGATTGTGGGAAAGTCCTCCCAAGAAAGCCAACTTGAGAGGTTATCTCACAAATCTTTTTTCCTCATTTTCCCCATCTGTAATTGTCTTGAAGCCAATTTTTTTTCTGGAGAAGCTAATATCTTATTGAAACCATTCCATCAGCTTCACAGCTGTGCCTCTGTTACAAGTAAGCAAACCATTAGTCACCATTTTCAGTACAATATGCCATTCTGCAGATATTGTTGGCTTTTATATCATTTCAAGACCTTCTGAACACTGGACACTCCCATCATAGCACACACACACACGCTACTTCGATTCTGATTTAATATCCTAGGTTTAAATATTTCATATTTGTAGTGCTTGATTTCTTTCTAAGGGGTTATTAGTAATTTAATGACAACATACCAAGCCAAAGTCTGACTAAATCAACATACTCTCCAACATTTCACAGATGGAAACTAGGACACATGTGGCCAAGCCACATCAGAATATGGCCAGAATGGGAAAAGCTATTGACGAGGAAGGCATTGTTTGCCTGTTGTATGATACAGCCATGCATTGTGCCTCTTATTAGTCTTGATTGCTAGCATGAGGGCTTATTGACTCTGGTTCCAGTCAAAAACTCAATGAAAGCCATCCGTTGCTTTTTCCTCCATCCACTGAAAACATAAGGATTCCTTCTCTGCCCTTTAATACCCAGTTATTCAAATGCAAACTACGTTTTCATTAAAAATTCAGCTTGCATCAATTAAAGCAAACTGAAGACAAAGGGGGAAAGTGGTTGGAGAGGAAAGAAACTAGGACACAGCCCCTGAAAGTGAGATGACAAAGGACAATCTACCTGCTATAACCATCCCCACTAACAAACATATGCAGACACACCCAAGCTCAAATTTAATGGGAAATCATGCCACCAAATCTGAGTTAAAACCACAAAACCTTTTAGTGACCTTATCACAAAGCCCTGGTGAAGCATCTCATTTCGTCTGGCTTTGTAGAGGAAGGAGAAGAGTCCTGAGTTGAATCCTTTGCCCTGCGTGCAGCTCCCTCTTAGTAACGCTTCCTTCATCAGACATGGGAAGTGTATGGGCTGGTGTTTAGCACAGCTGGTAAATCATCAGCAACTATAAAATCTATCAACCGAAAGGCTGCAAGTTCAAAGCCCCGGGTCAGCATGAGCTGCCGACCATCAGCCCTGCTCACTATTTACCTACGCCGTTCGAAAACAGCTTTAGCTGTAATTAGAGAAATTAGGTACCGCTAAAGTGAGGGAGTTGAATCCTTTGCCCTGCGTGCAAAGGCCGTGACAGACTTTGTATGTCTACGCGCAAAGATTACTGCAGATGCAGACTGTGGCCAGGAAATCAGAAGACGCTTACTTCTTGGGAGGAGAGTAATGTCCAGTCTCGATAAAATAGTAAAGAGTAGAGACATCAGACTGGCAACAAAGATCCACCTAGTCAAAGCCATGGTATTCCCTGTCGTAACCTACGGATGTAAGAGCTGGACCTTAGGGAAGGCTAAGCGAAGGAAGATGCTTTTGAGCTGTGGTGTTGGAGGAAAGTTCTGAGAGTGCCTTGGACTGCGAGAAGATCCAACCAGTCCATCCTCCAGGAAATAAAGCCCAACTGCTCATTGGAGGGAAGGATACTAGAGACAAAGTTGAAGTACTTTGGCCACATCATGAGGAGACAGGAAAGCCTAGAGAAGACAATTATGCTGGGGAAAGTGGAAGGCAAAAGGAAGAGGGGCCGACCAAGGGCAAGATGGATGGATGGCATCCTTGAAGTGACTGGACTGACCTTGAAGGAGCTGGGGGTGGTGACGGCCGACAGGGAGCTCTGGCGTGGGCTGGTCCATGAGGTCACGAAGAGTCGGAGATGACTGAATGAATGAACAACAACAAAGTGAGGGAGGTGTTTTACAATGCCATAAAGAAAAAGAAGATCAGGAAATGCTGGAATGAGGAAGTCCTGACGACTGTTCGTCATAGAGGATGGAGCAACAGCACCCCCTGTGGACTCGAGCCCAATGTCCGTGGCATCGAAACAACACCACCTTCTGTTCTGTCTGTTTACTGTCTATACAAACGGCATTGAATGTTTGCTGTATATGTGTACTTGTGATCCGCCTTGAGTACCCTTTGGTTTGAGAAGGGCAGAATATAAATAAAGTTATTATTATTATTATTATTATTATTATTAGCCTTCCGTGTTATGAGGGAAGCATCATAACACCCATGCCAGGTGGTCGGATTTTGGTGTCGTCCCCCCCCCCCCCCCAATTCATTTCTCAAAAGCCTTCTGAATTTGGATAGGCAAAATTTGAGTTTTTAATCTGGTAGCCGAAATATGCATTTTTGCTCCAGGAAGATCCGGCCCATTGGTGGAAATGGGGAGAACTTACAGGGCTCCCCTTTCCATTATTTTTAGGGCACCAGACTTAAGAAATTTCTGGGGTTCTTTCCACTAATATCCTTCATATAGACCTGAGTCAAGGCATCAGACTTAAGAAACCACTTTTTTCCTGGGGTCCACCCTCACTTTCCTAGTGAAATAATAAAACAAAAAAGAAAGAAAGAAAGAAAGATATTAAACTAAGAAACATAAATGGCTCAGGCAGGTTATTGCATTAAGTGACATCAACCTTAGTGATGCTTATATAATACTAAGCCCCATTTCTCACTGTAAATGATTGGAAATTAAATAGACAGTTTCAATCCTTTAAAAAGCACAATTTATACCCTGAAAAACACTAGCCTGTTGTACTAAACACACTCTTTTGAAGTCTACCTCATTACTTCCCCTCCCACTCCAACAGAGCATGATGCATATAAAATAATTCTTTCATCATTTAAAAAGTAAGTTATGCCATTTTTATTTTATTATTATCATCATCATCACTATCACCATCATCATCAAACAAAGTTATTTCTATGTTAAAGACAAAGAGAATTAAACTGGACCATATTATTATTATTTTAATAATGGAAACGGCTGTATGATTGTATAACTAATGTTATTGTTTTTAATATATTGTGTATTTATGGTTTTATATTGTTGTTTACTGTGATATTTGCGACATTGAATTGTTGCCATTGTTAGCCGCTCTGAGTCCCCCCTCGGGGGTTGAGAAGGGCAAGGTAGAAATGTTGCAAACAAATAAATGAATAAATAAATAACTTCAATTATCATGAATTACTTCTAAGAACTGGGTAGACTGTAAAACTGCCCATTCCTTGCCTCTGGCATAAAGTATGGGCTGCCATGAATTTAAAAAAATAATAATCATATGTTTTGTTTTATAGCTCAGAAGGTAACACTAAAGGTACAGAGAGTTATCCCCACTCTAATTTTTAAAAAACAATGTAAAAACACAACACACATGCACACAAATGCCAATCAGCAGTAACCAGTTCTTTTACAATTTCCTCCTTTTGAGATGAATTTGGCTTGGAATGGAAACCATTAACAAATCGCTAGTAACAACACATTGCATAAAGTTGATTTCTCGCAAAAGTATCTTTTGTAGCATTACTCAGTCTGTGTTATTGTAAAAGTATTAGCTCCTTGTACAACGTGTTCTGTGTATGCAAATTTCTTCCTCTTGGATCCCATGCACATTATAAAAGCAAAACAAATGAGAAAGAAGAAAGAAAATACAGCAATTCACTGAATAAATTCTCTCCCAGGTAAGGTTGACCTCTTAGAGATATAGTACAAACAATTATTTTTTCCAAGTTTTTTTCCATTGTTATTGAGGAAAGCCCTTTACCCATCTCATGATATAAACACCTCTTAAAGCTACACAGTGAACATTCAGGGAAAAAAGTATGATCCCTTAGCACAAATGATAGCAAACAGTTCAATTGTGTAGCTTTAAGAGGTGTTTATATCATCAGATTTGATTAATCGCAGGTTTGATTAATATGGTATCTCTAGGAAACTCTTGGTCAGGAGTCCTCAAACTAAGGCCCAGGGGCTGGATGCGGCCCTCCAAGGTCATTTACCTGGCCCTCGCTCAGGGTCAACCTAAGTCTGAAACAACTTGAAAACACACAACAACAACAACAACAACAACAACAATCATATCTTGTCAACCAAAAGTAGGCCCACACTTCCCACTGAAATACTAATAAGTTTATATGTGTTTAAATTGTTCTTCATTTTAATTATTGTATTGTTTTTTGCACTACAAATAAGATATGTGCAGAGTGCATAGGAATTCATTCATGGTTTTTTCAAATTATAATCCAGCCCTCCAACAGTTTGAGGGACTGTGACCTGGCCCTCTGTTTAAAAAGTTTAAGACCCATGTTCTAAGTCCTCCAGTGCAACTTTTGTGATGAAACTCTGCTGGAAGTTTACTATAAAGTCACTCTGGAGGATCTAGTGATTCCTAAAGAGATTTTCTCCCAGTTAAAAAAAAGAAGCATTTTTCACTTTCCCCCAACTTTTGTGGGGTCATGTGCCCCAAATCCACAAGAAATGGGGGGGCCTACTGTAGTACTAAGTGTATTAGCTGGGGAGTTTTTTAACCTTCCTAATGCCATGACCCTTTAATACAGGTCTTCATATTGTGGTGACCCCCAACCATATTTTTTTTTGTTGCAGCTATAATTTTGCTACTGTTATGAATCGTAATGTAAATATCTGATATGCAGGATGTATTTTCATTCACTGGACCAAATTTGGCACAAATACCCAATATGCTCAAATTTGAATACTGGTGGCATTGGAGGGTTGATTTGGTCATTTGGGAGTTGTAGTTGGTGGGATTTATAGTTCACTGACAATCAAAGAGCATTCTGAACTCCACCAACGATGGAATTGATCAAAACTTGGCACACAATATTCTCATGACTAACAGAAAATGCTGGAAGAGTTTGGTGGACAATGACCATGAGTTTTGGAGTTGTAGTTCACCTACCTCCAGCAAAGGATCACCACCTTGTCGGGGCGGAGCAGAGGATAAGTTCAACTAGCCCCAGATGTGATGACGCAGCTAGCTCAAAGCCGAAAGGAAGGCTAGCGGCCGACGGTACTGGAGGTGAACAACGAATCCGATGCTCTAAAGATCAACACATCATAGGAACCTGGAATGTAAGATCTATGAGCCAGGGCAAATTGGATGTTGTTATTGGTGAGATGTCAAGACTAAAGATAGACATTCTGGGGGTCAGCGAACTGAAATGGACTGGAATGGGCCACTTCACATCAGATGGCCACCAGATCTACTACTGCGGACAAGAGGAACATCGAAGAAATGGAGTAGCCTTCATAATTAATAAGAAATTCGCTAAAGCGGTGCTTGGATACAACCCAAAAAATGACAGAATGATCTCAATTCGAGTGCAAGGAAAGCCTTTCAACATTACAGTGATCCAAATATACGCCCCAACCACATCTGCTGAAGAAGCAGAAGTAGATCAGTTCTATGAGGATCTGCAGGACCTACTGGATAATACACCAAAAAGAGACATTATTTTCATTACAGGAGACTGGAATGCCAAGGTGGGAAGTCAAATGACAACAGGGATCACAGGCCCAATTTAGAATAAAACTAAAGAGATCAGGGAAAATACACAGACCAGTTAGATATGATCTCACTAACATTCCTAGCGAATATACAGTGGAAGTGAAGAACAGATTTGAAGGACTAGATTTAGTAAACAGAGTCCCAGAAGAACTATGGACAGAAGTCCGAGACATTGTTCAGGAGGCGGCAACAAAGTACGTCCCAAAGAAAAAGAAAACCAAGAAGGCAAAATGGTTGTCTGCTGAGACACTGGAAGTAGCCCAAGAAAGGAGGAAAGCAAAAGGAAACAGGGATAAGGGGAGATATGCCCAGTTAAATGCGCAATTCCAGAGGTTAGCCAGAAGAGATAAGGAACTATTTTTAAATAAGCAATGCATGGAAGTGGAAGAAGACAACAGAATAGGAAGGACAAGAGACCTCTTCCAGAAAATTAGAAACATTGGAGGTAAATTTCAGGCAAAAATTGGTATGATAAGAAACAAAGATGGCAGGGATCTAACAGAAGCTGAAGAGATCAAGAGAAGGTGGCGAGACTATACAGAAGATCTGTATAGGAAGGATAATAATATTGAGGATAGTTTTGATGGTGTGGTGAATGAATTAGAACCAGACATCCTGAGGAGTGAGGTTGAATGGGCCTTAAGAAGCATTGCTAACAACAAGGCAGCAGGAGACGACGGGATCCCAGCTGAACTGTTTAAAATCTTAAAAGATGATGCTTTCAAGGTGATGCATGCCATTTGCCAGCAAATATGGAAAACACAAGAATGGCCATCAGACTGGAAAAAATCAACTTATATCCCCATACCAAAAAAGGTAAATGCGAAAGACTGCTCAAACTTCCGTACAGTGGCCCTTATTTCTCATGCCAGTAAGGTAATGCTCAAGATCCTGCAAGGAAGACTCCAGCAATACATGGAGCGAGAGTTGCCAGATGTTCAGGCTGGGTTTAGAAAAGGTAGAGGAACGAGAGACCAAATTGCCAATATCCGCTGGATAATGGAGAAAAGCAGGGAGTTTCAGAAAAACATCTACTTCTGCTTCATTGACTATTCTAAAGCCTTTGACTGTGTGGATCATAATAAATTGTGGCAAGTTCTTAGTGGGATGGGCATCCCAAGCCACCTTGTCTCTCTCCTGAGGAATCTGTACAAGGACCAAGTAGCAACAGTCAGAACTGACCATGGAACAACAGACTGGTTCAAGATTGGGAAAGGCGTACAGCAAGGCTGCATCCTCTCACCCAACCTTTTTAACATGTATGCAGAACACATCATGCGATGTGCGGGGCTGGATGAATGCAAAGCTGGGGTGAAAATTGCTGGAAGAAACATTAACAACCTCAGATATGCAGATGACACCACCCTGATGGCCGAAAGTGAGGAGGAGCTGAGGAGCCTTCTAATCAAGGTGAAAGAAGAAAGCGCAAAAGCCGGGTTGCAGCTAAACGTCAAAAAAACCAAGATTATTGCAACAAGAATGATTGACAACTGGAAAATAGAGGGAGAAACCGTGGAGGCCGTGACAGACTTTGTATTTCTAGGCGCAAAGATTGCTGCAGATGCAGACTGTAGCCAGGAAATCAGAAGACGCTTACTTCTTGGGAGGAGAGCAATGTCCAGTCTCGATAAAATAGTAAAGAGTAGAGACATCAGACTGGCAACAAAGATCCGCCTAGTCAAAGCCATGGTATTCCCTGTAGTCACCTACGGATGTGAGAGCTGGACCTTAGGGAAGGCTGAGCGAAGGAAGATCGATGCTTTTGAGCTGTGGTGTTGGAGGAAAGTGCTGAGAGTGCCTTGGACTGCGAGAAGATCCAACCAGTCCATCCTCCAGGAAATAAAGCCCGACTGCTCACTGGAGGGAAAGATACTAGAGACAAAGTTGAAGTACTTTGGCCACATCATGAGGAGACAGGAAAGCCTAGAGAAGACAATTATGCTGGGGAAAGTGGAAGGCAAAAGGAAGAGGGGCCGACCAAGGGCAAGATGGATGGATGGCATCCTTGAAGTGACTGGACTGACCTTGAGGGAGCTGGGGGTGGTAACGGCCGACAGGAAGCTCTGGCATGGGCTGGTCCATGAGGTCACGAAGAGTCGGAGACGACTGAACGAATGAACAAGTTCACCTACATCCAGAGAGTACTGTGGACTGAAACAATGACAGATCTGGACCAAACTTGGCATGGATACTCAATATGCCCAAATGTGAACCCTGGTGGAGTTTGGGGGGGAAAAGACTTTGACATTTGGGGGTTGTAGCTGCTGGGATTTATAGTTCACCTATAATCAAAGAGCATTCTGAACTCCAATGATGGAATTGGGTCAAACTTCCCACACAGAACCCTCATGACCAACAGAAAATACTGTGTTTTCAGATGGTCTTTGGCAACCCCTCTGACACCTTCTTGCAACCACACCCCCGCCGGGGTCCCGACCTACAGATTGAGAAATGCTGAGCTAGGGGATTTTGGAAGATCAAAGAAAGGAAAAAATGTCAAACTCCCACAAAAATTAATTATCATGACTAGTAATATCTGACCCCTCTTGCATGCAGAATATCCTAAATCCAGTCTGCTAATTTCAGTGAAAAGAATCATGTAGCTGGTTCCGTGAAATATCTCTATCTGAGAACCTCAAGAGCCAAGGCGAGGCAGAATAGACAAGAACAGGCTAAATGAACAAATCAAAACATCAGTGGAGATATCTTAAGGCTAATATAAAAGGAGAAAACTTCTTGCCATCACCGACCTGATATCGTAGAGCAGAGATCTCTTCTACTGCCATCTGAAAGTGAGCAACCAGTAGAGAAACAGCCACTTCCTCCTTTTATCTCCATTCACTACAGACAGGGGAAAGAAACTCTAGTTAATGGAACAAATCTGAGCTGTAAAGTTTCCATCTGTTAGCGACAAAATTTGTTCTGTTTTGTCCACAATCAATAACAGAGATTAAACAGATTATCTAGGGACCATGAAGGTTTTGGACTGGAATGAGTATTCATCCTCATCCCTGCAAGATTTTCTATAAAACTGAAGTTCTGGTTTGCAGACTGCGAAATTTTTGGTTTCATGAAACTCATTACACTGGGGACAATGTTAAGATTTACAGCCAGCCCTCCATATCCATAGATTGAACCACCCACCGCTTGAAAATACTCCTAAATTTGTCCAAAAGCAAAGCTTTATTTTGCCATTTTATATAATGAATATCATTTCATCACAGCATCATATAAAATGGAACTTAAGCATTCACAGAATTTTATACCCATTTGGGTTCTTGGAACTAAAACCCAGTAGATATCAAGGACCCAATATACAATATATGTATATCTAACTCTGTGCACTCAAACCCCCAGTTTTTCTCCAGTAATTCTACAGGTTTGGCAGGCAATGGCATTTGGTCATATTAAACCAAATATGTTTTTTTAAAAAAAATCTTGGCAATAGCTGCAGCATATGAGGTTTCAAAACACCTAAGCTTGCACTGGCATCCTGGAGCCATCCATTATGTTGTGGTCAGCATGCCAAGGAAGGCTCATTCCAAGAAGACGGAACAGCAAAAGCCAGCAGACACTTCCTTTACCAGCCAATAATCGCATCACCATGGCACAAAAGCAACAGAGAAAGACCAGACCTTGGTCCAAGAACATTCCATTTGTCACTTCAGTTTGCAGCCTTTTTGTTTTCGAAGTGATACATCAAGAAGAGACAAACAGTATATCTGGATCTGTCAGGTTTAGATTCATTTAGTGTCAACAAAGTCATATTTAAAAGACAACAAAGTGCCAAATACATTGTTCTGTCCCTCTCTCCATCCCTATCATCTTCAATCCATGAAATACTCTGACAAAGGTCACAGATAACTGAATACTGATGACTGACACACCCTTCTCAAGGGTGACATTCTGACATCTGGTGCTTAGCAACAATGACCTCAAATGTTGCCAAAGACATTTCTCTGGTCTGTTTTGAAATACCAAGTTGGGAATGTCAGGATGACAGGGACACTTGCTTTCTAAAGGACATTGAAAAAGGATGCTGCCCAACCTTGATTATGGTTGCCACTACGAACAGTTTCTTGAGATTGGGCTACTGTATTCATTAATTTGCAAAACGTTGCCACAGATTCATCTTCATGGAAAGTTGAAATGAATTTGCCAGTATGTTTGCATGGAGAGAAGGGATTTTTCACTGAGAAATTCTTTACAGCATGACCACAAGCATATTTGATAGAAAACATTGACCAACACACATTTTAGTTCCTTAAATGTTTCTGGGTAAATTTGATCTGCTGAATCCAAAAATGACACCAGTTTTCTACTAAAAGCTATAATTTTTGAGATACAGAATGCATGCCATCTGCTCACCCATAGAAGATCATGACAATCATATCTAAGAAACTAGCGCTTCTGTGGTCTATCCAATGTAATTTTCTGAATCAGTACCCCCAAATAACCCCAGGAACAGACCTAAAAACTAAGAAAATTGTTGCTTAGTTTCAATGTTTGGCATATAAAGTATCTACAACAGATATTAAAAATTCACAGAGACCAAATCTTTCTAGTTCCAGACCAATCAAAAAGGCATCATGGGGGGTGTAACAGGTTGGCCTACCCTGAAGGGTTGGTGTGTAAGGATTGGTATAAAAGGCAGAAGCCTGGCCCAGCTTGCTGAAGCTAAGCAGAGCCGAGGGGTGGAGTAATCAGGCAGTCTCTAGGCCAGAAGGGCAGTCTGATTGGCTGATAGAATTGGAGGGAAAAGCTCAGTAGCTGGAGATGGATGGAGCCAGAGGCAAAGGGAAGAAAAAGAAACCATTTTAAGATCAGTTAGGGTTTTGGAAGTGAAGAAGGAGGAAGAGGAGTTTGAAAGAAGGAAGGAAGAGAATTGGGAACTTTTGTTATATGAATGATACCTCTTTGAGGAATAATAGTTAATAGGCCTCTATAGTGTTTAGAGTGCTGCATAGGAGAAAGGGAGATTTCAACACCTTTTAAAAGATTCCTGTTTGAATTTCTATGTGTGGAGCTGTGTGTTAAAGAAACTCAAGATAGAATTAGTATCCTTTGTAACTAGAAAAGCCTGATAAGTTATCTGCAACCATTATGCTTATTGATTCTTCAAAATAAACATTTCCTGTTTTATTCCAACTGAAGTCTTTGTGTGGCTCGTTAAACATTCCATTAAAGGAGGTGGCCTTAAGAAAATAATAAATTGGTGGAAGCGAAAGTAATCTTTAATAAATAATTGAAAAGAGCAAAGGAAAAATATATTATACAGCAGTGGCTTCCCACTTTCTGGCTTTGTGTGAGTGAGGGTGTGTGTGTGTGCTCTGATTCCCTCATGGCCTCACCTTGGGGCTAAGCCTTGTTATTTGTCTTTTGTCCTCTATCTTGTGTATGTGGCTGTGTGTGAGGCAGATTCTGTCTACTGTCCCTCCATTGTTTATCATAATTAGGGGCAGTTTGTTTATTTGCTTTATTTCTATACCGCATTTTTCAGCCCAAGCAGGCGAAATTGATAGCACCTGTTAGGATATCCCAAATTGGTGAGATATTCTTCGCTATATGGGGCTATTCTGTTTTCCTCTCTCTCTCTGTGTGTGTATATATATATATATATATATATATACATACACACACACATACATATATACATATATGTGTGTATGTATATATGACTTTTTCCTATATATATATAAAATAAGGAAAAAGTCAGACAAAATGAAAGAAAAACATGGGCTACAAAAATACTGTGAACGAGGCAAGGAAATTGCCCCATCTGGAAACATTCCGTATTTGCCCAGTGCTTGGCAGCTAACATGATATCAAAATGGACTATTTGTCAGAATCTAACAACTAAGAGGCAGTAGGAAGAGGCATTTGACAGCTATATATGGCAACCATATTTGAATATGGCAACCATATTTGACTGTCAATTGACAATATTTGGCAAAAAAAAAACATACAGTAGAAGACAACATTTGACAGTGCTTGATATTGTTCAAACAGTAGCAGTCAGTATTTGACACTATCACACATTGCCAAAGATATCAGCAGAAAAGTGGCATTCATATTTGTCCTAATCTGACAGCAACAATCAATATTTTGACAGTATCTGACAATGGGTATGCAATAGAATACAGGACATGCGATATTAATTGTGTTCCTTTGCTTTGCCAAACCACTTTGGCTTTTTAACTGCTTTGTTGACATTTCAATTTGCCATTTAAGCAATTTTTTGGAATTGTACCAAAAATGTGTCACCTCTGCTTCACAGGAGGGTTAAAAATAGCAGAATAGCAGCATGTGTTAAAAGTTGGAAAGATTTAGGAACAATTTGGTCTCCCCCTCCCCCTTACCTTGCAGAATTCACAGTTGGAAATTGGCTTTCCATCTATTTATAATTATTGTCATTAACACCTGGGTAGGGGGAGGGAATGCTCTCATAATTTCTGTGTTGACAAATTGTCTACTCAAACAATTTAGAAATTGGGAAATGGAACATCACCGCAAACCCCGGAAGCAGGACTTTGTTGGGCCTTGCTGCAGGTGAGATCCTAGGGGCTGAGTATTTGCCATCCAACTTTGCTGCCTCCTTTGCCCTGGGCTTACTTACAAGGAGACCTGCAGCCACACCCTCATTCCAGCCAGCTGACCCAGTGGCCTCCAAGGAGAGAACATGGCCCTCGCAGCCTTGCCACGCGGCTACTTCAATAGCCGCCGGAACACCTGCGCAGGGTACCTCAGGGTGAGACAAAGAACTCTTGTCTGTTGGAGCTAGGTGTGAATGTTTCAACTCACCACCTTGATTAGCATTTGATAGCCTGGTAGTTTTTTGGTGTGGCTTGTTAGCGCCTGGGGAAATCTTTTGTTGAGAGGTGATTAGCTGTCCCTGATTGTTTCCTCTCTGGAGTTCCCCTGTGTTTGGGTGTTGTTTTGCTGTTATAATTTTAGAGTTTTTTAAATACTGATAGCCAGATTTTGTTCATTTTCATGGTTTCCTCCTTTCTGTTGAAATTGTCCACGTGCTTGTGGATTTCAATGGCTTCTCTGTGTAGTCTGACATGGTGGTTGTTAGAGTGGTCCAGCATTTCTGTGTTCTCAAATAATATGCTGTGTCCAGGTTGGTTCATCAGGTGCTCTGCTATGGCTGACTTCTCTGGTTAAAGTAGTCTGCAGTGCCTTTCATGTTCCTTGATTCGCATTTGGGCAATGATGCGTTTGATGGTCCCTATGTAGACTTGTTCATAGCTGCATGGTATACTCCTGTAGAAGTGAGAAGATCCCTTTTGTCCTTTGCTGAACACAGCATTTGTTGGATTTTCTTAATGGGTCTGTAGATAGTTTGTATGTTGTGTTTCCTCATCAGCTTCCCTATGCGGTCAGTGGTTCCCTTGATGTATGGCAAGAGGAAAAGTGTTCTTGCCATACATCAAAAGACATTCCACAGATATATAAACCCAAATTTTCTAGTTCCAACAGACCTCACAACCTCTGAGGATGCTTGCCATAGATGCAGACGAAACGTCAGGAGAGAATGCCTCTAGAACATGGCCTTATAGCCCCAAAAAACCTACAACAACCCAGTGATTCTGGCCATGAAAGCCTTCGACAACATATGGCCATTACTTCAGGGTTACACACCCTGCTTCAACCTCAAAATGCCACATGGATTTAGCAGGATGTGGGAGGAGAATTTAGTATAAGGAGTGGGCAAAGATCTGAAACCCTTCATCCAAAACTTGCAAGGACTTTTGAATTCTGCTGTTACGCTTTTCACATGGTTTTTTCTATGGCCACCCTAAGGAAAAAGAAAAACCTTTGCTTTGGAATTGACCCACAGAACACTTCAGCACAATCCCCTAATGAAACTGTTAATAGAAAAGCCTCAGAGAGCTTCTTATGTTCCTCCAACAGTACTGTATAGACAGATTTTTGAATGTTTTTCTATAAACATTGTTCCCAGCATGGAACGATTACAAACCCATTAATAGAAAGCTGAGGGTTGGCCAGGATTTGGACATGGATGGTTGCCAGGATGCTTTACGAATCTGTGCATTAGCTGAAGACATGACCTCAGTTAGCCTGAGGAAAGCCACAGGCTCATCTCCTCTCCCTATTGGCTGCGGCCTTAATTGGCAGGTTCACAATGTGAGCTTTTGTTTGTGTCCTAAACTTTCAGGGCACAATTAAGACGTCTGATACTTTCATCCCAAGAGCACAGCAATTAATACTGTGTTCTATAGGCCAAATCCATTACATATTTCAACAGCAGCCTCCAAGCATTGCAGGAAGGCATTCAACCAAGCTGTAAGAGATCTTTTTTAAAGGAACGTGGGTGGGATTGACTTTAAAAAAACAAAACAAATGGAACTCTGCAATGTAGGGCCTTCTCATTGTTCTCCCAAACAGCTGAATTTAGGGTTGGCTTGCATTAGATAGCCCAAGGATATTTATTTACTTAAGAGATGTATTTATCACCTTTCAAACCCTCTGACCCTGAATTTGTGCTTTTTGAGGGGGTGGTATCAACATTAATTGTGCAATGAAAACAAAAACACCCTGACTACCATCAAAGCAATGCCAAAATGTTTGTTTTTGTTGTTTATTCGTTTAGTTGATGACCTTCATGACCTCATGGACCTTCATGATCTCATGGACCAGCCCACACCAGAGCTCCCTGTCGGCTATCGCCACCATCAGCTCCTTCAAGGTCAAGCCAGTAATTTCAAGGATACCATCCATCCATCTTGTCCTTGGTCGACCTCTCTTCCTTTTTCCTTCCATTTTCCCCAGCATAATTGCCTTCTCCAAGCTTTCCTGTCTTCTCATTATGTGGCCAAAGTACTTCATCTTTGCCTCTAATATCCTTCCTTCAAGTGAGCAGCCGGGCATTACTTCCGGGAGTATGGACTGGTTTGATCTTCTTGCGATCCAAGGCACTTGCAGAATTCTCCTCTAACACCACAGTTCAAAAGCATCTTCCTTCTCTCAGCCTTCCTTACTGTCCACTTCTCACATCCATAAGTTGCTACAAGGAATTGCATTGCTTTAACTATCCGGATCTTAATTTCCAGTGTGATGTCTCTACTCTTCACTATTTTATTGTTGTTCCATGGTCTATTCTTACTGTTGCTACTTGGTCGTTATAGAGATTCCTCAGGAGACAGAGAAGGTGACTTGGTATCCCCATATCACCAAGAACTTGCCACAGTTTATTATGATCCACACAGTCAAAAGCTTTAGAATAGTCAATAAAACAGAAACAAATGTTTTTCTATGACAAAACAATGAACATTTAATAAACGGATAAATATCTAAGAGGAAGATCCCAGCCATCCCCAACAATCAATTACTTAAGAGTCTTGGTAGTCCAATAGAACTAATGCAGTTTAATGCCCCTGCAACTGCTATGGCTCAATGTTATGGAGTACTAGGATTTGTATTTTGGTGAAGCATCAACAGAGAAGACCTTGCAAAACTACCACTCACATGATTCCATAGAATTGAGCCATGGCTGTTCAAGTTGCGTCAAGCTGCATTAATTCTATAATGTAGATGCACCCACAAGCTTTGTAATCCTGAGGAAGAACAGTTTTACTAGTGAACAAATTGGGAGCAAACTGCAAATTCCACACAAAACCAGGCAATTTGGGCTGTTTTGACTTTTTGATGTATCTGAAAGACTTAAGCTGCTTCAGTGCATTTTTTAAAGAAAAGTCCAGATATACATTTCTAGGTATATTAAAAATACAACTCTTTCAGGCAAACTAGACTTGGCATTCATTTCCACTGACATGCCCCACCTCTGGTTAAGGTTACAGCCATGGCATAGAATTACTGTGTTTTTAGACACAAACACAAACATTGGTATTCCAATCAATTCTACTTATGGTTTCCTGGGTTGGCCCTGAGTGTCAGGCCTGATCCCTCTTCTCCAATCCTCAGGAAGGAGGGAAAGAATCTCAGAGCAAGAGTGCTGCCCTGAAAAGGATATGCATTTCTCATGCTAATGTTTTTTACCTGAATGCTGTAACTATGTTTCCTATTCGCATTATCTTGGTTAATAACGTTCTCAGGGAATTATAGTTGGTGGCATCAGAATATCCTACATTTGGGCACCGAAATTTCATAGTCTGGGATAGTCCTGACCAAGCAAATGTAAGTCTATTCCCATTCAAAAATTGTTGTTAACCCAGAAAATAAATTTGAAGAATACAATATTATTGGGATAATGTCATGAAGGAACATATTAGTTTCTCCCATCTCTGAATGTCATTAAAACTAGCATACAATTCTCCATATTTAGATTTTTAAAATGAGATCTGTGAAACACAATCATGCCATAGATATTCAGTCTAGTTAGGATCACTGTGTGTTCATTTGCTTTCCTTCCAAGAAGAGGACATATGTGTTCCTCTCCATTTTTATCCTCACAACCTTCCTGTGACATAGATAAGGAAAAGAGATAGCAACTGGTGCAAGCTGACTATGGGAATATCGTGGCTGAATAGTTATTTGGATTGGAGTCTCCTCACTCCTTGTCTCACACTTTTATCAATTTCAGCCACCTGTTTTTAATCTTCAATAGTCTATCAAAATGTAATACAATTTAAGATAGATCTAAATCCAGTTTTTATCCCAGTTGCAGTAGACCCAATGAATCAATGAAAGTGACACAAGTCTATCAAAATGTAATACAGTATAAAGATAGATCTAAATCCAGTTCTTTGTTCCAGTTGCAGTAGACCCAATGAATCAATAAAGTGACCCAAGTGTTTACTTATGAAGCTGCCATAATATCCAGGAGGTCTATTTTAGTTGAGATTAGCAATTGGATTTAGACCATCTTTTAGACTACTACCAACCAGTTCCAAGTTCCCAGAGAATATAGTTTGGAAACTCCCAGCTGCATTCCAGTTAATAACAGTGTAATGCATAGCACGTTTAACATGTACTGTACCGTAATATGCTATTGGGACCACATGGGATAACTGTCTAAAATTCTTATGCATCCTCAATTTTTTTCTGTGGTTTGGCTTGTCAGCCTTGTCTTGTGTAGTCAGTTCTGGCACAGCATTCAAAGTTTTGGGTGGGACGCAAACTGAAAAACTGTATGTTAATTGTCAGTCATGCTATTCAGTTTCATACTCTATTTCTGGCTTCATTTTCTGCTGTAGGCCAACATGAAAGCTTGCCAAGAAAATATACAATATGTAAACCCCAACTGTCTTTCAGAAGTTATTACTGTGTAAAGAGATAGCAACATTCTTTTTTGGCATACTGATTGGAATAAGTTTCCATACATTTTTTAAAAGAAAAAAATCCATTCCTATTTCAAGGGGGGGGGCATTACACATGAAGACCCAGCTAACGTAGAATGTTTGTTCATAGGTTTCCAAAAAAAGAGGAAACGTGTCTTCTGAAGAATAACAAAGTAGAACATAGGATTTGCATGGATTGTGCATTTGCTAATTTAGAGCTGTTGGCGTAAATGTAGAATTTATTACTATAATTCCAAAAGAATGCAATACATTTCATAATGACATCTAATTTTGTGATTTGGGCCTCATTTACACTGACACAAAAATTGTCAGAATGCCATAGAGCTGCTCAGATGCTCCACCCCTGATCAAAGGGAGCAGCAGGGGGGATGGTCCAGATGGTCCACGTGAGCCAAAAGTGGTTGGGCCAATCTGAAATATCACTCTTACCTGTGCTCTTATTTCCATCGCTGTGGCAGCCAGTTTGAGAGGTCCACATAGCTTCTGGCCATCCCTAGGAGACTTTGCTGACATCAGCAAAGCTGCCTGGTAATGGCCAGAAGATTTCCAGAGCTCTCTGGCCAGCTGCCACAGTGACAAATGACATAGCCTCAATCCATTCCCTCTTTCCTGTGCTGCAGGGAAAAGGGAAAAATCCTGCTGGCCCATATGGACAGAAGATCGGTTTGCTTTGGAAATGGTCTACTCTCCACACTCAGACCAAAATGTGGGGCTGCTCTGGAGTTTCAGTGAAACTTCAGAACATTCCCTAACTTTGCTTAATGCAGGGCACACCTGGCTCAACCTGATTTACCCTGCATTGAGGACTGGAAGTGCCTGAGTATCGTCTGGGTATCCATGTTTCATGTATGGTCCATTTCAACGTAATGGGCTAGTGTACACAAACTGTAGGTGACCTTGTGCTGGCTCAGCGTGCCTATGTCCTGTTGATACCTCTCATCTTCATATGGTTTTTAATTTTTAATCCAGAATTGGACTGAATAGCTCTTCAAATAGAGGCTTGCCCACTATAAAGCAAGGCACTCTGCCACTTAACATCCCACTGTTGTCAGTAAGAGAGATTGATTGTTGTGTCAAACTTTCCCATAGACATAAACAGAACTCTCAACTGGAACAAGTTCAGAATTTCATGTTTGTTAAACAACAGCATTCTATCACCTAAAAGGCATGCATAGATATACTTGTTTTGATGTGTATATGTATGTGGGGGGGGGGGGATAGAGAACACCCACTCTTCTCCTCCTCTGGCAGGCACTGAGGCTTAAAAGGGGAGGGGGGGTTGTGAGGGCTTTTAGCTTCTGGCATCTTCACTATTTGGAAAGTTTGTGGTATTTTATTGAAATCTGTTCTCAGGCTTTTTTTCTTCTCATCCTTGGGCTGGAAGGGCTTTTTCTTCCACAGAGGAAGGACTGCTTTTGGAAAATATTGTTCTTTAACTGACAGAAAACTCTAGGCCACAAGTTTCATGCATACAGAGACCTGACTAATGCATTTAACTAATAACCTTGTATGACACACAGACAGGCAACATTACATGTGATTGTATTTAATCTGTGATGTACTATCCGGCCATTTATAAGAGAATCTGTGATGTACAATCCAGCCATTTATAACAGAAATAACTGAGCAGGAGGTCCTGCTCACTGTCCTCCCACCATCGAAATTGTGGTTGGTGGGGATAAGAGACAGGGCCTTCTCTGTGGTGGACCTGCGGCTATGGAATTCCCTCCCAAGTGAAATCAGATGCACTCCTTCCCTCCTGACCTTCTGGAAAAAGGTGAAATCCTGGCTGTGGGATCAGGCCTTTGTGGACTAGACCAACATGATGGTAGAGCTATAGTTTAATGGACCCTGATGGACTCAAATGGACTGTGTGTAGGATGACGATTTAATTCTAGTGATTGTTTTAATGTTATACTGTTTTATGATGTTTTTATAATGTTTTATACTGTTTTTATCTAAGATATATATTTATGCTTTTGTTGTCAGCTGCCCTGAGTCCCTCTGCGGAGGTCAAGACAGAACGGGATATAAATGTCCAAAATAAATAAATAAATTAAAATTAAACTCCATGAATTTCTCTCCCTTTGGAGACCTGAAATGTTCCTTTTTTATTGGATCGTGCCCTTGGTTTGTCAGTTCCAGAGAGAACTACTAAAGTTTAAAATGATATAATATGATTCTAAAAGAAAGAGATTGTGTAGGAGGGAAGAGGAGAGAAAAATCAGAAAGGGGAGGGGAGAATCTGTTGGGGAACAGTATTCCACAGTCTTTGTCTTGAACAATACTAACAAAAATGCTAAACATGCAAGGAGAACATCAACACACTACAGTAGCTAAGTATAATTATTATATGCCAGTCAGCGTGTCCTTAAAAGACTTCTGGGTTCTTCAAAGTTTCTATGGTAACTGCTTTGTATTTTTTTTAAATAGTTGAACACACACTAAACTCCTGTCTTTTCCATATTATTTGTCTTTGGAGGTATTTCAGTCTCTTGTGGGAAGAAATAAGCCAATGTACGGGGTCCCCTAGATTCCTTTGAACTTAAGAAATACCTACTATGGAATGACTGCTCTACCATATTTTCTAATACAATGGCAGAATGGATAAAAGTACAGGCCAATGGTCAGTTCTTAGACTTCAACCCTGCCAACTCCCAGAATCCCCAATAGGTTTTTTTTTTTTCAGAATGAACTCTCTCTAATATCTAACATTTGTGGAGGGTAGGTTTATCATATTTTTGCTCCTTTGGGCTGCTTTAGGTCCCAGTGGCTGGAATTTGATTTACAACTGACTTCTTGTTTTCAAAAAGACATTCCTTATTATTGTTGTTATCATCGTTGTTGTTGTTGTTGTTGTTGTTATTTGAAACACAAAAAGATGAGTCCACAACAGACACTCACTTGTTGTTGTTGTTGTTGTTGTTGTTGTTGTTATTGTTGTTGTTATATTTTTAATTGGTCACAGCAGGAAATAAATCTTTCAAGGTCCTACAAAAGTCAATGCATCCTGCCAGTGTCTGGCATTTGCCAACCACTGTACAATAACAATCCATACAATCACTGAAATGCATACCATCAAATTGTAGTAGGCTGAACAATCTCATCCACTGAAATCAATTACACGTATGCACTACAATCAACTGTCTGCATTTGCTGGGGGTAGGGGCACAAGATCCTTGTGAAAGTGAAAAACCATGAATTATTGAATAGCTTTTTTAAAAAACCTGAGACAACATTTCTCTAGGAATTTCTAAACTCTCACGCATTACTCTTTAGTTAACTTCCACCAGGCCCGTAACCAGGATTTCGATTCAGGGGGGGCTGAGTCTGAGTGAAAGAGGGTCTACCCTAGCAAACCTTTTGTATCATTACCGCAATACCCCCATGCTTATGGGATATATTGAGTATGGTGATCAGATCATGATATGAATAAACATAACAGTTTAAATAATGCACCAGTAAGGCCTTTTCGCAAACCACCATGACTATATTTTTTCACTAATATCCTGCATTTCAGTCTTCCATTTTATCTTGTGTTTATACCAGGGAAGTGCAAAGTATCTGCTTTGGAGGCCCGGTCTGCTTTTCCCAGATTGCTCATCTAGTGCTCTGGAATCCTTCCATGAATACATGCCCATGTGGTTGAATGCACTTGTAAAAATCCACATATATAAACAATGCACCCCAAACCCTTCATAAACATATTTCATGCAAGTGTGGTGGTATACATCCCAGCAAGATGTACTTTTAAAAATCCATTTGAGGTGAAATAATAAAAAAGGGAAAGGAGGGAGAGAAAATTTTCAAAGTGAGAGAAAATCCTATGGAATATCAGGCATGAAGTACTGGTAGATGTAGAGGTGGACAAGACGGGACATCCATGGATGAAGACTTAGACGTGTGCATCTGCATCCCTATCCCAGATCCTTAATAACAATTAAACATCAATATAACAAATCAATCACGTCTCATCAGTAGAATCAGAATCCAATCTCATCATCCGTTATTCCATGTTCCTATGTTCAATTACACTGCTTAATCGAATGCCTGTTCGAACAACCAAGTCTTCACTTTCCTCCGAAATGCCAATAGGGAGGGGGGCGATCTTATATCTGTAGGAAGGGCATTCCACAGCTGAGGGGCCACCACCGAGAAGGCCGTGTCTCTCGTCCCCGCCAGGCATGCCTGTGATGCAGGTGGGACCGAGAGCAGGGCCTCCCCAGATGATCTTAATGTCCTAGCTGGTTCATAGGAGGAGATGCGTTCGGACAGGTAAGTCGGGCCAGAACTGTTTAGGGCTTTATAGGCTAAAGCCAGCACTTTGAATTGTGCCCGGTAGCAAACTGGCAGCCAGTGGAGTTGGCGCAACAGAGGAGTTGTATGCTCCCTGAGTGCCGCCCTGTTAGCATCCTGGCTGCCGAGCGTTAGACCATTTGAAGCTTCCAAGCAGTCTTCAAAGGCAACCCCACGTAGAGACTGTTGCAGTAGTTTATATGGGATGTAACCAGAGCGTGGACTACCGTGGCCAAGTCAGATTTCCCAAGGTATGGGGGCAGCTGGCGCGCAAGTTTTAACTGTGCAAATGCTCCCCTGGTCACTGCTGAAACCTGAGGTTCCAGGCTCAGTGATGAATCCAAGATCACACCCAAGCTGCAAACCTGCGTCTTCAGGGGGAGTGCGACCCCATCCAACACAAATTGAGACTCAGGGCCAGTTTGTGAGATCTTTCAACTCTCATCTGAAATTATCTTAAAATCTTAAGCAACAAATTAGTTGGTGTTTTGGGGGAGTTGTTTTGTTTTGCAATTAAACAAAGCACTGCAGGTGTTTGGGCAACCAACTTAGAAGGTGAGTTTCAGTTACCAAGGATTCTCAGAATTAAAAACTGCAGAAACTGGGGATCGCAAAACAATATTAGTTGTTCCTTTATTTACTTACTGCACATCCAGATGGATTGAACAGTTCCAGATTTTGTTCCTGTTCTTTCTGGTTCTATACAGGTTTTAAAAAAACCGATCTGGTGTGCTGGTATAAACAGTCTCTGTACTGGGAACGGAAAGAAAATGTTCTGACATAAATAAAAAAATATGAATCTCTAAGATAAAATGAGAAAGCAAAGCAACAAAATCTGGGATTTTCTGGTCTTTTTATTCAGTCTGAAGTTCCTTCAATTGCTGTACAGCTTAAATCAAAGTATAGTAAAGTATAAATCAAAAGTTTAAAAATCGATTAAATAGGCAATCAATTTTCTTTTTATATAAAAAACAAGTATTTAAAACCATTGAGTTCCAAAATCATACTTTGCATAATTTGACCAAAGCATCACAGCAGTGAGAAAGCCAATGCATGTGGTCATTTTTGCATAGTGCAGTTTTTAAAAGGATATGTATCACCAATAGAAGATAAAATCTACCACATATGTGTATAGAATTTGCTTGCATTTAAATATATAAAAAAACAAAAAAATTGACATTTTCCCCAAAGGTAAGAAAAAACATTTCTTACTCAGTTTTGAATATATTCTTGAATTCATTTGTAGTTGTGTGCCTACAAGTTGTTTCTGACTTATGATTATTGCAAGATGACCCTATCACAGGATTTTCTGAGGCTGAGAGTGTGTGACCTAGTGATCACCCCGCAGATTTCCATAACTGTTTGGGCAATCAAACCCTGGCTTGAATTACTCAATACACCATACTAACTCTCTGTGTCTTGTTTCAAATCAATCTCAAATTAGCGTCCCTTCCAGAGTTATCCTCCAGAGTCGGTATCCGTGAGGCCAAGAACTAATAAATAAGCTGGAAGAGCACAAGTCCATGCAAGTGTAAGTCCTTTATCATCTAAGGAGCTAAATTTACTCTCTCGTCCTTTCTTCTTCCCCAACATACAACAGCTACTGTAGGAGGATTCACAGACACAAGTAGGACCTGGCTGTGATGCAGCTAGTTAGTAGCTAGCTGCATTAAATCACTACTGACTGAGAGGTCATGAGTTCAAAGCCAGCCCGGGTCAGAGTGAGCTCCTGACCATTAATAGTCTAGCTTGCTGTTGACTTATGCAGCCCAAAAGACAGTTGCATCTGTCACGTAGGAAATTTAAGTACTGCTTTATGCGGGGAGACTAATTTAGCTAATGTATGGCATCATAAAAACTTCCAGCAGTGTGCATAAGAATGAGGCAGTACTCAATCAAGGACTCAGTGTCTCAAATGGATGGTGAAGTTACAGCTCCCCCTGTGGCCAGAATCGAGCATACTCTCATGAAGCCAGAAAGCTGGAGTGTTAAATTGCTTCTGTGTCTGTCTATATATGTTGTATGTGTAAATGGCATTGAATGTTTGCCATGTATATGTGCATTGTAATCTGCCCTCAGTTCCCTGCGGGGTGAGAAGGGCAGAATATAAATACTGTAAATAATAAATAAATAAATACTGGCCATTCAGCTACTAACTGAGGCCGGGCTGCACCTTTGTTACTCATTTCCACAGGATTTGCAAGAGCAGCCAGAATGTGGCCAGGTAATTCTTCGCAATTGATTGGTGACAAGAGGAGCAGTGCCACTGCAAACATATTTGGGTCAAGTGATGTTGTGCAAGAAGGTACTAGACACTTTCTCTACAATATCCCAATAAATACATAAAGAGATGTAAATGTCATTTGTCACCAGCAGGATTCTATCTTGAGCACACACACATAATTAATTACCCAGTCAGCATCTTTATGGAAAGATGTGGTATATATTTTTATACAAATAGTCTCTTTTTGTTCTTAATGCATTCTCTCTCTTATATAGGTGCACTCTTGCTCCGTCTCTCAGCAAACCATCATCTGGGGGTTTCCCCATCTCAACTGGTTGTACAAAAGGGCTTCTGATGACTCCCTTAACCATTGGACATTATAGACACAATGTCTAGGGAGGGACTACAAACAAATTAGGATCTACAAAAACAGGATTGGCAAAAAAAAAATACAGGAATTGGAGGGAGGGGGACCAAAAATTCAAAATAAAGTTATTTTGACTTTTAGTTTTTAACAGATATCCATGTTCTGAGGTCCATAGAAGTCAGTAGGGTAATTTTTGGGATGATGTCTCCTTGTCCTTAGTGGTACATTGGGAGGAGACAGGGAGTCGAACACAAGAGTGCCGAGAGCCTATGAAAATCCTGGAATCTCCTCCTGACCAGATACAAGTAATGCATCATTTTAAAGTTCTGTTTCTCCAAAATGATGCATTATTTCACCCCTCGGTGTCCCTGCATTTACACTCTATGACTTCCCTTCATTATATTAGGCCCACCTAATAGGTGTTCCTGTAATTTTAAGAGTGTTGCTCATCTGATAAGAGCCCTGTAGAGTAATACCGCATAACAACTTATCCCTGTAGACATTTCTTTCTTGGGATTTTACATTCCTAAAACACCAGGTGGCAGCATGAATTTTGTTTCAGATTCTCGACTTTTGCTCAGAGTATTCAAGGAGCATCTATCTCCCTGAGAGCTACAATTGGGTGCTTTGCCTCTTCGTCACACAGTACTATAAAGTTTCTGTACCCCAATTTGCCTCTTAGAAAATGTAAATGCCTACCTGAAATCTGATCATAAAAGACAGATGGATGTATTAATTCAGCAGCAAGGTCATCTCTATCCTATATTGTTATGCCAGGCCCTTATGGATGAAGAAGAATGGGGAATTTTAGATTGATTTTAACTTTTAATGTTCAATAATAGAGAATGTTTTTAAGAATTGTTGAACCTTATGGTTTTTAACTATTTGTATGTATATTTTATAACATTTGTATGTATGTAAAACTGGCTTGTTTAATTTACTGTTTAATTAATTGTTTAATATGTTTCTCCCAACAAAAAATAAACAAAAAGCAAAGCTTCCATTTGCCGTTTTATATAAGGGATACAATTTTATTACACCATTGTATATAATGCGACCTGAACATCCAAGGATTTTGGTATCCCTGATAGATCCTGAAACCAAACCTTGAACAATTTTCATAAAATCATAGAATCATAGAGTTGGAAGAGACTTTGTGGGCCATCCAGTCCAACCCTCTGCCAAGAAGCAGAAAAACCGTGTTCAAAGCACCCCCAACAGATGGTCATCCAGCCTCTGTTTAAACGCCTCCATAGAAGGAGCCTCCACCACACTTTGGGGCAGAAAGTTCCACTGCCGAACAGCTCTCACAGTCAGAAAGGTCTTCCTCATGTTCAGGTGGAATCTCCTTTCTTGTAGTTTGAAGCCATTGTTCTGCGCCCTAGTCTTCAGGTCAGCAGAAAACAAGCTTGCTCCCTCCTCCCTGTGACTTCCCTTCACATATTTATACATGGCTATCTTATCTCCTCTCAGCCTTCTCTTCTTCAGGCTAAACATGTCCAGCTCCTTAAGCCGCTCCTGATAGGGCTTGTTCTCCAGGCCCCTGATCACTTTAGTTGCTCTCCTCTGGATACATTCCAGCTTGTCAATATCTCTCTTGTGGTGCCCAGAATTGGACACAGTATTCCAGGTGTGGTCTAACCAAGGCAGAATAGAGGGGTAGCATGACTTCCCTGGATGTAGACACTAGACTCCTATTTATCCAGCCCAAATCCCATTGGCTTTTTTAGCTGCAGCATCACATTGTTGGCTCATGTTTAACTTGCTGTCCACAAGGACTCCAAGATCTTTTTCACATGTACTGCTCTCGAGCCACACGTTTACTCACAGCTCCTTAATCTCAAATTTCAAGCCAATTTCAATATATTGCAAACTTTACATTGCCCTGACAAGCATCAGATTATGAACAAAATACTTTCCCTAGAGAATTTTTATTCTGAGACTTGAAATCAGATTCTGAGACTGTGAGAAAAATACTGTTGTCATGAAACCAAATCTTTTTCATAGCAGTCTATTGATTTATTAAATGGGCAATGTCTATAATGTTGTACTAGGACTGAAAAAAATGAGTTAACACTCAAACATAAAAATGTAAAATTTAGAATATAAAAGCCCAGTTTAGTCTAATATTGATTTTTTCCCAACGTAATCCCATATTTTGGGGGTTTAAGCCCTTTCTCCTCACAATGGCTGTCATTTTGTATTTTCTGCCAAAACGAGACCTGGAAAATTACTGGAAAACATACTCGGGTTTGTATTTCCAGGATTTTTCAACTCTCCCAACCACCAACAATTAATTTTCAACTGCTATAATCATCATCATCATCATCATCGTCATCGTCATTTTTATTTATAGCCCAAACTATCTTCCCAAGGGAACTCAGAGCAGCTTACAAAAATATAAAACACAATGGCAAACATTCAGTGCCAGTAAAACATATAACAAATCAGAAAACTATAGGCTGTGTATCCCTTATATGAAATCCTTTGGACTGGAAATGCTCTGGATCTTGGATATTTTCATATTTTGTGATATTTGTATATACATAATAAGATATTTTGGAGATAGGCTGCAATTCTAAAACACACAATATGCATTTATGTTTCATATACATATAGCCTGGGGGTAATTTTAAACAGATGTTTTAAATAATTTTTGAAACAAAAACAAAATTTGTGTACATTGGACCATCTACGTAGACAATTTCAGATTTTGGATTACTTTTTATTTTGGAATTTCAGATAAGGAATGCTCAACCTATATCTTAATAATACTGGAACTGGCAAAGTTTTAATGTTTGTGATTGCTTTAATAGTATTATGTTTATGTTTTCTAATGGTCATTTTATATGATTTTGTGTTGGTAATTGAGGGCTTTGCCCTATGCTGGAAACCGCCCTGAGTCCCCTCAGGGAGATAGAGTGGTATACAAATAAAGTTTTTTTTTATCTTTATCCAAGATGTAAGGCATAACATGCTCATTTTAGCCACAACTTCACTCTTAGTGAAGCAAGTAGTCTGCAGTTTCTTGGTTTCACATTTTGTAGTCTGCAGCTTTCAGGCTCTCTACCTAAAAGCACATATTATGAAATGGTATGAAAACTTTAGCATTTGAAAGTAAACCAACTTCAGGTGCTTTAATCTGAGTTTGGTCATCTACCAGATTTTGTAATTTGCAATTCGAACTTTCTTCATGTGTGAAGAGCACATCACAGAGATTTTCACCGTGAGATGTTATGAACCTTGAAGGACGCATTGCTGAACCTGCTGTGAAAACAGGAAACTGTGTATAATTGCAAACCCTATTGAAATGAATAACTTCTACTGGAAGTTATCATAGAATCACTCCAGAGGACCTAGAAAATTCCTAGATGTATACTCTGTCAATTGGCTGCCAATCACTCCACTGGCTGCCAATTAGTTTTTGGTCAAATTTCGACATGGTTTGGGCCCAGGTTACCTACAGGATTGCCTTCTCCCACACAATCTGCCCCAAACACTGAGATCCTCTGGGTGTGGGGGGTTACTCTGACCAGCCAGAACCTGTCTGGAAACTGTCACTCAGAAAACCTTTTCATCAGCCTCCCCAAGACTATGGAACGACCTGCTGGAAGAAGTCTAAAAGCTAAATGAACTGTCGGAATTTAAAAGCCACCTGAAGACATATCTCTTCCAGCACGCCTACCCAGCCAGATTTAATCATGAATTTTAAACTTTGTTGTAATCTCTGTTCTGTGTATTTTGATATGTATTTTATAGAAATAAATTTTAATATGTATCTTTTATAGAAATACATTTAATATGTGTATTTGGATTATGGATGAATGGTATCATGCATTTTATATGTTTTTAATGGGTTATGATTCTATGTGTTTTATTTGTTCAACTGTTTTAATTGTTTAATTGATGGGATATGTTTTATGTTTTTTAATGGCATTGAATCTTGCCGGAGCTATAAGCCGCCTTGAGTCCCCCTGCGGGGGTGAGAAATGTGGGGTATAAATGAAGCAAATAAACAAATACATTTCTAGAATCTTTACAATGTTTATGTGTTTTAACTATGCTGTAACATGCCTCAAGAAGAGGCAAGTAAGAAAAAATATTTATTTATTTGTTTATTTGTTTATTTTGCTGTTAAAAACTTAGGTGGGAAATGGGACTGGTTACTGTTCCCTTTCCGCTTTGAAATAGTGATTACTCTACTTGGAAATACCAAGTTGGGGTGTATGGAGTTTTCAAGAGTTGGAGGCATTTTAGAACTATTGAAAAATTGTTGGAAACAGCATGTAGATGACATACCACAATTTCCTCTGTCCATTATACACCTTTTTTCAGAAATAGCCCCTTTGTTTCAGTGAGATTTACTCCCGACCTATATGTAGAGAATTACAGTTTTCACATCTCTAATCAGAAAAGCCACTTTGGGCAGCATTGCTTAACCTTATTCAAAGGCAAAACTATAAAACAGGACTGGAGTAACCAGTATGTGGCATATGTTATAAAGCAGAGTGCCAGGCAACACAGGGTCTCTGAAATTACATTTTGACCCTGTCTCCTTTGCTATGTTGACACTCAAGACCACTTAATTTGACTTGGCAACTTTCTAACACATTTTATTGCCTCCTTTACATACACTCTGTACTAATGTAATGCATATTAAGCTTTACAAATCTTTTATGACCGTAATTTTGTAATGGAGACTAATTTTATGTACTTTTTAAATATTTGTATGTACTTTGGCCAGTTGCCATGAATAATAAACTATGAAATGACTTCTGCGTACAAATCAAGTAGGCGTACTAATCCATTTAACAGCCATGGAAATAGGAATGGTAAGTTTCTGAGTAATGAATGTGTAGTGAAAGGATACTATTTTGTGGATGTAAATAGTGGCTAACAATTTTTACCTTGAATATTTTCCTACTTTCACACTTTCCCTACCCAGATTAAAATGCTGAACTAGGGAAACACAGGTTCAAATCCCTACTCTGCCATGAATCTCAGTGGGTGACCCTAATCTATTGATTGTCTGCCAGTCAAGCCAACCTCAAAGGACAGGTGTGAGGATAAAAACAGAGAGAATAGCCATACATACTTTTAACTCCATAAAGAAAAAAACTTATCACAGTGTTGATAATCTCTTCCTCTTAGGAGCTTCGATTGCCATTAAAAGTTCTTTTCAGCTCCATTTCACCAATCTAATCTGTTCTGCAGTTTACACAACTTTATGTTAAACAGTGAGGTCCTAGCTCCAGGGTTGTCCAAGGTGCCAGACTATAACACTGCAGACCAGGATTTGAATCTTTGCTCAGACATGAAAACCCACTGGGTGACCTTGGTCAAGTTGTCACACTCTCTGAGCCTCATAGGAAGGCAAGGACAAAACCTCTCTGAACATACTTTGCCAATAGTGAATGTCATGTACTACATCTAGGCAGGAAAAGTGAAATGTACAAATATAGGATGTGTGACATGCTGGCAGTAAATGTTAAAAAGTTTGAAGGGACTTACTTAGGAGAGCACAAGCTAAACATGAGTCAATGGTCGAAGTGGCCAAAAAAATCAATGCAGGTCAAAGCCAGATCAACAAAATATAGTAAACAGAGTGAGGTCAACAATGCTGTTCTGCTTTGGTTACCTGGAATACTGTGTTCAGCTCTGGACACCACAGTTCAAAAACGACATTGACAAGTTGGAACATAATAAGGCAACCAAATGATCAAAGATGTGGAACTGAATCTCAGTGCTGATCATCTTAGTAAGCTCGGTATATTTAGTTTGGAGGAGGAAGGCCATGGAGAAAACTGAGCACACTTGCTTTCTGCTGCCTGAAAGTCTACAGCATGATTAAAAATCCTTGAAAATACATTGTACCTCACCATTAAGAAGCAATTCCTTGCAACAGAAGTTGTTTGACTATGGAAAACACTGCCTTAAAAGGTGGTGAACGCCATTTATTTGGAGATCTAATTTGAACTAGGTGGCCCTTGGAGTCCCTTCAAATACTATGATTTTATAAGGTGACAACTGGACCCAAGGTCACGCAGTAAATGTTATGGTTGAAGGGAACCTGAGATCATCTTGTTTGTGTTCATAATGGTCAAAGTGCTTGTGCAGATTTAAGGAGGTATCTATAATGTAGAATTAATGCATTTTAATATCCATGACTCAATGAGATGGGAGTTGTGGTTTCATCAGACTCCAGCACTCTTTGGTAGAGAAAACTAAATATCTTGTAAAATTGCAACTCTCATTATTCCATAGCATTGAGCCATGGCAATTGAAGTGATGTCAAACTGCATTGATTCTATAGTGTAGGAACACAATAAGGACCTCATCACATTTGCCACCAGAATCGCCATGGATTGTGGTGAATCTGGTGGTGCCCACTGTGGAGAACCCATCGCCCCACACCCCACATCGCTCGACCTGCCCCTAACCCCATCCCACAGGGGAAGCATCCGCTACCCAGCTTTCCCCCATTGTCACTAATGCAACACGGAAAGCCTTTTGTGTTGCTGCTAGAGCAGCATAAAATATTATTATTAATGATAATAATAATAACAACAACAACTTTATTTGTATCTTGCCACCATCTCCCTGGAGGGACTCGGAGTGGCTTACAGGATGCACTCAATACTGTAATCCAATAAAAAATACAACAAAATACAAAAATGTAAAATTAATAACAATGAAATTAACCCCATTACACATAAAACAGTGATAAAACCCCAATCAATTAAAGATAAGAAAAAAAACCGACAAGCTATAAAATAGCGGCTATGTACAATATCTGTCCTCATAAAGTGCAACAGTGACCACTACTAAGCCCTCAAATATAGTGATCATAATCCCTAAACATGGTCAAAAGCTTGTGTAAAAAGCCAAGTTTTCGGGTGTTTCCAAAAAACTTCCATAGATTCTTCAGTTTTGCTATGGAATCCCACCAGAAGTAGCTGTACATTGTGGAATGGGAGTCACCAGGCTCTGTGGCAAAGCTGAAGAGGAACCGACGTATTCCGCCAAATTTTGGCCCAAATGATGAGGTCACTAGTTACCCCAAATTACTTTAAAGCAAGAGTGGGAATCGTGCAATTTTTCAGATACTGTTGAGCTCCAGCTTCTGCCCCAATATTCAGCATAGCCAATGCAACAACATCTGGAGGGCTACACTGTGCATTGTCCCTTACTTTCTGAGAGAGCATCACATGTTTGACATTGACCACAGGACTATACCACCTGTTCCTGTCTATTTGGTGTGGTCCTTTTACTATTTTGATTACAACTCCCAGAATCCCCCAACCAACATGGCCAATAGCGGACCAGACAACACTTAGTCAACATGGAAAGTGACTAGGGGATTCTAGTACAAAAATGATTTTTCCCAGTGTCTGACCTAGCTGCCCTTAGGTCTGGATTATGTCTGATTCTTTTTCTGATTTTCTTTTGCAGTTATGAAAGCAGTGCATTTTGCTGAAATTAGTGCTTGCTTTCCCCCTTTTAACTTAGAAGCTTATGCACCTTTTTGAAAATTTCAATTTCTGGCAATAGAAATGCTGGCTGTCTTGAAACAAGAAGTAAACATTCATCAGAACTACAAAAAAAACCCCAGAAAATAATAAACAGAGCTCAGCTTAACACAGCACATTCCTCTCAAATTGTCAGTTAAATGGCTGTCCTCTCCGGCATTTTGCAACCAGTAATTCTCACTCTTGTCATTATGTAAGTTTATCACCAGCTGATCTGTTCCCTGTGAGACTCCTATTATGGGATGAAAACATTTAAGGCCACATTTTAAATGCATGAGAGTTGCCTGCCTCCTTGCATCCTGACTCTCTGTGGGGCACTGCAAGCTTTTCCATCTTGCAGCGCTGATGGATCATAAAATCCCCTTGTTCCTGGTTTCAAAAATTGATCAAATTAATTTGAAAGCACTCTGTACATTCTCTGAAATCCTAAACATACAACTTTGCATTCCAACAGCCAAACTTGCATTTTGACAGCATCCCCATCAAACCCCCTTCTCATGTAGCTGTTTTACAAACACATTGCATGTGCTATTTCTGTTGATGAAAATTACAAATATAAATAGTAAACATGACACACCTACCCATAGCAGAAAAGACTAGGAATAGTGTCTGTTCTCTGGATGCTGACTGCTGGTGGGTAACTTCCAAGGTCTCGGTTGCTGTCACTTTTTATGGTTTGTTAACTTTAATCCAGACCTACTACTAAACAGCTCTTCAAACAGAGGAGACCTTCAGGTCCTTCCTCTGCCCTTCAGTTAACTCAGTTCTGGCTACATGTGTTGGTAGTAACTTTCCAGGTTTCAGGAGAGGCCCTTTCACACTTCACAATTATAGCCCTGTGAACCCATTTTAATGGACATGGCAGCATCTTACAAAATCTCAGGGTTTGCAGTTTTGTAATGTAGTGCTAGAGCTCTTTGGCTAGAAATTCTAACCAAGGACATTCTGTATGCAATGTACATGCTATACCACTGAGCTATGGTCATTGCTGTGGAATAATTAATTTTGAAAGCACGTATATTAGTAACATGTCCTGAAATAGTAGATGTTTCAATGGAGCAACAGGTAAAGTGCCATCTGGGGAGATATCTACATTTTTAAATTAATGCAGTTTGACACATTTTAACTGCCATGCCTCAATGCTAGTGCTGGAGTTCCTTGTTTATTCTCACCCAAAACTTCATCCCACTAAACAAGTACATTTATCATTCTGCTTTGGCATACTTTGTTTTGAAAATAAATTGATGATTTTCCTACCCTCATCACACACTTTTCAGTCTATGCATTTTACTCAGAAGTCCTCCATTGATTTGCCATCACACAGTTGAGATTTGTCCCCACCCACTTTGTCCCTCCTCCCTTTTCTTTATGGGAAAAAAACCTGAAGAAAATTGCTGACGGTAAAAGATAGCTGCTATTATGGAAAGTTATGTACAAATATTGGTCCATAGCATCAATCCATGGCAGTTGAAGTGGTGTCAAATTGCTAAAATTCAACAGTGTAGATGGTCTCATATACTTACCTGCCCTGATTCCCCAAATTTATTTGTTTATTTCATACATTTGTACCCCGCCCTTCTCACCCCCGAAGGGGGTTCAGGGCGGCCTCACAACAAGCACCATTTGGTGCAGTCACAATCATAAAAACATTCAACAAATTCATTAAAAACAAGACATTAAATTAACAGCTGTTAAAAACACACCAGTTAAAATCAAAGTCTGGGTCAATTCATTGTCACTTCGGGTTGCTTATGTCTTCTTCTCACTGCTGCTATTCAATGGTCAAACGCTTGGTCCCACAACCAAGTCTTGAGTTTCCTTCTAAAGGACAGGAGGGAGGTGGCCAGTCTGAGGTCCCTGGGGAGAGAATTCCATAGACGGGGGCCACTGATGAGAAGGCCTTGTCCCTCGTTCCCACCAATCGTGTTTGCAATGGCAATGGGATCGAGAGCAGGGCCTCTCCAGATGATCTTAAACTTTGTGATGGTTCATAACAGGAGATACTTTCAGGCAGGTAGTTTGGGCCAGAACCGATTAGGGCCAAACTAAATTAATGGCCAAGAGCTATGCCTAGCAGCAGAAATCAAAGGAAATGAAGGAGTAGAAGGAAGAAGGGAAGATTTTGAAGAAGGGAGAGAAGGAGGGAAGGGGAAAAGGAAAAGGAAAAGAGGGAAGGGGAGGAGGAGGAAGAAAAAAAGGAAAATGAAGGGAAAGAAATGAAGAGATTTCTCTCTCCAGAAGATGAAGCCAATGCCTCCCCCCCTTCCTTCTGCAGCCAGGTCAGCAAAAGGTAATGACATAGCTTTTTCTCAAAAGGGCATTTCGGCTCCTCCCACAAATTGCATAACTATTTCATTTTAAAGCAGAGAAGAGGGGGAATTCCTAACATGACAAAACTGGCCATTTTGCGCATCTCTATGTGAATGATTTACCCCCCCAAAAAAGTCACTTGCCAACCAGCTGAGAAAACGTCTGGAAATCTAACCCTTTAAAACACTTAAAAATGCCAAAATATCTCTATCCTACACTTGAAGCCTACATCATGTGATGAACGCCGTAGATTGTCATTTCTTAAGTGGGTGGCTCAGTAGAATGTGATGAAGTGGTAAGTCTGTGAGCAATGAAGAAATGGTGATAGTTTTTTTTTCTCCCAAGTATTCAACCCTGATCTGAAAGTGAGGTCTGGGTTACTCCAGATGGGATGAATGTGTCAGGAGACAGTATTATTCATTGCTGCAGTTCTTAAAGTTCAAGAAAAAATATATCCAAACCATTGCCCCAGACTATTTATTAGCAATATCAGGCGCCAGCTGCAAGATTCTATTCCAGCCCTCAAGCAGCTTTGTTTTTAAATTCTGAGACTTATCAGAAGAAAAAAGGTTTCCCTTTCTCCTTTCTTTCTTTCCTTTAGTTGTAATAAATTAGTAAAATCATGTATTATAACTGAAAGAAAGAAATCACACCTATTATAACACTGTAAGTATAAAATAATTTTGTACTAATATAAGTTCTCAATTTTTACAAAATAGTATATATTTAAAGAACACCAAGGGAAAAAACTGATAGAAAGAAATGAGAAAATTTGTCCCTCAGACTTCCAGGTTCACCTCAACAAACCATGACCATAAAGAAAATCCTTTGGAAGAACCATACTGCGGACTAAGAAATTATTACAAGCAGTCGTCTGCCCTCCAAAAAGAATGGCACGAGTAAACAGAGGTAAGAACAACCAGACAAACACAAGGAGCTTTATTTTGACAAATCACATTTTTAAGACCACTCTGGAAAACCCCAATGACAAATAGTTATGTAATCAAATATTGACTTTTGGGGGCATGGGACTCAGGAAGGGATTATTCCATTGACAATAGGGTAGTGTGTGTGTGCCTTCCAATCATTATCAACTTATGGTGACCTGTGAATTTTATAGAGTTTTCTCAGACAAGGAGTACTCAGTTCCTTTCTCTAGCTTTCAACATCTGGTATTTGTCTCCCATCAGGTACTAACTAGGGCTGGCGCTGCTTAGCTACCAAGATTTGGTGCTTTGTAGTATTTAGGTCTTTTGTTGATGACATGCATACTTGTGCCTGGGAGTTCCATGTCTTCTTCTGGATTGCGCAAAAAGAGCTATTCAATACGGGCCTTGTTCTTCTTCCCATCACAGTTTGATAGGCCAGTTCTTGGTTTCTTGACTTGCCTACCTTCAGTTAGAGAATAGCCACAGCATCCCCTCCATGGTTCAACAGTTGCTGGGGGAAGGAAGATCCTATAAAGCAGAACCCCACTGTTCTGATGTAGCAAAAAGACCTCCAATGAATCTTCTGTTATCTCACATTTTAAAGATACTGTAAAAATGTCTACATTTTATTCTCCTTCTCTCAATTTATCCCTTGGTCCTCAGCTTACTTCAGTTCCTGCAAATTGAGCTCAAAGTGTGAACGACATCTGGACTCAACTCAGTACAGGGAAAAGGAGGAGACAGAGTCTTCCTCCTCTCTGTAGGCTTATGGAAAAGCAAAGTGATGCAGTATTTCTGGATTTCGGTCTTCTTATGGATCAAGAAATTCTGCTGTCTTGACCATGCCCTGGTGTTATTTGATCACATGTGTCTCAGCTTTTATCTATGACATTTTGGAAGTTAGTTATGGCTTCAGTCTGAGCTGCCAGCAAAGGCATGCCATTTTGTTTCCAGAACATGACTTGTTTTTCCTAACGACTCTGGTGTTATCTGAGGGCCCCTGAAGGCCCTGTATTTCCATCAAGTTATCTATGGCTCACAACATCAATAATAACAGCTCCCTATAAATACATATTTAAATACAGTCAGCCCTTCACATTTGCTAGGTTTAGGGGTGTAGGACTCCTGCAAGGATGGGAAAACTGCTAAATAAAAATTTAAGAAACACTATTTGTTTTACCTGAGAGAACACTGATCTAGAAATCTCTAGGTCCACCAGCACAACTCTGTGATGGAAGTTGAACATAGAGTAACAGTAGTGGACATAGAGATTCCTAGTGGGATATTAATAAAATTCATGAATAATAGAATCTGAAAAATATGAAATCCACAAACATAGAGGATCTACTATATTTACAATTGATCAAGTTGTAGGAGCTATCTCCAGTAAGTGGCAACTGGAATGTGTTAGGTAGCCAAATTATTTGAAAAATACAGATCACGAAGCTGATTGGTTGGGCTACGCCCAGAGGCTAGCTGAGCCTGGGAATTTTAGCAACAGTTACATGTTTATGTTTTCTGTTCAGGAGCTTGCCAAGACAATTTTGTATTTTTTTGCTTCTTGGCTGCTGAAAGGAGATCCTTCACATGGACACCAAATGACTATTTGAATATCTCTCAAAAGACATTGTGTGAGTTAAAGCAACTGTTTCCATAACTGTATATATGTTGCTCTGCATGACAAAGAGTAAACACCTTATTATTTACTGATCATCTGTGTAGCATATCTTTTCTCTAGAAAGACAGTGTGTGGATTGGTAAAGACATGAACTACACATGGTTTTCATTCCGCCACATAGTTTCTTCCTTGGGAATGAATAACTCCGTCTCCTGCCCCCCCCCCCCCCCCCACTTATCCACCATCTAAGATTCACAAACATTCTCTTTATATTTGTGAAAGTTTTAAAAAATCAACAATATCTATTCAAGAGGAACAAATTCCTCTTGAGTTAATCTGTACTACAACTCAAGATCAGAATTATTTGCTTGCAATCTTGGGATGCTGGTGAAGTAGAAGAGACTTTTTTGTCAAGCAACTGACATCAATAAGGGGGATGTCTGAGGACTTAAGGACTCAGGTGAACTTCTTAAATTAGATTCAATAAAATGTGTATGACAATTGCTTTTTCTCACTAACTCATACTGAGGTTTCCAGAAGGCTTTTAAAAAATATTGTTATTACAGAAGCATCATTGCCTTCATTGCCTTAAATGAACCTGCAAGCTTCCCACATCACATTATATTTCCTCTGCTGAATCCTCTCGCTTCCTTGTCAATAGTTCATTCAGCTGCACCAAAGCCAAAACAAATGTGGTTTTGAAAAGATCAGAAAATGATTAAGGTCTTGGGACAAACCCTGTGCAGGGTTAGGGTTCTTAAATCCAAGTGTTGGGTTTAGATTCTCAAATATTTGAGCATCCCTTATCCAGATCTGAAGTCCACTATACTTCATATGCCAAGCACTTTGAATGAGGATCGGTATTATTTTCCAGAGATGTTCCACCACTAGCACAAAATCTGAGGACTTCTACTTATCCCATCACTTTGACACCAAATGTGAAGACCTTAGCTTGTCCTGCTATCCCCCCCCCCCCAAAAAAAAAGACCATTGTGGAAATCATCATGAATTTCTTCATAGACATCACTACCTTCAGACATCATGTGTCTGGACTCAACTGATAGCAACACTAGTGTTCCCAGACACTCGGCTGTATAATACAAAATAATTTATTTAAACAGAAGTGCAATATACAGTTAAAAGATTACTTATTTAATACTTCTAAATCCTAACCGACTCTACTAATTCTTTCCCTATCTCCTCGTAATCCTAGCTGAACCTAACTGCCCTAACTAATCTCTGACTCTTTCCCTGACTAATTCCAATTTCAGCCGGCCAATTTCTAATTTCACCCTGTTAGCTCAAATTAGGGTCCTCTTTTCTGTGCAGATTCTTAACTAGAGGCACCATTGTGTATTGTCAAAAAGGATGTTACATGTTTAATAAAATGAGGGCAAAAATGACTTAGAGTTTTCTACTGTTTGCACGTGCTCATTTATAGATTCAGATTTAGGTAAAATGGCCTGAATTCTTTTGTCATTTCCAGGCAGAGCAGACCCACAGAATCATTGTTATTTCACTTAGTGTTGACACACCATCCAATTATGGATTCTATAGATAATATTATCACTGGGATTAGCAGTAGTATTCAGGTCAGTGACTACAATATTATTTGTTTGGTTATTTTAAACCTTTTATTCTTCATAAGAACTCATGATGGATGACACTCTTAGGGCAGTTCCAGACAGCCCTAAATCAGGGGCAAAAAAAAGCCCGAGACTTCAGAAGAGGTCAACCAAGGGCCCTTCCACACAGCCCTATATCCCAGAATATCAAGGCAGGAAATCCCACATTATCTGAGTTTGGACTCAGATAACCCAGTTCAAAACAGATATTGTGGGATTTTCTGCCTTGATATTCTGGGATATAGGGCTGTGTGAAAGGGCCCATACAGACTTGTTAATCGCAGAATTTCTGCCTTCATCATCCACACTTGCTGATTTGTCACAGGATTTTTCAGCCCCCAAGATGGAAGCCGTAGGTCCTCTGGCAGAAATTTTGGCAGTTTTTTTTTTAACTTAAGATGCGAAGATGTGAATAATTGTATAAATTTTGTTCCTGGGTTATATAAGTTGCAGGTCCATTTTTGCAAACAGGGTGTTATTCCTGGGTTATACATGTCTGTTCTTGACTGCCCTTATTGTCAAAAAATGTACAACATTGACTAGGGAGCCACAACTTTGTACTGGCCAGAGAAAATGTGCCCGCCACATATTTCATGAAGTTCATGGCTCACAAAATTTTTGCATTCTACTCAACGGTCACCTTCTTTTTAGGAACTGACCAATCAGGAACAAACATCTAAAACCCGGGAACAAATCCAGATAAAAAAGCTCATGATTCCCAAGTGAAGGGACATACAGACATTCAAAGATGCAGATTTTCAGCTCAGAACCGGGATATTCCCACATCTGAAAATCTCACCTTTTTGCCATTTGTAGCTATTGCTTCCACGTTTACAGGGAAGAGTGTTTGACCAATCCTGTTTACTGTGGGAGCTCCTGGAATAAAGGTAATGTCTGGACGGCTCCTTATAATGACACACACCATTATATGGAAAACAAATTTGTTTAAAGGTTTCATTTATGTATTTATTTACAACATTTCTACTCTGCCCTTCTCATCCCCCGAGGGGGGAATCAGAGCGGCTAACACTGGCAGCAATTCAATGCCACAATATCACAAAATAACAACTAATTTTGAGTTCTGAGTAACAGAGTAATAGGCAAAGTTCCTGGTAGAACTCTCTATTAGCCACAACAAGTATTATATTGAAGGTTTTATGCAAAAACCAAAAACAAAGACATACCGGATGCCTTCCCACAACAACAAGACGGCACTTTTGTTTAATTTGGTAGATCTTACTAGCCAAAAACCCCCCAGAATATCCTGTTTATAAATGTAAAATGATAGAGAACTACAGTGAGTTAGTAGAATGCATTACTCATCAATGCATTGTTCACCCAAAGAACTTGAAATCCCTCTGCCACCCCTGAAAAACCTGTTCCCCACCACCCACCCAAATGTCCCAGGAGCCATAGGTACATTTTAACATACGATAGAGTCTCACTTATCTGACCTTCACTTATTCGACATTCCATCTTATTCAACACTCTTATCTGACACTTCCCCTTCATTTCCCCTTCAATTAAAGGAACATTCCCCAACTTGCTCTCCATTCCCAATAAGTTAAAAAGGCAAGATGAGGAGGAGGGGGAGGGGGGGAGGGGGAGGGAGGAAAGGGGGAAAAGAGGCAGGACCAGAAGGGGAAGCATCTTCCCTCCTTCCCTCTGTGATTTCCACGCTCCTCTTTGCATCTGGGCACATCCTGCAAGGCCACTCTAGCCCTGGGTCATTGCCTTGGCTCAACCTTTTGAGTCCCTGTTGTTAGTATTCTAGGTGTCTAGTGTCATGTTGGATGAGTAACAGTAGGGGACTCTGTATTATCCGACATTTTCATTTATCCAAAATTCTGCCGGCCTGTTTATGTTGGATAAGTGAGACTCTACTGTGTATGAAACATCTCTGGACCATTACAATCCAAGGATGTAATGACGCTGTAAAATTAATTCAGTCGGCACCACTTTGATTGCCATAGCTCAATGCTATGGAATCCTTGGATTTGTAATTTGATGGGGCACCAGCACTCTTTGGCAGTGAAAGCTATAGACTGTGTAAAACTACAGCTCCCATGATTCCATAACATTGAGTCATGGCAATTAAAGTTGAGTCAAACTGCATTAATTCTATGGTGCTGATGCACCTCTCCACTTTGACAAAATTAAGTGATTGCCTTAATTTGTAGTCCTGGAAGGTATAATTAGGTTCCTGTGGATCCACATTTGTCTTACGAGCCACACCAGCCCAAGCTCTTATATAGCTAGGCTGCCTGCATCCTTAAAATATTGCATTAAGTACTTTGACTGAGTCCGTTGCATAGAAGGGATGTTTCCTTTTCAGCCCTCCCTTGTGAAAACTTCTGCAAAAACACAAGTCAAAAAACAAGGGGTACACACACCAGAGAACAAATATGCTGAAACCACAAGCATCCTGCCTTGTCTTCTGAGAACAAAATAAATATATACAATCCTTCATCAGCAGTGGGAGGCTTCTGAAATAAACACTTCAAAATTAAAATTGAAATAAGAATGAGGATCAGAGACTTGCAACACAATAATTGAAATATTTTACCCAAACCCTGGAATGAAAATGTTTATTAGTGAGTGCACAGAGGCAAGAAAATGTGATGGGGAAGAAAGCAGCCGTTAACAAGAAGCCCTGTACAAGAAGTTCCCTCAGGCTTGTCAGCATGTGTGAAGATTAACAAACACCAACCACAGATCCAGGGATGGCTCATTGACAGAGCACTAAATTGTGTTATAGTTGACCTGAACTAAATACACTGATTAGAGAAAAGACTCAGGGGAAACTGAAATGTTTGGAAGCCAGCCGAAGGAAACTGATGGAGATGGATTTATTTTATGTTTTTAGAGGAATGTTTTAATATAATTTCTCTCTGGAGTAAAAAAAAACTGGACTGAAGAACAAACAAGAATAGCAGTTTGAAGGAAACACACAACTGTGTGAAAACAATACATTCTTTATGAAATAACTAGAAATATACAACATGGACAGTGAGAGAAGTAATGACTGCAGTCTTGCCCTCCCGTCCAGAAAACAACTCATTTGTTTCAAAATTGGTTTTCATTCAAAATATTTTTTTCACTAATTGGAAAACCATTATTTTGAGCTCTTGAGACCAACTATTATATAGAGAACCAGGTGAGAGTTTACTTAGAGATTTGAATTTTAACTCTACAAATGTTATAAATGTCTGGTATTGATGGTAAAAGCATCAAGTATAGGATAACATAAAACAAAGCAAAGCAGCTGCCATAGGTATTGATTCTTCAGGGATATGAAATAGCAAGAACTGTATATCCCATATGACTTTGTGTCTTCCTGAGACTGCCATGCTAACCTGAGAGTCAGGAGATATTATTTGAATTGGCATGCCAGTCTAGTCATACATGGAGCCATGGGAGTTGCCAGATTGTGCTTTGCCTCAGGCAAAAGAATATTTGGCACTGCAATGAAGTCCAGGCCAGAAGGAACATCTTTCCTGAAGGGCCACCACTCATCAAAGCAGATTACACCATACTAGGCTAGATGGAGAAGTCATCTCAGTTGATATGAGGGTAAAGGCAACTTCTTTTATTTTGATACTTCAGTTTTTTATGGGAAACATACGTAGGCTCAGTTCCTACCATCTATCCAATTGAAAGAATCTCAAGTACCAATGTTTGGGAAACACTCATTGTTTGGAGCTTGGGAGCAATGGCCATTTGGAGCGGTTAGTGCAAGTCTTGATGAGTAAGTAGTCTCTTCCCATATATGGCAACTTTATTTCTATGTAAGAAAATTTATTTGGGAGTACCAAGTAACTGGCACCACTTGCAGATGAAAGACCATTTTTACCATTATAATGCCTGAAGTTCAGGCAGAATCTGGAAGGCAGGCCTAAGTCAAGTTGAAAAAATGCAAGGCAGTATGTGACACACAGTTTGGAAGGACATTGTCTTGTCACTATTGTTGAAGCATGGTTCTATTGTGAGTCCAGTCTGGCTGGCCTCTGTATATGGAATGCAGGCAGAGCACCGCCTTGTTCTTTGCCTCAGGTGTCGAAATGTCCGGTGCTGGCCCTGCTTAGATAGATGCACCTGTGAGCAAGAGTGTCATATGTCAGCCATTCTTGGAAAATCCTGTGTCAACATGCTAAAAGACACCTGACCTAACAACATCATAATCACATCAAGTCCACTCTTCCTGGAAGACAGACCTTCCCCAGTGGCCTTCAGCAAAAGAGCCAAGAAGGAAAGAGAAATGGCTCATCAGTGCAAAAATGAAAAGTTCCATCAATACCTCTGCAAGTGGTGTTGGACAAATACTTAAGCTGAGAAAAATTGGCATTTGCCCTCTCAAAATATTTATCTACCTCTATTGGAGGCAGACAGTGTGTTCCAAATGGATTTTACTTCAACTGCAAAATAACAAACAATTCCCCTACGGCAGAAGGAATTCAGATCAGCCCTGCAACAGAAATGACCCCAATTAAACAGTTTACCCATAACTCTCTTTTTAAAAAAATAAAACTACTATGTGTGATTTTGCAAACACAGAAGGAATCAAAGGACTCTAGGCTATCCTCATACAGCCACAGTAAAAATATGTAAAACATCTTACCAAGTAAGATATTTGTCTTGCTCAAATATCTTCATTTCTCCTTGTTTTAAAGCAAAAGTGTTTTTGGGGCCATATGTTCTCTACTCTCAGTTTCAGAAAAGAAAAGAAAAGCAATTCCAATACTTTGTATATTGTGGCATCCTGTCACATCCTGGAACTTAGGGTTAGTAGACAACAGGACATGGTAACAAATTGTGTGTGCTTGTAACTGCACCAAAATACCTGCAGAGTAAAGGTATCCTCTAGTAAAATGCTTGTGAGCAAATTTGTCTGAACCACACATTGTATCTAGAAAGCTAATCTCATATCCAATCAATTCAAATTCCATGTAAATCACATCTTCTGATGTCTCTGCCCGGTCCGTTTTTGGTGATCTGGGAGCTGGATCTCCTAATTTCCCTGAATCCGTAATTGCCAAATTGCCGTAATTGCACACCCCTAGTTGCTAGCAAACTGTAAGGCAACAAAATAAATTCTAAAATAAAATAAAATAAAATATATTTTAAAGAGAAAATGGCACCCTGTACCATTGTTTGTTGCATCATCTTCTTTCAATCTCTCTGAAAACTGTTCATTTTTAAAAAGAAAAATTCAGGTAGCAGTTTTCCTGAGTACTGTTCTCAAAACATTTGGCTTAAAAAACACTTAAAGGCAGTGTTAAGCTATAAGTTTTATTTGTGATTTGGGCAATGAAAGCATGAACTTTTGTACTCATAGATGGGGGAGGGATTCCAAAACACATGGCATTCCATCAAAAGAAAACAGTGATGAAAACAAATTGTATAATCCTTCCATCCCTCTCTTTGTTTTTGGACAATATGTTTTGGATAATTACATAAACAAAATCCCCAAAGTGCATAACTTTAAAAAAAAACCCTACTCTTACCAACATCTTTGGACAAGTCATGACCTCTCAGACTTTGTTTAGTCTTGAATCCATGCTTTGAAAAGTTACTTCTCTGAATTCAATGCCCAGGATCCCCCAGACATGGTCAGAAGAAAGGATGGTTGTATGACTCTAGATGCTGTAGTGAAAAAGAAAGAAAGAAACATCTGTCTCTCACTTTGCTTTCTAAATCATAGTAGCATTACATTTTAGAATTGAGATGGTACCTTGGGTATCATCTATCTAGTAATGGCCAGTATAGCTATTGGTGAAGAATGCTGGAAGTTGCCACAACATTTGGAGAGCCACATGATTCCCATCCTGATATAATCTAACTTGCCTTGACCTTGCATAAATCCATAAGTTTCATCATTTCTCTCATGAACTGAAAGTGAGCTCTAAGAAGTGCCTTGGTGAGAATGTCAGTAGTCATCTCTTTTGATGGATAATACTTCATCTCTTTTCTTGGAGTCTCTCAACAGCTGGTAATTTACATCAATGCACTTTGTATGTGAATTGACATTCCCAATCTGTGAGAGCTTTTGCAACTCTAGTTGTCTTCTAGAAGGTATGTAGACTTTGGTCCAGATAATCCAAGTGCCTCTAGTAACTAGTACATACGTTCCTAGTATACTTAAGCTCTGGTGAATATTCTGCTTTGGTAGAAGAGAATGCTATAACATCTTGTTTCTGATTTGTCCAGCTTACTATTCTATCTCCATGGAACAGGTTCCAACCGGTAGTTCTGCAGTCTGTTGAGTCTTCAGCCCAATTTGCATCTCTGTAAACGTCTGGTCTGGGACTGCTGGTGGTTTCTAGCTTTAATTGTGCCATGCCCTTCAAGTATCTGTCCAATCTTTTCACTGCCATTCCATTCCCCTTTTCTTGATGACTTGTTTTTATACAAAGAATTCCAACTGCTTGTGCAATATCTAATCTTGTAATTGTGACCAGGTATAACAGCTTTCTGATAGCACTTATGTATTGATTATTTTTTGGTAGAAGGTCAATGTGTTCCTCTGTCTTGAGGTAGTTGTCTCTATTGGTGTGACCGCTAGGTTGATCTCCTTGAGTTCTAGATGTTCAGCAAGTTCGTGGTAATTTTTTCTTGAACGAGGAGAAATTTCCATCTTCCCCTCTTTCTATTTGCATTCCAGATAATAAGTGATCTCTCCTAGCCTTTTCAATTTTCATAAAGGTTTGTGATTCATTACTTCACAGTTTCATCTTGATAAGCCAAAATCAAAACATCAGCACAATGCAAAACATAAGTCCATTTGCCATTTTTATTGTGTTTAGAGAAAGGGATCAGCTTTGCCTTGTGTAAAATATTCTTTGACTAGTGTTTTGTTTAGTTTCTCATTCCAAGTCCTTGCAGCTTGTTTTAGTCTATGAACACCTCTCTGAAGTTTGCCAACAAGAAGTTTGTCTTCTGATGTTTCAAGTCCAGCAGTTGTTGTAACTCTTGTCCTGTTCTGAGCTTTCTCCCTGTATGTGTGTCTGAGTGTGTTCCTGAACTAGTAAGAATATCTCCTCTTTTAAAGTTTCCTTATCCATCAGACCAAACCAATAATCCTTGTGTGTTTCACCACCTGTAAACAAGAAACTATTCCTTTCTTAAAACAGTGTCTTCTCCCATTGAACAGATTTAAGAGGAGAGGGGAAGAAAACCTGTATATAATGTACTTTGGAGATGAGACCCAAGTCTATACATGAAATTCATTTTATACATACTTTATAAACATAATAATGTTGTATATGAAACAGAGTTTCTGTACACAGAACCACTGGAAATACAAAGGTGTCACAACTGCATCTCTATGTGAACAATTTGAGCTTTTGGAACATTTCAGAATTCCAGAAAAGGGAAGCTCAACTTGTATTAATGCATAGCCTATCACATAAGCTATCTAATGATTACCAAACATATTGTATTTTGAGGTGTGTAGGTGTATTCGTATCTTATTATTTTGCTTTCATATATTACAATCTGATACACATGGCTTTCCCAACTGGTGTCCCATCCTAGCACAAGCATTCAGATCTTCAGTACAGTTCAGAGAACTGCAGAATTCAAAGTAATTTTAAAAGTCATCTGGTTTAGTGCCAAAGTGGTGATCCCTAAAATGATGCCAGTCTCTACATCACTGGCGATTAGTGCTTCAAATATGATTTTCCTGCTTCTTGGCAGGGGGTTGGACTGGGTGGCCCACAAAGTCTCTTCCAACTCTATGATTCTATGATTCTAGTGCCTGGTGAGTTTCCAGGAATGGAAGAAATAGTTGTAGGCTATGGACACATCCATCAGTCACTCCCATCAGACGGCCTTAGAAAAACTGATTCAATCCTCTGGCAATGCAGGAAAACCACAGCTAAAGTACCCTGATAATAGCCTTCCTGTGCCTACCATAAAACCTCGAACAAAGGAGAGTCCACTAGCTTGCAGCATAGTCCATGCCACTGTTAAACGCCTTTTGCCATCAGGAAGGTCTTCTAAAAGTTTAGTTGAAATATTCTTTCTCGTAAATTGAATCAATCATTTTCTGGAACAACAGAAAACAAGCTTGCTGTATGTGACAGCCCTCAAATACTTGAAGATAATTCAAATACATGAAACGTTCCAGTACAAATACTTAAAGATGGCTATCGTATCACCTCTCTGCCATTTCTTCTCCAGTCTAAACAGGCCGTTTTTCACAGGACTTGGCTTTTCAACCCATGATTGTCACATCATTGTTTTCAGATCAAACCTGGGACCGCTGATAGCCTGCAAGCTAAATCCATCCCACAACCACCCATAAGCAACTTCTTTTACCCTCTGTTCATCTTAGGTATGGTTAAAGTTTAAAGGAACTATGTTTTTAATCTGTTTTATTGTATTTATATGTTTTAACTGTTATTTAACTGTTATAACAAAAATGTTATTTTTGTTTATTTCTATGTATAATGTGGCATTGAATTTTGCCATACTCTGTAAGCCACTCTGAGTCCCCTTCAGGGTGAGAATAGAAGGGTATAAATATAGTAAGTAAATAAATAACTGAACAGATGCAGAAATAATGGTAACTACTAACTGTATACTATTTGTCCTCCATATCTACACATACTGTGTCCATGAATTCAACTACCTACAGTTTGAAATTATTATATTCAAAAATCCAAATTTCAATAAGAGAGACTATTTTACCATGCCATTGCTTATAATGGGACTTGAGCATCCATGGATTTTGATATCATGGCGTGGGTGCAGGGAGATGTCCTAGAAACAAACATCAGTTGATATCAGGAGCCCACTATAACAGCATGTTTCTGTTCATCTACTTAAACTTGCTTACTCTTATTTTTACAGAGTATAGTAATTTAGGGTTTTGTTTTTTGGGTATTGTGTGTGTATGTGTGTGTCTGGAGCGACTTCACAAACTGCAAGTTGCTTCTGTTGTGAGAAAATTGGCCATTTGCAAGGACATTGCCTGGATGTTTTACCATCCTGTAGGAGGCTTCTCTCATGTCCCCACATGAGAAGCTGAAGCTGACAGACAGGAGCTCACCCCACTCCCTGGATTCAAACCACCGACCTTTCAATCAGCAGTTCTGCCAGCACAAGAGTTTAATCCATTGCACTACCGGGGGCTCAAAGAGTCAAAGTATGATCGTGTTCTATGCGCTCACCAGAATTTAAAAAAAGGGAAGCTCAAGTTGTATTAATACATAACACATCACATAAGCTATGCAAGGAATGCCAGACATACTGCATTTTAAGGTATGTAGGTGTGCTCTTGACTTACTCTTTTGCATTCATATAGTACAATCTGATATCCTTCATCCAACTTTCCATCTTCTTTTAAAACATCTGTTTCTCCATCTTCCTCTCACTTCCTCCCCTCACCCCTTGTCCTCTGCTTATTTCAGTTGCTTCAAAATTAGTTCAAAATGCAAAAGTAGCTTGTACTGTATAAATTGAGAGTGGGGAGAGGCAACAGTGAATGCAACACTGACTACTAGGCATTTTCTGTAACCTTATCTGAAAACTTGTCCCATCACCCATCAGGCATGTAGCCAGGGGGGAGGGGCGGACTTGAGGGGCTTCAGCCCCCCCCCCCCCCGAAATTCTCATGCTGGTCCGCAAGAAGGCCTTACAGGTGCATTGTTTAAACTGTTATGTTTATTCATATCATGATCTGATCACCATACTCAATATATCCCATATGCATTGGGGTATTGGGATAACAATATAAAAGGTTTGCTAGGATAGACCCTCTTTCACTCAGACTCACCCCCCCCCCCCCGAATCAAAACCCTGGCTATTGGCCAGTCACCCATCATCCATATCTCATATGCCAACTCAATTTTTGACATTTGATTTTTTTTTAAAAAAATTAGAACTGGGTCTTCTGTGTTTTAAGTTTTGGGACAGTAGGTTACGAGAACAAAAAGGCCATGATCACACATTTCTCACATATAGTTTTGATCACACTGAGTACAACATTACAATCTCACACATGTGGCATAAGGGCTGTTCAGTATGAAAAAAGATGAATTCAATATTCATGTTGTTGCTATAAAGGAGGTTGAAATGCATATTTTTTATGTCTCCCTCGAGTCAACCTACAACTTGCAGCAGTGATGTATTATTCATGCTTGTGGAAAAACCTTGCAGGATAAAATGTAAAAGCAGTTACAAAAGCAATGTGGAACATAAAATATGAAAACTCTTTGACTGAGGACCAAGGGCAAGTAAATTTGCCCTTGGTCTCACCTCATCCCATCCCCACCCCCTTCCCCTTTGAAATGTCAATCATCACTCTCCCAATATTCTCTAAACATTATGAATGCAATTTGGCACCTAAGTGGTATTTGATGTCATTATTTGATACCTCAGTGTTTTGATATTTTATATGATTTGATTAATACCACAATGGTAGAAGCAAGCGTGGTGTAGTTGTTTGAGGGACCAATTTTCACCTTATCCTATGGCCCCCTCACAGCAAGCACAGATACGTTTCCCTTTACTATCCATTGGGGGAAGTTTTTTTTAAAAAAAAAAAAAACAACAACTTCATTCTCTGCAGATCCTGGAAAGAGGGTGGGGGAAGAGGGAGAGAGAGAAGAAGAAGAAGAAGAAGAAGAAGAAGAAGAAGAAGAAGAAGAAGAAGAAGAAGAGGAAGAAGAGGAAGAAGAGGAAGAAGAGGAAGAAGAAGAAGAAGAAGAAGAAGAAGAAGAAGAAGAAGAAGAAGAAGAGAAAAGGAAGAATCCTGCCTCTCCTCACAGCTCAATGCGAAGCACCACACAGTTAAAAAACATCATCATAATAAAATACAGTAGAGTCTTGCTTCTCTGATGTAAACAGGCTGACAGAACATCAGATAAGTGACAATGTCGGATAGTACGGAGTCTCCTACTGTTACACATCTGACGCAGAACTATTTATTTACTTTATTTATTTATTTACTTTGCTTATATACCGCAGTTCTCAGCCCAGGGGCGACTCACTGTGGTGTACAACATAGAAAAAACAAGGTGCAAAAGACAAGATACAGTATAAAATAATCCACAATTCATCGTTATCAAAAAACATCCTCATCAAAAACATCATCATTACTACAAAAGCCATTCTGTGTCGTCTCATCGTCAAAGCCACAATCCAGTATCATTTTCCGTTGTTTCATTCCTATGGTCAATTACCAATAATTGCACTTCTTGTTCAAACGCCTTCTTAAACAGCCAGGTCTTTAATTTCCTGCGGAATATCATCAGGGAGGGAGCTAGTCTGATGTCCACGGGAAGGGTGTTCCACAGCTGAGGAGCCACCACTGAGAAGGCCCTATCTCTCATCGCCGCCAGCCATGCCTGTGAAGCAGGCAGGATCGAGAGCAGAGCCTCCCCGGAAGATCTCAAAGTCCTCGTGGGCTCATAGGTCGAGAGGCGGTCAGTTAGGTATCTTGGGCCGGAACCGTTTAGGGCTTTATAGGCCAATGCCAGCACCTTGAATTGAGCCCGGTAGCAGATCGGCAGCCAGTGGAGCTGGTACAGCAGGGGGGTTGTATGCTCTCTGCGTCCCGCTCCTGTTAGTATCATGGCTGCTGCACGTTGGACCAGTTGGAGCTTCCGGGCCGTCTTCAAAGGCAACCCCACGTAGAGAGCATTGCAGTAGTCTAAACGGGATGTAACCAGAGCGTGGACTACCGTGGCCAAGTCAGACTTCCCAAGGTAGACACCTAGACTACTAAAATCAGGGACTCAAGGCATTACGGGGCTAGAGCAGCCCAGCAAGAAGTACCCAGAGCAGAAGAGGAGTGTGGAAATCACAGAAGGAAGGAGAGAGGGTGCTTCTGCTTATCTTATCTCCTCCTCCTTATCTTGCCTTTTTCACTTATTGAGAATGGAGGGAGAAGTGGGGAACGCTCCTTTAATTGAAGGGGAAATGCTGAAGGGAAAGGGGGATGTCGGATAAGAGCATCGGAGAAGACAAAATGTTGGATAAGTGAAGGTCGGATAAGACTCTACTGTTTATTCAATAAAATGCATGTATAAAATATATTACTATAAAATACACATATTAAAATACAGGGAGCAAAGTTTAAAATACAATAGACATAGGGTATGAATTTAAAATTCATAGGTTAACATTGACTGGGTAGGCCTACTAGAAGAGATAGGTCTACACTTGTATCTTAAATAGCACATTTAGCTATTAAATCTCTTCTGCCAAGTCATTCCACAGTCATGGAGTGACTGATGAAAATGTCTTCTGGGTTATGGTAGATGCCCCTTAGAGAACCAAAGTATCTTAAGGTGTGCATCGGGCAGGAGAAGGCAATTCTGTAGTTAACCTGGACCCAAACCCAAACACTTTGTACTTTGCCCGAAAGCTAATTGGCAACCAGTGGAATAACTTTAATATGGGTGTAATATGCTCCGTCCTGTAACTAGTCTGGCTGCTCTGTTTTCAACTACTTTCTTCAACCAAACTTATTAGTTTCTATAACTAGTCTGGCTGCCATGCTTTGAAATAACTGGAGTTTTTGAACTTGGTACAGAGGTAGTCCAATGTAGAGCACATTGCAGAAGTCCAAACTTGAGGTTATCAGTGGGATGTACTACCATAAAAAACCAGCTTCTTCAGCTTCTGTAGCCATCATCCTGGCCTCAAAGTGGTCCCAGGGTTCCAATGTAATTATCCACACACTGCTTCCTTCTATGCTGGTTTCAAACCAATCTAAGTGATCAGTGTAGCTGTGTCCCTGGTCTCCCAGAGCCATAGTCTGTACAGCTCTGCCATTGCCCTTTCCTTTCCCATAAGACACTCGCCAAGAATATTCTTGACAGACCTGAGAAGCTTCAGGCATTGCAGTTGACATATCTTTACAATGCTTTTCCACTTAATGCAGACCTAAGCATTTCCTTTTGCTCCATCTGTAAATGATTAGGTGTGACAATGAGGTCAAACTTAAAAACAAATGGCTATTTCCCTGCAGGATTCCTTGCGATCATACAGCATGCAAGTATTTAGATTTGTTTCCTGCCATTCAGCTGAACTTCATATGCAAGGGGAGGGGAGAAGAATGGTGTGAAATCCCACAAACATAACAGAAAAGGTTAAATGGGGACAGACAGGCACACACACAAAATGCCTCTGTGATTTGAAGCATATTGTGCGCCAAGTTCTTCCAGCTTGCTTTTGCAAATGCCAAGATTTTTGGAGGCCAATATACTGTACTTATAGCGTCATGTTCTATACATAACATGAAAGTCTGGCAGAGAGTTCTCCAATGGGGAAAGTTTTTTCCATTCATCTGTAGAAATATATTGGCCTTTTTTCTGGCTCTTTAGTTAATCTTGCTAACCAACGCCTCACTTCCTGATTGATGGGATTCCCTGACATGGCAAGCAAAAGGTTTGACACTCACATACTCTGGAAACTATACAATCACAACACACTAACACACTCACTCCTAACTGCAAGTTGGGGAGGGGGGGAGCCAGCTGCCTGGCCGATCCCTAGTAAGTGATGGATGGAATGAAGGGCTTTTTTATTCAAAATCCAGCTACAATTTGCTTTTCTAAAGCTCCAAGCAACACAAATAGATCTCTCTCCCCCCAGTCAGATGTTTATTTTCACCATTGCAGCAGGTAGCAAAGTAGCTAGGAACTTCATAGAGATTTAGCACGACTCATTCATATTTTCTTGTCTCCTAACTATGGAGCCAGTCCTTCAGGCTATGTTCAAACAACAAAAAGGTGAATCAATTAGAAAAGGGAGTGATACAATTATTCAAACGCACACATTCCAGCAATAGTCCATGGATGCATCTACAACAGTGGTTCTCAACCTTTCTAATGCTATGACCCCCTAAGACAGTTCCTTTTGTTGTGGTAATCCCCAACCATAACATTATTTTTGTTGCTACCTCATACCTGTAATTATGATACTGTTATGAATTGTAATGTCAATATCTGATATGAAAGATGTATTTTCATTCATTGGACCAAATTTGGCACAAATGCCCAATACATCCAAATCTGAATACTGGTGGGGTTGAGGGGGGGATTGATTTTGTCATTTGGGAGTTGTAGTTGCTGAGATTTATATCTAACCTCCAATCAAAGAGCATTCCGAACTCCACCAATGTTGGAATTGAACCAAACTTGGCACACAGAACTCCCATGACCAACAAAAAATAGTGGAAGGGTTTGGTGGGCATTGACCTTGAGTTTTGGAGTTGTAATTCATCTACATCCAGAGAGTACTGTGGACTCAAACAGTGATGGATCTGGACCAAACATGGCACTAATATTCAACATGCCCAAATGTGAACACTGTTGGAGTTTTGGGAAAATAGACCTTGACATTTGGGAGTTTTAGTTGCTGGGATTTATAGTTCACCTACAATCAAAGAGCATTCTGAACCCCACCAATGATAGAATTGGGCCAAACTTCCCACACATAACCCCCATGACCAACAGAAAATACTGTGTTTTCTGGTGGTCTTTGGTGACCCCTCTTTCATGACCCCCCAGGAGTCCCAACCCTCAGGTTGAGAAACACTGATCTACACTGTGGAATGAATGAAGTTTGACACCACTTTAACTGCCATAACTCAATGCTATGGAGTACTGGGAGTTGTAGTTTTACAAGTTCTTTTGCCTTCTCTGCCAAAGACTGGGGGTATCTCAACAAACTACAAATCCCAGGATTCCTTAAGGTTGAATTAAAATGGTGTCAAACTGTATTAATTCTATACCCCAATTAAGCATGATCAGTAGCATGGAATAAAAGCTCCAAATCTCTTGTAATCTGTCAAGGGGATTTTTATTTAGTGTTTTGGAGAATGAGAGCAGGATAGAGTCGACTTTCCACATTTTTCTGCTTCAGACCCAGAGACGGACAGATGTATTTGTTTATTTGCAAACTTTATTCCCTTCCTGCTGCCAAAAACAGAACTCAAGACAGAGCACAACAGATCAAAATGGATCATAAAATAAATTCATTAAAATACAATTAAAAGGTATATTTATTGAATTAAAATATGCTTTGAATACTGTTTCCAGTTTTGAGCACCAGAATTCAAGAATATTGACAATCTGAAACAAGTCCAGAGAAGGCAACCATAATGGTAAAAGACCTGGAAGACTTGCCCTGTGAGTAGCAGCTTATGGATCTGGGTATGTTTAGCCTAGAAAAGAGGTGACAGGTGACATAATAGTCATGAAGGTGAGTCAAGAGTGGTATTATTATATTATTGTTATATTTATTTATACCCCACTTTATCTCTCCTGCAGGAGACTCAAAGTGGTATGTGGCAGGCCGCTAAAAAAGCTAATGCAATTCTAAGCATCAATAGGACTATGATATTTAGTTAAAGGGAAATAATGAGCCCACTTATTCTGCTTTGATCAGACCCCGAGGTCTGGACACCGCAATTCAAGAAGGATATTGACAAGCTAGAATGTATCCCGAGGGGAATAATAAAAATGGCAGAAGGTCTTGAAGTCAAGCCCTATGAGGAGTGGCTTAGGGAGCTGTGTATATTTAACATAGAGAAGAAAAGATTGAGGGTCATTATTGCATTCACTAAGGTTAGTACTCTGTCTTATTTCAGTTATTTCAGTTGTTTTGATGATATGTAATTCTATTTTATGTGTGACACCTTGAGTGTTTTGTTAGCCGCCCCAAGTCCCTTCAGGTAGATGGTGGCGGGGTACAAATACATTATTATTATTATTATTATTATTATTATTATTATTATTATTATTGGCAAGGGACCAGTGGATATATTAAGTAGTATGGGGCCCCTCTCCATTGACCACTGCTGGGGGCTACAAAATGCAAGGGGTTGATCTGACTTAACTTGGCAAAAGTAACTTAACACAGCTTTGTTGTTGAGCCATGGCTCCCCCCCCCCCCCTAATTGTTTGTGGGCATTAATGAGACTTGAAGCAAGATATATGATTTTTCCCTTATTTTTAAAAAATCTTTTCTGATTTTTCAAAGTTCAAAATATTGAAGCCGCTGGAGGCTCCAAGATGACCCAGCAGCAAGTGTACCCCAAGCTAAACCCTTTAATAAATGTATTAAAAAGATGTATTGTCGAAGGCTTTCATGGCCGGAATCACTGGGTTGTTGTAGGGTTTTTTTGGGCTATATAGCCATGGCTATATGAACAGAGGAGAGAATGCCTCTAGACCATGGCCATATAGCCTGAAAAAACCTACAACAACCCTATTAAAAAGATACTTTTGAATGCAATTTGCAAATTGATTTACATCTCATCTCTTGCAAAAGATCTAGAGGCCTCTACATTTCACAAATGTGAGAAGTGTCTGTATGTCGAATTTGGACCTTTGCACAGATTTTGAAGCAAAGATGACAGATCAAGCATCACCCCCAGAATTTAAAGAGATGTGTTTCTGTTCTTACTTATTATGAATTGCATAACACTTCTGGATTTCTACTTTGTTATAAGGCCAACAAATACACATGATACATTTGAACAATTAGCAATTGCATGAATTGCTTTACAAAAGTACTCTTAACTCAAATCACTTTTATCTCAAATTTTCCCATTGAAATGCTTTTAATCCATTCCAGCCCCCAGCCCCATTTTATTGTTACATGATTTTAAATAAGAAAATGTACTTTATAAATAACAAACAATGTGTAAAAATTATGACACATAATAAAAGAGAATTTAAACAAATAAACTTGCTTAGTTCCATCCAGCCACTGTGGCAAGGAAGCACATATAAGACAACAAAATCTGTGTTGGCCAATGTAACAGCAAGGCAAAACGTGCACATTCACATGGAACAATAAAAAAGAAATATCAACTTTTAAATGGTAGAAGCCCAAAGTCGTGGCAAGAAAGCACATTTTAGGCAACAAAATTTGTGTTGGCTGTGTAACAGCAAGGCAAAACCTGCACATTCACATAGTACAATAAACAAAGAAAGATCAACTATTAAATGGTAGAAGCACAAAGTTGTGACAGGAAAGCACATTTGAAGCAACAAAATGTGTTTTGGCCAATATAACAGCAAGGCAAAATCTACGCATTCACATGCAACAATAACAAAGGAAAGATCAACTTTAAAATGTTATTTTGGGTGAAAAACACTGAAGTGCCCTGAACAGAAGAGGCAGAAGCCCAATGCAGAGGCCCCCAAGGTTTGTGTGGCAGGGAGGGAGGGGGAGCCCCCAAGACCCCCTTATTTTTTCAGGCCCTTTCGCTGCTGCCCTCAGTGTCTCTTCACTCACCCTTCCCTCTGTATGGAGGAAAGCACCCCCCAGAACAAGAAGCAACACTGCCGCCAACACCATGAGGAAAAGAAAGCTGGGCTCTTCAAAGCAGGACCCTCACAAAGAAGGAGAAAAATACAGATGGAGCAGCTGGGGGGGGGGGGGGCAGGCAGGCCATCTTCTGCCCCCTACTCCAGAGGAGAGCCTCCTGCAGCCCATGTGCCTTGGGCAATCAGGCACATCATCTGTTGCCGGGGAACTACCAGAGCAAAGTCCACTCTCTTCCCACTAGTTCCCGCTAGCTCATGCTAGCGCTCCCTTTTCCATGAGTGACACCCCCCCCCCCCGGTGATAGCTCATAAATCAAAATGGTGCTTGTATATGAAAATGGAACCTGGGCCAAGTGATGGCTCACAAGTTGAAAAGTGTGTATGTGGGGACGCTCATAAGTAGAGGTTCCACTGTATATGAAACTGTATCAAATGTACTATGAAAACATCTGTTAAGATATGCTTGTACATTCTGAGAAGTGATGTGGCACTTGCATCCAATTTGGCCAAACTGTAATAAACTTCTGTAGTTTTTTGTTTTTTTGACTGATCTGGTTTAGTGGAAGCTAACCGTTTATGGGCCTTCTTATCCACAGCCCTAGCTAAATTGATTCCAGCTTTATCCCAGGTTAAAGTAACTCAGGGGAAAATCTTATTCCTGAAACAGGGCTACGTCCCGTCCCCCCCAAGTTAGGGCCTGCCTAGACAACTGTACCCAATTTCAAAGACTTAGGTCTCAGAGGCTCTTTTGTTTCTCCATCTTCTCTTACATATTTCATATATTCCAAGGTTGAAAACTGGTTCTAGGACTAAGGTAAGGTCAGGTTAAGTCCTCCCTAAGTCCTTTAATCCAAGAATCCATCTCTAAGAATTTTCTAGATCCTCTGGGGCAACGCCATGGTAGCTTCCAGTGGATGTCATTCATTTCAGTTTTACTATTATCCATGGTTTCCTGTTTCACTTTAAGTCCAGGAACATATTCTCTGCAGGTATGAAGGCTGTACTGTACATTTTGTCCTTGAAGAAAGCAACCAGTAATTTTAGCAATTGTCTCTCTACTGTGAGAAAGTCTTCCAAAACTGTACAGTTTTGGAAACTGGTCACCAATTTTACCATTATTGTGATGTGGCTTCTCACATTTATATTATAACTAGAGTGAGATGACTTTCTTTTCTGCTTTTCAATCAAGGCTCATCAAACCAGTTTATATAATGCTTTATTATTATTATTTTTAAAAAGCAATCAAGCTTATAAGGACAGTGCTATTAAAAGCTGGACAGCAGAGAAAAAAGGCAGTGGAAAAACCAAAAGAGATGAGTAACACCAATAAAGGGACAGAAGGGAATCTGTTCCTCTTTGATCACACACAGTCATGATTTATGAGGGCATTGAGGATGGAGCCAGCATGGTGTAGTGATTTGACTATGCCCATGACTCTGGAAACTAGGATTCAAATCCTATGAGAATACAAGTCACACTCTCAGCCTCAGAGGAAGGCAAAGGTAAACCCCTTCTGAACAAATCTTGCCAAGAAACCCCTATGTTAGATTGTTTGTCAGGTTGCTATATGGCAGAAATGACTTGAAGGGACAGCGGACCATTATGCAGCACAGGTGCTCCCCAAGGGCTTTTTGTCACACGCATATACACACCCAAAGAGGTTTTCCTAACTTCCCTGCATGCATCCTTCTCTTGGAGGACTCTGCAAACACCGCAAGTTGCAAATCCCCTCTATCCTAAAGCTTTGAAGTCCTGCAAACCTGCTGCATAGAAATTCTAACTGAAAAAATCTTCCCAATATGATTTTCCACTGATTTTGCAGCCCATTTTGTGACATGAGAGTGAAAACTGGATGCTTCAGCTGTTCACCCTGACTTGTTGTACTGGTTAAGGAGTAATAGTTGTGATGCAGGAACAATATTAGGCAGAGTAAGGAACTCTCTCCAGCAGCAGAAAGGTCCTGAAATTGGTTACTTATATTGCATTTCTACTCCCAAGAGGAAAGACACTCAGATCTTGGGATCCGGTCATTCTTTTCTGGTCTTCAGACTAAACAGGAGGCAACTCTGGGTGAGAATATATAATCTTGAAGGGTATACATAGTACTCTATTATGGGATCCTCACTGCTGCAGGTTCCTTTGGAGAGTCTACTGCTTTTTGTCCAAATAAGCACTTGGAATATTTGTGTTATTGAACAACAGCTTCCATGTATTGTGAAAACCAGTGCATGGATATGGAGCAGAAGGCTCCTCACCCCACCCTACCCCCACCCCATTCCATGCAAAGCTTTAAAAATGTAATATTCTACCAAAGAAATATATTTCTCTCTTGTCAAACTTAGTACAGCCTGAGCATCCCTTATCTGGCATTTCAAAATCTGAAATACTCTCAAAGTCTGAAAGAGTGAGAATATGTTGAACTTGGAAATGAGGTAGATGGATTCATTCACTTTGCTATTGCCCACAAAAGACAATGATTTTTTTTTCTTATTGGGACACTTAAAGCCTAAATCCTGTTTTAGTCCCAAACAGAAACAGACCAGTTTAATTACATACCCTTCAAACTTGTACAATTTTGGAGAGTATGTAAATCTGAGACTTCTGTGGCCAGGCAACATCAGAGTGTAGTCAAGATAGCAATAGGTTTTGAGGAGGAATAAGATATAATCTAGGGACCTAATCACGATCCCGGTGCTCCATAGCCCGGCTGGCCAGCAGCGATGCTTCCCCATTTACTGCTTTAATAAATGTTTTACTTATTGTTTTAATTGTTATTATATTGCTGTGTTATATATAATGGCATTGAATTGCTGCCAGTTGTAAGCCGTCCTGATTCCCCCTTCAGGGGTTGAGAAGGAACGGGATAGAAATACCGTAAATAAATAAATAAATCACATGTGGGAAAGTGTTGCCATGCAGCTTGCCCCTGCAGTAGCCCCACTGTTCCAAATCAGAGAAAGCAGCATATCTGCATTTTTATGGGGAAATATGTCCCAGGATTGAAGTGAAGTGTACTTCTAGCTTTGGCTACCATGATTTGGTGCCAGTTTTTTGGTGCACATTGCTATGTGATGTTCATACTTGAAGGAAGGGGTATTTATAGGGAAAGTACTATCCTAGGAATTTTGGTTACATGTTTACCTAAAAATGGAATCAGGGGATTTTGGATGGGTGGTGAGGCTGGGGGTCCATAATACCTATTGGGGCATATGATCCTACAGGCCTCTATCTCACCTTTTCATTAACTCGATGGGTACTTTGTGGGGTTTTCACTCTTCAAAATGAGCCCTTACTGTTACTTTTATTCAAAATGAGAAAGCAACAGGAAGATTAAAAGGGTACTGAATGCAATTTGCAAACTGATTCGCATCTCATCTCTTGCAAAAGATCTAGAGGCCTTTACATTTGGCAAATGTGAGAAGTGTCTGTACGCTGAATTTAGACCTTTGCACAGATTTTGAAGCAAAGATGACAGAACATACGTCACCCCCAGAGTTTAAAGACATGTGTTTCTGTTCTTATGTATTATGAATTGCATAGCACTTCCGGATTTCTACTTTGTTATAAGGCCAACAAATATGCATGATACATTTGAACAATTAACAATTGCATGAATTGCTTTACAAAACTCAACAGCACTTGTCAAGTCTGACTTATATTTGCACAATAGTGGATGGACTATGAAGGAGTTTTAACTTTAACTTCCTCTCATGCTCTTCTGATCGGCAATCACTCAATAACTGTTATTTTTAGGGGAGGGAAAGCTCTCATTCACACCAATGAAATGTGCAAATACTATATACAGGCAGTACCCAAGTTATGAACAAGATAAATTCTGTAGGTTTGTTCTGATGTTGAATTTGTATATAAGTTGGTACACACACATGCTTTGGATAGCATAGAAAAGGTTAACAACCCTGTGGCATTTGTTTTGTTGTCTGTGCCCCTGTTCAAAAAAATTCATCTCATATTCTATCCCTGTGATAATTGAATTTTGGAAAAAAAATGGCTTGTTGGTGATGAAGCTTCAGTGGAGACTCCTTTTCCCCATGATAACACTTCCAGGAGTGAATTTTCCTTCCTAAAGTTTGATTCCTCTCACTTCCTGTTGTCTCACCCGTTTTTTTAAAAAAAAAAATAATAATGTGCAAATATTATAATTCGCTGTATCCTAATCTATCCCTTCTTTATTATATCTTTTTGAGTGTTTTTGAGTCCTAGTGCTGGGGGGAAAGCCAGCTTTTAAAAGAACAAACCCAATTCCAACTAGTGCTATGGTTAGGCTTTTGATTTTATAGTAGATGTTCTAAGAAGACGGCACATTTTATGAGAGCAAACAGCGAGCTGGAGCTACTCTGACATACTTGTTGGACCAGAAACATTACATCTGAACAAGGCATAAAATAAAGTTTTTGAACTGTACTAACACTGTGAGCCTCCAGTTTTAATTCAGAGTGGGATGTGGGTTGGGAGAGGATGCGTCAGACATTTGGAAGACATTGTTTGCCCATTGTACTTTGTAGCCATGTGTTATGCCTTGTATTTGTTTTGATTGCTAACATGAGGGCATATCAAGTCTGGTTCCTAATCTGTGGCCAAAAGCACAGATGAAAGCCATCAGTGGGAAATGTCAGAAGAGCAGGAATTATTTCTTTTGTCGGTAGCTCCCAGCACTTTGTTGCCCAATATCCATGAACACATACCATCTACTTCCTCTCCCTGGGCCAAATTCCCTTCTCAACTTACACCCATGTCAACTCCAATTCAGCTGTGTTTATATGGAGCTAAATAGGAACAGAACATGTCTCTCAGACCCTTCTGAGCACATACTTACAATTTATTTACTGAAACCACATGTTTCTGGTTACACATATATTATTACACCAAGTAATACAGTACACTGTTGACTGAATGTCAACTCAGCAGTGCTTTTTGCCGCTTAAATGATCCAAGTCAGGCATTGGGTTGGGGTGGCAGGATCTAGATGAAAAGATAAAGCCTCTTTCCATACTCACTGAAAGGAAGAGCCTTTGAGCACTGTTCGTATAAACCCCTGAATTTCTCAAATCTTTATTTTAAACGTGTGTGTACTGTCCTTCAGTCAATAAATTGCAAAGCAATGAACTGCAAATATATAATAAAACACTAAAATATAGACTGATGTTATAACGCGGCTGATGAAACAAGGCAGCTGCTAACAAAAAATAGGTTAAAGGATTACACAATTAAATGCTTAATATAACAAATAGAATAATACTAGTGTGTACCTCCAGCATTGCCCGGGTGTCAGAGGGGCAGCTGCCCACCTGCTTTCTCCTTTCTCACAGCTCTGGCAATGGTGGGCAGGCTCTCTTGGTGACTCTTTGGTTCCTTCTTCCATTTCCCTTATAGACTTCTCCTGCTGTCTTTGTCTTTCTTCACTTGCTTATACCTTTCTCCTCTTCTTTCTTTCTTTCTTTCTTTCCTCTTTTTTCTTCCTTCCTTCACTCGTTTTCTTTTTTCCCCTTTCTCTCTCTTCTTTCTCCATTCTTTCTTTTCCCTTCTTTCTCTTTCTTTCCTTTTCTCTCCTCCTTTCATACCAACTGTCCAGATTTGGTTGAGAGAGTGCCAATTAACCATATATCATCTCACCTTTTTTAGCTGCCCAGTTTCCATCTCCTTCCCTCATTTCCCACTTTTGTTCTCAGCTTACTTCAGTTGCTGCAAACTAAGGATCTCGTCACATGGAGGTCCTTGATCAGGGGAATCCATAGGGCAGCAGGGCAAATTGTGGGGCAGCAGGGTGAATTTAATGCCCAGCACCCTACATCCCACTTGCCCATCACACACTGGAAAGTATACCTTTCCATCTTGCTCCTGCACTATTCCCAGTATTTTCAATCTGAACAAGGGTAGTCTCAATTATCTCAAGCCACCTTGTGAACCATAAGAACAAAGATGTTTTTCTCATGTAGAAATGAAGAAGGAAACATTCTGCCTTGGCTATTGATGGGTGGCAGGTACTGCATGGTAGGATGCCCAATGGACAAGCCCCAAAGCCTTTGTTTAGTTGTTCTTGAATTCCTGGAAAATGTTATAAATGAGGATATTCTGTAGACTTCTGGTTAATATTGGAAAGTCCCGAGTAGCAATCCGATTAAACTGTGCACAATAAAGTCTTTAATCTAACGTATATCAGCAAATTCCTGTTTCACAATTGTTCTAATAAAAATAACAACACTTTTGGTTGCCAGAGGATTCATACGATCCTATTTCAACCCAGCCAACTGAATTAAACCTTTGTTCTGGGCAGTCAAGGATTAAGGAAGGTTGCTATTTTGGTAACATGATGGGCTAGAGGTACTTACATGGCAGCTGAGAGATATCCAGGCTGAATGCCGGGAAAGGGAATAAACCCTGTTACCTCAAGTGAACTCCAACCATTTATTCAGTGGAGTAGACTCAGTCATTGTGATGCTTGGAATGAACCAGTGAAAAGGGTGAGCAGTTGTGCATCATTGCAATGTGATATCTTTTTTTAAAAGCTTATTTGCAAAAGGTGTTTTATACTGCCACTGAATTGTAGCAGTAGAGATTACAAGACGTCAAGCAAGGAAAATGCTTCCAAACTTTCTAGAGAGTTTATTTGGTCCAGTTGAAAGTTTCTGCTTTTTCATTATATGCCCAGCAGTAATTACTTGGGGATGCCTCGCCACTAATGGGGTGTCATAGAAGAACCGTCATGAAAAGTACCAAAGAAAAGTACAGAGTTAAAAGGTGTTTGAGGGAAAAGCCATCAGTTTTGAGGTAGACATTTACCAAGAACCCTGGAAGGAATATCAAACGACAGGCTAGGAATCCAAATATTATAACACCACCCAAATTACATCCCTGTCTGCCTACCTTACCCCACCCCAGATGATGTAGAGAAAAAAACTGTTTTCTGAAGCAGGACTACTGACCAGTGAAAATGAAAGCAACTTTATGAAAACATTACTCATGTCAGAAGCATGTTGTTTATAGTTATCAGAATATTATTTTTTGAAGCTTGGTTAAACAAACATATTTGGTACATAACACTGCGGTGACTAAGACGTGTCCAAATGGGTAGTTATACGGTTGAGGCTGCAAGATTGGCAGCAGCTGAAATTACACAGAGCTAAACATCTTTGCGCTTCTACTTGGAAATATTGAGGTAGATGGGTCGCACCAGCGGAGGTCCAAACCTCTAAATTAAATAAATGAATCTGGACACATACTCTCCTTCTGTAGAACATGCAGAACTGGAGAAGGAAGCGCAGTGTCAGGTTGCGTCTCTTAGCAGGACGCTGTCGTTACTAAGGATATGTGATAAATAATGACTGTTTTGTTTTGTTTTTTTGGCTAAGTTGGATCCCGGAATGCCCCAAATCTCACAGTGCGGCATGCATAATCATATGCTTGCAAAGCGTACTGTAATGGAAACCAATCCCCGAGAGCAGCCAGTTCAACAGAGATAGCGCAACTCAGCAAGCATTTTTCATGTTCTATGGAAAGTTTGCTTTATTCCCACTGACATGTTTTTGGCAGTGCAGAGTGACAAACAACCATACCTTCTGCATATCTCTTGGGACCATTCATCCATGTTCACCATTCATCAGTTATAAAGCCATAGTAATGGTTTCCATGTGTGAATGAACCACGGCACACACAGATTACCCTATCACCCATAAGAAATTCAATACATCATTTTTAGAGGTGTGAGATGCAATATATTGGCTAATTCCCCATCAAACTGAGGTCAACCTATGTTGAGAAACCAACTGGTACTAGGATATCTCATGTTCTCTGGTAGGTGACATCTGGACTTTATCAAGCCTTTTGTGCTCTTCCCTGTTTTGTTCTCCTTCCCTGCTCTTCACATTTTCAGACAATTGTCTTTCTCAGTTGTGGCAGTGACATTCTCTTCTCCCAGTCCTGAAAATGAACATTGAAATCATGGAAAACCCATTTTAAAAAGAGTTGTGGATGTTACCATCTTTAAACTTCTTTAATTTAAAATTTGAATTATTACATTTGGCCCGGCCATAGGTTTTTAAATGCTGTATGTTTTGATGTTGTTATTGTTTATTGCTTATTGTGTATTTTCTGTTTTTGAGTTTATTTTAACTGTTTCGTATTGTTTATTGTTATTGCTTTTGTTTATTGATGTGCTGTGGGCTTGGCCTCATGTAAGCCGCACCGAGTCCCTTGGAGAGATGGTAGCGTGGTACAAATAAAGTATTATTATTATTATTATTATTATTATTATTATTATTATTATTTCCCCCTCAGATCAAAATCTGAATAGCAGATGAATTCTTGTTTCTTTCTCCCCAGTTGTAATTGCCCTTCTCATTTCCCAAAGCAATTGCTGTCAACTTCAGATACTCTCTCACCTCAATTTGTGTTAGTAGTACATTGCTGACAAATGTGAAGGAATAAGATGTGGTGATTTATGGAAGCCATTTTTGTTTTAAGAGTGTCTGCAAATTAAAAGAAGAATTTGGAAGAATTATGACCCTCATGCCACCTCATGCCACCAATTCTCCATGATGTTGTTTATCATGTCACTTTTACCATCTTACATTGGCTTAGAAATTTTTCTGAGTTTTCTCAAGTATCAGTCTCTGTTCCTCAGACTTTTTATATAGTTTTATTATTACAATACAAACCTTGACATTCTATAAATCAATGTAGATGACTACAGTTTTTGTAACTAAGTTACATGTTCAGTTTGTACTTCAATATAGTTTCCTCTTCAATCCCCCATGGTCTTCTTCAGCCTTGATACTGCATGTGTGCAAAGCATATGCTCTACCCACTGAGCCAGACAATACATTAGACACATTTTAATAAGCATTTTTCAAGCAATAAAAGACATTTATTTGTCACTGCATGCAGTTTTCCTCATCTATGTATCTTGGGTTAGTTTTTGTGTTGTTTTTGTGTGGGTGATCGGTTATCACCTACAAATCCCTAAACTATTCAGGTCCTTTCTATCTTCGTGATCACATCTTCCCCTATGAGCCTGCATGAGCTTTAAGATCTGCTGGGGAGGCCCTCCTCTCACTCCCACCTCTGTCACAAGCCTGGTTGGTGGGGACAAGGGAGAGGGCCTTCTCTGTGGTGGCTCTCCGGCTCTGGAACTTTCTCCCCAGAGAGATTAGATTAGTGCCCATCCTGTCCACCTTCCATAAAGACCTGAAAACTTGGATATTCCAATGTGCCTTTGATCAATTGATTCATCTATTGACATAGCCCTGATTTAATCATCTGGCTTTTGCACTTTACTACCAGCCCTGCCTTGCAGTTGTATTGCACAAGCACTTGCCCTGTCCTCTCAACTCTGACTACAACCCAGTGCTCAGCTACTGATTGTTGATTGCTGATGGTTTATGTTTTTATGATGTTTTGCATGGTTTTTGTTTTAATTTATTGCAATGCAATGTATTTTACTGTGCTATATTTTAATTCTGTTGACTGGGCCTAGTCCCCATGTAAGCTGCCCCAAAACCCTTTGGGGAGATGGTGGTGGGGTATAAAAATAAAGATTACTATTATTATTATTATTATTATTATTATTATTATTATTATTATTGATACATTAGCTCAGGCCAATGTGTCATGAAAAATTAATATGTAGATTTTATAAATGTGGATTTCATATGTGAGGGTATGAATGGAAGAATGAATGAATGAGAGCTAATTATTTTGGAAATACCAGTAAAATATTAAGGCCTGCAATGACTAAACCTGCTTGCTGGACTGTAATTAAAAATTGCCAATGAGAATTGAAAAGTAATCTGTGATAAGAACTGCGACAATGGTTCTTTAAAGTTAAGGAAATGTTTATACCATTTCTTATGTTAAGAAGGAAGTAAACACAAGGCTAACATCAATCAAGAAGAGTCAACATCTTACCAGGAAACTGAGTTGGAGTCAACATATTCCAGGATGGAAGACGTCTATCATTAATTTACAACTTTGGGACTACATCAGCAGAATATTCCTATAAAAGACTCAATGTAATAATTCTCATGTGTGCAGAATGCAGGAATCCATTCCACCCGCAATGCTCTGCTCCATGGGGAGGAGAGAGATAGTGTATGTATGGAGAGTGGCAGATTTGCAAGGAGCAGCCTGGTCACTTTGTGGCCTCTTTCTCAAGGGATGTACCCTCTCACACTGGAAATTGCAATAGAAAGAACCTATGCTTTAAAGCTATTGGAAAGTTATTTATGACACATATCTCCAAGTGTATCCTATGCTGGAAGGAAAAACAGATGAATCATTGGGAATACGCTCCTTAATATCTAGTTTGACTCTAAGAGTAATGTTTGCTTTATTCCAATGAAATCTGTTTGCTGTTTGCACAGTCCATCTTTTCCTGAATGTATACACTATTCCTCTTTTACACTGAGATATAACTGTAAACCAGGCATCTTTGAGTAGCTTATACCATTTATACTGTGTTCAACATTCCTGTTTCTTTCATGTTTCCTTTTCCAAAAGTGGCTATATAAACTACACTGAGTGTGCTCTTAGGAGGCCATTTGGCCAGGATAAAGCAATAGTCCTGAGCCAAACCCCAGTTTTGGCAAGTTGGAATAAACAGTCAATGGCTCTGTATAAAGACAGACAAGTTTTGGAAAGAAACTAAAATATTTGTCATAACAAAAAAAATAGGGGGTTAAGTGAAGGGGGAAAACCTATCTGGGTGTTGAGGACAAAGTCTGAATTCTAACCTTTTATGGCTAAATCATTAGGGAGATCTGTTCTCTTCTCTCTTTTTTTCCTCCTGTAATCTTTAATTAGTCATTTGAGAGACTATAAAGTTGTTTTCAGACCTCTGAGAAGTGCCACATAGTTGTTCTCAAAACCTTCGTTTTTATTGAGCATTAAAACTGTTTTGGATTTTTTTTTATTACCTACTAAAATATTTTTTTTCTTTTTAAATATCATGAATTGCATTTTCAGCTATTGGTTCCATCTCAATATTAAAATGATGGGAAATGCGGCACTTTGCAGTTGCTGAACAAACCTTGAAAATGAAAGTTCATGTTTGCAAAGTTTTACAACTAGAAAAAGCAAGGCTTGTAAAGGTAACATGGCACCAAGGAATCATCCACACTTCTTTGCTCAAAGCAAAAAATAACCAACATGAACAGGATAGTAATTGAATGTAGCCTTCCGTGGCCAGTTATTTTATCTGTGATTTAAGAAGCTGGGGAAATATACTCTTCCCTTCTTCTCCATTCAGGCACAGCATTGAAGACCATGTGCATTGCACATGGATGCTTCAGCCGGGTAGACAGTCATGCAATTTGAGAACACAAAAATGCTGGACCACTCTCACAACCACCATGTCAGACTACACAGAGAAGCCATTGAAATCCACAAACATGTGGACAATTTCAACAGAAAGGAAGAAACCATGAAAATGAACAAAATCTGGCTACCAGTATTAAAAGATTCCAAAATTAAAACAGCAGAGAGAAAAACAGGCAGGGACTTCTAAGCACCTTTCATTAAGAGTTTGCTCCAGGCACAGTCAGCCCATTGTATGCTAATCAAGGTGGTCAGTTGAAAAGATTCACACCTAGCCCAACTTACAAAAGCCTTTTGTCTCACCCTGGTCAGTCCACAGATATATAAACCCCTTTTTTCCCAGCTCCAGCAGACCTCTGAGGAAGCCTGCCATAGATGCAGGCGAAACGTCAGGAGAAATGCCTCTAGAACATGGCCATATAGCCCGAAAAAACCCACAAGAACTGAGTCATGCAATTCCTTGTCCTTCACCTTCTCACTCTCCCCCAAATAGCTCCTCTAAATTGCATCCTTGACCTGGCCTCAGACGTATCCTCCAATTCTAAACTCTCTCATATTGTTTACACAAGTCAGAGTAGTCTAAATGCATACCATTTATTTATTCATTTATTCATTTATTTATTTATTTACTGTATTTGTATACCGCCTTCCTCAGCCAATGTTTGGAGAAGCCAAACTGGCAAGGTAGCTTTCCCCCTCTTTCCCACTGTATGTATGTTCACAAGCCACCTGTCCATTTATGGCAACTCCATTAATTTAATGCAATTTTCTCATGTAAGAACTACTCAGAGATGGTTTAACCAGTTCTTTCTTCTGAAATACAGTATATAGTATTTGTGTTGCACTAGGGCCCTGAAGCCTCTTTTCACCGCAAACCACACAGTGTCCAGATAATCCAATTTAAGAGTTTATTAAAAACAGAGTATAATAAAAGCTGGATATATGAAAAGCAAGTCAATATTAAAAAGGAATCAAAGATCAAAATGTTATGTCCATAAAAGCCAAAAGTCCAAAAATCCCTTTAGAAAAAGCCTCTAAAACAATTCCAATGAGATATGCAAAGAAAAGGTACATACATCCAAGGTAGGCAAAACTATGCCTGTTGAAGCTAGGGTACATAAATCCAAGACAGGCAAAACTATCCCACAGAAGAATGCAGGGACAGCTTGAAAACTTTGCTACATGAATTCCAAGGCCCATGACACTGAGAGCTCTGTACCTGAACACAGCATTGCTCTCACAAGGATTAGGACAACAAGAACCACCTTTAAAAAGTCTAAATCCCTCCCATGAAGTAATTTCTTTTACACCTGCTTTCCATATCTCTAACTCACTGGGAGAAGCAAGTCAATTGCAGGCCCAGCTCCAATCTCTTTGACTTTGACAAACATTCGTCTTCCCCGTATTGTTGAAGGCTTTCATGGTCGGAATCACTGGGTTGTTGTAGGTTTTTTCAGGCTATATGGTCATGTTCCAGAGGCATTCTCTCCTGAAGTTTCACCTGCATCTATGGCAAGCACCCTCACTACCTCTGAAGATGCTTGCCATAGATGCAGGTGAAACATCAGGAGAAAATGGTTCTAGAAAATGGCCACATAGCCCGAAAAAACCTACAACAACCCATTTGTCTTCCCCATTTCCCTCAGTCTGCACCTCTGACAGGTAGCCATGGAATGAATCTTGCCTTCACTGTTCTTGGGAACTGCCAAGAGATTCCAAAACATTTCTCTCTGGGCCCTGTAAATCTCTCCTGCCTTCTCCTTCCTCATCTTCTGAAGACTCAGAATCTGACCAGGCTACAACAATTTGGTATTCATTGGCAGTACCCCATCAACCCTACATTATCCACACAGATGGGTCACATGAGTGCAATCTTTCTAGCCCTACACCCTACTCAGTCACATCATCCTCAATAATAAGTAACAAGCAAACACCCATTAAGCTTAATGTATTTCAATAGGTATTTATTTATTTATTTGTGGCATTTGTAGCCTGCCTTTCTCAGCCTTATGGCAACTCAAGGCAGCTTACAGAAATTGGCAGAATTTGATGTTATACATTCAAAGTAAGTTAAAATAATTATAAAAACCATTTAAACCATTTAAACCATTTTAAAAACATAGCATCACCAGTGTCATCCTCTTAAAATCATTATCCAGCAGCATTGTCTAGTCATTCCGTGTTCATTCTTCCTATTTCATAATTATTCATTCTGCTGCATTTCCAAATGCTTGTTCAAAAAGCCAAGTTTTTACTCTTTTTCTGATGGTCAGGAGGGAGGAGGCCAATCTAATATCCCTGGAGAGGGAGTTCCACAACCGAGTGGTCACTACTGAGAAGGCCCTGTCTCTTGTCCCTGCCAGACATACTTGCGATGAAGGTGGGATAGAGAGCAGGGCCTCTATCCCACCTTAGATGGTTCATAAGGAGAGATACTTTCGGATGGGTAAGCTTGGCCGGAACTGTTTAGGGCTTTATAGGCACTTTGAATTGTGCCTGGCAGCAAACTGGCAGCCAGTGGAGTTGGCGCAACAGAGGAGTTGTATGCTCCCTGAGCGCAGCTCCCATTAGTAATTGGGCTGCCGCACACTGGAACATTTGAAGCTTCCAAATAGTCTTCAAAGGCATCCCCACGTAGAGTGTGTTGTAGTAGTCTATACGGGATATAACCAAAGTGTGGACTACTGTGGCCAAACTGTTTAAACTGTTTTTAATGGTTCTGTGTTTAATTCTATTTTAGTATTTATAAGATGTAGCTTTTAAATTGTAATGTTTTTTATTATTGTTAGTTGCTTTGAGTCTCCTTGAAGAAAAGTGAGCTATAATAACAAAAATAATAACAATAACATGTTATTCTGAAAGGCAGTCAGCAATATTGTTCAGTACTGGCAAAAACATATCACTGTAGCAACTTGTTATTGCAAAAGTGACTAGTTGCCCAAAATAACTTGACACAAGTAATATGTTCCCTCCAGGCTCCAGAGAGAATATACACCAAAGTGAAGCAGACCTATATAGCAAATACATAAATATTAAAACTCAAAAATAGTGGGGATCATAGAATACCTGTCACCTGCTGGGATAAATTCAATTGTGAGCAAAGTAGGGTACTTGTTCCCTGTTTACAAACATGACACCACAGTTGTCCTTAGAGGAAGGGACTGCATGAAATCCCAATCTGAGACAGACCTTTTCTTCTTCTTCTTCAGTAGAATTGTGTATTCATTTAAGAATGAATTGAAAACTGGAACAAATTGAGTTTCATACAAAATAAATAACAGAGTAATGAATGAGTTCAGAAAGAAAACATTTGGAGGCTATTCATGTGGTTCCTTCTAACAGCCAGAATAGGGCAGACAGAGGAAAACAAACATAACCAACATGTTTTGGCAATGACTACTTTTAGGCCAAGACCTGGACAACAGCTGCTGCCACCACAAAACAAAAGAACAAGGATCCCAAGAAGCACCCACGGCCAATCAGGGTGCATTTTAAAAAGCCTTATTTGACCTCTTATTGAGCAACTGCAAAATTCAGAAGATTGAAACATAGGATTTGGGGGATGAAATTCCCAGAACTCTTCAAGATAGCAAGATCAATGACCATGTTGATGAGTGAATTCTAGAAAATCTCAGTCCCTCCCAAAAAAAAGGGGGGGGGGTCCAATGACTTGGTTAGTTCTTCACAGCTGACAGAATGGAACACTAGAGTGTTGGGCAACCATATAAATGTTTTTTGCATTCTGCTCAAGCATCCCAATGTAAATGCACTGAGGACACCCATTGCTGTGTTCCCATACCACTCAAGCAAGAAGGAGGCAAGTCCATCATTACACCATAGGGGTGTTGGTGCTTTGGTGGACACTTTGGCCTCCAGGAGATACAGAGACCCCATCATCCCCCCCACCACCACCACCAACACATACACACATACACACATACCTCTACTCCATCCAAGTGATAGAGGAGCAGTTATCTTTGTAATGGGGAAGAAGTATTCTATCAGTTACCTCTCCATGTTCTGCACAAACTGACAAACTAACAAATATAATTTTTGTTGCCTCGTGTTATTGTTGCTATTGCTGCTCTGCTCTCCCCTGCTGCATTTTAATATTAGTTTCATCCATTGTGATGCTTGCTATTACTTTAGCACCTTGGATTTCACAATGAGCTACTACTAAAAGGCATCAGTCTTGCAGTAGATGAGGTATGGGCACACTTCCAATCAACCAAGGGAGAAATGCTATACCAATATCCTAAGACAAATGCTGCAGGCTACAGTGAGAATGCTTTAGACTAGGGGCTAAAGATGTTGTTTAAACAAGCAGAATGTTATATGGCCTTAATTCTTCAGTTTAGAACATTTAATCCCCATTCCGATTCAGAGACAAAGTGAAAAACAAGATGAAAAAACAAACATCAGTATTGCTCCACTAATCATGTTTGCCCACATCCCGCCTGACATGCCACAAACATAAATCTAAGGTTTTGCAATGAATCCAATGAAAGGTTTTGGCCCTCTCTGGTCAGTTAACTGAATTTCCTCAAATGATTTATGAACTTAATGTATGGAACCCAGAGCCAGTCCAACCAAAGGCTGAATGTAGCAGTGACCTTCAGCAGCAGATTTTAAGGTACATGAAAAGAAAAGACACTTATAATTATTAATTTGGAGTTGTTGTGTTTGTACTCTCAGGAAGAGGAGTGGTATTTGTCGACTTTCTCCCTAAGAGAGCCAACATAACTTGGCTGGCCTTGAATGTTATATATCTTAGTTAAGGGTAGAGAGCGGACACGATTTTCTATTCTTTATAGGAGTGCCAAGTCAGGACTACACACCCCCAGCTACACACCCCCAGCTGTCCCAGTTTGATTAATCTTCAGTCACCCACTTTTTCAGGTACTTTTTAAGTGTCTTATTTTCTCACTCCTCCTGCCCCCTTCTCCCTCTCTGCTCATTATGAAATCCTGCCATCTAGTGACTGAAGCTGGTACTTCTGATAACAGCAATGACTCGATCCATTTTCTTTTTTTTTTAATGAGTTACACATCCCTAAATTCTCCTCAGTAACTGCCAGATTTAATATGTTATAGTTACAAGAGAAACTGACTATTGCAGATTGACCCTCTTCCTTGGGAAGAAGAACTGCAAAAGCTTTGGTTTGCATATTCTCGGATCTGCCATCCATACAGTTAGTCTCCATAAGCTGAAAAATTTAAAGACTGTATGAAAGGCAATGTAAACTCAAACAAATATTTATCTCCCTCATTACACATTTTCAATAGAAAACTGAAAGAGAATCTAGATACCCTAATTGCTTTGATGTCCACCCCGGCATAACATTTCTGCAACTGTTTTTGACTAATTTGTTGTACCAAAGCTGTGGGGTCAAAATAAAACTTTCACAAGTACGTTTTACATCTTTTTAACCAAGCTATTTTGGGAAGCAGAGCTTCTCAGCTTCCCTACACATTATATTACCTATCATTGACAGAGTGATGTATCTTGAGGAAGATTTAAAAAATGAATAAATATACAAACACAACATACAAACTATCTACAAACCCACCAAGAAAATCCAACAAATGCTACGTTCAGCAAAGGACAAGAGGGATCCTCTCACCTCTGCAGGAGTCTACCGTATACCATGCAGCTGTGGACAAGTCTACATAGGGACCACCAAACGCAGCGCCCAAACAAGAATCCAGGAACATGAAAGGCACTGCAGACTACTCCAACCAGAGAAATCAGCCATAGCAGAGCACCTGATGAACCAACCTGGACACAGCATTTTATTTGAGAACACAAAAATGCTGGACCACTCTCACAACCACCATGTCAGACTACACAGAGAAGCCATTGAAATCCACAAACATGTGGACAATTTTAACAGAAAGGAAGAAACCATGAAAATGAACAAAATCTGGCTACCAGTATTAAAAAATTCTAAAATTGCAACAGCAAAAACAGCAGGGAGAAAAACAGGCAGGGACATCTAATCACCCTTCAAGAAGAGTTTGCTCCAGGCACAGTCAGCCCATTGTATGCTAATCAAGGTGGTCAATTGAAAGATTCACACCTAGCCCAACTTACAAAAGCCTTTTGTCTCACCCTGGTCATTCCACAGATATATAAACCCCTTTTTTCCCAGTTCCAGCAGACCTCACCTCTGAGGAAGCTTGCCATAGATGCAGGCGAAACGTCAGGAGAAATGCCTCTAGAACATGGCCATATAGCCCGAAAAAAACCACAAGAACTGAATAAATATATACAGGCAGTCCCCAAGTTACAAATAAGGTTTGTTCTTAAATTGAATTTGTATGTAAGTTAGAATATCTATTTTTTTAGGCTTAACTCCAACAAAAATAAATGCTTAAGATAGCATAGGGAAAGGTTAACACCCCTATTGTGTTTGTTTTGTTGTCCGTGCCCTGTTTCACCTCACTTTCTGTCCATGTGATAACTGAATTTTGAAATTTGAACTTTGGTGATAAAGCTCTTTCAAGAGTGAATTTCTCTTCTTAGGGATAGACTTTTCTCACTTCCTGTTGTCTCACCCGAATTCTTAACTAGGAGTTGTTAGTAAGTTGGATGTTTGTAACTTGGGGACTGCCTCCATTGGCATTTCTCTTGCCTACATAGTTGCATATGTCCTATACTTTACAGATAAAAATGGAGACCTGTGTGACCGAGAAATACCAGAGTGTAGTCAAGCTGGCTAAAAGTTAGTAATTGGGAAGATTATACATAAACTAGGAAAAAGTGCAGCACTTTGCTTTTACCTCTTCTTGGGAAAATCATGATTTCTCCCTCTCTTCTCCTCCACCCCAACTGAGCTAACTGAGCGCAAAGTACTTCTGCAGTTTGAATTTAATTTGGAGAAACTGAAGTAAACTGAGGACAAACCGGAAACATGGAGTAGGAAAGAGAGTGAACCTTTTCAAAAGCTGCTGAAAATGGAGGGACAAGATTGTCCCTGCCAAATCGAGTCACCTGGAGGGTATACAGGTATACTTTCTTATAGACCCAGTACATTATTAAACATGATTCTTTTTTTACCCTAATTAGCTATTCCCAAAAATCTCCCTATCTCAAGGTGGGATAACCTTTGTAACAAAAAAACTCAAATAGCAGGAAAAACTAAGTTGCTCGCTTTGACTCTTTTAAATACAGGTACTGTCTGCCTAGATATTTGAGCTTTCAGCTCAATAGCTCTGTGTTTACATCCCTTCAAGTTGCCTGTCAACTTATGGCAACCCCATGAATTTCATAGGGTTTTCTTAGGCAATGAATTCTCAAAGGTGGTTTTGCTATTTCCTGCCTAAACCATGATCCACTCTGGGAGAAACAAGTTCCCAAATGATTAAATTAAATAATTACATTGGCTCATTTGGAGAACATCTAATAAATATCACCCTGTCCAGTAAGTGATATTTGGTTTGCATGTTTGTTGCATTTGTTAAATCAATGGATCTAATTAATGCATTTCAAGTTAGGTTTATACTGCAAATTAACAGAGGGCAGCATAACCCATTTCTATTTAGCTCCAAATACTTCTTACTAATGTTAGACAATATTTTTAAAGAATACTTTCATTTACATAGTATAAAGAAACTCTGTTTTATTATTTATTTATTTTGTTATAGGATGGGGTGGGAAGGATATATATACTTACACACACACACACACACACATATATATCCTTCCCACCCCATCCTATAACACAATAAATATATAATAATGCCTTGCTTTATTACCATGGCATTGAAAACACATTTGTAATATATCATTGTCTTCTGTTTACCCGCTAAAAACAGCAGATGTTTTCTGGCTGAGCAATGTTTGCTGATTTCCAAGGATGCCCAAAGCACAAAGCCCACTTAACCCCGAGACAAGTGAGGGACAGCAAGCACAGTGTGTGTCGCACATCAAACAAACAGTCATTCCTGCTGCTCTTTGGACATCTGTGGGGGACTAATTTGCCCTTATTTGCATGTACAGGACATAGGCACACAATAGAAACATAGGCTCAAATGAGAGTGCAACTCCTAGGGTGATGTGGAATGAATTTATGAAGGCTGGCATGCACCATAAATCTGATTGCATGGTTATTATAAACACAAAAACAGGAGGATGAAGGAAGAGCATTGTTCACTAATGGGTGTACAGCTCAAAATGTCTGTTCTTATAACATGTAACTCATTTCTGGATTCAAATCAAGGCCTTCTTTTTGGCTTGCAAGGATCTAAAAGGCTGGGTCGTTACTGCTTGCTTATTCTTACTGAATCCCATGGTCTCAAAGTCAGAGCAAATACATATAGATGTAGATAGGAAGTTCTTCTTTTCCATCTGGATTAGTAAGCTGAAGCTTCCATCTAAAACTTCTTTTTTCTTTTAAAACTGTGAACGCATACAACATTTCTTCATTTTTGCAAAACTTTCAGGGTGCTTTAATTGTGGAACCATGCTTCAACAAAGCAGCACCATAGCCCAATAGCAGAGAAGTGTGATAGTGATTGTTTCCATACCATGTGTTTCCATACTAGTATGTTTCCATTTGCTTAAAGTATGCAATTGCTGCAAGATAACAGAATGGTGTAATAATATCTTTGGTTAATTTCCCCTTCCCTCCCAGCCATGGTGGTGCCAGTGTTGTTGAATCACGGCACCCCCTCCCCAAAGATTTATAAGCCAAAAAACAATATATGTTTTTTTCTTTATTTTTAAACATTTTCTGTAACTCCAAAGTTGCAAAGTGCTGAAGCCGCTGGAGCAGTGGTTCTCAACCTGGGGTCCCCAGATGTTTTTGGCCTCCAGCTCCCAGAAACCCTAACAGCTGGTAAACTGGCTAGGATTTCTGGGAGTTGTAGGCCAAAAACATCTGGGGACCGCAGGTTGAGAACCACTGCACTAGAGACTCCAGGATGGACCTAGCAGCAGCTGTATCCTAAAAACTCTATCAAACCTAACCCTTTAATGTATCAACTTGATGATTTATGTGTAATTTTATACTTTATGTATTTTGTCAATTCTTAAAAGTATAAACTATATCAAATGTATGTATCAAAATATATATTGAAGGCAGTTACCTTTCTGCGCCCTCAGTTTGCATAATCCAGTGGGAAAGTAGATCACAGCCAGGGTCCCTCCAGCTATTTCCCAAACCAAATAAATATCCTCTTTGTCATCAGGATGAGCTCAGGATGTTTGTTCATTCAACTTGAATGAGAGTATGCTGCTCCTGCAAAAGAAGGGGCTCAGGAAACATGAATTCATTAACCTTCTGAATGGGCAGCCAAGCACTTTATTGTCTGGAATTACCACCTTTGTCTTTTGGGTCTTACATCATTTGTCTCACATGGAACTGAATGCTTGAGTTGATCCAAAACTTGTCAGTATATACGCATCACCATTTCCTCCAGGGTGTACTGCAACAGATTGGTCCTTCAAGTTGACCAACTACCAGCTGTCTTTCTTCCCACCACGGGAATCTCGTTCTACAGGCTCTGATTGTCATAAATACTTTTAATTCCAAAAAGCATTAAAAGGGTTATTTTATTTCATTTGCAATGAGATAGTGTATGCCACAGAGCAACACAGAGAAAGTAGACACATAGACATTACATTGGGTACACAAACTAAGGGGATATTATATTTTTACTCAGCATTCATACACATATACACAATTACACATGCATTCATCACCATTCATACATTACCATCTCATCTTCCTTTTCCTGGAAAAGAGACCCTGGAGATGTCCAGATTGTGTTCCCTGCAGATCTGCCATTCTGTGAATGCACCGTCTTGCCCTGTCCCTTGAAAAAGATTGGTGGGATAACCAGACCTCTCCAGTCTACTACATTTTTGGATTGTAAAGTGTCTCTTATATAGCAATATTCCTTGCTATTATTCAAGTTGTCTTTGTAAATAACTGACAGGTGTTTTTGCAGCCCAAAACAAGCTGGCTCTCATCATTTCTAGGACAGATGTTGACTTTCCTTCCTTAAGTGATAATCAGTTTTCCTTCTTAAGGACCACTTCTTTACGTAAAAGAGCCATTGTCTCTGACAATGTAAACAGGGTGTTTTTCCACCAAGACTTCATCACTTAATCATTTGTCTCTGGTCATCAATGTCAGCAGTTCAGCAACTTTTAATTATAGTTCATGAATTCAGTAGTTTTCCAGGCCTCATTTCCTTAGGATGGCATCTTTAGGCTATATAGGTCCCAATCATACACCTTTCACTCAATTCCATTCAAACCATACATCATATTTATCCATAACATGATGCCAAGGTAAATCCTGGCCAATCCTGGTGCAGATCCTAGCCTGTATCTCAGCCAATCAGGGGAGGGAGCGGGAAGTCTGAATAGTTGTCAGAATTGAATAAAATGTCATGTATTTGTCTATGAATTTGTGCTTGTGCCTTTTGAAGCATATTGCTTGTCCTTGCATCCTATTTGCCCCAATTGTAATAAATCTCTATAGCTTTGCCTTCAACATGGAGCACTTGTACTCTGTCCTGGCTGATCTGGTTTAGCGAAAGCTCACCAGACACAGATCTCTTTGTCTGTAGTGAAATCACTACACCTAGCTGAAATCACTACACTCTGCACTCTGCTTTGTATCCACCTCATGGATATAAGGAAGTAGGTTGAATTAAATGCTTCTTATCCCATTTTTCTAAATATGCCTTATCTGGAAACACTCCCTTTAGCAGAGATTTCTATGTTAATTTCCAAACATAAGAACATGCTACATGTTGATATGTTTAAATGCCAAGCAGCAAACAACTTTGATTGGCATTTAATGCATAATCAAAGCCCACCTTAGGTTTCAGGTTCTATTGTTAAGGCTTTGTGGTTGTTCTGGTGTCTAAAGCACTGATCCTTCTGCTTGAAGCCTTTTGTTTGATGCATTTGAACTGTGGTGTTAGAGGAAAGTTCTCAGAGTGCCTTGGACTGCAAGAACATCCAACCAGTCCATACTTCAGGAAGTAAAGTCTGACTGCTCATTGGAGGGAAGGATATTAGAGGCAAAGATGAAGTATTTTGGCCACATAATAAGAAGACAGAGAAGCTTAGAGAAGACAAAAGTTATGCTGGGGAAAATGGAAGGGAAAAGGAAGAGGGGCCAACAAAGATGGCTGGATGGCATCCTTGAGGTGACTGGCTTGACCTTGAAGGAGCTGGGGGTGGTGACTGCCGAAAGGGAGCTCTGGCGTGGGCTGTTCCATGAGGTCACAAAGAGTGGGAAGCAATTGAACAAATGAACAACAACAATATGTGTGTGTGTGTGTGTATACACACACACACCATTAAAAGCAATTTTACTAAAACAATGCTGCATCCCCAAGCCATTCCTTCTTTTAGTTTCCCATAGGCAACTATTTTCCATTGTGGAAAAAGAATGCTGAACTATACAAGTCTTTTGTCAAAACTGACATAGTTCTTACATGCATCTATATAAATAATATGTAATGTTAGTTTGTGGGATTCACATAACTCAAAAACCACACCAAATTTGGACAGAATACACAGATCACGCCAACAAGTGACCTTCATTCATAAAAAGACTGAAAAACACAGCGGAAGATACTTAAAAAGCCAAAACCACACACACACACATATACATACATATACACACACACATACATATATACACACACAAAATACATATACACACACAAAGCATATATGCACAGAGTGGGCCACAGCAATGCGTGGCAGAGGATAGCTAGTATTCAATATAAATCATGTTATATAATGTTACCAGATGACAGAGAAATGGGCAATTTGTCCAGTGTAGTGACTTCTTAGGGGACTAGGGGTCTGCAGCAAACTAGAGCTCCATTATTTCAGGACCATTAAATTATCATTAGCTGATTCATCTTGACTGAATATTTCTCTGTTAGACCTTTTTGTCTTTACTCTTGCGGCCATTGATTGTAGAGGACAATAGCTCCTTCTGCACGCCCTGCAGTGTGGAATGTGTTGCTGTGGTAGGGAAGAACTGCAAATGCAATTCATATTTCAACTGTGGGTTAGTTTATTTGTGTAGAACAAGCATAACTTGTCATTTGTTTTATCTTTGAAATCTATCATTTATGCCATTCCTCTTCGATTAGCAGGATCACATGAAATTTAGAAATGATTACAAACATATTTTTCCATTATTTTTGTGACAAGTCACATGGTAAACAGATGTGCTGGTCTGGTTTGAGTTTTGGATATTGCTAGTCCTCTTTCCATATGAAGAATGGTATTTCTTTTAAAATGTGAAGATCTTCTCCCACTCCATTCTGAAACCTCAAGGTTAGAGGTTATAGAAGGGGGAGTGAAGCAATAAATAGAACAGTGTCCTACCTTAATTTTTCATCGGTCACATGCCAACAGCTGGATTGAGGAGATAAAGCCGTATTTCTTCTACATAAACTGCAAATAGGGCACACAAACACTCCTCCAAACCTGCCAATCGTTGGCCGCCGACTTGTGGTTTGCTGATTATGGGAATCGCTGTGAACATAAGCAAAACAACACTATGGGGACCTTCAGAAGGCTCTTCTAAAGCTCCTCCTTCGCCTCAAGTGCTGAAAGGTTTCCAAGAGAAACCATCCTGGAAGCTCACAACTTCTTTCAGAATACACTAATGGAGGCCTACTCACAGCTATTTCCATTGCAAAAGAATGGTCCTCTCCCCTCTAAAGAAGTGAGGAGCTCTCCAAACAATTCTTTATGGAAGGCCAACTTCAGCTGTGTGAAATAAAATTCAGTTGTCTTTTTGAAAGGCATCTTCTATGTCATATGATAGCCAGCTCAAGTCTGATTTAAAGACATGGGTCAACATCTTGTCTTTAAACATCAGAGAGCATGCCAAGTCTAACAAATCAGAAATGCATCTACTCACAAATTTCAAGTCAGCACTCTCACTCTGAGATCTCATTCTTATAATCCTGAGATCATGTTCTGGAAAACAATTCCTGGAAATCTAGCACATTTCAGGGAGCTTTGCTTGAACGAGGAGAAACAATTTGAAAACAACAACAGTAAAAGCACAAATAACAAAAACCTCAAGTCCTGTTTCCTATCCATTCCCCTATTGGGTTCATGCCAGCATGTTCTGGAGGCTCAGACACTATTCTTACAGGTGGATTACTATAAATGTGACTATAGATGTTTAAAGGTGCTACTAAGGAAGTATATTGAGCAATGGAACATTCTATGGTCATTTGCCACAGTGGTGCAGCAGGTTAAACCACTAAGCTGCAGAACTTGCTGACCGGAAGGTCAGTAGCTTGAATCCACAGGACAGAGTGAGCTCTCGTTGTTAGCCCCAGCTTCTGCCAACCTAGCAGTTAAAAAACATGCAAATGTGAGTAGATCAATAGTTACCACTTCAGCAGAAAGGTAACAGCACTCCATGTAGTCATACCAGCCACGTGACCTAGGAGGCATCTATGAACAATGCCGGATTTTCAGCTTAGAAATGGAGATGAGCACCACCCACCAGAGTCAAACTCGACTAGTAGACTTAATGTCAAGGGAAACCTTTACCTTTACCTTATAGTCATTTGAGGTGTCCCCATCCTCACTTCAGTTCTTGGTACAGTTTACAGTACTATCCACGTGCTTTTTTTTTTTTTTTGGCAAGTCCTTGAAGTGTTCAAAAATGTGATGACATGATTGGCTGTTTGTGTGGCCTTACTGTCATCTTTTGACTGCAGATATTACTTGGTTTTTCATATTTAGTCAACGGTTTGAAAAATGGGCAGAAAACTTTCCACTTGCAGCCAGGAACAGATCTATGACAGTCCACACAACATAACTTGTGATGTGCCACATCTGGTGTAGTCTTATCAGTCATGTAGAGTCTTCCATAAAGGTAGATTCAACCTGAAGGCACCATGCATGCCCCTCATGGAGGAAATGAATTTTGTGGAGGAAATGTTCCAATGTTTTGTTGCTGCAAACATTCTCTTGAGATATGGGAGCCTTTTTTTCACATTTCAGGGGTCTCCTAGGCCATTTTACACTCAAGACAGAACATTTTTTAAAAAATCAGCCTTTTTCCCATTGTAAGAAATACCCTAATAATAATAATAATAATAATAATAATAATAATAATAATAATAATAAATTATGTATATACCACCCTATCTCCTCAAAGGAACTCAGGGCAGTTTACAACCAAAGTTGGAGAATGGCAAACATTCAATGCCAAAATGAACAGAGAACAACTGGAGCCACCGTGACCTGGTGGGGAGCAGTGATGAGGCCCTCCTGGACCCAGCCTGGAGGAGGGTGATGATGAAGCTTTTCTGGACCTGGCCTGGAGGAGGTTGATGACGAGGCCCTCCTAGACCCGGCCTATAGAAGGGCGATGATGAGGCCCTCCTGGGCCTGGTCTGGAGGAGGGTGATGACAAGGTGAAATTTGTTCTCCTAGATGTTTTGAACTTCAGCTTCCAGATATCCTGACCAGTAGACAAGCTGTTCGAGGTTTCTGGGATTTCGCATCCAAAACAACTGTAGGACCAAATGAAAGGGCTGGCCACAGATTATATTTAAAGTAGACCCATTACATTCAGTGAGATTTCTGATAGTCATGGGACTCTAGATTTTGGTGTATTCTCTCTAAGCACAACTGACTGGTTAAAACATCCATTATTTTAGAAAAGGTATGTCTATACCGGACTATTAAAACACACCTCATCTTAGAATAAGTTCAGATTACTTGTCATGGATGTGAGAAGGAGTAGAACATTCATTGTCCTGACAGTTTCAGAGAAAAACATCTCAAAATAGAATTTATTGCTCATTTTAGTCCATAAGAACAGAACATTTGCTATACAAAATTTAGAAAAGAGAAAGACAATAAGTCATGTAATTAATCCCATTACTTAACATGAAACAAGACACAGAAAGGAAAAGCCAAAGTATCTCCTATTATGAAACTGGACCTCCCATCAGGTAGAGAAATTGCGGTCCTGTTTTCATAGCAGCTGAAGTTTATAGGCTTTCCTCACCTTGTTTTAGCCAAGTGACTTTTGGGGCCATCTGGTTTGAATGATGCTAAGCAAAAATATGCAGTTTCCCTTTTACTACATGGCCCACATGAAAGCTTCAGACATTAGAACAGAACATATTTTATATGTTGATTATAATCTTCAAATTCTGTGAGATTTTTTCCCCTTGTGGTCATGGTGGTTATATAATCCAGTGTGGTGCAACAGGACAGAAACAGCTTTGGATGACTTGGTGTATGACCCATACAAGGAACTCAACTGGGGAAATCTGTCCTGGTTGTTTTTCTCTCAGCTCTGCCCACCAGAATTCTCTGTGCAGCAGCAGGTGAGGCCTGAGGGGGGCAGAAAGATGGAATTACAGTGGTCTACCAGAAAAACATCCCCCTGACCAGGTGCCCTTTCTCTCATTCTGCAGGACAGAATAGGGATTCTGTTGGTGTTTTGCTCACTCCACAGTCTCCCTTTCTGAGCTAGCAGAGGTGGTCTTGGGGTTAGTGTTGGAGTCTCCATGGCTCATAGAACTGGAGGACTTCAATATCCATGCTGAGACTGTCCTGTTGGGAGTGACTCAGAACTTCATATCTGCCATGACAACCATGGGTCTGTCCCAATCTGGCCCCATATATGCTGCTCGCCACACTGTAATTTGTATGGAGGGTGTGGATGACAATGAACTGGCAGTGGAGGAGGTCTCTGTGGCTCTGTTGTCATGGACAGATCCTTGTTGGGCTTAGATTTGCTGAAACTAAGTTCCTCTGCAGTGGTAGGGGACCCAGGAGGCTTATGGATCCCTGACAGCTCTTGGGGAATTTCCCGCTATGCAGGAAGGTAATCCTGTTGAAACCCTGGTTGATCTCTGTATTGTGGAAATGACCAGGGCAGTAGACAAATTTGTCCCAAAGCATCCTTTCTCATGAAGTGGAGCTAAACCAGCCCCTTGGTTCACTAAGCAGCTGACAGCAATGAAATGCATGGGATGGGGACTAGAGAGACAGTGGCAGAAAACTCAGAGTTATTCCAACTGAAAATAGGCAAAAATCTATCTGTAGGTTTATGGTGAGGCAATAAAGTCTGATTTTGGAAAGTCTGATCTGGCCATGGTGCTCCACACTCTGGTTACATCCTGAATAGATTAATGTAATGCACTCTACGTGGGGTTGCCTTTGAAGACTGTTTGGAAACTGCAACTAGTCCAACGGTCGGCAGCCAGACTACTCACTGGAATGTCATACAGGGAGCATACCACCCCCCTGTTACGTCAACTCCATTGGCTGCCGGTCCATTTCCAAGCACAATTCAAAGTGCTGACCTATAAAGCCCTATACGACTCCGGCCCAGCTTACTTATCTGAACTTTCTCCCTCTACGTTCCGCCTCGTAGTTTAAGATCTGCCGGGGAGGCCCTGCTCTCAGTCCCACCAACTTCGCAAAAGTGGCTGGTGGGGACAAGGCACATGGCCTTCTCTGTAGTCCCCCCCCCCCCTGTGGAATTTGCTCCCCAGTGAAATTAGATGAGTGCCCTCCCTCCTTTCTTTCAGAAGAAAACTGACGACGTGGTTGGGGAATCAGGCTTTTGGCTAATGGATATAACGGCACCTGAACAGTGAATTGGACCAGACGACGATTGTTATAATGGAAACATTTTTATGATTGATAATTAATGTTGTTTTAATGTGTTGTATTGGTATGTTTTTATTCTGCTTTTATAATTGTAAGTATTGCGGCATTGAATCGCTGCCATTGTGAGCTGCTCTGAGGGGTGAGAAGAGCAGGGTAAAAATGACGTAAATAAATAAAATGAAATAAAATAAAAGCAGCAAAAAGAGTGTTTTTATACCAACACTATTGCTGTAGCACAAAACCAACCAGCAGAGCTGTTTCGGGTGGTTAAAGGCCTGATCCATCCCAGCCCAAAAGAAAATGTTGGCCATACAATAGCATGCTGTGAGAAGACTATCAACCATTTTTCAGCTAAGATCAGTCTGATTTGCTCAGACTTAAATGCTACAGATGGTACAGCTCTGGTGGATGTAACCTTGGCACCTGCTTGTCCAGTATCGATGAATACTATTCGATTTGTGCAGCCTAAGGATGTGGACAGGATTCCTGGAGATGTGAAAACCACCACATGTGCTTTAGACCCTGCCCTTCCTGGCTGATGAAACAGGCCAGAGGGGGACTGGTGAAGTGGGTCAGGGATTAATACATCTGTACATCAGAGCAGGGTCCCCACAGCCCTCAAGGAGGCTGTGGTAAAACCTCTTCTAAAAAAAAACCTTCTCTAGACCCACTGTGCTTGACAACTATAGACCAGCTTCCAATCTCCATTTCTAGACAAGGTACTGGAGCATGTGATGGTTTCTCTAAAGGTTTATCTAGATCAAATCCAGTCTGGTTTCAGGCATGGTTATGGGACAGAACCAGCTTTGGTCACCTTGATGGATGACCTGCACAGAAAACTGGAGAGGGGAAGTGGGTACCATATAGGACCTTACTTGATAAGTCTTAAGGTACAATACTAATATTGACCCATGGATAAGTTAACCCAATTTTTTGTGGTTAAATTTTGGATAAAAATGTCTAGACTTATATATAAGTATCTACAGTAATAGCCTATTCACATTAGTCTTTCTTATCTTGCATAATATCTTAGGTAATATCTAGTTTGGCTCAGATAAAATTTTAATGCCTAACTTGACAACAGTACATGTTAAAGGGATCTTCCATCCTCTGAAATATAGCCAATAGCACCCAGCATTTGTTAGTGTTCTCCTATCCAAGTACTTTATCATATGAAGCCAACCTTTGAACATCAGAATATACCTTGTGCCTTTAGTATAAGCAATTTTCACCCAAGCAACTACAAAATCCCCACAAGTGTCTCTAATCTTTCCCTGGTCAAAAATGTGTTTCTTTTTCATTATACGGAAAATTTGTTTTCTGGGCCTCATACCTCATTTAACCTAATGGCAAAATTACCCTTGCATAATAGCCATAAATAGTAATGTCCCTAAATATGTGGCTATTCGCACAATTCACATCCTGTTCTAGTGTATTCCTTAATTTAATTAGGTTTTTCATAAAGGGGAATTTCTTTTGTTTGTCCCCAATTTCTGGCTTCCTCCTTTCTCCACTTTGTATTTTGGGTTAGAACCAGACTGTAATGTTTTGAAATAGTGGTGGGTTTTGTTTGGGTTTTTTTGGTGGGGGGGAGTTGTAAATTCATTTTCTGTCTAAGAGAAAGACCACATTATAAATTGATTGATTTAATGCAGGAGATTATGAACCTGAGTCTGTAGAACTGAACAAGGCTCTTAATCACAGAGTACTTGGAAGTCATGGGGCTGCCATAAGTATAAGTTGATTTGACAGCACATAACAAAAAGGAGCCATAATTTAATTTGCTATGTAATCATGGGAGATGTAGCTTTACAAGATATTTAGCCTTTTCTGCCAAATGGTGCTGATGCTTCACCAAATGACCACTCCCATGATTCCATAACATTGAGCTATGGCAATTGAAATGATGCTAAACTGCATTAATTCTGCACTGTAGATGGGCCCAGGTTGTCTTGGAGCCCTTCCACACAGCCCTATATCCCAGAATATCAAGGCAGAAAATCCCACATTATCTGAGTGTGGACTCTGATAACCCAGTTCAAAGCAGATATTGGGGGATTTTCTGTCTTTATATTCTGGGATACAGGGCTGTGTGGAAGGGCCTTAGGTGAGATGTATACCATAAAACTACCCATTATAGCAGTGGAAGAGGACAGGAAAAAGAAGGCACATATTTCTCGTAAATAGACTTAATTTTAAAAAACTATGTTATCTAGAAAAGTAAACATCTTTCTTCAGTGTACTATGATTATCCAAAAGTGGGGTGGTTCCAGGCAGCACCAAATCGCATGTTTTAGTCAGGGGCAAAAAAAAACTGGGAACTGAGACAATATCCAGATACCTGATGCGTTCTTTGGACACATCAGGCAGAAGTGCAGGTGCTCATACATTTTAGGTGCTGTGTGGATGCACCCTCAGAGGTGAGACAGAAAACACACCATCCTGATCTTAGATTCAGGACTTTATCATACGAAGCCAATATTGCATAGCAGTCACACAATCATAAAACAGGAATATAGTAGGATGAGCACTTTTGTTATTGCACCACTCTTCATACAATTGGTTCCATGATCATAGTTCTACATACCCTTGTAGCTTTCCCTTCCCAGATGTCCACTGCTCTGTAAAAAAAAAAATTAAAGCAATTTTGTAATTTCAACAATAGCTAATAAAAAAGGCAAATTTAACTGGAAAAATTTATTATTATTATTTAAGTGAAATATAACTGGAAAATATTTTTAAGAACCACAAAACAGACTGGTTAAGAATGGTGGCATGGAGGGTATGAGTGAGAGAAGAGAAGAATCACGCCACCCCCTGATGTCACTTTATGGCCTGCATGCCAGCACAGAGGAGGCACAAACCCACCACACAATGCAGATAACAGGAACTATTAGCAGGTTTTTTTCCTTTAATAGCGCAAGATGAGTTAACCACAGGGAAAAGGCAAACCAGGAGCAGGATGTACATAGTGTTGGTTCTGCTTTATCTAACATAGGTTCTAAAAGAATGCTGTAGCTATGTGGAAGAATGTAAGCTTTGAGCATATAATGCCCCATGCCTCATCCCTGGTATTCTCAATTAATAAGATCTCAGAGTGCTTCTAGACAGCACTAAATCACAGATTTTAAACAGGGGGGAAAATCCCAGGACTTTAGAAGAGGTCAACATACAGACCTGTTGGTCCTGGGATTTCTGCCTTCATTGTCTAGACTTGGTGCTTTGTTGTGAGATTTACAGGTTCCCAAGATGGCTACTGTTGGACTTCCACCGGAAACTTCAGATATGTGGAGATTCGGATATGTAAATCACTGCAAAAGTTCAATTCTTTGTCCTGGACAGAGAAACTATACCCTTCAGACATTTCATGAAGTTTCATGAAGTATCTGCCACACAAACTTTATGGGATAGGACCTCTTCTGCCCAAGTCAGCACTGCACAATCAAACAGGAACACACACATTCAATCCAGGAACAGACCTTTGTCATTATTGAAACTTTTTAGAGCCTGGATCTGTCCAGACAGATTTGGTTGTGTACCTATGGCATCAAACAACAGGGTGCTATTCCTGGGTTATACATGGCTGTTCCTGATTGCTCCAATTGTGAAAAGATGTACAACATTGACTAGGGGGGTCACAATTTTGTCCTGGCCAGAGAAAATGTGCCCTCCACACATTTCATGAAGTTTCTGTCACATCAACAATGTTTTTGTCTTGTACTCAAGTGTCACCTTCTTTTTAGAAACCAATCAATCAAGAACAAACATCTAAAACCCAGGATCAAACCCAGATAAAAAAAATCTCATGATTTCCAATTGCAGGGACATACAGACATGTGAAGAGCCACATACTTGGCTCAAGACCGTTATATTCCCGCACCTGGAAATCTCACGGTTTTTTGTTTGTTTTTTTTGGCCTTTTGTAGCAATTACTTTTGCATTTCCAGGGAACAGCATCTGGCCACCCTTCTGCTTGCTGCGGAAGTTTATGGGATAAAGATACTGTTTGGATGGGCCCTCAATAATGTGAAATACCTCTATGGTAATTTATCACTAATGCAAGTAACTAGTACTGTGATGGATGGACAAATAATCTTCCACCATCTGATTTCCTCTTGTTTTCATTCTCTCCCTCCCAAATGGTTATTTTCCATCTTATTTGTAGTCAAAATATTTAACACATATCACAGCAATCTTTATTCAACCTTCTCTGATTCTCTTTTTTTCTCCCCCTTTTCCAAAAGGGGTTTTTGCCAGAGTAAGAAAGGGCTAAGCAAGGGCTGCATGAATTGGCCCATGTGGAGCTCCAAGCAAATAGTTACTATTGTTCTCTCAAAGTGCATTTAAGGTTTTGAGAACAAACAATAAAACAAACAGCTGAACAATGTTAAGCATGGCCTCATTCCTACTTAAAATTATTTTAAGCTATCCCACCATTAGCCCGACTCTGACTTCTCAGTAAGAAACATTACATAAAACGTAAAGCAATGCTTTTATAAAATATATATATATTGTTTTCAAATGCCTCATGGCTTCTGTTCTGTGTCCAGCTGTCACTTTGCCTTGTAATTTATGAGTAAGCAAATATCATTTCAATTCAGCTGCTTAAAGGGTTCCCAAAACTTGCAAATTACAACCACTTCAGCAAGTTCCTCTGACAATTTAAGACAAAACAAACTTTGAATGAAATTGTCTCCTCCTCATGTCAAAGGGTGTGGCTAGTGTCATATTTACTTACTAGTGGGAACATCTAGCTCAGTGGTTCTCAATCTGTGGGTCCCCAGATGTTTTGACCTTCACCTCCCAGAAATCCTAACTGACTGGGATAAACTGGCTGGGATTTCTGGGAGTTGAAGGCCAAAATCCTAAGGATCCACAGGTTGAGAACCATTGAATTAGCTCCACAGAGGTTAGAAAACCTACACGCCCACTGTTACTCCTCTACTCTGCCTCCTTTATTCTGTGTATGTGCTGGCCAGTCACTCACACATACAAAACTTCCTTTCTCATTGGGCTTTATGTTCCTCATCTTTGCAGATACATGCTTTCAAATCAACTCCTAGGCCCCTTCTACACAGATGTATAAAATCCACATTAGCTACTTTGAACTGGATTATATGGCAGTGTAGACTTTATAACCCAGTTCAAATCAGACCATGTGGATTTTCTGCTGTGATAACCTGGATTATCTGGCAGCGTAGAAGGACATAAAAACACCCAGGAATTTTGTATTCCCAAGACTGTTTATCACATCTTGAATTCACACGGGACAATATTGAATATGTTGAAATTTGACCTTTGGAAGATCTGACAAATTATTTTGAAAAATATGAATATTATGTTTGTAACACTGTTGTAAATTGTCCCTATGTGTTTGTTTCCCACGCTTGTGTATTATATGAGTTAGTTTGGTATTTTCCTGATTACTCCAATTAATATTTGTGCTGAAGTTTATAGTAATAGGACATTTGTGTATTAACAGTGTAGAAGCCACCTCAGGACACTTCCAGACAACACTAAATCACAAGTTTTAAATAGTGGCCAAAAATCCCAGGACTTCGAAAGACGTCCACATACAGACCTGTTGGTCCCGGGATTTCTGCCTCCATTGTCCAGACTTGATGCTTTGTTGCAAAATTTACAGGCTCCTAAGATGGCCACCACGGGACTTCTGCTGGAAACTTTGGCAGAAGTCCCGCCAAAGAGGTGCATATGCGGAAAATCCCTGCAGCAAATCTGCAAAAGTTCTGTTCTTTTTTTCCTGGCCAGAGAAACTGTGCCCTCCAGATGTTTCATGAAGTATCTGCCACACAAACAAAGTTTACAGGGTACGACCACTTCTGCCCAAATCAACACTGCACAATCAAACAAGAACAGAACTTTGTCAATTTTTAGAGCTTGGTTGCCTGGCCATCTGTCCAGACGGATTTGGTTGTCTATGTGTGGCATCAAACAACAGGGTGCTGTTCCTGGTTGCTCTTTTTGTGAAAATATGTATAACATTGACTAGTGGGCCAGTTTGTCCTGGCCAGAGAAAATGAGCCCTCCACACGTTTCATGAAGTTTCTGGCACACAAAATTTTTGCCTTCTACTCAAGTGTCACCTTCTTTCTAGGAACCAACCAATCAGGAGCAAACACCTAAAACCTGGGAAGAAACTCAGATTCTTCCACCTGGAAATCTCGAGGTTTTTTGCCTTTTGTAGCTATTGCTTCTGTGTTTACAGGGAACGGCATCTGGCCTCCCTCCTGTTTGCTGTGGAAGCTCCTGGGATTAAGGTACTGTCTGGATGGGTGCTCAGTCTCTCACTTTCCTTTCAATATGGTTTGTAATACGCAAACACACATATATACACAAATACACATATAAACAAATATTTACACACACAAAGCACAGACTGGGCCACAGCAACACATGGCAGGGGACGGCTAGTAGTAATATATATTACTAATATTGTGCTATGTTCTTCAATGTAAGGATGAAAAAGAACATTTGGAGAGCCATGTATTTGAATTTCCTGATCAGTTTCGCAGAATTCTTGTTTAAAGTACAGTCATCTTGAAAATAAGAGAATGTGGGCTCAACTCTGGGCAGCAGGACAAAGCTATAAACAATTCAGGCAGTTTCTTTCAAGTGTCAGGTTTAGATGAAGTAAGACTGGAATACTGGATAAGCTGCCAGACATTATGCAGCCAGCAGTAAAACTGAGCAGCATACATTGCTTTAGGAAACATTTGGATAGGTTTTTTGGAAAACTGGGAAACACGGAATTACAAATGTCATTCCACACACACACCGACTATCAAGAATCATGAAAACATTTCTGAAAGAGAAAATAATAAAGGACAAAGTACATTTTATACTATGCTGTGAAATATTATGATAGGCTTTATTCCTTTTAATAGTGTCCTTTGGATAAGGCCTTTTTTAATAGAAAAGGAGAAAGGTCTGCTTTATTTATGTATTAAAATATTCCTGTCCTTGTCATTGTGGGACTTTGAGTCATTTCTGATTTATGGTGACTCGAGTCTAAGGCAACCCTGTCAAAGGGTTTTGAGGTTGAATGTGTATGACTTGCCCAGGGGGTTTCATAACCAAGCAGGGATTTGAATCCTGCTCTCCAGAGTCATAGGGTGGATCTACACTATAGATTTAGTGCAATCAGACACCGTTTTAAGTATTATGACCAAATGCTATAGAATTTTGACATTTGTAGTTTGGTGAAGCATTTGCACAGAAGGCAAAAGACTTTATAACAGTACAACTCCCATGATTCCATAACATAGAATGGTGGTAGTTAAAGTGGTGTCAAACTGGATTAATCCTACAGTGTACTAATTAATAATAATAATAATAATAATAATAATAATAAATACCACTTTATTTATATTCCGTCCTATCTCCCCACACAATACACATACACAGCAAACTTTCAATGCCGTTTGGACAGACAAGGACAGAACAGACAGAAAGGAGGTATGTTGTGTCGATGTCCAGCTTTTCGGTGCCTTGGAGGTTGTTCTCAAATCCAGCCACATGGAGTCAAATATTCTGGATTATATGGCTGTGTGGAAGGGCCCTCATATAATCCAAATCAGAAAATCTGGGGTCATATCCTGGGATATAGGCCAGTCTAGATCCAGCCTATGATAGTATCTTCCCTTAAATGTAATCCCCTGATAGATCTATCCACATTTATAAAGACAAGTGCAAATTAAATTACTCCTGGATTGGTGTGGAAAGTAGATTAGTGCCATCACAGATGTTAGCCAAGCAGCATCATATGTGGTTGGCCCTCTAAAATTCAAAATCAACACTCTTTGGGCAATGGGAGTGGAAAAGTCAAGAGTTCATGATTACCATACAGAAAGTCCCACATTCTGTTCCCAATAAAGTGGTTAGATAGTATAAGCAAGTGAAAATTCAATTTGTTTGGTTTGCTTTTTGCATTCTTCCCCATCCCCATAAAAATGCAAATTGAGGCCCCTTCTACACTGTCACATATCCAGATTATCAGATCAGATAATCCACATTATCAGCTTTGAACTGGATTATATGGCAGTGTAGACTCAGGTGGATCCAGACAGGTTTTTATCCCAGAAACATCTACATTAAAAAATACCCCAGGAACCACACACTTTTTGGGGTGGGTTTTTCTGGTTTGTAGCAAATTAATTCAGAACTGTTCAGAATGTTGTCTGGACAGCCCCTCCTTTATTGCAGGAGTTCATACCATAAAGGTCCTGTCTGGACGGGCCCTCAGATAATCCAGTTCAAAGCAGATAATATGGATTATCTGCTTGATATTCTGGATTATATGGCAGTGTAGAAGGACCCAGGTCTACACTGCCATATAATCCAGTTCAAAGCAGATAATCTGGATTTTATATGGCAGTGTAGAAGGGGTCTTAAAGTTGAAGAAAGATAAACTTGACAGAATGACTCCCCTAGGAAATGGGTAATCCAGCTGTTCACAATTTACTTTACTAGTGAGTTCTTAATAGTAGAGGAACTCACCAGTAAAATAGTAATAGTGGCAGTAAAGAACAAGTCCAAGCAGCAAGATGTGGATGTGGAGTATATTTTTAGCTGTTGGAACACACCCAAAAACTGGGGCCATGTTTCCTATTTCTTCTTTCTTTAGAGTATCCCAGAAATAGGTTTTTCAAAAACATTATTTTGTTATACATTTCATCCTACATCATTGGCTTCTTTGGATAAAGCAAGAGAGTTTCATCAATAATATTTTGGATTTCAATATCACCCATTTTCTGAACCATCAACAACGATTAGCATGGATGATTTGCTGCTTGTCTTTATTTCTTTGTATGTTTTCGTAAGGAATTGTTTAATGAGCAAAAGAACCTGAGACTCCCTGACAAGTGTTTCACAGACGCCAGGCTTGACTTTCCAAAAACCATTTGCAGATGACAAATGATACGCCTGTGCAGTAGGGGGTTTAGTGAAAGTAGGTGGGGGAGTGAAAGCACAGAGTATGAATTACTGACCTTGGGCTCCATGAAAACCACCAAACTCTTACAGATATTCCAAAACATGAGCAACGAGCCAAATCTCAAAACCTTAAAATGCACACACATTTTCTTCTTCCAAGGCCTGAGTTTGCAGAGTCCAATGAAAGAGGAGAGGGATTTCCAGTAGGAATAACTGTGTCAGGCCCCTTCCACATGGCTGTATAAAATCTACATTGAACTGGATTATATGGCAGCGTGGACTCAGATAATTCAGTTCAAAGCAGATATTGTGGATTATCTGCCTTGAGATTCTGGGTTATATGGCTATATGGAAGGGCCCTCAAATAGGGAGCCCATCCACGCAGTATCTTTATTCCAGGAGCTCCCAGTTGGAGATTAGCCAAATAACATGCCCTAAAAATATGGGAGGAATCGCTACAAAGCATTAAAAATGCAAGATTTTCAGTTGTGGGACTGTCCAAGTTCTGAATAGAATAGAAAATGCAGATATTTGAATCTCTGTATATCCCTTATAATAGGTTGGGACTATTTAAGTATAAATCCCAACGCTTGCCACCAAGTGGAAAGGATAGGGACTAAAATTCCACACACTGCAGACCCATTATAAAGGATAGGAGATTATTTATTAGCAAATCCCACAAGCTGTACCACCACTTGTAAAGGAATGTGGCTTCTTTGATTAGAATCAAAAGCTGCAATAAGCTGGAACGATCTTCTGGCCGAAAATCCTTCAAAAAGAACACTGACTACCACCACCCTTAAAAGAAATGTTAAACCCTTGGCTTGTCTTGAAGTATCTTTAGGCTAGAATGTGCTGGATTCGCACTCAGGCTTGTGCTCTGACGTAACAATGAAGAGATTACTTTTTAAAATATACGCTGCCACCTTTTAACCTTTGATTTTTTCAGCAAACTGCTTTAAAACTTCTCACACAGAGACACACGTGAGTCATATGTTGTGAACAAATAACAATGTTGTTTATTTGAGAGAACTGGAACAAAACAGGCATTAAGCTTAGCTGTTTCAATATTGAATAAAGCGAATGGTTTCTTTAAGCAGTTCAAAAGTTAGTTGCACATAACACTCCTCTCTCCCTCCAGAAATTACTGACAGGATTCCTCTCTGCCCAGTAATCCTAAACTACCCCACAGATAGCACTTTCCTGGATCTGTCTCTCCACTTCACCAGCTATCCTTCCCAATAGCTGTAAAGTTTCTCACTAACTAACTCTGCTGGCTAACTGACCAACTTCAGGCTTCTCTTCTCTTCTTCACACCAAACCCTAATCTTCCTTCTTTGACACCCAGACTCAATCTGAGCTGTCAGATTTTAAAACGTCCCCTTAAAGACATTTTTTCCTTTTCTCATGTTAAGCTCCGCCCACTCTCTCCCAGCCAATCATTAACTCCCCTCATTTCCCTCCAAGCTGCTCCTAATCATGTCCCCTTCAGGATATAAGATTCTAAGATGGATGCCCCCAGGCACCCTTCTAAAATGGCTGCTGAACTTCCTGGGCCTATTTTTCTGAGCTTTTCCTGACCTAACAGGTAGGGAATTCATGACATCCCTACACCCAGAAAATATGGGATTTTTATGTTGGTTTAAATGTTCACGGGTTATACATGTCAGTTCCTGATTGGTTGCATCCTAAAAACATGGCAACAGTTGACTAGAGGGCAAAAACTTTATCCTGGCAAGAGAAACTTTGTCCTCCATATATTTAATGAAGTTTGTGACACACAAACAAAGGCTTTGCCATGTAATCAACTTTCCCCATGTTTTTATGATAAAAGCAACGAGGAACAGACATTTTTTATAACCCAGGAACCCTGTTGTTCCCAGACACAAGTATACAACCAAACAGAACCTGTATGGAGAGATGGCCATGCAGGCTCTGAATGATAATAATAATGACAAAGTTCTGTTCCTGGCTTGAAAGTGTCAGTTCCTGTTTAATAGTATAGTTCTGATTTTGAAAGCAGTGGTCCTACTCCACAAACTTTGTTTGTGTGGCACAAACTTCATTAAACGTGTGGAAGATGAAGGTTCCCTTGCCAGGACAACGTTTTCTCCCCCTAGACAACTTTCACCATCTTTTCAGGATAAAAGCAATGAGGAACAAATATGTATGACCCAGGAACAAATCTCATTCAAACGATGCACGTATTCACATCTGTACATTTAAAGTTATTTTTTTATTTTAGAAAACACCGAAATTGCCAGCGAATGTCTCGAGGTGGCCATCTTGCAGGGTTTGAAATCCCATAACAAAGCAGCAAGTCTGGCCATCACAGGGAGAAATGCCAGGACCAACAGGTCTGTGTGCAGACCTGCTTTCAGGTCCCTGCTTTTTTTTTTTTTTTGGTTGGTTAGTTGGTTTTTGATGGTTTGGTTTGGTTTGGTTTTGCTCCTCTTGGAAAACCTGTGATTTGGTGCTCTCTGGCAGCGCCCTTGGTGCTCAAGAAATGGCGCATATAACAGTAACAGGACACATAATTACACAAATGAGAATTGGGACATGCTTGTAACTTCCAGTTCATATACCAAGGCTCAGGAGATCATATGATCACACAAAGCCATCTTACATTATAGCCCCCTTCTACCCTGCCATATGTTCCAGATGATCAGATGATCAGTTTGTCATTGATGTGGAGTTTGAGATTGCTGATTTTTTTCTATAAAATGGGTTGAATCCTTAATATAATGTGTAGTGAGCCCAATATGGGTTTGTAGTTATGAAGCCAGAAGTTTTGCCAAATCATATGTGGGGGTTCAGTGGTGTTCACAATGGGTTTGAACATAGTGGTGACCTTATGGATTTTTGGAAGTCCAAAAGGCTAGGGGGTAGAGCTTCAATCTGCATAGATGTTGTCATATGTTAAGATTAATTGAGGAGTTCTTAACGAAAGTGTTGGTTTTCCTGGTGATTTTGATGGTTGGGTCCTCTTTTAGTTTTTTTGTATGTTGAGAGATCCAGAAGTTGTCTGATATTTTTCTTAGCATTTTTCTGTTTTCATGATAGAATTTCCCTTGTCTGCTGGGAGAATAATGATTTTTGGATCTGAATTGAAGTCTTTGATGGCTTTTCTTTCTTTCCTGGTTATGTTGCTGGAAAAAAGTTTTGCCTTTTTCAGGATCTTCGCTGTTTCCCCTCTTGCTTCCTCTGCTTCTTCCTGAGGGAGATGGTAAATCACTGATTCAGCATTGCCAATGATGTTTTCTACTGGGATCCTGATGGTGGTAACAGCAAAATTGCCTCCTTTTTGCTAGGATGGATACTTTGTCATCTGAGAGTTGCCTATCGGTCAGATTGATGATGGTCCACTATGTATCCAGTTCGGGTTTCAGTGGATGCTTTTGGAATTTATAGATTTGTTTTGTTTCTGGCTTTTGGTATGGTAAGCCATGTCCTTCTCCATTTTTCTGTAGGTAAAATTGTCTATTTTATCCCAGTCTTGAATATTCATCTTTTGTTTGGTGTTGATATGGAGGAATAACAATTCCTTGTCTGTGTTTGCAAGTTCTTTGCAGATGGTGTGGATTCTCTCACGTAAAAGGTTACGTTCCAGGCGGTCATAAATATGGTGAGCCTGTGGTGTTTTGAAGGTCTTTTTGGTTGTGATAAATGATGGGATTGTTTCTGTCTCTCTGCAGTGTAGAAGAAAGGATAGAGAACACAGTAGATGTGCTTTCCTGATCCATAGTTTTTCCAATCTTCATTTCCAATCTCCAATTTCCAATCTTGGAACAGTTTTTTCCCCTCTCCCCATAGAAATGTTCAATATGTTGTTGGAGGCTTCCATGTCTGGAATCACTGGGTTGCTGTGAGTTTTTCAGGCTGCATGGCCATGTTTCATCATTGCCTCACTATTGCTGGAACATGGCCATACAGCCCAACAAACTCTCAGCAACCCAGTGATTCTGGTCATGATAGCCTTCGACAACACATTACCAGAGATTGTAGGCATCTCACCAGGATGGATGACATTATGGATCTCTTACAACCTTTTGTCAATTTCTCCCAAATGCATGTACATATAAAAAAATGAAAGAGGGCATTATGTCAAGTGTTGACTTAAAAGAATTCCAAAATATATGAATCCAAGCCAGCCAAGTTACACAGAAAGAAATAGAACTTAATATATAATCTCAAGAAGCTAGCAAATGTTTCTCTCCAATGAAAATCAAGGGGACTCATGAAAAGGTCCCATTTTGCTTGGTTTGTGTGCTATATTTCTCCCTTCATGGAAGATGGCTATCTAAAGGTTTTGATCTGCTAAAGAATGCAATAGTTGGCACAAACCAGCCTGAACCAAATGTCTTAACTTCTAACATTGGAATGAAGTAAAACCACCGGAATGAAGCCCTAGGAAAATGTTTTCCCTAAGAGAGCTAAAGTTTGCTTTCAAGATGAGGAGAAGTATGTAAAAAGTCTGTATTATGAAATGGGATTAGAGGATTATGGCAGGTTTGTCTTCTGGCACCTGGCAAGTTCAGCAATTGGCCTGCATTTCCCTGGCTAACAGAGGACACATAGGTTAGTCGGATTTCAATGTCACTTTAGGACAAGTCCTCACTCCACAAGGATGTATATGCCATGGAACTTGGGCATAGCTGGAAATGCTTCAGTTAAGGGTTTTTGAGAATTTAGGATCAGGAATCCATAATAAAGATATCATTTGTCATGTTATGTCAGCATATAAATCTAACTGTCCTCAGCTTTTCATGCTTTGCCGTCTCATTGTTGCAATATTTTTGGCGAAGATGAGATTGGAACCAAATGTAACTCTGCTGACATTTTGTGCATTTTAAACCCATAGTTTATAGGTGATGTAAAATGGTATTTAACGCTAAAACACAAAGAACATTTGATGGTTGAAAACAAGATCATTTGCCAAAACCACACATTCAAGCAATGCCAACAGTAAAACTTTTAGATTCCGTTGTAAAAAGACAGACACATTAGCATTCATATTTTGCATTTTAAATTCAAATGTTATATGCAAGAACTACAATTTTGGGGAAATTTGGATTTCGCCAAATTTGACTTATGACTTTAATATTTGTCAAGTCTGTTTACTCTCTTACCAATCACTGCAACACTGGTAATGTTAGTTCTGTTTGTTTTGACTCGATCCTTTGGTTAAGTAATTAAAACACTTTTAAAATATTAGTTATTTTGCTCTTACCCTCAATTTATGCACAAGGTCAATTTTTCAGGAGTATGTATGGTTAAGTCACTCCATTTCTGGTGTAGAACTAACTCCTTCATGATGTTCACAATCACAAGCCAACATAGTAAGATAATCACATACTTCAGGTGCTGGCTCAGGCAAAGCCATGTGCTGCTTTCCCATGATCTTTAGTGGATGTCATGAATACAGCAAAATGAATAAAAGAGGGGGGTTTTATTGGGGGGGGGGGTTATACCAAGGGCCAAGAGCTTGTAGCATTTAGCTTTTAAAAAGTAAATATTTTAATGACTCCAGGAAACTAGAGCTGTTTTTGTTTTGTTTTTTAATAATGTAATTTTAACCGTTACCAATTACTTTGGCAGTTTTGGGACAACTATAATAATTTTATTTTAAAAGTAACTTTCCAAGTCCTAACACAGATGGTGTAGGTGTGTGTGAACTGGATCCAATAGAGCAGTGGTTCCCAACCTTTTTTTTTTTACCATGGACCACTTGACCAGGGACCACTTTGTCCAGGGACCACTGTCCAACATTAGTCCCAAAAGGGTTACAAATCAGTTTTGGGTCAACTTTAGAGTTGATTTGGTTATTTGGGGTGCTGATTCAGAAAATTGTATTGGATAGACCACATTGAGCCACAGTAGTTAAAGTGATATCAAATGTGTTGTACTCTTCAATGTAGATGCACCCAAAATCTGCCCCTTCACATGTTGTTGGGCTGCAACTCCCATAAACCCTTATTAACGACTAGGTCTGATGGGAACAGTAGACTAAAAGCATCTGGAAAAACCACAGAAAAACAAGGAGATAAAATGGTATAGTATCACAGGACTTGAAAATGTTTCAGGAGTTTTGGATTGCAATCAAGAGGGATATGTAGCACAAAAGCAACCTTTCCAAGCTCGATTCCTATAAAAGGAGAAGGGGTATCACTAAAACATGTGAAATCTTGGGTTATTTAAAACACCAACCCATGGATAATAAGACTGGAATTATAACCCACTAGGTTTCTGTGGCATCTGTCTACTTTTTATTATATAAATATATCAACCATAAAGGAGCAAATGATAGGCCCTAGTACAAATGTTTTCATGAAAGACCTATTTCCCAGGCATATTTGAGCAAGTTTCTTTCCCAAACCACTGAAAACAAGCTCAATTTCCTTAAAACGCTTCGAGGTACAAGACTGAAAATGTAATTGGCAGAAAGCTGCAGGGAGGCATATCGAATGTTCCACTGCTTGGAGGAGAACCCAAGTTGACAATGTTTTTGGAGTCTTAAAAATGGTAGTATGTTAAAGCAGAGCACAGAGTAGGCAGTTTCAAATTAGACAGTTCTCAGAGATGTTGGATTCCCATCATTCCCTGGCAAAAATCATATTACACACTTTGTATGCCATTTTGCAAAATAAGAAGACAACTTTGAAGGAAAACAGAGCCCTTTTGGAGGAGGCATTAGGACAGGTGCCAAAGGAGTTATTAAGAAAATATGCCCCTGGGGTGAACAATGAAACCAATGTGCCATTCCCTAGAAACCCCACAGTGTTTCCCAAATCTAATACTTATATATCCTGTCAACTGATAAATTATTTTTTTAATGTTTTCAGCTATCTGTGTTTATGGTCATGAATTACTCTCTCCATTTTTAATAGTCAACCTTATTAAATTAATTTCCAAACCTGAGATGCTAAGCTCTGCTTTGAGAAGGAAATGCCTAGGAATATCTCTTGGTAGGTTGGACCCATTAGTTCAGCAAGATATTTGATTTATTACAGCCTGTCCTTGGTAATAAGAGAAGCACAAACAAATGTGAAAGAGTGAATAGTAGTGTTATTACTGCAATAGTCAAATAAATATTCATTTGCTTTTGCATTAGCAGAAGTAAACAGGGCAGCGTTGGGACACTTGAAATAACATTTATGAGACTTCAGATGAAGGAATGAATTCAGCCTGGAGAACTGCATGCAAACAAAGTCACAAATTTTATGATAAAATGTACATGTATACAAGCACATGTAGTGTTGTCTTGTTGTTAACTGCTATCAGGTTAGCTTTGCCTTATGATGAAGAATGAGAGACTTTCAAGTTTCCCTATCAATCAGAGATCATCAGTGATTGAGTCTATCCAAATGGAACACATTTTTCCTGTTTCCCTATAGTCTTCTTCTTTGCCACAATCTGTTCCTGGTCTTGTTTATGTGAAAGAATGAATCTTCTCCATCTCCTACTTTTTATTTATATATTGGTGAAGCCCATATTTCCTCTTTGGTTGACTAAGAATGTGTTTGAGATGAAGACATTGTTGCACTTACAAAATTCAATCAGTTTGGGGTTTTTTGTTTTATTTTTTGATCCTAGACCAAATTTTCCTTCAATCTTTTACTTTCCCTTGTTTCCTGCTTTTGCATTCTAATAATCTACAATCATCAAAATGTCTCATTTTAGGGTATGAACAATTTCCTCCTGGATCCAGGACAGATGGTTTCAATTTCTTCCTCTTCTGTCTGTGTTGCTGTAGCATAAACTTGGATTCTGGTTATACTGATGTGTTCTCCCTGAAATTTTATTGATATTATTTGGTCAGATTTTATATCATATATCCCTTGAAAACTTTGCTACATCTCTCCTCTCTATTAGTGCCATTCCATTTCTTTGTATATTTTCAATTCCTGAGCAAAACATTGTGTGCTTATCTGACTCAAAATGTCTAATTTCTGTCCACTTTCACTCACTCACCCCAAGTATTGCAATGTTTATACATTCCATACTTTTATTATTGTTGACAATGTAGCTTCTTGTGATGACATGGCTGGGTGCCCATTTGTAACTTCACCAAAGTGACATCAGCAGCAAGGTTCTGCCAAGGAGATGCTTCTGGCTGGCAAAACAGCCATGGTGGCCCCAGGAAGACAGGGCATCAGTACCAATGAACTTTGGACTGGCCAGCCATGCCATTGGGATGCTTCCTTGCTGTTACATGTGGACTCCCCATTATGTATCCAGAACAGCTTCTGAGCAGACTATTATGAATTATTTCACCTGGTGTAGATGCAGCCCTTGCCTCATTCATTCTGATGCAAAAAAAAAAAGGGAATATGGAAAGAAATTTTCATTTGTGAGCAGAATTCTTAATCCTCCTCCCCCAGCCCTTTGTGGGTAGTTACATCCTTGGCTTTGGGAAGTGAAAGCCTAACAAATAAGGAACAAAATGGAGTAAGGATTTCCTGTTGAGCTCAAAATATGTTTTTGCTAGCTGTACCCAAAATGGAAATTTCTTGTATTTTATCAATCACTGTCAAACTAATACCATTTACTCTTTTTCTGCTGCTGTTGGTGAGGACATAAAAACAAAACAAAAAACAATTGGTGAAGGGTTAGAATATTTGCAAAATAAACTTCTGGATGGGGCCTAGTCTGCTCAAACAACTATAAAATAAATATGGAATTAGTTTTAAGTTTTCTGGTGTTGATCACATCAAGCATTGCATCATTATGGTTTAACAAATACACAAATAGACACAACTGAGCAATTTATGACACTTTAGCCTCAAATGCACCAACTAATGAAGTGTGGGTGGGAGAAGAATTCAAAGCCCTCATGAGGTTATGGGAGGTAAAGCCCAGCAGCAGGGAACAAAGAATTCTATCTTTAAGCTTCAAAGAGACCGATCCTATGAATGCAGTCAGCGGAAACATCTTCTTTTGGTTCACTTACTTGGGGACATGTTGGACATGAGAACACTATTAATACACAAGAAGATCAATGCTGGATCAAACCAAAGGCCCATCTACACCATCATACTGGTCACACAGATTGCCAACAAAAGTATCAAGCTCAATGGCTTTATACTGCTTGAAACCGATATTGGTTCTGGTATCGGTGCATGCTGACCAATTTCTCCTAATGTAAATGGGGTGGCTAAATAGGGCATGGAATTTTGATGCATGATTTGGGGTTTGTTTTTGTTTTGTTTTGTTTTTTGTTTTTTGTTTTGTTTTTTGCATATTTTCCCAGTTTTTCAGCAGGGATAGTCCTAATTTATCATCCGCAGCCCTCCTTATTGAGCTGCTTTTAAAAAGTCCAAGTTTCTCCAGGACCTGTGTCCTCATCGTAGTCCAGTTGTTGCTGTGGACTTTATCACACAGAGATGGCAAACATGCATTGAAACAGGACCATCCCTATCATGTTATGACATGTGCAACATTTTGCTGGTCTACCACCTCTCTGCAAAAACCAATCCTATTGATGGGGGAAACCAATTAATAGTTTCAGATCACACCACAATTCCAGCACTTACCTTGTGTGGTATGAGCAATTCACTTCTGTGCCATCATGCTGACATAGAAGTGACCTCAGGGGATAGAACTGTCCTCCTCTCTCACTCTTTCCTCACAGTAATTAAAAATTTAGAGTTTTTTAAAAGACATTTTATCTAAACTTAATTGTGAAGTTGCTTTAATGAAAAGTTTTGAAAAAGTCAGCACCGGAATTTACAGGGGAGGGGCAGATTTGCATCCTTTAGCAGAAGTGCAGCCACGGGATCATAGGTTGCTAAAGCATTTGTGGGACACTTTGAGGTGTGATAGTGGTGATATTGTAACGGATTGGCCTACCTTAAAGGGTTAGTGTAAAAGGCAGTAAACAGGCCTGGCTTGGAAGCTAAGGAGAGCAGAGGGGCTGGAGCAAACAGGCAGCTTCATAGTTGAAGGTGCAGCCTGATTGGCTGAAGAAATTAGAGGGAAATGCTTGGCAACTGGCGACGGGCAGAGCAAAAGGGGAGAGGAAGGAGCTAAGGCAGCCTTTATTGTTCAGTTGGGAGTTGGGAATTAGAAGGATTGGTTAGGAGTTTTGAAGGAGAAGGAAGGAAGGAAGAGTTTTGAGAACTGTTGTTAAAGGATACCTCTTTGAGGAAAATAGTTAGACCTCTATAGGGATAGAAGGCTGGTTGTGGAAGAAGGATTCAAAAGGTTCAGAATAACCTGTTTGTATTCCTGTGTGTGGAACTTTGCTTTTTAAGTAACTCAAGTTAAAGACCATTCTCTGTATGAGTAAGACTCTCAGTTTATTGAAACCATTACACATCCTTACTGTTTAAGAACAAAATAAACCACATATTCTTGTTTCATTTCACCTTAAGGGTTTGTGTGGCTTCTTAAACAATCTGGCAAGGAGGTGGCCTATGAAACAATAGAAGCTGGCAGCAAAAGAAAGCTTATTAAATATTTGGTGGCAGCAAAGAAAAATATAATATACGGTGGTAGCATCCCACTGTCTTGCCTTGGGTGTAAGAGTGTGTGTGTATCTCTGGTCCCCTCACGGCCTTGGCTGGCCATACCTATCTGCTACTAGTAAGAGTAGTAATAAGAACCAGCCCCTTTATTGAAATTGGTGGCAGAACTGACCTGTCATCTTTATTACAGATATCATTTCAGGTACTGTTATTCTTGCCATTAACCTCTTTTTTTCTTTTCTTGTTATTCCTACATCCTTGTGCTACTCATTTTCCCTTAATGCTATAAAAACCCAATATTTTCATTTTGTTTTCTTCGATTGTATAAGCCTTGTCAGTTTGTCCATCTCTGCCATTTCCAGCATATTTGTAATCTGTAAATCTTGGTTGGGAATAGTAAGCACAAACAATCCAAAATTATTTTGCTTTAGGACATGTCCACCACATATGGTAAAAGGTTCCTTCTTTTTGATGACATTTCCAACAAACCTTTTTTTAAAATTTTGGTTCCATCTTTGGTAATCTTTCTGGCATCATATACCATCTATACATCATCTTGCAGAAAATGTCACTTAATCAATAACACCATGTGAATTTAATCTTTGTTTTCCACATCTGTTCCCATTTGTTTCGCTGGATATTATGACCCACATTCTTTGACCATTTAATCATACAATCTTTGAATATATGTACTTCTGTGTCTAATTTTAATATTTGTAGGTGTTTGCAATTTGTTTTTCCTTAGACTAGAAGTGACACCTTCACTCTTAACTTAGAAATTATCTGTTGTAAAACCCTGAGATCTCCATTTGTTGAAAGTGACAGAGTCATGTAAGGTTTCTCATTTCCCTGATCACATCCTGTGTGTCTTGTGTTTTAACAGGATGAGAAGGGAAGCTTTCTCTTTGATTTACAACTGTTAATTATATGTTTCGGACCCTCTAAATGTAAACAACCCAAAGTGTTCTGCTGATGATTTTATAAACGAATCACAACAAGCAGAGGCATCTGGAACAATCTGAAATATTGATTAATGCCAGACATAGAGGATGCACTTTGATCAGAGGTCTTGACATTCTTCTGCATGCTTCCATGAGAAAGAACAATTTGTACAAGGTATATATAAACTGGAGCTTTGAAACCATTCCTTGGGCTCATCTACAGTGGCTTCAAACTCCAAACTGGTGCAGCTATACAATGCAGCACACTTTGGTGGTGTGCGTTGTATATCTGCACCAGTTTGAACGCACACCGCCAAAGTGTGCTGCATTGTGCTTCAAGGAGGCTAAAGTATATCAAGGAAAGTCAGGGAAAAGACCAAAAGACATCTCTGAATGAGCTGTAGCATGGCCGTAACATAAACCACATTGTACCGTGAAATTAGTTCCACAGGATACAAAACATATTGTGAACACCCAAACAGCCATGCACATTGTAAAATTTGGAATGTAGAACTGACAAAAAATGCCCAAGGGCATGGCTGGGCAGCAGGTGACCAGTTGCCCCCCTGGAATGAGTAATTAAATACTTCCACTGCCAGCTGTCACTTTCTGCTTCCCTCCCCGCTTTGTATGCCCCCAGAGCACATGTACGCATCTTGCCTGGAAATTGGGGGGGGGGGCTGCATTCCCCACAGCTGTCAAGTCACGGATACTGTGGATTTTGGAGCTGGTCAGAGGTCACCATATGTTGTTAATGTAATCACCATACTGGACTCAAACCTATTCCGGAAATGGCAATGTAATCGTCCACTTTCTGTCAACCTGGCTCCAAACCAATATAAGTTGTCAGTATAGATGAGTCCCTAGTTGTAGTTTGGATCTTTTGCACAGACATCCTCACTTCTGGTGTCCATATAGGTATGCTGCTGGAATTGTAGATATGAGCATCAAATAGGACCTCAGCTTATAAGTATTTATTTATCTATTTGTTTACAGCTAGATATTCCACCCTTCTCATCCCAAATGGGATTCAGAGAAAATCACAGAACACGTATACGGCAAACATTTGATGCAGTTATGCACTGACAAGACAAACAACTATGAATAGACAGAGGTAGATATAGGTTTTCCCAACTTCAGCATCTTTAGAGGCTGTGCTCGGTTCCAGCCTTTGTCACTCCACTTCCCTTTCACTCCAGCTGTCACTCTACTTCCCTTTGTTCCTCCTTTGATTGAATCACCAGCATTTTCTGGCATTTCCTTATGGGTGCCTTAAATACCTCCCTGTTTAAGTGGTATCTATTTATCTACTCACATTGCTGTTTTCAGAACTGCTTACTTGTCTGAATGTATCTCCCTCTAAGTTCTGCCTCGTAGTTTGAGATCCACCGGGGAGGCCCTGCTCTTGGTCCCACCGTCCTCGCAAAAAAATCTGGTGGGGATGAGGGATAGGATCTTTTCAGTGGTGACCCCCCACTTGTGGAATTCGCTCCCCAGTGAGATTAGATCAACGTCCTCCCTCTTTTCCTTTAGGAAAAAACTGAAATTGTGGTTTTGGAACCAGGCTTTTGGCTAGCAGGCACAACGGCACTTTGGACATTGAACTGGACCATATGATTGTTATGATAATGGAAATGGCCATATGACTGTATAAGTAATTTTATTGTTTTTAATCTATTGTGTATTTATGGTTTTATATTGTTGTTTATATTGTGACATTGGAGCATTGAATTGTTGCCAGTGTTAGCCACTCTGATTCCCCCCTCGGGGGTTGAGAAGGGCAGAGTAGAAATGTTGCAAATAATTAATAAATTAAATAAATAGGTAGACAGAAGCTGGGCTAAATGCCAGGTGCTCAACCTGGCCCCGGCTTCGAATTGTCAACCTTTTGCAGCTGGAGATTAACACACTGTGCTAAAGCCCAGCCCCGGGCTTTATGTTGTGCATAAAGTACGCTCAATTAGGCGCAACAGTGAAAACAGGCATTATTCCAATATGTGAGAAGTAGTCAATGGGATGCTAGGAAGTCTGAAGAGTAGGTCAAACAGGGATTTCCTTTAATGGCAGGGTTTGGGGGGGGGGGAGTATCCATTTTACAATCTGATTTATTTTGCAGACTAGGAGCAGGTTCCATGCAAAAGAGATGCCACGGAATTAATCCGTCTTTCCTCTCATCCTTTGCAACAAAGTGCCTGCTGAGACTGCCTTAAGATTGTGAACTTTGTTCTTCTTTTCTGTCTTTTGTCTTGTTTTTTTCAGATGAGAGAGGACAATAAAGGAGAGTGCGGAGGGGGGAGAAACCCTGGGAGCCAAGCCAAATTAAAAAAATTATAACTCCATAATGGTGAGATCTCTGCGGCCCGCTGTGCTGTATTTCCCTCCTGGGATACAAAATTTCAGTCCTTACTTGGATTGCTTCATAAACAACCCTGGGGAAGGGGTTTGAATGCCTCAAGATTTCCCCCTGTTCTTCTCTCTGGTCCACCCCCTCCCCTTTCCCTCCAAACAGTTTTTCAAAAAGGGAGGGATTCCTCAGAGAGCTGTTGTTTACCAGAGAGTTGTTTACCAGATCCTTATCTACAAGGATCTGGTAAACAACTCCAGCACTTTCTGTTTTCTGGTTTGCCAGAAATTGCCAGAAACATGTAGCAAATCTATTGTTTCTTGCATCTATACTTCCTTCACTTGGTATTCTTCCAAAATTCAGTCTGGTCTTTTCAAAAATAAGGACACCAGCATTATTAGAATGGCACAGGCCTGATTCTTGGGATGCTTTTGTTTATTCAAACTGTTTCCCAAACACATTGTCATCAAATAGCTTCCAGAAAAGAGACAGGATCTTCAGAAATAGCACAATCATCTCTTCCCCCAAAGAAGACATGTTTGATTTTGTTCTTGTGTGCATGCCTTCAAGTCTCCTGCAGACTTATGGTGAATTTCACAGGCTTTTCTTCACACTCCCACTATTTTTAGCATCCTTAATTTTTATAAAGAACAATATATTTGTTCTATTTTGAAATTGCCATAATGGAAAATATTATTTTACAAGCATGTTAACAGGGAAGTGCAATTTTAATATGTAACAAACCAGTCTGTGTTATTTCTAAAACCTTTATGGTTCAAAATATTCTTTGAGGCTGTAATGGCATGGAACAATCCCTCATGTCTTTCTATTTTCATTCCAAGGAAACAACCCCTAAAGAGAGGAAATGAAAAGTGGAGGAATTCCTTGACCATTCTCATACCCATTATTGTAACTATTCTACATCAGTCCTTCTGTTTTTCTTTCTCCATGGGGTTTCAATAGCTATTTCCTCGCGAACATGTATTTGGCCATCCAGTCCAATCCCCTGCTATGAAGGAAAACACAACCAAAGTATTCCTGACAGATGATCATCCAGCCTCTGCGTAAAAATCTCCAGAGAAGGACATTTCACCAGAATCCAAGGCAGCATATTCCACTGCTGAACAGCTCTTACTACCAGAAAGTTCTTCCTAATGCTTAATAGCCTTGTGCAACTTGGGTAAACTGCAATCCATTTCAGTGTTTTGGATTTTGTTGCCCGGACCTGATCTGTTTTTCAAGATCCTTCCAAATTCAGGAGGACATAAATCTGTTTTTGATCAGGGGAGCTGAAAGATTTGTTTTCTATTCTGCCCATTATGGCGGGGGAGGCCTTACCAGGCTCCCCTTTCCGTCATTTTAGGCATTGTTTGTCCTCATATCCTTCATTGAGACCTGGATTAAAGGCATCAGAGTTAAGATACCACTCTTTCTGCGATCCTTTCCCTTCTGTCTGTAGAGGAGACTGGCTTTAACGCTTAGTTATCCTTTCAAATATTTAAACATGGCCATCATGTCCCCTCTCATCCTTCTTTTCTCCGAGTGAAACATACCCATCTCTTTAAGCTTGCAAACCTTTGATTGATTCACCATGGAAAAAGAAAATGAAGGAAAACTGCCTTTCCTAGATGTCTTAGTCATCCGCAAACCTGATCAACAATTGGATCACACAGTTTACAGAAAACCTACACACATAGATAGATACCTACATAAAAACTCCAACATCACCCAAGTCAAAAAAAGAAGCGCCATAAAAGCCGTGGCAGACCATGCAAAAATAATCTGCAAACCCCACCTCCTCCAAGACAAACTGAACTACCTAAACTGGGCTCTACAGGCCAATGGATACTCCACCTCAGACATCAGAAGAGCTGCAAGACTGAGAACAAGCCACAAGAGTAAAGACAATGATCCACCCAGAGGAAAAGTGTTCTTGCCATACATCAAGGGAACCACTGACTGCAGAGGGAAGCTGATGAGGAAACACAACCTACAAACTATCTACAGATTCACTAAGAAAATCCAACAAATGCTACATTCAGCAAAGGACAAGGGGGATCCTCTAACCTCTACAGGAGTCTACCATATACCATGCAGCTGTGGACATGTCTATATAGGGATCACGAAATGCAACATGAAAGGCACTGTAAACTACTTCATCCAGAGAAGTCAACCATAGCAGAGCACCTGATAAACCAACCTGGACATATTATTTGAGAACACAAAAATGCTGGACCACTCTAACAACTACCATATCAGGCTACACAGAGAAGCCATTGAAATCCACATGTATGTGAACAATTTCAACAGAAAGGAAGAAACAATGAAAATGAACAAAATCTAGCTACCAGTACTAAAAAAAATTATAATAGTAAATAAAGAACAAAACTCAAACACAGGGGAACTCCAGAGAAGAAACAATCAGGAACAGCTTATCACCTCTCAACAAAGAATTCCCTCAGGCAGTAACAAAGCACACCCAAAAATGTTAAGCCATCAAATGCTAATCAAGGTGGCCATTTAAAACATTCACACCTACCTCCAACAGACAAGAGTTCTTTCTCCCACCTGGACTTTCCACAGATATATAAACCCAATTTTTCTAGTTTCCAACAGACCCCACAACCTCTGAGGGTGCCTGCCATAGATAGATGCAGGCAAAATGTCAGGAGAGAATGCTTCTAGAACATGGCCTGAAAACCCTACAACAACCCTTTGATCATTTTGGTTGCCCTTCTCTGGACACATTTCAGCTTGTCAATATCCTTCTTGAATTGTGGTGCCCAGAACTGGACACATGGCTATTCCAGATGATGTCATAATTTGGACAAACAACACTCTCCCAGCCACAGGGGAAGGCAATGGCAATCCTCCAAATAAATCTTATAGAGAAATCTCTGTGCTTTAAGGTCATCATTATGACTTGAAGGCACACAACAACAGCAATAATTCTAGAGCAATATGATTTCATTATCTTTAGCTTTTAATGAAACATACTAGTAATTTGATTTAGGTTTTTTGTTTTATTCTGTTGTACTAGTAAGCACTGCTGCTTTTGTTTTCTTCAGCTTTATCCAATTTTTATGGTGTTAGTCATTTTGGTTAAATTATACAAATTATATAAATGTATGAAAGTATGTGTATTATCAATGCATAAAATAAGCTTCCATGGAAAATGGGTTATACTAAAAACATCATATAATAATATTTTCATCTGGGATTTGTAATTTTCTTTCTTTCCATCCCTTTCCCCAACTTAATTCCCCTTTGTAATATTTTGTCTTAAGTCAGGAGCCAGTACTGGAGACAGGATGGCTGTAAAACAACTGTGTTTATTATGGAATACTTAACAACTAATACAACTGCAGACTACTAGCAGGATCTTGCTGGACCAAACTATATCCCGTCCCAGCTGCCCTTTCCCAAACATGTTATGAATCTCTTTCTCACCCATTAATTCTCTAAACCTAATTCTCCAAAACTCTCTAGCAATGTAACACTATGAGTATATATATCGTAAATTCTTGAGATTAAAAGAGCATATGCAAGAAACTGAGGGGACTAAGATGAAAACAGGATAAGTTTGTCAATGAATGAGATTTTTAAACTTAAACAATTTATTAGTTAATGAATTTTATGAGTGGTTTAAAAATAAGGAATTCAATATTTTAGGAGTAGTTGTTTGGAGGCACTAGGCATTATTGTGAGAAGCTATTTGTATTATATATTATTTGTATATGTATCTGTTAAGTAGTAATGTTTGGGGGTATAGAAGAATTTATTTAGCTTTGATGTTGATGAATAGAAAATTTTTATAAATTTTTACAAGCAAAGAAAATAGCATTGGCAAATAAGTTGAAAGTTATGTATAGTTTCCTTTCCCTTTTGTTAGGTATGCACATTTCAATTTAGTTCAGTGTAGAATTAATACACTTTGATACTGCTATCTGATTTAAGCTTCTGCAAGGACCATGGGTTCAGAGTCCAGCGAGCCTAGGTCCCAAAGGATCAAATGAGACACTGATGGGATGAAGGCAATGATCAGAGGCTTTATTCTCCCTGGCCAAAGACGGTGTCAGCAGAGAGCATTCCAAAAGACTGACATATCACAATTGTGACTATATATTTATAGCATTTAGACAGCTCTTTAAATAAATGCATGTTGCTGCACTAGCTCCTGTTTGGTCCATAATTGTACCAGCACAGGATTTGTTCCTTGGTTGATCTAGGGTTCCATTCATTGCCATCACTGGTTGGTTCCAGTCATGGCAGGAACTGTCATTGGATTATATTGAAGATTTGTGTCCATTTATTGACCTGCCCAGGAGAGGAGTGTGGGCAGAAAGGAATGCGGTGGGGCAGGAGATAATGGGCTAAAATGGGTTTTGATATCTCAGGTTAATACAATGGGTGTTAGTTAGGTAAATAAAAGGGTACTTAGGATGTTGGCAATTTCAATGGGGGTCCCATTTGGCAACACAGGAGAGGAATTGTGCCCAGGAATAAATCAGATCATATCAAGAGAAATATGAAAAGACCCAAGGGCTCTTTTGTAAGCCCATTGCACTTTTACCACTTTATCACACTGGGGGAGGGGTGCCCCTTTCCAATGTCTTCTGAGGGGATGTTGCTAACAAATATGTAGACATTCCCTAAGGTCTGAGATGTGTACAGTGTTTGTGCAACATTCCGGGGGAGGGGGGGTCAATTACAAATAGTGTGAACTAAGGATGAAGTCAATGTGGGCTCCCCTATGGAGACACAGACTATGGAATTCATCATTTTGGGGTCTGGTTTTCGACAACAAAACCACTTTAATTACCATGACTCAATGCTATGGAATCCTGGGAGTTGTACTTTCATGAGACACTAGTACTATTTGGCAGAGAAGGCTAAAGACCTTGTCAAACTACAGCTCCCATGATTCTATAGTATTGAGCCACAGCAGACCAAGTAGTATCAAACTGCATTGATTCTACAGTGTAAATACACCCTTACTGTAGTTTTGTCTGTGTTTATATTGTAATCCTTTATATGTTGCTTTTATATATTCAAATAGCATGTGTGAAGAAGGAGAAGGAGAGGCAGCAACAGCAGACATTTCTCTATGGACCTCATCACACTGATGACCGACATCCCTCCCCCCCCCCCCCACCCCCCGTATTTCAATGGCAATCATCAGTGAAATGGAAGGCACACTGGCAACTCGTCGCAAGGAGTACACCCACCCTCCTTCCCCCATCACATGGCAGAATTGTGGCAAGATGCATTGCCACATTGGCAATGCATCTGTCAGATGAGGAAAGTGTCAAAACCACATCAAAACCTTGTGCCAAAAGAAGGGAGGCTTACCATGGTGGCAAGGAAGCCTCTTTGCAACACTTCTCACTGCTTTGCCAACTGATGGAGCGGGATCATGTCCTGCATCATCTGATGGGATACATCTGGAGCTGTGACTGAATAAAAGCCCCATAAAAGCATGGTAAGGGGCACCCCTCCCCCAGTGTGATAAAATGGTAAGAGTGCAACTTTTTGGATATTATATTCAAGTCTTCCTAGAAGCCAAGGTGGCTAAACTGCTAGCTACCGTTTTACTGTGGACATACCATGTTATTCTTATTATTATTAACTTTATTTGTACCCCACTAGCATCTCCCGAAGGACTTGATGCGTTTTACAAAGGCCAAGGCCTCAAAACACAACATAACAATACACAACCTAAAGCAAATTAAAAACAGTTAAAGCAATATTAAACAACAAGCAATAAAACAATACACCAGGACACAATAAAACTGGGCTGGGCCAGAGTAATGGGTACAGATTAAAAGTGCTGATGTGACAGGTGATATATAAGGATTATAGGGTAAGTGCAATGTGCCAACAATCTTAATTTCTAATAAAGTGCTTCTGGGACTTCTTGTTGGAGTGAAGAACATTGTTGTTTTTGTGGTTGTTATTGTTGTTGAGAATATTCACTAGAAAACCAAGAATGATTGGCATAATTGTTAGATGCCTCCAGTCACTTTATTGGGAGAATTAAAAATAAAGTAAATAAAATTAAAAGGTAGAAAGCTGTAAAAGAGAAAGCCAGCATGACAGATGGATAGACTCAATTAAGGAAGCCACAATCGGGAATCTGCAAGACTTGGAAAGACTGATTGACTTGGAAATCTCTTATTCATAGAGTTGCCATGTCTTGACATCAACTTGATGGCAACAATAATTAGAAGTTAAACGGAGGCCTTTGTTCTGTTAAGATTCTGGTCCATTTGGGGGTGGGGCAGAATTTCATTTCTTTCAATAGTATTGGATTTTTTGATTCACCAGGCAGGGTCTTCTAATTTCTCCTACTGTTACTAGGGAAGGAAATTCCCCATCAGAATCATAATCCTAGACTATTAAGGGCTTTTAAGGTATCTTAACCTCAAGCTGGTGAGGCTTTAAAGGTTAATACCAACATCATAAAACTGAGCATGGAAAGAAATGGCGTAGCCAAGAAAGGCAGTTAAAGGAAAATTCAAGGAATCAAAGAAATGTGACCTCTCACAGTACCATGAATCTTATAACTTTGCTTAATCGTCAACCAATTATTATTTTAATGAACTCAGTGTTTTGCATTTTAAGGGTCCATTAAAAGTTTGGATTTTTTAAAGGAACCTTTTTGCTATACTCCATTTGCAGATATCATTCAACATGGGAAGTGATCTACAACACAATAATGGTAGTAACAGTGGCAGTTGCCAACAATTTTTGCTGTTGCCATTGCTGCGGGTTTTTCTGTAAAGTTGAGTGCTGTCAGAGAAGACAATGGCTTTGCTTTACACTTGTGTCCTGAAATAACAATATGCGTAGGGCCGAGAGCAGTGCTACAGATTATAAGAGAGGGCAGGTGGCACCAGGCTAAACCTAAACTGTGTCCTTGTATAGCTTCACAAAGAGAGAAGCAGATAACCCCTAATGAGTCTGAAAGACTGTCTGGCCCCTCGACGGTAGGGAAGGTTTCCACAGGTCAAGGCCCACCAGGCATTGCTTTTAATTAAAATCTATGAAATGATCATTTGTAGAAGAAGAAGAAACCCAGAAAAGAGGAGGCCTATCAGGCTTGTTGAATCTAATTGCGAGACAGTTATGTTCACTGACTCCCACCTGCCATGATAATACATGGGGAAGTTGTGAGGCGATGGGGGTAGAGAACGAGAGAGAAAAAGACAGATGAGAAAAGGGGTGAATCTGAGGACATTGCAGCAAAATTGAGGTCACCGCTCTCTCTATCCCTTCTCTGCATCGAACAAGAACCAAAGAACTTATTTCTTTTCAAGTCAGCTGGTTGTTGGCAGCTGCAGGGTTGATTGGGCTTCGTTTTGCATTTTAAGTCTAACCGAGATTATTAAATCAAATTATGAAAGGAACAAATAATGAAATAAATGTTTGGGTCTTCCTTTCATTACTTGCAGTCACTGTCGCAAACTTGTCACCACGAACAATTACTCATCCCTTAAAAGCCAATAAAATAAGAGAAGAGGAAGAAAATAGCATGACTCAACATCAAGTTTCATGCCTTTTCTTTTTACCTCCAAATGAAAATCACCCCATTTTCCCTCCCCCAACAAAGCCATCTGGAGGCCTGACATGTTTTGTGGGTGCCAGACATCAGGGGTGGTTTTGCTAATGCAACTCCCATTCATCAGTTGGTTCCTGGGCATGCTACACTCTGTCTTATGTATACCACATCTGGGTGAAGTAGGAATAAGGGTACATCACAAGCTAGAAGTTGTTGGATGCAACTCAAATAAGCAGCATTCCAGTTATGCACCCACAATACATAGATAACAGGCTGATGGACATAGCAGTCAGCAAGGGGCTCCTTCAAGAACCCCAAAGACAACTCTACTACCATTGGGGTGATAGGTGTACATTAACAAAGAGAGAACGAAAGCAAAGGAAGCAAAGTTATAAGGAGCATACAATTTCTTTGTTGTAACAAATCCACGGATTGGGTTGTTGCAGATTTTTTCGGGCTATATAGCCATGGTCTAGAGGCATTCTCTCCTGACGTTTCGCCTGCATCTATGACAAGCATCCTCAGAGGTAGTGAGGTCTGTTGGAACTAGGAAAAAGGGTTTATTATATATCTGTGGAATGACCAGGGTGGGACAAAGGACTCTTGTCTGCTGGAACTAGGTATTAATGTTTCAATTGACCACCTTGATTGGCAAATCCACAGATTGCTATCAATCTCTGAACACATTAAAAGTGCTGGTTGTGACCTAAAAAGCCCTGTGTGGCTCATGTGTAGAGGTTTCTTCCAACTCTAGGATTCTATGATTCTAGAGAGAGGAAGTTCAGAGAAGGTCCAGCTATAGATCTTGACCTAGTAAGGAACCAGAAAGTGACATGGTTACCAATTTTCAACTAATTGTCCAGCCATCTTCTCCATGTGAAATGAGGGAAGGAGCACCGTTTTGTCCTTCGTCTCAGCAAAATGTGTCAGGCCGTCATTGCCTCTTGGGTCTAAGCTGCACATGACACTGTGTGGTTTCAGTTAACATGTCTGTTGTGTTGTTGTTGATATTTCAATTGGCAGCCATGGAAACCTTCCCACTAGAATCAGTAGCAATTTTGCAAGGGGGCCATTTTTGTTGGAGAAAGAATATAGAGACCATGCCAGGGGCCCAATCCCGATTCCCTCCCCCGCGGCTCCTTAAAATATTAAAAACTACACATTAGTTGCAATCATGCAATTAGTGTCAGGTTTACTTTGGCTCTTAGTGTTGACCAGAAAACCTCTTCCATAAGTACGCTTCAGTCCAAGAATTATGAGTCTGCTCAAATCCATTTCATGATTTGCCTGGTTGCTTTCAGCTTTTTTCTGTGTACAAATAGAAGGGGAGACCCTAAATGTTTAGACTTGTGAATTAGCTATCATCTAGGCAGACTCTTTATAAATTGCACAGAGTTTTGACTCACACACCAACATATGGAGATTAGCAGTCCCTCTACACTGTAGAACTAATGTAGTTTGACACCATTTTTAACTGTCATGGCTCTATGCTACATAATCATTTCAGTCATAATTTTACAATGTTTTCAGCTTATGATGTCAAAGAGTCCTGGGGCCCTTCCAAACTGCCATATACCCCAGTTCAAAACAGATAATATGGGATTTTATTCAGTTGTGTGGAAGGGGCGCTAATGCCTCACGAAACTACAAATCCCAGGATTCCATAGAACTGAGCCATGGTAGTTTAAATGGTAGCAAACTGCATTAATTCTACAATGTATTTATTATTAATTTATTTATTAACTATATTTCTATACCGCTTTTCTCACCCCTGGGAGGACTCAAGGCGGTTTACAACATAATCAATGGCAAATTCAATGCCTCACATATATATAAAAATATCACATATCTAAATCAATAACATATAACTGTAGATAAAAACCATTAAAACTATTAAAAATCAAACATAGACACAAGCATAAAACATATTATTGCTGCAATTAACAATGTAGACCCCTTCGCTTCTCCCCCCTCTCCCCGACTCCCCATCTCTCTGTAGGTCCTTTCCACACAGCTGTGTAAAATCCACATTGCACTGGATTATATGGCAGTGTGGACTCAGATCACCCAGTTCAAAGTAGATATTGTGGACTATCTGCCTTGATATTCTGAGTTATATGGCTGTGTGGAAGGGTCGATAGACGCCTCTTTGGAGACAGAGAAGGGTTAACAGTATATGGCTAACTCCCAATCCCCCCCCCCCAATGCATATACACATAGGGCCAATTTACTGATGACCAGAATATGTAACATCTGCTTCTCAACACCATAGTTTTTTGACAAATAATAACATGGACTATTTAGTTGTCCCAAAACACTCACTGGGACCAAATGGTAACCCAGCAGTAAAAAGCAATGGGTTTGCTCAGATAATTTTTGTTTGGGGATATTTTTGGAGGGTCTGCTTTAATTTTGGAAAAAAATGTACATGGAAACTAGCTTCAGCTTAGAAACATTGCTTGCAATGGCTCAGGGGGACAATGTCATAGGATGGCTAACTTGTAAGTTAAGTTTTCATACATAACATGGAGAGACTGTCATGAAATGAGACTCGGAGGAATTCAAATATCTTCTTTGAATTGGCTTACTTTTTCCTAAAGCAGTGGTTTCCAACCTTTTTTTGAACAGGGATCACTTTAGCTAGGCACTGCTCTCCAACATTAGTTCCAAAAGGGTTACAAATCAGTTTTTAGTCCACTTTAAATTTGGTTTGGTTATTTGGGGTGCTGATTCAGAAAATTGCATTGGATAGATCACATCAGCTCTAGTTTCTGATACAGAACATATGCCATCCAGTAGTCACCATCTACTCATCTACAGAAACTATATTTAATAATCTAGAGCTGATGTGGTAGTAGTAATCTTCAGCCTCTCACTTCCCGACATCCCGGTTGCTTCGGCACTATAACAGGATTTTGTGAGACCAGTTGCTCTCATTGCCATGTAGTTTTGAGGCAATGGTGTAGTAATGGTGATGCTGCAGACTGTATTTTCATTCTTGTGGACCACAAGTGGTCCATGGACCACAGGTTGCGAACCACTGTCCTAAATGAACCTAGGCCCCTTCCACATAGCTGAATAAAATCCCACATTTTCTGATTTGAATTAGAATATATGGCAATGTGCCTTGATATTCTGTCTTGATATTCTGGGTTATGCGGCTGTGTAGAAGGGCCCCTAGTTGCTTCAGTCATCAGCAATCTTATCCAGTTGCCAACACAGGTCCTGCTAGCTGGTTGAGATGAGGGATGGAGATTTCTTTATGTGGTGGTATCAAAATGGGCGATGTCTCTACTCCCTACTTTGAAAAGTCTAATCTAGTCTCTTGCCCCATTTTATTTTATTTTTTTAAATTCAAAGTGCTGTCCCAGACCTATTAAATTCTTCCCCTCTTCTTTCCTTCCTTCCATAAACTGAATCTCTAGCTCCAGGTTTATAGTTTTTGCTGTTGTTTAGATTATTTTTAATTTTTAGCTTGCATCTCCTTTCAATGTATGCTGTGGGTTGTTTGGAGGGGCCCGTGAGGGTCTAAAAGAAAAAAATGACTATTTTAATAATATTCAGTGAGTGTAATTTTTTTTGTTCCTGGCTGAAAACAGACAGCCTTTTAAACAAAACCAGAACTGACAAACTAGGTCACTTAGTCTTTTCATTTCTGCTAATCATAATTTTTGATTTATGTCCTGGAAATATCCATCTCTTGGCAATGAGCTGATAAGCAGCAGAGAGGCAGGGAAAATATCTTGCAAAATGTGTGCAATTGTCAAAAGTAAAACTAAAAGAACAAAACAAAACCAAAAAAACCCTCTATAAAACTAGGACATCTGGCCATCCTCCCCCACTGCCTCAACTCCAAAAATTGCTGTAATGTGCCACAGTAATTTGAATAGGAGACAAGCTAGGGAAGAAGTAAATCAGGAGCAAAATTGGAAGAGAACAATGGCAAAATAACAAGATTTTTCAAACCCCCCAGTGCTCTGTATTCACTTCTGGCTGGGTTACTCATTTGACTATGAATGCTTTGGAAAACTGGGTTTCAAACAGAATAAGAAGGAAATTATTAAATCTTGTGGGGGCTGCCTTATCTTCAGCATTAATCAGGAGCTGCAAATGTTACAGGCACACTATTATTTATTGGCGTGAATCAATCTCTGTTGACAAGAAGAGATACGGATTTGGTGTTTCTATCACTGCTAGGTTTACTATACTCTTTGTGGAATGAAAGAGTTCAAATATTTTAATAGCCGTATTGTTTCTAGAGCAGTGGTTCTCAACCTTCCCTCATGCCATGACCTTTTAAGACGGTTCCTCGTGTTGTGGTGACCCCCAACCATAAAATTATTTTCATTGCTACTTCATAACTGTAATTTTGCTACTGTTATAGATCGTAATGTAAGTATCTGATATGCAAGATGGACCAAATTTGGCACAAATATCCAATACCCCCAAATTTGAATAATGGTGGGGTTAGGGTGGATTGCTTTGGTCATTTAGGAGTTGTAATTGCTGGGATTTATAGTTCACCTACAGTCCATGAGCATTCTGAACTCAATCAATGATGCAATTGAGCCAAACTTGGCACACAGAACTACCATGACCAACAGACAATGCTGGAAGGGTTTGGTGGACACTGACCTTGAGTTTTGAAGTTGTAGTTAACCTACATCCAGAGAGCACTGTGAACTCAAACAATGATGGATCTGGGCAAAACATGGCATGAATACGCAATATGACTAAATGTGAACACTGGTGCAATTTGGGGAAAATAGACCTTGACATTTGGGAGTTGTAGTTGCTGGGATTTATAGTTCACCTTCAATCAAAGTGTATTCTGAACCCCACCAACAATGGAATTAGGCAAACTTCCCACACAGAACCCCCATCACCAACAGAAAATGTTGGTTTTTCTGGTGGCCTTTGGCCAGTAGAATGTGTGAAAAAGATCTTGGAGTCCTCGTGGACAACAAGTTAAACATGAGCCAACAATGTGATATGGCGGCAAAAAAAGCCAATGAGATTTTGGCCTGCATCAATAGGAGCATAGTGTCTAGGTCCAGGGAAGTAATGCTACCCTTCTATTCTGCCTTGGTCCGACCACAATTGAAGGGAGATGTTGATAAGCTGAAATGTGCCCAGAGGAGGGAAACAAAAATGATCAAGGGTCTGGAGAACAAGCCCTATGGGGAGCAGCTTAAAGAGCTGGGTGTGTTGTTTAGCCTCCACAAGAGAAGGCTGAGAGGAGACACAATAGCCATGTATAAATATGTGAGGAGAAGTCATAGGGAGGAGGGAGCAAGCTTGTTTTCTGCTGCCCTGGAGACTAGGACGCGGAACAATGACTTCAAACTACAAGAAAGGAGATTCCACCTGAGCATTAGGAATAACTTCCTGACTATGAGAGCTGTTTGGCAGTGGAACTCTCTGCCCCATAGTATTATGGAGGCTCCTTCTTTGGAGGCTTTTAAACAGAGGCTGAATGACCATCTGTTGGGGTGCTTTGAATGCAATTTCCCTGCTTCTTAGCAGGGGTAGTTAAGTGGTATCAAACTGCATTCTTTCTGTAGCTGCACCCTCAATCACAAACATAGTTGGTGGGGATGTGAGATAGGCCTTTCTTAGTTGTGTCTTTAAATTCTGGAACTCCCTCCTGGTAGACTGGCCTCCTCCTTGCTGTCCTTCTGTTGTCAGACATAGAACTTTTATTCTAGTAGGATTTTCAAATGGAATTATTTTAAAGAATGTACTGGTGGTGCTATATTGTTTTAGATTACTATATTGTTGTAATTGCTTCCTAACCTTTAATGGAATGTTATTTTTAATGCCATTCTTAATGGTACAGTAGCTCTCCACCTTGGTTGGGATTAGAAGCTCAGTCTCCCTGCAAAAATAGAAAAATCGTGAATATAAATAAAAATAGCAAACACTATTGTTTTGCACTTCTCTATGCATCTCTAGGTCCTCCAATAGGATTGTATCAGCAACTTCCACAAAAGAGAGTTATAGAAGGCATTTCAACATCTCTATCCTATATGGAACATTGATACTCAGCTCAAGCTTGCAAATGTGGGGTTGTGTTTGTTGTACTACATTTCACGTGGATGTACATTGGATTGTGATTATTTTTTTTAATTAAAGGAAACAGCATTTCAGACAAGTTTGTTTCTGGGTCTCAGACATTTCCAGTTAATCATGTGGGAAATATCTTCATAATAAAGTAGCAAAACAGAAATATTTTATTATGGCAGGACATTTTGGCTCCCTCTTTCTTCAGCTGTTCTACATAAAAGTAAGCCATACCCGAGAACATAGAGGTAATTATAGAATGCAGAAAATTAATAAAATAACCCCAAGTGAATTGATGTTAGATGTTAAGGTCATGAGCTGTTAGTCTATAAATCCAGATGTTCTCTCTTTTTTGTACCATCCTTGTGTCCTAGTGTATTTCTAGTCCAGTCACCAACCAGACATATTCTGTATTCAGTGGCGTCATTAGGATTGTTGTCACCCAATGTCATTACTCATGGTGTCACCCCTTGTACCTCCTCCTGTCCCACACCGTACAGAACCCTAAAAACATGTTAATGTTACTCATAAATCAATAGTCCTGCATTTCACCAAATGTACAGTAATAACAAAATTAGATGCTATTGAAGGGGGAAACCAGCAGCAATGAAAACAACAATGCAGGCTTGTAGTGCATAACAGTGAAACAGAATTGGACCATGAAAGAAAAAAATACTATAATTGTTCCTTATTTAGACATAATTCCAGGTAGGCAAGAAATAACTGATTTCCATAAGAATTGGTCACAGGCATATGCAATTCAATTCCAGTGAAAATCGTTATTTCTTTTTCTCCTGATTAGCAGGAATTATGTATAAATAATGAACAATGATAATATTTAGTTTTTTTGCTAAATGGAGAGTGACAACTCATTTTTTTTCTTTTTAAAGGTATGTGTGTTTATGTCTGTGTGTGTGTGTATTATTTTATATGGATAAATATTGGAACATGTATGTTTTTAAAGAAAATAGCTAATTTTGTATTTCCCTATAAATTTGTAATTTTTTTGTGTAGACCGAGAAGATGTCCAATTGTGATAGAGACTTCAGCACGTTGGGCTTTATAAATAAATAAGAAGTAAACAAGTAGCCACTTATTAGCGCATGGAGCTCTGCTTTTTTAATTTAATTTTATTTTTTGCTTCTGCAGAAATTTACAGACAGTCATTGTGGTGTCACCCCCTCTGATGGTGTCATCCTGTGCAGTCTGCACCTCCTGAATTTCCTAGAGCAGCATTTCTCAACCTGGGGGTCAGGACCCCCGGGGGAGTCATGAGAGGGTGTCAGATGGGTCACCAAAGAATATCAGAAAACACAGTATTTTCTGTCATTCATGGGGGTTCTGTGTGGGAATTTTGGCCCAATTGTATCATTGGTGCGGTTCAGAATGTTCTTTGATTGTAGGTTAACTATTAATCCCAAATGTCAAGGTCTATTTTCCCCCAAACTCCACCAATGTTCACATGTGGGCATGTTGAGTATTTGTGCCCAGTTTGGTCCAGATCCATCATTGGTTGAGTCCACAGTGCTCTCTGGAAGGAACTACAACTCCATAACTCATGGTTAATGCCCACCAAACCCTTCCTGTATTTTCTGTTGGTCAAGGGAGTTCTGTGTGCCAAGATTGGTTCAATTCCATCATTGGTGGAGTTCAAAATGCTCTTTGATTGTAGGTTAACTATAAATCGCAACTACAACTCCCAAATGACAAAATCACCCCCCCCCCCCAAACCCAATCAGTATTTCAAATATGGGCATATTCAATATTTGTGCCAAATTTGGTCTGGTGAATGAAAATACATCCTGCATACCAGATATTTACGTTATGATTCACAACAGGAGCAAAATTACAGTTATGAAGTAGCAACAAAAATAATTTTATGGTTGGGAGGTCACCACAACATGAGGACCTGTATTAAGGGGTTGCGACATTAGGAAGGTTGAGAACCACTGTCCTAGAGACTCCACTACTGTTATTATTTTATTTTTATTTTCTGCATTGGTTGCTCTGATGTTCTGGTGTGTTGTTTCGCTTACATGCTGTAGATGGCATCCTGGACATATATACTCAACAACATACATTAGTTGGCATAAACTGTAGGTGATATTCTGTTCAAGATAGTAGGTTCTGTAAGTAATGGTGCATATTATGTCTTCCTGGTAACACAGCTGATGCAGAACATGAATTCGCTAAAGTTTGGCCCAGGATTGCTCACTGATAGACAAGTCTCAGGGTAGGAAGAGGAATCTCAGAATGAGAGTACTGCCTTGAAAAGATGAGAATAACTATGTACTTTTTAGTATGCTGCAAGCCACTAGAGGGAGGCAAAGGCAAGCCCTCCTCTGAACAAATATTGCCAAGAAAACCCTGTGATAGGTTCACCTTAGGGTCACTATAGGTCAGAAATGAATTGAAGGCATTTTTTTTTAGGTCAAAAGCGACTTGAGAAACTGCAAGTCGCTTCTGGTGTGAGAGACTTGGCCGTCTGCAAGGATGTTGCCCAGTGGATGCCCAGATGTTTTGATTTTTTTTAGCATCCTTGTGGGAGGCTTCTCTCGTGTTCCTGCATGAAGAGCCGGAGCTGACAGAGGGAGCTCATCTGCACTCTCCCCGGTTTCAAGCCTCCAACCTGTCGGTCTTCAGTCCTGCCGGCATAAGGGTTTAACCCACTGTGCCACTGGGGGCTCAGTGGAAGGCATGTAACAAACAAACAACAAATAACTTTGAGTCCCAAAGTGAAGAAAAGTAATTAAGTAATTAATTAATTACTATCTGGTCAGGTGCCTCTGATTACTGAAGTCTGAACTCTATCCCCAACTTGAATTGTCTTAATAGAGAATAGTGCTCCCTATAAGGTAACAAGTGGAAAGAGGTCAAACTACTGGGACAAAGAGGTAGCAGCAGAGGTAATCCAATGGTTCTCATGGCAGTTGGGTAACAAATTCATTCAAGAGTTTGGTTTGCTGTAAAAAAAAAAAAGGCTATCAATGTCCTAACTCTATTGAGGAGATACTCAGAATTTGGTTTGGTTAGCTCTTTTGTGGAGCTCCCATAATCTTCAAGTAGAGGCAGCTGAGGCATGCTGGTGACCCTGGCCATGGAAGAGGGAGAATTCAGAGAAGCTGTTTCAGGGACATCATGACTGAACAGCTAATTGCCATGAAAGTTACATTGTTGCTTGGCTATCCTCTACATCAGCGTTTCTTAACCTGCAGGTCAGGACCCCTGGGGGTGTCGTAAGGGGGTGTCAGAGGGGCACCAAAGTCCATCAGAAAACACAGTATTTTCTGTGGTCATAAGGGTTTTGTGTGGGAAGCTTGGCCCAATTCTATCATTGGTGGGGTTCAGAATGCTCTTTGATTGTAGGTGAACTATAAATCCCAACAACTACAACTCCCAAATGTCAAGGTCTATTTTGTTACTGTAAGTTGTAGCAGGATCAAGTGTGTGTTTAAGAAAAACCTTATGATATCAACTATTATGTACAGCTGGTAATGTAGGTCAGCCAGCATGTTTGAACCACACTCAGTGGGGTATACTGTATGGATTTTAGAATACAGTTTGGAGAAGCAATACGCCACTCTGAGGAGATGCAATATGCTGTAATGCTGCTATGCTCTAACAGTGATGCTCTTTGCTATGGTGGAATAGCTATTTATTCAAGGTTTATGTTTTGCTCTCTCATTTGAATGAAGACGAAGAAGGCTTATCCTGTGTTACTTACCAGAACTATGTAAGTTTGTTGCACTGTTTGATTTTGTATGCAACATTGCAAGTTTATGCCTCTGCTGATAAGAGTAAAGTTTTTCTGTTCCTTTTACCTCTCGCTTGTGTGTCTTTTGCATGGAACTTGGCTAAAACATGCTTTGTGCAACGTATTTTCCTCAAACTCTACCAGTGTTCACATTTAAGCATATTGAATATTATTTATTTATTTATTTATTTATTTATTTATTTATTTATTTATTTACAGTATTTATATACTGCCTTTCTCATCCCTGGGGGGACTCAAAGTGGTTTACACATAAATAATGGCAAGATTCAATGCCTTACGTTGGGCACCGATATGATGCCAATACAAACAATTACAATAGTAAAACTACAATTAAACATAAATCACAATTAAAACAATACATCAACAAGCATTAAAAGAACAAAACAGTGCCAAGTTTGGTCCAGATCCATCATTGTTTGAGTCCACAGTGCTCTCTGGATGTAGGTGAACTACAACCCCAAAATTCAAGGCCAATGCCTATTAAACCTTTCCAGTATTTTATGTTGGTCATGGGAGTTCCGTGTGCCAAGTTTGGTTCAATTCCATTGTTAGTGGAGTTCAGAATGCTCTTTGATTGTAGCTGAACTATAAATCCCAGCAGCTACAACTCCCAAATGACAAAATCAATCCCCCCTCCCCACCCCACCAGTATTCAAATTTGAGCATAGTGGGTATTGGTGCCAAATTTGGTCCAGTGAATGAAAATACATCCTGCATATCAGATATTTACATGACAATTCATAACAGTAGCAAAATTACAGTTATGAAGTAGCAACAAAAATAATTTTGGGTGTCACCACAACATGAGGAACTGTATTAAAGGGTCGTGGCATTAGGAAGGTTGAGAACCATTGCTCTACATGGTGTACACTTGATCCTAATCCAGCACTCACATGGCTTCTCCAGGAGGCTTCTTTTAAAGAGTGAGAGAGTGAGAGAAAATTGGGCTTCCTGTGATGCCCACAGCAGCAGGGAAGTGGGAAATGATTTCCATTTTGTCTATTGGCTTCTAACCTGGACTGCTTTGATATATACTGAGAGGCTTTTGACAGATTCTGTAAGTTTAAGGAGAAGGAGCTATTACCTGGGATAACAGGGTATCTGAGGCCACTGGCTTTGTGGATTTTGGATAATATGTAAAAACAGGATTTGGATGTATAACAAGATTGACTGTCCTGTTTTTAAGTAGCTTTTTGTTCAGAAGGATTTGCATGGTTTTAATGATATACTCATCGAGTCCTATAATAACATATTTGTCCAACAGTTTGAACGTCTTTCTCTTTCTACTAAGGCACCTACGGAGTTTAGTACCTTGGTCTTGAAGATAAGACTTAACGTCATCTCTCCTCCATGGAATACTTAATCCTCTCTACTCTGTAACTGCCTCATTGGATAAGGATTATTTTATTTCATTACAGCTGACAAAAGCAGAAGTTGAAATGTTCTGTAGCTATATGCAAATATTCTTGTTTTGTTTTATCTCTAACATTGTGTGGATCTGTGTATCCATTAGCATATGTAATTTCTATTCAAATCTCTATCTTCTTTTTGGGGGAGATGTTCCACTCTTATCATCAAGACATTTCCCACTTTTCCTATAGTTCGAACTCATTACTTTGTGTCCTAGTCTCTGGAACAGCAAACCAAAAAAACCTCTTACTCCCTCTTAAATATAGTATTTAAAAATATTTAAACATGGCTATCATATCACCTCTTAATCTCCTCTTTTCCTGAGCCACTCCTCACGGGGATTAATTGTTTTTAGACCTTTCACCTGTTTGGTTGCCCTCCTCTGGAAATAATCCCACTTGACAATATCATTTTTTGAATTGTGGTACCTAGAACTCAATGTAGTATTCTAGGTATGTTCTAAAAGCAGAATAAAGTGACATTATCTTTTTCCTAGATCTAGACATGTGATTTCCAAACTGTAATCCTCCGGGTATTTTGGACTTCAAGTCCCAGAAGCCTCAGCTGCCTTGGCCAATGATCCAGGATTCTGAAAACTGATATCCAAAAGTTTGGGAAACATTGATCTAGACACTAGACTCCTATTGATGCAGCCTAGAGTACTACAGTGTTCCCCCACCTATTGTAGGGTTTCCATTCCAGGAACCCCCGTGATATCTAAAACACCGCAATGTAGGGACTCTATACTGTATATGTACTCCTCTCCTCTCTTCGCCCTCCTCTCTCTCTCTCTCTCTTCCTCTCCTCTTTTCCCCTCCCTTCCTTTTTCCTTCCCCCCATGAAATGGCAGAAAGGGCAGCAACGCACATTGCCCCACTGCCTTTTCTGCCATCACATGGCAAAAAGGGGAAGAAAGTGCAGGTAGCTCCATCAGAGCTACCCAAACTATACTTTCCTCCATGTAGTGAAGTAGAAACGCCTTTCAGCACTTCTCCTCCGCTTTGGGAGGAATGTGGGCAGGACTTTCTGTGCGTCGTGTGATGGCACATGGCAGGCATAAAAGCGTGCATAAAAGTATGCATAAAAGCGGCAAAACTGGGCAAAAATGCCCCTTGTGAAGAGGTCCCAAGACTCCCAAATCCCTTTCACATATACAGTTGTCAGTGTAGATGTCACCCTCCTATACCTGTGCATTTCATTTTTTCTAAGTGTAATACCTTATACTCCGCTCTGTTAAAATTCATTTTGTTATTTTTGGCCCAAGTCTTCAATTTGTTAAGGTCATTTTGAATTCTGGTCCTGTTTTCTGGGACATTCACTACACTTCCTAATCTAGTGTCATCTGCAAATTGATAAGTGTGCCCTCTATTCAATTGTCGAAGTCATTTATAAAGATGTTGACTAGCACTGTGGCCAGGACAGAACCCTGTGACTTCCCCCTGGCCACTTCTCTTCAGGGTGTAAAGGAACACCCTTTAGGTTTGACCATTCAACCACATAACAGCTGCGAGAATATCATGGGGGATCCTGTCGAAGGCCTTACCAAAATCAAGACATTCTGTATCCACAGCATTCCCTTCATCTACCAAGCTTGTCACTCTATTAAAAAGGAGATAAGATTAATCTGGCATGACTGGTGTTTGAGAAACCTATGTTGAGTTTCAGTGGTTACATTATTCACCTTTTAAATGCTTACAGACTGTCAGTTTAATGATCTGTTCTAGAATCTTTCCTGGGGTGGATGTCAGGCTGAGTGGACAGTAATTGTTTGGGTCCTCTGTATTTTGCTTTTTGAAGCTAGAGACAATATTTGCCCTCCTCCAGTCTGCTGGGACTTCATCTTTCCTCCAGGAATTCTCAGAGATCATTGCCAGTGATTCTGAGAATGCTTCTGCCAGTTCTTTTAATACCCTTGGATGTAATTCATCTGGCCCTGGAGACTTGATTTCATATTGACCCAGCTAATCTTTCAAATACTGAATGCAAGCTGTAGGCTTTCTGGTTAAGATTAGTTGCCAGAATAATATTAAGCACTAAACATTGGAATGTAGTGGTTATTACCCAGACAAATTCAAGAACCAGCGTGTCCATAGCCACCATTTTGGTTCTCTCAGCAAAGGTCTTGAGACCTGGCCAGATTCTGCGGTGACTAAAAACCTAGCCTGGGCCAAAATCAGGATTGTGTAATACAACTTTCTGCATGCAGGGTGATACATTAATTCTACTATGCAACCCTTGTGTTGAAATATAGCATTGCACAATTGATTCAAGGCAATGAATGTACAAGATGTGTAACCCAATCTGCAAAGCACATCCACATAAAATACACAGTACACATCCTTACACTATAGTACTACAAGCTTGAACTGGGTTAAGTCTTTCCATGTTATATATCAATATTCAGTAGCTTTAATTGGGAAATATAAGAAATTTGTAAGACATGAACCATATTTATACCCCAGAGCAGGGATGTACTTGTTTACATTGTTTTCTCTCATATGAGAGAATAAATAGTATAATCAATGTTTTCTTTGATGTGGAAACCCCTCAAAAACTACAGTTTTTGATGAGGTTCTGGTGAGGGTGGAATCTGCCTCCAACCATTTGAGGGCAATGGTGAGGTAGCAAAGGAACATCTTTGGCTAACCAATCCATTAGGTTGATGTCAAACTCCAGGATCTCCAGAGGGCTGCCAAAAGATTCCTAATAATGCCTGCATTGTCCTCTATTCATATGACTGGAGCATGGTGGGAGAGCTACATGAAGATCAACATCAGTGGATGTTGGGAAGAGGCAGGACAGAGCCAAGCAAGCATTGTAATATGCCACTATGTCAAAAATAGCTTGTTATAACAATCCTTCCTGTACCTCTCCATGACCCAGCCATGCAGTAGCTGGTGGGATGCAGGTGGATATTAATTGAGGATCACTACTGATAGATAGATCAACATTATATCTAATAATTAGTGCAATGATTGGTTAATGAACACTGGAATGGAACAATGGATGACGAATCTGGAACATGTTTTGATGACGAGACGACAGTGAATGGGTATTGTAGTAACTGTTTATTAATTGTGTAATGTGTTAGGTTGTTAACTGTTTCTATACTGTAGCACTGAATTTTTGCTGTTCGTATTTGTTGTGAACCGCTGTGAGTCGCCTTCGGGCTGAGAACAGCGGTATATAAGTAAGGTAAATAAATAAATAAATAAATAAATATATCTAACGCATGGCCATCCTAAAGCAAATTTATCACAGGGTGTTAGGACTCTGAGAGTGTGGGACTTGGCCAAGGTAGATTTCCATTGCAGAGTGGGGAATTGAACACTGGTCTCCACAGTCGTAGTTCAACACTCAAAACACTACACCATACTGGCTGTCATGTCAGAACAATGATAGAAGCTTAGCTTCCTACCCTCCTCTCCACCAATATGGCCTTTGTGGCCAACAGGAGAGGGCAGAGGGAAGCTGAGCGAATATCATTCCATAATGATGCAGGCATTCTCTGAGGCTTCCCAGTAATACTGGGTAGATGACAACTGCCATGTGTCAGCTATCAGAATGTAGACAGAAATCTTTATTAACTTCCCCCTGTCTTGGATTTATTAGGGAGATAATAGCTATACTCCTGAATGGATATATTGTGGAGCTTTTGTGGAGAATCTATTTCAAAATATGTATAGACTCTAGAATGCATAAGAGTGAGTTTGTTTGTGTTTAGGTTGCCACAATACTCTTTATCATTCTTGCTGCAACAGATGAATGTGACTAAATAATTTATTATTCTCATTTTTCATAACAGTTGAACCCACTACCCTCAAAACTTTGAGACATCATGTAAAAATCATTTGTAATCCAAAAAGGCACATTTGTCTGACTATTTTAAAGTTTCAGTTAGCTTGGCTATGGGAATGTGTTTCCCTGTGGTCTGGTATTTTAATGGTCTAGCAAGCAGACATGACTTCTAACATTTTAAATAGATAAATATTAGCATGTGTACTATCCAGATGAATGCACACAACTAGCTGTAGAGCTGGATGGTTTTGCTAACACAACAGGACCACAGTGACTAAGAATGCTAACTACATCCATTTAAGCTATTTAAGCTATGGCTTGCACTAAAGGTGGAGATTCTTTTTGAGTCCAGTGCCCACATTCAGAATCAAATATATTCTTGGGACCATTCCATTGGTAGCTGGGACCAAAACTCCCATCATAGTTTAGCTTAGGCATTTTACTGCAGATAGCCAGGCTTTAAGAGAGAAAGATTAATGGAGGCAGCTGGTACACATTATCAGGGCCCGACAATCTATCTTTTCAGTCATAGCATTATGTGTCAATTGTTTTTGATATTCCTAAAAAAAAAAGCAGTGAATTTCAAAGAAAATAATGGTTTCAAAATTTGAAATCCCTTGCAATGACTTTTAGCTAGTCTGCCAAAGGCTCAAATGTGCCAGGAAGGAAACCTCTTTGGAAGTTTCTTCTGAAGCTGCCAAGCAAAGTGGCTCAACCTTGGGAGCAAATCAGCTCAGACTTCTTGCCTCCAGATGAGCCAGGCTCCAGGTTGCTCCAGTTATTCCCCTATGTCATCTCTTCCACCCACCATCCCACACAGCCATTCTGCTGTCCTACTCCATATTTGCCTTCCTTGCTACAGGCATCAATGTGAATGTAGGTACTAGGAGGCTCTCTGCAGAGAGGCAGGAAGTTTCCAGAACCTTCTCCTATCCCAAGAAATTCAGAAAGGAAAGGAGAAGAGAAGTAGGAGAAAATCCCATTCCTCAAATTCCTTTATTTCATGCACCTCTGGGACCTTCTTTTCCACTTGCCCCAATTACACTACCCTGAACATCAAGTGCTTGCCAGACCAACCAATTAGACCCATAATCGCTTACCAGCAGCCAATGCTCATCACACTTACCAGCTGTTGCCAAGCAGTTGGAGCAGAGAGACATATGGGGTGGGTGGGGGGTTCCCTAGGACCAAAATATGCTCCTGTGTGTTCTGGAGAAAGTAATTTAAAAACTCCTAAAACCAATGAGCAGTACAAAAGCTGGGCTACTATTCAATTATGGTGTTATAGGGAAGCAGTGTGACCATCTGTAGAAATCCAGAGAGACAGAGGTGAGCTTCAAGATGACCAGATTCAGCCTCAGGCACAACGGTTGTCCACTCCTGGCTTAGAGTCTATGCATTCTAAGATTCTTAACAGTTGCACTATATAGTTTAAAAAGCTGATTACAGAGGCTAATTATGCTGCAAAGAAAAGACCTCAAGTGCTTATTAATGTGTCAAAAATGAAGGAAAGTTCCATTTTAGCAGCACACCATACATAGCTGATCCACCATGTTATGATGTACGATGCATATATATGTCTTTTTTCATAACACTTCTGAGATCCTGCCTGTTCCCCATAAACTGTGAAAGCAGAGGGCTTCAAGAGCAACTCAATAAATCAGGAGGTGGATCAGGGTAGCCTAGGTCTACATGCAGATCTATTATGCCTCACTGAGCCATACTGGATTGCAGCCAGTATGTATGTAAAAAGATATTCTGCTTTTCTACACATCTGTAACAATCTCATTAAAATTCCATCATTAAACAAGAAACCACTAATAAAATGCCTCAGTTAATTTTATGAGGCATGTCTGTAATCCTATGCACAGCTACTTACTGTAGATATTTAGATTGGTTTGATTTGATTTCAGGCATGGTTTGGATACAGAAATTGTGCTATAAGATGATCTTTGTTGAGTGAAAAAGAAAGGAATGAGAGAAATTGAAAGAGGTGGGAAAGAGAGGCGGTGGAATACAGTCTTTTTGATTCTGTGGATCTCTTAGTGGTGGTCTCACAGTGATTTTTAGTTTATGTTCAGTGTCATATATAAATCAGGTCTATACCTGAGTTCATACTTGGATAGGAGATCTTATATGCTACTAAATCACACCATTTTGATAGCTGTCAGAGACTTCTAAATCCTTCATTAAACTACAAATCCCAGGCTTCTATAGGATGATTCTTTGGTTTGAGAAATGTGATCTATCCCCTTGCCTCAGGCCCCTTCTACCCTGCCATATGGCAAATGAATTAACCCGACACTCCCTCTGAGACCCCTTCTACACTGCCATTTAATTTAGATGGTCCAAGCAGATAATGCATATTATCTGCTTTGAAGTGGATTATATTATATTACTCTACACTGCCAGATAATCCAGTTCAAAGCAGATAATGTGCATTATCTGCTTGGATTATCTAAATTATATGACAGTGCAGAAGGGGTCTCAGAGGTAATGTCGGGTTAATTCTTTTGCCATTGGTTATCCAAATGCACCACTGCCATTAATGGGGCAGTACAAAAGCCCAATTGCATTCCTAACCTCTTTCTTTCATTTCTGGTTGATTTACTCACCAGAGTGCTGTTCGTATTTTATTCATCCATATGTTTCCTACAAAAGGAGTTGTATACTTTGTCCCACATTGTTGCGGAGGGGGCTTACACCTGCTGTGCCTTAGAGCATGCAGAAATATACTTGTGCAAAGAGGTATTCCATGGTGCATAAATCAACATTAGGTTGCACATTTGTTTCTGCAAATGTTGCTTTGGTTCAATTTTACAGTGTTGCCATCAGCACAAGATTTGCAGAGCACAATGAATGCATAACTCTACATGTGGACATTTATGAAACCCTGACATAGGATCTTGGACACTTTAATTCACGCTTTGGAAATTCTACCACTAATAAAACATTTCAGGCTTGTGAAGCTACGTTCATATTCCCACATCCTGCTATGAAATGGTTTATGTACATGGGGTATAAGAAAGTAGATTTCAATTGAACATGAAAAGGAACATCTTAACAGTCAGAGCTGTTTGGCAATGAAACCAATTGCCAAGAAAGGTGGAAGGTCTCCTTTTCTGGACCTCTTCCAAAAGAGGTTGAGTGGCTTCTTGCTGAGGATGCTTTAAATACTGCACTAAGGAGGGCATTGGACTTTATGGTCCATGAGGTCCTTTCCATCTCTATGAGTCTATGTGTGTGCCCACACACGTGCAAATTCATTTGTGTATTTAGAATTCTGCATACAAGCAGTCCCCAAGTTACAAACATCCGACTGACAAACAACTCAGAGTTAAGAACAAGAGTGAGGCTCCTTCTACACTACCATATAAAATCTAGATTATTTGCTTTGAACTGGATTATATGGCAGTGTAGATTCATATAATCCCGTTCAAAGCAGATAATGTGGATTATCTGATTTGATAATCTGAATTATATGGTAGTGTATTTATTTATTTATTTATTTATTTCGAGGTTTTATATACCGACTCTCTCACCTTCAAAGAGGGATTCGGACCGGTTCACAACATGTGTTAACATACAAAAAATATACAATAACAACACAATGCCACTTCATTACACGATTAAAATATCAGCACCATACACATTAAAACATTATCATCCCAGTTAAAAGAGTGTAGAAGGAGCCTGAGACAACAGGAAGTTAGAGGAATCTACCCCCAGGAAGGGAAATTCACTTCTGGAAGAGTTTTCATGGGAAGCTTGATCACCAATCGTTGTTTCTAAAACAAACCATTTTTTCCAAAAAAATCAATTATCACAGGGACAGAAAGTGAGGCGAAATCTTCTGAAGAGGGGTACAGACAGCAAAACAAACCTACAGAAGTATTAACCCTTCCCTTTGCTATCCAAAACATAAGTGTGTGTGTGTGGCTGAAGCTACTTAAAATGTACTTGTTCCAAATTACAAACAAATTCAACTTAAGAACGAACCTACAGAACCCATCTTGTTTGTAACTTGGGGATTGCCTGTATTTGTAAATGACTTCTTTTTTCCTACTATTTGAAAATCTGCACTCTGAATCATTGTTTGTGAGAGAGCCTGAAGAAGTGGGTGTGCAGAGCAGAGGAGGGGAAGAAGATTCTGAAAACAGAAGTTTATGATTTCTGCTCTGCAGTGGCCTGAGTAAGCAGCAGAGAACAGGCGTCGGGGAGTAATGTTCACTAGCGGGCATTCAGTTCCAGTGTTTCTGTGCTTATTGAAAACATCTGTCAGAAACAGAAGAGGTTTTGTTTTGTGGGCACCTCAAACCTCTGAAGTGCCAGCTGCTAATTTGTGAAGTTATGGTTTGTTTTCAGATGAGCCCACCTATTTTTTTCCCCTGGTCTTCAGATTTTATAGATATGGGTTATAGGGATGAGGGAGTCATAGGGCTTATTTTGTTTTTGAAATTGCAACAAGACAGTTCAGCAGCTTGAAATACAGTGCATGATGGTGTCTCCTAGGCCTGACCATTCTTGGGATCTGGTGCCTTTACACCCAATGTGGGCAGTAAGGGAGTATAATACTTGGTCCTCTCTACAGCCCTGAATTGGGACCTCAACATGATCCAAAACCCTTGATCCAGATTAATCTTTTCTATTTGCTACCAGGAGTGAGTGATGGATCCATTACTGGTTTTATGAGCCCTAGTGATCCCCCACCTCCCTTTTTTCCTCTTTCATTAGAGTTCTGGGACTGTTCAGCTGAAATATGTTCCATCAGTATCAATAATATTAAAAATTAGGGCAGAGGTTGGAAAAGTTCTATTTTAAAATTATGACTCCTACAATCCTCCAAGCAGAATAATTGGGAGATTCTGTTTGTTCTTGTTCTTCTCAAAATGTTTTCCTCCCTCACTCTTCCCCACAGCATGAAGGAGAAAATCAAGGATGAATTAATTCGCCCAACTCCATTGATGGCCTATTTCTGTAGCCCTCCACTGTTGATGAATTTTGTCTGCACTATTTGTGGAAATCCAAACATGACTTTGGATGCATCTGCACTGTAGAATTAATGCAGTTTGACACCACTTTAGTTGCAATGTCTGAATGCTATAGAACCATGGGAGTTGTGGTTTTACAGGATATTTGGCCTTTTCTGTCAAAGAGTTCTAGTGTCTCACCAAACTGCAAATCCCAGGATTCCATAGCACCGATCCATGGCAGCTAAAGTGGTTCCGAGCTACACTAATTCTACAGTATAGGTGCATGCTTTGATCCACGAGAGTGTATCTATCTTACAGAATTAAAATAGTGAAATATTACTTTAACCATAATTGTGCCACATGCACAATGGAGGACCTTCTTACAGTGACACCAGAGGCACTCCAGCTTCTGGTCAAAGGACATTTAGTATACTGCCAAGTTTTTAACTTTGTGTTTTTAAATACATTATAACTGTACCCTCAAATGGCTTCTGACGCGATAAATAAATAAACCATCATAGCCACACCCTATGGATTCCTGGGTTTTGTAGTTTGGTGAGTTATAGGGTTCCTCCTATTTGAGATCTTATAATCTAGCTCCATATTGGAGTGATACAGGATGCTCCAAATCCTCTATTTTAGAGAGCTCACAAGCCATTAGTCTACTAGACAGAGCCCTAAACATTTTTGCATGAATGCAACAATAAGTTAACCTATCAAAAATGCTGGGGACCATTTGTGTGAATTGCAGCTGATGTGGTATCCTTCTCCGTTTGGCCATGCCAACACTGAGCAGCAGTGTAAAGTCCACGTCTTATGACTGGCTGCGTTATGAGATCTGCATGGCTTTAAGGGTTCCCGTGAGTTTTGAAATGTTATGGAGACACAAGAGTTGGGTTTGCCTGGCAACATGAGGTGTGTTACCTAGAATTCACAGCTTTGTTCCTAGAATCAACCTGTTAGGCCTAAACTTTTATCAGATATCCTGGGAATATTTTCTCTATTGAACACTAGGATAAAATACGAGGGTTATTTTTTAAGTAAGGTCCATTTTGTTGTAGGCACTAGTAGTTCGCGCGCATACCGCAACAAGCGCGTGCATCATGTACCGGCATACCTCAGGAACAGCTGTGCTCAGTTTCCACTCTGTAGCTAACCTGTACGGTTCTGTTCTGTGCTTTAAAAATGTTTAAGACTATCAACTCACCCGCCGCATGTGAGGTTCGCTCAGTGATACGGTTTTTGTCAGCAAGGAACCTGCCTGCTGCAGAAATTCATCGACAGATTTGTGAAGTGTACGGTGAGACTGTTATGAGTGAAAGCAAAGTACGTAAGTGGGTACGATAATTCAAAGATGGCCGTGACAACATCCATGATGAGGACCGCTCCGGTCGCCCTTCTTTGATTACAGACGATTTGGTGGCTTCAGTTGAAGCGAGGATTTATGAAGAAGGTATTTTAAAATTGGTTCAGAGGTATGATAAGTGTTTGAACAAACTTGGCAACTATGATGAAAAATAGAGTGAAGTATTTTATTTATTTATTTATTTATTTATTATTCAAACTTATATGCCGCCACTCCCCTGGGGCTCGGAGCAGCTTACAAGAATGGCTAAAATCTAACACAATTTTAAAACAATTTAAAAACAGCACTTTCTGAAAATACTTTCTGAAAATATGTACTTTCAGAAAAATGTACTTTCTGAAAATAAATTTACTTTTTTGAAATAAACTTTCATTGTGTACTTATGTTCCAACGGACCTTACTTAAATAATACCCCTCGTATGTATCAAGACCTCTGAAATCATCAGGAACTTGCAGGTAGATATGAAGACAATCTGTGAATTTTGCTTCTTCCATATTGGAACTGTATACTTTCCATTCCTCCTAATAAAGTTTCCATCCCTACAAAGAACAAAGAAAAGCAATTGTTTAATAAATTCTTCAGAAATAAACTGACACCAGATTAGCCCACATCTGTGCTAAACATGCATACCAACAGCAGCATCCTATTCCCTGTGATTCAGGGCCAAAAATTGAGGCCAGAAAGTGGCCCTTCAACATGTTGCAGATGAAAACGAGGACACATGTGGCCAAGTAACATCAGAATGTGGTCCAGATGGCAAAAGTCAGATCAATGTGGCTGCAGCAGTTGCTTTAGCCTGACCCTATTGAGAAAGGCAAGATTCTGTCCATTCTTCTCCTTTCCCCACTACTAATTCAGGGCAAGCTACTTTTGCATCTTGATCCTGGTATGCAGCAATTGCAGTAAGCTGAAGACCGAAGGGGAAAATGGGGAAAGGGGGGAAAAACTGGGACATGTTTAAATCAACTGAAAAAGTGGGAAAACAGAGGATTAATTGAGACTAACCCTGCCAAACTGGAGTAGTTGAAAATTAGGTGGCTCAGATATGATCCAAAAGTTATTGGGGATCAACTGATTATGGGCACACGGTGAATCTGGATTTCTGTGTTAGACTAATGTAGTCCAGTCCCCTATACTGCAAACCTAGAGCTCTATGGCTGAGAAGTACCAGTACCTTGCCAAAGAAGAGATCCCAACATTTTGTAGGGCTGGAGTCATTGGACTTAGTGGTATCATACTGCTATAAATGTATAGTATAGATACACAGCATTTCCGTACCAGAGCTGCTGCACCAATACATGGAGGATTGCAAGAGCTGACCTTTGGAAATGCTACTCGAGAAGGAAATGAGCTGCCAAGACACAAGTGAGTATGGCTTTTGTGATTAGTTGCAGGAGGCATCTATTTTTTCCTCCACCCTTTTGGCCTAAAATAATTCCCTGTGCTTTTTACAGTCAACCCGAGGTGGCCTCTAAACAAAAGACAGAGAGTTTACTAAGAATTAGCCGTTTAAAGCAGGCCTGCTTATTCCTCCTGGCTGTGTAGAAATTTATTAGGCTAATAAAAAGTGAGTGAAAATAAATGAAAGAAGCTTTAAATTAAAGGAGCTTAACTTTTACAAGGGCGTTATAAACTAGCCAAGGATGCAAAGGCTTTGCAAGGTTGGTGCTTGGGGCACTTGGGGGCTGTATTTTAGTGTTATTCTACCATTAATGATTTTTAAATGCAAGCAAGGTGTTTCCCTTTCAGACCTTCAGCTCTTTGTTTCACAACACCCGAAATTGTACTTGAAGCTGTTCTTGCAAACATTTTTTTAAAAAAATAAGGTACTAACTACACTGGGGTTGTAAGCATCGGCAACATTGCACAACCAAATATCAACCCAAGGTCAAATGAATGCACGTCTGCATCTGCAATGACATCACATGCTCAATTCCATTTATTGAACTGCGGTAGAGAAAATCCACATGAGACAAATATCTAAATATTTCCTAAACCAATTAATGAAATCATTAAGTTACCAACAAGACAATGACCATTGCAGTAGAAATCCTTATCCATGAAATTTCTGGACTCAACTAAAACTTGTCAATGAACAAACACAAACTAGTTGCTTGCTCCCAGTGGTCAACTTTCAGTGTTACCAAGTTTCCAAAGGTATCTTTCAGAATTCTTGGGAATAGCTGTTATAACTTCTGTATAATCATATATGGCACCTTTATGTGCAGAGAACAGCTGTACAAATTCAGCAGTTCAATATAAGAGCCCATATTCTGCCAGGGTATAGTTCCTGTTTCAAAGCCAGACTACACATCATGTGTCTAGACGTCATCCAATTGGTTTTCCCAAACGAAAAGCAGCTGGGTTGGGTTAATTTATTTATTATTTATTTATTTATTTCACAGTTTTGTATACCGAGCTTCTCAACCTCGTCGAGGGACTCAGCCCGGTTTACAGCCATAAAAACATATACATTCATTAAAATATCATATATCACAAATTACAAAACAACTTTAAAAACACTAAATATAAAACTACAGTGGTCAGTCATCCTAATAAGATGGATATATATCCACTTCCATCCAGAGTCCTATGGTGTTGTCTCATTCCTTGAAGGCCTGACTCCACAGCCACGTCTTCACCCATTTCCTAAATGTTAGGATGGATGGGGCGGTTCTGGCCTCCAGAGGGAGAGAGTTCCAGAGTCGTGGGGCCACCACCGAGAAGGCCCTGTCCCTCGTCCCCACCAGCCGCACTTGCGAGGCTGGTGGGACCGAGAGCAGGACCTCTCCAGATTATCTTAGTAATCTTGATGGTTCGTAGGGGAGAATACGTTCGGAGAGGTAAACAGGGCCGGAGTCGTTTAGGGCTTTATAGGTCAACACCAGCACTTTGAATTGTGCTCGGAAGCTAATTGGCAGCCAGTGGAGCTGGCGTAACAGTGGAATGGTGTGCTCCCTGTACCCAGCCCCCGTTAGTAATCTGGCTGCCGCACGTTGGACTTGCTGCAGCTTCCGGGCAGTCTTCAAAGGCAACCCCACGTAGAGAGCGTTGCAGTAATCTAAGCAGGATGTAACCAAAGCGTGTACTACCGTGGCCAAGTCAGCCCTCCCAAGGTACGGATGCAGCTGGCGCACAAGTTTTAATTGTGCGAAAGCTCCCCTGACCACCGCTGAGACCTGGGGTTCCAGGCACAGTGATGAATCCAGGAGAACTCCCAGACTGCGTACCTGAGCTTTTAGGGGGAGTGTGACCCCGTCCAGCACAGGCTGTAACCCCGTACCCTGTTCAGTCTTACGACAGACCAGGAGTACCTCTGTCTTGTCTGGATTTAGTTTCAATCTGTTGTCCCTCATCCAGTCCGAGACAGCGGCCAAGCACTGGTTCATGACCTGAACAGCCTCCTTAGTGGTAGGTGGAAAAGAGTGATAGAGTTGGACACTATAAATATATAGTACTAAAAGAGTGATAGAGTGATAGAGTTGGACACTATAAATATATAGTACTAAAGGAGGGCTTTCTTACTTTTTGACTTTCTTACTTAAATCCTTTCCAACTTCTACCGATCTAGTCACCTAAAAACCTATGATAGAATGAACTTTTCTAAATTCTGTATTTGTTATAATCACTTGTATCCCACTTTTGAGGATATGGGTTCTTAAAAGGCAGCTTACTAGTCACATAAAAATCTGTCATAATGGCATTAATATATAAGTAATCCATATGGATGGGGAATTTCTCTGCTTTGCTTTCTTCTCACAGTCAAATAGTTAAAACCTATGTTCTTTCTGTCCCTATCTTGTTGCCATTCCCCTCAATGGATTGTAACCTTGTTGTGGTGAGGGGGCTTGCATGTTCTAATGAACCTGTGGGCATAACCATCATAGTTACGCACTCCCAGGTGGGGCCGCAGGGGAGGTTCCAGACCAAGCACAATCTGAAGATCTGAAGACCTCAAGAGCAGATCAGGCAGAAGACAACATGGTACATGTTACAATGGTTGTGAAGGCGGAAGAAGGCTGCAAGAGATTGACAAACCACTGGCAACATGTTAACCATGCCACTGGTTGGGACCCTCACTCTGTGAAGTCTGCGTGTTGATCAGCTGTGTACCAACCTCCACACATTAAAAAAGTCATGCACAGGTGTCTTCCAAGAAAAATAAAACCAAACTAACAAAAGTCCCATTGTGATCAGTGAGTGGTGACTGGGGCAGAACTGCGAAATCTGGAAGCCCCTAGTCACAGACTGGTACGTAGGCAGTGGATATGGATTCAGTAGTTCTATCTCAAGGTCCAAGGCAGTTGAGTAGTCCGGAAGCTGTATCCATGACTGAGCTTTTTTTAGGATCCATTCTGCTCACTCCACATGGGGAAGGGGCTAGAAAAGGTGCCCTAAACATAGTCTGCCTCTCTTATCCCTGACTGGACTGCCACATCCAGAGGGGTCACCACCCTACAGCCAAAAAAGAAACATGGAACTTACAGACACTGTTGGACAACACAGACAGTGAACGCTCTGAACGCAGGACCGCCATTATTGCAAGGGAACTGGGAAGCTTTAACACATAAAGGTATTGTCCTCCCTACTGTGGAAGAATATGCTGGTCAAGAATAGGGTTCCACAGTCATCTACATATCTACTGCCAATACACTACACTTGGAAGGCCATCATACTCAGACAATGAGGGATCGCCTAAGTAAGTAATGTTGCCATTCAATACACACATTGTTGTATAGAACAGTGAATGAGTAACTTTGCATGCCAAAATTTATTCTAGCCAACTCCAATGTGGGATCTCATTATATTTTGATATACCCTTCTGGTATTTAAAGTTATTTTAGGCATGGTTTACCACCGGAAACAACACACAAATAAACTGATGCTGATTAATCTATTGCAGATATTGGGTGGAGCTGAGCTGTTAATGGATCTAGAATAATCCAGAAAGGAGTCGCCTGAAGAAGTCTTAACAGGCCACTCTATAAACATCCTATGAAAAGCTGTGGTGAAGCAAGGATTATTTTAAGTCACTAGACAATGTGGGATTGATGTCCTCACAACAGAACAATTAACAACATTCTTAAAGGAGACAGTGTGATGAGCAATCCCAAGTGATGACATGATGCATTAAAGGGGTGAATTTAGGATACATTGGTCAATTGCCCATATTATGAAAATAATTAAACCAATACCAGCATTTTTGCTTTTTTTTTTTTTTTTGGTTTTTTACTATTACCGCCAAAGACTATACCCTTTAAACTGTCTATTATATTGTTCCTTTCCCCATATTTTTATGGTGGACCCATATTTGGAACAGACCCTGATCCTCAGTCCTGCTGACTTCCCCAGATCCCATCAGCTTGACTATTGTGAAATAGCCTGAACCAGGGGTTCTCAAATTGCACTCCCACAGATGTTTTGAACTTCAACTGCCACAGTTCCTAACACCTGGTAAACTGGCTGGGATTTTCTGGGAGCTGAAGTCCAAAACACTTGGAGGAGCAGAGTTTGAGAAACACTGGCCTGAATAACCATTATATTTTTCAGCCTTATACCAGTTTTAATGGGAGAAGCAATTTGTCCAAGCTCAGATAAGAAGGCTCCATCCTGAATACCACTATCCAGTTCCTCCTTATATAAGAGAAATATATCTTTTTGAATAAATGTTGTTGTTGTTCATTCATTCAGTCACTTCTGACTCTTCGTGACCACATGGACCATCCCACGACAGAGCTCCCTGTCAACCGTCACCACCCCCAGCTCCTTCAAAGTCAAGCCAGTCACTTCAAGGATACCATCTATCCATCTTGCTGCATATTCTTTACAATGTACATGCTGAACAAGAAACATAAAACATGTTTCTGTCTTGTTCTAGCCCTTTTATAAAAAAAAGGAAGAATAACAAAAATGTGTTTTCCAACCGTGCAGATCCTTAATAAAACACATTATATAGTTAGTTTTAAAGGATAATTTTATATCCCCCTGAGAGTGTCTGGGGCGTTCTGCTCTAAATACATCTTTGGGAATCATACTTGGGGCAGTCTGCTCTACTGAGGTTGCCAGATAATAAAATATTATGCTATTACTTTAGGCTGCTGCCCACCTTTATAATTTATTGCTTTGCATCATAACTCTTAAGCATACTCGGAGCATACAACATATTTATGCGACTAACCTAGGTGTTTTTTTTAAACCCATCACAGAAAGGGAATCATGTTCAAAGTTCATCAACAAGTCTTACTATGGTAGAGATATTTTTGATAAAACTCCCTCATATCTTCCTGTACTTCCACAAAAAGAAGTTTGCCCATGCCTGAGTTAACCCCTAACTATTCTATTTACTCATAGCTCCCCAAAACCAGTCAGTTTCCTGCCTGACTGTCCTATATGTTATAGGCCTTCTTGTCTCTCTATCCCTCTTAAATCAAAACTTACCTCTGTGAAATTTGAATCTACAGAATCCTATCTAGAAACAGTGAGTTTTGCATGGAAAATGTGTGCCTTATGCAAAAGTATTTTTATAGTATAAACATCAAAACATTGATTTTTGCACAAAAACAACTTATGGGCTTATGAAGTGCTTGTTTTGTATTCATACTTACTTTTTTCAGGTTGAAACATATTTTCCATGCCTGATTCTAAGGCAAACCTATGAGGTTTGAATGAAAAGTAACTCCTCGACAGATGGCAGTTCTGTTATGCGGCAGGTAGTAGCTTGTTCAGTAGACTCTCCTCTACAGTTCCATTTTGGCGGGAAGCTTTAGCACTGAACGGTTGTGTTGTTAAAGTGTGAAGTATGGAACCCTGCGCAGACGGCCAGTCAATGTGACTTAAGCAACGTGCAGTCATTGAATTCTTGACAGAAGAAGGTGTCAACCCAAAGGAGATTCATCAGAGAATGCAAGCTGTTCATGGTGATTGTATTGATGTGAGTACTGTGCGTCGTTGGGCGAGTAAGTTTAAAGATCTGATTTATGTGACAACCCAAGAGTCGGATGTCCTGTGACAGCAACCACTGAGTTTCACAAGCAAAAGGTTGACAGATTGATTCAGGACAATTGTCGTATCATTCAGAGAGAAATTTCAAGCATAATTGGCATTTCACAAGAATGTATGGGTCACATTATTGCTTTGCTTGGCTATCAAAAGATCTGTGCATGACAGGTTGCAGAAACAGAGTGTCGACTTCTTCCATGACAGCTTCAGAAAACTTGTGTATCATTGGCAGAAATGTATCCAATTGTCTGATTATGTTGAAAAGTGAATAATGGTAGTTGCAGAGCACATTCTAAGGATTATCTCTGCATTTTATTTATTAAAATATTCCCATCCAAATCCAAGTAACGAAGGTGGAAGCATTGCTTTTCATTCAACCCTCATATTACAGATTTAAGCTGCTGACTCTGAAAAACCTTTTCTTGAGCAGAAAAATGCACTGAAGTGTAGAACTGAATTTTCTTTCCTGTTGAGTAATACGTGCATCACTGACCAGTTTCACAACTGGTTTTTGCTCTATCAATAGGAAATGAATTAGTGTACCAAGCTACTGGTTTGCCAATTCCGGTTTGTACTTTAATCTCTGATTATACTATAGTTCAACTGTTGTGTCACAGAAGAGCCTTGACTTTATAGTTAATATTTACCTTAGGCAATTCTGGTAAACACATGGCCTAGAGTAACTTCTGCTTAGGTTATCAGAATTACATCAGGAGCACTACTCATCTCTTCCCTCCAAATTATTAGACTTGATTCAGACATCTGATAGAAACTAAGCAAATGATGTTCTTTGGACAGAATCTGGGCTACAAACCCGCATTTCTTCATTACCACGATTACTGCCACTATAATATGTATCTTCTTAGTCATCTATTCAACACTTGAAACATTTTGCTGAGCCAAAGAAAGGATCACATATTATAAATTGCACAATCTTGAATTCAGCAACAATGCAAAGAGCACTCCGGGTAAACCAAATTCTAAGAGTCATGTCTCAATATATGTTGGAAGATAGAACAACTTATCTGTACCATAGTCATTTGCCGATTGAAGAACACTAATAATGAAATGAGTTGAAACAGGGCATGTAAATTCAATCCTTGCAGAACTTGGTGAGCTACTTTTAAGACAAACAAGCATCATGACCTGTTGGAGTCATCCATAATTTCGCACTGGTAAAAGTTTAGAGATAATAATGTTTATTGGGAGTATTGAAATGCAATTTTATCTCTGAAAAAGGCATGACTTATGTTAAAGAGTTTAATATGTCACATGGTAAAACTACCCAAGGTATGCTTTGATTTAATGGAAAACTGGAATGTAGCAAATTCATGGAGATATAAAAATGGAGAGGCAAAAAATATATACTTATTTTTTGGAAAGACATATATCATTTTCCAGAATTGGTATGATGTGATGTCAAATTGTCTGGCTATTAGGATAGAAAAGGTTGTGATATTAACAAAAACATGGTCACACATAACTGTGTCTTTGGTGTTAGAAAGATTTAAGGGGAAATTTCAGATGAAGATGAAATAATTAATTTTACCAAATAAAAGGGTGGTGGAGAGATGTAAAAATGAGAGCATTTTGGAAGATAACTTGAATAGGGGAACATATTAGAGTGGTCTGGGATGTAAGTAGGGTATTTATCAGAGAATGTCTGACTTAAAGTAAATGTGAACTTAAAAGAAAGCAGTAAGAGAAGATTCACTTGACTGTTTTTGAGTTTTTGTTTTAAAATCTCCTTTAAAGACTGATTCATGGACAGAATGAAACATTACAGGAGCATTTGTCAATGTTAATAGTGGATGAGATGTTTCAAAAAACTGAAGCAGAAGAACTTTGAATTTGCGGATAAAACTGAGCAATAGCAGAAAATGATTTTGAAGATGCAAGAGGGTAATACTGTGCCTATGGATAACAAGAAAACAGAATGGACGTGGAGAAGGTTTTTGACAACATAAACTGGAAATGGCATTTGGAGTCAACATTATGACATGGGTTAGATCGATTTATTCTACACAGGCAGCAGAAATGGTAATAGATTGAGAGTTGTCTAACTCATATGAGATATAGAAAGAAACTAGTAAGGTTGCCCACTATCCCTGTTGTTGTTTATTTTAGCACTTGAAGTTTTAAGAAACATATGAATTATGGACATTTGAGGATTACTTTAATAAACCCACTCACAATGATGAAGGTTTGATAGTTATTTAAATTGAATTTGGGGACTTGGCACGATTTCAAATAAATGAGCAAAAGTCTGCAATATTGGCTAAAAACTATGAAGACAAGGGAACAAATAGAACTGACAGGAAACATGTTTTCACCACTCCAGATGGCCAGATAATAATATTGCATCTGCTTTCTTCAGCAGAACAAGGAGAGCTAGTGGATCTAATACAGCAGTAGTGGTGAATTGACTTCAGTTTTATAGCACCTCCTTCCAAGGGCAACATTTAGGATAGTATATTCAAATCTACTTAGAGGTCAAGATAACTGAATGGAGACTGTCATATTTTGAACATATCAGAAGACATGACTCACTAGAAAAGATAATAATGCTTAGTCAAGTAGAAGGCACTAGAAAAAGAGGAAGACCTCATCCCTGATTAAGGAGGCCATGGCCCTGAGTCTGCAAGATCTGAGTAAGGCTGTTGATTAGTCTCTCGTTCATATGGTTGCCATAAATTGAAGTCAATTTGGTGATAATGAATAACACTTGTATGTTTCCTATACAATCCAAGCTATGATAAGCTAAGCCAAAGGTAGATTCACCACTCCTGCAGCAACAGATCCACTGCCACCCCTCCATTAAAGTTCAGGTGGGTCAAAGGGATTCCTCATTGCTAGCTTTAGTTGGCCTCCATTCTCTGAGCCACTTGTCCTTGAGTGGAATATTTCTTTTTTTCTCTTTGCTTACGTGCCTCTCCGCTTTAATGTCTTCTTGTTTTGTGACTCAGTTAGATGGCTGGCTCATCTCCTGACCGCGAACCCTGCCAACCTTCGTGTTTTTGCCAATGCTGTTGTTAAGTTAGCATTTATGCTGGCATGAAATCAGAGACTTAGAAAATATTGATGATGCTAAGCTGGAAATGATCCCAAATGTGTACTAAGTCAGTTTCCTGTGAATGGCATTTGTGTGTATTGACTAAAGTCCTGCCAGCACTGTGCCAATGTCATTGCCCAAGAGATTCAGATGATCCACCCAACTTGAAAACAGGAGTAGTTATTATATAAAGGAAGTCAGTAGCTTCTCTGTCAATTTAATGATGACATTCTATACTGTGTATGTCAATGGGCTCCAGTAACCCTTATATCTGCCTAACTCTTGCGTAAAACAAAGAAAAATCCTATCCTTATGGCATTCCATCTACCTTGACCTCCTCCCTACAAGAACCTACATATAGAATCATAGAGTTGAAACAGACCACACAGACCATCCAGTCCAACCCCCTGCCATACAGGAAAAGCACAATCAAAGCACCCCTGACAGATGGCTACCCAGCCTCTGTTTAAAAGCCTCTGCCACACTCTGAGACAGAGAGTTCTACGGTTGAACAGCTCTTATGATCAGGAGGTTCTTCCTAACTTTCAGGTCAAATATTTAAACATGGCCTTCATCTCTCCTCTCAAACTTCTCTTCTGCAGGCTAAACATACCCAGCTCTTTAAGCCTCTCCTCATCAGGCAAGATTTCCAGAACTTTGATCAGTTTAGTCATCTTCCTCTGGACATGTAATGTTCCATTACTGGTATATCTGTGTATGATGCTGAGTGTGCAAACTTGCTAAGTAAGTTTTATGAATACAAAACGATTAGTGGACAACGGCAACTGGAAAGAAGACTTAGGATACCGCAACATTGAATTAACCCTGACTGGATTTAGTTTTAACTGGCGTGTGTAATCTGTTGTTTTAATGAATTGTTTTTAATGTTTTAATGTACTTGTTGACTATTTATATGATGATAGCATTGTACGGTGCTTGTGTGAGCCACCCGGAGTCCACCCTCTGAGGGAGAAGATCAGGGTAAAAGTGAATGTAATAAAATAATAAATTATTTAATACCTTTGAGCTTCCAAACATAGATATCACGTGGCTATACTAGTTGCATATGTATGTGATAGTAGCTCATCACATTGAAGTCCTGAAGCCAAGCGACAGCGGGGGAATCCATGCGGCAGGGTGATGAATCTGTGGTGCAGCGGAGGAAACTGCAAGAGGGTAATACTGTGCCCCTATCACCTGCATCGCCTCTTTCCCCATCACATAGCCATCGCTTATTCAATCAGAACATAGGCAATCACCCATATACTGAATTCTTCCTCCCAGAACACAGAGTTGGCATGGAGCCCCGCCAGAAGTAGCCCTACATCATGTGATGGGCTCCGTCAGGCTCCACACCATCTCCATGTTGAAAGCATCCAACAACAGGGCAAAAGCCCCATGTGAAGGGATCCTAGTGTGGTTGAAAGGAGGCATTTTAAATGGCAGACGAAAATATTTTTCTACAGCAGTTCAGACCTTCTTATTCTTTGTCAGTTTGGATTCTGTTTTTTGGCATGTTATTAGACAAGCTTTATCTAAAGCAGTAAAAGAATAGGACAAAGAAAAGCTGCCAGACTGCGAAGCCAGTGGCAAAACTGCACCTGATTCTCCAAAGTTGTCCTCATTTGACTGAACTTTCTGGGTGACATAACAGATTCAAACACTAGCCTCTTCTCTCATGAAGAGACTTTTCCTTTTCAAATCTAGCCCTGGGGAAATGAGTTTCATGGTCTAAATTTAGCCTCAAGTGAAAGTTTATCCACATTTAAAAAGAGAGGAGAGAAAGAAAAGAAAAGAAAGATCAACGCACAATTATGCACGTCTGTCTAATTGGCAGATCCTCGAGGCAAGAGAAACCCAAGCTTGGGAATAGCAGGGGTGGCTCAGGTCAAAGAGGGGACTGGCAGAGCAAACTGTGAAGATCTTACCAGCCCCATCCGTCCCTCACTTTCATAAACACTGACCCTTAAACATTCAAAGCAGAACACGGCGTCTGAGGACACGTAGCTAGCTATACCCCCCTGAGAACCACTTTGAACATTGCAGGACCAACAGAAACCAAATATTTGGCAATCAAAGCGGTGGGAGTGGGAGGAAATACTTCAAAATCATAACGAAGAAAATTAGAGGTTTTGAGGGTTTTTTAATCATGTCTTTAAAATCCAAATTACCAACCAAACAACAACAACAACATTTGAAAATCCTGAAAATAATGAGCACAATGGGGGGTGTACTAATGACAATCCATCAGCCCAAAGAAAACAAAACTGTACCAATTATTCTGAACTGAAGGCAGTGACTAGATTTGATGCTCATCCTCTGGAGATGTTACTTGTGGGATTGTTGTTTGACTCATTCGCTGTCTGCAGCTACATGTGTATAAAACTTACATAATCTTTTATGAGTGTTAAACGGATTTAAGTCTGGGTGCTTTTATCAAGCCAGCTTATACCTGGTTGATCTGACTTGGAACAAGGAAGACTGAAACATTCAGGCATTGTAAACATGTAAGCAATGGTGGGGAGCAGGTCTTCACTGGGTTCATGGCTTGTCTTTAGGGCTGCTTGTAAACTGGGTTCAAAAAATAATATCCTTTTTATTTCCTCCCCTTTGTTTTGATTTTGGTTCCTATCAAATTCTTTTCAAGTGTTTTTATTCAAGACAAATCTATGTGAAAGAAATTCCCAGTGGTGTTCATGTCCTAAGCATTTAAGTAGTGTATTACAGTGCAAACTTCACACTTGGAGAGAAACAGAATGAGGATGCTAATCTCTAACCTTCACCACAATGCCAGTCAATGAGCAACCTACAACTGGCACTGCTCATTCTCTTCTACTGGCTTCCTGCTACACGGCAGTGATACCAACTTCCCCTGCGAAAATTCCTCGTGAAAGCTACATGCCTTGTAACCTTACATTCCAGATAAACCTTGTATTTATGTGTATTTTTCCATAGCTTTTACCAGATTCTTAAAGGGGCACAGGATCCCAAAAAAGACTAAGAACAACCGATGCAAACATGCAAGGTGTGATACTATGCTAGCCCTGCTCCCTCCAGTCATGTTCTATGCAAGGAGGTCTGCCTTTGGAAGACTTTCTGTCTACAGTGGTTCAACACACAAGATTTGGAATTCTGATATTCTACGGTTCCATAATAGTGTGGTGATCCTCCATGGAGAGAAGAGCCTAAACACTGGCAAAGCATGGCTAAAATGGCAATGGAAGGTCGAAGGAATTCTCCATAGTCTCATGCTTGTATTCTGCACAGATCCATAAGAGTGTAAGGAGGCATCTAATACTGAATCAGGCTATTGGTCCATTTGACCTAATATTGTCATCTGACTGGCAGCAGATGCTTAAAGTTTCAAGAACGATTCCTACCTGAAGACCCTAAATACAGGTTCAGCATCTCTTATCCAAATTTTGAAATCTGAACTATTCAAAAATCCAAATCTGTCCACATGGGTGGCTGAAATAGTGACATCTTTGCTTTCAAATGGTTACATGTGCACAAACTTTGTTTCAGGCACACATTGTTTTAAAATGTTATATAAAATTACCTTGAGGCCATATGTGTAAGATGTATATGTTTAGATTTTGATATCTCATTATGCATATATATGAAAAAACAGATTTTTCAAAAACGAGGGGGGGGGGGAATCCCACAATCCAAAACACTTCTGATTTCAAGCACTTTGGATAAGGGACAATCAAGCTATATTATTATAATGTTATATTATAATTATAGGAAAGTAGAAAGTTTCAACAAGAACCCAGTTCCCCACCATTCATTTTGTCAGGGGAAGGAATTATAGTCTCAAAACCTAACTTTTCCAAACTTTGGATAAGTCTTTTTATCTATATTAGAACACCAGCTGAAATCATGTTAGGGGCATACATGTGTTATGTACTTCTTGGGAAGAAGAGGGTATTCTTTGGCTCATTATGCCCCCTCCAAAACTTTGCTATCTTTCAGCTGTTGAGACCCATGAGGCTGCATCTAGAGCAGAGATGGAGTGGGAAGGCAACCAAACAATGGGGGCTACTCCTCATCCTCAGTGACGTTCACTCGAAAGAGAGAGAAAGAACAGTAGCAGCTGGTGACCCCCATATCAGTGGGGTAGTGGATCAATGCCAGGTTATAAACCAGATTTTAAAGGGGCTCTCCAAGTTGTCTCAACACAATCATGAGTAGATTCAGAATTTTGGACAGTTCCTTTAAAAGCTGTCTCAAACCTGGAATGGATCCCCCACTCCACAGGCTTAAGAACTGCAGGTTACTATTGAGGAAGAAGAAGACTGACCTCATTCATTTTTCTCTCTTTCCCTTGACTCCATGAGCTCAATCACCTCACTTTTCTACTATGGCCATTTAGCTGCCACAGCAATAGTCCCATAGAGTTTGACAGATGTCTGGAATAGGAAAAGATGGAGTTCTACATGCACCATGCAGAATCTCAAGCAAAGTGTTTCCCTCTTATTCCAAGATGTTTTTAAAGAAACAGATGACCCTTGGATGCAACCATTGTAAATACTGTGAAATCAGTTCTCTGAATACATTACTTATTTCAATAATGAAATTCAACAAGACACATATACTTCCCATGCAAATGATTTAGGGGTGAGAAACCTTGTTCTTTATTTAAAATGTGTATTCTTGGCATTTCCTCATATAGCTTAGTGTGGCTTTTAAGCATCATTAAAAAACAAAGAGAGGGGAAAGCCACCAATATGTTTTTAAAAGGCCAAACAAACCAGAATAAAATCAAAGATAAAATCAATTTTAAAATAACCTCAAAAAATACAATGATAAAACATACTTTTTAAAAACAGAGTTTTAAAACTATGATTATAATTAAGTCTGGCAAGCAATAAAATTCAATCACTAAGGACTTCTTAAAGAGGAAGGTCTTAACATTGCAACAGAAGGCCAGCAAGGAATACACATGATGAACATTCGAAGGGTCACAGTTCTGAAATCCCCGTCTGGCAACAGAGAAGTCTCTTATCTTTACAATGAAACATGAGGTTTTAAGTGACATTGTGAAAGACTACCCTACAATATACACTGTCACAGTGCATCATGATGAGCAGATCGGTAGATACCTTCATATAATAATATAATCAGAAACCTTTATTTGTCTACCGCTCTATCTCCCCGAGGGGACTCAGGGCGGTTTCCAGCATGGTAAAGCATTGCAATTACGACATAAAAACATGCAAAAAGTCATTATAAAAAGTATAAGCATAGTACTATATAACAATCGTACATATTTAAAATTAAAAAGACAGTTCAGTAATAATTACATTAGGCAGCTCAGCTTCCAATTGCAAAATTTCCAAAATTGACCTCGACAACTATGAGAGAGCTGGGCAAGTACGATGAAATAAACTAGAGCCGGGGAGTGGGTAAAGTGCAAGCATGGTCAAGGTGGGACCTGGAGCTATTTATTTCCAAGTTCTGCTGCATAACAACAGAGGGCTGGGCCAACGGGGAAAACATAGTTAATAAAGTGCATGGCAAGGCCCTAACTAATGGTCAGGGTGGTGCCTGGGGCTCTTCATTTCGAGGGCCTGCTGAATAGCTATAATAGGGCTGGACCAGGGCTAATAGCAAAGGGCAGGGAAGTGAGTAGAGTACAGAGCGGGGACGTAACTAATTGCCAGGGTAGAGCCTGGGGTTAATCATTTCCAGAAGCCTACTGGAACCACCAGGTTTTCAGGTCCTTGCAGAACGAGGCAAGTGACAGGGCTTGTCTTATCTCTCTGAGGACGGCATTCCAGAGGTGGGGGGCCACCACTTAGAAGGCCCTCTCCCTTGTTCCCACGAGCCACAGTTGAAACTCTTAGATCCCCAGTAGATTTAAGAGTCCGCGCCGGTTCATAGGGGGAGATACGATCGCAGAGATAGGCAGGTTATCGGAAGCCAGTGGAGCTGCTTTAACAGGGGAGTTGTACGCTCCCTATAATTGGCTCCAGTAAGAAGCCTGGCTGCCGACCAGTGAAAGCATTTAATATTAATGACAATCATCAGTTATATTCTACATGTTTGAATACTTAAGTAGAAATCTTCTGAGTAAACCACTTGAACTTTGTAACATGTGAGATCGATGTCAACAGATAATATGAAGGGCACCATCAGGAAGTAGATTGAAATGTGCTTTGATGAAAACTCAGCTTGCCACTATGTGGCAAACTTGGAAAACCTACAACAGGAACAAGTCTTTTCTCCTTTTTTTTCAGTCAATGCATGCACTCGTCTGGCTGCTGGCAAACACTGTTTAGCTGCTGCTTTCTGTGAAGGCAGCAAAGACAAAGTTAGATAATGAGCTGGCACGTCTTTCTGAAATGTTTACTGTGTTCCATAAAATAAAAGGACATGCTGGTTCTTAAACTAATTTGGAGTTTTGTCAGTTGCTTCATCCCTCCTCTTCCTGCTGCCTTCGTTGTATTTGGAATAAAAACTGGAGCAATGAAAAGGCTTGGCTACAGAACCTGTACACAAACTTGTATGTTGGATTACGACTCTGAAGATCAGGGTACAATTCCTTGCTCAGACATGGAAACTCACTGGGTGACATCGGGCAAGTGACACATTCTCAGCCCCAGAAAACCCCATGACAGATTTACTTTAGGCTTGCCATAAAATGGAAACAACTTGAAAGCACACCATTACAGCAATATAACCTCAAGTCCCCTGCTGACATATGGTGACCTCATGAATTTCATGAGGTTTTCTCAGGCGAGGAATATTCAGAAGTGGTTTTGTCAGTTTCTTCCTCTGAAATGAAGCCCACAGCACCTGGTATCCACTGGTGGTCCTAAATCCAAGAATTAACCAGAGCTGACCCTACTTAGCTTCCAAGATCAGATGGGAATCTGGTGCATTTAGGGTACTTAAGCCAACTGATTTGCATTTTAGGGAGACTTATTAAGAATTCTCAGTATGAAAACTCCAGTGCTTCCTCTAAAATCTGCAATACCAGAACCTCATAGGGTGAGACAAAGGCAATTAGAGTGGAATCTAATTTACTTGGAACTAGCAGTTTGGACTTTAGCTTTAAATACAGCTACAGAAGTAAGTCAATCTTGTGGATAAACTGAGCTCATGTTTTGGAAGCTGGATATGAGGGATGACAAAACACTGTCTCAAAAGGGACTTGTGTACACTTATGTCAATACCACTGCTCCCTGAAAGTGGGGGATCATGAAGCACTATCCCAAAAGGGCACATGGAAGTGAACTTAGAAGTCAATAACTCAGCTGCCTGGAAGTTCCCCTTTTTTGGCCAGTGCTCCATAATCCCATTTCTAGAGAGCAGAAATGCTGATTTCCATGAGCATGCCTTATCAGGCAGGGCACAAAGGGCTATTCTGTTGCTTATGTACTCTGTAAACCTCCTGCATGCAACAACCTTAGGCTTCAGTAGTGGCAGTGACATTTGCACCACATGGCAAGCATCCTCGTGATCTCTCACTTCTGGAGAGCAGAGGGCCCTTCTATACTGCCATATAAAATCCAGATTTTCTACACCAGATATGAGTGTAGACTCATATAATCCAATCCAAAACAGATAATGTGAATTATCTCACTTGATAATTTGGATTTTATGGCAGTGTAAAAGGAGCCAGAGTGATTGGCTTCCATTTGGACTAGTCCTTTTGGGGTCAGTGCTTTGTGATCCAAAAACTTCTGAGCAGCAAAGTGATTGACTTCCATGTGCATAATTAGAGTTTAGACAGTTCTTCATGATCACCTTCTTCCGAGGAGCAGAGACGAGCTTTCAGATATTTTCAGCAGCCTCTGATTCTTCCTTCCTCCTACCCTGAACTGCTCAGTCCAGCCCCAACCCCAATGGAAACAGCATTGACCCATGGATAAGTAGACCAATGTTTACAAGGTTAATTTTGACTAAAATTTCTTGACTATTAGTTGACTATAGAAATATATGGAGCCCTCAGTGGCACAGAGGGTTAAACCTCTGAGCTGCTGAGTTTGTTGACTGATTGGTCACAGGTTTAAATCTGGGGAGCGGCATGAGCTTCCACTGTCAGCCCCAGCTTCTGCCAACCTAGCAGTTCGAAAACATGCAAATGTGAGTAGATTAATAGATACCGCTTTGGCAGGAAATTAATGGCGCTCCATGTTGTCATGCTGGCCACATGACTTTGGAGGTGTCTACGGACAACGCCAGCTCTTCTGCTTAGAAATGGAGATGAGCGCCAACCCCCAGAGTTGGACATGTCTGGACTTACTGTCAGGAGAAAACCTTTACCTTTTACTATACACACACACAAACACACACATATTCTGTAAATTGTAGACACAGTAGATAAAGAGTTTATAAGCTATTTTATTTTCAATAATGCACTTCAATACTATGTCAATTAAAATTATGCAAATTTTAATGCAAGCTGTTTAGAGATCTGACTTTCTTGAGTGGCACAAAATTATTGTAAATAAGTACAGTATATGGATAAAGTTGTAAATGCTGTCCTTGGCTAGCCATCTTGCCAACCGGGCCTTCCTGACAACAGGGAATGTCCCACCCACAAGACCTTCAGGTAAGTCCAAGCAACTTGGAAATTCCTGCTGATGCTGTGCAAGATTACATCCGTGCTCTGTCTGCAGATTCCAGAATGCAGAGAGGAAATTTTGCAAGAAGAAATTCAACCCTGATTGAGGAGCAAAGTCTCCAAGGGTTAAAAGAGGCCTTCACCTCATCTGGCTTCATATTATCTTCAGAACTCAAAAGTAAGTGAAGCAAAGAATGTATATCATGTGTAGGCATCCAGTACAAACAGAATCACGAAAGCATAACCCAAAATTCCCCATCCAGACAGGCATTGAGTGATCCTGAAAGCCGTTGTCCCCAAAAGTAATGTTCATGAACTCTAGGCATTTGAAATTACAACAGTACTTATTGGTAGTCATAACTGTAAGATGTGGGGAAATGACTCTAGTTCTGGGAAAACAGTAATTAGTAAAGACAACGTCTATTGTGTATTCTCAAAGGAGTCTTCCTGAAATTTGTTCAGCTCACAAAGCATTCTTCATTGTTTAAAGGACCATTATATTAATACTTTGTTATTGGATGCGTCATTCTTATAAACCTGGCTTTAGCTGAACCTGCCAGGTGTAAGTGTAAGACAATTCTTGGAAATAGAAGCTCCCGCTCATAAATGGAACTACAGTTTACTAGAGCCAAACCGAAAATATATACATGTACATTTTCATCAGAATAAGGAAAGGGATAATAATGCAACCACCAGAGCCCCTTCCTTTCCCTCCTTGACCTCCAGAATTTCTTTTTTAAAAAACTCACAATTTTATTTATTATTATTATTATTATTATTATTATTATTATTATTATTTCTATCTCACCTTTCTCCCCATGGAGACTCAAGGCAGCTAACATCTATCCACACTAAACAGTTTAAAAAGAGCAATACAAAAGTAAATAATAATAATAATAATAATAATAATAATAATAATAATAATAGTGTGGTAAAACAGAATTAAAATACAGCAAATACATTAAAATGGCCTTTAAAACTCATATCCCACTCCCCCCCCCCCAAAAAAAAAAAGCAATAGTGGCCTGAACTGAATTCTGTCATTAGTTGCAAATACAGCAGACCAGTTGAATGGATGAGATTTACCATGGATTGATGTGTCTACTCTGATTAGAGCCATACAATGGGATTCAAGCCATAGTATCCTTTTGGGGGTGTTGGAGAGGAAATGGTAGTCTTTGGGTTTCCCCTGACATTAGGTCTAGCCACCTTGAGTCCCCCTCAGGGTAGAGAAAGGTGGGATATAAATAAGGTAAATAAGGTAAATAAATTGTGTCCGACTCTGGGGGTTGGTGCTCATCTCCATTTCTAAGCCGAAGAGCCAGAGTCTTGGAAGACACCTTCAAGGTCATGTGGCCAGCATGACTGCATGGAGTGCCGTTACCTTCTGCAGAAGTGGTACCTATTGATCTACTCACATTTGCATGTTTCAAACTGCTAGGTTGGCAGAAGCTGGGCCTAGCAGCAAGAGCTCACCTCGCTCCCCAGATTTGAACCGCCATCCTTTTAGACAGCAACTTCTGCAGCTCAGCAGTTTAATCTGCTGTGCCACCAGGGAGTTCTTACTGGCCTGATAAAAATCCACTGCTATGTCACATGTAATGTTGTTGTTGTTGTTGTTGTTGTTATATTTATGCTTATGCTTATTTATACACCACATTTTCTCTCCACAAAGAGCCTAAGTGCCCATCCACATAGGCTCAAAACACGGGAACTTTCAGACTTTTACCTGAGACGTCCAAATGACGTCCACCATTCCACAAGAGCATCAAAAATTACACATTGAAGAAAAAAACAGCCATGCTATCAGTGAATTTTGGTGGCACAATGGAAACAAATCTAAATTTTAAAAAATAACAAGGCACAATGGAAATGCATTTCTTGTTTTTGCGTAGAATTACTTATCCAGGAGAGTTCTGGGGACATAGTTATGCTTCAAAACAAAGTATGTAATTCTGGCATACTTTGTGTTTCAAGAAACATGTAGATTGTATAGTCGAAGACTTTCATGGTCAGAATCACTGGAGTGTTGTGTGGTTTCCAGGCTGTGTGACTCTGAAGATGCCAACCACAGATGCAGGCGAAATGTCAGAGGAAAATCCTGCTAGAACACAGCCCTACAGCCTGAAAACCACAAAACACTCCAAACATGTAGATTTTAGGGCTTCAATGAAAATCAGTTGTGCAGTGGAAGAGCAGTAACAGAAATGAGGGACTGGACTGGCCAGACTACAAATTGCCTACCTGTGCCTTAAAAGAATGTGGGCACCTGGAACTTCAGAAGAAACTGGACAGAATGAAAGGGAGATATACGCACTCCTAATGAAGACTTGCACTATGTTCTTTCCAAACCAGCTGGAAATTTCAAAATATGGTTACAATCAGCTTATAACCCACAGACAAGATTCCCCCTTCTTCTTTTCAGCTGTCTGTATCTAAAATGCGTGTAATTGGGTTTTAAATTATTTCCTTTCAATGCCAAAAACAATTAATCGTTGGAGGTCTCTCTCCGTTATAAGCTTTTCTTCAGGCTGTGAAGAAAATATTGCTAATAAAGTTTGAGTCAGCAGCCTGATTTGAAGGTCACTTAAGGCAATTGCTTGGAGGATTAAAAGATTTTGTCTACTCCCAGAGTTCCTTTGTTTCAAAAGAAGGCACCACCTTAAAACAAAAAAAAATTAAATAAGGAATTAACCAGAAGTCGGAATAGAATAACAAAGATTAAGGACACCAAAGAAAAGGCAGTTTTGAAAGATACATTAAGCCACTCAACCTGACTTAAGCATGAATTTAAAAGGAGCCAAGAGATATGTTTATGAAAACAACTATTTGGGGAAATGAGACGAGGGGCTGATGCTAGAAGAAGCCAAAACCAAAAGAAAGAGGTAATTTTTTTTCATGATGAAAAATTCAAGTAGCCTCTGCAACTCTGCAACTCTGCAACTCTGACAATAGACAACTTACAGTCTTTTTTTTCCGTGACTTGACCTTCCTTATTGTTTCATTTTTTTTATGTCACTCAGCATAGAAATTACACAGAAAAGAAATAGCACCATATTCTTATCCTCATTTATATTTGCCTTCATCTTGAAGTTGATGATGATTATGTGACAACATTTTTGGCTCAAGTTAAACATCAGCCAACAATGTGATGCAGTAGCTCAAAAAGCCAAGGGGATTTTGGCCTGCATAGATGGAAGTCGAGGGTCTAGATCAGGGGTCCTCAAACTTTTAAAGCAGACAGTTGGAGGGCTGGACTATATTTTGAGAAAAATATGGACAAATTCCTATGCAAACTGCAGATATATTATTTGTACTGCAAAAAATACAGTATTTAAAATTATGAACAATTTTAACCAGCATAAACTTACCAGTATTTTAGTGGGAATGGTGGGCCTGCTTTTGGCTGATCAGATAGTCAAGTTAATTCAGGTTATTGTTGTTGTTGTTGTTGTTGTGTGACTTGAAGTTGTTTCACACTTAAGGTGACCCTAAGACTAAAGTTTAGACCAGGGGCTGAGTAAATGAACTTGGAGGGCTGCATCTGGCCCACAGGTCTTAGTTTGAGAACCCCTGGTCTCGATTCAGGGAAGTCATGCTACCGCTCTATTCTGCCTTTGTCAGACCACATGTGGAATACAGTGTCCAATTCTGGGCAACACAATTGAAGGGAGATGTTGATAGCTGGGATGTGTCCAGAGAAGGTTACTAAAATGATCATGTGTCTGGAGAACAAGCCCTATGAGGAGCAGCTTAAAGAGCTGGGCATGTTTAGCCTGAAGAAGAGAAGGCTGAGATGATAAATGCTGGCCATGTAGTCTTAGGGAAGAAAGAACAAGCTTGTTTTCTGCTGCCCTGGAGACTAGGATGCAGAACAATGGCTTCAAACTACAAGAAAGGAGATTCCACCTGAACATTAGGAAGAACTTCCTAACTGTGAGAGCTGTTCAGCGGTGGAACTCTCTGCCCCTTCTTTGGAGGCTTTTAAACAGAAGCTGGATGGCCATCTGTTGGGGGTGCTTTGAATGAGATTTTCCTGCTTCTTGGCAGGAGGTTGGACTGGATGGCCTTCAAGGTCTCTTCCAACTCTATGATTCTATGAATCCCAAAGCTGCAAATTCTGTTCTTACATTTGATCATCCATCTCCGTTTTCTTTTCTGTTTCTTAATCCTTAGAGAGATCTCTGTGTTTTTTTAGACCACCCAAGCTAAAAATGTTCTTATCTTAGCATGTGAGTAATCATAATGCTCACTGATGTAAGTGTGGCCAAGTCATCATCACAGTTAACATATGCAATCCAATCTTGACTGAAATTGCTGGGTTTCTAGGGTGAAGCTGGAATTGACTCTTACAAAACAGACACACTCTAAAAGCTGCAATCTTAAACATATTGACCTCGAAATAAGATCTGGACTTTGGGGTGAGTTTTAAACACACCTGGACTGAACTCAAAATGTAAATGATTCTTTAAATTTTGCAATGCAGGAAGTTTCAGAGAAATGACAAAAGCCTTATAATGTTCGGTCTTCGTGAAACTGCACAACAATTTTCAGACTAGGAGAGATGATATGGCCACCTTTAACAAAAGGTTCAGCAGTTACAAAATTGCAAGCTGGATGTTTACAGTGTGACCCCCCCCCTCCCCCAAGTGTATCTTTGCAGTGTATCCTGCTAGCACCCTAATCAAAGGTTTTCTAAGGCATTGGAGACTGGACTTTGGGGTGACTAGGAGAGAACATCTGGGGTGCTCTTCCCATCGTGGGCAACCTTGAGACAAGCAGTTGTGACGGTGCCCTAAGTGGTCTCTCCAGCTGTCGGCTTTTGATGTATCACATGATTTGGAGGGAGCTGCTGACGTTTTCTCCCAGTGCCCAGGTCCCCAAAACCTTCAAAATTCTTCAGTCAGTACACTGCTAGGATGGATAGATGGGATTTTGTAGGGTGACATCCTCAAATGTAACTATAGTGATGGCGCTCTGCCATCATAGTTATATTGAGAATGCAGAAACCCAGCCCATTATTCGTTAAAATTGCCCCCACATTATTTAGAAAACAAATCCTCACACTTGGTTAATTACTGTTTGAATTATTCTATATGTTAAAAAACATTTTTTTTATCATGTCAGAAGCGAATTGAGGGTACAGTTGTATTTAAAAGCACAAGGAAAGTTTAAAACTTGGCATTATATTGAATGACCTTTGACCAGTAGCTGACCACTTGGAGTGCCTCTGATGTTGCTATAAGAAGGTCCAGCAGGGCTCAGACTGCATTATAACAGGTGGTCTGTGGTTTGCTCTTCTCCACACTCACATGTCATGGACTCCACTTTGTGGCCCCATTTCTTAAGGTTGGCTCTGCATCTCGTGATGCTAGAGTGCAGTCTTTTCAGCGCCTTCCAAGTCACCCAGTCCTCTGTGTGCCCAGGAGAGAGTCCTTCATTCGGTATCAGCCATGGATTGAGGTTCTGGGTTTCTGCCTGCCACTTTTGGACTCTCGCTTGCTGAGGTGTTCCTACGAGTATCTCTGTAAATCTTAGAAAGCTATATCTTGATTTAAGGCATTGGCATGCTGGCTGATATCTGAACAGGGATGAGCCGGAGATGTCACTGCCTTGATCCTTTCATTACTAGCTGCTACTTCTCAGTGGATGTCTGGTGGTGCAATACCGGCTAAGAAGTGTAATTTCTCCAGTGGCGTGGGGCGTAGACATCCTGTCTATGCCCCACACATTATCATTAAGAGCCATATCCACTGTTTTAACATAGTGAGATGTGTTTCAAACTGGGCATGTGTATTCAGCAGCAGAGTAGCAAAGCAAAAGGGCAGATGTCTTCACTGTGTCTTGTTGTGATCCCCAGGTTGTGCCAGTCAGCTTTAAGGGAAATGAGAGAAGCCTCCCCACAGGATTGTAACACATCTGAGCATCGCCTGGACAACATTTTTGTAGACAGCTGATTCTCTCACACCAGAAATTACTTTCAACATGCAACCCCGATTTATTCATATTGAAGTAAAAGGAACTACATGATAGTGATGATTCCTTTATGTATTAATGCAGTTTGACTCCACTTTCACTAGTATGGCTCAATGCACTGGTATCGTGGGAGTTGTAGTTTTACATTTCTTGGCTAAAGAATGCTGGTACTTCACCAAATGGCTAGCTCCATAGCACTGAGCCATGGCAATGAAAGTGATATTAGATTCCATTAATACTACAGGATAGCTGCACCTTACATTTGCCACTAGACTTAAAGTCTGTGCTGGATGGCTCTTGTGGTCCCCTGGACAACATCTTTGTAAACGGCTGATTCTCTCACACCAGAAGTGACTTGCAACATGGACCCAATGCTATAATTCTATGATTTAAGCAGCAAATAATGATACTTGCTTTTAATAAAGACAGACATAATGGGGAGACCTGTGGGCACTGGGTGGTGCCACACAAAGAAACTCAGGTCACATACATGGCCTACAATAAATTATTATTATTATTATTATTATTATTATTATTATTATTATTATTATGGGAACCTTAACCTGAGCACAGGTTTGTCTTTACTGCTAAACCTACTCTGTCTCCCAGCAAAGACAATTTGCGCCAAAACCTCTCTAAAATATCATCCATAAGTTTAGGCTGAAATTGGTTCTTCATAAGTCAGCTTGATCCTGTATCCTTCGGAGCAGCTGCTCTTGGCACTGAGTCTACACAGGAGTTCATGTGAGGATGCATGGGATCACTAAAGTCTGAGGTGACAGTTTGATGAAGCAATTCAAAGCCATGTTGATCGACTTAGCATCAGTTGCCCTCATTTGAGGTACGCTGGAAATCTGTCACATCGCACTTGTCTTATTGGGAGCTTAAATGTGTGAATTGCTGTCCTAGAGAGAAGCTAGCACTCTGCCAAAAAACTAGCGATAATCCCTGGCTCTTGTTCTTGCATATGATTTCTGGTAGGAAGAGATCATTTGATGGTTGTATATCAAGATTCTTACTCCAAGATGTGATTAAACTGGTGCAGGATCCTAGAAACCAGCATACTAGAGAGCGTGCTATCTAGTGGCTCCATTTCTAACATTTATAAAGCATATGAATTGGTTCTGTCCTCTACTTCCTCTTAAAACAAGAAGTTAAGATACATCTTTTTCTGTTTTCCCTGTGATATGTAATGTTTTGGTAATATCTTTTCATTGTCTACCGGTTGAGTAGCCTTAATCTGATATTGTTGAAACCAGAAGTGTTTGTGATTTCAGTGTTTTTTTAACATTTTGGAATAGTTGTATTTACATATATTAACCTAATGAGATATTTTGGAAATGGGACCCAAGTCTAAACATGACATTATTATTATTATTATTATTATTATTATTATTATTATTATTATTATATAATAGGTTTTGGAGCACAATACTCCTGACCTCATGATCGTGTTAAAAAACAAGGATCGTGAGGTCCCAGGTAACAGCAGGATTGAAGAGAAACAACTGGAATAGCTGACACAATATGAGGATTAAAATATCGAACTGCAAAGACTCTGGCACAAACCAGTAAAGGTGGTCCCAGTGGTGATCGGCACACTGGGTGCAGTGCCTAAAGACCTTGGCCTGCACTTAAACACAATCGGCGCTGACAAGATTACCATCTGCCAGCTGCAGAAGGCCACCTTACCAGGATCTGCACGCATTATTTGCCGATACATCACACAGTCCTAGACACTTGGGAAATGTCCGACGTGTGATCCAATACAACAGCCAGCAGAGTGTCTGCTGTGGACTCATCTTGTTGTGTTTCAAATAATACTAATACTAATAGCAGCTTTATTTATATTCCACCCTATCCCCCCGGAAGGACTCAGGGCAGATTTCAAACATAAAAGGCAAACATTCATTTATGTTTCGTGTTCACCTTATATACATACTGCAAGTCTCTTTGTTCAGATATCAGCCAGCCTGCCAACAGCCTAAATCAAGAAACAGTTTCCTGCAATCTACAGAGATACTCGCAGGAACACCTCTGCAAACGGGAATCCAAAAGTGGCAGGTAAAAATTCAGAGTCTCAATCAGTGGCAGATACCGGATTAGAAACTCAGATTTCAGAATTCCAAATCTAGAATGCTCATCCTCTACTAGCTGACTTAAGAGGCAGGGAATTAAGATATTATATTGTATGCCAAGTAATTTTGCATCCTGGGACAAGCAATTTTGCCAGCCAGAGCATGATTTCATTTTTATCATCATCATCATCATCATCATCATCATCATCATCTTCATCATTCTAGCAGCCTACTGCTAAAGATCTCTCTATCAGCAGAGAAGAAAGTAACACAATCTTTCATGAGGTCAAACACTATTTTTCAGGTATCCTTTCGTTGCAATGTTTTCCTCTCCTAAGCTGTCGTTAAAATGACTACCATAAATATCAAAACTTACACACTTACAAACAGAACCCAGATAGGCTCAAAGACAAGACATACCCTAAACTGGACACATGAAAGGGTTCCCACAAAAGCTAGATTAAACTCGAGACTTCTAGCATGTTGGGGAAAAATTAAAAGCAGGTCTTCAATTTCATCCCTGAAACTAGTGCTGAAGTCCAGCCATCCCATGTGATTCATAAAAATTCCCCTGTCACATCAATGTGCCCTGGTGCTTTGATACTTGACCATGTTTCCTAAGGGCCTTGTTGCTGTTAAGATCTTGACCTGAACATTAACAAACAAGGCCTCGAAATACACAGATTTTTAATAAACCTGCATGTTTCTAATGGCATTTTTCTTCATATTTCGTAATATACTTTTTAAAAAAACAAGTATATAACCTGACGTGCAATTTAGGAACAACAGGGTAGAAGTGCAAATGCAATGACATTTTTTATGGTTTCTTCTCATTGAGTTATTGTATAATGTCTAAATAGTGATTTTACAAAATCTGTACTAATTTCATCTTTATGGTTTTGTTGAATGTTAAAGGGATGTATATTTCATTTGCAGGACAAAGGACCAGAGATTTATGGGGTGCTGGAAGATTTCTTGATTGATGTACAATTGGCCAGCTTTTGGACATGGTTGCAGAAACAAGCAAACAGCAGGCAGTCTGTGTCCCAAAGAATTTATTTATTTATTTACTTTACTTTACTTTACTTGTATACCGCAGTTTCTCAGCCTAACAGGCGACTCAACGCGGTTTACAACAAGGATAAGATCAATCAACGATATACAATTTAAAACCATTAGAGCACAATATACAATATTGACACAACAATAACAACACAATATACAATATTGACACAACAATAACAACACAATGCATCTCATAACTAGAGTCGTGATCCAAATTCGTTGTCCATATTTCCATTCCTGTAATCGTCACATTCATTGCACTGATTAACCAAATGCCTGTTCAAACATCCAAGTTTTTAATCTCCTTCGGAACACCATTAGCGAAGGGGCTGATCTTACCTCCATGGGAAGGGCGTTCCACAGCCGAGGGGCCACCACAGAAAAGGCCCTGTCTCTCGTCCCCGCCAGAATGGTTTGTTGGGTAGAAAAAGTGCACTTTCAGTGCTTGCAGTTTGCAGGATGAATTGCCCTGGAAAAGGATGTGCCCTGGTTCACATCATATTTATTCTTTTGGAGTAGGAAAAGAGTATAAGGTGCTTAACTCAGGCCCTCCTCATTTTCCCTGTCCTCTTGGCAGAAGGACAAGGTGACCTGCCGTGTCCTTATGCCAAAAAGATGGGGAAGGGAGTCACATAGCAGCTAAGAGCCCTCTGGAGCACTCTCAGCCACCGTGTGTCTTGCCCTCCTCCTGGTATTAGGACAGCTTGAGGAAGACATGCCTCAGGCCCTCCTAATTTTCCCTGTCCTCTTGGCAGAAGGACATAGTGACCCATCTTGTCCTTATGCCAAAAAGATGGGGGAGGAAGGCACATAGCAGCTGAGAGCCCCCCAGAACACTCTCAGTCACCTTCTGTCTTGCCCTCCTCCTGGCATAATGCCAAGAGGAGAGCCTGAAGATTGGGGAGGAGGATTGGGGCAGTTGCTGTGTGTCCTGCCTTCCTCCCGGCATAAGGATAGGGCAAGCATCCCCATCCTTATGCTGGAAGGTCAACCTGAGATTATCTGTGCCCTCCCCTGCCCCCTCCTGGCCACAACCTCCCCCAGACCCTTCCCCCTCCTGTGCCCACCCCACCCAGCGTGTGCCTGCCCCCCCCCCCTCCTTGTCCAGCCCTCCCAGCCAGGCTCGCAATGTGGGCTCAAGGCAAAAAAGTTTGCCCATGCCTGATATAGAGTATATAAAGACACACACTTTGAAAGAGGAAAAACTACAGGGGGGAAACACAATTTTTGAAACCTAAGAACACCTCTTTAGGTTTTCCAGCACCAAAGATGATGTTACTGCTTCTGTGCCAATTTGCCTCCCTCCTGCAATGTAGTCTGTAGACTGTTTTATCATTTTATTATAGGATTTGTACCAACCCACAAGTCTTAACAGGACACTATAAGTGACAACTTCAAATGTGGAGTTACAAGTCAAATCATTGTTGGTGGAAATCTAAGGATGGACTTTTCCTTTCTTGAACTGCTAGATTTCCACAAGCAAGGAGATGTCCTTATTTAAGGAGACAAATTCAAACAAGACGGCACTAAAAATTATTTCCCAAAATTTGCTTTCTGTCTCAGTTTTACAAGCATCTAAAAATAGATTGGTAGAATTAACAAGGCAGCAAAAAATAGTTGAGTGAACTTGTTCTAAAGCTATCAACATGGCAAAATCTACTTTCAGTAATATCCCAACTTCTGAAACATGTAAAAGCAGCTGAATAGATCAATTAAACTACAGATGTCACTGTGGATTAGATTCATCACCTCACTATAATGAAAGACAGCAGCAGCCCTTGATTTAAATGCTCTAGAAGTAGGTTGAATAAATTGCTATATGGTTCCCAGAATCCCTCCAGCAACAGATTGTCTGACATGCTAACTAGATGTTTCTAAGAGATATCTTGTAAAATAGCAACTTTTCTAATTTCTCAATATGAAATCGATTCGGAAACTACATTGCCTATCACACTTCACAATTCTGACTTTAATAGCCCTGAATGTAATGTTTATTCACTAAACACTATATTATTATGATTCATGTCACAATAATCACTATTAAATTTGGGTCAAATACTAAATGAACCATCTTAAAACTACTTAACTTCGAAATCTCTACAGAAAACAAAATAAGCTAAGATACTTATCATACTTGAGCAGACTTGGCCTTTGTGAAATAAGCTTGATGCTCTTGCCAAAAAGGATTATTTTTGGAAAATACTTTTCTCCTATTAATTTCTTCATTTATTCAAGGGAGAGTGGAAGGAAGCAATTCCCTGAGCCTTACTAAATCTCATGGCTAAAATCCTAAATCCACTTTTGAGGGTACATTGACTTTGCTCAGTCTACTTACCAGTAAATGGCTTTAAGATCACAGCCAAGTGGGGTTTCCCTTCCATAATGTTTTTCTTGCATTTGTTTCCTGTGCTTTTCTTCAACACACATACACACTTAGTCCTGCTACAACCTACTGTAACAAAATTTGGACGTATCGGGTATTTGTGACAAATTTGGTCCAGTGAATGAAAATACATCCTGAATATTAGATATTTACATTAAGATTCATAATAGGAGCAGAATTCCAGTCATGAAGTAGCAACAAAAATAATTTTATGGTTGGGGGTCACCACAACATGAGGAACTGTATTAAGGGGTCACAGCATTAGGAAGGTTGAGAGCCACTGCTCTAGAACAAGTCTGCACAACCTGCCACCCTTCAAGTGCTTTGGACTTCAGTTCCCAGAATCCCTGGAACCAAATCATTTCATGGGAAGAGACTGCAATAATATACTGCTATATATTCTGTTTCCGATCTCAGCCCAAGAACAGGTTCAGAGGCAAAGCTCCACTGGTCCCCTTGTTCAAATAAAGCATTATGTGACTTTGGGGTCAGGCCTTGAGTATTTATCTCACAGGTGTTTGATCAGCATAATTGTTGGCTGGCCTACTGACCTTCATATATCAAAGCCTGCCTTTATATCCTATTTGTAGTCCTTGAGGCAACCTCCTGTTGTTATGTTTCCAGCATTGCTTTGTTTGCTGTCTGGCTCTATAGATGTCTGGCATAGATTGCAGCGTTATAGTAGTTCTATTTTTTCTCCAAAAAAAAATCAGCTGTCCTCATGTCTCTAGTGAGTAAAGGGTTGCAATTGTCTATTCATATGCATCTATTATGAAACCTACTTTAGAGGAGTTCCAGTAGAAATGCTCCATGAAATGCTTCACATCTGTGCCTAGGATTATATTTTCAGAATGCATAACCTTTGTTGAAGTGAAGAAGACAAAAGCTGAACCAAAAAATTAGAAATAAACTCATACATTCTTAGTTTGTTAAAATAATAAACAGTATGTTATCCACAATGGAAATTCCAAATATCTCATAATTATTAAGCAAGTTCTGGTTAATCCCTTTCAAATATGCACAGTAATAAATGACCTCAAAAATTACCTCATAAGAATCCAAAGACAAGTTATGAAAACTGAGTTTGGGAAATGCCATTCCCAAAATCTTTCATCCAGCACAGCCATCAGCAATGCAGGAAAGGGGCTTCTGGGAGGTGTCATCCCAAAAAAGTAACTTTTCTGAGCTTTGATACAGAGTACATTTTGAAGTTACCTGGAATGCTGCAGGCTCTGAAGCTGCGAGTGTCTGATTCATCGGGCTAGTGCTGGTATGGATTGTTGTAGTTACTACATACCTTCAAGTTGGGTTGTTGTGTGTTTTCCAGGCTGTATGGCGATGTTTCAGAAGCATTCTCTCCTGATGTTTCACCTGCATCTATGGCAGGCATCCTCAGAGGTTGTGAGGTCTGTTGGAAACTAGGAAAATGAGGTTTATATATCTGTAGAATGTCCAGGGTGGGAGAAAGAACTCTTGTGTGTTAGAGGTAGGTGTGAATGTAGCAATTGGCCACCTCGATTAGCATTTAATGACCAAGCAGTTTTCAAGATCTGGTTGGTTCCTGCCTGGAACAATCCTTTGCTGCAAGGTGATTGGCCCTGATTGTTTCTTTTCTGAAACTCCCCTGTTTGTGAGTGTTGTTCAGGGCCAACTAATCACCTCCCAACAAAGGACTCCTCGAGACAGTAAGAAGCCACACCTTGAAAACTGCTAGGCCATTGACTGCTAATCAAGGTGGCCAATTGCTAAATTCACACCTACCTCAAACAGACAAGAGTTCTTTCTCCCACCTTGGACATTCCACAGATATATAAGCCCCATTTTCCTAGTTTCCAACAGACCTCACAACTTCTGAAGATGCCTGCCATAGATGCAGGTGAAACGTCAGGAAAGAATACTTCTGGAACATAGCCATACATCTCAGAAAATACACAACAACCCAGTTATTCCGGCCATGAAAGCCTCCGACAAAATACCTTCAAGTTGTTTCTGACTTTTAGTGGCTTTAAGGTGAACCTATCATAGGGTTGTCTAGGGCTAAGAGTGTGAGATTCAAGGGGTTCACCATCTGTGAACCCCTTGAATGTGATTCTGAATTCTGAGGATCAGAATGTACGATTTAACTTAATGGTCCTTTTTAAGGGTGCATCGACACTGTAGATTTAGTGCAGTTTGACACCACTGTAACTGTCATGGCTCCGCACTATGTAGTTTGGTGAAGCACACATTATCTTTGCCAGAGAACATGAAAGATTTTATCAAATTGCAACTCCCAGAATTCTATTGCCTGGAGCCTTGACAAAGTAGTGTTGAACTGCATTAACAAAGTTATCATACCTCCAGCGGCGGTGGCACTCTGCTGTAGGGCATGGGTAATCCAGCACCCCATGCCCCATATTGCCCAGATCCAAGGGAGGGCGATAATAATAACTTTATAATAACTTTATTTATATCCTGCCCCCCATCTCCCAACAGGGACTTGGGGCAGCTTACAAAACAGCACATGATGGTGCTACACAAAACACATAAAATACAATACATCTGCATTTCTAAAATCAATGATACACAATTTACATAAAACAACAACATACAGAATTAAACAGAACACATGGGGGAAAGCATGAGTTCACATGGTGCACACAGCTTCCTCTCAAAGTCTGTATGATAACAACACAGGAGTTTGCCCGTGTTGTGCTGCTGGCAACATGCACCAGCTCCGCCTTTCTTCATCCATGGAGCCAGCACGGTATCATGTGATGGGAGCCTGTCAGTTCCATGGCACATGCCGCTAATTTTAGCTCAGTGTGATGAGGTCATAATTCTACTGTGTAGATGCACACTAGGTTGATGTAGTGTTTAGTAGAACTATTTTACTTATATTCTCTGTTAGGTAAAATTAAACTTCTCTAGAGTAAGTGGTACTTGGCTTATATTTAGATTTACAGATGATGACAACTATATGGATAAATCAAAATAGTTATCCATTTATTTCATGTCTACGTACTGCTGACCTTGATCTCACAGGAATGAAACAAAGCACACATTTGTATAGCTATGAACCAACATAATTGCTGAGCATGAACTCATTCAGTTTAAGCATAGCATTGCTGGATTCATGCCAGTGATCAACTTCAAATGGAAAGATTAAAAAATGTTTCCTATTACAATTCTGGCACATCCATTTGTAGGAATTGGCAGAGATGTGATGCCTTGTGGAATAACCAAGTGAAATGCAAGACTTTGAATAACATCCCCCCCCCCCCACAAAATAACAAAAATAGCTGTGTAAATTAAGAGAATATCAGCATTAATACATGTAAGAAACTCTAGAGAGATTTATGGTTCTTCACACACATGGCCCCTGGCTGAACAGGTACTGTTACCACCAATAAATGCCCATAAATTTCAACATCCTGTCTTGTCACATTGAAGACTGTATTTTTACATAGCATCTAAAGGTGCAGAGATCAGTTATTGCCCTTACTGTATCCCTGAATCCAAGGTGTGTTTGTTTAAGATAAGTTAGTCATATAGAACTATACAGTTCAGATATTCAGTTCAAGGATCAAGCAAGACAGAGGGCAATCCAATAGCACTGGACTCATACATGCTTTTGATCTTTCAGTAAGTTAATTGAGTTACTGCATATATGGCCATCTCTGAACCCACCCCTTACCCTCATTTTAGGAACATGGTACAGTGATTTGAACATTGGATTCCCACTTTGGAGAGCAAGGTTTAAATACCTTTTCAGCTATGGAAACCCAGTTGGCGACCTTGGAAAAATCATGCTCTTTCAGCCTCAGAGAAAGGCAAAAGCAGACCTCATCTGACCAAATATTGCCAAGAAAACTCCATGGTAAATGAACCTTATGGTCACCATAAATCTGAAATGACTTGTGGCACACAACAACAGTATTTTCTAAATCCCCACCTTTAATCGCCATATAAACTTGTTATTCCAGAAACCAGAGCAGCTGCTACAAATAAAAAGGCATTAGAATATAATGTTAGGACTGGGAAGACTAAGATTTGAAATACAACTCTGAGTGAGGACTCAGATAAGCCAGTTCAAAGCAGATATTGTGGGATTTTCTGTCTTGATATTCTGGGATATAGGTCTGTGTGGAAGGGCCCTAAATGGTTTTAGCCAATCACCAATGTTGGCCTTTATCTACCTCACAGAATAGTTATGAAGAGAAATGTTGACAATTACATATCCTACCTTGGAGAAAGAGCAGAAATTATAATAAACCAATAAAGCATTATATTTATTGGGATGGACTCAGGGCCCTTCCACACAACCCTATATTCCAGAATATCAAGACAGAAAATCCCACAATATCTGCTTTGAACTGGCTTATCTGAGTCCATACTCAGATAATGTGAGATCTCCTGCCTTGATATTCTGGGATATAGGGTTGTGTGGAAGGGCCTCTAGACCTCAAGAACAATCCCAACATGAAATTCAGGTGTTGGACTCCAAAAACCAAGTTTTGAATCCCCACTAAACCACAGTGGATGAACACTTTTTTCTCAACCTCAGAGGAAAGCAACAGCAAACCCTCTCTAAACAAAAGCCATAATAGAGTCTTCATAAATTGGAAAGGATTTGAAGGTACACAACAACAACTTCAAAAGAAGCAACAACAATAACAACAAATCTCCATCCTGGCATACCTTTGTTACATCACTGAGCTGGATACAGGTGGCGAAAACCTTAAAAAGCCTAAGCAGCTTGCTGTCTCAAGAGATCAGATGGCAGAAGAAGCTTCTTCGTGCAAAAGGCCAATTCTGTAAGAATAATAAGATTGCTCCTAGTATTAACCCTCTACAGTTGACACAACTTTGCATTCAGATAGCCATATTTGAACAGACCCACTGAAATCAGTAGTATTCCAGCATGGTTGGCTCTAATCTGAGCCAGTCCATTGGCCACATAAACTGCCATTGCAATCCCCCTTTCCCTGTGGTGGCATGGCAGAGTCCAAACCATCAGCAAAGACACTTCTATGACCAGGGAGAAGAAGACAATGTCAGCAAAGGTACCCAGTGAAAACATGGAGCTCTCGGGAATTCTGTGACCATCTGTCACCATGGCGGGAGGAAGACACATGTTCAATCCATTCCTTTGTCCATACACCACAGTGTAGGCAGCAGACTGATTTGAACTGCAGGACTGGTGTGTGCATTTGGTTGTGCTGTTCACACTCACCCAAAGGGTTAAGCTGCTCCAAAGTTTCACTGAAACGTTGGCCCATGTGTACACTGGACCGGTTTAGATTGGAACCACTGGTGCTGGTCACACTCACCCCAAAGTGCAGGGCTCCTTCACCGACACTCTGGAGCATTTTCCAACTTTGCACAACATAAAGTAAAGCTGAGTTAACCCATTTTATCTCAAGCTAAGTCCCTGTACATCATTTGGACATCCTTATTTGACTTCTATTTGATTAACAATGACCAATCCTGATAAAACAGTGAAGAGTAGAGCCATCACACTGGCAACCAAGATCCGCATAGTTAAAGCAATGTTATTCCCCATAGTAACCTATGGATGTGAGAGCTGGACCATAAGGAAGGCTGAGTGAAGAAAGATATATGCTTTTGAACTGTGGTATTGGAGGAAAATTCTGAGAGTGCCTTGGACCACGAGAAGATCCAACCAGTCCATTCTTCAGGAAATAAAGTCTGACTGCTCATTGGAGGGAAGGATATTAGAGGCAAAGGTGAAGTACTTTGGCCACATCATGAGAAGAAAGGAAAGCTTAGAGAAGACAATGATGCTGGGGAAAATGGAAAGAAAAAGGAAGAGGGGCTGATCAAGGGCAAGATGGATGGATGGATGGTATCCTTGAAGTAACTGGCTTGACCTTGAAGGAGCTGGGGGTGGTGACGGCCAACAGGGAGCTCTGGCGTGGGCTGGTCCAGGAGGTTATGAAGAGTTGGAAGCAACGGAATGAATAAACAACAAAATTTGACTTCTGGTCCAATGAGAGGCACAGAGATCAGTGTAGACAAGCCCAAAGGAAAACAATAGACCATTAAAGATATATTTGAAGTCTGAAATACAACACAATACAATTAAACATGAAAACATTATTACTTAAAGGGGAAGACAGAATCATGAACAGGTAAGAGCAGTAATAAAATACGGCATGTCAAAGTTAATTAAAATGAAACCTACTAGAAAGCCTTCTGGAAAAGAAATACTTTTTCAATGCAATATAGAACCAGCAGGACCTGGAACCCAAAGTCTGGGAACAAGCACTAAAAATCAATTTTTGCTATTATACAAATCTAGGCAACCAGTAGACCCTTGCTGTAAGCAAATAGAAACATTCAAGTTATGATTCTGGAAAGGGAGCAGTGGGCAAAAGCACCAATGAGAAAGGGATCTCCTCCATCATTCAAGTTGATGGGTCTGAAAAAATTTGTCTGACACATCCTCGATTTTGCCAACGTTTTTGAACTTGTTGTGAAAGCTAATGCTGAAACAGATAATCTTGATAGCCATAATGCAAGATGTGACAGTTATGAATATTTAGCAGCACTGTAGAAAATCATGCAGAGAACATCTACATTTCCAAAGTTCTAACAGTCTGTGTTTTCCCTCTGTTTACTACTGTTTCCACAACACTGGATGTTTACAATGCATGCCTTTTTAATATTGCAATTTGGATTTTAAAAGCACCTGTAACTCCTTTCTGTAGTCTGCAGATATTTGCAACTGGGTGAAAATGTAGCAGGACTAGAAACACAATAGAATTTGAATGACTTTTAGTATTAAAATATGTTAAGATATTATTTAAGGTATTAATTTATAATTCACAATGCCTTTATTAGGACCAACCATAAATACATTGAAATGCAGAGACCACCAGATCTCCTCATTAGGCAGGAATAAAAAGTTGGAAGGGGAAAATGAAGAAAATACTAATAGAACTGACATCATGAAGTACATCTAGTCAAAGGAAGGAAAGAGGCAAGGCTGAAGAAAGAACTTGAACTTTTTAGACAGAAAAAAAATTGAGACAGAAAAAATATAACAGCTAATTTCCCAGGGTTTTTTGTTTTGTTTTGTTTTTTTGAAAATAGAAATCCAAGCTATTACTCAGATCTGTCTCTAGTCTTAAATTAAAGAAGTGTGACAAAGCTGATTTCAATTGCTGGTCTCAACCTGCACTTTCCAGACTTTCTGTGGGGGAAAAACCTCTCAGTAAAAAAAAAAAAACATTGGTGATTTTAATGTGTTGTCAAAGGCTTTTACGGCAGGAATCCCTGGGTTGCTGTTATTTTTCCAGACTGTATGGCCATGTTCCAGAAGCATTCTCTCCTGATGTTGCACCCACATCGAGGGCAAGCATCCTCAGAGGTTGTGAGGTTTGTTGAAAACAAGGCGAGTTTCCAACAGACCACCTTGATTCAATGCTAATCAAGGTAGCCAATTGCAACAGACAAGAGTTCTTTCTCCCACCCTGGACATTCCACAGACATATAAACCTCACTTACCTAGTTTCCAACAGACCTCACAACCTCTGAGGATGCCTGCCATAGATGTGGGTGAAATGGAGATAATACTTCTGGAACATGGCCATGTAGGCAGGAAAACTCACAGCGATCTATTGGTGTGGTGTTTTTTGTTTTTTTTTACATTTGCAATTTTTCCAATTTTGTGGGTTCTTGCGCCATTAACCTTCACAAAAGTTGAGTGCTGACTGTACAATTAAATTATGTGTTGAAAGGCTGAGGTCTTTTCTCATTTTTGTTTTCTTATTCCAGATATTCAGAAGAGAACATTTCATAGAATCATAGAGTTGGAAGAGACCTCATAGGCCATCCACTCCAACTCCCTGCCAAAAATTGAACGTGATTTTTGTGACAGGAAAATCACATTCGAAGCACCCCTGACAGATGGCCATCATGCCTCTCCTTAAAAGCCTCCAAAGAAGGAGCCTCCACCACATTCCTAGACAGAGAGTTCCACTGCTGAATGGCTCTCACAGTCAGGAAGTTCTTCCTAATGTTCAGGTGGAATCTTCTTTCCTGTAGTTTGAAGCCATTGTTCCACATCCTAGTCTCCAGGGCTGGAAATCAGTCTTTACATCAGACTTTCTTTCCAAGCTTTATCAGAGAAAATGTTATGAAATCTAAGGAAGGCATCAATGTTTGCTGTTGCAAGGAAAGTGAATGGTCTTGCATTCGACATGTGTTTTTCTTCTTGGTTACAGATGATCAGCATGTGCTATAACCAGTCCCCTGGGGGAAACCCATTACTGCCTTGGTGCAACTGTATAATGAATGGAACATGCAGAGTTGGGGAAAAGAAACTGCCAAAAAATCCAGCTGCCAGAATACAGACTGCACCTGCAAGAGATGCTGATGCAACCAAAAGATTAATGGTATTTTTCACCTTACATTCTATTTTTTTTAGAGGACATCTCTTCATATAGCTTTTCTTTCAATAGGAACAAAATAATAATTCTCCACAAGTAAGTCAAAGACTGTTTGGTCTAAGCACTGACATATAAAAGGATGTACTATCCAATACAAAGTGTTTAAATGTTGCTTTTCTGGACTACAGCTCTCAGAGTCCCATGTTGCTAATGGGGAATTCTAGGAATTGTAATCAGAAGGGGCAATTTTTCCAAGCTTGGCTCAAGATAGGCCATGATTCAGCCAAAGTTCAAGATTTTAAAATGATTTGTGGAGAAATGTTAATCTTCTGTTGCAATCAATGAACTTTTAAAGAGATAAAGTTTGGAAGTATCATTATGTGAGATGGGAGAGAGCGTTGAATTTTTGTGACAAGATTCTTCCAAAATTCAGTTTTTCAATAATCAGGCTTGAAAGATTGAAATATTTGAATCCAGGAGAAACCGAAATTTATTTGTGCCTCCATCCAGATCCAGGGGTGGAGTCATCAAACTTTTAGAAGTCTAAATAGGAATCTTTAGACATTTAACCATGCTGGTGCTAAAGACAGGCATATATAATGTAATCTCTACATGCTATGAATATTATACCTATTAAATTTGGTTGGTGCAAATGTAGGAGAAATTTGTTAACATCTGAGGAATTTATGAAAATTCACACATTATTCCATTAAAGAACTTGAATGTGGGAGAAAATAAAACCAAGAGGTTTTTTTTTCTATCCCTAAGCCTAAAAAGTCCAAATGTTACTTTCCAAATCATGGGCCAGAGAAGGAAGGGAAATACGAGAGCCCAACATGTTTTTATCCATCAATCCTCTTAAATCAAGAGTGGGCAATGCCCAAGGAATGAAGGACACACTCCTGCTGGACTATATCATGCTCCCAAATAATTATTTATTGACCAAAAGGCAGACTACCATCACTGATATTCACACCAGCTTCTCAGAGTCAAAACTATGCCTTGGAGATGAGGACTTGCAGGAAGGTTTTGTGATGTGATTTCAGCTCTGCTAAAACAGCACTTTGAAGCCCCAAGTGCCAAACTTTCAAAGGACAAGATCAAACACAGTTGGGCTCAAGGCAAAATCAGAGGCTTTGTTCTCAATGGCCAGAGAGGATGTCAGTGGAGATAGCCCTTCAAAGAACTAACAATAGCAAACACGGAGCATTTTTATTTCATTTGAACAGCTACTCAAGAAACCCGCACCAGCTCCTGGTGGGTTGATAAACTGTCCAACTAGAATCCATGTCCTGAGTGGTTCATGATTTCATCCAACCTCACAGCTGGTTGGCACTTTGTGGTAGCAGGAAATTTAATCAACTGTAATTGGAGCATTTGAAGTGTCGGTCCATTTTGTTCAATCAGCCTCTGTGAGGAGCACAGTCAAGAATAAATGTCATGTGACAATCATCAATGGGTGATTGGGCTTAATGGTTTGGTTCTGGTGGACATAATGGGGTCAGTACAAAGTAGACAATAGGTGGTTGAAGGTGGTTGACCATTTCAATGGGTGTTGCAAGGGTGAGGCTAACTTGGGGCATGGAAGATGGATCATTCCCACAGATAGCTTTGATCATATCAGGGAAAACAGGGAAAAGGACCTAGGAATTTTGATGCAACTCTATTGCAAGATCCCCTCACATCTCCCAGTACATTGTTAGGGAAGTATGGTGATTTTAAGAGATTGTTTCCTGGGGTCTGGTGGGGTGTTAGACAACATTCCAAAGTTAATTCATACAAAGGACAAAGGCTCACACTTGCTGTAAATCTCAATGGAGTCGTGTCTCACAATTCATACACTTTTTAAAATGTGGGGTCCAATATCTCTATGTTGGGGTTAGAGGGCAGAGTCTGTAACTGACAGAATTCCTTTCCCCATCTCCAAGTACCTGCTACCCTCAGCTTCGCTGTCTTGAAGTGAAATTCCACTGGACATATAGTGGGGGGGGGGGGGGAGGCCATCTTGTACTTTACGGCAATGAGGAAATGTAACAGTAACATCTGCTTAAAGGAGCGGTTTTCCAAGATTCTCATGAGATGAATGGCTTGTGCTTTGTTTGCCTATCTGTCTGCGGATCTGTTCAGTAGGTTTTAACAGAATGCAGAAAACACCCAGGTTGGCTGAGGGATCCTGGAGATATATCCAAAAATAGCATTTCTGAAGTATGTTTACTAGTGATAAGATGATGATGGAGATGATATTAATATCTCATAAACATTTTGACTTATTTTCTTTCATTCAATGTACAGCTTGAATTGTGGTCCAAAAAGTAACTTCAACAAATCATTATAACATTTTCAGAATTTCTCTAAGCATTTGTAGATCCTCCATTGTGATTCTTGATCTAATTCAAGTGGAAGTAGACCATAAGTTGCACTGGAGGACTTCGAGATTTCTAGAGAGATATTTTATCAAGTAATTTTTTTAATTTGCTACTTTTCCACTTTTGTGGGGATCCTGCACCCTAACTACCTCAAAAGTGGAGGACCTACTATACATTGTTATTTATTTAGTGGCTTTTCTAATGTCTGTATGTTTGTGTTTGGAGAAAACTAAAAATCATTTTGATATTCCTGCGATCATCATCCCTTTTTCTATTAGAATGTATTTAACAGGCACTAGAACTTGGGAGGGAGGTTGCTGCAAGTGGCATAGCCTATGTTCAGTTTCTCGTAATAATAGTTGAAAGACTCAAGTACCAAAAAATGATAATGGGCAAAAAAGATGGGGAAAGGGATTAAGCCCTCACCTGTGCTCCAGCAATATCTAATGGACCCGCTTTCATTATCCCTGGTGGAAAGCCACTGCCATCCAAAGCATTCAATCCTCTCCTAGATTGGCACACATGCTGTCTAAGGGATTCTAGGAGTTGTAGTTCAAAAAAAAATATTATCTTTCCAAACTCTCTATATCATTATAAAATTAACATCGCCTTATAAAAATCTGATATGACACATAGGAATAGATTGAAGCAAGACAATTGAATACATGGTGAACTTTCTTGAATATGTGGTAAACTTTCATAACAACAGAAACACTGTAGACCCCATTTTTAATGTGTTTGACTCTTCAGCTTCTCTCAAGGCTCTTCTTAACTTATTTGCCTGGTTATCCTCTTTTGACCCCAAATGACATTAGCTCTCTAGGATCTCAGGCAGACGCCCTTCCCAGTCCAACTATCTGACATCACGTTAACTAGAAATGCCAGAGGTTGTACAACCAAGACCTTCTGCATACAAAGCTCGTGCTGTACCACTAAACTGGGGTCCTTTCTCTAGGAAGGTCCACTAGGCTGCTAAGATCCAATGTGGTCTGTCGGCAAGTCTGTGTTGGGCTTGGACCAAAGAGTTTGTGGTTTTAAATCCCTTCTCACTTGTGAAGCTCCCAGGGTGGTCTTGAGCAAGGCATGTTGTCATAGCCTAATATAGACTCTAAGGCTGTGGTTGTCGTTGTTGCTGCTAGTGCTGTTGTTACAAGGAGGCATCCGTGTTTGCTTCACTGAAGGAATAAGAAGGATATGGAAATACATTAAACCAACAGTGCCACTTTTATTTAGACTCCATTTCCAACGTACTTTTTTCACTGGCATTAGGACTGCTTTCCCTTTACTTTTACTATACTCTGACAAGTTCAACACGACCACAATTTACACTGTGGTTGTCATTACTCAATACCAATGACATCTAGGTTTCCAAAGTTCTTCTTAAGAGTGGTAACACTGGGCTTTCACTGACCTACAGAAAGAGCTTTAGGAAACACCAGCTGGTTGTGTATGAATAGAGGTACTAAGAGTTCTCACCACCACTCATGGAAAAAATTGAAGGAGACACTTACTGATGACCAATGCCAGAAATAATAATTACCCACAATCCATTAGGCTAACATGGAAACTCATCAAAGAAACCAGCCATATATTCCTACCTCACCAAGAGGTTCTCATTTATTTAAATGTGGGATTTCTATGCTGTACACAAGCTTAATGCTTTCTAGTCAGAAAACTGAAACTGTCTCTAAGCACATTACCCAGAAGTAAACCTTTTGCTTTCTGTGAAACACACTTGCAAAACAGGGAATGCTTATCCTATCTTTACTAGTCTGGATGAATATTGTGTGGAAGGTGAAGGCAACTTATACTGGCCCAGAGAGCAAAACAAGAACCAATAGATCCAAAGAAAAGAGATTCTATATAAACATTAGGAAAACAAGAATTGGAGAAAAAATGTAAGTGGGACTCAGATAAATGCAAATATGAATAAACACCCTAGGATTGAAACATTTTCATTTTCTTAGTTAAGGACCAAAGAGAGATTGGGAATTTTGGTAATACTGCAACTTTCCTAGATTACTTCAATTTCTATAACGGTATTGACACATACTTGAGTCCTCCTGTTCTTCCCAACTTAAGTAGATTCAATTGGTCTGGCTGGTGGTGAGACTGCTGGGAGTTGCACCAAGATCTGCATAATTCCTGCCCTTCAGAAAACTTCATGGCATACTCCAATCTGATGTAATCAGAGCCAAATCCTTAGGGAATCCACTATTTAATGTCTTTTGCTATTGATTGCAGATATAAGAATATAGAGGTATACAGATTGAGTTTCCCCAATCCAAAATGTTTGGGACAAGAATGTTTTTAGATGTTGGATTTTTCAAAATTTTGGAATACCAGTGTTTGCATATATATAGTGAATGAAAAATAGGGAGGAAGGGGCTAGTCACACACCCTTTTAGCAAAGTAGATAATGTAAACACTCACACAAATCTTTTCCATTTTCTCTAGGCTGGATACAGACAGTGCTCAATGGGATCACTCCATGCTTGCCCTTGCACCTGTCATTAGCCAGATGGAAAGCGAGTATGGCATCTGAGCCATATGCTTTATACAAGGGCCATGGGTCAGCAGAGTCCTCCCCCCTTATTCCCATTGAGTCTGGCCACCCCTCCCTCCTCTTGGCCAGAGCTTCTTGAGGAAAAAATCATTTGGTTGTGTGACTAGCCCCCTTTCCTCAAAAGTGAAAGTAGGTGACTGGTGGCAAAAGGTTTTAATTTTTGGAATACTTCCAGATTTCCAGTTAAGGGAGATTCAACATGTCTAACAATACAGTGCTAGAGAGAGAGCAAAGGAACTCTTGCTATGTCTACTCACACTGATGGATGAGCTATTGGTGCCTTTGAAATGTAAGAAACTTCCACTCCTAACTTTTCATCAAAAGTGTGAAAAGAATTCCACACATCAGATGGACCTCTAATGCAAAATGGACATTTTTCTACTGAGTGTGATCCGCCTCCTTCTCCAGGGTCAGGTCTAATGTCAAACATCATACCCCACTCTCTCTAGCAATGATGAAGAAAGCCTACAAAGAAATATGCTGCTTTTCATAACCACTAATTCAGAATACTATTAAAAGATTACATCAACAAATTGATCAAAATGGAAATCATACTGAACGCATCCCCACCCAAAAAACTATATAGGTCCAGGCTGCTGAAATTCAGTGCTATCCATCAAGATTCCTACTACCATCATAGTTGCCACCAATTGCAGTGGTGAGAGTCCCAAAGCATTCTTATTCCCAAATGACATGGACTGACAAGTCTCTCAGACAAAGAGTATCATCTTTTCTTTGAGGTGGAAGGAGATGGAAAATTGGAATGGCCAGGTCTTACAACACTGCTAATTTTCATCAGGTCAGTTTCGCTATCATAGGCGGCAACACTGTAGATTGGGGTGGCACCAGTGAGTGATAACAGTGGGGGGAGGTTTTAGTAATGGCCTTGGGGAGTCACCTATCTTGCCTTAAATTAGACAAAACCAATGTCCTGATATTCAGTTCTCCCCCTCAATTACAATAATGTAAGGAATATAATGATCAATAATAACAACACTTTAGTTCAGCAGTTTAATCTGCATTGGACTACAACTCTGGAGAAAAAATGTTCAAATCCAATGAGTGATATTAGATTTAAATCCGAGGCAAGTCACACACTCTTAACATTAAAAAAACCCTTGTGATAGTTTCATATACAACAGGGTAGAAGAGGGATGCGCAACCTAGGTCTTCCCACCCCCCACCCCCCTTGCAATCCTCATTGCCATCCTCATTGTTCAAATCAGAGGATAGACATCTATGGCATAGAAGTTCTTCTGAGATAGGTTTTATACACAGTTTACAAACATGGAAGATCTAGATCAAACTTTTCCTGTAGTTCCTGGCCCAGCTTACTTGTCCAAACGCATCTCCCTCTATGTCCCACCTCGCAGTTTAAGATCATCCAGGAAGGCCCTGCTCTCACTCCCACCAGCATCACAAATGCACCTGGCGGGGACGAGAGACAGGGCCTTTTTGGCTGTGGCATCCTGCCTATGGAATGCGCTTCCCAATGAGATAAGATTGGCTTCATACCTCCTGTCTTTCAGGAAGAAATTGAAATCGTGATTCTGGGACCGGGCTTTTGGACAGTAGGTATAATTAGCACTTTGGATGTGGAATTTAACTGGAATGGCGATACAGCGGATAATACAGTTTTATTGTTCTAATTAGTGTTATATTTATTGTTTCAATTGTTGTTGTATTATTGTAATTGTTATATATAGCAGCATCAAATTGTTGCCAAGTGTAAGCCATCCTGAGTCCCCCTTCGGGGGTAGAGAAGGACCGGGTAGAAATACGGGAAATAAATAAAAATAAATAATAATTTTTTTTCCGTGTCTCAGGGACCTTCCGCACAGCCCTATATCCCAGGATATCAAGACAGAAAATCCCACATTATATATTATAGATATTGTGGTATTTTCTGCCTTGATATTCTGGGATATAGGGCTGTGTGGAAGGGCCCCTAGTCTCCAGGGCAGCTGAGTCCTAGGAGAAGCCTCATTTCATGGCATCAATGCTTCCAAGTTCCCTGGAGGGCATTTAGTGACATATTATTTTATTTTATTTTATTTATAATTGTGGTTGTGGAAGGATGGATGGCATTTCAAGATCTTCTAGTCTCCAACAGCTGCCTCCACCCCTTCAAAATTCTAAGTTATGTAGGGTAGCTTAAAAAATATAGCAGGCTCTCTGCTGCTCAACGCTGCAACATTTTATTTCTTACCTCTAAATATTTGATAAAAGGGATACAACAACAGGAAATGCCTGCTTGGTGAGGACCCAAAAGTATTTGTCTGACCACAGCTGGAAACACAAAGCTGAATGAGATCCTAGAGTCCAGCAAGGCTGTATTTATGCTCTGGTGTTTATTTAATTTTTATTTATTTTTAAAACTTATATCCCACCGCCTTTGGGCAGGTTTGCAAGAGTAAAACCACAAAACAAAATAAAACCAAGGACAAAACAGTAAAATCAGAAAGCATTGACCGATTCCTTAAAAAAGAGAAAAACAAAACTACTCGGGCACAAGATGTACTATTAAAAAAAACAGCCCTTGCCTCAAAACAAGTGGTAAAGAAGCCAAAAAGGCTTTAGCTAACATCCACGTGTTCTTTTGACTTGTTAAAATTAGCTTCAGGAGAAACAGAGGCTGGGGAGATCGCTTTTGTGGTCTACTGTTCTCAGAACTGGGGATTCTGCTATCGTAAAAAAAATTGTGACTTATGCAACTCTTAAAAGTGTGAATTTAAGTCTGCATGTGCATAAAGATATACAGTCAGCCCTCTATACCCAAACATTCTGTATCCATGGATTCAACCAGAATTCTACTGACAGAATTGATAATAATTATGTCCACTGGGGAAAATTTTATTTAGCCAAAACAGTATAATCCACATAGCAATTACAAGCTTTACCCATTGTCTTCATACCCAACGTAGACAATGGGCATAGTGACTGGTGGCATTTTGAGAGTTGTAGCCCCATAAAGTCACTCTTCCAAATTGTATGGCCTGTATTATCGGATCCAATTTTAACTGAGGATACCAGGGATCAAGCCTGGAACGTTCCCCAGACAAAGCATATGACTAGTTCATTTATTTCATTCAGGTTTGCTCAGAACTAGCAAGATCATTATGCCAATCTAGACATAAACACGACTGACTATACTTTTAGGCAGATTCAGCAGGGGAAATCAGGGCAAATGGTTCTGGGCATCATGACTAGGCAGCATGTTGCTATGCATTTGCTTTGTCTAATGAGAATCTTTTAAAGTGAGTTTACTGCATTCCAAAACCAGCTGTTCTAATTTCTGTACCCCCCAACTATCCAGTTTTACAGGGGTCATGCTGATCAATCCTCTTTCCTTCCACTTTTCCGGCTGCTTTTAGACAGTCCCAGTTTCTCCCTTCTCCACCTAGGGCCCTTCTACATAGCCATATAACTCAGAATATCAATCCCACAATAGCTGCTTTGACGTGGGTTATCTGAGTCCACACTGCCATATATCCCAGTTCAAAGCAGATAATGTGGGATTTTATTCAGCTGTGTGGAAAGGGCCCCAAGTCCCTTGTTAGTCCTGAATTATAGTACTTCAAATTCCTGCAACTGAATTCAAAGTGCTAATTCACTTAACTCAGCAGGGAGCAGAGAATGTAATACTTTGTCCTTCTCAATAGGCTCAAGCAAAAGCAAACTACTGCAGCCTCTTCTAGCTTGTATGTTATCTTGCCATCTTGACCACACTTCTGGGGGTGGATTCAGACAGGCCTTTATCCCAGGAGAATCTGCGTTTTAAAAACACAGATCTTCCTGGGGGCCTGTTCATACACACCCCAGAAATCATGCGCTTTCTGGGGTGGGTGTCCAGATGCTCTCACGGGACTGGCCCGTGAGAACATCTGGAGGCCCTACCCCCTTCCCCGAAGCCACCAAACCCCTTTGAAAAGTAAAATAAACTTACCTGGCCTCCAATAAACTCTTGGAGTAGCTCTCTCAGTGCATAGAAATTACGCACCAGGAGAGCAGGGGGGGAGCAATCCCCCCCTGCTCTCCTGGTGCATCATTTCTACATGCCTGAAGAGTTGCTTCAAGACTGTACTGGAGGCCGGGTAAGTTTTCCTTACTTTTCAAAGGAGTTTGGAGGTTTTGGGGGAGGGGTGGGTATTCCCACAGTTTTCCAGACTAACTTAGTCCAGAAAAATTGGGGAATGGAGCCTGGACTGCAGTCCAGATGCTGGAAATAGTGGGTTTATCCCATGCCTTCCAAGAGGGTGCAGAATAAATCCACTATCTAATTAATTCGCTACAAAGCAGGATTTGCCTGGTTTGCAGCAAATTAATTCAGGACTGTCCAGAACGTTGTCTGGACATCACTTCTTTGATGTGGGAGTTACCACAATAAAGACACTGTCTGGATGGGCCCTGAATGTACCTATATAAAGGGACCACACCACAACCCTTTTCACTGCTGGCAGTCTTCATTTGAGTTGTGGAGTCCCAATTCAGCCTGCTTTCCTCATGACAGCTTTTAAGTAAACATAAATCACTCTTGCAATTTATTACCTAAATTGTATGTTATGCTTCATCTTTCAGGCTATTGTTGTTCCAAATCAGTTGTTCTCCAGGTGTTTTGGACATCAGCTCCCACAATTCCTAAAAGCTGGTAAGCTGACTGGGACTTCTGGAAAACTAAAGGCTGAGAACCACAAATTGAGATAATCTAAAACAGACCTGGGCAAATGTGTTTCAGCATGCCTGAAATAATGCAATATCATTTTCAACTGATATTTTGGCCGATTTGAGGGTAGAGTATCAATGTCAGAACTATCTTAGACTCTGAACATTCACAGCCAGAAATCTTAGACACCTTATAATATTACATAGAGCAGACCTCACAAATATTATAAGGGTTATGCTATCAGAGGCATCCCCTGGTGTTGTTCCAAAGTATGACACATTAAATGTCAAACATAATTATCCAAGGTATGTCATATAAATTAAAAAACATCAAGAGTAACAATTGAGGAAATATAAATACAACACTTTCCAGGGCAGCGCACTTGCCCTCAGATTCCTCCTCACCCTGAAAACAGTTCAGGCCTTAGATCTCCATTTCCATTCTAGTGGTAGAAAGGTACATATTTCACTGAAGCTTAATAAATGAAAAGCTCTTGAAGCTTTGTGCCTTCATTGCCTGTTTCAAATAAATTTAGACTTTGCATGATAATCTGATGCAGCAAATTGATGAGACTTCTGTCTCCCATGGGAACTGAGTACAAGCTGTTAAAGAGGGAAAATAGATGTTACTGCTGAGATACGGATTTTACCGACAGACAAGTGTGAGCAAACAAAGCTGTCTCCTCCAACAGAGCAGTAAGAAAGTGCCAGATTGTCTGGTGTTAAAATTAATGTCCTTAATCGAAGCAGTAAACAGAGCTGCTCCTGCTTGTTTAACACTTTCATCATCTGCAGGAGTTAAAGTTACCAGACAGGTTATATGACAGCAGAACCTCATTTTGAGATGCTCAGTTAACTCCCCAAGTACCTTGTTATGCAATTATTCAAATCAGGCCAGTGTAGAAGATGCATAACTGTATTAGATAATACAAATGAAGCTCAGAAGAAAGACTGTAAACCCACTAAGTGGGAGGAGAATGCTATGCTCTGAAGACAGTAGTCTTTTTGTAAATAGTGTTTTTTGGAACCATGCAGACACTATTGGCTCTAGATATATTTGATGTATTGCCTGAAGGAGGTATCAGAAGGGTGTCAGCCCTGGTGTAAGAATTATTTGTGGGTTATATCTTGAGAGTTTGTGATGTACTGTTTTCAGAAGTACCATAATTTTCTGTTTCACTTAGAACCACTGCCAAATCAAAAGCAGAAGTTGGGGAAGTGGTTTTTGGAGTATACATCCCATAACCCACCAGCTAATCATTGGGAAACAGGAAAGTAATTTTATGAAGCTTTGGACAAAAGTACATATTGAAACAAGAATCTGGAACAATGGACTTGGTGGCTAGGGGACACTGAGAGCTGAAATCAAAAAGTAACTTTTCTAAGATCTAGATTACAACATTGCTATAGTGCAGTCGTTCTCAACCTCGTGAATGCTGCAACCCCTTAATACAGTTTCTCATGTTGTGGTGACCCCCAACCATGAAATTATTTTCGTTGCTACTTCATAACTGTAATTTTGCTACTGTTATGAATTGTAATGTAAACATCTGATATGCAGGATGAATTTTCATCTACTGGACCAAATTTGGCACAAATACCCGATACACCCAAATTTGAATACAGTTGGGGTTGAGGGAGTCATTTGGGAGTTGTAGTTGCTGGGATTTATAGTTAACCTACAATCAAAGAGCATTCTGAACTCCACCAGTGATAGAATTGAACCATACTTGGTATATAGAACTCCCATGACCAACAGAAAATACTGGAAGGGTTTGGAGGTCATTGACCTTGAGTTTGAGAGTTGTAGTTCATCTACATCCAGAGAGCACTGTGGATTCAAACAATGATAGATCTAGACCAAACTTGGCATGGATACTCAATATGCCCAAATCTGAACACTGGTGGAGTTTGGGGAAAATAGATCTTGACATTTGGGAGTTGTAGGTGCTGGTATTTATAGTTTACCTACAATCAAAGAGCATTCTGAACCTCACCAATGATAGAATTGGGCCAAACTTCCAACATAGAACCTCCATGACCAACAGAAAATACTGTGTTTTCTGATGGACTTTGGCAATCCCTCTGACACCCCTTGCAACCCCCCAGCGGTCCTGTCCCCCAGGTTGAGAAACGCTTATAGTATATTATTTCTGTAGCCTTTTTATAGGATGCTTCTTCCTGTTGAAGGTACACTGTTCGCTGCTCACAATGGATTGTTTGCATTGTTAGCTACTTTAAATTACTTTCAGAAGAGTCTGAGTCTATTATGTAATTTTGTTCAAGTCATGCAATTTATTCTATAACTTAGAAATGATGTATGAGAATGTTCGATATAAGAAAAGCTTCTTTCTTCATACTCCAAATGAGCTATCAGAAAAACAGGCCACTTGGCATTTCTTATCCAATCATTTCTTGTTTTGTTCTAACATTTTCTGCTAATATTTTCTAGATAGTCTGCAAATACATAACATAACGTCTAAATAGTCACCCTCTTTTCTAGCTACATCTTCTTGAACTTCACGGCAGGGGGTTGGACTAGATGGCCCATGTGGTCTCCTCCAATTATTCTATGACTCTATGATTCACAGGGTCTCTGTGAAGGAAGGGGTCCTTCAAATGTTGTTGAACTCTAGCTCCTATCAGGGTCAACCAGCATGAACAATTGTCAAGAAGAATGGGAGACTGAATCTAACAACAGCACCATTAAAGATAAAGCAATTTAGAGAATTAGGCATTTTCAGCTTGGAAAGCAGAAGACTTGGTGATAACATAGCCATCTTTAAATATCTGAAGGAATGTCATAAAGAAGATGAAGTTGTCTTTTTTTCTGCTGGATTCAAATGGAACAGACTATCTCAAAGGGTGGTGGGCTCTCCTTCTTCAGATGGGTGAGCAGAGGTTGCATGTGCAATATTTCAGAATTACTCAAATTGCGTATCCCTGCATGGCAGGTTCTTGAACTAGATGTTTTTTCCTTGATTCTCTGATATAATCCCCAGACATGCAAAGTTGTTACCAAACTGTACAAAAATCTATGGGAGAAGTAGCATTGCACTAACTCCACTGTAGTTAATTATCGCTATGAAGTGATGACTTTCATCAAGGTTTTCCTCTGAACTCCATAAACCAGAAGAAAAAGGAAGAAGAATATTTTTATTGAAACATTGAGTTAAGCCTTGTCAGTTGAATCCTTTCAATATTTAACAGATGTTTTGGTGACTGTGTCTCCTGGTCATTATAATGGAGAGCATCCCATGTTGTTAATTTGTTAACATCAGAATCCACTCACTTGTATTGGTTTCCAAATCTGGAGGATGGCATATGTAATAGTGTTGTGTGTTTGACGTAAACATTGACCCATTTAGTGTCCTGGTTTTCGCTGAATGCCTCAAGCTGTTTTTTGGGAGCCTCTCAAAATCGGGAGGGAAGATATCTGTTTTTGCTCTGGGATGCCGAAAGATCAGTTTTTGATTGACCCATTATAGGCGGGGCTTCTCAGACTCCCCTTCAGGCGTGCTTTAAGGAGGCTTCTTCTTACCTGCTGTTTTTTTCTACTCTAGAAGAAGTGCTTGGCTGCAAGTACTGGGTCTAGCCTAGCAAACCTTTTGTATCATTACCCCAATACCCCCATGCATATGGGATATATTGAGTATGGTGATCAGATCATGATATGAATAAACATAACAGTTTAAATAATGCACCAGTAAGGCCTTTTCGCGAACCACCATGAGAATTTCGGGGGGGGGGGGGGGCTGAAGTCCCTCGAACCCCCCCCCCCCCCGGCTACATGCCTGATCCACGCACTCTCTTTCCAAGGCAAGGAGACAAGTTCTGTTTCTTACTCTAGAGTAAGCACTCAGCTGCAGGCACTGGCAGGCATGTGCACTTTCTGGGCCTGCACGCCACATGCACACACACTCTTTCCAAGGAGAGTGCGTTTGTGGCATGCATGCCCAGAAAGCGTGTGTGCTTGCCAATGCCTGCAGTTGAGCTCCTCCCTCCTCTAGAGTAAAAAATTTCTTTTTCTAGTGGAGGCACTTGGCTGCAGGCACTAGTAGGCATGCACGCTTTCTGAGCCTGCACACCACACACACACTCTCTTTCCAAGGGAAGGAGGAAAGTTGTAGGAGGTACTCAGCTACAGGCGCACACGCTTTCTCTCCCGGGCTACACCACGCCAGCCAAGAAGTCATTCAATTCCAAGGCATTTTATTGTTTATTATTTATTTATTTACTGTATTTGTATACCCCCTTTCTCGGCGACTCAAGGTGGTTTAAAATTTTTAAAGAGGCTTCCCACTTCCAGATTTGGAAACGTGATAACCTCCTGGAAGAGGAGAGTAGTTTTCAGGGAATGAGGGTTTACTTTTTATTTGCTGGGGGAGTAATAAAAAAGATTAAACTGTGATGCTGAAAAGCAGCCTTGGAGCCAAGATTGACTCCCGCTTGCTTTCGTGTCCAGCTGATTTTCGTACCGGGAGGGGGGTTTCCCATTACGTGCTCCTGAAGTACCAAAAGAAACAAAAGAAACAAAGAGACAGGAGAAACCAATTCCATGCACAACTCTAATATGTAATTGTAAAAGAAAATGCCAATTTGCAAATACTACCACTTAGAAGGGATTTTACTTCATCGTTGTTTTTTTCAAGCCACCATAACATTTCTGTCATTCTTTCTGACATCCACAAAATGTTTTTTCTCCTTCTATCCTCTGCTGAACTCCAATTCCATCAATTAGAAAAAGCTGTATATAGATCATCATTCACATTGATAGATGGCTTCTCAGTAGGAATTGGGGAGCATTTTTGGTTTGACCTGCATTTTTAAAAGGCTGATCTAGTTTATATTTCACAGACTAATCTACATATTTATCTGGCAAGTGTGAACTAGGTCAGTTCATTTAAAAATGCAGGTCAGATGAAAGTCTCCCCATATCCCTAATGAGAAGAGGTCCGTCAAATGGACCTGACTCATTCTCACTTCCTGGACTAATATGCAAATCAGAATACAGCTGCCTTCAGAATTGTGTGTTTTACAATGCAGTATTCAAATTTAACAAACAAAAGAAGGGGTACAAAAGTGCCAATATGAGAGACAGCTGCATATGCTATAGCAGGAAATTGCACAGGAAAAAAAAATCTGAATTGGATGCTTTTTGAAATTGTAAATGCATGGGAAAATAGAATACAACTGATTTATAATTGAACACATGGCCCGGGGATGTATGTTTTCCTGAACTTTGAGAAGTTGAGAGGCTTAAGAGTTAATTCCATATGATTTAGTTGATGGTAGTGTCAACACTGTATTATCTATTTATCTATTTATCTTTTGTATGCCACCTTTCTCCAAGAGTGAGACACATGGTGACTCCCAGAGACAATAATCTGAAAAGCAGTAACAGTAAAATTTTAGAACAATTAAAGATGAAGAAAGCAAGCCCTGAATAGTGATGTCCAATTTGCAACAGCCCCTTCTGCTCAGTGTAGTAGCTGCCCACATACACACAAAACAAAATTCAGTGATGTAACTTTTATGAAGAAATCAGTGCCTCGTGCTTTAGACATGAATTTGTTGATCCCATGTGCTGAAGAAAAACCTATCATGTGGTTTTCTTGGCAAAATTTGTTCAAAAGACGGTTCACCCTTGCCTTCCTCTGAAGCTGAGAGAGTGTGACTTGTCCAAGGTCATCCAGGGGTTTCCATGGCTGAGTGAAGATTCAGACCTTGAATCTCCAAAAACTACACTACTCTGATTCTCAGAGACTTTTGGTTTGTTTCACCAAAGATCATTGTTCTCTCATCTACAAATCGCCTGTCCCAAGAAATGTGAACCTTACTTGTACAACTTGATTACCCCCCATCATCTTCATCTTATGGAATCCTGAGATTTATTATTGAACAAGGTACTTAGAATGATTTGATGGACATCACTGAACTATAGTTTATTTATTTCTATTTATTTATTTCAAACATTTTTACCCCGCCCTTCTCAACCCCTGGGGGAAATCAGGGTGGCTTACAATTGGTAATAATTCAATGCCGCATCATAAAATACAGAATAATAAATATAACAATTAAACATGAACATTAATAAATAAAGATTAAAACAGTATACTTACACTCTGATTAGCTATTGCCCATCTGGTGGCTGTTTAGCTAGCCATCTACTAATGATTACTCTGCTTCACTTATCCAAATCCTCTTCCATGCCATAGTCAAACATTATCAATCGTCCTTTAACCTGATTGCCCAAAGGCCTGGTCCCACAGCCACGTTTTAACCTTTTTTCTAAAGGTGAGGAGGGATGACAATGACCTAATTTCCCTGGGGAGCAAATTCCACAGGCGGGGGGTCACCACCGAGAAGGCCCTGTCCCTCGTCGCCGCCAAGCATGTTTGAGACAAAGGCGTGGCCGAGAGCAGGGCTTCCCCAGAAGATCTTAAGCTTTGAGGTGGGACGTAGAAGGAGATACGTTTGGACAGGTACGCTGGACCGGAACCGTATAGGGTTTTATAATTCAAGACTAGCACTTTGAATTGTGCTCGGAATTGGATCGGCAGTTCCTGAGATACCCGAAGAAGAGAAAGTCTACGAACTAAATCAAGGTATTAGATAGATATAGTTTAATGAAGAGTGCTCTAGAGCTGTCCAGTGGAGAATTCTAAACATCTCATCAAGTTCCAAATCCCAGGATTTTAGAGCCATGACATTAATGTGGGATCAAACTACTACACTTGCTGAAGACACCTAGACATTGTCCTCAGCAAGTGTAATTTATCAGCTTTGACCACAGATGGCAATTCACCCACATCTTTCCTTTGTTCAAATCTCTCCCTAACCCTTGAGCTAGCTAAAATGGGATATGGTTCCAAATTTTCACTGTCCAGTGTTTGAGTTGCACTGGTTGTCCTCTGCCTCTCATCCTGGATCAAGTGTTCCTTCTCCTGCTGCCAGTTCCTAGCTGAAATTATTTAGAAAACATTTGCTTCACTTAAATCGTCGTTCTGCAAGACCCAGTACTTCGCCAAAAGAGCCTTGCTAGCTCTACTCTTCCAAAGTATTGTGATTTTTCTTGCTGTGGGGAGCCTTATTAATTTGGTGTCTCAAAGAACAATACCCCCCCCCCCCCCCAGAATGTTTCAGCTCCAATGAAGTTCCCACACTGTTTCTAGGTTTCTTGTCTTCCTCCTCTGCATCTATAAAATAATTCCTCCCAAACCAATTCTATCCTCAGGAAGAACCATGTGAGGCCTCAGAAAAACTCTCTTTGAGCCCTACTCTATATCAAATATGTCTGTTCTCTGCACATTATAGCTACCATTTCTATCTGAGGGCTTCTGAAAGAAGTGAAATTGGTATTAGTTCTATCCCAGACCCTTTTGCTGCAATCTTTCCATTGCTAGTGAGTGCAAAGAATCATGGAGTGATTGCAGGAATGTATGTCACCAAAGCAGCAACATAGCTTGAATGGAGAGCAATGCGATAGTGACTGTTTCCAAACTGCATGCTTCCATTTGCTTCAACAACATGATTGCTGTGAGACAACAGGCTGTTGCAATAACATCCAAAATCAGAAAAGTCAAATAGCTGAGTGCAATAAAAAGTACCCGTCTCTCTCCTTTCCTTTCCTGTCCTTAACTGCTTCTACTGTTACACCCACTGAAGCTGAGAGTTTACCCACAAAGAAGACACTACACTCCCAAATAAGCTTGCACAATTGGCTGTGAAATTCTTTTATTCTTCTCCCATTTTCTTTTCTTGATCATTCCCAGAGGTTTTAGAGCCCTATTCACCTCGCATAATTAGAGTGCTATGATTCCACTTTAACTGCCATGGTTCCAAACTACCCGTTTTAGGATTAGCAGATTGGAGAGGCGCATGTAGAGTTTTCAGCCACAGAACTTGAATGACTCGCCAAACTACAAATCCCAAAATGCCATAGGGTGGAATTTTCTTTCTTTCTTGTTACATTTTTAATCTGTTATGTTTTTATTTGTTTTATTGTTTTTATGTGTGTTAATTGTGTATACATTTTAACTATTTTATAGTTTGATATGGCTTGTTTTATGGCTGTTTTATGATGCAGCATTTAATTCTTGCCAGAGTTTGTAAGCCACTTTGAGTTCCCTGCAGGGTATTTATTTTATTTATTTATCGTGTCAGGAGCGAACCAAACAGCTGTATTGCATTAAAAAACAGACAAAATGCAAAGTTTGCAAGCTTGGTAGTTGGTTAAATGTCCTTTGACCAGTATCTGGCCACTTGGCGTGCCTCTGGTGTTGCTGCAAGGAGGTCCTCCATTGTGCATGTGGCAGGGCTCAGGTTGCATTGCAGCAGGTGATCTGTAGTTTGCTCTTCTCCACACTCAAATGTCGTGGATTCCACTTTGTAGCCCCATTTCCTGCGGTTGGTTCTGCATCTCGTGGTGCCAGAGCGCAGTCTGTTCTGCACCTTCTAAGTTGTCCAGTCTTCTGCGTGCCCAGGAGGGAGTCTCTCATTTAGTATCAGCCATTGATTGAAGTTCTGAGTTTTAGCTTGCCACTTTTAGACTCTCACTTGCTGAGGTGTTCCTGCGAGTGTCTCGGTAGATCTTAGAAAACTATTTCTTGATTTAAGTCATTGATGTGATGGCTGATACCCAAACAGGGGATGGACTGGAGATGTCACTGCCTTGGTCCTTTCACTATTGGCTACTCCTCCCCCTACGGATGTCAGGTGGTGCAATACCAGCTAAACAGTGTAATTTCTCCAGTGGTGTTGGGCGCAGACAACGCGTGATAATGTGGCATGTCTCATTAAGAGCCACATCCACTGTTTTAGCGTGGAGAGATGTGTTCCATACTGGGCATGCATACTCAGCAGCAGGGTGAGAAAGGCAGGATATAAATAAAGTAAATAAATAAAGTAAATAAATAAATAAATAACAATAACAGATAAGTAAATAAATAAACACAGTTAAAGTGGGAAAATAATGGTATAACTGTGTAGTGTGCATGAGTCCATTTATTATACCCCTGACCCTTACAACATCCCTGAAGTAGAGACGCAATCTCCCTCCTCAGTTTTGGTCATACATGAAAAACACCCACATTGTCCCACAAATCTTGTATTAAGCTCATCCTCAAGCTATTCTTTTAATGCTCATTTTTTTCCTGCTATGCACATCATTTACTGTTTTATGTGAGATAATAAATTCCTTATGTACTAATTCCCAACACTGATCACAATGTTTACATTAGCTATCACCACTGATGGATATCACCACTGATGGATGTGTGCTGTTTTATTCTGAGTTTATGTTGTTGTAAAATGCTTATATGCTTTATTCAATTGTATTTTATATTTTGTATATGTTATTTCTTGTTTTAGGTACCACATGCCTTCTGTAAGCGACTCCAAATCCCTTCGGGGAGATGGTGGCAGGATACAAGAATAAAATTATTGTCTATTTTGAGTCTTTTACATAAAATAAATGCCTCCAATAAACAGATTGATGAGATCTGTTTTTAATTAAACAATTCCATAAAAAATACATTACCATGATTAAAGGTCTTTTGTACAGGTATATCTGAGAACATACTCAGTTCAGTAAAAATATTTAGAAAGAACACACTCACGGATTAGCTTTAAAATCTCAAATAAAGAGAATCCATCAATTTCCAAAGTCGGCTGTGATAGGGAATTCTCTCAAAATAGCAGGGCATCCAAAAATACAACCAGGATACTTAATTGAGCAGTCAGCTCACAGCAAGCAGAAGGTGAAGTGTTGCGGCTAAAAGAATTCTTGAGCTTATAAGGCAAAAGGAGTTTGGCTTTATTACTAACAGATTAGTTATAGGATTACCTTTTATACATTATAATAGGAACTCCCGGTGGCGCAATGGGTTAAAACCTTGTGCCGGCAGAACTAAAGACCAACAGGTTGAAGGTTGCAGAGACATGAGAGAAGCCTCTCACAAGGATGGTAAAACATCAGAAAAAAACATCTAGGAGTCCCCTGGGCAATGTCCTTGCAGATGGCCAATTCTCTCACACCAGAAATGACGCAGTTTCTCAAGTCACTCCTGACACGAAAAAAAATACATTATAATCCATTTTCTGAGATTAATATAGTATTATCCTATCTGTTCATGTATATAAAAACAGAAAGCATGGTTAGAGATGGAATTTTTACTGTGAGGTCAAAGCAAATGTGGTCTTTCGTGTATGTGACAGCCCTTTATTTATTCATCTAAGTGACAGAGTCCACCTGGAGAATTCATTTGACTTTTGAGAGCTCTGTGTGCCTTTCCTTTCACAAAGAACATAAGGCCTCAAGTAAGATGAGCGCTAAGAAGAGGTTTGTTACCTTAGGTTGATCCCACGAACAAAGAAACCACTGTACTGGATTTAGCCTAGTTTATCAGAGTTACGGACAACCATGTGACTTCTGTGTAAGCTGACTATTAAGACCGAGAAAGCAGGATTTCCAAGAAACTTCAATAAGATCTCTTCAGGATTTGATGAGAGCTTTTAAAGAATCTGAACACTTGCTGATCTGGACAGTTGTATTGTGACTTTATGAAGGAGAGACCTCCAAGTCACTCTGTCATCCCCCAGGTCTTACTTTTTCCTACTGCCTTCTATGTACCATGTCGAGCATTATTGTGTTTTCTAATTAGTCATGTCTCCTTGTGATATACCTTGAGAAAGAGAAGACAGATATCTTAGTTAAGAGAGCTATTACCAGATCAATGTGAAATGAGGAGATTATTGCTTCTCATCCACTTAGGGAAATGAAATAACAAACATTTCATTCCTTTTAGTCACAAGGTAGATGAAGAGCAAAGCAAATGGTGAACCATGACATTACAACTGGCATTTTGGAAAACACCTTCTGGAGATCACATCATTTTAAGAAATCATGACTTCTCAGAAAAGAGCCAAAAACCCTTTAGAGTAGAATCTTCTCTTGTGATATACAACCAGGTGTAATTATGCTAGACAATGGTTTCAGTTGCTAGACTGAATAAATTGTTTTCTCTGATCTGTTAGGAAAACAGAGATTTTGTCAGTGCTTAAAAAAACAGCAGTGCTTCAGAAGTGTTTTTCAGTGCCCAAAAATATATATGCTCTCCCATAAAATGACTTGATTTATATCATGCGCTCAAGAGACAAAAATGAAGTAGACTTCGATAAAAAATAACATATTTGGTTTACTCTCAACCTTCATGTGTTCAGCATACAGAGATACAAAACTTATCAGTCCAGTTTCAGAAAAGTTTGAGATAATTCTCTGTACCATTCGACCAGGACAGCAAAACGGCAAGCAAGTGTGTGATCTCGGGTCTAAAGTAGTCTGCAGTGATCATGTGGTCTGCAGCCCTTTTTATAACTTCTCAGAATCCATAGAGTAAAGGATGCTTCATACGTACAAAACGTATGTATACATACATACAAAACGTAAGCAACGGGATCATAGATAAACATTACAGTAGAGTCTCGCTTATTTGACATAAACGGGCTGGCAGAATGTTGGATAAACAAAAATGTTGGATAATACAAAGTCTCCTACGGTTACCCATCCAGCATGGCACTAGACACCCAGAATACTAACAATGGGGACTCAAAGAGTTAAGGCAAGGCAACACCTCAAGGCTAGATGGGAAAGAGGAATGTGGAAATCACAGAGGGAAGGAGGAAGGATGTTTCTGCTTCTGGTCCTGCCTCTTTTCTCCATTTCTTCCCCCCCCCCCTCCTCCTCCTCATCTTGCCTTTTCACTTATTGGGAATGGAGAAAGAGTTGGAGAGTGCTCTTTTAATTGAAGGGGAAATACTGGAGGAAAGGGGGAGCATCGGATAAGATAGAATGTCGGATAAGCGAGGACCGGCTAAGCGTGACTCTACTAAAAGAAGGTTTGAAAACGGTTGTCATTTCCCATATGGGAAAAAAGAAAGAAATTGAGTAAATATATTAGAAACCCACCCCCCCCCCCCCCAGGTGAGTTTTTGCAAGTTCCACTAAGAAGTCTTGCAAATTGTAGTTAGACTAGATGAGCTGGAGGTTTGTTCACAACTCTTTCTTCTGGCTGGAACCGAGCCTCTCCAAAACTGGAGAATATGTACCCCTGTCTCCTACCTGGAGATGATCAGTGAAAACTGGAGACTTGGGGACAGGTCATGAGATCTGGCAATCTTCAAATTCTGAAAACACTAGAATGAAACACTCTTCCCCATATCTTTTGAGAGTAAAGACCAGAGAAAATAACATAATAAAGACTTTCAAATGGATGTTTTTTCTTTAGATGTTGATCTTTCCTCTATGTTATTTTCTCCCCAATCAAACTGACTACTTGCTGTAGCCATTGGTTTTCTTTAATGGTGTGATATAACTCAGTGGAATCAAACTCCATTGAGAAATTGACTTCACAGATTTTTTCATGTCAGAAAAAACTTGGAAAACTGCAAGTCACTTCTGGTGTGAGAGAATTGGCTGTCTGCATGGATGTTGCCCAGGGGACGTCCAGATGTTTTACCATCCTGTGAGAGACTTCTCTCATATCCCTATATGGGAAGCTGGAGCTGACACACTGGAGCTCACCCCACTCCCGAGATTTGAAGACTCCTGTTTTTACTACAATAGAAAGAGAGTCCAACTACAGCTCCTTGTTACCAGAGTCCAGGAGTTATCTCCTCTCACCTCCAAGATAATTTCTTTTTAGTAGTGGCATCATAAACAGTACAAACCAAAACATCTCCACTGGTGTAAAATGATTATTTTCCCCTAAATAAATTGTGCCAGCAGAGATATTGGTGGACTAAGTGCTTTTTTGAACTGAGCCCAAATATCCATTGAACTGAGCCCAAATATCCATTGTTGTCCCAATACAACAGTTCAGTAATGTATGTGTGCATACTCATTCCCTTTGCTGAACCAGGGTAGGACTGTTGCCAAAAGCATGTCCCTTACAACTTGTTACATCTCTGACACAATGCCAGCAATAGAAAGTAGGATTCTAAATAGCAGGCTATCTGTCATCTACCAGTCTCTCGGGTTTTTTTTTTTCTCCCTCTCACTCTTTCCACTTTCTCTTTCACATCTGCAAATCATTTAGAACTCATTTAGCCATTTCCTTGGAGTATAAACTTTAGTTTCATGAACTGATTATTTAGGATCTGGGACATCTCACAAAAACCATGAACTATCTTTCTTTGTACAGGTTTCTAGCACAATATAGTAGGTTTAGCTTTGCAAAACAAAACAAAAAAAAGTGTGTTTTGTTTTGTCTCCATATCTATCTGCTTTAAAAAAAAAATGGCACATCATTGAAAGGTTATGCTTCCTGTGAGTCCAGAGCCCCCAGTGGCGCAATGGGTTAAACCCTTGTGCCAGCTGAACTGCTGACCAAAAGGTCAGCAGTTCAAATCCAGGGAGCGGAGTGAGCTCCAGTCTGTCAACTCCAGCTTCCCATGTGGGGACATAAGAGAAGTCTCCCACAGGATGATAAAACAACCGGATGTCCCCTAGGCAACGTCCTTGCAGACAGCCAATTCTCTCACACCAGAGGCGACTTGCAGTTTTCCAAGTCGCTCCTGGCATGAAAAAAAAACCCCTGTGAGGTCAAGTTCTGAATTCTATTTGAAACACTAAGATAAATCATGTCTGGAAGGGAGAGATCCATGGAGGCGAGTTGCAGCTGTTGATGAAAGATGGGTCAATTAGACCCTTCTCCTCTGCTGTTTTTCTGTTCCAAATTACCACCTCCTGAAACTGCTTTTCACTAGGAACAGCTACCATTGGGGTTTCACATTTGTGTGTGTGATGCATAGCTTGGTCCTTGGCTTCTTATGTATTGTTAAAAGACGGTTCCTCTTAATACCAAAAAAAAGTAATGAAACAGACCCCGGGCCAGTTCTCCACATTACAGCCCACAAGCTGATTACACTGTTATGGGATAACATCGGCTTGGGAGAATTAGGCAACTCAGTGAGGTGATGGTCTTTATTATATACCAGTTGGTTTCTGTTCTATGGTTACCATAGTCAGCTTTTTTCTCTTTTCCATCTGCTCTTCTGATCTGACACTTCGCCCCCCACTCGCTGTCAGGAATCTGTAATTTAGCCATAATAATGAGTATCAGGTTGGAATCCTGACGTTCTGGTCTTCTGGTTTTGTCATATTTCTCCCACAGTCTCCTACAATTACTGGCTCAGCTCTTGCTCAATTGGCATTTCAATTAAACACCCCAGCAGTTTTTGAGTCTGTGCCTGAAACAGTCCTCTGGGGTTTTTAAAGCTTGTCAAGCAACACTAAAAGTGGATATTTTCTTCCCTTCTTCTGCTTTTTTTCTTTTCTACATTTTTAAAAAACAATTGTCATTTGGAAGTCAAAAGTCTCATGTGAGGGTGGAGACAGGAATGCTTAGCAAGTAGGTCTAAATTATCAGGTTTTGTTAATATGAAGGATGAGGAAGTAACACAGCAATTGTAAACAGAGATGACAAAGGCCATCTAAAGGTAGACCTAGTCTTTCCAGTAGATACTGCTTGAAGCATCATTTTGGGCACACTGCTGAGAAACACTATTCGTGCAGAGTACGAACCTCAGAACTCCTCAAATTGGATAGGGCATTTCTACTCATCCAAAAATGGAACTTTTATAACCTCTCTTTGGGTGCAATCGAAGGGCAGCAAGTTGCTCTTCTGTTTGTCCTTGTATTTTTTTACTGTTAAGGAAAGAGAGCAATTGCAGTGTCCAATTCTGGGTACCGCAATTGAAGGGAGATGTTGACAAGCTAGAATGTGTCCAGAGGCGGGTGACTAAAATGATCAAGGGTCTGGAGAACAAGCTCTATGAGGAGTGGCTTAAAGAGCTGGGCATGTTTAGCCTGCAGAAGAGAAGGAGACATGATGAGAGCCATGTATAAATATATGAGGGAAAGTCATAGGGAGGAGGAAGCATGCTTTTTTTCTGCTGCCCTGGAGACTAGGACATGGAGCAATGGCTTCAAACTACAGGAAGGGAGATTCCACCTGAACATTAGGGAGAACTTCCTAACTGTGAGAGCTGTTCAGCAGGGGAAATCTGCCCCAGAGTGTGGTGGCGGTTCCTTCTTTGAGGCTTTTAAACAGAGGCTGGATGGCCATCTGTCGGGGGTGCTTTGAATGTGAATCTGCAGCCAGAGAGCTCCAGGATCTCAGCAAACTCCAAACCCCAGGATTTCATAAGATGGAACCATGGGAGTTAAAAGTGGAATAATAACAATATAATTATAGCATTTTTTGTTGGTTGTGGGAGTTCTGTGTGCCAAGATTGGTTCCATTTCATCTTTGCTGGAATTCAGAATGCTCTTGGATTCTAGGTTAACTATACAGGTGCTGGTGTTAACCTACAAAGCCCTAAACGGTTCCGGCCCAAAATACCTTGAGTACCGCATCTCGGCCTACGAGCCCTCGAGGACCTTGAGATCGTCCGGGGAGGCCCTTCTCTCGGTCCCGCCTGCCTCACAGGCACGCCTGGTGGGAACTAGAGAACGGGCCTTCTCGGTGGTGGCCCCTCGGCTGTGGAACTCCCTCCCTGCTGCGATCAGGCAGGCGCCTTCCCTCATGGCCTTCCGTAAGGGCCTGAAGATTTGGCTCTTCGAAAAGGCCTTCAATTAAGTGCTTTGTTTTTCTTGGAATGACCATCGGAATGGACTATGACTACGAGATTGATTATGATTCAAACAAGACGAAGCGGATTTTTAGCTTAATTAGTTGTGTGTTAGTAAGTTGTATGTTATAGTCCTAACCTATTGTAATTGTTGTCTTTATGTTCTATGTTTTGTACACCGCCACGAGTCGCCTTCGGGCTGAGAGTGGCGGTTAACAAATGCAAATAATAAATAAATAATAAATAAATAAATAAATCTCAGCAACTACAACTCCCAAATGACAAAATCACCCCCCACAACCCCACCAGTATTCAAATTTGGGCGTATTGGGTATTTGTGCAAAATTTGATCCAGTGAATGAAAATACACCCTTCATACCAGATATTTGCATAAGATTCATAACAGCAGCAAAATTACAGTTATGAAGTAGCAACGAAAATAATTTTATGGTTGGGGGTTACCACAACATGAGGAATGGTATTAAGGGGTTGCAGCATTCGGAAGGTTGAGAACTACTGCACTATAGCAATGTTATAATCTAGATCTTAGAAAAGTTACTTTTTTGACTTCCACTCTGTGTCCCCTAGCCACCAAGTCCATTGTTCCAGATTCTTGTTTCAATGTGTACTTTTGTCCAAAGCTTTATAAAATTACTTGACTGTTTCCCAATGGTGAGCTGAAGCTTTATGGGATTTATAGTCCACAGAGTGCTTGAGGACCATAGGGATACCAAGGTGCTTGTATAAACCTATTGTCCTCCCAACCCTGCTATATGCCTGCGAAACGTGAACTATCTACAGACGTCACACTCAACTCCTGGAACAATTCCATCAGCGTTGCCTCCAAAAAATCCTGCAAATCTCTTGGAAAGACAGGTGCACAAATGTCAGCATGCTGGAAGAAGCAAAGACCACCAGCACTGCACCCATCAACTGTGCTGGACCAGCCACATTGTCCAAATGCCCGATCACCATCTCCCAAAGCAGTTACTCTAGAATGGGAAACGGAATGTTGGAGGGCCATCGCTTCAATGCTGGTGGTCTTTGCTTCTTCCAGAACGCTGACATTTGTCCCCTTGTCTTCCCAAGATATTTGCAGGATTTTCCAGAGGCAGCCCTGATGGAATCGTTCCAGGAGTTGCATGTGACGTCTGTAGACAGTCCACGTTTCGCAGGCACAGAGCAGGGTTGGGAGGACAATATGTTTATAGACAAGCACCTTGGTATCCCTACAGATGTCAAACACTCTCTGCTTCGTTCGGGAAAATAAAATCATAGAATCATAGAATCAAAGAGTTGGAAGAGACCTCATGGGCCATCCAGTCCAACCCCCTGCCAAGAAGCAGGAATATTGCATTCAAATCACTCCTGACAAATGGCCATCCAGCCTCTGCTTAAAAGCTTCCAAAGAAGGAGCCTCCACCACACTCCGGGGCAGAGAGTTCCACTGCTGAACGGCTCTCACAGTCAGGAAGTTCTTCCTAATGTTCAGATGGCATCTCCTCTCTTGTAGTTTGAAGCCATTGTTCCGCATCCTAGTCTCCAGGGAAGCAGAAAACAAGCTTGCTCCCTCCTCCCTGTGGCTTCCTCTCACATATTTGTACATGGCTATCATATCTCCTCTCAGCCTTCTCTTCTTCAGGCTAAACATGCCCAGTTCCCTAAGCCGCTCCTCATAGGGTTTGTTCTCCAGACCCTTGATCATTTTAGTCGCCCTCCAATGTGGGCGATCAAAATATGTTTATTCATATAATGATCTGATCACCATGCTCAATATATCCCATATGCATGGGGGTATTGGGGTAACGATACAAAAGGTTTGCTAGGGTAGACCCTCTTTCACTCAGACTCAACCCCCCCCCCCCCCGAATCAAAATCCTGGCTACGGGCCTGCCTCCAGGGGCCCCCACCCTCAGGCTGAGAAACACTGATCCAGACACTAATGATAAGGGATGGGTCATTGAGGCTGGGGGTCCAGGCGAGGAAGGCCGGGTTCCTTCCTGAGTCCCCGGTGCCGGCCGGCAACTCCTCCTCCGTCATCATCAGCAGCAGCCTCACTCCGCAGCCTCCGTCTCCATTGGCAGACAGGCGCGTTCGGGCTGTGAGCCGCCGACAGTGTCCTCGTTTGACCCCGGCTGCTTGGCTGCCGCAGAGGGATCCGGGGGCGCGCAAGGCTAAAGGAGCGGGGGGGGGGGGGGGGATAAGCGGGAGAGAAGACGAGAGAAGGGGGAGAAAGAAAGAGGCAGATGGATCGACGCCCCCTCCCTCCTCCCCTCCCTCCAATTGAGGGAACCTTTTTCTAATCTCTCCCCCCCCCTCCCTTTTAATGAACCCCAATGTGGTGGAAGGGGGGGGGGCACAAAAGACAGAGTGAGATCTCCCAACTTTTGTAAAAAGCCATCCGATTGCGCAGGCCAGAGGGAGAAACAGGAAAGGTAAGACAGAGGAGAGGAGGAGGATGAGAAGGAGGAGGGTGGGGGTTTATATAAGCAATGCCTGACTCGGGAGTAAATGGATAGACTCTTAAGAGGTTTTGTTTCTCAAGGAGACAGAAGCAGGGAATGAATGGGGAGAGGATTACAGGGAGGTGGGACGCCCCTCTTCTTGGTAGTGGGAGATCCCAATCCGTGCTGGGAAGAAGAGAAGAAGGGCGAAGGGAAGGAGAGCACGTCGGGGGGGGGGGTGGCAATGGCGCTTGGCTTCCTCCCCTCCGCCGCCCCGGCTGCTAAGCTGGCTTTGACCTCGGTCAAGAACTCGAGGCTGAGGCTTCAGGCCAGAGTTCGAGGCCCCGCTGGGGGTGACTTTTCAGAGAGTCACACTCTCTCAGCTTCAGGAGGGGAAAAATACCTCCTCTTGCCGATAAACTGTATATAGTGATGAGGTAACCATAAGTCGGGGAATGTCTAGAATCATAGAATCAAAGAGTTGGAAGAGACCTCATGGGCCATCCAGTCCAACCCCCTGCCAAGAAGCAGGAATATTGCATTCAAATCACCACTGACAGATGGCCATCCAGCCTCTGCTTAAAAGCTTCCAAAGAAGGAGCCTCCACCACACTCCGGGGCAGAGAGTTCCACTGCTGAACGGCTCTCACAGTCAGGAAGTTCTTCCTAATGTTCAGATGGAATCTCCTCTCTTGTAGTTTGAAGCCATTGTTCCGTGTCCTAGTCTCCAAGGAAGCAGAAAACAAGCTTGCTCCCTCCTCCCTGTGGCTTCCTCTCACATATTTATACATGGCTATCATATCTCCTCTCAGCCTTCTGATTCCATCTGAACATTAGGAAGAACTTCCCGACTGTGAGAGCCGTTCAGCAGTGGAACTCTCTGCCCTGGAGTGTGGTGGAGGCTCCTTCTTTGGAAGCTTTTAAACAGAGGCTGGATGGCCATCTGTCAGGGGTGATTTGAATGCAATATTCCTGCTTCTTGGCAGGGGGTTGGACTGGATGGCCCATGAGGCCTCTTCCAACTCTTTGATTCTATGATTCTATGATTCTATGATTCTCTTCTTCAGGCTAAACATGCCCAACTCCTTAAGCCGCTCCTCATAGGGCTTGTTCTCCAGACCCTTGATCATTTTAGTCACCCTCCTCTGGACACATTCCAGCTTGTCAATATCTCTCTTGAATTGTGGTGCCCAGAATTGGACACAATATTCCAGGTGTGGTCTAACCAAAGCGGAATAGAGGGGTAGCATTACTTCCCTAGATCTAGACACTAGGCTCCCTAGATTCTAGACACTAGAAGGCGTTAGAGCAGTGTTTCTTAACCTTCCTAATGCTGCGACCCCTTAATACAGTTCCTCATGTTGTCGTGACCTCCAACCATAAAATTATTTTTGTTACTACTTCCTAACTGTAATTTTGCTACTGTTATGAATCAGAATGTAAATATCTAATATGCAGGAGGATGCGTTTTCATCCACTGGGCCAAATTTGGCACAAATATACCCAATATGCCCAAATTTGAATACTGGTGAGGTTGGGGGAAGGAATTGAGTTTGTCATTTGGGAGTTGTAGTTGCTGGGATTTATAGTTCACCTACAATCAAAGAGCATTCTGAACTCCACCAACAATGGAATTGAACCGATCTTGGCACACAGAATTCCCGTGATCAATTGAAAATACTATAAGGGTTTGGTGAGCAATGATCTTAAATTTTGGAGTTGTAGTTCACCTGCATCCAGAGAGCACTGTGGACTCAAACAATGATAGATCTGGACCAAACTTGACACAGATACTCCATATGCCCAAATGTGAACCCTGGTAGAGTTTGGGGAAAATAGACCTTAACATTATAGAGTTGTAGTTGCTAGGATTTATAGTTCCTCTACAATCAAAGAGCATTCTGAACCCCACCAACCATAGAACTGAGCCAAACTTCCCACAGAGAACTCCTATGACCAACAGAAAATACTGTGTTTTCTTATGGCCTTTGGTGACCCCTTTGACACCCCTTCGCAACCCCTCGAGGGGTCCCAACCCCCAGGTTGAGAAACGCTGCATTAGATGTAGGAGGAGAAAGCAAAGGTTCCCATAAGTTGGGGAATGTCTAGACGACAATGGAGGAAGGAGAAGGAGAAGAATACATGGTAGATTCTCCCCTCCTCAAAAAAGGAAAGAAAGGGAGGAAAAGGCATGTAGAATGCACTGACTCGCACAATGCTATGGAATCATGGAAGCTGTAATTTTACATGGTCTACAGCATACTCCTCACCAAACTACAGCTTCCAGGATTCTGTAACATCAAGCCCTGACAGTTCAGGTGGTGCTAAATTGCACCTGCTATAGAATCCTCCACAAGGATTCTATAGCAGGTATGGGCAAACTTTGGCCCTCCTAGTGTTTTGGGCTTCAACTCTCACAATTCCTAACAAAGGTCTACAGCATACTCTGCCTCACCAAACTTCAACTCTCAGGATTCTGTAGCACTGAGCCCTTGACAGTTCAGGTGGTGCTAAATTGCCTTGTATTGATGCACCCCATAATTGCCAGGACTCTCCATCAGGCATGGGCAAACTTGGGCCCTCCAGGTGTTTGGGGCTAAAACTCCTACAATTCCTAACAAAGGTCTACAGCAGGCATCCTCAAACTGCAGCCCTCCAGCTGTTTGGGCCTTCAACTCCTAGAATACCTGGGAGTTGGAGGCCCAAACAGCTGGAGAGCCACAGTTTAAGGATGCCTGGTCTACAGCATACTCTGCCTCACCAAACTACAGCTCCCAGGATTCTGTAGCATTGAGCCCTGACAGTTCAGGTGGTGCTAAATTGCATTGTGTAGACACACCCCTTAACTGCCAGGAGTCTCCACCAGGATTCTATAGCAGGCAGTGGCAAACTTGGGCCCTCCAGGTGTTTTGGACTTCAACTCCCACCATTCCTAACAGCCTCAGGCCCATAATTCCTTACAGCTTCAGGGAAAAGGAAGGGGACTGGGGCTGTTAGGAATTGTAGGAATTAAAGTCCAAAACACTAGGAGGGCCCAAGTTTGCCCATGCCTGCTCTATAGCATTGAGCAATGGCAGTTGAGGGGTGCATCTCCACAATGAACTGTCAGGGCTCAATGCCACAGAATTTTGGGAGTTGTAGTTTAGTGAGACAGAGTAGATCTTGTAAAATTACAGCTTCCATAGCGTCTGAGGGGAAATGGAAGGGGCCTGAGGCTGTAAGGAATTGTGGAAGTTGAAGCTCAAAACACCTGGAGGGCCCAAGTTTGCCCATGCATGCCCTATAGCATTAAGCGATGGTAGTTAAGTGGTGCATCTCAAAACTGCATAATTAATGCAATTTGGTGCCACTTGAGCTGCCATGGCATGTCTCAAGGTCAATGGTTGGTGGGGACAAGAGAGAGGGCCTTCTCTGTAGTGGCTCCCCAGCTCTGGAATACCCTTCCAAAAAGATTAGGCTAGCCCCCACTCTTGATTCCTTCTGGTCCAGCCTAAAAACATGGATTTTAAGTAGGCTTTAGGCTTCATGCAAGCTGATATGAGCCCATATGAGGTTGACACTTTGGCACTTTAGTTGTGATTTGAAGGCAGCTAGTTTTAACTACAGGTGGCCTGCATTTTAAACTGTGTTTAAAGAGGAATTCTGGATGGGGTCATGTAGTTTCCAAGCTGACTGTAGCCTGAGGTTTTTTTAGTTTGGGAGCAAACGGGCATCCTTGCATCACTCAGGAATTTGGGAGGCCAAATGCTGGACTTGTTACCTAAGAAGCTTATCTCTGGGCCTGGCCAGGCTGGGAAATGGAAGTTCCCCTTGCAAAGATGGGAACAAGGCAGCTGGGGTCCCTAAGATGAGCCAGTGGTTCTTGGTAGAAAGCCATTGTCTGGTTATTAATATTACTATACCAGTATAAGAGAGAGCCAGTGTGGTATATTGGCTCCAGCACTGGACTAGGAATGCAGCTACACCAGACATGGGCAAACTTTGACCCTCCGGGTGTTTTGGACTCCAACTCCCACAATTCCAAACAGCCTCAGACCTCTTTCTAGTGTCTGTTAGGAACTGGGGCTGTTAGGAATTGTGGGAGTTGGCGTCCAAAACACCTGGAGGGCCAAAGTTTGCCCGTGCCTGATCTACATTGTGGAATGAATGCAAGGTTTGATAGCCACTTGAAATCTGGAAGGGGAAAATCTGAAAGGTACAGAGTCACAAATCAAAGGAAGGACAATTCAAAGTGCTGGCTTTAGCCTATAAAGCCCTAAACGGTTCTGGCTCAGCCTACCTATCCGAACGCATCTCTTCCTACGAACCCTCCAGGAAGTTAAGATCATCTGAGGAGGCCCTGCTCTCAATCCCGTCTGCTTCGCAAGCACGCTTGGCGGGGACGAGAGACAGGGCCTTCTCTGTGGTGGCCCCTCGGCTGTGGAACTCCCTGCCTAGGGATATTAGATCAGCCCCCTCCCTCCTGACCTTTCGTAAGAGAGTGAAAACCTGGCTCTTCGAGCAGGCATTCGAAACCCCGGAATAGTCAAGCTTGAGATGGAGAATGACCCAGGAACAGCCAAGACGATGGTATCAAACTGCATTAATTCTGCATCCTTGGAAGCAAATCTTCTTTCCCCCTATTCCATGCTTGTTGTTATTCTCAGGTAAATGTGCATCTTGCATTTGGAGTCAGACAGAGGGTGCTGTAGAATGAATGTAGTTTGACACCACTTTAACTGCAATGGCTCGATGCTATGGAAAGTTGGGAGTTGTAGTTTTGCAGGGACTTTAGCCTTCTCTGCCAAGGTGCTAGTGCCTCACCAAACTACAACTCCCAGGATTCCATACAGTTGAGCCCTGGCAGTTGAAGTGGCATCAAACTACATTCATTCTACAGTGTAGATGTGCCCAGAGATGAGGATAAAAGCGTGACTTTTCAAACCAATATGGGCTTCGGCTCCATTCTGAGTAAACATGTATATTTCTAAACTATCCCACTTAAACCAATGGGGTTTCTTGACAAGTAATGGTGCTCTCCTTGCAAGCAGGAGGGGAAGTTGTGAGTTAATGAACCAATGATCCCCCCCCCCCCCGCCCCGCTTCTTGCTTGTTAAATAAATTAATAAAATCCAACAGCAGAAGGGAAGGAATTGAAAACCAAGGGAAGTTCAGCTTGAACACCTCCAAATTGAATTAAACCTCAGCGGGAGGTGATGCGAAGGAACAAGGCCTTTGTGTGTTTCTTGCATCCTGTGTCTAATAAGAAAGACATTTGCCAACCATCTGTGCAAAATAGTAATAGCAAAGTGGAGAAAGGTTTCCATGGAAGTGTATTACTCTTTGGATATTGAATGCAGAGTTTGGATACTTACATTTTGTTGGACTACAATTCCAAAAACCCTTCAACCAGCATGACACCCAGGGAGCTGTCCTAAGGAAAGGTGGTTTGAATGATGGACTACGACCAGAGTTCAAATCCACTCTCAGCCATGGAGACCCACTGGGTAACATTGGGCAAGTCACATTCTCAGCCTAATACAGAGTTAGGATATTTACCTTTTGTTGGACTACAGTTCCCAGAATCCTTCAACCAGCACGACACCCAGGGAGTTTCCCCAAAGAAAGGTGGCCTGAATGATGGACTAGGACCAGAGTTCAAGTCAACTCTCAGCTATGGAGGCCCACTGGGTAACATTGGACAAGTCATATTCTCTCAGCCTAATGCAGAGTTAGGATATTTACATTTTGTTGGACTACAATCCCCAGAATCCTTCAACCAGCATGATACCCAGGAAGTTGCCCCAAGGAAAGGTGGCTTGAATGATGGACCAGAGTTCAAGTCCACTCTCAGCCATGGAAACCACTGGGTAACATTAGGCAAGTCACATTCTCTCAGCCTAATGCAGTTAGGATACTTATATTTTGTTGGACTACAATTCCCAGAATCCTTCAACCAGCATGACACCCAGGGAGTTGTCCAAAGGTAAGGTGGCTTGAATGATGAACTAGGACCAGAGTTCAAGTCCACTCTCAGCCATGGAAACCCACTTGGTAATATTGGGCAAGTCACATATTCTCGGCCTCAGAGGAAGGCGCACCTCCTTTAAATAAATCTCAGAGAATAGTGTGACCATGAAATGTAGTCCAGTTGAAGGCCCATGGCAGCTATTTTGTGGTATCATCATCATATTTATTTTTATTCTATTTTCCCCTCCTAAGAAGGCTCAAAGCAGCTTCACACTGCTTCACACAAATATCTCAGAAATATGGCTGAATTGTTACTGTTCACAGCAGATTAGCATTGACCCTTTGGGATCTAGCTGAGTAACCACTGTCCCTGGGTCATTCCAAGTATCTAACCATCTAAGGAACTCCGTTCTGCCATCTATGAAATGGGTTGGCAACAGAAACAATGGAAGAGATGTTGCTGCTTGAGGCCAAAGCACATTGCTCCTTGCCCTTTTTGATCCAAAAGCCAGAAGGCATTTTTTTCCATGCTGGAAATAGGACAACATGATCCAGAACACTGGAAAACAAAATACTGGGACAATTGTGTGATACCCACAAACTCTTCTCTCCTACACTTTGCTGCAATTTCTGTGCCTTTGCTGACTGAGGCAGCTGCCTCGCTTTCCTAAATAGGAGAGAGCACTGACTGGCAATAGGAATGAATGGTAGCCATCTGGATTTGAGCTCACTGGTGGAAAGATCTGTGCCCCAGAAGGTAGGAAGGCAATCTTATTGTGTGCTTTCAAGTTCCCTTTTGACTGATTGTGACCCTGCATGAATTTCATAAGAGTTTTCTTAGACAAGGAATACTCAGAGGTAGTTTTGCCAATTTCTCTGGAATATAGTTTACAGTCTTATGTGTTTTGCCCCATTTAAGTTTGCTGCAGGATTGCAATGGAGGTCAGGAGCATTCATAGGGAATAACAGCAATAACGCAAACCATGGATTTGTTTGTTGTTTACTGTTATGTAACTTCTTTCCCTTAGCAAGCCCAAGGCTCCATACATGGCTCTCCTTCTCCTTATGACAAAATGTGAGGGTGGTGAGGGTTGAGAGGAGGGAAAAAAGGCTGGTCCTATGTCCCTAAGCTAAGTTATTTCTAGGTAATTTAAGAGCTGTGATCTTTAACACATTGAACTGAATAGCTCTTGCATCCCAGAAAACGGAATATATAAATGCTAGAAGATGATGTCATGTAGAAGATGGGGGCAGCTTGTTTGTTTCTGTTTCAGAATATGAACCAGTGGATTCAGATTACAAGGACAGAGCAGCTAAATGTTAGGGTGGTAAAAGCTGTCTGATAGAGGAACAGACCTGAGTCTCCTTGTGGAGAGAAAAATCAGGGAATAAATAAACATAATAATAATAACAATAGTAATAATTCATTTTCAGGGGGTTGTGGTCTCTTCATCAGAAGTCTTTAAACAGAGGTTGGATGTGCATCTCTCAGGAGTGCTTTAGCTGTGTATTGCTGCATGATAAAGAGTTGGGTTATATGGTCCTTCAACTCTTAGAAATTTGTTGTTGTTGAAGGCTTTAATGGCCTGAATCACTGGGTTGCTGTGAGTTTTCCGGGCTGTATAGCCATGTTCCAGAAGCATTCTCTCCTGACGATTCACCCATAACTATGGCAAGCATCCTCAGAGGTTATGAGGTATGTTGTGGTGGGCCAAGGAGCTTTTCTCTGCTGGAGCTAGGTGTGAATGTTTCAACTGACCACCTTCATTAGCATTTGAAGGCCTGCCTGAGCCTGGGAAAATCTTTTGTTGAGAGGTGTTAAGATGTGCCTGGTTGTTTCCTCTCTGCTGTTTTGCTGTTATAATTTTAGAGTTTTTTAATACTGGTAGCCAAATTTTGTTCATTTTCATTGTCTCTTCCTTTCTGTTGAAAGATTTTCCAGGCTCAGGCAGGCCTTCAAATGCTAATGAAGGTGGTTAGTTGAAACATTCACACCTAGCTCTAGCAAGGAAGAGCTCTTTGCCCCACCCCAGCCATTCCACAGATATATAAACCCATTGTCCTATTTCCAACAGACCTCACTACCTCTGAGGATGCTTGCTATAGATGCAGGCGAAACGTCAGGAGAAATGCCTCTGGAACATGGCCATATAGCCCGAAAAAACCCACAAGAACCTAGTGATTCCAGCCATGAAAGCCTTCGACAATACATTGAACTCTTGTCTGTTTGAGGCAAGTGTGAATGTTGCAATTGGCCACCCCTGTTTTTGAATGTTGTTTTTTTTATTAACTGTTATTATTTTAGAGGTTTTTTAAATATCGGTAGCCAGATTTTGTTCATTTTCCTGGTTTCTTCCTTTCTGTTGAGATTGTCCACATGCTTGTGGATTTCAGTGACTTCTCTGTGTAGTCGGACGTGGTAGTTGTTTCTGTGTTCTCAAATAATATGCCGTGTCCTTTGGCTCCTTTGTAGGAAAGAGAAGGCTATTGCTCTCCTTTCTAGGAAAGAGAAGCGCATAGACCTGTGAGTCAGAAAGAGAAGTCTATAGACCTCCTATGTGGGAAAGAGAAAACTATAAACCCCAGTATAGGAAAGAGAAGCCTGTGGGAAAAAGAAGTCTACAGTCCTGCAATATGGAAAAGGGAAGCTCCCAGTATGGCAAATAGAAGTGTATAGCCCCTGTATTTGGGAAAGAGAAGCCTATAGACCCCCCTATAAGGAAAAGTGAGCCTTGCAAGCATGCAGACATGGGCAAACTGTTAGGAATTGTGGGAGTTGAAGTCCAAAACACCTGGAGGGCCGAAGTTTGCCCATGCCAGGGCTATAGCCAAAGCTACCCCAATAGGATTCTGTATTGCAGCATCCTTCTTGTTATGCAGGAAGGAGGGAGGGGCGAGGAAGGGAGCGAGCATGCGCAGAGGCGCGCTCTGCCTGGGATTGTGAGGACTGTGTCCTCAGATGACTCCAGACCGCCTCCGCCTCACTCCCTCCCTCCCTCCTTCCGCCGGCTGCTCTTTGCGTCTTGCCTTCGCCGCTCTCTCTCTCTCTCTCTCTCTCTCTCTCTCTGGCTGCTAGAATTTTTCTTTCTTTCCCTACTCACTTGTGTGAGTGTGTGCCTTCAAGTCGCTTGTGGACGGAGCATGACCCCATTCATTTCACAGCGTTTTCTTAGGCAAGGGATACAACACCCAGAGGTGGTTTGGCCAGTTCCTTCTCCTGAATGATAGCACCTGAGAGTGGTTGGTGGTCTCCCATAGAGTTGGAAGAGACCTCATGGGCCATGCAGTCCAACCCCCTGCCAAGAAGCAGGAAAATTGCACTCAAAGCACCCCCGACAGATGGCCATCCAGCCTCTGTTTAAAAGCTTCCAAACAAGGAGCCCCTACCACACTCCGGGGCAGAGAGTTCCACTGCTGAACAGCTCTCACAATCAGGAAGTTCTTCCTAATCTTCAGATGGAATCTCCTTTCTTGTAGTTTGAAGCCATTGCTTGCTTCCTAGTCTCCAGGGCAGCAGAAAACAAGTTCTCTCCTTCCTCCCTATGACTTCCTCTCACATATCATGTCTCCTCTCAGCCTTCTCTTCTGAAGGCTAAACATGCCCAGCTCTCCAAGCCGCTCCTCATAGGACTTGTTCTCCAGACCCTTAGATCATTTTAGTCGTCCTCGGGACACATTCCAGCTTGTCAATATCTCTCTTCAATGGTGGTGCCCAGAATTGGACACAATATTCCAGGTGTGATCTAACCAAGGCGGAATAGAGGGGTAGCATGACTTCCCATCCAAGTCCTGACCAGGCTGGGCCCTGCTTAGCTTCCCATTTCAGATCGGATCCCTTGGGCTTCCATCCCTTTGAATACTCACCCTTTCTGGGCAGAATAATGAGCACAATTGCAAGTCCTCCTTAGTGGAGAGTAAATACTGTTGAGACAAAGGGGATTTTCTTCTGAGTAGATCCTAGGATTCCATAGCACTGAGTCGTGGCAGTTAAAGTGGTGGGTTGCTGTGAGTTTTCCGGGCTGTATGTCTAAATGCTCCATCCAACTCTTAGCAATTTGTTGTCGTCGAAGGCTTTCATGGGCGGAATCACTGGGTTGCTGTGAGTTTCCCGAGCTGTGTGGCCATGTTTCAGAAGCATTCTCTCCTGACGTTTCGCCCACATCTATGGCAGGCATCCTCAGAGGTTGTGAGGTCTGTTGGAAACTTGGCAAGTGAGGTTTATATATCTATGGAATGTCCAGGGTGGGAGAAAGAACTTGTCTGCTTGAGGCAAGTGTGAATGTTGCAACTGCCCACCTTGATTAGTATTGAATAGCCTTGCAGCTTCTAAGACTGCTTCCTGACTGGGGGGATTCATTGTTGGGAGGTGTTAGCTGGCCCTGATTGTTTCACGTCTGGAATTCCCCTGTCTTTTGAGTGTTGTTCTTTATTTACTCTTCTGATTTTAGAGTTATTTAATACTGGTAGCCAAATTTTGTTCCTTTTCATGGTTTCCTCCTTTCTGCTGAAATTGTCCACGTGTTTGTGGATTTCAGTGGCTTCTCTGTGTAGCATGACATGGTGGTTGTTAGAGTGGTCCAGCATTTCTGTGTTCTCCAAAAATATGCTGTGCCCAGGTTGGTTCATCAGGTTCTCTGCTATGAGTTCTTTCTCCCACCCTGGATATTCCACAGATATATAAACCCCACTTGCCTAGTTTCCAACAGACCTCACAACCTCTGAGGATGCCTGCCATAGATGTGGGCGAAACGTCAGGAGAGAATGCTTCTGGAACATGGCCATACAGTCCGGGAAAACTCACAGCAACCTAGTGATTCCGGCCATGAAAGCCTTCAACAACACAGTTAAAGTGGTGTCAAACTGCAATGTAGATGCATTCTTAGAGATTCTGGGAACTCTAGAACTGAAAATCCAGAATCCCAAATGAAAGATGTAAATAAAAAACTTACTCTTTAGACAAACTAAAGTGCTTTCGGTCTGCTTTAGAGTTCTCTAGGGACCTCATCACAGTAGAGAATGAATCCACTTTAAATCCGGTTTCTGCCTCCTGCAGAATTCTGGGGTTTGTAGTTTAGGGAGGAGCCTTTAACACAATGGTTCTCAATCTTCCTAACGCCACGACCCCTTAATACGCTTCCTCATGTTATGGTGACCCCCAACCATAAAATAAGTTTCATTGCCACTCCATAACCGTCATTTTGCTGCTGTTATGAATAGTAATGTAAATATCTGATATACAGGATGTATTTTCATTCACTGGACCAAATTTGGCACAAAGACCCAATACACCCAAATTTAAATACTGGTGGGATTGGGGGAGGGTATTGATTTTGTCCTGTGGGAGTTGTAGTTGCTGGAATTTATAGTTAACCTTCTGTACTCCACCAACGATGGAATTGAACCAAACTTGGCACACAGAACTCCCATGACCAAGAGAAAATACTGGAAGGGTTTGGTGGGCATTGACCTTGAGTTTTGGGAGCTGCAGTTCACCTACATCCAGAGAGCACTGTGAACTCAAACAATGATGGATCTGGACCAAACTTGGCACGAATTCTCAATATGCCCAAATGTAAACACTAGTGGGGTTTGGAGAAAATAGTCCTTGACATTTGGGAGTTGTAGTTGCTGGGATTTATAGTTCATCTAGAATCAAAGAGCATTCTGAACCCTGCCAACGATTGAATTGGGCCAAACTTCCCACACGGAACCTCCATGACCAACAGAAAATACTGTGTTTTCTTGTGGTCTTTGGTGACCCCTCTGACACCCCCTTGCGACGACCTCCAAGGGTCCCGACCCCCAGGTTGACAGCATCACTAAACTACAAACCCCAGAATTCTGCAGAAGGCAGAAACCGGAATTAAAGTGGATTCCTTCTCTAGTGTGATGAAGATTTTTCTCCAAAAATCCATTATAAAGGAATGGAGGGAGAAGACGAGGTTGTTTTCCAGATCTTTCTTCCTCCCGTTGTTCCTGGCCAGGAAACGGGTCATCTTTTCACAACAATCCAGTGAAGAAATCTGTAGAAAGGTTCTGGCAAAAAGCAGTTGCAAAGATCCCTTCCAAACGACCTTCATGGCAATCGGTTCAGGGATTTCAAAGATCTGATGCGTTCTAAATCCTACCGGATGTTCGGAATTGTGGGAGTTGGAGTCCAAAACAGCGGGAGGGCCGAAGTTTGCCCATGCTTGGTGTAGATTTACTCCTGGATTATATAACTCGTGGGGAAAAGGGTGGAAGGATGTGGACAGCTAGCCTGCCCAGGAACGTTTTTTGTGGGTGCTTTTTAACCCCATCACACACACTATTTGCCTCGACACGTGTCTTCTCCCTTCTGAAAATTACACTTTTTTATTCTTCCTGGCAAACTCGAAAGCGCATTTAAACCCGCCTTATTCTTTAAATAGGCGACACAGCCCGAACTGTGCCTGTATCTCAGTCTGGATCTATGCAGTTGGAGTGGTATTATATAGTCGGTGTAGATCCATATAAATGCAGTCTGAACTGCATTATGTGGGTCAACCATATCATGCCGTTCCAACTGCATTATTTGGTAGTGTAGATCTAGCCCCAAACGGGAATTAACCCGTTTTTAATCGGATGATGCGACTCCCAAACACCCTCCAACTGAGAAAGTGTGGCTTCAGAGACGAAGAACTGCTTCCCCGTTTCTTTTCCAGCTCTGGAAAGGAAGCAAATCTATAAGCAGGGCATTAAATAGCGTGAGTTTGTGGAATTTTTAATTATTTTTAAAAGTCGTTCAACGAAGTTAGGGCGCAGGGAGAGCCAGCACCGATTTAAGCATGGGAAGAAGGCAAAGAATCGAGATCAAAGCGTGTTTGACTTCCTTACACGTGTACAAACCCTCTCCTTCCTGGTTTGTTCAATTCGCGAAGAGCAAGCGGGTGAATTTCGCTGGGCAAGGGGTGCGTCTACACTGTAGAATGGATGCCACTTTAATCCGCTCTAGCTCAATGCCATGGAATCCTGGGATCTGTAGTTTTGCAAGGTCCTTGGAGACTTCTTTTGCCAAACAGTGGCCGTGCCTCATCAAAGTACGAAGCCATGACATTGATAATTAAAGTATTGCCAAGGTGCATTCATTCTTTTTTCTTTGATGCGCATTGTTTTGTGATGTAATTTGTTATTATGTCTTTTTCCTGCCATTGAATGTTTGCCATGTGTCTTGGAAGCCGCCCTGAGCCCCTTCGGGGAGATAGGGTGGTCTATTAATAAATTATTATTATTATTATTATTATTATTATTATTATTATTATTATATAGATGCTCCCGTATTTTGGGTGAAAAAAGGGATAAATATAAAGGAAATAATTAAAAAAATCGGAATTTCCTTTATTTATTTACTTATGACATTTATATGCCGCCCTTCTCACCCCGAAGGGGACTCAGAGCGGCTTACAAGATATATAGATAGATAGATAGATAGATAGATAGATAGAGATAGATACAATATATTATATTATTAGAACAGTGCAATATCAGTATTATATACTACTATATTGCACTATACCATTATATTGTAATATTATTAGTAATATTACATGTAATATAAAATATATAATTATAATATTGTATTGTTAGTAGTAGTATTGTATTGGTAGGTAAAGGTAAAGGTTTTCCCCTGACATGAAGTCCAGTCGCGTCTGACTCTGGGGTGTGGTGCTCATCTCCTTTTCTAAGCTGAAGAGGCAGCATTGTCCGTAGACACCTCCAGGTCATGTGGCCGGCATGACTGCATGGAACGCCCTTACCTTCCCGCGGGAGCGGTACCTATTGATCTACTCACATTTGCATGTTTTTGAACTGCTAGGTTGGCAGAAGGCTGAGCGAAGGAAGATCGATGCTTTTGAGCTGTGGTGTTGGAGGAACGTTCTGAGAGTGCCTTGGACTGCGAGAAGATCCAACCAGTCCATCCTCCAGGAAATAAAGCCCGACTACTCATTGGAGGGAAGGATACTAGAGACAAAGTTGAAGGCCATGAGGAGACAGCAAAGCCTAGAGAAGACAATTATGCTGGGGAAAGAAGGCAAAAGGAAGAGGGGCCGACCAAGGACAAGATGGATGGATGGCATCCTTGAAGCGACTGGACTGACCTTGAAGGAGCTGGGGGTGGTGACGGCCGACAGGGAGCTCTGGCGTGGGCTGGTCCATGAGGTCACGAAGAGTCGGAGACGACTGAACGAATGAACAACAAAGGTTGGCAGATGCTGGGGCTGACAGCGGAAGCTCACGCAGTTCCCCAGATTCGAACCTGGGGAACTGAGCAAGCTCAGCAGCTCAGTGCTTTAACCCACTGTGCCACCGGGGGCTCCATAGTATTGTATTACATTATAATATTATAAATATTTTATGTATATACAATATATATTATATTATATTATATTATATTATATTATATTATATTATATTATATTATATTATATTATATTATATTATATTATATTATATTATTACATTATATTATATTATTAGCAAAGCACAGGAGACAAGATGGAGCTGTCTTCTGCCCCCCTCTCACTTCACTCTGGCCCAGAGCAGCAGTTGGTGCCAGGGGAGGAGGGGCTGCCAACCCATGACATAGACAGGAGACAAGATGGAACTGTCTTCTGCCCCCCTCTCTCTCCACTATGGATCAGAGAAGCAGTTGAGGTGAGGGCGGAGGCTCCCAACCGATGACATAGGCAGGAGACAAGATGGAACTGTCTTCTGCCTCCCCCCCCCCTTCACTCTGGACCAGAGAAGCAGCTTAGTACTTAGTACTTAGCATATTATTTGAGAAATGCTGGACCATTCTAACAACCACCATGTCAGACTACACAGAGAAGCCATTGAAATCCACAAGCATGTGGACAATTTCAACAGAAAGGAGGAAGCCATGAAAATGAACAAAATCTGGCTACCAGTATGAAAAAACACTAAAATCACAACAGCCAAACAACAGAGGGAAAACAATCTGGAACATCTAATCACCTCTCAACAAAGGATTGCTCCAGGCACTGCCAGGCCATCATAGAATCATAGAATCAAAGAGTTGGAAGAGACCTCATGGGCCATCCAGTCCAACCCCCTGCCAAGAAGCAGGAATATTGCATTCAAATCACCCCTGACAGATGGCCATCCAGCCTCTGTTTAAAAGCTTCCGAAAAAGGAGCCTCCACCACACTCCGGGGCAGAGAGTTCCACTGCTGAACGGCTCTCACAGTCAGGAAGTTCTTCCTCATGTTCAGATGGAATCTTCTCTCTTGTAGTTTGAAGCCAATGCGAATCAAGGTGGTCAGCTGAAACATTCACACCTAGTTCCAGCAGACAAGAGTTCTTTGTCCCACTCTGGTTATTCCACTGATATATAAACCCTTTTTCCTAGTTCCAACAGACCTCACTACCTCTGAGGATGCTTGCCATAGATGCAGGCGAAACGTCAGGAGAGAATGCCTCTAGAACATGGCCATACAGCCCGAAAAAACCTACAACAACCCAGCTTAGCACTGTCTGGTTTGGATGTCCGGAGAAGCCCCGGGGAAGAACCGTGGAAGGGGATGTTCTTCCTTCTCCCCGTTCCCCCCCATTTTCAAACACTGAAATGTAAACAAAGAAAAGAACCAATAGAATGCCGCGTTGAGCGTTCCACCCTGACGTCAGCTGTTGTATAGAACGCGGCTGATTTCGAATTTCTGCCGCCTGCCTTGGATCACTTCCCTAAAGGGAGAACGACCTCTCAAACACGAGGATGCGTCTACACTGGGGAATAGATGATAACAGTTTAACCCCGCTTTAGCTGCCCTGGCTCAAGGCTAAGGAATCAGAGGAGTTAGCTGCAATGTTGCAAGCTCTTTAAGCCTTTCCTTGCGGTCACCTGTGAGTGAGTGAGTGAGCTCAGGCCTCGGGGCTGTGACTCATCTCAGCAGTCAGTCCCAATGCTGTGCTCCCAAACGCACGTCTCCCTGGCTTCCTATCTAATGAGGTCTCCCCTCCCTAACGCCTGCCTTGTTGTTGGCGCTGGGAAGCAAGCCTTGCTGAAGGCACTCAAGAGACACTGAAGTACAGGCAGCCCCCAAGTTACAAAGAATCTGGGTTGTATAGGTTTGGTCTTAAGTTGAATTTGTATGTAAGTCGAAACAGATGCATTTTAAGAGCTTAAGCGGATGAATCATAGAATCAAAGAGTTGGAAGAGACCTCGAGGGCCATCCAGTCCAACCCCCTGCCAAGAAGCAGGAATATTGCATTCAAATCACCCCTTTATTTGTTTTATTTATTTGTCGTGTCAGAGCAGCCAGTCCATTATATTACATTTCTAACAGAACAAAGCAAACAAACAGAAAAATACACAACTTGTGCGTTTGGTAGCTGGTTAAATGTCCTTTGACCAGTATCTGGCCACTTGGAGTGCTTCCGGTGTTGCTGCAAGAAGGTCCTCCATTGTGCATGTGGCAGGGCTCAGGTTGCATTGCAGCAGGTGGTCAGTGGTTTGCTCTTCTCCACACTCGCATGTCGAGGATTCTACTTTGTAGCCCCATTTCTGAAGGTTGGCTCTGCATCTCGTGGTGCCAGAGCGCAGTCTGTTCAGCGCCTTCCAAGTCGCCCAGTCTTCTGTGTGCCCAGGAGGGCCATCACCCCTGACAAATAGCCATCCAGCCTCTGTTTAAAAACTTCCAAAGAAGGAGCCTCCACCACACTCTGGGGCAGAGAGTTCCACTGCTGAACGGCTCTCACAGTCAGGAAGTTATTCCTCATGTTCAGATGGAATCTCCTCTCTTGTAGTTTGAAGCCATTGTTCCGCATCCTAGTCTCCAAGGAAGCAGAAAACAAGCTTGCTCCCTCCTCCCTGTGGCTTCCTCTCACATATTTATACGTAGCTATCATATCTCCTCTCAGCCTTCTCCTCTTCAGGCTAAACATGCCCAGCTCCTTAAGCCACTCCTCATAGGGCTTGTTCTCCAGACCCTTTATCATTTTAGTCGCTAAAGGAGGGGAAGGAAAGGGCCTGAGGCTGTTGGGAATTGTGGGAATTGAAGTCCAAAACACTTGGAGGGCCCAAGTCTGACCATGTCTGCTGTAGATGGACTCCTTGCCCATCAATCAAACCACACTGACTCTATATCTCTGAATAAACAGAACTTCGAGGTTAGATAGAAAGCCAATGTAGTGTAGCAGTTTAAGTGTTGGACTAGGACTATGGGAGAGGGTTCGGATCCTTACTTGACCATGGAAACCACTTTCGCTGAAGAAGGCAGTACCATACCCCTTCCAAACAAATCTTGCCAAGAAAATCCTGAGCTATTTTGTTGTTGTTGTTTATTCATTCAGTCACTTCCGACTCTTTGTGACTTCATAGAATCATAGAATCAAAGAGTTGGAAGAAACCTCATGGGCCATCCAGTCCAACCCCCAGCCTAGAAGCAGGAATATTGCATTCAAATCACCCCTGACAGATGGCCATCCAGCCTCTGTTTAAAAGCTTCCAAAGAAGGAGCCTCCACCACACTCCGGGGCAGAGAGTTCCACTGCTGAACGGCTCTCACAGTCAGGAAGTTCTTCCTCGTGTTCAGATGGAATCTCCTGTCTTGTAGTTTGAAGCCATTGTTCCACGTCCTAGTCTCCAAGGAAGCAGAAAACAAGCTTGCTCCCTCCTCCTTGTGGCTTCCTCTCACATATTTATACATGGCTATCATATGCTAGAGCTCCCTGTGGGTCCCCAGGTCCTTCAAGGTCAGTCCAGTCACTTCAAGGATACCATCCACCCATCTTGTCCTTGGTGAGCCCGTCTTCCTTTTTCCTTCCATTTTCCCCAGCATAATGTCTTCTCCAAACTTTCCTGTCTTCTCATTATGTGACCAAAATATTTCATCTTTGCTTCTAATATCCTTCCCTCCAGTGAGCAGCTGGGCATTATTTCCTGGTGTATGGACTGGTTGGATCTTCCTACGGTCCAAGGCACTCTCAAAATTTTCCTCCAACACCACAGTTCAAAAACATCTATCTTCCTTCGCTCAGCCTTCCCTATGGTCCAGCTCTTACATCCATAGGTTATTATGGGGAATACCATTGCTTTAACTGTGCTGATCTTGGTTGCCAGTATGATGTCTCTACTCTTCACTATTTTATCGAGATTGGTCATTGCTCTCCTCCCAAGAAGGAAACGACATCTGATTTCCTGGCTGTAGTCTGCATCTTCAGTAATCTTCGCACCTAGAAATACAAAGTCTGTCTCTGCCTCCATGTTTTCTCCCTCTATTTACCAGTTATCAATCAGTCTGTTTGCCATAATCTTGGTTTTTTTAAATGTTTAACTGCAATCCAGTTTTTCCACTTTCTTCTTTAACCTTGATTATAAGGCTCCTCAGCTCCTCCTTGCTTTCAGCCATCAAAGTGGTATCATCTGCATATCTAAGGTTGTTAATGTTTCTTCCAGCAATTCACTTTAAATTTATCAGAAACTTCCTGAAGGCTCACAACAAGCAAGGGACAGTTGAAAAAATGGTCACCATTTCATTGTTTTCTCAGAGCTTAGCGATTCTGTGCTTCTGTTCTAAATTCCTTTTTCTAAATGTGTGTTGCTTAGACCCAAATGCAGCACAAACATGGTTCCTATCTCACAGCAATGAACACGAGGATACCTTGCAGGGTCCTGAGAGGAGAAATATTTCAATAAGATGCTTCTTTTAGTTGATGGCATTGAATTGTTGCCAACACGGTGAACCACCCTGAGTTCTCTTCAGGGTTGAGAGGTGTGGTATACAAATATCACAAATAAAATAAATCTATATAAATAAAAATGTAATGTTCGTTTGTGGTATTAATATAACTCAAAAACCACTGGATGAATTGTCACCAAATTTGGACATAATACACCCATCAGGCCAACGAGTGACCATCACTCAAAAAAATGATTTTGTCATTTGGGAGTTGTAGTTATTGGGATTTATAGTTAACCTACAATCAAAGAGCATTCTGAACTCCATCAATGATGGAATTGGGCCAAACTTGCCACACAGAACCCCCATGACCAAAAGAAAACACTAGAAGGGTTTGATGGGCATTGACCTTGAGTTTTGGAGTTGTAGTTCACCTACATCCAGAGAGCACCGTGAACTCAAACAATGATGGGTCTGAACCAAACTTGGCACAAATATTTCATATTACCAAATGTGAACACAGATTGAGTTTGGGGGAAATAGACCTTGACATTTGGGAGTTGCAGTTACTGGGATGTATAGTTCACCTACAATCAAAGAGCATTCTGAACCCCACAAATGACAGAATTGGGGCAAACTTCCTACACAGAACCCTCATGACCAACAGAAAATATTTAAGGCCACCCAGTCCAACTCCCTTCACCAGGGCAAGAAAATGTAATCAAAGCCCTCCTGATAAAGAGCCATCCAGACATAGATATAGATAGATATATATGATTCACATCACAGAGATTTGAAAGGGACTCCTAAAGAAGGACAATGATATGTTGCATGTTCCAGAGTACGCAAACCAGACAATCTCCACATCAACACTGACAGCAAGAAATGCTGTTCACCCACAAGCATAAAGAAATTACATTATTATATTTTCCAAATCACCAGACTGGGCCACAGCAACGCGTGACAGGGGACGGCTAGTAAATAAATAAATGTTTCTGTCTTAAGCCATTTTAGACTGTATCTACACTGCAGAATTAATGGAGTTCAACACCACTTTTAACTTAATAATAGTTATGGCATATGCTTAATCATATGCCATCATGGGAGTTTTATATGGGCTGTAGCTGTCTAAGCCAAAAATGATGGTGCCTCACCAAACTACAAATTCCAGGATTCCATGGCATTGAGCCATGGCAATTAAAGTGATATCAAACTGCACTCATTCAACAGTGTAGATGCACCCTTGATATTTATTTCTGAAATGTGTAACAGACATACAATGATTAATTGTCAGTTATTTACAAGTCTAAATGTTTCTAATAAATAAAGGTGGAGGGGAGATATTTATCTATTGATACATATTTATCTAAAGTTACTGCTTTCGACTACAAATAATCTCTGTCCACCAGCTAGTCACCGTGTTGGCTTAGGATTCTAGGGAGTAATACTGTCCAAACAGTAATTTTTTCAAGTTTTGACCCCAGGATGTGCTACAGAGCTTTAATTTTTTGAAAAAGAGAAAGTCACAATTCATAAGACGGAGGGCCTTGTTTCCCTCGTTGGCTCTGATGTCACCACTCTTTCCTAAAACTCTTTAAAATGTTCTGGTTATCACTGATAGTGAAGAACACGGCATGCTTTCTCTTATTAATCTGATGCACCAATCAAATGTTTCATTTCTGAATCAATAGAGAGCCAGCTAATTTGCATTCACGTTTCTGTTTTGCACAGAACATCCTAAACTCAAATGGATTTGCTGTTTTCTTCCAAATTAGGGAAAGGAAACTGTGTTCTGTCCATAAACCTCATTTGCTTTTGAGAGACCTCTTGCCACTCACAAGTGAAACAGAAACTTGTTTACACTCTGAGACCCAATTGCAGCGATCTTGCCAAATTTAGGAGAAAAGGGGAGGTTTTGTTTGACATTTTTGGGAAAGGCATAAGAGTTCCTGTTTTGTTTCCCTGCGACAACACTTCAGTAATATTTAACTTGGGTGCTCAAACTATGCTTTTCTTTCTTCCTTCTTTCATTTTATTACAACCCAAATGGTTAAATAAAATATACCAGACTCAGTCATCCTTGTTTACTCTGGCAGTAGAGTTTGATTTCCAGGTATGGAAGTGTGTCATTGAAAGGAAACATGAGATTTGGCAGTAGACATTGCATTGTACAAACTATAGGTTTGATTTTTAACTAGAAGCCAGAAGAACTAAATTGAGGTGATGGTGCTTTGGAAACATTGTGAAATGATATGACCTACGAGAAAAGAAAATAATGCTCAATAACATTGAAGGAAGGAGAAAATGAGGAAGACTGCATTGTAGAATTAATGCAGTTTGACACCACTTTAACTACTATGGCTCAATGCCATGGAATCATGGGAGTTATTATTATTATTTATTATTATTAAACTTTATTTGTACCCTGCTAGCATCTCCCGCAGGACTTGATGTGGCTTACAAAGGCCAAGGCCTCAACACAACAACAGCAAAACAATAACAATACAATTTAAAGCAAATTAAAAACATAAGCAATAAGCAATAACAAAGCATTACATCATTACGCAATAAAAACCAGGGCCGAGCCAGTTGTAGTTTACAGGTTCTTTAGCCTTCTCCGCAAAAGAGTTTGCCTTTACCAAACTACAACTCCCAGAAACCCATAATGTTGATCCATGGCAGTCAAAATGGTGTCAAACTGCATTTATTTAATAGTGTAGATGCGCCCCCAATTGTGGTTCACTTTATCAAAAGGTGTCATGATACCTCTCACCTTGTTGATTGTCCAACAGGTAGACAAACTGGTTGTTGTAGTTGTTTATATAGCAAATGTACACTCTGCTTTACAATAAATGAAGCAAAAACAATGAGTCCTGCCAAAGTACTTACACAGAGGGAAAATGAAACAATAAATCACAAAATTGTACAATACAACCGCAAAACAAATAACCCAAATTACATTCAAATTAAAAAGAGCAATACACAAAACGCAATATGATAAAAAGCAAGTTGACCAATGCACATTATAATGATATAATAATAATACACTTTATTTATATTCTGCCCTTCTCCCCTAGGAGACTCAGAGTAGTTTATAGCATTTGCATACATAGGCAAACATTTAATACTTTTACAATCATACACAATGAGAAAGACAACCACAAACAAAAGCAGAGCCTTCTTCTTTCATTTCTGGCTTCTGGAGGTGGTCCTCATCTGGTTCTGGGGGAGGTGCTTTTTTCTCCATTTTCAAACCAAGGAGCTTTTGTTACCTCCTGGTTGTGTGGACAGTAAGATTGCTTGGAGCGTCTCTTTTGCCTTTTCCTGCTGAAATGGTATCTATTTCTCTACTCACATTTGCATGTTTTCGAACTGCTAGGCTGGCAGGAGCTAGGGCCAACAGCGAGAGCTCACCCCGTCCCATGGATTCGAACTGCCAACCTTCAGATCAGCAGTTGAGCCAACCTTCAGGCTAGCACAAGGGTTTAACCCATTGTACTTCTGTGGCCACCGTGGTCATCAAAATATACAAGATTACAAAGCATCAAATTAAAATTAAATTAAAATCCCAAAATAAAAATTTAAAAAGTTTTAAATTCAGATTTGAAAACAATGAGGGAAGGAGCACAAATTCTCAGAGGGGCTATTCAAAATAAGAAGAAGCAAGAGGCCAAAGACAGGAGGGGAGCTAGGTTGATAATCAAAATTGCATTTATTCTGTTTGGGCTTTAGTTCTGAAAACAAGTTTGAAAAATTGACTTTTACCTTTTAAAAAAAAACGCCGTGTTGTGTTTTTCAAAAATCTGTTTCATAGTAGTTCACTTTGAGAGCCCTTATCAAATACTTATTGTAAATAATAAATAAATCAACACCATTCTAGTCCACATTATTATTATTTTAGTCACAGCATAAACTGTGGAGATTCCTTCTATGAGCTTCACCCTTTCTATTGCCATGGCTACTGATAGTATCCATAAATCATGAGAGATAACTACAGCTACTGCTCTTTATTATCAGTGCAAATTTCTTTGGTGGACTGAATATCTCAAAAGCACATCTGATCTTGGGAGTTACACAGGGTAGAAGACCACCAAATGAATACTAGTGTGATGGGCTATTTTTCATGGGAAGAACTAGCAAAACTACACCTGAGTGTGTGTGTGTGTGTGTGTGTGTGTGTGTGTGTGTGTGTGTGTATAATGCAGACCAAAGTGATCAGTGAAGACATGACACATTGATACCAAGAAAAAGCCGACGGCAAAAATACAAACACCATATCCTATTAAACCCAAGTCACACAAGCAGCAGCATAATTGTTGTGGTATATTCTTAAAATATTTTAAAAGAACTTTTCATCTTTGTATCTAACACAATTACCACATCCATATTACATATTTAGCACAAACCAAATGATTTCAGCATCTGGCTGTTGTGGTTTTTTTTCTCTGATACATGGATTTCAGCCTCCAAAAAGCAATTATTTTTCTATGGAGAGGGATGTGAAATATAAGATAAATACAAAACTTGTTAGCATGGAGATGGAGAGACAATCACAGATCTTGTGACGGACATCACTAAGAACAAATTAAAAGGACATCAGTGGGTGACAAGTACATCCAAGTATAGATAAGAAGATAAACACATGGGTGAGTGACAAAAGCCAGCAGCAGCTGTGCAAATGGAAGGAACAGTGAGAACAGGGGATTCTCAGCAATAGGCACCAGGCCAGGACTTGAGTCTTGGCTCATGCTTGTTGATACCAACTCCTCACACTGGGCTTTTTCATACTAGTTTAGGAAGATATTGGCATTCTCTGGCTGTGACAAGGGCAAACCTCCTCTGAATGCATCTTACTATGATGGTTTTCCCTTGTTAACTGCCATCAAGTCAACTTTGTGCTATAGTGACCGCATGAATGAGAGTCCTCTGAGTCACCTATCAGTCCTGATCAGGATTATCCTAAATTGTGTGCATTGTTAGACATTTCCATAAGTTGGAAGTGACTTAAATACACCAAACAACAAAGAAAGGCAATGTAACCTCTGGGCAACCTAAATGAACAACATATCAGCCATCTAGCTAAGAGAAGGGACAACCTCAGCCCACTTCGGATAAAGCAGGCACGGGCAAACTTCAGCCCTCTGAGTATTTTGGACTTTGCCTCCCACAATTCCTAACAGCCTACTGGCTGTTAGAAATTATGGGAGTTGAAGTACAAAACAACCAGAGGGCCAAAAATTGCCCATCGCTGGGATAGAGGGGTCACCTGTTTTGGTGGATCAGACATCTCCAGATAGGTCAGGAAAAACTCTGAGACAATGTTGTCCCTATCTGGAGATGTCTGATCCACCAAAACGGGTGGTCCCTCTAACCCAGGTATGCCCAAAATACAGCCCTCCGGATGTTTTGGACTTCAACTCTCACAACTGATATTGGCATTTCTGTACTACATGAACTAGTGGAAGGATGGAATGTTTCTCCAAAGGTTGGCCCAAAACATGATTGTGTGTAGCAAAATGATTGGGGAAGATCAACCCAACTTTAAGGGGATCCATTCTCAGAGTGGGAGATCTCACATTGCTTTCATAATAGGATCTTGACTTGTTACTTTGTGGAAGAGTAGTTCCCAGAATTCATCCGCTACCATGATCAGTGGAGATTTGGGGAGGTCTAGACCTCAAAAGTAAAATTTTGAAACTTTAGTAATACTAGAACACAGGGCTTCTAGTGTTGGAGCACTATTACTTTCAATCCGTTAATTTATTTGTTTATACCTCACCTTTCCCCCAAACATGGGGAGTCAAGGTAACTTGCAACACAAAAAAATACAGTAAAACCACATGAAACTAAAAACATCTAAGAAGTTAATATTAAATAATATTAAAACTGGTTGTAGAATTGAAAAACCATATAAAACTTTGATTTAAAAGTATAGATGAAAATGATACAACACTGAAACAGAAAATCAATTGCAAATGTCTGCTGGCAAAAAACAGACTTTTATGGCAGAAACATAGTAATGAGGGATCCAACCTAGCCTCTCTAGAGTAGTTGTGGCATTGGTTCCCTGCCTGGATAGATGGTGGGATTCAGAGTCATGCCTTCCCTGAAGGTCTTAAAGTTTAACCCCATATATAGCATCATCCAAGGACAGTCAATTGATCCTTTGCCACAAGTGATAAATCATGGCAAAGCTGCTCATCCATCAGCTGCTCCAGATTCTGCCGAAGACTGATATTTGCTACCAGGAGAGCTCTCATAAAACCTGGAGAAACTGTGGGAGGAAAAGTCATAAATGCAAGATTTGCCACCTCCGCAGCCATAGATCCACCGGCCACCCTGTCACCATCTGTTACCGCCCCCTTACCTACTCTGTTCCCTCTGAGCTTACCTAAAATCTTCATAATACATTTTGAAGGAGCGGAATTTATTTTTCCAAGCAGCAATGTATTGCTATAAATTATCCTTATTGTGATGCTTATAGCACAATATCCTTATTTCAATTCTAGCCTGCCAGGACTCGATTGGGCTGATGCGACACCCTTAGTTTTGCAAAAGACCTGCTCATTACAGTAGAGTCTCGCTTATCCAACATAAACGAGCCGGCAGAATGTTGGATAAGTGAAAATGTTGGATAATATGGTGGGATTAAGGAAAAGCCTATTAAACATCAAATTACATTAAGATTTTACAAATTAAGCACCAAAACATCATGCTTTACAACAAATCATGAGAAAAAGCAGTTCAATACATGGTAACATTATGTAGTAATGTGTTTACAAATTTAGCACCAAAACATCGCAATGTATTGAAACAGCTGTAGATCCAGGAGGGAGGCAGATTGCGTTGGATAATACAGAATGTTGGATGAGCGAAGGTTGGATAAGCAAGACTTTACTGTAGTTAGAACTGATTTATTGACCGGGATCAACACAGGAGGCTGTTTTTTCTTTTCATTCCTCCTACTACTACTTTTCCTCCTCCTCGCCTTTCTGTCCATCTGTCTGTCTGCCTGTCTGCCACCACATCCCCTTCCTTTCCTTTGAGCTCTGAGGAGAAGGACTTGTGGGACTGTCAAGATAAGAATCTGACCTCCAAAATATTCCCCTACCCCAAAACCGCTGATATACCGGCTGTCACATGCATGGACTCATGAGCTCATGCACGCGGCCTCCAAATGTAGCTTCTTTTTTTGAAAGAAGATCTGTCCCACAAATTTCAGGCTTTGTGGTTGAGCCTCTAACATGCCAGGCAGTTTATGATCTGTCACCTTTTAAATATGTGTCCCATTCCTTAAATACCTTGCAATCATTTCATATAAACAATATTTTGTGGCAAGTGTCCTCTGGGGTAATTAGGGGGTTGGACTCCGGCTCTCCTTCGGCACGGAAAAATGAAGGAATCGTTTTTTAAAAAATGTACCACAATGTACCAGAGGAGGTTAAGAGAATATCTTTTATGAGACCAGTTTGTGGCTGGGAAAACAAAGTGATCTTCTTGAAGCCAAAGGGATGCATTATTTAAAAGTGGCAGAGTCCCACTAACAATTAGGCTTTTTATTAAAAATTACCCAAAGAAGTCATGTATGCAGAGTTGTTTTGGGTATTACAGCATGAATTGCATTGACTTTGGTGGCATTTTGCCTATGAAAATGTATTTAAATTGAGTTAGCACAGGCATAGGCAAATTTGGTCTCTCCAGGTATTTTGGATTCCAACTCCCACAATGAAAAGGAAGGGGCTTGAGGCTGTTAGGAATTGTGGGAGTTGGAGTCCAAAACACCTGGAGGTACCAAGTTTGCCCATGCCTGCTATAGAGCAAAGGTACATTAAACCATGATTGGAAAACTACATTTAGTAAGGAAAATAGGAAATAAAGCTTATATGAATTTCTTTAACTGTGGTTGCAATATGAATTTTATTTTTAACTCATTTTTTTTTAGATTTGGGGAAAATGCAACTTAAATCCAACCGATCTAAAATGAAAGATAAAGACCTAGAAGATAACAAACAAAACAATACAAAAATAATTTCCCAATTCTCCTTCTCCATAACTTTTCCCCAACCTTGTAGGGAAAAGTTCCAAATTTCCAAAGTTCCAACTTCCAAATTTTTCCCCACCCTTAAAAAAGATTTTAAAAAATAAATAAAAACTTTTGAAAACACAAGTGACTTCTCCCCCTGCCCACCAAGCCAAGGCAGCTATCAAAATGTTTTAAAATTCTTCTGTTCTACTTGTTGTGTCACCTACTAAGTATAGAGAAATATATTTAAAATTAAGATAAGTAATATTAATACAGGTGCTGCAGCGGTGCAGCAGGTTAAACCACTAAGCTGCAGTACTTGCTGTCTGGAAAATAGGTGGTTCAAATCAGCAGGACGGGGTGAGCTCCCACTGCTAGCCCCGGCTTCTGCCAACCTAGCAGTTCGATTGGTCGTTCAGATCTGGGGAGCGAGGTGAGCTCTTGCTGTTAGGCCCAGCTTCTGCCAACCTAGCAGTTCGAAAACATGTAAATGTGAATAGATCAATAGGTACCGCTTTGGCAGGAAGGTAATGGCTCTCCATGCAGTCATGCTGGCCACATGACCTTGGAGGTGTCTATGGACAGCACCGGCTCTTTGGCTCAGAAATGGAGCTGAGCACCATCCCCCAGAGTCAGACTCGACTAGACTTAATGTCTAGGGGAAACCTTTACCTTTTTAATATTAATACAAACAATTTGAATATTTTGACTAAAATTTCATCTTTTGTACATCATCTCAATATTTCCCCACCATTTTTAAAAAAAATCTAAATTGATCTTATTGTATTTCAACATTTTTTCTTTATACTTACTATATTTCCCCGTCATTCACAATATTCTTATTTCACTAACCTATCCCATCTCTCATTAAAAAGTCTTTATTTTTATTTTTATTCTTCTAATTTTTTTCAGTTCAACAATAGGATTTTTAATTTTCTGTTGATGCCATTTAGCTCGCAGGATGTTCAAGTTATTAGACTGCATGTGATCATTAATAAAATAGAAAGAGCCCTTGCTTTGAATACAGATATATTCCTGTATGTTTATCAACAACATCCATGTGATGTGGGCAACCATTCTATTGCAATGTATTCTTTCCAATAGAAGGGTTCCTTGAAAGAAGGATAATATTCTGTAAGGTTCATGCAATATATCTACACATGCTATTGTCATATCTGGTCAATTAAAGACGTTTTATTTAAATGCATTTTTAAAAACCTTTCAGATCAATGACTCCAGACAGACAAAAGAAACTATATACATTTATCATAGGAAGCAACATTCCTGTTTTTTTCAATTCTTATAAAAAAATTTCCTTGAATCCACATCTGTAAAATTGCCTCTGGCAGTGCTTTTCATTTCTAAATTCAGCCGATCCTGGCATTGCAGCATCACCGGGTTAGAACCATTATCTCAGCTTTTCCCCCTATAAAATGTGACTCTTGATTATATAATGCAAAGGGGGAGAGGGAGGAAAGAGAGAGGGAAAGCTGTGTTTTCAACAATTAGCCATATGGCGACTTACTATGGTGTGCATGTAATCACCCAGTAAACTATTCTCACCATATCATCACACAGCAAGAACAACTTTTATCACCTCTTGCTTTGCTGGAATTTTTTTTTTGCAGATGAGGTGCCAAAATGTAGTTTAAAATGTCTGCTTTCTTACAAGTATCGAAAATAGAAATCATCATGTCATCACACTACTCCTGGAAAATTTCCAGATGGGAGTTGAGTAAGTTGGGGTAATGTATATTGACTCCCACACTTTTCATACTCAAAGCAAACCACTTAAAGTGGTCCTTTTTGCAGCTGGATGGAGAGACTAAACTTTTTGACTTCTTGGGCATATACATTAGCTGTTTTCTATTTCTTTGGCATATTCATTAATCTCTGAATTTGAAGGAATATTCATCTTCTACAAAAAAAAGTCATGCTTATTATGTATCATATTCTTGTTTTAGTGTTCATGTTCATGACTCAGCTCTTATGTCTGTTGCATTCTGGTGTAGCTTCTCATACATACATTAATAAAGTGGATCTAATCTGATTTATACTCTTGTTATTTATATTCCAGTTTACCATTCTTTGTCTAATGTATATGTATTTGGTGTTTGTGAAGCTCAAGACAAAATAAATAATTTGTTGTACCAACATCTGTGTCTGTCTGTCTTTCTTTCTTTCCTTCTTTCCTTCTTTCTCTCTCTCTCCCTCTCTCTTTCTTTCTTTCTCTCTTTCTCTCTCTCTGTTATGTTTCATACCGATTTCCTAAAACTCTCCTTGTGTTTTGTACTTTCTCAGGGTCAAAAACCAGCATTTTTTCATTTGATAATGTAATTACAGATCCGACCAATACATTTACATAACTTGATAGTTCTCAAACATTATATTTTTCAAAAGCTTCTTCACACACTGAGTAAATAAAGAAATATGGTATATACTTACATGTCTGCCAGCTTTAAGGATTAGGGATGGGTAGAAAAAATGTCAATTCTGTTACTCTTCGACATCCACACATTCCTTCATAAACACTTCATAAATTCATATTTTGCAAATCTGTATTCCCTCTCTTTGAAACTAGGGAAGTCTAAAATCCGAATGTAGGAGAAAGTGAAAGTAACAAGGAAGGGAGCTTTCTGTGTTTTCATCTTTCTTATTTCCTTTTGTTTTCACCAGTTAGGTTTGTAGCACTGGATTTTGATTGTCTTTTTTCTGATCAGGTCATCATTTTTATTACTTTCTTGACATGCAGATACAACAGGTTTTCTTCCCACCGGAAACATCCATACCATTTGAATCTGAGCCGTGCAGATAGTTGAGGATACCAGTAGATTAGTTTTATGTTTTGAGTTTTATAAAATCTTTCCAAAATTCATCATTCTCACCTGCACATAGACAAATCTGAAGGGGAGAAATGGAGATCTAAAACATTGGAAAAAGCAAAATTGGGGATTATCAATTAGTGTGACAAATCCTTATCTGATATCATGTTGCAATTTTCCCCCTTAATGCCTATGAAATTCCCATTCAGACTAGTTCAGGGGCTCATTGTCAGCTACCCCAACTTTTGCTTTTTACCTAAGCATTTTTTATCCACAGATCCTTTTTTTCTCCAGCATACCACATCAACAGAGTAATTACACAGAAATAAATTCCACTGGAGTGCATGACTCTAGAATGAATTCCCACCTTAACTGCCCTGGCTGAATGCTATGAAATCCATGGAGTTTTAATTTGGTTAGGCATCACTATTTGGTAGAGGAGACTAAAGAACTTGTAAAACTACAACTCCCATAATTCCATAATGGTGGACCATGGCAGTTGAAGTGAGGTCAAACTGCATTAATTCTATAGAGTAGATGCATCCTGGATTCTGTAGAGCTCTTCTCCAAGGATGTAGTAAGCTGGATTTCAGCCTGTGTCTCTAATAGTCCTGTGTACATTTGCCTGGGGCTAATAGGCCATTGGACTGTGGGGTTTGCTTATTCTGAGTAAACAAGCATTGATGGAATTTGCTGTGTAAATAGATTGGCCATTGGCTACCAGCATTCAGAAATTTCTAGGCTTTGAAATGACAGCAAACAAACAATTCAGCCGTCACTGAATAACCCGAGGTCGTCTTTCACAACCCAGCCATACGCAGTGTTATCTTGGAATCCTGCCAGCGTCACAAGAGATGTGATACAACACAGGTCTCCACTGTACATACAGACAGACATTCGTTCCTGTCTGCCAGATGTGTATGTTTGTAATTGTAATCTTTTAAATGCGTAAACTGCCTTGAATCTCAGTCTTGGGGGAACTGCAGGGAATCAATAAAATTGATCAACGACAAGAGGAAGAAGAATGGACCACAAGGCAATGGACAAGTCACCCACTACATGCATATAGAGAGAGAAAAAGGAAAAGGTAGTCATTGTAATTCATCTATTGCAATAGATTCCATTGAACAGAAGATTGGATCTTGAACAGTGGTTCTTAACCTGTGGACCACCAGTGGGCTGAGAGGATGAAAATCTGGTCTGCAAGTCTCTTTCCTCTTTATTTATTTATTTATTTATTTAATTTTCACTCCTCTTGCACCTCCTGCCACTCCTTTCCTGTCACTGACCATGGCATATGTTCTGTATCAGGAACTAGAGCTGATGTGATCTATCCAATGCAATTTTTGGAATCAGCAGCCCAAGCTAAATCTAATATTGATCAAAAACTGATTTGTAACCCATTATTATTATTTATTATTATTATTATTATTATTATTATTATGTTGGAGAGTGGTCCCTGGTCAAAGTGGTCCATTGTCAAGTGGTCCCTGGTCAAGATGGTCCCTGATCAAAAAAAGATTGGGAACCACTGGTATAGAACAAGAGTGACCTTTTCATGGGATTAATTTGTAGTTTGTTGTTGTAGCACTTACAGTCCCATAAGAATCGTTGTTGCTGCTGTTGCTGTTTTGAGAATTTACAGAACATCACTGGAAGAGAAATCAATCCTCTTCCAGAAGTCTGGCCAGTGATACTATGATGGAAACTTGTTTGAACCTTCCATTTGGTTTGGATCCTACTTCATCCATAGCATATGGATTATGCAGCAGAATACACATGGAGAAGAGACAAAGCAGATGTTTGTATGGACCATACCTCCTTAGACTACTTCCCCCAACAAAAACTATTTAAAGGCTCCTTATCAAACTCTTGCTGCAAGCACAAAGCTAGCACAGCAGACTGGGCCAACCTTTCTCCCTGATAGGCTCATCTTTTACCTTTAGAGAATTAGTGTAAAATATATACGTATCTAACATGGCAGCTAAACATTAGAAATATCTTCATTTCATTTCTCTCCTTCGTTCTACTGCATGTGGATATCAATATAAAACAGGAGTGAGAGTCTTTTCTGACACAGAGGGGTACAACCCATCAAAGGAAAATTTCAGGGGTGGGCATGATAGTGACAGACCCTGAGCTCAAATCCGTATAGTATATCCCAGTCTATTGCTGCTGACTTCCATGACAGAGTTGAGAAATCCACCTTGGGTTTCAATCTGTACTTTAAAGGAGTTGTCCATGGTGCTGAACTCTGTCTTCATTAGAGAAAATTGCCAGCCATCCCTGCTTCAAGGAGTTTTGTCCTCATTCTCCTCACCCCCTTTCTCCTCTACCTCTCTCAGGGCTTATGGTAACCGCAGTTTTATCATAACTGGAGGGCCACAGATTACTAACTTCAGCATAAAGGAGATAGCTAGCTAGCTAGCTAGCTAGATAAATAGATAGTCAAATGGTGGCATCCTTTCACACGTGCAAAATGTCTGTTCCTTAAAAGTAGCCACATATCAGTTGTTTTAACCTATGCACTAGATCAAACATTAAATTACATCACCCGAGGTCACCTCATACACAATATTTTGAGCAGATGATATTCAGTAACTGCCCTAGAGCACCCTTCATCCATAGATGTCCATCCATATGTGAAGCAGTAGCCAGACTTTTCAAATTCCTGATCTCAGCATTGGAGCTAAAAGAGAGAGAGAGATTAATCTTGTCCTTAAGGTAATTTGTATTTCTTATATTCTTGGTGATCCCAATTTGTAGCCTCACAATATACAGAAAAGCAATACATTACATAGATGTCTTGTGTCACAGCAACAGTCTGTAGCCCCCTACTGGTCAATGTATTGTATGATATCTATATGATGAGCGAACATAACTGCTTTCCATACAATGTTCCAAAAGTTTTAGGACTTTTAAAACAAGAAAGAAAAGAAATATATCCTGGCAACAGGAAAACAAAATGCTAAGCCAATGCCTGATTGCTGAAACTCCCACAGGAGACTTGCAGTTTTGAGTGATCAAGTCACATTGGCATAACCCAAAAGAGTGACAGATACATCCCTTGCTTATTGATATCTATACTAACTGTATAGTTTAATGCATCTCCACTATCTGTTTCATTATTCACCTTTGTTTTGAATTTGGCATATGTTGGATATGGGACCAAAAACACGGTACCACTGCGTTGACCATGTATTACCTCCATCTTCATTTAATTGATTAATGTGTGACCCTGTGTGATAGTTGCTCTTTTGCAGTGTTTTTCCCTGCCTATGAAGATTACTGTGGATATTTTGACCACATAAAAATATGGTAAGGTAGGATCCACCAAATCAGACCTGTGCTCCACCTAGTCTTGTAATGTCAACGTTGATTGCTGGTGGTTCTTTTTGGCTTTGTTGTTGCTGTGTGCTTTGGAGTTGTTTCCAAGTTATAGCAACCCTGTTATGTTGCTTTTTGGCAAGGTTTATTTAGAGGTGAAACATCCCCATGTATGTTCACAGCACAAGCACATCACCACTACCACTTCCAAAACTTAAATATTGAACAAAATACTACAAATAATCAAAGCAAGGTAGGAGAAGATAGCTTCTTGCAGATTTCTCCGCTTTAGAAAAAGTTAATCTGAATTAACTCTTTAAAATGTTAATATTCCGGATCTCTCATTCATAATGTTTAACCATACCTGCACAAAACAGGTGGGAGGGTATTATCAAGGATTCCTGAGACGTCAGGATCATTAGCAAGAGGTAGGATTCCCCATCCCAGCAGTTTGCCACAAACCCTAAATTCCATCTGATCTTGGAAGCTAAGCAGGGTGAGACTTGATTAGTACTTGAATAGAAAACTGCCAGTGAATACCAGGCTTTGTAGGAGATCTTCCAAAGGAAGGAACTGACAAAACCATATCTGAGTATTCCTTGTCCCATAAAACTTTGAAATTAATGGGATTGTCATAAGTCTACAGGTGACTTAAAGGCACATATACACATACACTTTATTTCTGCCACAGCAGGTCAATGATCATTGCAATGTGTCCTTCAAGAGGGAGGGAGCAGAAATCTTGAACTACAACTTGAAATCTGAAAAAAAAAAGTATGACCATCATCCAAATATTAAACCTACAAAGTAAAATGTTTTGGAGACATAACCTTTCAGAAAGGCCTGACTTTTTAGATCATAACCTTTTGGAAAACCAGGATTCTCCATAGCCTTTTGGAGATTAAATGGCATTCACACAATTTGGAATAATCATGACCCTTTTGTAAAATATGATCTTCCAGAGAAGGACCAAACATCTTCTCTTTAGTGGTATATATCTACATGTACTTATGCAAAGCAATTAGGTTTCTCAGCTGTTACACTGATATACTTGGATATCTCTTTGAACTGTTAAAGGTATTGGTAAAGGTTTTCCCCCAACATTAAGTTTAGTCATGTCTGACTTTGGGAGTTGGAGCTCATCTCCATTTCTAAGCCGAAGAGCCACCATTGTCCATACACGCCTTCAAAGTCATGTGGCTGGCATGACTGCATGGAGTGCCATTATCTTCCTGCTGACATGGTACATATTGATCTACTGACATTTGCATGTTTGCTGATCTACTGACATTTGCATGTCTGGGTTAAAGCACTGAGCTGCTGAGCTTGTTGACCAAAAGGTCACAGGTTTGATTCCAGGGAGCGGCATGAGCTTCCGCTGTCAGCCCTAGCTTCTGCCAACCTAGCAGTTCGAAAACATGCAAATGTGAGTAGATCAATAGGTACCGCTCCGGCAGGAAGGTAACGGTGCTCCATGCGGTCATGCTGGCCACATGACCTTGGAGGTGTCTATGGACAACACTGGCTCTTCGGCTTAGAAATGGAGATGAGCACCACACCCCAGAGTCAGACATGACTGGACTTAATGTCAGGGGACAACCTTTTTAACCTAGGTTGGCAGTAGCTGGGGCTAATAGCGAGAGCTCACTCCAGTCCCCAGATTTGAACCACCAACCTTTCAGTCAGCAAGTTCAACAGCTCAGCAGTTTAACCTGCTGCAACATCGGGGGCTCCTTCAACCGTAAGGAACAACAAATATGACAATGCACAAAAAACAGCACAGCTTCAGAAGTGTTTTTCAGTGCCCAAAAACATCTACACTCCAATAAAACATCTTAGTTTAAATCATGCTCTCAAGAGACAAAAATAAGTAGTCTTCATTAAATATAACATATCTGGTTTATTCACAAACTTCATTTATTCAGCATACAGGTACATTACTTGTCAATCCAGTTACAGATAGGTTTGAAGTAGTTTCTCTGAGCAGACAACACAGGGCATGTTTCTTATCATCAATAGCAAGATCTTTACATCCTGAGAGTCAAATGGAGTCTGTCTTTCTAAAATGGAGTCTGAGTCTGAATAGTACAAGATGTGATCACATGATCTGCAGTCCCTCCCACAACATAGAGTTAAGGAATCTGCATACCAGAACATACATATACAACACAGGTCTAGCCATGGCAACATGAGGATTGGCCCCACTTTGTTTCATTTCTGGCCCTACTTTTTTTTTGTAAAAATATGTTGCTCCTTTCTTGCATTCTTGCACCTTGTGTCAGCAAATGCGGTTAACTCATGGTCCAGACCTTTCATCCTCCTCCTGGAAATTACAATCTTACTAATGGATTTTGAGGGTGAAGTTATGATAACTGATAACTGACCAGAATTTCCAGAAAGCATTCCTGGATATTCCAGAAAAGCACCATCCTCTCCGAAATGACCAAGTTAAAAACTCATACATGGAGGTTGTAGTTCTTTTGTGACTCATGTTCCTGCTGAGAAGAGCTGATAAGGTCATGAAGAGACTGGCTGGGTTTAGGGCTAGAGAAAAGATGGGTGCCAAGGACTGACAAAGCAGTCAGATAAGTGTAAAATAAGTGAAGGCATTAGTCATGGCCATGAAACGGGAAGTCTTAACAATTTCCAAAATCAACAGCGTGGGAGCAGAGATGGAATGAGACTCATTTGTCTTGGGAAAGAAAGAGAGGGCAAAGATTAATTTGTTCATCTTCATATATACCAATTTAGTTTCTAATGGACAGATTTTAAACAATAGACAGCAAGGTTCAATTTCATGCTTGTTTAATATAAATCTAGATTCATGTGTGCGTTGTATTATTCAATCCTTCTGCTGAATGCCGACAATGTGCTACCAAATGGGTATCTGTGAATGGGCCTGATGTTTCTTATTCCCAGTAAATCAAGTATACTGGAGGCACTGGTGAATGATTATGCACCCTCCAAGCGTGTGTGTGGCTGCAAGCGGAACTGTCCTGTCCCCCGTCCCCCCCGAAATGTCAGAAGCGACTTGAGAAAGTGCAAGTTGCTTCTGGTTTGAGAGAATTTGTCATCTGCAGGGACGTTACCCAGGGAACATCCAGATGGGAGGCTTCTCTTACTGCATGAGAAGCTGGAGCTGACAGATAGGATCTCACCCCACTTCCCGGATTCAAACCGCCAACTTTTGGTCAGCATCCTGCCTGTACAAGGGTTTAACCCATTGAACCACTGGAAGATCCTTGCAGAATCATTAAACCTGTGGAACAAATACAGACATTACACCATGCTCAGAGACATACAATCCATGTGCATGTAAAATATCAACAGCATGCTAGCAATATATTATTCTCATTTGCTTATGTAAAATGGTACTTGTGCATAGTATCATAGGAATTTCCACCACTGTTGGTTCAGTTATATAACATCTCATGAAGATTGGTGAGACCATCACCATTTGGCAATTGACTGACAGTTGAGAAATATATATTGATTATTTAGATCAGTCATGGACAAACTTTGGCCCTCCTGCAATTCCTAACAGCTTACTGGCTGTCCAAAACACTTGGAGGGCTGGAGTTTGCCCGTGCCTGCTTTAGATAGTCTTAATAATGGTTTTCTTGACTAACCTATTCTCAACTTGTTAATAATTATGTTGGATTAGCTGCTTTGAACACTATTTTTTAAAGGAAAGGTCAGATTAAAAATGAAAGAAAAAAGAAAACATTTAAACCCAACTGAATGAAAAGCACATTTGTAAGTGAGTACAGCACACACGTGTACACTTGTGTAGCTTTAAAAGCTTTTTTACTAGTTGTCAGTGGCAAAAAGCCTTTCTGAATCCAAAAATCTTTGCCTGCTAAAGAGAGGAAGGACAATAGGGATGGAGTCTAGCCTGCCTTGAAAAGAAGTATCTCAACCTGAGAGCAGCCACCAAGAAGGCCCTTGTAAGAGAAGTCAGCGATCACCTTCAGGAACCGTAGGAAAACAACTTAGTCAGCAAGAGACAAGAACATCTCTGATGTTTGTAATATTTAAATCCAATGTTTGGTTTCAAATGTTGACTTTCCTTTTATGATCCTCAAGTACCAAGTCGGGTGGAGAAGACTCACTTTACAGTCTCTTGCGCTGGGCTCTTTTTCAAGGTGGGAAAAGTACTGCCAACAGCAGGTTCAGAACTGCCAGTTCTTTAAAAACTTTATTTGAAAGATACATTTACACAGTTTATTCATGGCAATAAGTGTTTCTCACCCTCAAAAACCTTGCTGCTGCGAGCAAATGGATAGGGAGTTCTCTAAATGATTTGTGAGCAAGGACTTTCCTTTTAACTGCTGAAATCTCTCAAGACATTTAGATGACTGAGGCAGAAATAAGTCTTCCAGGAATTCAAGTTTAAAATATAAGAACAATACTAGAAGTTTCATGGGAAATGATCTCATGATTTCCCACATATTGTGTGTTGAATTTGGAAGGTGGGAAGAGGAGGATACCGTATTTCTTCCATTGTAAGATGCCATCGATTGTAAGGTGCACCCTAATTTCAATACTATTACCACTGACAAAAATACATAAGATATGTGGCGTAATGAAAAATGAACCATGTGTAGTTCACGTTTGATCAGCCCACACACTGCCTTGCTAGAGAAAGAAAATATACCATGCAAGTGAACAGTAAAGAACAAGTTGTTTATTTTTGTAATTCCGAACAACATATGTACAAGGTGATCTGATACATCAACTCACATAGTGTCCTTTTATGAGAGATTTAAAATGGTCTTTCTCTGTCAATGTAGATAAACTCCTTCAGCAGCTCATGAAGCAAAGAGTACACACCAAACTCTGTCTCTCTTTGCTTCTCTCTTAAAACTATCTCTGCACCTGCATAGCTGAAGCCTGAACAAAAATGCAACAGTATCCAAAAGTCCCAGACTCAGCCATCTCCCCGGCATTGCCTGACCAATCAGCTTCATGCATCTTATTTTACAGTTGACACACACACACACACACTGATTCCTTGCATGCTCCAACAAGATACATCTGCAATTCTAAGATGCACCTCATTTTTAGAGATGTTTATAGAGGGGAACATTTGTCTTAGAATTGAAGAAATATAGTAATTGTTAGGAGATCACAATCAGTGGAAGGATGTGAGGGTGATCTGGCTGTGACAGCTGCCCTCCATTGATCATCAGGGTTGATGCAACTGATCTGGTTGTCTAGATAGGTGTCCTTCCTACTTCACTGCTCCATGTGAATCCTTTCTGCACTTGGTACAAGAGGATGGCCATCCCTGATAAAAGACAGAGCGAGAGAACATAGATGTTTTTGAACTGTGGTGTTGGAGGAAAGTTCTGAGAGTGCCTTGGACCACAAGAAGATCCAACCAGTCCATACTTCAGGAAATAAAGCCCGACTGCTAAATGGAGGGAAGGATATTAGAGGCAAAGATGAAGTATTTAGGTCACATAATGAGAAAACAAGAAAGCTTAGAGAAGAAAATTATGCTGGGGAAAATGGAAGGAAAAAGGAAGAGGGGCCGACCAAGGGCAAGTTGGATGGATGGTATCCTTGAAGTAACTAGATTGACCTTAAAGGATCTGGGGGTGGTGACAGCCTACAGGAACCTCTGGCATGGGATGGTCCATGAGGTCACGAAGAGTCGGAAACGACTGAACAAATGAACAACAACAACATCTTTCTTTGGTCAGTGGGATAGTATAAGCCTAGTTTTTCAGCCCTTTTTTTGGCTGAAAAAGTCCTCTTCAGCTAATACTCGAGTCAAGGTTATTTATCATTTTGCTCTGTTGTTGTTATTATTATTATTATTACATTTATTATTTTCTCTATTTATTATTATTACATTTATCATTTTACTCTATGATTATTATATTTATTATTTTACTTTATTGTTACTATTAATACATTTCCATTATTTTACTCTATTTTTATTATTATTACATTTCCATTATTTTACTCTATTTTTATTATTATATTTCTTATTTTACTTTATTTTTACTATTATTATTATTATTATTATATTTCTTATTTAACTCTATTATTGCTGTTATTATTACATTTCTATCATTTTACTCTATTATTCTTACTATATTATTTCACTCCACTATTATTGGAAGGATATGTAAGCACATTTTCATTGAAGAAGTTTAGAATAATGTTTAATCGGAGCTGGACAGTCTTATCTTACATTACAGTTTTATCTAAATATTCAAAAACATTTAACCTACCAATGCCTCATTTAATATAATTTTATTGGTGTCTATTTTCATTTTGAAATTGATCAGTAGCTGCTGCATTTCCCACCCTCGACTTAGACTCGAGTCAACATGGTTTCTCAGTATTTTGTTGTAAAATTAGGTGCCTCGGCTTATATTTGGATCAGCTTATACTCGAGTATATACAGTAAGGGATGTGTTCCAATGCTAGAACCTCTCCAAAGCAATTTCTCCCCAAAATTGATGTCCTCCAGTGACTTCAACTGAAGTTGTTTCCAATACTAATAAATTAGGAGGAGTAAAAGTCCTCAAGACCACAGCAAAGTTGGAAAGAATTAAATTCCCCTTCCCTGTCCATTATAATTACATAGATACAGACAGAACTACAATTTGCATGTTTAAAGCTGATGTATTGAGTACAATATCTTAGTTAACAGATGTGTAATTTGGTCTCTTTCTAAACTTCACTTTGTCAAGGTGTAATAGTTAGCAATTTGTGAATTTTTTTTCAACTAGCCTGTTCCATTTCTAATAGTAATTTTAAAGCAGGCTATGAAAATCCTCAAGTAGATATGTGTAGAATATATCATAGGTCATTTTATCACACAACATGATTGCCTTCTCTCAGTCTATTTTTGGATGACCAGATCTGTCCTGAAAGGTTGGGGAAGATTAATGAAATCTTCATGGCTTCCTAGAAGCAGTGCAAAAATAATTTGTGGGTCTCGCTGCCAATAAGAGAGTTGCTTGTACATACCCGCTATGGAAATATTTTCTCACATAAATGGACAAATTTAGCTTTGGGTTAGATCCATACATATTCATGGAATACCAGTGAGTCCACTGAGGTTGGATGAGGTCAAAGGAACACAGTTGTGGAATCAACTTGAAATTTTCATTATCCTTCAGAGTTGTCTCTGCTAATAAAAAGAGAAGGAAGCTTGTTAGTAAAGGGGAAAAAACAAGTAAATATTTTTCTCTTTTCTGCTAGCATTACAACCTTGAGTCTGTTAATTAATTATCTGCACATAGATCTCTTCTTTGGTTTTTTTTATTATTATTACTAGCTTGGGGACCCGGCGTTGCCCGGGTTATTAGAAAAAGTGGGTAATGGCGGTTCTGTATGCCAAGTTTGGTCTTTATTGGTCTTTGGATAACGGCTGCATTGTTTTCAGGAAGTGAGTGAAGGTACTTGAAGTCCCATCATCCATGGCCCATCCTCCTACAAACAGCAGCAGGATATAGAGTGGGTCATGGGGGCTCTGTGTGCCACGTTTGGTCTTTATCAGTCATTAGATGAGGGTGGCAGTGGTGTCAGTAAGTGAGTGAAGGTACTGCAAGTCCCATCATCCAAAGTCCATCCCCTTTCAAACTGCAGCAGGATGTAGAGTGGATCATGGGGGCTCTGTGTGCCAAGTGTGGTCTTGATTGGTCATTAGAAGAGGGTTGCAGAAATCTTCGGAAGGGAGTGGAGGTACTTGAAGTCCCATCATCCATGGTCTGTCCTCCTCCAAACTGCACCAGGATGTAGAGTGGGTCATTGAAGCTCCATGTGCCAAGTGTAGTCTTGATTAGTCATTGGCGAGGGTCTCAGTGGTTTCAGGAAGTGAGCAAAGGTACTGCAAGTCCCATCATCCATCTCCAAAGTTTTCCAAACAACACCAGGACGTAACGTGGGTCATGAGAGGTCTATGTGCCAAGTTTGATCTTGATCCGTCATTGGATGAGGTTTGCAGAGGTCTCAGAATGTGAGTGAAGGTACTGGAAGTTCCATCATCCATGGTCCACCGTTCTCCAAAACTGCAGCAGAATGTAGAGTGGGTCATGGGGGCTCTGTGTGCCAACTTTGGTCTTGATTGGTCATTAGATGAGTTTTGCAGCAGTCTTGGGTTGTGCAGGTACTTGATGTCCCATCATCCATAGTCTGTCGTCCTTCAAACTGCTCCAGGAGGTAGAATGGGTCATTGAAGCTCCATGTGCCAAGTTTAGTCTTGATGAGTCATTGGCGAGAGTCTCAGTGGTCTCAGGAAGTGAGTGAAGTGACTGCAAGTCCCATCATCCATTTTCAAATTCTTCCAAACCGTACCAGGATGTAGAGTGGGTCATGCTGGGTCTCTGTGTAAATTGTGGTCCTGATCCATCATCGTTGGCAGTTGTAATGGTCTTAGGAAGGGAGTGCAGGTATTGCAAGTCCCATCGTCCATGGTGCATCCTCCTTCAAACTGCACCTGGATGTAGAGTGCATCATGGAGACTCAGTGTGCCAAGTTTGGTATTTATTGGAATTTGGATGAGGGTTGCAGTGGTCTGATGAATTGAGCAATGGTACTGCAAGTCCCATAATCCATGGTCCATCCCTGGCCAAACCACACCAGGACGTAAAGTGGGTCATGAGAGGTCTATGTGCGAAGTTTGGTCCTGATCAGTCATTGGATAAGGTTAACAGCGGTCTCAGAATGTGAGTGGTGGTACTGCAAGTCCCATCATCCATGGTTCATAGTCCTCCAAACTGCAGTAGGATGTCGAGTGGGTCATGGGGGCTCTGTGTGCCTATTTCGGTCTGTATTGGGAGTGTTCTGACCCAGCCCCCTTTGGCCTTTCCTTTCCTCTCTTTGTCATCTCGGAATGTTGGATTTGAGGCTGGCCAATCAGAGAGCATATGCAAATTTCCTTCTGTCATGCCCTGTTTCTGCCATGAACCCTCTTCTCCACCAGGGGCTCCTATTGAAGCTGCCCAATCAGAGACCATATGCAAATAGCACCACTGCGGCAGCCAATCCGAATGTTGGAACTTTCTGGCTGGCCAATCACACTTTTGCCCTCCGCATACAAGTTTTGACTTTTATTATATATATAGATATAGATTAGAGAAGCGACTTGAGAAACTGCAAGTTGCTTCTGGTGTGAGAGAATTGTCTGCAAGGACGTTGCCCAGGGAACGCCCAGATGTTTTTGATGCTTTACCATCCTTGTGGGAGGCTTTTCGCATGTCCCCACAGGGGGAACTGGAGCTGACAGAGGGAGCTCATCCACGCTCTCCCAGGATTCGAACCTGCATCCTGTCAGTCTTCAGTCCTGCTGGCACAAGGGTTTAACCCACTGCGCCACCGGGGGCTCTTTGGTATGAACAAGTAGGACTTGCCACAAAATCTCACAATAATCTTATCTCATAGCAGGATTATTTCTCCTTAGGGTTTTAGCCAACCAGCCAAGCCCTTCTCCAGAAGATCAGTTTTCTAATTTATCACTCTACAAATAGAAAATATCAGACTTGGAATGACTACTGGTGAGAGTTAAGAAAGAAAGTGAAAAATAATAATTTCAGGTGAATTGTTTTGAAAAGAAAAAAAATTAAAAACTTTGAAGTAGGCAGCGAAAACAGAAAAATAGACTTTCTCCTGAGATTTTTATTTTGGTGAGTCACCAGAGCACAAAGGCTGAGATTTCTAAATGTCCCTTCTTTAACTGTGAATCCAAGATTCCATAGGATGAAACCATGGCAGCAAAAGTGGAATTATGTTGCTATAATTGTGGGGGAGGGGTGAGATGGGGAGGAAGGTGTCTTACTTTTCTTCTTACCTTTTCTCCATACCGCTTAAGACATTGCCCACAGATTTAATTCATTATGCTCCACTGAACTGGCTATAGATAATTGTGCACAGTATTTTTATAAAGAACAATTTTTCAATAACATGTCCTTATCCATATGTGAGTAAATGAAAAATTCCGTTAGGAGATCTGTCCCAATGACTTTAGCTCAGGCATGGGCAAACATTTTTGCCTTGGGGCCACACTGCAAGCCTGCCCAGGAGGGAGGTGGGTCGGGCACAAGCTGAGTGGAGAATGCCAGGAATGGCAGGGCAGGGGTCATCCTCAGGTTGTTCTCCCAGCATAAGGATGGGGCTGCTCACCCCATCCTTATGCTGGAAGAAAGACACGCAGTGACTGCCCTGATTCTCCTAGCCTGATCATTGGACTGTCCTTTTGGCAGTCTGCCAGGAGGAAGATGAGACAGGCGGTGGCTGAGAGTGCTCCAGAGGGCTCTCAGCTGTCGTGTGCCTTCCTTGAGCCATCCTCCTGGCATAAGGATGGAGACACTTACACAGTCCTTATGCTGGGAGGAGGGCAAGACATCCAGTGGCCGAGAGCACTCCAGAGAGCTCTCAGCTGCTGTGTGTCTTCTTCCCTCGTCTTTTTGGCATAAGGATATGGTGGGCTGCCATGTCCTTATGCCAAGAGGACAAGGACAATAAGGAGTGCCTGAGGTAAGTGCCCAGAGGTCTTAGTCTGCCCATGCCTGCTTTAGCTAGAATGTTGTTGTTTATTTGTTCAGTCGCTTCTGACTCTTCATGACCTCATGGACCAGCCCATGCCAGAGCTCCCTGTCAGCTGTCACCATCCCCAGTTGGGCTTTATTTCCTGGAGTAGGGACTGGTTGGATCTTCTCACATTCCAAGGCACTCTCAGAATTTTCCTCTAACACCACAATTCAAAAGCATCTATCTTCCATTGCTCAGCATTCCTTATGGTCCAGCTCTCACATCAATATGTTACTACAGGGAATACCATTGCTTTAACTATGCGGATCCTGGTTGCCAGTGTGATGTCTCTACTCTTTACTATTTTATCGAGATTGATCATTGCTCTCCTCCCGAGAAATAAACTTCCTGGCTGCAGTCTGCATCTGCAGTAATCTTTGCACCTAGAAATACAAAGTCTGTCACTGCCTCCACCTTTTCTCCCTCTTAGCTGGAAAACATTGATCTAATAGCACAATGCTATACAGTCGTACACCTGTATTCATAGGACAGATATAGTTAGTTTTATTTATCCATGTCCAATTAAATTAAAATACTTTTATACTTTATTGAACAAATCCATAAATGTGATACAAGGTCAATATTATTAGTTATAATTAGTTAATTTCTCAGTAATGCAAGTTAGAATATAATTAGAGATGTACTGAAAAGTGAGCATTTGCTGGTATCTATTGCTCTCAAGTCAACTTTGACTTATAGCAGCCTAATGAATAAGAGACCTCCAAGTAACCCTGTTATCAACATCCCTGCTCAGGTCTCGTAAACTCAGGACCGTTGCTTTCATTGATGAGTCTATCCATCTGGAACACCGTCTTCCTCTTTTCCTACTGCATCCTATCTTGAGAAGCATTGTTATTGTCCTTTCTAATGAGCCTAATGAGCCACTACTGCTAATATATTACAAAGAGCTGTTTTTTATTATTACGATTATGATAATTTGCTTTCAGGACAATGTTTCCTGGATTTGCTTTCTGTACTTTGCAATATCTGCACCCAATCAAAACTCTGACATCATCCCATTTGAAATGTGATCCCTGAGTGACTGAAATCACCTTTGTGAGTAACTTAAGAAGAAAACCATACAAACATTACTAAATTACTGTAATGTTGATTGCAATTGCAAAGAAAAGTAAGGCAGCAAACAGGCTTAAAAAAGATAAATGCAAAAGTGTTCAAAGAAAATATCTCTTACCACCCCTCTACTCTACCAAGGCTCTTGTCCCAAAAATCAGAACAGAAAAATATTTGACAGAGTTGTTGTGAATATTGTTTTGCTGCTGCTGCTGTTATTAAAATGCAATACATTTCATAGGATTTTTTTGGGATGTCTAGTTTCTTTTAGATGAAACTACTTGAATTAGATTATCTAATCATAGAATCATAGAATCATAGAATCATAGAATCAAAGAGTTGGAAGAGACCTCATGGGCCATCCAGTCCAACCCCCTGCCAAGAAGCAGGAATATTGCATTCAAATCACCCCCGACAAATGGCCATCCAGCCTCTGCTTAAAAGCTTCCAAAGAAGGAGCCTCCACCACACTCCGGGGCAGAGAGTTCCACTGCTGAAGGGCTCTCACAGTCAGGAAGTTCTTCCTAATGTTCAGATGGAATCTCCTCTCTTGTAGTTTGAAGCCATTGTTCCGCGTCCTAGTCTCCAAGGAAGCAGAAAACAAGCTTGCTCCCTCCTCCCTGTGGCTTCCTCTCACATATTTATACATGGCTATCATATCTCCTCTCAGCCTTCTCTTCTTCAGGCTAAACATGCCCAGTTCCCTAAGCCGCTCCTCATAGGGCTTGTTCTCCAGACCCTTGATCATTTTAGTCGCCCTCCTCTGGACACATTCCAGCTTGTCAATATCTCTCTTGAATTGTGGTGCCCAGAATTGGACACAGTATTCCAGATGTGGTCTAACCAACGCAGAATAGAGGGGTAGCATTACTTCCTTAGATCTAGACACTATGCTCCTATTGATGCAGGCCAAAATCCCATTGGCTTTTTTTGCCGCCACATCACATTGTTGGCTCATGTTTAACTTGTTGTCCACAAGGACTCCAAGATCTTTTTCACACGTACTGCTCTCGAGCCAGGCGTCCCCCATTCTGTATCTTTGCATTTCATTTTTTCTGCCAAAGTGGAGTATCTTGCATTTGTCACTGTTGAACTTCATTTTGTTAGTTTTGGCCCATCTCTTTAATCTGTCAAGATCGTTTTGAATTCTGCTCCTGTCCTCTGGACTATTGGCTATCCCTCCCAATTTGGTGTCATCTGCAAACTTGATGATCATGCCTTCTAGCCCTTCATCTAAGTCATTAACAAAGATGTTGAACAGGACCGGGCCCAGGACGGAACCCTGCGGCACTCCGCTCGTCACTTCTTTCCAAGATGAAGAGTAAGCATTAGTGAGCACTCTCTGTGTTCGTCCACTTAACCAATTACAGATCCACATTGGACTAGTTTCCTTGCCAGAGGTCATGGGGGACCTTGTCAAAGGCCTTACTGAAATCCAGGTACGCTACATCCACGGCATTCCCCGCATCTACCCAGCTTGTAGCTCTATCGAAGAAAGAGATCAGATTAGTCTGGCATGACTTGTTTTTGATAAATCCATGTTGGCTATTAGCGATGACTGCATTTGTTTCTAAGTGTTTGCAGACCGCTTCCTTAACAATCTTTTCCAGAATATTGCCCGGTATCGACGTGAGGCTGACCGGACAGTAGTTGTTTGGGTCATCCTTTTTTCCCTTCTTGAAGATTGGGACCACATTGGCCCTCCTCCAATCTGCTGGAACTTCTCCCGCTCTCCAAGAACTCTCAAAGATGGTTGCCAATGGTTCCGAAGTGACTTCCGCTAGTTCCTTCAGTACTCTTGGGTGTAGTTGATCTGGCCCTGGGGACTTGAACTCATTAAGAGCGGCCAGGTATTCCTGGACGACTTCTTTCCCAATTTGGGGTTGGATGTCCTCCAATCCCTCATCCACTCCATCTTGCTGAGGTTGAAGACTCTCTTTTTGTGAGAAGACCGAGGCAAAGAAGGCATTAAGTAGTTCTGCCTTTTCCCTGTCCCCTGTCAGCATTGCCCCATCTTCTCCTCGAAGAGGTCCTATCGCCTCCTTGTTTTTCCTTTTCCTACTGACATAAGAATAGAAGCCCTTTTTATTGTTTTTAATGTCCCTGGCAAGTCTGAGCTCGTTTTTTGCTTTAGCTTTGCGGACCTTTTCCCTACAGGTGTTGGCTATTTGTTTGAATTCTTCTTTGGTGATTTCTCCCTTTTTCCACTTCTTGTGCATGTCTCTTTTGTGTCTTAGCACAGTTAGAAGTTCTTTGGACATCCATTCTGGCTTCTTTGCACTTGTCCTATTTTTTCTCTTTGTTGGCACGGTTTGCAATTGCGCCTTGAGTATTTCACTCTTGAGAAATTCCCATCCATCCGTAGCTCCCTTGTCTTTTAGTATCTGTGTCCACGGAATGCTGCTCAGCGTTTCCTTCATTTTTTGGAAATCAGCTCTCCTAAAGTCCAAAATGCGGGTTTGACTTGTCTTAGTTTCGGCCTTCCTTTGTACCTCAAATTGCAGGAGCACATGGTCACTTGCCCCTAAGGATCCTACCACTTCGACCGCATCAATCAGGTCCTCCGCATTTGTTAGGATGAGATCAAGAGTAGCCAATCCCCTTGTTGCCTCTTCTACCTTCTGGACCATGAAATTGTCTGCAAGGCAAGCGAGGAATTTGTTGGACCTTGTACTCTTGGCCGAGTTTGTTTTCCAGCAAATATCGGGATAGTTGAAATTGCCCATGACTACTACATCTCTTTTCTGTGCCTGTTTGGTCAACTGTTGGCAGAAGACTTCATCAAGATCTTCCTCCTGGCTTGGGGGTCTGTAGTAGACGCCTACAACGACATCTTTTTGAGTCCCAGTTCCCTTGATTCTTATCCAGATGATTTCAAGCTGGTTTCCCAGATTGCTGTCTTGAATTTCTTCTGCAGCATAAGAGTTTTTGACATATAAGGCTACTCCGCCTCCTCTCCCCTTTGTTCGGTTTCTGTGAAAGAGGTTATACCCCTCGATATCTACATTCCAGCGATAGGAGTCATCCCACCAGGTTTCAGTGATGGCTATGATATCATATTTGTGGTGTAGTGCTAGAAGTTGGAGTTCGTCTTGTTTATTTCCCATGCTCTGTGCATTAGTGTAAAGACATGTGAGCCCCTGGGATCTTCCCTTGAGCTGTTTAATTGGGATTATTGTGCTTTTGGTACTTGGTCCTTGTTGTGTTTGTGCAGCCCTCTGTTTAGCCTTCTGGCGATTCCCAGACATTATGGGTAAAGTAGTGTTCGCAAGGCTGTTGTCCCCCTCCCCCGGTGGACCTAGTTTAAAGTGCGTCTAATGAGGTTTGCGAGTCTGTGAGCAAAAAGGTGTTTTCCTACTTGTGTGAGATGCACCCCATCCCTTGCCAGTAGGCCATCCTCCTGGAATAGCAGGCCATGGTCGAGGAAGCCAAAGCGTTCCTCCTGACACCATTTTCTAAGCCAGTCATTGACCTGTACTATTTTTCTGGCTCTAATTCTGAACATGTTTTTGTGTGTTAGATTTTTTAAATAAGAAAACATAATTCATATAATTCCCCATTTACATTTGAAATTGTACAATTCAGGAAAACCTTTAAGGATCATTGAGCCATTTATGATCGGCACACTGGGTGCAGTGCCTAAAGACCTTGGCCTGCACTTAAACACAATCGGCACTGACAAAATTGCCATCTGCCAGCTGCAGAAAGCCACCTTACTGGGATCTGCACATATTATTCCTCAATACATCACACAGTCCTAGACACTTGAGAAGTGCCCGACGTGTGATCGAACACTTCCCAACAGCCAGCAGAGTGATCTTGTCTGCTGTGGACTCATCTTGTTGTGTTTCTAATAATAATAATCATCATCATCATCATCATCTTTATTTGTATCCCACCCTGTCTCCACAAAGGCTCGGGGCTGCTCACAGCAGAATCAAGACACAATACATACATAAGCAAAAACTGAAAAGACAAGACATAATGTATAACCAATAATCATTTTAAAAAGTCTTAAATATGATATCACAATAAATAAATATATAGGTTAATATTGTACTGGATTTAAAACATATTGCACCATGGAGGCAAACCCAGTTTAAACCAATACGTATTAACAAGGCTAAAAGACCACCATCATAATGAAGTAGTCAACCATTTTCAAAAGCCAGCTTCCTCATCCAGGTTTTTAGTTCTTTACTGTCTGATTTCTTCAGGAAGAGCATTCCAAAGCCGGGGGGGCACCACTGAGAAGACCCTTTCTCTCGTTCCCACCAGCTGTGCTTGTGAGGATGGTGGGACCATGAGAAGGGCTTCCCAGAGGATTTTAAAGCCAGAGTTGGTTCATAGGGGGAGACACGGTCACACAAATAGGCTGGAACCACACCATAAAGGGCTTTATACGTGATAACCTGCACTTTAAATTGGGCCCGGAAAGTCACAGACTTGAGAAACTGCAAGTCGCTTCTGGTGTGAGAGAATTGTCCTTCTGCAAGGATGTTGCCCAGGAGACACCCGGATGTTTTGATGTTATGGAGCCCCCGGTGGCGCAGTGGGTTAAACCCCTGTGCCAGCAGGACTGAAGACTGACAGGTCGCAGGTTCTAATCCAGGGAGAGGCGGATGAGCTCCCTCTGTTAGCTCCAGCTCCCCAAGCGGGGACATGAGAGAAGCCTCCCACAAGGATGATAAAAACATCAAATCATCCGGGCATCCCCTGGGCAACGTCCTTGCAGACGGCCAATTCTCTCACACCAGAAGCGACTTGCAGTTTCTCAAGTTGCTCCTGATACGACAAAATATTATTATTATTATTATTATTATTATTATTATTATTTATACCCCACTTTATCTCTCCCAAAGGAAAATAAAAACAGATTAACATAAAAGCATTAGCATACAATTTAAAATATACAAATATGCAAATATTAAAACAGAATTAAACATTAACAATATTTTTAAAATTCACAGTTAAAACCATTAAAACATTTTATCTAGAGGACCCATGGAGTAGAAGGCAGTGGCATAGCTTAAATGAACTTTTATGAGAGCCTGTGGGCAATTGTTTTATATTAAAACTTCACATCCTGGTCATAGCCTTTAGAAGTTTTAATGGACATGAGTAACCCTGAACAAAAAAAAAATGGTATTCATTTTAATTAGTATAATTTTTTTAACTGGGGAAGGAACATTTCCCAATGTTATTTTTAACTGAAATTTAAAGGGTTTCCTTTAATGATTGCTCAATTAAAATTATTTAACCCTGAAAGTGGACTCCATCTCCACTGTCAGATAGGAAGAAGGTAACATTAACAAACGTTATAGCTGCAACACATAATTCCAAATTATAACTGCAGTATATCTCTTCCCGCCTGTCATTGCAAATTGCATTTTTCGAAAGGTCTTCGCTGTAAACTCAAGAGAAGTGGGATTTTGTCTTCAGACTTGCCCCCTTCTTATTTTATTTGCTTGTGTGAGTGAGGAAACAGCCTGGCAAACAAAAATGATATTTACCATTAGAAGCCAAAAAGTAATTCAGAGTTATTTTAGCATGGAGTACTTTTAAAGGATCCCCTCTCTTCCTTCTCCAAAAATGAAGATATTTCTCTGCCCCTCCACAAAGCTTTCCATAAAAGGAAAATGTCAGGAATGGCAAGTTGAGTGGGAGAAAGATGAAAGTGTCGAGCTTTGTGATTGACAGCTATATCTTCCAACCTGGGAAGAACATTACAGTAATTCTTCAGTCAGACCACTTTGAGTGGGCCATTCAAATAATACAGCAGTTCCAGTCTTTTTAATGCTCCTTTGCAAGCTATTTTAGGAATGGTAATTTTGAAAGAACCTTATAGTTTCATGATGATTGAATTTCTAAATGTTCCAAAGCAGAACAAACTCCTAAAATCTGATCCTATCCATCCGAATATATTTTAATGTTGTTTTTATGTCTTTCTTTAGTACAGTATGAGCTCTGTATCTGTAGAACCATCACCATCAGTTTCATGTGTCCATTTCTATCAAAATAGGCATTTTTAGGTCCTCTAGTGTGATATAATGGTATTCTTGGTCTGGAAGTCCTTTATTTCAATAGAGTTCACTATTATCTGCAGTTCTGCATATCAGCAAAGTCTGGGCATGTGTCCCCTACAGAAATGGGGATAATACTGTGTTTATTATTCTTCCAGTTCCTTCATCTTACCTCCGTGCCAAACCATAGTTTCAGCTTCATTGTCTCAAATTTGGCACAGATGCTCAATATGCACAAATGTGAATGCTGGTGGAGTTTGGGGAAAATAGACCTCGACATTTGGGAGTTGTAGTTGCTGGGATTTATATTCCACCTACAATCAAAGAGCATCATGAACCCCACCAACTATAGAACTGAGCCACACTTTCCACACAGAACCCCCATGACCAGCGGAAAATACTGTGTTTTCTGATGGTCTTTGGTGACCCCTCTGACACCCCCCATGATCCCCCCCCCCAGGTGTCCTCACCCCCAGGTTGAGAAATGCTGTTGTGGACAATTACAAAAATAATTTAGATACATTGTGGTAACTTTAAAACAATAAAGATAGCCAGTGATATGAAAGACACAAATTCTTTGAGGACATCTTTATTTATTTCATGTCAAAAGTATTGCATACATAATACAAAACTGATAAAAAATAGAAGGCGCACAAGCGGCTTAATCATTTTTGACCAAAACTGGGCAACAGCAACTGCATTGTCTGTACTTTAAACAATTCTTCCTCTGTACATGAGGCAGGACATTGCAGACAAGCATACAAATGCGGAGTTGTCTGTTCTGCTCCACAATCACACAAGGTGGAGGATTCTTTTAGGTAGTGCCATTTTGCCAGGTTGTCTTTTGATCTGTCCACTCCACTTCTGAGTCTGTTCAGGGACTTCTAAGTTGCCCATTCTTGGTTTGCCCCTGGAGGAAGACCCTCGAGGGGGGCAATTCAGTTGGGATTTAGCTGGCCAAAGGGATGCTCTTGCTATTGCTGTGGAAACATTAAGAGGAGTAGTGGTTCTCATGAAGCTTTTCCTTGATTTGAGGACATGTGGGTACATTACATCTAAAGAAGAGAAAGCCAGCATGAGACATGATAGCATTTTTCAATTATTGCTACAGAGAAGAGGAAATAATTGTTTTTTCAGAGGAGGGAGCAAGTTTGTTTTCTGCTTCCTTGGAGACTAGGATGTGGAACAATGGCTTCAAACTACAAGAGAGGAGATTCCATCTGAACATGAGGAAGAACTTCCTGACTGTGAGAGCCATTCAGCAGTGGAACTCTCTGCCCCGGAGTGTGGTGGAGGCTCCTTCTTTGGAAGCTTTTAAACAGAGGCTGGATGGTCATCTGTCAGGGGTGATTTGAATGCAATATTCCTGCTTCTTGGCAGGGGGTTGGACTGGATGGCCCATGAGGTCTCGTCCAACACTTTGATTCTATGATTCTATGAAAGGGTTGGATTTCATGGATTCTGGGAGTTTATATTTCAGTCAGACCTTAAGAGAAAATCAAGATAATACATCAGTTCAATGATGGGTCCAGTTAGAAGCAGGCTTTTCTTTTTGGGGTGCTCCAGTTTTGGATCTCCTCCATCAAGTAGGCATATAGTTGGCCTTATGTCCTGTTGGCCAAAACATTTTGCTCTCACTTGTGTGATTAAACAATACAAGAAGAAGGGTTGTTCCCCCTGTTCCGCTATGTGATCCTTTCACTAGAAGATGCCCATGATCAAACCTGCAATTTTCTATATGCACAACTTGCCATTCAGCTAATCAGGTATGGGCAAACTTCGGCCCTCTGGGCGTTTTGGACTGCAACTCCCACAATTCCTAACAGCCGATAGATAGGCTGTTAGGAATTGTGGGAGTTGTAGTCCAAAACACCCAGTGGGCCGAAGTTTGCTCATGCCTGAGCTAAATACTTTGTTTTCACATCTACTCTGTTGGTAAGGGGAAATGTCCATTGAATTGTATAGAGTAGACTATATTAGATAATTAATTAGACACAAAGTCTAAGAAAACATGGAATAATTAACTGGTCCTGAAAAAATATGAAGTTGATATTTTCCTTCCTCACACAAGAATCCCATGTAAAGAAAGGAAATTCCAAAGTTCCAGTTCTTCATATTGCCAGAAATTCCTCTTTAAAAATTAAAGCAACCTCACCCTAGTAAAGAGACTGACAACTTGGCTTTGAGACTCTTATAATTTCTCCTAGATTTCCCCTAGGATTTGGGGACACCAATGGTATTACCCTCAAAACCTCAAAGACATGCTTCAAATAGTTTTTTAAAATAATAATAATTTCTGACAATGGTATTAATTCTTCTAAGTAGCAACTGAATGGCAGAACAAGAGTCTGTTTTGAATTAGTGCACATCTGAAATACTGAGTTGTTGGCAAAGGAAATAGTTGTTGTTCTTGTATGCCACTTTTTATGGCACAGACATATTCAATCTGGTCAAGGAACTGGCAAACCCACCTCTGTGTTTTCCTTGCCTAAGTAAACCCAATGAAATTTATGATAAATTGATAGGTGGCTCGAAGACACAGACAAACACATGATGAAAATAAACTGAAATAGCACATTAAAGTTAGTATCCTCAGGAAGTTCTTTCTAATGTTTAGGTAGAATTTGTTTTCCTATAGTTTGACTATATTGTCACTACAGTATGTTATAAGCAAAGGTAAATAGGTAGACTTCACTTTGTGAAATGATGGCACCACCGAAATTTACTAAGCAGGAGGGGGGGGTACCAAAACGGGCTTTCAGTGGTTTCCATTGAACCTGGTATACTCCAATCTAGGTTTTGCAGGAGCCATCCAAGGTGCTGGCTGAACCGATTTGGAAGACCAGGCTACAACTTTATGTGGATTCACTGCCTAATTGACTGAGAAGGAAATCATCACTACCTACCACCACTACCATGCACAAATACACACAACCACCTACATTCTGTAGATAAGGTCATATTTACATCAATCCTTCAATTTATTCAGATGCTGCCTTTCCACTAAAGCAGTGTTTCTCAACCTGGGGGATCACAACGGGGTGTCAGAGGGGTCACTAAAGCCAGTATTTTCTGCTGGTCATGGGGATTCTGTGTGGGAAGTTTGGCCCAATTCTCTCATTGGTGGGGTTAAGAATGCTCTTTGATTGTAGGTGAACTATAAATTCCAGCAACTACAACTCTCAAATGTCAAGATCTATTTTCCCCAAACTCCACCAGTGTTCACATTTCAGCATATTGAGCATTTGTGACAAATTTGGTCCAGATCCATCATTGTTTGAGTCCATAGTGCTCTCTGGATGTAGGTGAACTACAACTCCAAAACTCAAGGTCTATGTCCACTAGAGCCTTCCAGTATTTTCTGTTGGTCATGGGAGATCTGTGTGCCAAGTTTGATTCAATTTCAACTACAACTTGCAAATGACAAAATCAATCTCCCTCAACCCCACCAGTATTCACATTTGAGCATATTGGGTCTTTGTGCCAAATTTGGTACAGTGAATGAAAATACATCCTGCATATCAGATATTTTCATTATGATTCATAACAGCAGCAAAATTACAATTATGAAGTAGCAATGAAAATAATGTTATGGTTGGGGGTCACCACAGCATAAGGAACTGTATTAAGAGTTTGTCGCATTATGAAGGTAGAGAAACACTGCACCAAAGCCATACAGGGTACATTTAAGTAGTAAAAACTGAAACACAGCAGCAACAATAAAAACCAACATATTGAACAGTTAATTAGCAACACAATACACACAAGAAACAATGCAACAATACAATTTCAGGACAATTCAAGAACCGAGCAGTAAACAACATTTCACTAATTGTAGTCATTTGTCTTAATAATAACCAGAATAATTATACAAGCTGTTATGCAAGATAGAATGTTAAGCAATAGAAATATGCGGTGAAATACAGGTTAAAGTCTCCCATTGGCATGATACATTTGCATGATATATGTAAAGATGCGCAGATAAAGTTACAGAAAATGTGGCCATGTTGGATCAGGATTCTGGGAGTTGTAGTTCATTAAAGTAATTCTTCTAGCTCTCCAGACTTGTGGTTCTCACCTTTGATCCTCCAGATGTTTTTGGACTTCAGCTTTTATAATGCCTGGGTTTTTGCCATGCTAGCTAAAGCTTCTTGGAAAGGAAGTCCAAAAATATCTGGAGGACCAAGGTTAAGAATCATTGCTGTAGACGGTAGTTTTTCCAAACCCTACAGATGATCACACAACATAGTTGCAGATAACAAAATTAATGAATATGTTAGTAGCCGGCTGCTGTCATCTTGAAGCCCACCCAGCTTTGCTGGCAACGTTGACTCTTTTGCTGAATGCAGTTTTTGGCTTTTGTCCTGGCTGAAGCACTTTTCGTGGAGCATCCATGTCTCCCTCTGCCATCTCTAGCGTCTGGCTCAATATCTTACAGCAAGCAGGGCTGGCAGCTTCTGCTCTTCTTCCTAGCTGACTTTCCTGTCAGGAATTGAGTCAATTAGGCCAACTGGGTTTTTATTTTCCCTCTACAGACCCCACACGGCCAGGAAGCAATTTGTTAAAATCACACGCAGTATAGCAATACCAGAGGGCCTCGCATATGCTGTAATTCGTGTCCTCATATCACCTTTCCAAAGCAGAGGAAGCCAGCGTGTGCTAAAGAGGTGTCATGGTATTTGTCAGCTGGCACCATCCATTTGCATTCAGGCTATAGCTATAACTGGATATTCATAGAAGGTTCCTGCAAAGGGTGGCTTTTATGACATCCACATAGCAAACCAAATTACTGTATTTCTTCTGTTCTAAGATGTCACTAATTTCAGTGCCACCACCAACAAAAATACATAAGACACACCCACAATTCTAAGATGCACCCTATTTTAGAGGTGTGTATATGGAGGTAGAGAAGTGCATTTTAGAATTGAAGAAATACAGTATGTAGGCATGTAGCCGGGGGGGGGGGGGGGCTTGAGGGGCTTCACCCCCCCCCCCAAAATTCTCATGGTGGTTTGCAAAAAGGCCTTACTGGTGCATTATTTAAACTGTTATGTTTATTCATATCATGATCTGATCACCATACTCAATATATCCCATATGCATGGGGGTATTGGGGTTACGATACAAAAGGTTTGCTAGGGTATACCCTCTTTCACTCAGACTCAGCCCCCCCCCCCCCAAAAAATCAAACTCAGCCCCCCCCCCCCCCCCCCGAATCGAAATCCTGGCTACGGGCCTGACAGTATGTCTACTCAAAAATAGGAGCTGCCAACAAATCCTGATCAATATCTTTATTAATGACTTAGATGAAGGGTTAGAAGGCACGATTATCAAGTTTGCAGATGACACCAAATTAGGAGGGATAGCCAAGACTCCAGAGGACAGGAGCAGAATACAAAACGATCTTAACCGATTTGAGAAATGGGCCAAAATTAACAAAATGAAGTTCAACAGGGACAAATGCAAGATACTCCACTTAGGCAGAAAAAATGAAATGCAAAGATACAGAATGGGGGACGCATGGCTCAAGAGCAGTACATGTGAAAAAGATCTTGGAGTCCTTGGGTTAAACATGAGCCAACAATGTGATGCGGCGGCAAAAAAAAACCAATGGGATTTTGGCCTGCATCAATAGGAGCATAGTGTCTAGATCTAAAGAAGTAATGCTACCCCTCAATTCTGACTTGGTTAGACCACACCTGGAATATTGTGTCCAATTCTGGGCACCACAATTGAAGAGAGATGTTGACAAGGTGGAATGTGTCCAGAGAAGGGTAACTAAAATGATCAAGGGTCTGGAGAACAAGCCCTATGAGGAGCGACCTAAAGAGCTGGGCATGTTTAACCTGAAGAAGAGAAGGCTGAGAGAATACATGATAGTCATGTATAAATATGTGAGAGGAAGTCATAGGGAGGAGGGAGCAAACTTGTTTTCTGCTGCCCTAGAGACTAGGATGCAGAAGAATGGCTTCAAACTACAAGAAAGGAGGAACATTAGGAAGAGCTTCCTGTGAGAGCTGTTCAGCAGTGGAACTCTCTGCCCCGGAGTGTGGTGGAGGCTCCTTCTTTGGAAGCTTTTAAACAGAGGCTGGATGGCCATCTGTCGGGAGTGCTTTGAATGCAATTTTCCTGCTTCTTGGCAGGGGGTTGGACTGGATGGCCCATGAGGTCTCTTCCAACTCTGATTCTATGAAATAAGTACACAGAGCAAGAACCTGTGTGCTCCCACAGAGGTCAATGGGCTACAGCTCCCACCATACCTAACCATAGGCCATATTACCATAGGCTTATGGGAGTTGGAGTATAATCCTTTGATGTATCTGCAAGGTGTAGTAATGGGCAGAACTGAGAGAATTAACACAAATGTGTAGAGGACTGTTTCGTCAGCAAAACTTGGTGAAGTTACCCGCTGGCCTACAACTCCCAGAATTTGGCAATGGGGGTTGAAGAATCCTGGGTGTTGTAGTCCAAAACATAACTTCTCCCATGCTTCCTGCATCAACCTTACACTCAAGATAGGCGGAGCAAGCAATGTCAATCTCAAGAAGATGAGCAATAGCTGACTGCTGAAAGTTAGGGTTGAAGTAAGTACATGGAAGGGGAGAAATGGCTTAATCAGGAATTGTTGCAAATTCTTGTAAATCATCCACAGTTGGTTGGAGGGACAATTGGTTTGACCCTGGGTGGCAGCTTGGGGATGCCAGGCAGTTTAATCGCAAGCGTTCTGCAACCCAGTCAGTGGCTTTAAATTCTGAAGCGCACAGTCACAACTAATGAACAGACGTCTTCTTTTTTGAGTATGCGTCACTTCCAGCATTTCATGCACCACATCTGAATAGCTGTAATGAGGTCCAATTAATTTCTTTGCAGAAAATTCAATTGTGACAAATTGACTTTTTTTTCCACCTCCCACAGCGAAAACTTTTGAGGACAGCTCTAAAAATGGTTGGCCATTGCTTGGTTGTGATTTTTCTTCCCATTGGAGAAACTCAATGAGTTGAAGATTCACACTGATATGTTGGACTAGGACTCTTTCACTATTGAATCCCACATTCAGCTCATTTGACCATCACATTGGGGGAAAGAGTGGGAGGCAAGTCTGATGCTTCCAGTAACCACCAACAAGCTTGGGACACTCAGGAGAACATTTTTAATGGTTTTAGCATAAATGGAGCTGATTGACAACATGTGCTGGTAGCAATGTTTGGCCAAGTGATTGGCCAAACATTGCTACCAGCACATGTTGCTAGACGGGAATGACACAACATCATTTCTCAGAAGGCAGCTGAAGAGCTGATTCTTCTCTTACAAATCAAGCCTTAGCCTGGCATCCCGTATTGCAGTTATAGATGCATAACCTATTTTTATGAGTGAGGAAGTACTCTATATTGAGTAAGACTATGTAGCCTTACTGCAAGATTAGTCAATGCCCCTTGGCCCACCTTAAGAGCCAGCAGCTGTACTGGACAAAAGAGGTCTGTTCAACTGCCAGTTGAGGTGCAAGAGGGATCATACTTCTAGCCTTTTAACACCAGTGAGTGAGTCTGTAAAAATCAGAAGCAGAACTGTTACCATTCCATGGCAACTGAATTCACTAATGGGAGAGGACTGGAAATGTTGTTCTCTTTATGGCAGCTGTTGGTTGTTAGGATGGGCTTGGGAGGATGGTGTCAATAATAATAATAATAATAATAATAATAATAATAATAATAATAATAGTGCTTCCACAAATACCATGTGCCTGCGACAAAGAACTGGTGGGATCACAAGCCTGAAAAAGTTACAGAAAATGAACACATCAAACTACTCTGGGACTTCCAAATTCAGACTGACAGTTCTGGAGCACAATACCTCTGACCTCACCATTGTGTTAAAAAACAAAGTATGGATCATCGATGCTGCAATCCCAGGTGACAGCAGGATTGAAGAGAAACAAGTGGAATAGCTGACACGATGTGAGGATTTAAAGATTGAACTACAAAGACTCTGGCACAAGCCAGCAAAGGTGGTCCCAGTGGTGATCGGCACACTGCGTGCAGTGCCTAAAGACCTTGGCCTGCACTTAAACACAATTGGCATTGACAAAATTACCATCTGTCAGCTGCAAAAGGCCACTTTACTGCAATCTGCACACAGTATTCACTGATACATCGCACAGTCCTAGACACTTGGGAAGTGTCCGACGTGTGATCCAATACAACAGCCAGCAGAGTGATCTTGTTTGCTGTGGACTCATCTTCTTGTGTTTCAAATAATAATACTTTATTTGTAGCCCACCCTATCTCCCTGAGTGTACGTCAGTATAACATACACAACTATGTATATCAGCGTAAGTAAGTAACTCCATCAAAATAAAGGTGTCATGCAAGAGTCAAACAAAGACAGCCCAAAATGAAGGTTCATTTGAAACAAAGAGCTACCTCTAGGCTACAACTCCCACAATCCTTTATCATTGGCCATTCTGGGTGGGGCTCAAACATCAGCTGTAAACCAAAGCACTTAGAAGTCTGTATTTTTCCTGCCTCTGCTCTACCCCCCCCCCCCCCAAACAAGGTTAGTCAGGACACAGATCAAGCTAACTTGGGGGGGGGGAGGTTGATTGATTGATTGCCCATCTTTGCCCATCACATCAGACAGGCGCCCTCCCTCATGTCCTTTCGAAAAAGCCTTAAGACCTGGCTGTTCGAGAGGGCATTTAATTAAGTGCTAAGCAACAACATTACGGTAATGAGAACTGGAATGGTATAAGGAAGATGAGACTGGCTATGATTCTACTAAGAGACGAAGCGGATTTTTATGTAGTTTGTATTTGTTGTATAGTCATATGTTGTTGATACTGGGCCTCTGTAACTGTCTTTTTATGTGTACTGTACACCGCCATGAGTCGCCCGTAAGGGCTGAGAATGGCGGTTAATAAGTGCATCAAATAAATAAAATAAAATAAATAAATCTTTTTCCCAAAAAGAGAGTCAAGGCAACTTGCAGTATAGGTTTAAAAATATGGCTGCAACAATATCTGAAAATATTGAAAAGTTATAGCTTTTAAAAAAATAATAACAATTAGAATTATAGATTCATAGAGTTGGAAGAGACCACAAAGGCCATCCATTCCAACTCACTGCCATGCAGGGAAAGTACAATCAAAGTACCAAATAAATAAGCTATTTTTTTTTTTTGAAGTCTTCTGAAATTAAAATGTCACATCTGCTTGCTAAAAACAGCAAGGGAGATATCAATGTCATCTTTCTGGGAAGGAAGTCCCAGAGTTTGAAAGAGATACTTCTCCACCACCCAAAGAGAAGTACCTCTTTGGGTGCAAGAGAAGGGCCTCTTTAGAAAATATCCAATACAATCAGGCCCATATACAGAGCTTCAGGCCACCAGATCACCTGGACCTGAACTTTCCAGGGCTTTGTAGGTAATAACCATAACTTTTTGTTGGGCTTGAATTAAGTCTTGTAGCCAGTGGAGCTGTTGTAAGAAAAGAGTTGCATGCTTCCTGTCCCAGTTAAGAATCTGGCTCTTTAAAACACTTGAAATTTCCAAACTCTTCAAAGCCAGCCCCACACATAGCTTCTCACATTAATCCAAATGTGATTACTCTCTAGACCTTTTCAAGTTTGGACTAAAACCCAGCAAGGATTGTCAGCCTCTGAGGTCATGGAAGCCATCAGCCGCAAAGGACTAATACTAAATTGATGTTGGACTAATAACATTCATAATATCAAAGGAGGCAAGGGATGAACAAGAGTTCACATCCTCATCTTTATTCATCAATAAGGACACAATACACTGAAGATCCCACTTAGAGAAACAGAAATGAAAGAAAAATAATGTGAACACAACATTTCTCCCTGCAAAAATGAAAGGAACTGCACTTGACTTCTTCCCTGTGTATTTTTGCCATCCCCTCTTAACCTTCAAAAGTACTATTCATCTCCCATTTCAATGGGAGATATGACATGTTTGCTATTGTGGAGAGACTCAGAATAATTTCGCAGAGTTGAATGCCTTGTATCTCCTAGGCAACTTACCTTGAACTTTTGTTACAGCTTCCTCTCTTCAGTGCACATGGAGTTTGAGTCCATTACCTTATGTACCGCTCTTGCAAGCAACGCAGGAAAATAAAGAGGCAAAATAAAAGTAAGTGCATTGAACTAGGGTCAGGCCAAGACATGCTACAACTGTCCTTCCCCATTTGCAGTTTTGACTTTTGCAGATTTGATTATTTGTAGATTGGATTAAAATATTTAGGAATCTCTTGTCATATCATCACACAAATCAAGAAAGTTTTCTAAGATCTACAGAGACACTCATTGGAACACCTCAGCAAGCGAGAGTCCAAAAGTGGCAGGCTCAAACCCAGAACCTCAACCCATGGCTGATACTGGATGAGAGACTCCCTCCTGGGCACACAGAAAACTGGGTGACTTGGAAGGCACTGAACAGACTGCGCTCTGGTACTACAAGATGCAGAGCCAACCTTCAGAAATGGGACCACAAAGTGGAATACACAACATGCGATTGTGGAGAAGAGCAAACCACTGACCACCTGCTACAATGCAACCTGAGCCCTGCCACATGCATAATGGAGGACCTTCTTGCAGCAACACCAGAGGCACTCCAAGTGGCGAGCTACTGGTCAAAGTACATTTAATAGAATGCCAAGTTTGCAAACTTTGTGTGTGTGTTTTTTTTAAAAAAATGCAATACACATGGCCTTGCCCATTCATGGCCAAAGTGGCAAGGAAGTGGCCCAAGATACTTCCTTGCTGACAATGCTAGGTAAGTCATCTTTTGGGTAGCTCCAATTGAGCTACCCACGGTTTTGGCCCTTTCCACCCATTTTATGGGGGAAAGGGCAATGCGGCAATGTGCATTGCCACCTTTTCCCCTATCTCATGGGGGCAAGGACAGGGCACCAAAGCACTTTGTTCCGATGCCCTCACGTGATAGGAAAAGAGAGAGGGGTTGCGGGGTGCCCAGTTCTGTTTCCCAGTGAAACAGAACTGGGGGGATGATAAATATGATGAGGTCCTTGGTTCTCTCCTGTGAGTATATGATCAATGTCCACCAACCATGCTGGACAAAGGTGGCACACTCTCTCCTGGAATGCATGCCGTCACCCATTATCTGCTTGTCATCCCACTTCCATTCACACACTTGCTCTTTTGTCCACCCCTCTTGCTCACTCACCCCTACTTGCCCATTTGTCCACCCCACTCTCTTGCCCACCCACCCCCCACTTTCCAGCTCCCTTGCTTGTCCATTCACTCGCCCCCTTTCTTGCTCACCTGCTCACTCAACTGCCCCCCCTTACCCATACCCTTGGTTGACCACTCACTGGCCACTTACCTGGCCTCTGCTCATTTGCCTGTCCATCCCCCCACTTGCCCCCCCACCTTCTGCACTAATGCCACCCTGCCCCCCCCCCCCCCATTGCCCAACTGGTTTGGATACGCTGTCTCCAGAAACATTTGCCCTCACTGACCTAGATATTTCCATAGAGAACACCTCTAATGTAATTCTATGTTCAGCTTCTAGCTGATATCGGATTATTTCTTTGACTTTTATGTAGACTATGGTGGTATCCAAATATTTAAAGTACCGAGGCATCAATCAAAATGCAATCAAGAAATCAGAAGATTACTGGGATTTTGAAGGGCAGCTATGAAAAAACTAGATGTGTTGTTGAAGGCTTTCATAGCTAGAATCACCGGGTTGCTATGAGTTTTTTGGGCTGTATGGCCATGTTCCAGTAGCATTCTCTCCTGACTTTTTGCCTGCCTCTGTGGCTGGCATTTTCAGAGGACCTCTGAAGATGCCAGCCACAGGCACAGGTGAAACGTCAGGAAAGAATGCTACTAGAACATGGCCATACAGCCCAAAAAACTCACCGCAACCCAGAACTAGATAAGATCCTCAAATATGACGGCATATCATTAAATATCAAAGTCAGAATCAGGCATTTCCCATTTCTACATATGATTGTAAAAGCCAACAGGAAGAAAGCTGACAGGAAGAAAATGAACTTATCTGAAATGTAGTGCTGGAAAGAAGTTTTATAGATACAATGAATTGCCATCCCCACCCCCAAAATATCTCACAAATAAATAATAATAGATAAAAATAAAGCTTTATTTATATTCCGCTCTATTTTCCCGAAGGGACTCAGGGCAGATTCCAAACATAAAAGGCAAACATTCAATGGCCAAATACAACAACAATACATCTATACTAACAAAATTTAAACAACCTGGTGTATAAACAGGAATTATAACTTAACAAACTAAAATAAAATAAAATAAAATATATTAAAGGTCCTAAAGCAAGTCAAGCAGGACTTCTCATTAGAAGTAGACTAAGGACTTCATCCCACGAGACTTGGGGGGGGGGGGGTAGTCTTCCTTGCATGACATTGATGGGGGTTCAATTTTAAAGAAGATGGAGAACTTTCTCACCACCACCACAAAGGATTGCCTCCTCCCCTTTCTACCTCAACCATTGCAAGGATACCAGCACACTTTTGAAAACAGGCATCTTTTTGAGACAGCACTTTCTATGGGATCTTTTACCTTTAAGCCCCTACACTAAAGGAGACAGGCACACTTTTTAAAGCATTTATTTCAATGGGACCCACACCATCTTTAAGCCACTAATAAAAACAGAAGGGGCATTAGCAGAGCGCTCACATGAATGCCCACACTTAAATATCACTAATTAATTGGGCAAATCTTCCATTTCCCATCACAAGGAGAAGCACCCATTTTAAATGTTTCAATATGCAGGGATAGTATTGGAGTTGATTTCTGCCCATCTTTAAAATCCTCCCGTTTCTACACAGAAGCAGTTCTGCATTGTTTGATGGGCTCCATGGGAGTCCACCTTAGAATTGTAGAAACAGAAGAAAACATCCATATGATGGGTCCTAAAGCTATCATACTTTGGAGACATCATGAGATGTGATGACTACTGGAAATGCTTGGGAAAGTTGACGGGAGTAGGAAAATTTAAAAAAAAGATTGCATTGCAGATAGATTGAGACCATAAAGTTGGTATCATTCTGAATTTGCATGACCTAAGCAATGGCTGTTGCATACTGGGTCTCTTACAGGTTTCCCCTTGACAAGGATGTCATACATTGAAGCCAACTTGAGAGCAAATAACAGTATCAATAATTGCAATACCACAGTTGATGCAATGGGTTAAATCCTTGTGCTGCTGAGCTGCTGACCTGAAGGTTGGCAATTCGAAACTGTGGGTCAGAGTGAGCTCCTACTGTTAAACCTAACTCCTGCCAACCTAACAGTCCGAAAACATACAAATGTGAGTAGATCAATAGGTACTGCTTTGGCAGGAAGGTAATAAAGGTGCCCATGCAGCAACGCTGGCAACACTACCAGGAGGTGTCTATGGACACCAGTCTCCTTGGCTTGGAAATGGAAAAGGAGCACCTCCCCATGGCCAGAGTGGAGCACCACCTCCAGAAGCCTGAGATGAAAGGGGAAGCCTTTCATGTGTATTTGTGTGTCATTGTTATTTCACTGTAGTAAAGGCATTGAATGTTTGCCTGTCTGTGTATGTTGTAATCCGCTCTGAGTCTCCTCGGGAAGATAGAGCAGAATATAAATAAAGTTTATTTTATTTATCGTGTCATCAGCAACCATTGTTTTACAATTCTAACAGAGCATAACAAACACAGAGATTAAAATGAAAAAGAAAAAAAAAGAAAAAAAAACCACACAGATTTTGTAAATTTGGTATTTGGTTAAATGTCCTTTGACCAGTATCTGGCCACTTGGAGTGCCTCTGGGGTTGCCGCAAGAAGGTCCTCCATCGTGCATGTGGCAGGGCTCAGGGTGCATTGCAGCAGGTGTTCAGTGGTTTGTTCTTCTCCGCACTCGCATGCCGAGGATTCCACCCTGTAGCCCCATTTCTTAAGATTGGCTCTGCATCTTGTGGTGCCAGAGCGCAATCTGTTCAGCGCCTTCCAAGTCGCCCAGTCTTCTGAGTGCCCAGGGGGGAGTCTCTCATCTGGTATCACCCATGAATTGAGGTGCTGGGTTTGGGCCTGCCACTTTTGGACTCTCGCTTGCTGGGGTGTTCCAGCGAGTGTCTCTGTAGTTCTAAGAAAACTATGTCTTGATTTAAGTCGTTGACGTGCTGGCTGATACCCAAACAGGGGATGAGCTGGAGATGTCTCTGCCTTGGTCCTTTCACTATTGGCTGCTACTTCCCGGCGGATGTCAGGTGGTGCAATACCGGCTAAGCAGTGTAATTTCTCCAGTGGTGTGGGTCGCAGACACCCCGTGATAATGCGGCATGTCTCATTAAGAGCCACATCCACTGTTTTAGTGTGATGAGATGTGTTCCACACTGGGCATGCATACTCAGCAGCAGAGTAGCATAGCGCAAGGGCAGATGTCTTCACTGTGTCTGGTTGTGATCCCCAGGTTGTGCCAGTCAACTTTCGTATGATGTTGTTTCTAGCGCCCACTTTTTGTTTGATGTTCAGGCAGTGCTTCTTGTAGGTCAGAGCACGGTCCAAAGTGACTCCCAGGTATTTGGGTGCGCTGCAATGCTCCAGTGGGATTCCTTCCCAGGTAATCCTCAGAGCTCGGGATGCTTGTCTGTTCTTAAGGTGAAAGGCGCATGTCTGTGTTTTAGATGGATTAGGGATCAGATGGTTTTCCCTGTAATAGGCAGTAAGAGCACCTAGAGCTTCGGAGAGCTTCTGTTCTACCATCTCAAAGCTCCCTGCTTGAGCAGTAATGGCACGATCGTCAGCATAGATGAAACTCTCTGTCCCTTCTGGCAGTGGCTGGTCATTTGTGTAGATGTTGAACATGGATGGAGCAAGCACGCTCCCCTGAGGCAGGCCGTTCTTCTGTTTCCGCCATCTGCTTCTCTGGCCCTGGAACTCAACAAAAAAGCTCCTGTTTTGTAGCAGGTTTCCTATCAGGCGGGTGAGGTGGTAGTCCTTTGTGATATTATACATTTTTCTCAGGAGGAGGCGGTGGTTCACAGTATCATAGGCTGCTGACAAGTCTATGAAGACAGCTCCTGTGATCTGCTGCCTTTCAAAGCCATCTTCTATGTGCTGGGTCAGGTTCAGCACTTGCGATGTGCAGCTTTTGCCTTTTCTGAAGCCAGCTTGCTGTGGGATCAGACATGGGTCTATTTTTTCCATAATTCTATGCAGAATAAGTCTCTCCAGAACTTTGTAGAGGTGGCACAACAGGGAGATTGGTCTGTAGCTTTTTGGGTCATTACGGTCTTTGCCTGGCTTCAAGATGGCGATGACTCTTGCTTTCCTCCAGATTTTGGGGATCTGACAGGATGCAGTGCAGTTGTTCATCAGCTCTAGCAGCCAGCGCTTTGCTTTGGGACCAAAGTTCTTGATTTGTTCCATCCGTAGATCATCCAAGCCAGCTGCTTTGCCATTCTTACATTTGTTGAGAGCCATGTCCAATTCAGTAGATGTGAAGGGTTCATGGAGGTTGTTGTTCTCAGTCTCTGGTTGTCTGGCTATTGGTTTCTTTCCTACTTTGGTGGCAAGGTTGGGTTTCCCATTCTTCAAGAGTTGGTGTGCTATCTGATCTGCCTTTATGTTGGCATGGGTATTAGTTTGTGAGGGATCGTTGCTCAGCCGTCTCAGCAGCCTCCACGCCTTCTGGCTGCTCCTGCCCATGTCGACCTCTGTGATCAACTTGATCCACTGTTCTTTCTTGGCTTCAGAGATGGAGGACACAATGCTCTGCGCTGCCTGAAGGGTCTGCTCACTGAATGGGTCTTCGTTGTGGAGCCTGTAATAGTTTTCCAACAAGGCAGCTGTTTCAGGAGTAATGCCCTGGAGGTAGTGGGTTCTGCAGCCTCTCGGTATGGAGGCCCGTGAGCAGGTTTTCACTATTTCAATAAAATGTTCGTATTCCTCAGGGATTGGCGCGACTGATGAGATCGTGTCGTCTAACATGTCTGAGAATTTAGTCCAATCTGCCTTTCTGAAGTTGTATCTTCGTTTAAATTGAACTTCCTGAGGCCTTATTGTTGGGAACAGTTGGCATATTATTGGTCGGTGCTGTGTGTTTGGGATTGGTGGTCCCACTGATTTGGTGCATTGCTGTACGATGCTGTCGCTCACAAATAAGAGGTCTGGGTTATAACCTCGGTGCCATCTCCCGCTGTTGTAGGATGGTGGGAGCTTGCTATCATGGATGAGTGATAGTTTGTGCAGTTCAGACCAGGACAGGACAGCCTCTCCATTTCTGTCCTCTTGGGCATAGCCCCATACATGGCTATGGCTGTTGAAGTCACCAATTACTACCGCCCTTTGGTGCCTGTCAAAGTTCTCGGGGGAGGAGAAGCAGAAATCTTCATTTGGGGGCTTGTACACAGAGGTGATGGTGATGTTATTAAGCTCTACTGTTATAACCTCGATATTGTTTTCTTCAGTGTTGTGGGCACTGCTGACTTGGAGGCCTGGTTTGACAAAGACAGCACTTCCATACTGCGCATGTGGTCTTTCCGCTACTAGGATCATTCCTGGAACTTTGGGTCGTTTCTGTCGTTCATCCCTGTGTGTTTCTTGGACACACAGCACGTCACATTTCTTATCTCGGCACAGTTCATAGAGCAGTTGTTCTTTAGCAGCTGACATGCCTTCGATGTTGATTGCGATTATTGTCATGGTTGGTCCTGAAAAGGACCGTTGGTTGTTTTGCTTCCTTGTTTGCATGCTTCAAGTCGTCTCCGGTTGCTTCTGGGTTGAGAGAATCGGCCGTCTACGAAGACGTTGCCCAGGGGACGCCTGGATCTCTTGCAATCCTGCGAGGAGGCTTCTCTCATGTCCCCCATAAATAAAGTGCATTGCCAACTTACTGGGGAAGTCAAAAGTAAAGGATGGAATGGCACTCACTCATAAATAACTTAGAAATAACATATTTTAGAAATCCACATTAAAATCACTATGCTGCTTAAATCTGATACCATCACAAACTAATAGCCAACATCTATTCTTTTGGACCAGCCAGCATGGGAGATTTTGGCTGTTTTGGTCCAATAAGTAACATTTTAAAAACTCTATCCTGAACCCAGGTGCTTGGATTCAGCATCATTATTCATGGCGATTGAACGTTTGTTTTCTTTCCCCACAAAAATGACTCAGCCCAACAATTATTTTCTTGGCAAAAATGGATTGTTCTTCCCCTAGTCCTAGGAATAGAAAACTGGGTTGGTTTTTCTGGGCTTTCTGAGTACAATCGCATGGCTTGAACTCTTCTCCAGGTCACCACAAACATCTTGCAAATGCATCCTGTCCTTTGGAATAAACATAATGCTTGATGGAACATAATGGAAGGGTCTTAATTGTTCTAGCCTCTTCACCGTGGGGGACGAGGATGCTCTACATATTTCGGATTTCACTCACATTAAGTACTTAAGAGTTTGAAATAGAATTGGAGTGGCTTCTGCATTAAGATTTTCATTAGCATTATGCTTCAAGGGCAAACTGAAATAGCTATGCCATGCTGTTGAGAATGTGTGCCCAATTTTATGCACAACAAAGGCTTATACAACCTCAGGTATGCACTAGAACTTTTGACCTCTCCGAGAATGATGGAATCATCGAACCAGGAGAGATTTCCAAAGACCACTGCCAGGTCTCTTAACATTTTCTAGGCTCTTAGCACTTAACCTCCTGAGACTGTGACGGAACACACTCAGGGTGCATCTATACTGAAAAATCAATGCAGTTTGACACCACTTTACCTGCCATGCCTCGGGTCTACTGAATCCTAGGAGCTGGAGTTCTCTTTAGCAGAGAAGACTAAAGACCTTGTAAACACTTCAACTCACAGTATTCCATTATTATTATTATTATTATTATTATTATTATTATTATTATTTGAAACATGACAAGATGAGTCCACAGCAGACACTCTGCTGGCTGTTGTATTGGATCACATATCAGACACTTCCCAAGTGTCTAGGACTGTGTGATGTATAAGCGAATAATGCGTGCAGATCCCAGTAAGGTGGCCTTCTGCAGCTGGCAGATGGTAATTTTATCAGCGCCAATTGTGTTTAAGTGCAGGCCAAGGTCTTTAGGCACTGCACCCACGGACCACCTTGACTGGCTTGTGCCAGAGTCTTTGCAGTTTGATCTTTAAATCCTCATATCATGTCAGCTTTTCCAGTTGTTTCTCTTCAATCCTGCTCTCACCTGGGATTGCGACATCGACAATCCATACTTTGTTTTTTAACACGATTATGAGGTCAGTAGTATTGTGGTCCAAAACTCTGTCTGTCTGAATCCGGAAGTCCCAGAGTAGTTTCACGTGTTTATTCTCTGTAACTTTTTCTGGCTTGTGATCCCACCAGTTCTTTGTCGCAGGCAGATGGTATTTGTAGCACAAGTTCCAATTAATCATCTGAGCAACGGTGTTGTGCCTCTGCTTGTAGTTTGTCTGCGCGATCTTCTTGCAGCAGCTGAGGAAGTCATCTATTGTTTCATCTCTGCAGTTAAGAATAATATGAGTAGATTATGAGAACTGAGAAGACTAAGTTGAAGATGTTGGAAGAATATCTTTATTTATTTATTTATTTATTTATTTATTTATTTATTTACAGTATTTGTATTCCAGTCTTCTCACTCCACAGGGGACTCAGGGCGGATTACAATATACATATACATGGCAAATATTCAATGCCATAGACACACAACATATATAGACAAACACTCAGAGGCTAATAACTTTCCAGCTTCTGGCCACCAGGGGAGCTGTCGCTTCCTCATTCTTTGCATACTTGCATACTTCCTGGAGATTTTTATGGCCTCATAAATCAGTTAATTTAGTCTCCCCACAAAGTGGTACCTAATTTTCCTACTTGACAGATGCAACTGTCTTTCGGGTTGCAAAGGTCGACAACAAGTTACACAATTTTGGTCGGGAGCTCACTCCGACTCGGGCTGGCTTCGAACTCATGACCTTTTGGTCAGTAGTGAACTTAATGTACTGATTTACTATATATGACATGTTTATATTGATAACGTATGGATTGTTTACTGTTTACTAATAGATCTGTTTATTGTGTAATTAATAAAAATGATGGTTTTTAAAAAGCAATTCACAAACAACTAAGCAGACAAAAAGCTTGAGATATAAGGCACAGTCTGATAAGTTACTTTTGGGGATGGGGGGAGGGGGCTTTGAAGGGCAGATTACCTACATGTTCCAGAATCTAGCTGTGAGGTATTTTTTCAGACTTCTCATGAAATCCCAGAAGGAAAAGAGATGGTGGTACAGACAGCTGCTTCCTCTTAGGAATACAAGCTGTGACGGAAATGGTGGCGGAATTGCTTGAATGACACCCAGAGAACATGTGTTTAATTTTAAACCTCCCAGTAAAATGGAACGGGGCTTATTTGTGGCCGCTCAACCAAATCCTTCCTTTCTAGTCCCCAACCACCATTACTCCACCCACAACCACATCCAGCAAATATTGAGTCTTTTTCCACTCCATACAGTGGAGGAAAGCAAGCAAGAGCGGAGCAAGTTGTAGGTTTTATCCACAGTGCAGAGTTAGAGAAGTTTGACTCCACATTAACCATCCCTTCTTTAGATTTACCCCTTCTTTGTCAGAGAGCTCAGGTGCAACAACAATCTACTAACCCCAGAATTCCACAGGATGGAGCCTTGGCAAATAATGTGGCAACAAAATGCTCTAAGTCTGCAGTGTGAACACATCCATAGTGGGAAGATTAAAGATACAAGCACACTCTTGGGTTTTTAAGACTGGTGGCCTTGAGAAGGAAGACATTAGATCCAAAGCAATCAAATCATAGAGGTTTTTCTTGGCACACCCTTCTTGTGAAATTGGTAATTCCTCTAAGGATGTTGAGAACCCAGAGAACCCATACAATGCCATTCAGGATGATCTTCAGCAGTTTTCGGAATAAACTTGCATTCTTCCTAGGCAGAGGAGGGGGGCTGCTGAGCTTTCGCAGAGCCCTGGCTGTGCTTCATGAAGCCCTAAGGTAGTGATTCTCAACCTGTGGGTCCCCAGGTGTTTTGGCCTACAACTCCCACAAATCCCAGCCAGTTTTCCAGCTGTTGGGATTTCTGGGAGTTGAAAGCCAAAACATCTGGAGACCCACGGGTTGAAAACTGCAACTGGTCCATGAGGTCACGAAGAGTCGGAGACGACTGAATGAATGAACAACAACAAGGGCTCTGCGGAGTACAGTTCAAGAACCACTGTCTTAATGTACACACAATCAGATTACTTATCTCTCTCTTCCCCAAATTGTTAATTCAAGCTATGTTTAATATGATAAAGTTTAAAATAAAGAGCTTCGGAGAATTCTAATTGCTTTCCCATTCTGCTTCTCTTTAGCCATCTGTTTTTCCGTTGCTCCATGTTTTGACAGCCTGATCAACTGATCAGATGGTTCATGCTTTTAAAGCATACGTGTGCACTGAAGCAGTCCACACAGGGGGAAAAGAAGGAAAACACATGTTTTGCATGACTGGCATGCGAAGGTGCACATTTTGGCGGAGGGTAGAATCAGGTTTTAAGCACACCTTTTTAACACGTGCTTTTCAGCTGTTAACCCGATTCCATCTGCACTTTAGGTAAATGTTGTTTAGCCACCCCCACCCTTTTTATTCCTGTTATTTCTGGGTTTTTAGCTATGTGTAGAAGGACCCTATATCCCAGGAACTGATCCCAGATTATCTGACTGTGTAGACTCATATAATCCATTACAATGCAGATAATCTGGAATCTGATCCTAGAATATAGGCCTGTGTTGATCCAGCCTAAGACGCAATTTTGGGTGCATCTATATGTAGAATCAGTGCAATTTGACACCACTTTAATTGTCATGTTTCCATGCTAGGGAATTATTAGAGTTGTGGTTTTACAAGGTCTTTCTCCTTCTCTTCCAAAGAGTGCTAGTCCCTCCCCAAACTACAAATCCCAGGATCCCATAGGAATGAGCCACTGAATTAAAATGGCATCAAACTGCGTTGTTCTAGTGTAGAGTCTGCCTTTGTTGCACCCACCCTACTCAACATTACTTGCTTTTAACAGTTGTTACTTTTTTACTGTGATTGTAACTGACTTGTTTTTTAAAAGTGTATGTTTAATTCTATTTTACTAGTTTGTAGGATTTAAATTGTATTGGTTTTAAGGTTATGAGTTGCTTTGGGTCTTGATCTAGAGAGAAAGACAAGGTACAAATACAACAACAACAACAACAACAACAACAACAACAACAAAATTTTAACTCATGACCTCCTAGCTTTGCTCAAAATATTACAACTCAAAATAGACCTGCCTGCCTTCTTTCCTTCATCTCTCTTTCTCAGTGTTGCTCTTTCACACTCACACTATATCATCAATTTCATCAGGCTCCTCCTCAATAACAACCTTTTTTTTTTATTCCAGTTCATTCTGTGAGAGTTCATTCTAAGTTGATCCACTAAGACTCTCTGTCCTGCCCTGTTCAACGTTTTCTAGGAAATTGACTCAAACAATATCTGGCTCAGAGGCCTGGTAGAATGTCCTGTACGGCGATTGGTTGACTGTATCCCATTGTGAATAGACTCCTTTGTCTCTCTGCCTACTTGGAAAGTAATCCACCAGGCACTGCTTCCATTCTGTGTGATGGTTGTTTAGTATATCCTTCAACTCATGAAAAGATGCTGGTAGCATCTTTAATCCCCCAACTGAGCTTCTAACCCACCCAATCATTACTAATTCCTGAAATCTCTTACCCTACTCTTTGCTGTATCATTTCTTTATGTTTTATTATTTTATTTTTGCAGTAACTTGTTCCATATCGCTTTTAAAACCATGACAGTATGTGCTGCTTGAAGAATGGATCAAGATTTGCTGGGCAAACAAACATGTCTTGCAGTCCAAATGAACCTCTCAAGGGCTGTGTGTGTAGTACACAATGAGCTTGAATAATTACTTTTCGGATTACAACTTCCACAATTGAAAAATACAGAAAATTAAAGGGAATGCTCTCTGATTCCCTCAAGTGACCAGTTCAGATATTACACTTTGGAAAGTCTGAGAAATGAGCAGAAGACCTTACAAAACAGCCCCTTTCCAGTATTTTCTCCCACCTAGAAGCCCCATCACTCAATCCAGGTGAAGATAGGATTCCCATCTTTCTAAAGGAGCCCCCGGTGGCGCAGTGGCTTAAACCCCTGTGCCAGCAGGACTGAAGACCGACAGGTCACAGGTTTGAATCCGGGGAGAGGCGGATGAGCTCCCTCTATCAGCTCCAGCTCCTCATGCAGGGACATGAGAGAAGCCTCCCACAAGGATGATAAAAAAACATCAAAAATCATCCAGGCGTCCCCTGGGCAACGTCCTTGCAGACGGCCAATTCTCTCACACCAGAAGTCACTCCTGGCACGACAAAAAAAAAATCTTTCTAAAACCTGTTCTTACTGATGCTTTTTATGAATATGAGCAGCCTGTTGTTTTGAGAAGTCAACCCAACAAAGAAAGTCTTCTCCAACACTCCATGGACTTCCATTGACTCATTTTCCTTCCAGCAACTGTAACAGTGTGCCATGTTTGGGAAAAACAGTAGAAGGTAGAAAAAGAAGTGAAAAATAAATCCAGGAAGGCTGAGTTTCTAGTACAGCTCATATTTTTAGCGTCTCTCTTCTTAAATAGAATTTCCTTTTCCCTTCCTCTCTTCCTCCTCCTCTCCTTGGTAGTTCTCCTCCTATACTTGTCTGCTCCTCAAGAGCAGCAATCCACACAATCCTTACTTTGCCTCTGCTTGTTCATAATACACACAACCCCTCACTACTAAACACAAATTACGCATACAACAATAAAAACTAATCTATGAGCCTCACATTCTGTTAGGGCATGTAAGAAATTAGTTAGTGTGTATGTGTCAACTATAAAATAAGATTATTTATCGTATCAGGAGCGAACCAAGGGTACAGTTGTAATGTATTTTAAAAACACAAAGTTGAAACACTTGGCACTATATTGGATGTCCTTTGGCTAGTAGCTGGCCGCTTGGCGTGCCTCTGGTGTTGCTATAAGAAGGTCCTCCATTGTGCATGTGGCAGGGCTCAGGTTGCATTGTATTAGTAGTCTGTAGTTTGCTCTTCTCCACATTCGCATGTTGTGGACTCCACTTTGTGGCCCCATTTCTTAAAGTTGGCTCTGCATCTCGTGGTGCCAGAAAATAGTCTGTTCAGTGCCTTCCAAGTCGCCCAGTCTTCTGTATGTCCAGGAGGGAGTCTGTCATCTGGTATCAGCCACGGATTAAGGTTCCTGGTTTTAGACTGCCACTTTTGGACTCTTACTTGCTGAGGTGTTCCTGCAAGTGTCTCTGTAGATCTTAAAAAACTATTTCTTAAAATAATATGCATGAAACCGATTGGTTGGGAGCTAGCTGACCCTGGGAGTTCTGGTTACTGTTACATTTTTCAGGCTTGAGCTGTGCAGGTGTTTACACAGAAGCACAGAGAGACAGTTTAGAGTGTGCTCTTGCTTCATGAGTCACTGGAGGAAGATTTTCCACATGGACAAAGAAAGACCATTTTATAGCTCTCTAAAAGGACATTATGTGACTTAATGCGACTGATCACATGATTGTACATATGTTGTTCTGAATTACGATGAGTAAATTACTTGTTCTTTACTGTTCATCTGCGTGGCATATTTTCTTTTTCTGGTAAGACACTGTGTGGACTGATCAAACGTAAATTATGCGTGATTTTACATTACACCACACATTCTGCCTGTTGATTCTCAATTTTCTGTTCCCTTAAAATATCACAGTATAACCACCCATCTACTTTTAACAACACCCTTCCAAATCAGAAAACCAATTGTTGTTACACTTCTATATTGACGGATAGTCTGAGTTCTCTGGAGGTAGTTGTTACCAAATCACACTCAGTTTGCACTCAGTAAAATGTGCCATTTGTTTCATAATCGAAATGTTTTGTAGCTTCAGACGTTTGTAGCATTTGTAAGAGTCAAAATGTCAGTGACATGCCCTCTGTGAACTGCTACACAAGCACCTTACTGGATCCCAACCGCTTTTCTTATTTATTTTGCTTTATTGACAGTGTTTTCAGCTAACCTTAAGTGCTCGAGAAATGAAAAACCACAACATTTGCAGAACACATGTTCTGCCACTGGGCAGAGGGATCAACTCCAAATTATCTTCATCCTCCTCTTCTTCTTTCATAGACAGGACAGGGGATGGTGGCAGTGGACAGCAAGAAACTTTCCAGATGCTTACATTGCCTGACAACATTGCTTTTAGATTAAGTGTGTTTTTGCAAGCATACATAAACAAACTACTAAATTGGAAACAGGAGTCAAAGCAGGGGTTCCTTGCTGGAGTCCCTTCTCTCATCCGCACTCTAATACGAAGAAAGAGCAGACTTACCCACAGCAAGTAGCGAGGGATCTCCCGAACATAAGGTTACTGGCATTGACAAATCTCTCGCTGTATCTGAATGTTACGGTGCTTCCAGTTTGGTTGCGACATTAGCTTTGCCATTAAGTCTGCATTATATGGAATTGAAGGAATAGAGCAAACTTTCTGTTCCAGTCTGGATCTTATTAAAGGATTGGATTTCCCACTACACCATGCCTCTTTCCCACATCATTGGATCCAGCAAGAATACCGAGCCACAGTAAGCTGTAAGAGTATGTCAAAAATTGCCCCAGGAATGCCCACCAGCTCAGCACAAATGGCCTCCTTCCAATCATGATACATACCTTTTCTAAAAAGGCATCCCAACTCAGTCAGCAACCTCTGAAAGGTGGATGCCTGGGCAGTTCATTCAATGTTAAGTTTCTTTTCTTGCTTTTGTACATGATCTTTTGCCAGGCATTTTCTGTCTGTGATACTGAAGTGTTCCTCAGGTCTTCCCCAAAAAATTCTGTCACAGTTCCTTCCTGCCAGAGAGCCACAATGTCTTGAGGAATCGTGACAAGTTCCCAAGAGATCCCTGGTTTTGCTCATTGTTCTGTGGCTCATCATTTTGTCATCCTTTATTGCCTTGTGCACCTGTACTTCTGAATTTAGGCCCCATCTGCACTGCCATATAATACCATTTCTGAATCCAGATTACCTGTTTTCAAATGGATTATTACCCTGGACCATGCTCTGACCCACTAGCAAGGAAAAAGTGGGTGCTAGAAATAATATCATATGAAAGCTGACTGGCACAAGCTGGGGATCACAACTAGACAAAGTGAAGACATCTGCCCTTCTGCTTTGCTACTCTGCTGCTGAGTGTACATGCCCAGTGTGAAACACATCTCACCATGTTAAAACAGTAGATTTGGCTCTTAATGAGACATGCCACATTATCACAGGATGTCTACGCCCAACACCGCTGGAGAAATTATACTGTTTAGACAGTATACTCACAGGAACACCTCAGCAAGCGAGAGTTCAAAAGTGGCAGGCTAAAACCCGGAACCTTAAGCCATGGCTGATACAGAATGAGAGACTCCCTTCTGGGCAGATAGAAGACTGGGTTACTTGGAAGGTGCTGAACAGACTGGCATCATGAGATGAAAAGCCAACCTTAAGAAATGGGGCCACAAAGTGGAGTCTATGACATGCAAGTGTGGAGAAGAGCAAACCACAGACCACCTACTACAATGCAGTCTGAGCCCTGCCACATGAACAATGGAGGACCTTCTTACAGCAACACCATGGGCACTGCAAGTGGCCAGCTACTGGTCAAAGGGCATTTAGTATAATGCCAAGTTTTTAAACTTTGTGTTTTTAAATACATTACAACTGTACCCTTGGTTCACTTCTGGCATGATAAATAAACTGGATTATATGGCAGTGTTGATTCATATAATCCAGTTCAAATCAGATAATCTGGATTCAGAAACTGGATTATATGGCAGTGTAGATACAGCCTCAGTGTGACTAGCTGCATTTTAACATCAGTTTCAGGGACATTTATGGTTGTGACAATGGTAGCACAATTACAAATGAGAATGGGAAACTCTTAAGAGAATTTAATAGTTGTTTCATTACAAAATGTATTTGTATTTGGAAAATTACAGCTCCAAACATCAGCTGGAAAAGCTTTCAAACATCACCAAGCTCTCTGCTTTGATCATCCACGACCACAAAGCAGTAGAGTACAGAAATATCAAGAAACATTTATTAGTCAATTCCATGATCACTATCAAAGCATCCTTTCATAAAATCATAGAATTTGAAGATATCAAAAGGGCCATCCAGTCCAACTCCTTGTCATGCAGGAACACACAATCAAAGCACTCCTGACAGATGGTCATCCAGCTTCTGCTTTAAAAACTCCAGAGAAAGAGCCTCCACCATGCTTCAAAACAGCATATTCTACTGCCGAACAGCCAAGGCCCTGTGATAGTAATATAGGTAAAGGTAAAGGTTTTTCCCTGACATCAAGTCCAGTCGTGTCCAATTCTGGGGGTTGGTGCTCATCTCCATTTCTAAGCCGAAGAGCTGGCGTTGTCCATAAACACCTCCAAGGTCATGTGGCCAGTATGACTGCATGGAGCACCATTACCTTCCCGCCGGAGCAGTACCTATTGATCTACTCACATTTGCATGTTTTTGCAGCAGAAGCTCACACTGCTCCCCGAATTCAAACCTGTGACCTTTCGGTCAACAAGTTTAGCAGCTCAGTGGTTTAACCCACTGCACCACTAAATATTTTGTACTTTGCTAATTATTTTGTATTTTGTCTTATTAATAAAGGGATTCACCTTGAAGTTTTTATTCTATTGCACCAATGTGGCACCAACCCTTATGCCACATTAAAACTTTACATTTCTGGACTACAAAACCACGACTTATACACAAAAATTCAGCTCCATTGTGTAGCATCTTGTTCTGATTCTAATTTATATTGACAGCCTTGAACTCTGGGCATCAGTAAAGTATACCATTTCTCCCAAATGCAGAAGTCTCCCATACTCTACTTTTAAATTGCGGCCTGCCCTTAAAATTAATAGTATGCTATAGATATCTTTGCAAATGTCATTCTTGCTTTCTAGTTCTTCATGGGGGAGGCAAGTTTTTCCAAGCATGAAATATGTATTTAACAAAAAATTCAGTATCATGGCGAGCTCACTTTTTTCCCCTTTACTTAAAAAAAAACACTACAAATTTTAGTTCTTATGCATGTTTGAGGATGTTTGAGCAATGACTGGTAAATTCTCAGAAATGAAAGGAAATGAGGAATGTGCTTTCCCTCAGCGTCTGCAAGATAAACACCCCTCAGTTAGAAGAACCAGTACAAATTCTGCAAAATAATAGCTTTCTCTGCACAATTTTAGGAAAATACAATTGCCTTTAACTAGCCTGTGGCAAGATCCAAAAAAAGTTATAGAATGCTTTGGACATGCTAGCTGGCATTCAAGGATTTATAGTCCAAAAAAGTAAGCTTTCCAGGCTCTGGGCAAGATGGATCTCCCGACCTTGGTTTCATGCAACCCTATCATTCCCGGAAGCAATTCCAGTCTCACCAGGCATGGGACACATGAGCCTTGAGTGACTCACACAACTGCAGCATGCTTTGCACTGGAGTGGTCACCTTAGCTGAACTTCTTCAGCTGAATAATGGATGAGGGTGGCCCATTCTTCTAAATCCTGCCTAATGCCATACTTACACAGATGCCACCACGTCTTCACTCCTGTCCCTCTGGGAATATGTATTTATCATGCCTGCTTGCTCCTACATTCGAATGCAGACTTAAATCAATAAACACTGAAAGGAAATGATCTCCCCACCCCTCTCCTGAGTTCCTCGTTTTCCTTGCATTTATTATGCACAGAATGCTTTTCACAACAGATAGTCTTGCGCTTTTTCATTTATCTTCTATTTAACTTGGATATATTGCACTGGTTCATGTATATATACTTGTATTGTTATTTTTTATAAATACGTGAATTTAAAAAAATTAAAAATAAGTTTCTACATCTTCTTTTTGACTTGAATTCAAAGTCAGAGGCATTATTATTACTATTATTATTATTATTATTATTATTATTATTATGGAGCCCCTGATGGCTAAAGGTTAAACCCCTGTGCCGGCAGGACTGAAGACCGACAGGTCACAGGTTCCAATCTGGGGAGAGGCGGATGAGCTCCCTCTATCAGCTCCAGCTCCTCATGCGGGGACATGAGAGAAGCCTCCCACAAGGATGATAAAGCATCAGATCATCCGGGCATCCCCTGGGCAACGTACTTGTGGACGGCCAATTCTCTCACAACAGGAGAGACTTACAGTTTCTCAGGTCGCTCCTGACATGACAAAAATTATTATTATTATTATTATTATTATTATTATTATTATTTATATCTTAGGTTGTAGGTTTTTTCGGGCTATATGGCCATGTTCTAGAGGCATTTTCTCCTGCCGTTTCGCCTGCATCTATGGCAAGCATCCTCAGAGGTAGTGAGGTCTGTTGAAACTAGGAAAAGGGGTTTATATATTTGTGGAATGACCAGGGTGGTACAAAGGATTCTTGTCTGCTGAAGCTAGGTGTGAATGTTTCAACTGACCACCTTAATTGGCATTTGATGGCCTGGCAGTGCCTGGGGCAAGCTTTTGTTGAGAGGTGATTAGATGTCCTAGATTGTTTCCTCTCTCCTCTTTTGCTGTTTATATCTTACTTTAATTTCTTGACTGAGATAAAAATCAGAAGGTGGGATGAAGTGCTTTATGTATTTGAAATAGGGTTTAAATGGCTTTGATAATTTTCACTGTTTATTTGTAAATAGTGTTTCATTTAATTCTATTTTAATGTTTACAGTCTTGAGATTTATATTGTATGCTGCAATGCTTTCAGCACCGTTTGCTGCTTTGAGTCTGTTAAGAGCAAAAAACAGCACACAAATAGATATGACGATGACGATGCAAAATAACTCACAACATTGTATTGTGATTTAAAATCCACAAGATACAAATATTAGTGTTTAATGGCCAGCAAAATGTAAAACAAGGCCAATAAAATAAAATAAAGAATAGGGCATTAGTATATAGGAACGTAGGAGCACCTCCTTATATTTGATATGCAGGATGTATTTTCATTCACTGGACCAAATTTGGCACAAATACCCAATATGCCCAAATTTGAATACTGGTGAGGTTGAAGGGGGGATTGATTTTGTCATTTGGGAGTTGTAGTTGCTGGGATTTATAGTTCACCTACAATGAACTATAAAGAGCATTCCGAACTCCACCAACGATGGAACTGAACCAAACTTGGTACTCAGAACTCCCATGACCAACAGAAAATACTGGAAGGGTTTGATGGGCATTGACCTTGAGTTTTGGAGTTGTAGTTTACCTACATCCAGAGAGCACTGTGGATTCAAGCAATGATGGATCTGGACCAAACTTGGCACAAATTCTCAATATGCCCAAATGTCAACACTAGTGGAGTTTGGAGAAAATAGACTGTATAATCCTTTCAGTCTAAGGCTGTAGAAATGTAAGTGAGCCACATCCTCTAGCAGAGCCCCAGTGATTACCCCAGAGACACAAACAAATCTCAGGACCTCCAGCCTGCCTATTTACAAGGGGAGAGCCTGGAAAAAGTGAAGATAGGTAGTCAGGATTTTTCTGTGCTTTGGGATGGGGTAGCTTAGTTAGTTATTGCTACCACTCTAAGAATCCATCTCCCTTCCATCAGGGAATTCCAAATAGTCTTCATACAACCAAAGTGTCTTCAAGAATATCCCACTACAAAGTGGTAACCCAGGTTACAAATATTAGAATAGAATTAGACATACAAATCAATGAAAATTGCATAAAACACGTCAAAACTGTTAAAATAACCAAATACTCTACAGCACTCCACTGACTTAGTCTTAAAACATTCTTTCTTAAAGGTAAAGGTTGTCCCCTGACATTAAGTCCAGTCGTGTCCGACTCTAGGGTGTGGTGCTCATCTCTATTTCTAAGGCGAAGACCCAGTGTTGTCCGTAGACACCTCCAAGGTCATGTGGCTGGTATGACTGCATGGAGTGCCGTTACCTTCCAGCCTTAGCAGTACCTATTGATCTACTCACATTTTCATGTTTTCGAACTGCTAGGTTGGCAGAAGCTGGGGCTGACAGCGGAAGCTTACACCGCACCCTGGATTCGAACCTGTGACCTTTCAGTCAACAAGTTTAGCAGCTCAGTGGTTTAACCCACTGTGTCACCGGGGGCTCCTTCTTTCTTAGTCTACCTGAATTTTAAAAAGTATTTCTGTCACCTGCACTTTGCTTGCAACTGAGTCGTTCTCTTGTAGCAAATGCTGAGTGTGGAAATACAATTTCAAAAAAAAAAAACCCAGCATGCTGGCATGTGGAGTTGTATTTCAAAAAGTAACTTTTCCAATGATGGTGAACTTTGTAGCACAGAGGAAAAACAGGATAAAGCCATAAAGAGTGAAATAGGTTGCTTCCAAATGTGACCATAGCTGCCTGCTGCTGATCTGCCTTTCACATCTCCATGTAGGTAAATTGGATTTATCGGATTCTTTTGTCTTCTTCTTAATATCATCCTTCCTTTTTCCATCTGTCCCTAAATGGCCTTTGTTGAAAAAAGTTTCTGCTAACAGTTGCTCAATTGGAATGAGGACAAGTTGTTTTCAGTGGCCCTCTTCCAAATGCTTGTGCAGTAACTTTTTTTTGTCATGACTGGTCTCTGGAGACATCGCTGGACCAAGTTTCGGATGCCTCCCTCATCATGCCGCCTGCTTCTCTTTTTCTCTCCCCTCAATATCATCGCAGGATCTGCTGGGAATCAGAAACTGATTGCAGCCAAGATACCAAAGGCAGATGTATCATTGGCTCTCTTGCAAGTCGAAAACTGATTTGCCAGAAACTCAAATATTGTAGCTTCTGAAATCAAAAGTAATTTGCACACTGACACCACTTAGAATCATAGAATCATAGAGTTGGAAGAGACCTTGTGAGCCATCCAGTCCAACCCCGTGCCAAGAAGCAGGAAAATCGCATTCAAAGCACCCCTGACAGATGGCCATCCAGCCTCTGTTTAAAAGCCTCCAAAGATTAAAAGAGGTATATGGAAACAAAGTGATTTTGATGATGTATGGAGAAAATTTATTGTAAAAGGATAAAAAAAATAAAGAAGGAAAGTTACCTCCACAAGAAGAATTGAAATTTTGGACAGACGACATGTAAAAGTTGTGGCTTGAGAGGGCGGGGAGGGGAGCACAATGGTGAGGAATAGAAAATATGTTTAAGCAGAATAATAATACTAGATGCCAAAGTATGTTAGGCTGTATTGAATAATATGTATCTGCTGTAAAACAAATGTATAACAAATGTATTATAAAATAATAAAAATTATTAATAAAAAAAGCCTCCAAAGAATGTGTCTTCATCACACTCTGGGCAGAGAGTTCCACTGCTGAACAGCAGTCACAGTCAGGAAGTTCTTCCTAATGTTCAGGTGGAATTTCCTTTCCTGTAGTTTGAAGACATTGTTCTGCATCCTAGTCTCCAGGGTAGCAGAAAACAAGCTTGCTCCCTCCTCCCAATGGCCATCATGTCTCCTCTCGGTCTTCTCTTCTGCAGGCTAAACACGCCCAGATCTTTAAGCTGCTCCTCGTAGGGCTTCTTCTCCAGACCCTTGATCATTTTAGTCACCCTTCTCTGGACACATTCCAGCTTGTCAACGTCTCCCTTAAATTGTGGTGTCCAGAACTGGACACCATTGATTATACAGTGTAGTGTCGAGGGCCATTTGACAGTACCTTAGACTGTTGCAGGGCAGAGCATAGTTCGGAAAAACATAAACAAATGAAAGAGCTCACTGGACATATCATATTTGTAGTGCAATAAATGGAAGAACAATACAATATTTAAAATGAAGAACAATTTAACCAAATTAAAATTATCAGTACTTCTTCTGGGCAGGATGTAAATAAAATAAGTGAATAAATACATGCCACTTTTTTGAGATTTCTGGAATCTGCAGACTGAAAAATGTAAAACTGGGCTCATAAAGGGAGAGAGAGTCAGATCATCTGTAAGATCTGGTTTGTTATGGCAATATTGGCTGAGGTCATCAG